>NC_083358.1:82210941-83561738 GCF_030254825.1 Meriones unguiculatus | reverse complement strand
ATAGATCTTGACCGTTGATGTTTAATGGGGCTCCGACGACATCTCCTGACCAGTTGAAGATGAGCGTGCTCACCAAAAACAAACCACTATAAAATGATACTGGAAGGTGACTCTTTGTGGGTCAGATTTTTGTCACTGTGACAACATACTCCGAGAGGAAACCATTTAGAGTTTTTATTTATGGCTTTATTTATTTAAAGATTTATTTATGGCTTGTGGTTCAGGGGTCCACAGTCACTGGGGCTATTACTGCTGATCCTGTGGTAAGAGCACAAATCATGGCAGAGGGGCAGGAAGGGAGAAAGCAGTCACTTCCTGGTAGCCAGGGAACAAAACGATCCTGACCAACTGCATGGGTCCATAGACAGGATTTTCTCTTTACAGGCTCCCCCTCAGAGAACTGCTCATCCCATTATCATCTCTTGAGCCTTTTGAGGGAAAACTTCGTAACTTTTTTGTTTTCATTTTGGGGGTGTAAACATCTGTTCATGGATGGAGCTTCTCTACACAAATGCACGACTTTTCCTCCATTTCACTCTCTCTCAGAAGATGCCTGGGAGGCTGGCTGAACCTGACCTGACCTGACGGTGGAATCCCACGTGCGCGTGAGAAGTGGCTTCCATCTGGTCACTAGGTAGGCCTTGGCCGGTCTGCTGCCCACGCTACTGCCCCACCCAGCCACGCTGACCTCTCACCCCCTGCTGTGACTGTCAAGTGACAAGGTGAGGCTTACAGGCACTCCACACACACATACTGCCCGCTGTGTGTAGGACTCCACCTTTCAGGCATTTCACTAATTCTTTCTGTTTCCACCCGTTCTCAAGAATGCCAAGGTCCCTAAGACATGAAGGGCCCCTCGGGGGTGGGAGATAGGTCAAGTTCACTCCTCCAGACGCTTCTGTTCTGGAGGTAAATAGGAGACAAGAACCAGGCACTGGCCCCCTCTAGAAACAATTATCTCTGTGTTGAGAAATGTTTTCACTCTCTTTCTTAATCTGCTTAATTCTTCTTCTCTGAGCTCCTTGGAGCCTGTGAAGTAAATCTCGCTTGTGTCCTGAGAGAGCATGAAATAAATAGAGAACAATAATGAGGAGGTTTTGGGCCACCTGGGAGGTAGGTGAGTGTGACTAAGAAGCACGGCAGGGGAAAAAAAGAGAGAAAGCCCGCTCAGGAGGCTCAGGGAGCACATTTATCTTGTGATTAAATCGCTGCTCTGCCTGCTTCTGTCATCCTATCATCTATATTCACTTTAAGGAGGCAAATTGTCTCCCCCGGTTTTTCCATGTAGCCCGATGCCGCAGCTGGAGGACAGCTGGCACTCAATAAATACTTGCCCTAAGTAGGAAAGTAGGGTAGCAGGGAGAAATTGTGTGGAAGGAGACCTAAGCTTCTGAGAAGAGGGCAAAGAATTTTTACTCATCTTGGTACAGATTTCTCCAGGTTTACTGTCGTCGAAAACGCTGAAGCCAATGCCTGTTGAGGAGATGCGTTTGGCGGGTGTCCGAGGGTGCGTGCCCTTGCTCTTGCCGCCTGGTAGCAGCAGTGAACTGAGGGTGTAATGGCTGCTGCCCAGGCCAGCAGTGGCCACGCTAGGCCAGAAACACGACGGCCGGTTCCCTATTTCCTTGACCCATGTTCATGGATGCCTCAGCAGGGAGATGGCTCTTACCACTGTGTCCATAGAGCCCAAACCCACCGGAGGGTTTTCACACAGCGAGCGAGACTCGTGAAGAGCAGCTTTGACGCTCTAGGGACCACTGTTCTGGGCCCATCGAAAAGTCATAGGCTCCAGTATGGACATTAGCTTGACTATGAGACACCCAGCGGTCTTTGTAAACCTCTTCCACACTCACCCACCTTGTAATCTGTAAGGGAAGCGAGGAGACACTGCCACCCACCCCCATTCTATCAGTGAGGGAATCAAAGTTGATAAGGAGAACTAATTCCTATTGTCACACAACCAGTAAAGTGTCCGTCCCAGTAAAGTGTCCGTCCCTTCAGGGTTGATGGGCTCTGGTTAGAGGTTTACAGGTGCGGTGCTGGGAATTGCCAGCAGAGGGCACCCTTCACAAAGTGGCTGTTAGTGGCCTTTCGTCTGTACAGACCTCAAAGCTAACGTAGGAGGGTAAGTCAAGGGCTTTCTCACAGAGGCTTACAACTGCCTTGTTGGTTTTTCCTCTCAGAGAAAGCTTACCTAAACTGATTTCTGAAATACCGGGTAAAACCAGACTCAAGGTCAGTCTGCTGAGCAACCATCCGACAGCCTTCAAAAATATCAAGGGCCAAAGAGTTAAAAAAAAAAAAGCTGTTACAGGTCAAAGGAGATTAAAGGGAAAGACCAACTAGGTATAATAAATGAATGAATGATTTGATTGGGTCCTGGGATGGGAAAAAAGCTGTAGACATAAAAGATGTTTTTAGGTGGTTGATGTCATCCTAATTTGGACTGTGGTTTAGATAAATTGTGTCAATATTTTGCTTCCCAAAGTTGATAACTGTGCTGTGTTTTGATATGTTTCTCTCAAAAATATTGAGGGGGAAACGGGCACAATGTCTTTAACCTGTTTTAAAATGGTACCCCTCACCCGGAGAATGGTAAAGTCATAATAGAAGTAGAACAAAATGCAAGCAAAATGTGAATCTAGGTAAAGACTAGACAGGAATTCCATGTACTAGGCTTGCAGCTTTTCCATAGCTTTCAAACTATATCCTAGTAAAAGCTGTACACACACAGAGAGAGGGAGTTGTGTGTCTTCATGTTCTTGTAGGGCTGGGCCTTGTGGCCCTACCTGATTTGAGACTGGAAGGTCCCTCACTGGGGTTGGGAGTGCAGAGAGGCCTCTTACTAAAGTGTGGCTTTGGCCGACTGCAGAGTCCTGACTTTTGCCCTGGGCTGGCAAGAGTGTCTGTGTGCAGAGTTTATCTGATAACGAAACTACCTGACAAGCAGACGACCTTTGCTGCACATGTTTTGTGAATGCAGCGCATGCCTGTACTTGGAAGGGGAGCAGGGACCTTGTCAAAAAATGCAGAATAAAGCTCTGGGGTTTGGAACACAGGGGGCACTCTAGGGTCTGTACAATAGAGAATAAAAGCACTACCTTAGCTGGGTTAACCCTTGCAGAGCGTGGGCTCCTAGGATCTGAGCATGGCTAACATTAATAGTGAAAGATTAACAGGAAAACAGTGCTGTGAGGAACAGCGAATAGAAAAGACCCAGAATAGAAAGGTAGAGTGAAGACTAGGCAGAGCCCAAGGCCTACCTCTCCCACCTACCTTCCCCAGGATTCTGGTTCACTTAAGCCTGAGACACAAGAGCCAAACATTTACATCTCTGACAAGCCACCAGACCATCTGGTCCGGTCCGTACACAGTCGCAATGGCATAAGGCATGACTGCCATGACCATTTGTGGGTCTTCCTACCACGGCTGTAAACTGCACAGGGAGGACTCAGGACTAGACAGCATCATGGATGAAATGCACTTGAACTGAGATCAAGGGGGGACTCGATAGAGACAAGTGCTTGAGAGAGAAGCAGCTGCATCAGGGAAGCTCAGAAGGTCCGAGATCCTCATCTTGTTGATTTCCTCATCTTGGGAAATAATGGGAAGAAAGGCAGTTGGAAGGCTGAGGTTCAAGGTTGGAATTTTGACCTGTGATTAGTGGCTCAAACAGAGCGAGCCTCTAAAGGAGCTGTGAGCAGAGGCAGCACCTTCAAAAGCTTGACCTGGCAGGGCTATGAAGACTGGTCAGGGGGTGGGGAAACTAGATAGGTGATTGCAGCCATAGGCCCCAGTGAGATAAGGGCCTGAGGAGGGGGACTGGCACCAGCATTGTAGCTAGGCAGGGAAGTGAGCTCCACAAAGGGTTACTTGCTTTCTTAAAGACTCCCATCCTTGTGACCACCACAGGTGACATGAGACATTCAAGTTTGGAAAGAGAATATGTATACATATATACATACATATATATGTACACACACACAAATATATATATATTTCTTTTTCCTTTGTGGTGCCAGGGAATCAAACCCAGGGCCACTCGTATGTTAAGCAAATGTTTTTACCAATGAGTCAAATCCACAGCTATATAGAGAGGCCTCGTGTTAAAACAAAACAAAACAAAAACGAAAAAACAGTGATTGGACCTTCAGGGCTCTGACGTGATCAGTGGATCATTCCCCTGCGGGATTCATAATATGATGACCTTATTGGGAGGTGGGGACTAGCTAGAGGGAAAAGGTCATTGGGGTCAAGCCCTGGAAAGACAATGCCATTCACATGACCCCTTCTGCTCTCCCTGCCTCCTGTCCTCTTCAAGGTAAACAATGTCTCTCAGCCACATCCTTTGGGCCTGAGGGTCTGTCTCATGCAGACCAAAAACAAAAGGCTGCCTGTTGGCTGGAATCTCTGAAGCCACAAGCCAAGATGAATCCATCCTACTTTGAAATGGTTTCTCTCAGTTATCTGTCACTAATGGTGATTGACATTCATAGCTGCTGGCTCCTGGTAGCATAGAGAAGATGATGCTGAAAGGAGACGAAGTTTTTAGACAGATTTTTTTGAAGCTATTCACACCTTCTAATTGATCTGACTGGGTCTCTGGGTAGGGATAGGGTAGGCATTTTGAATCAGGCATAACTACCTTGATTGTTGGCCATACGCAATACTTTCCCTATGCCCTACCAGAAACAAAATGTTTTTTGTTATAAAAGTAAATTAATTATTTTGGAAGATAATATATCAATTATGAAGAAGAAAATAAAGTGTTATCCAATGACCTAGAGATAACTTGTAATGTCTGTTTCATATTTATCCTATTTTATATTTCATATTTTATCTTGCAACTAGTATATTCTAACCTTACATTCTGCTTATTGTGGAAATTTTTGTGAGTTCTCCATTAATGACTCAATTTTTAATATATGCAAATAGTATAAAATTATGATAGCAAAGACCTCATAATGAGAAATAAGCATAACTTGCCCTATCCTTTGCCACTCTTTCTTTTGTTAGATTTATTTATTTTGGGCATATGAGTGTTCTATCTGTGTTTACATCTGCCAGAAGAAGGAATCAGTTCATATGATAGATGGTTGTGCGCCACCATGTGGTCGCCAGGAATTGAACTCATGACCTTTGGAAGAGCAGACAGTGCTCTTAACCGCTGAGCCATCTCTCCAGCCCCCTTTGACACCCTTATTCCTGTTCTCAGGCAAATTTTAAGCGTTTTTTTGTTTTGAATACATGCGGTACTTAATGCCACATTTCCAAATAAGATACTATCTAATTAAAAAATACAGCAGCTCCCTCGCTTCCTATTGGCTCCTTACTGTATAGGGGAGTCAATTCACTTCTATTCCACTGGGCTACAAGAACAAGGCAAAACATTTATGGCCCACTTTCAGAGGTAACGCTATTTACACTATCATATCATTGTTTTGGGAAATTATAAGTCCCACTCAAGTTCAAGGAGAGGAAACGTAGCCCTATCACTTGATAGAAGGTGTTCCATGGTTACAACTTAAACACAGCACACGGCGTGGGAGATGCTGTCACAACCATCCTTAGGAACACCACTTTTTTTAACTAGACACATTTTGTATTATGTTTATAGATTTTTCATATATATTCACAAATTAATAATTGCAGAGCCTGTCTCGCTTTAATTCACTTTATAACCCTATGATATAGGGTATGAAGCTGTAGCTCTTTCTACATATCTAGAGGTAACTCGTATACATGCTTGCTTTAGCTGACACATTATTTAAAGACTGTGACTTTGGGACTTCTGGTCACAATCAGAAGATCAAATACATTGAATGAAATGTTCCCCATGATAGCATGTTAGCTGTAGGCAAAGTTGCGTGTGGGGTGGCCCCTTCAGAAAGTTTTCTCTATTTGTTATAGCCCCCAACCAATATCTTTTACCACTTTTTTTTTTCCTGTATTTTGTATCTCATAAGTATTTGACTTTGAGGCTTTCTGGTTTAGAAAAAATAGATCCATGTTCTACCTGGAAAACAATGGTGATATTTTGCATTTGTGCTTTCTTGCTCGCTCTCTCTGTCTCTCTTCCTTTCCATCTGCTTTTTCTTTGGGAGAGACTACCACAGAGATGTTTAAAGGGTACCCTTGGCTCTCTGCTCATCTGAAGAACAGGAACAAATAATGTGCCAAGGTCCCAGACTGGCCAGCTGCTCCATTCCAGCTCCACCTAAGCTGGTCCTGTTAGGAGTTTCTGGGGTAGAACACAGGTCTCCTGGAGTGGTTGGATTTGATGTCATTGCTGGATCCAGTGTCTTCGGATTCACACCAGGAGTGAGGGAAACTCACATGGGGACACAGCCAGCTGCGTTCCCCAGCACCAGTCTCGCCTAGGGAGTCTGTGCACCAAGAACTCGCCCTGCAGGATAAGTGTCCTGTGTTCCCAACACTGCTCAGAGCCAGACCTGAATGTCCCTAACAGCTCAGAGACACAATGCTCACTTTGTCTTTTCAAGGGTTCTTCGCTGTTTCTAAAATGTCAACAGATAACTGCTAAGTGCCGATTAAACAGCTGAAGGCATTGGCTAAGAACGGTGGCTGTGCTGCCTTCTCTAGGCCCTCGGAACACTGGGGCTGCGAGGGGAGGCTAGCAGGGAGGTTGTGCTGTCTCCTTAGGACACCCTTGCCCTTTGGACACCAGAATTTTCTCCAGTGCTTTAATATTCAAAGAACCATTTCTTTTCTGCTTACGTGGTTTAATTGCTCTTAAATGTCAGAGGAGGAGCTGCCATTTTGTGGACTAGTCTGTATTAGGTAGATTCCCTCTGGCTCAAATCCAGCATATTCCATCTCTTCCCCCACCTGTAGCCAGGCTCCTAAACTCTGTTTCTCATTCCTTCAGTGTTCATTAGAGTTTCTACCATCTTTCACAGATGCATGTTGTTTAGCAAGCTAATGGTGTAAAATAACAATATCTTTTCCTTTGTCTCATAAATCTATAATTGGGGCAAGATTTCGTACAGATAACTCATCATTTCCAGGGCATCTCAGCTGTTGTTGGATCCACTTCTAAGATGACTCACTGCTGGCTGACTGGTTGCCTGGTTGGCTGGTTGGCTCCAGGTTTAGGCCCTGGGCACTTGTTCTTCTCCATGTGGGCCTCCTCATGTAGACTGGGCTTCTTTACAACGTGGTGACTGATTTCCAAGTCTGAGCAAGACAAGAGAGAAAACAAGGCAGAAGTTACCCTGCCTGTTGTGACTTAGTCTCGGAAACATGGAGGATTATTAGTAGAAGCAATAACAAAGTTCCACATGGATGTCAGGAGAGTATAACAACCCAACTCTTCTTGAGAGAATGGTTCTGGAAGAGAAGTAGGAGCAGAAAAATTTTACCAGCCATTTTAGGTATGTGTGTGTGTGTGTGTGTGTGTATATATATATATATATATATGCCTGGGTATATTGCTCAAAGGGAAAGCTCATACCTAGCATGTGCAAGGACATAGAATTGAACTCTAACATCCTCCACACACACAAACACAAATACAAACACACAAAAGATATGTGAATATGTGAATATGCATTTTAGAAGGGGAAAAGCACTGGTGAAGAGTGACAAGATGGGTAGATATGCAGCACCCTGTCTGGGTTGGAGTGTGAGCTGGTCCAACAAGTTGGTCAAATTATTTAGGATTACACAGTAAAACTGAAACCATAAATACCTCAGATTTCACACCTTAATTATATACTCTGATTTTTCCAGTTCGGTACATTGATACCTTGGATCGGATATTCTTTGTTAAAGGGGCTATGCCTATAGAGCATCCATGGTTTGTACCCTGGTGATGAAAACCAAAAGTGTGTGAGACATTTGCCAAATGTCTCTGACATTGCTAAACCTTACCCTGGGTTCAGAAGTGCTATTTTAGACTCCTATGCACTTTTCCCAGGTTCAAAACTCCTATAATAGGCTTACATGCACTGTCAGATTTATTGAGACTATTCAGAGTAGCATGATACAAAATTGAAAGAGAAATACATAGAAAAAAACTTGTACACATAGAGTGAGAGAGGAAACAAAATTAAGCTAATTACTGTGAGATATGATACAATTCTAAAAATGAATGAATTTACAGTAAGGAATTAGCTGGGCTTGGTAGCAAATGTCTGGAATTCCAGTACTCAGGAAGCAGAGACAAGGAGGTCATCAGTTCAAGGTCATCCTAATATACATATATACATACATATGTATATATGTCTAGGTCTTTGTTTTTCTGCGGTGTTTTGTTTCTTTGCTTTGGACAAGATTTCACTATGGAGCCCTGTCTAGCCTGGAACTTACTATGTAGACCAGGATGGCCTCAAACTCACAGAAATCCACCTGCCTCTGCTTGTTTTTTTTTTTTTTTGTTTTGAGACAGAGCCCCATTGGCCTCAAACTGCTTCAGTCTCTCAAGTCCTGAAATGCCAGGTGTGTGCCACCCTGCGAGGCTCATTTTTTTGATAATTTGAAGTTGTTCTACAGTAGTCTATGATAGCATTGATTAGCCCTTTACACCGTCTGTATCCTGATCCCTTATTAGCTGTATGCATTGAAGATATTTTCTCTCATTTGTGTTTTTTTCTTCTCATTTCTTCATGGCTCTTTTGCTGAATAGATGCTCTTAGGTCTTCTGTTAAATCATCAATCATATTTTATCCTTTATGGTCCAGGGTATTAGTTATGCATGCCTTTGGAGCCCCGAGGGCCCTTCTGCTTCCTGAGGCTGTTAGTGCATTGTGGGGGAGGAGGTCATACCTCTTCTTGGTGGTGAGACCTACAGTTCCAGTTGCTCATGTCATATATATCACAATCTCTTCATCTTCTGTATTTTCCCAGGTTTTAAGCAATTTATTTCTTAATGTACTCCACTTTTCCTGTTGGCATTGGACTATTTCTATGATCTCTCTATGGGCTGTCTACCTAGGACTGGATTCTACTGTCTGGGAGCTGACTTCTCCGAAGCCACGGTATCCCACTCAGAATCAGCGCTGATGAAGATATTTCTTCATCAGCAGCCTTGCCAGAATCAAGTCCCAATTTTCCAAATCATTGGACTATTTCATTTGCACTAAGCTGAAACACTCTCTTCTGGGGATGAAGTCAAGAAGGGGTGGAGTCAAAGCTGCTAAGTGATACCTAGAGATACTGCTTCTCACAGGAGGATGCCCTCAAGGTGAGCCTGTTTGTTGTGACCACGGGCTTTTAAGCAAGGACTCCCTGCTCAGTCAAAACTGACCCCAATGAAAGGATAACATTAGAGGAAAATCTAACAGCACTGCCTCCTGCTCCGCCATGTCCTGACATGTGACATTCCTTCTCTTCTGGAATCCTCTTTCCACCTTTCAGGTTTCATTTCAGCCTGGGTTTCCCTGGCTTCAGCACTCAGTGCTTTGTTGAAGCTTTGGAAGGAACTCAGCTTTTGTGTCTAGCACCTCCTGTGTGCACTGAGAGATCCAAGGTGCCCTGGCTCAAGATGTCAGGACCCAGATTCAAGGTCTGGATAAAACAGAAGAGATAAGCTTCCTGGTGTCTCACCTGGACAATCAATCGCCTGGCCGGGGAGAAGTTAATCCTTAAAGTGGAAGACAAGGAGAGGTGAAACAAGAGTCAAAGAAGCTCAACAGGAAGAAAGAGGATGGATAGAATGAGGGGATCTGAGAGTCAGGTGTTTGCTTGTGATGCAGGGTGAGTATGGGTGCACTGTGATACTCAGGAGCACATGAGGGCAACGGTAATACTTGGGGGTACAGCAATGCTGGGGAGCACAGGTTTTGTAGGAGATGAGGATCTTCTAACATTACAAGAAACCTGTTGTCCTGATCTGTAGCTTGGGACAAGTGTAAGAACTTACACGACCGTGTAAAGATTAAGTGATCATCTTTGCGTAGCGTTGGGAATAGAGTAAATCAAGGGGTGGTGGCTCTGATCAACACTAGCCCATGAACAGAATGTAAGCTGTGCAGTTCCCTGATGGTTGTATCGGCATCCACAGGGGTCAAGGGCGTGTGGCTTATGTGTATGGCTGTGGGGGTCCAGGAACTGAGAATGGTTTTTACACTTGAAAATGGCTGGAAGAAAACTTAGAAGAATATCTCACGACGTGCAAGGATGTTGCATGATGTGAACGCTGCTGGCTGAGGTGTCTAGTTGGAACATAGCCATGCTTGCTCCTTATTGTCTCGCCCTCTGTCTTTTAAAGGAAACTTGCTGATTTCTTGGCATAAGCCCAGAAGGCTGAGGGCAAATAAGTGCTTTCCTCAGCTGGACCTGGCTGTCTTTCCACTGTGAAGCCTCCCGACACCCTCTCTCCCTACTGGCCTTCCCCATGGGTCCCAGAGAACCTTTTGGTCAAACCTGCCTCAGTTGATCCAGCTGACCCAGCCACAGCCATTACAAAGAATCCCCCAGGGAACCCAGACAAAGCTGCTTTGACCCTGAAAGAAATGCACAGTACAATTTCCCAGAGGCAAGGGATATCATCACTCAGCAAACAACACTTACATTATGTTTGGATGGACTTTTTCCTTCATGTTTACAGAACATAGACAAATACATTTTTAAAGCTACATGTGGATATTAAATTTTATTTATTTGTAGGGGCTGAAGCGATGGCTCAGTGGTTAAGACCATGGCTGCTCTTCCAGAGGATCAGGGTTCAATTCCCAGCACCCTCATGACAGCTCACAACTGTGTAGAACTCCTCTTCTGGCCTCTGTAGGCACTACATGCACATGGTATACAGACATACATGCAGGAAATGCACCCATACACATTAGATAAAGAAATAAAATTTAAATGGAGTTTTGCTTTGTGGCTTTCAACTGTCTCCATACTAAAGCTGACCTTGAATTTGAAATAAACCTACCTAAGCCTCCTCGGAGCTGAGATTATAAGCTTGCACGACAATGCCTGGCTTTTCTCAAATGCATTTTTAAATGAATCACTTTTCGAAATGTGTCAAACCCACCCCCAGAAGGAATTTTAAACTACCCAGCCCTGTGTGTTAACTCTTTACTTTGTTTGCGCCTCTCCTCCTCTCTGCCAGTGTCTGTGATCGACCTTTGGGTAGCTGGAATCGAGATCAGATGACGGTCACGGTACCGGAAGAGGCTGTGTAAATGCAAACCAGGGTTCGAAGAGGATTGCTAGGTAGATAAAGATATTTCCTGCGATGACAATGGAAGGTAGGGTGGAACAGTAGAACGGGGAGGATCAGACAGAGAGAAGGAGGAACACTGAGGAGGGCGGACTGGTGGCATGAGAATCGAAGGATGGTTCCCAAAAACAAGGGGACAAGAAAAGTGTTGTGGGAGTCAGCACCATCCTGAGGCTGCACAGGACGTGGAGAACTGAGCAGGTTCCCTGGAGACCCTGGTACAGGGGTACCCTCGTGAGTGACAGAAAGAAGAGCCCTGGGGTATTTTGACTCTTTCATGGGGCCCTAGGGGACATACTGGGGAAGGATAGAGGAATTCCAGGACGGGTAGATGTGAGGCCTGTGTGAAGGACCTTGAAAACAGTACAAAGTTGGCGGTGAGGAGACTGAGTCCTGAAGGGTTTACAGTGGAGGAGGAGGATAAGGACAGAGGAATCTGAGTCACCTAGGATTAGTTGACATCTAATTCTTAATATTGGAGTAAGGTGGTTTCATCCCAGGGTTAAGGAAGGAGGCAGAGGAAGTGACGATGAGGAACCTGGCAGGGCAGGAGGTGGGTATTTTGGCTGTCACACAGCATTCCCTTCATAAACTGCTAAAGCAAAGGGCTTGCTACCCAGCAGTGAGCTCGCGCATTGCTCAGTGAGTCCTCATTTCCTGAACAGCTCACAGAGTAAAGGTTTAAAGTAGTAAAGGAAGAGGCTCAGATTCCTAAAGATTTTGTGTCAACATGACTAATGCCAGACGCCCTGCCCCCAGGTGCCTCTGAGGCTCTGTTCCTCCTCAGCTAGCTTTCTCTTCAGCAGACCCCAGAACTGAGAGGGCCCTACCCCTCCCTCTATGTTCTCTTAGCCTCATGTATTGTTCAGCTTTACTTCTCTTGCTGCTTCCTGTGTCCACTTGGCACTTTCTTTGTTTCTGAGTTGCTACCTTCCATTCCCACTAGAATATAAGGCTTCCCCCCACACACACCTAAGGTCAGAGATTGCTGTTTGTCAGTCTTAAGTATCTGGCCTCCAGCAGAGTTTAGGTAGTAAGGAAGAACAGATAACTGAGTGAATGAACGGATGAGGACCGACTGACCTAGGTGAACATGGCTTCAACCACACACATGGTCATTGGGGATGTCGTCACACAATCGTCACTCTAATGATTTGCTTAGCTCAGCTCCTGGGTGGTCGCTCTTCACCACGGCTTCTAGACCAGGGAAACTTCCCTAAAATTCAGCATCCACGGCTCTGTCACGCTTTTGTACAATCTAGCCTGACAGCCGACACTTCAGCGACTTGACTTCCTCACTCCTAACCCAAGTCTTGCCCTTCCTGCTGATCCGGTTTTTCTGATATAGGTCAAGATAGCAGAGCCTAAGATTAGCTCAGAAAGCTGTGCTCCTACCATGACCCCTTTCAACGCCTGTGTGTGTGTGTGTCAGTGGGGGGGGGGGGGGGAGTTGGTCCTACACACATATGATTATAAGATAAGGGCAGGAGAACTGTTCCCTTCAGAAAGATTCCCCTCAAGGAATGACCCCATGATATATGAGTATACAGTAAAGGATAAACAGGATTTCGCTGAGTAATAGACTGTTGGAGAAGCATACTTCAGGTCAAGTTTCTGGAGTCAGAAGCAGAGCCTGTTAGAAGAACCAGCTATGTCTTAGAAAACCAGTAAGTCCATAGAAAATGGGAATAGTAGGGTAAAGCTGGGGAGTCCTGGATCCATGGCTTACGATGTGCCCCTGTGCAAATGAATGATCCCTTTTATGGATCAGTCCTAATTGTGAATGAGGATGTCAGTCTCTAGGGCAATTTTGAGGTTGAGTCAAGGCACACACAAGGCTTAGCAAAGTGCCTGCCTGGCAAATGCTCAGTCAGCACCCACTCCTTCATGGTGTTTTTACATGCTAACTGCTGGGAACTCAGTATCTAGTGCACAGTGCCGGTACTGCAGTGACTGCCAGGCCACTCAACGCTCCCACCAAGAATCCTCTTCCCTTGCTACAGGCTCAGACCTTTCCAGGGCACCTACCCCTAAAGAACTTGCTGGTCAACCCATCGGAACTTTTCCCACTACAGGCCACGTGACCTGCCACCTTACCAAAGCAGTAAAAGCATAGACTCACCATGAGGCTAGAAGGCCAGGTTTTCTTTGGTCAAGCTCTATAGACTTGAGCCCACACCTGATGGTGTCAACTGGGGGATTCCAATCAGGCAGGACAGAGTGGTCCCCGCACACAATTCAGTTGTGCTATCTCCTGGTCAGGTGTCTCCTTGCTTTTCTTCTAGGTTTAATTTCGCTTAAGACAGACTCCTGAGAGTTGTCACAGTGAATTATAGCCCCCATGGGTTCCATATGTCCCATGGAGAAAAGTCAGGGACCAAGGGCGGTAAATAAGTTCACACAGAGAGCTAGTGCAGAGCATGCAACAGCCCTGGGCTCCATAAAAACAAACCTCTAAACCTTTAAACAAGTTGGAAGTTTCAACTTCAAACCTTTAAACACATTCAAAGTTTACTGTAAGTTCAAAACCCAACGAACGCATGTAGTCCTTTGCCTAGGATCATCGATTCTAAGTATTTTGCCACATTTGTGGTCTGTAATTTGTTTGACAATGAGCTGTGGACCTATGGCATCATCCCAAAAATTTTCACCATATATAAGGAAGGCTTTCCGTGATGTAGCCAAAGTGCCAAGATCACACCTAATGAAATGCCACATTTTCCAACCGCCCTTACCCTCAGGTCAGTGTAGGGGCACCACGTGCTGCTCTCGCTCACGCTGGGACCCTCCAGCTGGCACTGAGATGGGGCGTCAGTCGGCCCCACAGCTGTCATGGCCTCTCAGCTGCTCTTTCCTTCTCTGGCCACAGAGGGTGAGAGATATTACCTGGAGCTTGTGCACTCATTCGTTTTTTTATCCTCAGGGTAGTGCTACACTTATGACACAGTAGCCGTCAAAACGAGAGTTATCGATGTCTTATTCAAGAAATTGGTTTAACTTGAAGTTTAAAACTTTAAAAAAAAATCACCTAATATTCAGTTCATATTTAAATTTTTCTACGTGTCCTCAAAATGTCTTTTATAGCTATTTTAACCCAAAATCTAATTGTGCTACATTTGCATTTGATTGTTATGCCTTGTTAGCCTATTTTAACCTAATATATATATATATATATATTATCTTTCTTTTCTCCCCCATGACATTGGTTATTTTGATCCTATGGAATGTCCCAGGCTCCAGATTTTTCTGATACTGTGTCTTTATAAACCAGTAAACTTTAGTTTTTAAAGAAGGGATGTCAGCTGAGAGCGCATGCCTGTAATCCCAGCGCTCTGGGAGGCAGCTGCAGGTGGCTCACTGTGATTTCAAGGACAGCCTGGTCTACAAAGAAAAACCTCTATCTCAAAAGAACAAAAAACAAAAACAACAAAAAGAAGCAGGCTAGCAGGTGACAATGGCCTTGAATTTATAATCCTCTGTCTCCACCTCTAGGGCTCAGGATTATAGGTGTGTCACCATACTCAGTTTACACAATATTGGAGCTGGGACCTGGCGCTCTGCACTCTTAGCTAGCACTAATATACGTTCCCAGCCCAATCAACAACTACTTGAGCTAATTATTTATTCTTTTTACTAAAAAAAAAAAAAAAAGGAACTAAGCATGGCTGTTTATGCCTACAATCCTAACACTCTGGAGACTGAGGTAAGAGCGTCACTCTGAGTTGGAGGCCAGCGTGAGCTACAGAGTTGAGTCCTAGCATTATGTCAGTCTAACATCCTTTCACCCGAAATCAGACATCAGTTGCAGTAAACCATGTGTCCTTCCAGAGCAATCACGACAATGCTCGCACACACGGATTTGTAGGGTGAGTTTTCCACCATCTGAATTCTTCTCAGACTTAGAGTTGGGGACCATGTTACCCACTCTTTCTCACTTTTCCATTTAATTTATCCTAAAGTATGTGCCATAGGTATCCAGATTGTTTTTATTCTTTTAACTATCTATATATTTTTCTGCTACATGGATTGTCATAATCTGACTAATCTAGGTTTATTTCTTGGCTTTCTTTTTTTCTGTACAAGTAATGTTACAATAAACATCCTTGAGCACAAACATGCCATGGTTGTGTGATAAGGCAAATTTGTGTAGATGAAGTTGCTGTTTGCACTTAGAACCGTGTAAGAGCACTGAGCGCGGCATCCTAACACTTGGGAAGTTGATATAGGAAGACTGTGAGTTAAAGCTAACCTGGGCTACATAGAGAGTTTGAGCCCAGCTTGAGTTACATTGTTTTTGTTTAAAAACAACAACAACGACAAACAAATCTTTAACAGTTATGTGGTTGATTCTACTTGCAAAGAGCTCAGAGCGAGTAAGGTTGCAAAGCTGGACATAGCCCTTTCTGAGCAGTATGCTGTCAGGTGGCTAGAAAACCCAGCGATACCATCCCCGTTTTCCAAGAAAATTGGCAGCAATATTGACTGAAACTTTCTCCTAAAATGATCTTTAAGATATGGAATACAGATCAAATTGCATTCACAGTTGCATTTGAGGGAAAGTCGTCCAAGGTGAAGCATCTTTTCTCTGTATGACCTTAGGAGTTGAGGACTAAATCTATTTCAACGCTTTGTTATGAAGCCATGAACTAGAAATGAATGCCCGGGTGAAGGGGTGTGTTTAGGGAGCCCAGCATAAGGGGCGAGGAGCATCTTAGGTGGAGGGGAATTATCTGACTCCAGTCAAGCCAGAAAGATCACAGCATGTTGCTATAATCAATGACGAAAACCCCAGCCTCCCTATTTCGCCAATAGGGACTCAGGAGCCAGATGCCAGGGTGAAAACCTGCTAGCTCAGAGAGGCAGAGAAAGCACTCAGCTGACCTTCTCAGCTTAGGTCCAGATGGGAAAAATCCAAAAGGCTCCAGTACAACTGACAACCCAGGAGGAAAAGGCCAAAAACCCCAAAGCCCAAGTCTTGCTCAAAGTCCATAATCCAGGGAGCTGAGGAGCTGAAGCCAAAGCTAAAGGCAGAGCTTGAGCTAAAAGCCCTGCTTCTTCTCCATGCTGTCTTAAATACCCCTCAACTCAAGGTCCCTCTTACTCTTTAAGCCCTACCAGCTGGTTTCTTGCTCTGCCTCTTGACCTAGAGGTTAACTTTATTAGATCCAGTATACAAAGAGCTCTTGGATTAAAAGTGTGTGCTAGGGCTGGGTGAACCACTCCATAATCACCTGTTTATAATAAAAAGAAAGTTCTTGGATTAAAGATGTGTGTTAGGGCTCAACCAAAGCAAACAAGAAACCGGGTTTTTACAGTTTACAATTTTGGGGTTCACAGTGGGATCAAATATCCTGCATAACAACAGCATAACCATGACAAGGCCTTGCCAAGTTGATACAGCTCTGCACTTGGTAGAGGGAAGGCCAAAGGCCTGACTGACTCACCTTCAACAGACATACAACTGCTGAGTTCTTCAGGGGCACAACACTTTTTCAGATCTGTGAAATCACTTTGTGCAAAGTAATATTCTTCAAAACTCTTAAAGGGCACATGGTAATTGTGCATATTTATAGGCACAGTGTGGTATTTCAATACCTTCATGCAATGTGTAAAGATCAGATCAAGGAAATTGGTACCTCCTGATATTTATTACTTACTTATGGGAGGAACACTCAAAATCGCCTCTTCATGCTATTTTAAAAGAAGTGGTGTTATCAACCATAGTTACCCTACTACATGCCACAGAACATTAGATACCTGTATCGTCACAGAAGTAATGTGCCTTCCTAGTGAGCAATCTCTCCACACACTTAGAGATGAAGGATAAGCTCTTCAGTAAAGCACCAGGTTGACCGTGGCTAACACCCAAATAAGAGTCAGCACTGAACAGAGGATTTTGCAAACTATACACACCTTAGGTTTATGCATTTCACAAACACTGTCATACCTAAACCCCTTTCAGGTCCCGGCTCTAGGTTCCCACGTCAAACAACTTCAACAGAGATATAAGGCTGCAAGTCTGGGTGCTTAGGCCGATGGGGGATTTCCATGCAAAGAGGTTGCCAGGATTATCTTTAAGCACACCAGTGTTGTTTTCAAATTGTTTTCACCCAGGGTCAGTTTACTGACCTGGGAAAACTGTACTTTTCCTGGTAAGAGCGCAGGGGACATAATGATTGATAAGGTTAAATGGTTAAGACCCTGAGCTGTCTTTTAGAGGTATGCCTCTGGGGATGGTATAATGGCTGATGAATAAACATTTACCCATTAGCATCCTAAATTCTATTTACCTCTAACAGGCCTGAATAGCCTTCTTCTTATCTTTGGGATACTTTGTGTGGTTTACTGTCCCCTAAACAAATCTACTAACCAATCCTTTATAACATCAATTCCGTTACTTTTAATTTCTTCTACATCATATTCCATTGACCATCTTGTCTTTATGTCCCCTCTCCTTTGCCCTTCTCAGGCTCTGGCAGCCACTCTAATTTACTCTCTGTTGATACAAGATCAAGTAAAAAGCAATATTACTTCTATATGTAGCTTGTTGCAATATGCTCCGAAATATATTGCTGAGTGAAGAAGCAATTCAAACATGTGCTATATTTATCTAAGAAAACATATGTAAGGCTTACTAATGGCATCTGATGCTAGGTACATGAGGGCTTATTATAGTCTCTTCTCTTTATGTTGAAAATTCCTAGCCAATAAGATTTCTTAACCTAAATGTTTATGTTGTTATGTGTTTGGAGTTTTGCCCACATGCATGTCTGTGCACCACATGTGTGCTTGGTGTCCAGCAAACTAGGAAGAGGGTGTCTGATCCCCTGGAACTAGAGCTGTAGTCAATTATGAGGCTGCGAGCCACCATGTCGGTGGCTCTTAACTGCTGGGCCAACTTCCTCATCAAAAATATCAAATCAAATCAAATACAGCATGTTCAGAGATAATGTTGCCCAACTTGGGGGCGGCATTAACACCCGCCTGCTGAGGGCACCTGTCTCAGCTTCACTGATATGGAATGGATCTGGATAATTTTCTGGGGAACTGGGTTTCTTCCAGGGCAGTTAGGTTGCTGGAACAGATCTTTCATTCACTGAAGTGTCTCACTGACCCACAGGCTTTCATTGGGTAAGAAAGGAATGCTTTCCAAACCCTCTTCTTTTTATTATTATTGTTATTATTATTATAATTATATACAATTTAGTCACTTTGTGTCCTGGTTGTAGCCCCCTCCCTTATCACCTCCCGGTCCTTCTCTCTTTCTCCCCTATCCCTCTTCCTTAGTCCATTGATAGGGGAGGTCCTCCCCCCTTACTGTCTGATACTAGCCTATCAGGTCCCATCAGGACTGCCTGGATCCTCTTCCTCTGTGGACTGGTTAGGTAGTCCTACCACAGAGAAGTGATCAAGAAGAAGGCAACCAAGTTCATGTCAGAGACTGCCAAACCTTGTTCTTATAAAAGTAGTATGCACACACAGGGTTGAAAAAGAATATCCGAGACTTATAGGAGTCATACAAAAATTTGTCCCCAGTTCTGCTGGGTCTCCACTCTTCTAAGAATGTGTGTGTGTGTGTGTGTGTGTGTGTGTGTGTGTGTGTGTGAAGCATCCACACCTCGAGAGTCACTTGCTCATGACACCAGCTAAGCTTGCTGGCTTTGAAAGAGAGGCTCTGGGCCAGAGGGATGTTAAAAAAATAGAGACCTGGAAGTACCCAGTTGGGGTGGTATTGTAGGTGGCGATTAATATTTATTATTGATATTACTTTAAGTAAAGCTGTGGTTAATCCTATACAGCTGTATAACCAAATCACCACACAGACTGGGATTTATTTAATTAACCTAGATCATAATGCTGGGCAATAGTTATTCCATCCTAAATCTCCAAGCCCACATAGTTTCTTACTATTCAGATTTTACCCATTATACTTGCTTTTAATGATATCTCTCCACATTGTTCCAAGACCTCTCCTCCAGCCTCTGCTCTTCCAGTTTCTCTCTTGACGTCCTCCTCCTCCTCTGCCTCCCCTCTCCCTCCTACTCCTTCCCCTTCATTGTTCCACATTGTGGCTGGTTGTTTTATTTTTGGCATGTTTACACAAAGTTGAGACAGGTGATGCTTAGAATAAGTATCACAGTGCAATGTCTGGATTGAAACCAGAGAGCTGGGGAGAGAAATCAGCATTTGAATGAACAAGGGTAAGGTGTATACATTCCTAAAGAACGTTATACCAACAGGGTGGTGAAGAGGGGACCCTTAAATGCTAATGTGGACCATCACCTCTGATGATAGACCAATGCCTCCAATGGTGGACCAATCCCTCTGATGATGGACCATTGCCTCTGATGGTGGACCAATGTTTCTGATGGTGGACATTGTGCCTCTGATGGTTCAGCATCTTTTCTACAAGTGTGTAGCCAGAGTAAGCTTTCCTTTTTAGTTCATTCTCTTGAAGGTGTGGTTTATCTTTAATCCCTCAAAAATCCTCACTGTCAGCAAAGCTTTTCCTCCCAGCTGTTTGGGATAGTATGTGGGGCATCTCTTGCCAGATTGTGGAATTTCCCATCAAGGAAGAGAGTTAATTTGAGTAAACCAGATACAGACAATGCATTTCAGGTGCCACCAAAGAGCTTGTGAGATAACAGACAGAAAGCTACGGAAGAAAGTTGCCCTTTAAGAAAGTAGTCTCTGTGCTGAGGGATCTAGTGAGGTGATAAGGAACTGCATAGCATGCAGGACGCCCTGGATATGATGCCTAGGGTCCTAACATGCACTGTACTGAAACTACTGCATTAACAGCTACAGTGTGGGTCTTGAGTGAGTCTGCACAAGGTACAAAGGCCGTTACTCTGTTGGGAGAGATTAGTGGGACCACTGGGAGAGGGAAGGCTTTGGAAACAGCCAGCTACTTTAGACTCATGGCTTCTCCTTTCTGGCCTGAGCAGTGAGTTTTGGAGTGAAGTTTTGGTTGGAGTAAAATATCCACAATTTGATTTGCTATTGAACAAACAAAACCCCCCAAAACTTATGCGCCAGGTACTTGGGAAAGGTTTACATAGTCTCTCCATGAGGAGTATATTTTGGAATCATTCCTATTATTTTAACTGCCATTTGAAATCTAGACAATTGAACACTATCAAAAGACAAGCATGTGCTCAACTTGAAGAGACTCACTCACTCGGGAGGTGGAGGCAGGAGAATCAGAAAGAATTTCAAGCTCATCCTTGGATACTACTGAGTTTGAGGCCAGCCTGGGCTGCCTGAGACCCCCATCTCATATAAAAGAAGAGGTCCAGTTGCTTAAGTTGAATGTTAAGCCAAAGGGAGCTGGGAAGGCCAGTGTGTCTCACCATCACAAGGGTCAATACAGCAGAGCTCAGCACCTAGAGCAACGAGGCTGAGAGTTCGGCTCTGCTGCAGCCATAGCATTTGTCTAGCTATAGAGTTTCCTGGCTTCACTCTCTGCTTCCAGCCCTCTGTCTATTTTGCCAGTAGAGTGATTTTTCTTACAACTCAAATGTGACTGTGTCACCTTCCCCTGCTTCTAAGCCTTCCACAATCCCCATTGTCCTCAGACAGTGTCCTTCACGTGGTGTCCCTTGGGATCTGGTCCCTACTGATCTTCCCAGCCTCTCTCTTTATGATCTGTAACTCTCACCCTTGAAATTCCAAACCATTGGCAGCTCTCAGAATAATTTTAGTCATTCACTCTCCAATATCACCCTCCCCACACATCCCCACGCTGCCAGCCACTCTCTCCTCTGGGTTTCACACCTCCTCAGGCTTGAAAACAGCCCTTCTCTCACCACATTGCCATTTCTTAAGAACATTCCACTCTCATACCTCAGAAAAAAAATGGGCTTCTCAAAGCAGAGATGATGGCATTTTCTGCAAACTCTCGGTAGACAAGCTTGGTAAATATCTAAGGCATCAGCAGAAGGTTAGGCATTTCAAAAACATGTGACCCCAAAGCATTCAAAGAAAGATGAGGGCCACAGAAATCAACAGAGTGGGAGTGGGAGTGGCAGATAACTGAAGGGGGTGAAACATTCATAAGAGATATAACCACTCACCTTGGTGTCAAGGGCTGCCATGCAGAAGTAGGATATGCTTAGCGAGGTTCACCAGAGGGCAGCAGTAAAGCTCTGGTGGGAGAAGAAATGGTTCTGGGGTGAGGTAGGAAGCAGCTTGGCAGCTACATAGAGTGCTGTGGTGGGTTGCATCAAAAAGGAAATGGGCACTGAAGAGGAGAGATGGCTTATTGGTGACCTGAAGCTCTTCCTGGCTCTCAAAGGCACCAGTGTTGTCTCAGGAATGTGGTTGGAACCAGTCTTCTGTGAGTTAGGGACTCACCTAATAGCAAACTCTTACGGAACTTGAGTTCTGATGTGTGATGCTCGACAGCCCTAACCATCCAATGATGCTCTCTTGTAGCCATTCCTCCGCACAGCTCAGAAACCTACACATGCATCCTGGCCATCCCTTCTTAGCAGCCTCAGGGTTCCAAACTTATTTAAGAGGTCTGGTCTGGCTGACTGGTCCACTGGGAAAGGAAAGAAGGTCATGGAGAAGTTATGGGACTTGTCCTAGATTTGCAAATGACAATGAGACAGGCTTAATAAAAAAAATGGAACTCTTGGTTCCTAGGCTGTGATGTTGATGAATTTTCCAGGTGTGATGATTTCACACGTGAACTTATTCTGTGAAGTTCTGCTTCTCTTGCTGTTTTTCCATTCCTCAAATAGAGATCAAGAACACAGCCTACTGCCACACCCCCTTGAATGTTCTCCATTTCATCTGATCATGGAAGCTGATCGGGTCAGGCTGGTTAATACTTGGGAAATCCAGAGAGGCTTTGGGGATGGGCTTTGAAATTCAGATTGCTTATAGGACCCCTAAGAAGCCACTGAAGGGCTGGGGCAAAGTCTCAGAGGCCAAGAGCATTTGCTGCTATTGCAGAGGACCTGGGTTCAGTTCCCAGCACCCACATGGTGCTCATAATCACCTGTAACTCCAGCTACAAGGGGTCCCATGCCCTATTCTGAATCCTTGGGCACCAGGCACAAACACGGCACACAGGCATACCAGCCCACAAAATACAGAAATAAAACGTAACTAATAAAGGTAGTAAAATAATGTTTTCAAGATCCACTTAATTTCTGTTTTCATCATCTTTCAGTTTTCTTATCGATAAAATCGGTAAAAACAGTACAAGACTATTGTAGGGGTTAGTATGAGCACATAATACAAGGGTATACTACATCTGAGCAAGCACCGGCTGGCATTGCTGGCACTGGACGAGGACTAGAACTGGGAACAAAGAGCTTAATTTCTCGTTATGAGCTAAAGTATAACGCGGTGGTCGTCAGACCACGTAACCTTGGAAGTTCTTACAGCGTCCACTGAGAGCCTGCACTGGTGTAAGATATAAGAGAAGATCTCTCGTCAAGGAGCCGAGTGGGGGCACCCAGATAGTGTACCTCTGTTGTTGTCACCGGTCCTGAATCCCAGTTTGTCATTAGAACCAAGGTAGTTCCCAGGTTGGAGTGAGGGTTACATCTCCCATCTCTATATCCTTTCTCGCTCCACCACACTTCTGCAGACTGGAACTGGGCTAGGTTGAGAACCCTTTGGTTCATCAGTTTATCTCCCTTAATGTGTGATTTCCCCTTCCTTTGCAAGTCCACGAGGATGTAGCAGTTCAAGTCCATCCTGTACACTTAACTCTTCCCTGTCTGATGGTCACACAGGAGACGAGAGAGCGGTAACAAGAAAATGTTTTTTGACTCTGGATTCCTGCCTGGTAGTCACCGGAGCACTGAGCCCAGGGAAGGTGTGGAGCGGCTTCAGACAGAGTCCAGGATCCATATACGGTTTTTCCTAACAGGTATTCAACTTTTCCAGGGGCCAGGATCAGAGCCTGTATCAGCCACCACCACCTGCCTCGCCCATTACCAATGGCTCCTTTCCCTTCTGACTGTCTCTGGCTGGAACAGGCGGAGTCTCCCTAACAAAGCCATAGCTCTTATGTTAGCTGCTTCAAAGGGTTTTTATTGATATTTCAACTTAAAATCTTAATGGACAGGGGCTTAGGATAGATTCTCTGAGGATCTAGAACAAGAGACAGATGAACCACCCGAGGATCTTACTTGAAACCTTTCCTCCTTTCTCCTAAGCCTACCCAGCGCAATCTATTGCTGTCTCAGGATAAGTCCCAGCTGCCACCAGCGCCCCTCCCCAAAGGTGCTGCTTTTGTCCTCTTGCTTGGCATCAGAATTCTCTTTGACACGCTGCTGCAGCCCAGCCATGTACCCAACACCCTCACTGAATAAACTGCCTTGCTGACCTCCGAGGTGGAGGTGGGTAGAACCGAGGGCAGCCTGCCAGCTGGGCTCTCTCTGCGACCTCCAACCTGAGATAGGTGTGTACTGTAGGTGTGGCAGGCAGAGCCGCAGAACTCTCCCGACCCAGAAAGGGTGTCATTTCAAGGAAAGAATTACAAGTTTTCTTTTCACCATGGATTCACAAAGCAGAACAAAATTCTTGGTACTGATTTGGCCCATTCTTCTGTCCCAGGCTGGGTTAAACGAAAACAATAACTGTTAAACTTAGAAAGAAAGAGAGGAAAACACCTCCCTTTGGGAGGGAGGGTGGTTTTTTTTTTTTTCCTCCCCTCTGGCCACACTCATTCCCTTGGGATGCAAGTTGAGCCTATTGTTCCTGCTTTGGCTTTTTCTATCCCACGACGTTTCTCTGCCCGAGTTCTTATCCAATCACCATCCCCCACCCCTCCCTCAACACACACACACACACACACACCCCTCCACGTGCATTTAGTGCTACACTGTAATCACTCCACTGAACCCTGGAAATATAGGCAGAGCCCTGGGTTTGCAAAACCAGGAACATCTTTTCCCAGGAGATGCTTATGCAGCAATCCGGACATTCTCCTGGCTCTACCTTTTAATTAGTCGAGGGAGTGCAGCCTAATGGTGTGGGTGTGCTTGCCAGCTGTGCTTTTCGGGAAGTTATATGGTTGGCACTCATCCTGTCTCCTCCCTGGGTTAGGAAATTATAGGCTGCTTGCTTGTCTTGGAAGTGTGAGTGCTGACCTTACCCCACAGAACCTTGTCTACTCCAAGGCCCATTCCAGCCAGCACTCAGCGATCCTTAGGGACCACTGTGGCAACACTCAGCTAGCTCTCAGGTCTTGCAGCCCATTCAAGGGATGGATGGCCTTTCATCTGAAAGGGATTGCTTTCATCTGTGACTGTTCAATCCACTTGGGTGCCCTGTTGCAGAATCAGTGTCTGCCAGGGGCCAGAGAAAAGATTTCATGGCTTGAGGGGTGCCTGTGGCTCTCTCAGGCTTGCTTGCTCGGGGGCTCTGTTTACACTATAGGCTGCTTGATACCTTGTCCTCATGAAATGAGAAGCTGGGGTGTGTGTGTGTGGGGGGGATCCCTTCTGGCCTCCCTCCTGAGAGGCTGCCCCATCTGCACTTCCTCGCAGGGGCCCTGTGGGCTGCACTGCTGAAATCAGATCCCTCATGACTGCTGTCGAATTGAATGTTTCTCCTCGGCACAGTCCACTCTTATTTTGTTTACGGGTTCAGTCTCCAAGTGACGGCATCTCACTTTCAGGTCCAGTGTACTCTCTTTAAGCAGGCAGATGCTGGTGGCTTTCCTTTTTTATTTTTATTTTTTACATAGATGCTTTTTTAGCTCTGTTGTAAGCAGCCAGTGTCTCTCCAGTTTGCCACTCCCCCACCCCGTTTCTACCTGACACTTCCAGTTCAAACCATCAGAGCAGCTTGTCCAATTGTCTCACACTTTGGCATGGATTTACTGTTTATTTTTCTATCTACATATCTGCTTTTATAACTATTAAGCATAGATGCTCATATACACACAGAAAGAAACATATACATACATGTGAGTTCCAGCATGCACACATGAACACAGACCCCTATCTCACACTTGCTCTTTGGGGAAGGGACTTGACCAGCCTCTTTCCATGGCCTCTGGGCTTCTCTGGCAGAGAATTAGTCACTGTCCCACTTAATAACTACAGTTCTTTTTCCTCTCTCTTTCTCCTTCTTCTTCTCGCTCTCTCTTTGTCTCTCTCTGAAGAAGATGTCACTTCTGGAGAGATGGCTCAGTTAAGAGCACTGAGGTCCTGAGTTCAATTCCCAGCAACCACATGGCAGCTCACAACTATCTATAATGGGATCTGATGTCCTCCCTGCCATGCAGGCATATAGGGCACTCATACATATATATGCAAGCAAACAGAGGACTCACAAAAATAAATAAATAGATAGATAAATAAAAAAAATCTTTTTAAAAAAGAAGATACCAGGCAGTGGTGGCATATGCCTTTAATTCCAGCACTTGGGAGGTGGATCTCTGTGTGTTCAAGGCCAGCACGGTCTATAGAGAGGGTTTCAGGACAGCCAAGGCTACACTGAGAAACCCTGTTTCGAAAAACAAACAAACAAAATACCACCACCACCAACAACAAAAAGATGTCACTTGAAAGTCCCACCTGCTAGCTGGGCTTTTACATGTCGCACCATGGACACATGAGGGAAAGGAAGTACTTGCCTGGGGTAAGCCACCTGGTCTTTAATTAGGGAGTTAAGAGGAAGAATCAGGGCCCGGCTACTGAGCTGTACCCCACCACCAGCTGCTCCCCTTACAAATTCCTTGACGGTGTCTCTTCCAGTTCACGCCTAAATTTAGAGACTTCCAAGCCTTTGAGCCACGGCAGCTCAGTCCTATGGGCTTCTGGGTAAGAGTGGGTATCTGCCAGGTCAGGAGATACAAACACAGAGGCGGGTAGATACTCTCCCAAGGATTGTGCATCAGGCCTGGAGTTAGACCGAGCTGGAGGCTATCTCTGGGCTCACACTGATGGTGGTGCTACTTACTTAGGCTGTAGGGATGTTGACTCACAGGAGCCCGCAAAGAAACTGGGAAACAACATTGAAGAGAGGAAGGACTCTCATGACCAAACTGAAGGACTGGGCAGGTACAAAAGCCAGGGGGAGAGTCAAGGACTCCAAGTAATGTAAACACCAAGGAAGAGGACCAGGATGTCAGAGCCAGAGTCTCAGGGAGTCCTGTTTCCCAACAGTGAGGCACATAGGGCTGAAGTAAAAATGGCTATGTCCTTTGTAGAGACAGGACAGTGCATGTGCCAAATATTACCAATCTCACATAATCAGGCACTCTAAGGCCTGGTACCCAGGCAGAGGCACAGGGAGAAGAGGAGGGTTCAGGTCATATCTGTGACCCTGGCCTAGTTGGCTGGACAAGCGCAGTGTCAGCCACAAAGGAACTGCAGAGGAAGGACTAAGTGTGTGGATAAAGATGATGGGGAAGGCCTGAATGCTGCCAACTCTAGCTATTTACCTATTCCTATTTGGATGTTCTCATCCTGAGAAGTAATGCTGACACAGGGTTCTGCCTACAGTGCGGATGGATTGAGACGGGGAGAGCCCAGTACAGAACCCCAGCAGGCTGGCCATAAATGAGAGGCCAGCGTTTCTCCAGACAGGACTCAGGGAGGCCTTGATGGAACTTGAGTCTGGCATTGCTGGTTTGAAGACCTGCATGACATGAAGTGGGGCAGGAGGATTGGGCTGTGGAAGTAAATCCTGCTGTGGAAAGTCACCCAGGGGCCTGTCTAGAACTAGACAACAGCTTTCAAGGTCGAATCAGTGTTCTCAGCCCCTGTCCTCCCCTGGGACTGTCAGCAGTGGGTGGTAGATGATAGGACACAAATGTGGACTTTTATGGCACTTTACAGAGTCATGCAGAACCTAGCGGAGGAGTGCAGGATAGTCCAAAATGCTCTGCACTGAATGAACACTGCCATTGTCAGTGATGGGAATGGACGGGGTGAGGGGCATGCTGGAGCCAACTCCTACCGGCTCACAAACTGACCGTGTGGATCTCTGTGTTCCGTGTTGTCATATCCGAAGCTTAGAATGGGCTTCGGCGGGAGTATTTACACCAGGGTGATTGGCAGAGGCTGAAAACAAGGCTTTTGCTTCTCAGAGTCTGTTATTAAACGTTAGCAGGGATGGGGACGCAGCCTGCAATCCTAGCACTCAGGAAACTGAGGCGAGGTAATTACTGTGAATTAGAGGCCAGCCTGGGCGACATGGGTAGTCCAAGGCTAGCCTGGGCTACAAAGCAAGCCCTTGTTTTAAAATGTTAATACTTACTGGTACCCCACTGCGGGGAGTAGAGCTTGCATGCATAGGCAGGTGAGCAGATGAGCTAAAAGGGAGACATGGGTAAGGGAAGGAAAATGAGACCTGAAACTGTAAAATGTGAAACCGAGGCGTCTGAATGCAAACTCTGACCCTGCCGCTCACTAGCTGTACGACCTGGGACGAATTATTTCACCTTTTCTCATCCTTAGTTTCTAGCTTACGGCTACTGGAAAATTTCAAGCGTCTTACAGATGAAGCGCTGATAACTTGCTCCTTTCAATGCGTTCTCCACACCGAAGTGCATGTCTAAACAAACAAACAAACAAACGTTCCCCCAAATAAATGCAGTCATGTCATTTATCTGCCTGGGACTCCTGCTAATAGAGACCTCATTTCCATGCCCACCTTTCATTCCCCTGACTTGCTCACGCAGCACCAGTCTGTCCCAGCTCTGCCCCCTCACAGCACCTGCTTTGTGCCGTGCTCTGGCCACACCTACCTGCCTATCGTGTGTTAGTCTTCCGTCCTTCTTATGTGTCCGTATCATCTCCTTCCAAATAGCTTGAAGACAGGTATTTCCCTAATCTTCTCCGAATCCCTTGGTGTAGGTAGGACTCGGAATCTTGTGGCTTTTCAACAGACATTTGTTACCGATTAAAATCTTTGATGCATCTGGAATGGAAAACGAGGACAATGGGGTAGGCTATAAGAAGCAGAACTTAGTCCCTGAGTCCCTTTGGTGCTGTGGGCTGCCCATACAGCTATCACAGACACCATCTCTGGCACAGCCCGGCGGACACCTTCCAGCCAAGCTCTCTTCCTAACCTTTCTGGGTGCCTGACTGACGGAGGGACCCTAAGCTAGGCATTGCTTAGGAAATCAGCCAGACACTGTTGGGTTAAACCGCTGTTGTTTTTGCATGAAGAACAGAGAAAAAGAGATCTTTCCTGTCTACGCTGTGCTTGGCTTTCAGCGCCTTCCTGTTATCATAATGGTTCTTTGTTGGTGGCTTTTCGGAGCAGTGGAGCAACATTTCACCCTCGGCCACACTTTAGACACTGTCAGGAGCCTGCTCACTGGGCCACAGGCCGTGGGTTGCATCAGCTTATTGGAGCTCTGTGAGGTTAATTTGGGGATGATGAGCAGCTAGGGTGATATCTAAGTCTGCAGAATAGTGTTAGGGAGAAAATCAGAAGGGATATGTTAAGAGTGTTCTTGGCTGGAGCCTCAGGCCTGGAACCTCCCTCTGTTCCTCTGCCCACAGCCACTCCTTCATAGAGCTCAGCTGGAGATGGGGGGCGGTGGAAGTACAGACCTTCATCCCATCCTCTTCCTTCTCACACCTCCTATCAGCCACCACTGACTGTTCCTCTCCCCTCATGGACGGAAGAAGAAAGATAGGCAGCGGTGATGCCCAGAGGGTGAACAGATAGCAAGAAGCCAAACTGGACTCAGTTAAGGGATCTGAAAACTACCAGGCCAGCATAATTTAGGAATTTTCAGCTCCTAAGAATACTTCTCAGATATTCTTGTGGAGTCCCCGAGAGACTGCCATGCGTTAAATATTATATTCATTGGCTAGTTTAAAGTAGAATAAGATCACACCACTTTTGGAGGTCTAGCGAATGTGTTCTAGACCATGACAGGTCTGTCTCCTAATCTGAGCTGTTTCCCTGATAGCATCTTACCCTATCTGGACTCTCCACCTGGCTTAAAACAAGCCATCTTGGTTCCATTCCCCAAGAGCAGCCAGGTCCCCTTTTGTGGCCATGTCTACCCTGTAGCCTCAGCAGATGCCTACTCTTTTCTAGACAGTGGTGTGATCTCAGAAACTCTCCTCTCCCCCACCCTCCTTGTTCCTCCCAGACCAGGCCAAGGGGCAGATCTAGAGCAGTGAAGGAGGCCATTGTTTCATGTTCCCTGGATTCTGTCAGGAACAGATGTTGTCTCCCTTCAGAGCCAAGCCGAGTATTCCCCTTGTGCAGGCTAGTTTGATGTCATCTTGGCACAAACTAGCGTTATCTTAGAGGAAGGAACCTCAGTTGAGGAAATGCCTCCATAAGATCAGGCTGTAGGCAGGCCTGTAGCGAATTTTCTTAAGTAATGATTGACAAGGGGCGGCCCACCTCATTGTGGGTAGCGCAATCCCAGGGTTGATGGTCCCAGCTTCTCTAAAAAAGCAGATTGAGAAAGCCATGGAGAGCAAGCCAGTAAGCAACAGCCCTCCATGGCTTCGGCATTAGCTCCTGCCTCCAGATTCCTGCTTCTGGGTTTCCTCTCAGTGCTTTCGGTGATAAACTGTTACATGGAAGTATGACTGAAATGAACAGTTTTTCCTTCAAGTTGCTTTTGGCCACTGTCTTAGTTTGGGTTTTATTGCTGTGAAGACACACCGTGATCAAGGCAACTCCTATAAGGAAAACATTTCATTGGGGCTGGCTTACTGTTTCAGAGGTTTAGTTCATTCGTCATGGCCAGAAGCGTGGCAGTGTCCAGGCAGACATGATGTTGGAGGAAGAGCTGAGAGCTCCACATCTTGATCCAAAGGCAGCCGAAGAAGACTGTGTGCCACACTGGGCATAGCCTGAGCATATAAGACTTCAAAGCCCATCCCCACGGTGACGGTGACACTCTTCTGCCAAAAAGGCCACACCTACTCCAACAAGGACACACCTCCTAATGGACCTGCTCCCTGTGGACCAAACACTCAAACACATGAGTCCATGGGGGCCATTTCTATTCAGAGCACCGCAGTCATGGTGCTTCATCACAGCAAAGAAACTCTAAATAAGACACTTCTGGCTGCAGTGTCTTATTTAGTGGTTTCCAGTGAGGACATGTCTTTAGAGCCAGCTTGACTTCAGAGATCCCTGTGGGGTCATTTGAAGCCCCTGGTGTGCTGCATGTACGCAGAGTTGCCTCTGGGCCTGCTCTCATTCCTTGCCGCGACATTCCCAAGAGTTTATGCCAACAGACCACTTGCATGTGACTCTCTTCTCAAAGTCTGTTTCTCAGGGCAGCAGTGCTCCCAAAGAATGGGCAGGAGTGGCTTTGACAGTCGCTGAGCCTGTGAACCTTGCACTAGATTCTCCAGAGCTTCCTGCAGCCTTACTCTCCTTGAACTTCCTGGTGTGTGTCGCTTTTTTAAAGCACAGAAGACTCATGGGGACCCCTGAAGGAGAAGATCTGAGTGTTCAGGCTTCTCTCTACTCCAGGCAGGAAGCTGCTGGTGGGAGAAGCCAGACAGGGGACACCTCCATGTCCAAAAGCCTGGGGGATGATGGAATTGCTGAACAAATGATTCCTGGGAGAAGACTGGCCTCTGGAGGAAGCGTCCCTTGTCCCTGCAGCCCATATGCGACGGTCACCACCCTCATGAAGGGGAAGAGAAGGTACAGAGAAGTCACAGTGCTTTCTGGAAAAGGTTGGCTTTTATCACATGGTTTGCCAAACTACAGAAGCCGTCCTGTTCCCATTGGCCATGCAAATGTACCTCATAAGACATTGCTTTCACCCACACCAAAATCAGCCGTGAAATCAAGCAATTAGACTCCTACCAGGTCCCTCAGCATACTAGAGAAGCAACTACAAAAGTAGGGATAAATGAAACCAACGGGCTTGGAGAGGTGGCTCAGTGTTTAAGAGCCTATGCTGTTTTCCCACCAGACCCAAGTTTGGTTTGCAGCACCCACGTGAGGTGGCTCACAACCGGGTATAAAGTCAGCTCCAGGACAATTAGGCAACTTTGGCCTCCAAAGGCCCATGAGCTCATGTATGTTCTCATAGCTGCTCCTCAACACATAAAATTAAAAAAAAAGGTTGAAAAAGACACTAGAGAGCTATCATAGGCACCATTCCTACACTGGAGAAGAGGGTAGACCTGCCTCTACTCCTTTGGCCTGGCTTTGTCTTCCAGGCCCATAATTATCTGCTAATTTAGGAAGACCACGAGTCACCCCCTACACCCCCCCACACACACACTGAGTATGACAGGAGATAGGAGTGAGAGTCTTTTTCTTGGCAGCCCAATGAGGAACCCAGAGACCCAAAGCACCCACTCGTCTGACCCAACACATAAAGGCTTTCTTACCTGGGAACTGGGGTGGAACTGCAGTTGGTTATGGGACAGGCCTTCAGGTCCTTCCTGCCCCTCTACAATGTGAAAGAGGCTAAGCCACTATGGCGTAGCACCTCTGCCTCTCTCTCCTTTCAGGAGCTCTGAAGGTATACCTATCGAAAGGGCAGGTGCTCATGCGTGTGGGACTAACCTTTATGTGGTATTTGATACAGCAGTTATCACCACCAAACCCTTGCAAATGCTCTGATACTGTGGGTACCCAGACTCATTCCAGTCCTTTTCAGAGGTTGTGCCTGGCCATTCTCTGGAGTGTACCTTATGGGAGAGGGACAATGGATAAAGCCATACTCTGTCCAAATGATAAATTACATCTTAGGAGCCAACTGAAATCCCTGTAGTTTTTTGTTAATGTGTTCCTTTAAAAACAGTTTGTAAAAAATGTATCTTAAGATGGTTTTTGCTGAAGTTGGAAAAACCAGCAGGGGATATTAATTTGATTTATGTTTGTTTCCCCCCCAACTCTAAGAGAGCCCAAGGGAGGGGGACAATAAAATGCATAGCTTTTGGTAGTGTGGAAAGCATGGCTTGGGAGGAGATTTCCAGGTCAGTCATCAGGTTCACTGTTCACTGCTGTGAACGGGCTTCTATGGATGATGAGGGATAATGAGGTTGGTTACTGGTCCAGTGGGCAATATGGCAGTGATAGAGTGGCTTGGGAGGGCTCTAAAAGTGAGCAACACTTTCATGAACTGCCATTGGTTGACCCTGGGTCAGCTGTTGTTTTCTAGAAGACAGGGGATCCAGCTATGCAGGGCTAAGACACTCCTGGAATAGAAGCCATTCTGGGTCACCAGAGCACTTCAAACATAGCTTAATTCGGCCCCTTTACATTAAGCAGGGCTCCAAAACCCTGATTTGCCAATGTGCGCAATCTTTGTGCTGTCATCTGTTTCCCACAACGCACCAAATATGTCAGGACTCCAGATAAAAGAAACACAAGTCTAGATAACAGGGGTCATGCTGTCCCGTCTCTCGCTTATCAAGGGTAGGTGAACTTCAGTGTTTAGCTGGCTTCTGCCCGTGGGGACTCCCAGTCTGATTTGGGCGCTGAAGTCAATGCAATTCCAGATAACTCTGAGATGGGACATGGAACAAACACATGGAATTAGACAAAAGCCCCTGCCACCGGATGTTAGCTCAGATAGTCCTGAACTTATGCTCCTTCCTTCGACATGTGTCTGCAGACATTCCCCTGCCCCCTGCATTTTCACACACACCTGTCTATCACCCTTCATCTGTGTAATGGTGATAAAAAGAAATCCACGCTTAGTTTTTACCTCTGAGATGTCTTCTGGGGGCCAAATGATGTCATAAAGCTCTCCCCAAAGAGCAGAGAACGGAAAGCACCCCCACTATAAACACGCTTTCATCAGCTGTTATCTGACTATTGTGCATCTCGCTCTTTGTGTTCAGGGAACCGGGGAAGCCCGAGATTTAGACTCACATTCACTCATCTCCACGTTAGTAAGGGCAGCACTGGGGTAAATACAGTAGGTGTTGGCTTGTTTTTCCAGGAAGGCTGACTGTGCAGTTCCCCAAACATCTGCAAGGGCAGAATTCCATCCAGCCTTCCAACTCTGAGCTAAGACTCAGCACTAACAAAGCCGAAGTTTCATTTCCTGGACTGTGGGAGTGCTACAGCCATCCACCCTTCAAGTGGCTTTACTCTCAATAAGCACTTTGATTTGAGAGAATTGTATTGCAAAGTGAGAAGTCCTTCAAATGGCACACCATGAGCCGTGAAGTGAGGCTGGTCACAGTTTGGACACCACAGTCTCACTTGTCAAAGCTACTTCTTCTTGGAACGTATCTTAGTCAGAGAATTAATGCCTGACTTAGATGCGTAGGGCTACAGTGTGTGTGTGTGTGTGTGTGTGTGTGTGTGTGTGTGTGTGAAGGCATTTCTTACCTATTCCGATCTCCTGATTTAAGCCATACTAAAGATTAGATGCCAACCTTGTGCCTAACACAGCAAAGATTTGGAGTTTGGGGATCTCAGTAGTCAATGATTTGGGCTTATGCCTTTCTGGTTTCCATTTGTAAGAAGGCATTACTGTGAGGCCTAGGTTAGCACTAAACTTTCAATCCCTCTTTCTCAGCCTGCCCACTTCTGTGATTTTTAAGTGTATGGCACCCTGCCTGACTTGGTGGCCTATTGAAGTTCCATATGGAGCTGTCCCCTTTGGTCAAGTCTGGAGAAATCACAGGCATGTGTAAGGGGGAGGAGTCTGAGTACCTAAAGCAGAAGAAATTCTGCTGGACACTGCCTTGCTAGATCCCAAGAAGATGGATGGAGGAGAGACTAGTGCATCTCCACTGCAAAGAAACAAGCTTTGTAATGCTGAGACATCCCCTCCGGTAGTGTGGGGCTGGCCATGTTCCCTTTAAATGTCAACACTGAAGATGTAGCTGCATCTTTCTCCTCTCAGACAATGAATGTAGTAAAGAGCACAGTGCAGAAGCAGAAGACCTAGATTTGAACCTCAGCTCCACCACTCACCCACTATGGATTTAGAGAAAGACAGACCTGGGTTAATTCTTCATCTACATGTAGGGATAAAACCACTTCCAAGGTCCTTTACAGAGCCTTGAGCCTACCTATGTTAGTCAGCTTTTTATTGCTATAGCAAAACCTAAAACAATTAAAAGGAGAGAGGGTTGAATGTAACTCATGGTTTTAGAGGTTCTTGTCCTTAGTCACCTGACTCCATTGTTCCTAAGCTGCAGTGAAGCAAGGCATGGTGGAACCAAGTTGCTCACTCCCTGGCCACTGGGAATCACAAGTGAGGGAGTTTGTTTGTGAAGAGATTCAAAGGCAAGGTACAGCATTTTAGGAGATGCTCTCAATGGCCTACTTCATTTAACCAAGTCTCCCCCCCCCCAAAAAAAAAAGCTCATCCAATTGTAAACTCATCATTGAATTAATCCACTAATGAGTTTAGTGTCTATATGAAACGGTTACCTCCCAAGGACTCTCCTCTGAACACTGAGACATTGGGGTCAAGCCCTTACTAACGAAGTCTTTAAGATACTTCATACCCAAACCACTATGCCGCCCATGTCAATGCATGTGAAAGTTCTCTGTAAGTTCCAAGCACCGAGCAAGCACACCTTATTATTGAGGAGGTGAGCTTTGCACATGGCCTGATTCCTCCATGAGCTATGATGTAGTACAGGTCATAGTGATAAACATGTGACTATTAATACCACATGCATGCTGCTCTTTCCCCACATGAACAAAGGCTTGCCACTGTCGGAGGACAGCAGCCCACCTGCTTCTTCCCTGAAAGGAAGCCTGATGCCATTAGTTTCTGCCCTATGGGAAAGGATGAGGATGGTCCTTCGCTGTTTGTGGGTAATGTGGGAGTGTAGCCCTGCCCTATGAAGTCAGTGAGGGAAAGCCCTCATTGGACTCAGCAATCTCAGCTTTTCTCACTGGAGACAAGGGACAAATGACACTCAGGAGGGTACCACTAACTCAGCTATGTGAGAATGTAAGTGAGGAGGGACACATCTATTCTTATGCCATGCATTTCAAATCTTTGCACATCCTATTACTAATGATAAATTAGTTGGGACACGTCTCATGACCAGTGATGGTGTACCCAGGAAGTCAAGCTTGCGAATGCAAATGGCAACAGGAACTTGTCCAATGCATTTTGGTGCTTCTGGTGCCTGGCATATGATAGACATTCATTATTGACTTGAGCGGTTGGCTCTACTCAGGGAAAGAGAAACCTCCTAGCTCACCGCGGGTGAGTCTGGGCCCATTTCAAGCCTCAGGGGAGCTACTTAGTCATAGCTCTGCTAGCAACATTACAAAGTCATGTGTCAGAGACTGAGACATGGACTATGTGGAGGATTTCATTGCTGGGCTGCACACGTGACAGTGTTAAGGGCAAGAGTTAGTGCTCAGCTTCTTTCATGTGTCAATTTGAGGGGAGTGGCCTTCTGCTAGCAAGAAGTGCCCGAGATTTCAGCTTGGTGAGGATGGAAGAATGGAGTGAAGATGATATGGTTCAGGGAACAACTATGAAAAGCCCAAGTCAACCTTTAAGCGCACAGCAAAGCGACACATCCGATGCTGTTCTAAAGGGGTTCAAATGGGCATACGGTAATGTGGATGGGTCTGCAGATTTGAGGGGTGCGAGGCCATAGCTGGGGCGAGTTGTCACTCCTATGCTGGGAAGACTTTGCCAAGGCACCAGGCTGAGCTGCCCACCTCTGCTAGGATCAGCATGTAGACTGGAAGCCCACAAGAGCTAGGTATAACACACAAGCTTGTCAGAGATCGTTTGGAACACTTTTCACAAGAGTGTTCGGAGGTCACACCTCATCTGTGGAGACTCAAAGGTCTAAATAAGTAGCTCTGTGAGGTACTGGATATTCTCCCCGAAGCTCAGAAAGAAAGTAGGCCCGTGAGCTTGAGAGAAGCTTAATGACCTCAAGCACCTGCTCTGAGGTACAGCAGCATGGCCTTTGCAGCCCTAGAGGTGAACAGTGACCTGAGTCTGAAAACCTCTACCCACATTGGCGTTGGTTATAAAACTGACAAGTTAGAGAATGCAGAGACTCCTTCCACCTCCTGAAAGAAAATTACAGATAGCAAGCGGCACAACAGAGGGACCAGAGGAACAAACAGCCTGAGGCAGCAGGGAAAGTTCAGCTACTCGCTGCATGGACCACTCAGCTGCAGCTTAGGGTGAGTGTTTGAGTGTGGCCAGGCACAGGTTTCAGCCTTGAGTTAGCTCCTTACTAAGCTCTATGGGATGAGAATGAACTGTTGACCCTTGATCTTCAGTTTTGATGACTCAGGGTGAAGCGAGGTAAGTCTGTAGTTCTGGCCACTGTACCTCACACAGGGTCACTTTGATACTTCAGCCATGTTCTTAGATTGTTGTGATTGCCATTGCCCGGTGTGACTGCCCAGTGAGCATTGCCACACCACACATTAACCAGAATCACACACACACACACACACACACACACACACACACACACACGCACGACCCTACTGTCCATTTCGTATTCTCACAGACTGGGTTAGGAGTTCTGAACCAGTGGAGTTAAAAAAAAAATGGCTTGTCACTCTTTCATGTTTGAGGCATTAGCTGTGAACGTTCAAACTCCAGGTGATCTGGTTGTTGGGGCCTGGAACTATCTGGAAATTCATTTACTCACACTTGTGGTGCGCCAGCTTATATGATGCATGAAGGTTGGAACTTTCAGTCAAAGAGCCTACTCGGGCCTCTATTTCCCCATAATGTGGCAGTCCCAGTGGAGGAAGACTTCTAACGTGACGTCTGGGTTCTCCCACGGTATGTATTCTAAGAGAAATAGGAGAAGATGAGTCACCTTTTTGACCTAGATTTAGAAGTTTTCTGCGTTCCCCTGGCTATGAGCAGGTCACTAAGCTCGGCACATGTGGACGGAAGGAGGGTTAAAGCATATGAAGAAGTGTTCTGAAACCACCATAGTGATGATGAAGAGCAATCACGCTTAGGCTTGCATGCTCACTCATCGAGTCCTCAGAATGCCTTTGAGGGGTGAGGCGGGACAAGGCACGGAAGGGTCTGTCACTCCATCCTGAGCTGCAAGATGGAGCGTTCCTAAGTGATGCTCTCCTGGTTCCTTTCATGTCTGCGGTATGGTGGTTTTCTGTTCTCTGCAGAAAGCGGTGGCCCTGCAATCAGTTTGACCAGAGTCCTATTTAAACTATTTCAACAACTCCTGTGACTTCCTGGGGCAAATGGAATTGCTCCCAGTTGGCCCGCACCTGGATTCGGAAGGCAGCTAATTTTAGGCTCCTTGGTCCAATGCCAAATATCAAAGGAGAGTTGAAAGAATAATCTTTGCTCAATTAAGAGTACAAATTCCTTCAACTGAGACCAATTCTGGTGCCTTGTTGTGTTAAGATAAGGAAACTCCCATTTATCATGTACCTTTAAGCTGAGATGTTTCAAGTAAAACAAGAAAGGGGAGCATCAAGAACTTTTAAGGAAATTACTCACTGAGAAAATACGTAGCAAGCATGCAGAGTTGTAAGAGTGCAAAGTTTCGAAAGTTATTCAGACACAAGGTGATTGATTAGCATAATACTTGTGTTTCTTTTGTGAGTGAAAATCAGGCATCTATAAATTAAACATTTAATTTTAAATTAATTTGGGAGTAATGTGTGAGTATGTGAATTTCCTAGCAAAAATCTCCTGTGAAAATTTGCTGCTTAATTTCAACTTTCATTAATAGGAGTTTCTAGAACTTAGCTTTTCTTCAAGTAGGACCAACTTGTATCACAAAATTTCCAACTAGCTGCTGATATGATTTCAGAGTTTTTTTTCTTCTGTCTGTTGAAATATCCGCTTTGGATACTGCATTCATAGAATTAATTTCCTGTTACTTAATGATTTATATTTTTATAAACACAGTAACAATGAAGGAAAGGCAATAATGTGAAAAAAAATATTGACCAAAACTTACAACCAAATCTTTTCCTTTCTAGTGGGAATCATGGTGGGATATCAGAATCACCACACTCAAGGCCGGCAAGATGGCTCCGCTGGCTGCCAAGCCAGGCAACATGAATTCAGTGTGCAAGGTGGCAGAGAGAGAAGATTCCCATAAGATGTCCTTCGGCCTCCATAAGCACGCATAGTATGTGCCCACTACACACCAAATAAATAATAAATATAATGAAAGTTACCAAAGACACACACCAACCCTCCCCCCCTCCACACCATTTCTTTTGTTGAAAACGCATTAGTGTATTTTTCAGGCATACGTAATGCTTTGTGACTAACAGGAATCAGCTTGCAATTCCAAACTTAATGATAGTTTGTGCGTTTTAAGAACAAAAACTGAACACACCAAGACTCAACTCAGATGTCAGTCTGGCACCTTCCTATGGCTGGCACTTCCTTGACTGTTGTGGGTGATAAATGAGACATAAGGTTTCTGTCTCTTCCCACTTCAACCTAACTATGGGCTGAGACGGGTGCATGAGCCACCGCGGCAGCCAGTTTCATTCCCAGCAATGGCACATCAGCCAGAGTATACTTCCGATCATGAGACGCAGAGTCATCATGACACTGACACGTATCTCCAGTGAGTTCTGTAGGATCATTACAGCTGGTTCTCAGCAAGCTATGGCCCTAGAGAATTGATTAGCAATAATCCACAATAGCTAGGGGTTTCTATCCCACAGTACTGTTCTGATAAAGGATATAGACCACCCTCCCATTCCACACAGAGCAGCTTTACTGCACAGAAAATTGTCACATTAATATCTAGCAGGTTATTTAGCCACTAAAACAATTACATGCTTATTTTCTTTGAAAAAAAAAAAAGCTTGTTATATACTATAGCTCAAAAGGTTGTCACCAGGAAGTTAGGATTATTAATGGTTGAAGGACTGTCAACGGTAAATCAAACAGAGTGGAAAAGACCAGGTGACGCTGAGAGCACCAGCAGGAGCCTGTGCCAGGCACAGTGAGGAGAGAAGATGGGATGGTCTTTGCACGTGGCTCAGACAGCACTTATGAGCAAGGCATCCCTTAAAGAATGCATGTGATAGGTTAGTAATCTCTGGAAACTATTATAACCGCCTTATAGGGGAAAAGGCCTTTGTGGTAGAAGACCATGAGAGGAAGAAATTATTCTGGGTTGTTTGTGTAGAGCCTCTATGTAATTACAAATATCTTTATAAAAGGCTGAGAGAGACTTGACACAGACAGAAGATGAGGTGATCTTAGAACAGAGATTGGAGTGAGCGATGTAGCCACAGACCAAGGAATGCTGGTAGTCACGAGGAGCTGGAAGAGACAAAAAAGAGTCATGGAAAATATAGAGCTTCCTAAGGACCTTTTCCTAGTGATCAACTTCCTCCCAGTAGGCAGGAAGTTCCATGCCACCCAGTAACCAATTCAAATTTTGAATCCAACAATCGGCAAAGCCATTCATTAAGCCAGAGTCCTCCTGGAAACACCATTAAAGACATACCTAGAGGTATGCTATCCTATCTCCTAGGTATTTTGTTCTGGTTGGTTTTTTGCCAGCTTGACATAAGGTAGAGTTACTTGGAAAGAGAAACCAGTCCCCCCTTACTCTAGAGAGCAGTTCTCAACCTCTGGGTTGTGACCTCTTTGTGGGTTGAATATCAGATATCCTGCACACATCAGATACTTACATTACTGTCCATAAGAGGAGCACAATGACAGTTATGAAGTAGCAACAAAATAATTTTATGGTTATGGGTCAGCCCAACATGAGGAACTGTATTAAAGGGTCACAGCATTAGGAAGGTTGTTGACCATTTAATGGTTAGTTTGAGAAAGCTGATGATTAGAAACAGGTTTTTGGAGAGCTCTATTTTCTCCATGACCCTTTCTTGTTGATGGTTTCTCTGCTTGTCTACCAAATAGTCTCCCTTCCATGATGTTCTGTCCTAGAGCATAGTCCAGTAAACCCTTTGAAACTGTGAGCCAAAATAAATATAAATCTGTCTTCATTTCCCATCATTTCTGTCAGGCACCACAGCAAATACAGACACAGGAAAGGAGGCATTTAGGGGTCTATTCACTCTGGAGACCTTGGACACTGGGGTCAGGGAAGCAGACATTTCTATCTTCTTAGGGTGAGTATCTACCAATTAACTCCCAGTCTTGGCTCTCAGCTGGGACCAGAGGCATTTGGTGGGACATCACTTCTTTTAGGACAGTGAGGCTGGAGGGAACAGCCTCCAAGATCATAGTGGTAAAAGGCCTAGAGATGTAAAGCAATGTGTCATGTGCAAGATGAAAGATAAGCATCATACCAAAAGGTTGATATTTTATTATGAAAGCAATGGAGAAAAGCAGAAAAGTTTTAAACAGGGAACTACAAGTTCCACTTCATATTTGGGAAAGACAACTCTAGGAGTAGCACAAATCAGATTGAGGGGAAAAGGCAAGAAGCAGAGAAACTCACTAGTAAACTATTTCAATAGCACAGGGAATGCAAATGAGACGATAAAGTAATTGAGTGGTGATGGGGTATGGAGGAAGCAGTGTTGAAAGGTAATTAGGAGATTTGGTCAACCACATAGGATGAAGATGACACTAAAGACTGTGAATATGGTGATGTAATGCTATTACTCTAGAGAGAAGAGGTAACAGAAGGGTCCCAGGAAAGCTGAGGGTTACCACCATGAGAACCACAATATGCTGAGCACAGACACCGCAGCCTACGTTACTGATCCATAAACACTGTTTCTAGAATCTAGACATAAGAGCATTTATCCTCATCAGAATGGAGCCTGCCAGAATGTATACTTTTTTAGTCTATTAGCCTATTCAAAGACATGTTAAAAGTCTATCTGATGGTCAGAAACAGTGTTGCATATATATATATATATATATGTTCTAGCTGCAAGGGAAGCTGGAAAGTCAGTACAAGTTAGTACCTAGACTATTTCTGATTCCTAACTAAAGTCTTAAGGTAGAGACCTAACAGAAGTCTTAACTTCAACAGAAGGCAACCATAAATGGCAAATATCCACTAAAAATATAAAGAATTAGGAAAACAAAGAAGACCAGGGTCAGAATCCTGAGGGAAAAAGTATTTAAGGGACAGAAAGAATCCAGGAACACTCTTAAAGAGGATGATTTTTTTTTGGCTTTTTAAAAAAATTTTATTAATTACACTTTATTCACTTTGTATCCCCCCATAAGCCCCTCCCACCTCCCCTCCTGGTCCCACCCTCCGTCCCCCTTCTTCACGCATGCCCCTCCCCAAGTCCACTGATAGGGGAGGTCCTCAAGAGGAAGATTCTGAAAAATACAGTGTACCTGAAGAGAAAGCATTGAGCAGGACTGAACAGCTACTGGAGGTGACAGCATGAGGTGGCCCAGGGGAGAGTGTTTGCAAAAGAGGGTGCTTCAAGTGTGGAGTTGTGTTAGTGAAGGCAGGGGAGAGACTCTTCCAAGAAGTTTGAAAGTTGAAACTAAGGCGTGGCAAGAATGGAAGGGTGTGGACTTGAGTTTGTGAGCCTGGAGCATCTTGACTACGTGCTGGGCCAACCCTGTGTTCCCTAAATGTGCCCACAGGCTGTGGAGAGAACAAATTTAGCAATGGCCTCTCCCTTTCTGTTGCTCTGATGAAGTTGCTCTGCTCAGCAAAAGGTATTAGTGTTCCTTTTAAGGCCCTAAACACCCTATGCATCTGCTTCGTTAGGGATTAAGAGCATAGAAAGCCTCAGCTTTAGTTCTGGTGTTTGCACAGGTTCACCGTAAAAGACATACAGGAAGGGTGGAGGCATGATGGAGGCACGAGGCTTGACTCAAGCCCAATCTTGCAGCACCTCAGCCTGGTGCATCTCTACCAGAACCCAGAAAAAAAATGGCCTCCAGCCCAGGTTGTTTAGTGACTGCTGCTGCCGACTCTCTTCTGTACCATCCCAGCAGATGCTGCAAATTGGATGTTCTCAGTACCTTCCCATCAACGTGCTTGCAAGCCCAACGACTAATGTACAACCAGCCATCTTCCCTAGATGGAGCACAAGAACACCAGGTCTCTATTTGTTTGAGTTTCAGTCCCTTTTGCTCCAAAGATGTCTAACAGTTAGATGCGCAGGTGCTATATGTGAATTACTAAAAGCTCCAACCTTGTGAAGAATTCTAAGCACTTCTGCTTATATTACCATCTCCCCCAGTAAAATTTAAAAGACTTTCAAGTAGGGAAGCCGCCAGAAAAGTGGGATGAGACAGGAAGATTCTTCAACTCATGACCACAGTTACCAATGCCCAGAAGAGAAAAGGAAGGCTCAGGGCACTTTGCTCTGCCAACTAAATAACAAGAGACATCCGGAAGAAAATGGACGGTGAGTGGGTCAGAAAGAGAGATGAGCATCTCTCTGTATGTATATATGCTACAGAATAATTCTGGAATGTCATTCTTCATAGACTGGCCACCATCTTTTGAGACAGGGTCTCTCAGAGGTCTGGAATTTGCTAAGGAGGCTAGCTCTAGGGCTCCACCTATCTCTCTTCTCTGCCTCCCCATGCTGGAATTATAAGCACACACAACCATACCCGATTTTGTTTTCTAATGTGGGTTCTGAGCGTCGAACTCAGGTCTTGCTCAAGACCTTTGCAGACTAAGCTAGCTCCCCAGTCTCCTATCACCCACCCTAATCCACACAAAGCATTTTAGTTTAAAAATCTAATATTTGGCAATATCTGCATGACCATAAGACTATATGACAAAACAATTCTTGGAGCAAATAGACAGCGGGCCACCTTGCTCCCCTGACAGATGTTGTTGAAAGGGCCCTACTCATTTGTCGAAGGGTGACATTATCTGTCATCAGAATACCTAAGTCCTCGGAGATGGGCAGAGGCTGAGTCTGAATGCCAACTCAACTGCTGAGCTGGCAGCATCTCCGCCTTTCCCCCTCCACTAACAGTTTCATGGCAGGCCCAGAAGGTTGCTTGGAGGACCTACCTCTGCCCTGCATGGTGGGCTCTACACACATGACTCCCTCCCGCCCACATACATATACACACAGACTTACCAAGAAGGGTCTGTTTGTTTGTGGCTCTGTGACCCTCAAAGGACCCAGCATCCAAACAAGGGCATACCTCCTGGGTAGGGCAGACATGTATGTGCCTGATTGCTAGCTAAGGTTCCCTGGAGATAATTAAGTTAAATGCCTTTGAGTCTTGGCCAAGCTCATGGTAAAAGTAGGCAAGGCCTGGAAGAGGAAAGAGAAACTGTAGTTTAGGCAAAGTTGTTAACTTACTCCCCCTGCCTCTCCCCCCTTCAAACACCATGGCAGCTTGCTTCTGAGGAGGTTTCCTTAAGGGAAGACAGGAAATGTATTGCAGGATGTTGGCAAAGGGAAGAAACCAGGCTGGGGAGGAGGTGTATGGGAGAGTGAAACTGGGAAGTCAGGATAAAGGGTTGTGCTGGCTACAGGCTCAGTGCTCTTTATGATAAACAATGCAATTGGGGAAAGTGAGATTTTTATGACAGGTATCTAAGAAGGAACCTAGAGGAAGACCCAGGCTTCTCCTGGCTGCCTCCCAGGGGCTCTTTTTTCAAACCCAGCTTAGCTTTGACCCTGACTGTTGCTGTGGTCCCTGTGTCTGTGGAAGAGTCAGCCTCTTTAGAATCTGCTACAGGAGAGTGGCCCAAGTGCTGTGATTTGAGAAGCCCAAGGAGGCTCTTAGGTCCCCTTCCCTTAACATTTATTTTACATATTTACGTGTTTCCCCCTGCATGTATGCTTGCGCATCACATGCATGTCTGGTACCCAAGATCAGAGGAGAGTCTGTTCCCTGGAACAGGAGTTCCAGATGGTGTGAGCCACCATGTGGCTGCTGGGAACGGAATCCAGCTCTTTTGTAAGAGTATCAAGCACTCTCAATATCCACAAAGATGTCTCTCCAGATCCTCATATCCTCTCTTGAACGCACTTATTATACAGAAGGTGGTGGTGGGAGAAGCGCTGTGGCATTCCCAAGGCAGGAGCCCTTGAGGTAGTTTCATAAGAATTTTAGAACGTGTCCTTAGGGAAACCCAGTGCTGAGCGGGACACCTCACCCAACTGCACACCTTACCTGGGCCTGACCCTGGGAAAGGGCTCTAACAGGAGGAAATGATTTTGGTGCTCATTTTTAATATGCCAGAGACCAGCTTGATGCCCTGAATCTCGATTGTTTTAACCTAGAAGGTTGAGCCAATATATAGTTGCAAAAGTAAAGGGAAATCTTAGATAACTGTAGCATACAGTATGGTAGGTAGAGGTAATTGTTCCTAGCCTTCTGCCTTCCAGGCTACAGGCTGAAGTAATTGTCCCCCCCCCTTCCTGCCGCCATCTGTCACCCCCTACCATCACACCTCCCCATGCCTGTCTTAAGTGTTCTTTTCTACATGACATTGTGTTCTTGGCACCATTAGATTTTAACCTTCACGTCACAAAGTAGACAAGGGTAATGTGAGAGATGAGAGGAGAGATGACAGGCAGCAGGAGCCATTTTGAGTGATCTTTACACAAAGAGGCACACTGAGTAAACAGCCGCTCACATGATAGCAAATAATGAGGTCAGCGCGTACCCAGGAGTAACTGGGGGGAAGTGGGTTGTCTGTTTGAATGAGTGCTCTCAGCAAACTCCCACATCATTTTCTAAACAGAGGACTTAGCCTGGGAAAACACCACCTGCTTGAGCCGGACTAGTCCAGGGCCTGGAGGAAAAGCCGTAACAGCACTTTTCCATAAAGACATACCTTTTACCAGCGGAGGAGGCTTACTGAACAAGGTTAAGTGAATCTCACGTACGGATCTCCCGCGGCAGAAACTCAAGAACTCCAGACGGAGCACAGTCTTGTCACGGAGAGGAGCACACGGTTTGGGCGTTTTATCAGAAGAATCAGAAGAAGTGGTCACCGTGGTTGCCGTGGTGTGTCTAACTCTGAATTTCTATGCGTTTGTGACTGAAAAGAGACGCACGCCTTCTGTAGGGGACAGATGGTGTTAAGGGAAAATAAGAACGGGATACCTGACACACACTGCAAGGTGGCAGAAGGTATTCTGGCTAGCTTCAACCGTCAACTTGGCTGGTATAGTCTAGAGTTACCAGAAAGGAGAGTCTCAGTTGAAGAATGGCCTAGACCAGAGTCTTGATGCCATGTATGTGTGGGTTTCTTGATCCTTAATTGGTGTAGGAGGGTCCAGCCTACTGTAGATAGTACCATTCTCCCGGATGGAGGTCCTTGGCTGTATAAGTGAGTTAGCTGAGCATCAGCCAGCCAGCTAACGGGCCAGGGGCATCCTTGGCTCCTGCTGTACTTATTTGGCCGTGAAGTGAATTCCTTGATTGGAAGTAATGTATGGAGTAGCTAGTACGCCTGCCTTCAAGTTCCTGCCTGGAGTTCTGCACTGACCTCCCTCAACGATGGGCTATTCCCTCAACTCTAGCTCCCTAGTGTGAGCTAGAATAAACCTTTGCCCTACAAGCTTCTTTTGGTGAGAGTGTAAAGCATGTTACCACAGCAAAGAAAAAAAGCATAAACTGCGTCTTAGTCCATCTCCTGTTATACCAATTATCGAAGCCACATGATGTCCAGCGAGAAGAAGATGGCCAGGACAAGATGATGCCATCTGTTGTCCCAGCGCTAAAGAGGCCAGGGCAGGAGGGTCACAAGTCCAAGGCCGGCCTGGCTAAATAGCAAGACTATTTAACAAACAAACAACAATAACATGGTTCATTTGGCTATGGCCCTCAAGGCCAGGCAGTCTAAAAGTGTGGTTCTGACATACTTACAGCATCCAGTGAAAGCCTTATTGTTAAATAGAACACATCAGGGGCATCACATGGCAAGACTGGTCAGCTATATCTCTTCTTCTAAAGCTACTAATGCCACCTCAGGAGCCCACCTATCGCTCATTACTTCTCAAACTCCACCTCCAAATACCATTAGCATAAAAATATAGAAACCACGTTTCTAACACATGAACCCAGGCTCCCATCCAGCAAGGCCAAGCTCTGCCACTGAGCTATACCCACAGCTGACCCACAGGTAACTTTTGGAGGACATATTCGAACCATAGCCAAAACTGTCTCGGAACTGGTTAGTGCTAGAGCCTTTAAGGTGGCTGCCACTGCTTGCATTCTAGTCAGTTTCCTCCCAACTGAGCCACACCTGGCCTGTGGAAACACAACAGGGTGGCAGGGAGGAGGGAGGGATGGTAGAAATGACCAGGGCACTGTGCATAGACCGTCAGAGCATTCTGGGGGATGTGAGGGTCCCTGACACCAGTCTGCCCATCAAGTGAGTGAGTTCTCTTAGGAGCAGGTGCTGGATTCCAACGTAAGCCTTAGATGGCGGCAGCCCTAGAGAACCTGTTTCATCACCCTCACGAGCCAGACTCTATGAGAAAGAATAAACTATTATTATACCTTTCCGCCAGTAAGTTTTGAAGTTATCTATTTTTGTACACAGAAATAGTGATAACTATTGACTAGTTATAACTAGTATAACAAGTACTCAAGTTAAGAACATGGGTCTTTTAATAGCCAATCCATAACTCTCTTGATTGTTTATTTTATTTTATTGACTTTTCTATACAAGGTTTCTCTGTGCAGTCTTGGTTGTGCTGGACTCCCTTTGGAGACCAGGCTAGCCTCTAACTCAGAGAGATCACCTGCTCTGCCTCCCTGAGTGCTGGGATTACAGGCATGCACTACCGTGCCTGGCTTAATTTATCACTATCCTAAACTTTTAAACTCACATGTTACATGTGTGAGTTCACAGGTGAGGATAGATGTGTGTATATGTGCACATGCATAGAGGCCAGAGAACACCTTGGGTGTCATTCTCAGGCTCTGTCTACTTTGGTTTATTGAAGCAGAGTATTTCACTGGTATGGAGGTCACCAAGTTGGTGAGACCAGGCAGGCAGCAAGCCCCCAGGACCCTCCTGTCTTCCCCAACTGCCGGAGCCACAAGTTGGTGTTACCACACTCAGCATTTTTAAAAATTAATTAATTTATTTATTTTACATATATGTGTGCGCTATCTGTAGATCACTTGCACGTCAGAAGAGGGCAGCAGATTCTGTTGTGTATGGTTGTGAATCACCATGTGGTTGCTGGGAATTGAACTCAGAGCCCCTGGAAGAGAAGACAGTGCTCTTAACCACTGAGCCATCTCTCAGCCCCCACACTCAGCATTTTTAAAGTGGGTTCTGAGAGTTGGATTTAGGTGTTAAAGTTATTTTTATAAAACTGTTTCTCAGTTTCTGTCTTAACCTGGGTATCGCACAAATGATTGAGGCTGTTTTCTATTTGTTGAATAATAAGCTTCATCAGTTATTACTCTATTCTTAAACCTCTAAGCTAATCTGTTTTCCTCACAGGTGCACCTGAGAGATACTTGCACTTTGTAGCTTTTCTTGCTGAGCTCTCTCCCCTGGTCCCTCTTGAGCCTCTCCCATGCCTGGATCCCCTACTTCCTCTTCCCCTGGCTGGCAGGAAGCCCAGCCCTATTTTCTCTCTGCTCAGCAATTGGCTCTAAGCTCCTCTATTGGGATACCAGGGTCAGTTGGGGAGCAGTGTTCACACAACATTGAGACAAGAGATTCTCAGAACAAGGATTGCAACCAGATATGGCGGGGGGGGGGGGGGCGTTTACTGAAGTCAGCATTTGAATCACACAATAACCTCCTTCCCACACTGGGGTTCTCAGTTTGCGCATTGAGGACTTTACTGACTGAGCTATCTCCCCAGCCCCCTAAAAAGTTTTTTAATACCAGAAGCGATTGAGCAACCTTATTAATATTATATAGAGAAATGTGACATTATGTGGTCAGTAAAATGTTATATTTTAAGAGCAATGAATGGTCAGAAAAGATGTTTGTAAAGTCAGGCAGACTGTGTTTTCTTCCCAAGTCTCAATATGAAGGAGGTGACATTTCACTGGGCCCCTTCAATCACTTTCTTTACATGGTGGCATTTTGGCAAAAGGGGTTCTTTTCTGTGTGGTAGCATTTCTGAAATAGTTGTATGTGGGCTTTATTTGTTTGTTTTCTAAATAGTAGGCTTACAGTAACTCCTTGTTTCAACTTGTACTTCAGCAGAAATTCACAGTTTCCGTTGGTACTTAAACACAAGAGACTTAGTGCCAGAGACTGTGTTCTCAGACTGATTCCGCTTAGGAGAGGACAAAGACATGGAATCTGTGCGGGTGATAAACTGTCTCTCACGGGTGTAAGATCCGTTTTGAACAGACTCAGATGCTCAAGCGAATTGGAGATGATAGAACCTGACAGATGGAGGGAAGCAAAGCGGGGTCCCCAAGGAGTGTTGGTTTCAATCACAGCCCACACAAGGAGCACTTAACCGGGGTTTGGGGAATTATTAGAAGCCATTAACACCCTGTCAAAAGTGTTGACCCGCCTTACAGCCTAAAACTGCAGCCTCTGCTTTCTTCCTAGACTCTACCCTGGTCTTAGTAGTTATGGGCAACTCTGCTGAGTTTCTCTTAGAAGAGCCCAGCGGATGACAGAGGCATCGTAGCCACAGCCCAGCACGTGTGATGCCCCTCACTCTAATTCCTTTCACCCCTGGGCCCCCACACTGCCACATTGCTCTTTCAGAGAGTTGTGTTCACTGGCATGTACTGCATCGGTCACACTGTCATGGCTGAGGCCTTGTCTGAACTGAAATGCTGACTCCGTACTTCTCCCGTCTCCTCCCTAGACCATGGTGTAACAATGTGACGTGGGCCCTGATACACAGGCTCTAATTCACTTAATATCTGTGTCAATTCAACAAGGTAGCTTTAAAATCTTCCCATCTGCATCCCTTAGAGCAGTGGTTCTCAACCTTCCTGGGGCTGCGATTCTTTTGTACAGCTCCTCATGCTGTGGTGACCCTCTCCCTCAACCATCAAAATATTTTATCGCTACTCATAACTGTAATTTTGCTACTGTTTTGAATTGTAATGCAAATCTCTTATACGCAGCATATCTGATATGTGGCCCTTTCGAAAGGCTCGTTTGACCCCCTCCCCGAAGGGGTTGTGACCCACAGGTTGAGAACTGCTACATTTAAGCATAAGATAATAGCTGGCCCTAGGTGTTGATTGAGTAGACACTTCTGTTGCCTTTTTATCGATAAAACAACCCAGGCACAGAAAGGTTAAGTAGCACCCTCCTAGTCACAGGGTTCACTGGCCTCAGGGTTATGCTTCAAGTCCTAGTGGTCTGACCTGAGTCTGTGGACCTAACGCTGCACGGCACTGTCTCCACAGAGACATCAGGCGTTAATAATAATGTGATGACTTTTAATAAATATGTTCTTTCCAAACTGCAAGCTGACGTCTCAGTGTGGACCCGTCTGTCACTGGGATGCTAGGGGTCCAACCGTCAGTGCCTGCTGGTCAGAACTGCCTCCCGGTCTCACCTCTTGAATTGCATATCTGAGACCGGTGACACATTTCCAGAAGGTGCCTGCAGATTTGGGTGCTGGGTGCTTGATGTCAGCCAAGCAAGGATTACAGAGCAAAGACAGGCAGGCGTTGAGCCAAGCGTTACTTTGCTCATCTGTAGCTGCTATGCAGCCAGCCAGCCTCAGAGGATGTGGAAGTCAGCTGGAAGTACAGCTGGAAACACAACCAGGGCTGTGGGGGTAATTAGACTTCCTATTAGAAATAAAGAAAAAGCAGGTGGCACTGAATTTCCCATTGGCTTCTTGGCTTGACAGCTGGTCCCTAGTGCCTATGGCCTAAGATAGCAAAGATGTTGGTCTAGGCCACTGGACTAGAACAAAAAGTGTGGGAAAGGCCACCCCCCTCCCTGACCTCTGCTCTGTTTAGCTACCAGGCCTGTGGGAATCCAGATGCATCAGGGTTTGGGGCCAGAGTGTGAGGGGAAGGGAGGGTTGAGCAGGAAGAGAAAAGAAGGAAAAGAATGCTGAGTGGGCAGATCAGATAAGCCCAGTGATACCTTCTGATTGGGGTCCCCTGAACCGTGATGGAATTCCCAGGTCTCCCCTACAACCCATTAACGGAGCCCACGTTTGGGTGAGGACTCACCCACAATAGGCTGATGGGGAGGTGTGGGAGGGAAACACTGTTCCCCAGGGGATTAAAATAGATGACCCAGCTTGTGGCCAAGGCTGGAAGCCTCCATTGCCACAATAGGCCCCTGGGCTTTATGCTGTTTGGACCTGTCTGTGCAAAAGAACCTCTCTCTGGACATGCTGACTGTCCTGGGCCAGATGTGCCTCATTTGTGACCCTTTGTCAGCATGGGGTAGAGGGATGAGCAGTCATCTAGGTGTTCACATACCTGCCTGGATGACCTAGCTTCTCAATGGCCACGCTTCCCACTGTCACTCCCAGTATCACTCTATCACAAAGGCTCTCAAGGCTGGTGTTGAACTGTGTTATGCTCACCTTTTAAGCACGTTCTATCCCTTCAGGCCAGGGCTAAGGACAGAATTTACAGAACTGGGTGTCCAGGTTCTAGTTCCCTGGGTCAGAAGCTATTAGGAATTGCAAGATGGCAACAGAACAGCAGTAAATCACCAATTGTAGAGTTCTTCTGAGTTCAGGGGCCTATGCCTATTGCAACTCATCACAGACCTATGGAACTGGCCCTGCCATGGGCTCGGAGAGGCCTGTGTCCCACCGGCAAGGTTAACTGGGTCAGAGATAGTATACAGTGTACCCTTTAAGTCACTTTTAGCTTTTAATATTAAAATGTTGCATTTCAAGATCCAATCATCATGATTTTAACAAGTCATAAAACCCCAGAGGCTCTTAACTCTGGGAGATCAGAGCATCTGGGAGCTTACATGTTAACTCAACTGTTTGTGATTGTTACTAAGCATACCCCTAATTGCTTCCCTGCCCTCAGAACCCGTGATTCCATCTCACAACTCCACTGAGGCCGAATGTACCCTTCTAACTGGAGAGATCACTTGAGATTGCCATGCAGCCAGGCTACTCAAAGAAGACAATCTCCGGGGGGAGTTGAAGCTTATATCCCAGTGGTCCAGCAAGAGATTCAGGGACCAGAAACAAAAAGACTAGCTCCTATGCATAGAGGAAGAAGAATGTGCAATGGTTTTCAAGGTCGGGCTTGTAGGAGGGTGGAGACGGTGCCGGGTCCAAGCCCACCACTTGCATAAATGGGGGCAGGGAAACATGCCTGCAGGGACATGAGGCAAAGCTCCAACCCTCCAGCTTCTCTAGGGGCTATGCTTTCTGACTTGGCTCCAGGGTGAACCTCCATTGACCTGAAGGATCCTAAGGTCACCGGGCTGAGCAAACAGGAACACAGGATATGAGCCAGGTTCTAATTTCAGTTTAACCTTGAATAATGTTTTAGAGTAAGTACAGCCTCTCTAAGACTTACTTCCAATATGAATTCTCTGTTGTCTCGTGTTTGAATTTGATCGGAAAGCCTGCATTTCATCAGCCATCTTGAGTTGTTCCTCTCCCCCTCCCCGTCCCGACTCGGGACTGGCTCTTCACAGCTATGTGGGCTCCAGACTCCAGCATATTGCGTTAGCCTTTTTGGACTTAGCTGCTGATCTACCCTGCCCAGTCAAGCCCTCCAGAGGTGAGCTTTACAGACACGCTGTTGGAGAGGCTGCTAACCACCGTGGAAGATCTGGTGCCAGGCAGACTCATCTCTGACCCGAGGCCAGCTCCGTTGGGCCTCAGTGCATTCCTTCCCAGCTCAGCTCATCCTTGGCGCCTGCACCAGTGGCAGAAGGAGGAGGCTGAGCATAAGCTTTGCTCGGTTGCCAGCCTGCGGGGTGGGCTCTTGGTGGGTTAAGGTTGTGATTATGGCTTGGGGCTGCCTGTTTGACAAGTTTTTCTGCATTTCATTTTTTTTTTTTTAATGTCCGTGTTTGGAAACGAACACACTTCCTTAAAGTATGTCATTCGATCTGCTTAATGCTCTGAGGTCGGCCATATTGTCTCTATTTTGAACCTGAGAGCACTAAGATGCTGCGGTCTTATTACAGGTAGGTGCCCCAGCTTGAACTGAGCTCTAGGCTTCATCCCAATCTATGTCCTACGACTGTACAACCTCATCACTGACCACACAACTCTAAGCTTCTGAAAGGTGACTTCACACTCTACCCAATCTGATCTGTCTTGAGCATTTTGCTACTTGATAAGACCATATTAATTTTCTTGAGCTTCCCCAGAAAATTAACACAAACTGGATGACTTAACACAACAGACATTTATCATGGTGGTCTGTTGTTGTCCTGTTGTCTGGGCTAAGGTTATCAGAGGCAGGGTAACCTTAGAGAGAAAACAAGTTTTGTTTATCTTACAGTTTCGGAGGCCTGGTGACTCCCAAAGGTTTGGCCTCTGGTGCGGGCCCAGCAATAGATGGCATCAGAACAGAGTATCTGTGGCAGCATGAGATAGCATGACTGGACAGGAAGTCTCGGAGAGACCCGGCCAGGCTCCAGCTATCATAACGCCTTTCCCTTGTGAGAACTGGCACAGAACAGCAACCTCTCTGAGCATTTCACCTCCAGGAACCTAATGGCCTCCCACAGAGTTGCTCTCCTTCAAAGGTTCCTACCCCATGAGCATCTGGAGGGCAAACTGCATCAACCCCGTCTATTCTCACAGCTCGGGAGGTCAAAAAGCTCAAGAGAATCAAGCTGCGAGTCAGGCACACTTCCCCAGCGCCTGCTCTCTGCTGGAAGTAGGCCCTGTGTGGCACTCTGTGGCTTACGGCCGCATCACCCTAGCTTGCTCCCATCATCTCTGTTTTTTTCTTAATTAAATAGTTTAATTTCTAATGACAAATATTGTCATACAGTACGTTTTGATGATGTTTTCTCCTCCCCCAACTACTCACAGGTCCTCTCCGCCTCCCTACCCACTCGGCTTTATGTTCTTTCTCTTTCAAAAAACAAGATACAAAAATCAAAAACAGGTAACACGCACAGAGAAATCAACTCCCTTCCCCCTGCCCTCCACATCACTGGTAGAGCAACAACACTCCAGGTCAGGCCTGGTGCCCAGGAGTTGCTCCATAACCCAAAAGGGGCTCAGTGCTATTTTTGTGGCCTCTTTGTTTCATTTTGCTTTATCTTGGAACATGACCCTCTTTCTGTGTGTGTCTCTCAGTGTCTGCATCCATCGAATTTCCTTGTCTCTGTCCCAAAGACACCATTAGGCTCACCCTAATGCACTGTGACCTCATCTTAACTGGATACATCCGCACAGGCCCCCGTATCCACATAGGACTGAGTTCTGACATTTTAGACAGATGTGAATTCTTAGGTCGGGGGTTGGCACACACCGCTCAGTCCAGTTTACTGTTTTTTCTCTATCTGAGACTCTCGCCAGCTCTAGACAGAACAGGAAACTCTGGATGAAGCGTCTGTGTGAAGGCCTCCCCATCTCCAACTCACTGCTTTCTGGAAAATAAATTCACCCATAGCTCCACCTCCCTAACTTCAAAACATTCAGTATCTGTATAGCTTACAGCAGCAGCTCCTAATCTTGAGTGTGTAAAAGGGTCAAGAGCCGTGGTTCTTAACCTGTGGGTCACAAACAACCCTTTCACAGGGGTTTTGTATCAGATATCCTGCATATCAGATATTTAGATTATTATTCACAGCAGTAGCAAAATTACAGTTATGAAGTAGCAACAAAATAATTTTATGGTTGTGGATCACCACAACATGAGGAACTTGCATTAAAGGGTCACAGAGTTTCTGATTTATGGCTAAAAGGAAAAGATCAAAAATTTGCCTTCTGACCAGTTCAAGAAGATTCCTTAGGGGAAAAAAAATCAGATCCCACCATGGCATATAAGAATCCTCATAATCTGACTCAGTTTCTATTTTTAGTTGCATCATCCTGTTCTCCAGCCTCAGCCAAGAAGCCTGTATCCAGCCAACTGGACCCCTGTTCCTTTCCCTCTTCTCATTTCCCTGACACTGTGTGGGTCATGGTGAAGTGCTTTGGATCTGCAGACTGCCTGGGCAATTACTTAGCTACCAGTGCCTCTGATTCCTCATCCACAGAGTGGAGTAACCTTCTTTCCAGGAGCCTGTGGTGAGGAGACCTAACTGTGAGGGGCCTGGATCTGGGCTCCCTAACTGTGAAGGGCCTGGAGCTGAGATTACTAACTGTGAAGGGCCTGGAGCTGGGATTTCTAACTGTGAAGGGCTTGGAGCTGAACAAGCACACAGAAAACAAAATAGGAGTTTAAAAAAATTATCTTTACTAATTTTTACTCCTTTTCCTGGGATTCTGCTCTATCCTTCTGGAAAATTTTTTTTTGACCCACACGGATCCAGGAGAGAAGGCTTCATCTGTCTGATATCTTCCTGAACTCCAGGTCCATGTTCAATGAGTTGTATAGGTGGGTTTTTTAACAACAGGGCCTTGCTGTCAATTTACGGATAGCAACCTATAGTCTTGGCAGCATCCTGGAGTGTTTGGGTTTTCCCATGGGCCCTCTTTGGTCAACAATTCAATTAGATGTAACCTATTCCTAGTATTGGATGCTTCATTTGGTGATGAGAGATGTCCAGTTGGGGCTCTGTCTCCCCCATTATTTGTCAATTTCATTTGGCTCACCTTCATATATATTTATGGTTTAGGAAGCTTCTACTGTGTTAGGTTTCCATACTGCCCCTCAAATGGCCCTTCATTTTAGCTGTCTCTCTCTCTCTGTATTTCCTCTATCTTAGTATTGCTGTGAAGAGACACCATGAGCACTGCAACTCTTACAAAGGAAAATATTTAACTGGTAACTGGCTTACAGTTTCAGAGGTTTAGTCCATTATCATCATGGCGGGAACCATGGCCGTGTGCAGGTACACGTGGTGAAGACATGTTCTACATCTTGATCCAAAGGCAGCAGAAAGTGTACCATACTGGGCGTAGCTTGAGCATAGGAGACCTTCAAACCCACCCCCATAGTGACACACTTCCTTAAGCAAGTCCACACCCACTCCATCAAAACCATACTTCCTAATAGTACCACTCCCTATGGGCCGAGCATTCAAACACATGAGTCTATGGGCTCCATTCCTATTCAAACCTTCCTTCTCCCTCTCTTCCCTCCTCTTCCCTACTTGATCCTTCCATTCCAGTCCCTCCCCACCATCCATCCATATCATCTGTTTTCTTTCCCTTTCCTAACAAGATCTGTCTACCCTTACTCCATCCTTATCTTCTTTATGATTGACTTAACAGCCAATATCTACATATAAACAAATACATACCATATTTCTCTTTCTGGGTCTGGCTTACCACACACAAGATGGTTTTTTTTTTTCTTCTAGTTCTACCCATTTTCCTGCAAATTTCTACATTGTTTTTAATTTCGGGCTATTATGAATAGAGCAGCAATAAATAAGGTTGAGCAAGTATCTCTGTGATAGGATGAAGCATCCTTTGGGTATGTGCCTAAGAGCGGTATAGCTGGATCTTGAGGTAGGTTGATTTTCACATTCCTGAGAAACCAACACACTGATTTCCATAGTGGTTTTATAAGTTTGCACTCCTACCAGCAATGGATGAATATTCCCTCTACTCCACATCCTGTCCAGCATGACCTGTCATTTGTTTTATTGATCTTAGTTATGCTGAAGGTTGTAAGATAACATCTCAGAGTAGTTTTCATTTCCCTGATAACTAAGGATGGTAAACATTCCTTTAAGTGTTTCTCAGCCATCTGAGTTTCTTCTTTTGAGAATTCTGCTTAGAGCTATACAACATTTTTAACTGGGTTATTTTTTCTTGATACTAATTTTTTGTGTCCTTTGTAATTTGGGTGTTATACCTCTGTTGGATATGTAGTTGGTTAGAGTATTATTCATTCTGTAGGCTGCTGCCTTGTAGAAATGACAATGTCTTTGCCTTACAGAAGCTTTTCAGTTTCATGAGGTGCCATTTAATAATTGTTGATCTTAGTGCCTGCACTATCAGTGGTCTGTTCAGAAACTCTTTTCCTATGCCAATGAGCTCAAAACTATTTCCTGCTTTCTCTTTTTATCAGATTCAATGTACCTGCCTTATGTTGAGGTCCTTGGTACAGTTGGAGTTGAATTTTGTGCAGGGTGATAAGTATGTGTCTATTTGCATTCTTTTACATGAACCCATCTAGTCTGACCAACACCATTTGTTGAAGATGCTGTCTTTTTTCCAGTGTGTATCTCTGGCTTCTTTATCAAAATTCAGGTGTGCATAGGTGTGTGAACTCATGTCTGAGTCTTTTATTCAATTCCATCCTTTTTTTTTTTTAAGACTTTCATTTAATTCAATGTGTGCTTTGCCTGCATCTCTATCTGCACACCAGAAGAGGGCATGGGATCCCATTATAGACAGTTGCAAGCTGCCAGGTAGATGCTGGGAATTGAATTCAGGATCCCTGATGTGTCTTTTTTTTTTTTTTTTTTCCACTTGGCATATTTTGTAATTAAACTCCTTCGTCACTCTTCAGTCTAGAACATTTGATATTCAATTTATTATTTTAAAATTGAACTTCTCAGGCATTTATGGATTTAACTCAGTGAATTGAACTTCTCAGGCATTTATGAATTTAACTTGGTGAACTGAACTTCTCAGGCATTTATGAATTTAATTCAGCAATGACATTTTGCTATTAAACCATCTCTCCCTTCTTCTCACCTCTTCCTACCATAATCTGCCCTGTTTTCTTTCTCCTGAATTCTCCAAGTTTCATCACTGTGGCCACAGTGAGAAGCCTGACTGGGAAGCTTCACATTCCAAATGACTGATTTAGAAACCAGATCTTGCTACCCACCCAGGGACGGCCCACACTTCTGGTGGCAAGAGTGTTTCTTCTCTGTTCTGCCTACGGAACTCCTAGGAAGGCTGCCAAGTGCTAGGCTTTCAATAGATGAATCTCAGAAGAAAATTTGTCTACTACCAATAGATACTGGGAGCATGTGCAATTCAGGCCATGGACCTAGCTACCTTAGCCCAAAGATTTTTCTCTCTGAGAATATTATTTGCAGCCTCCCACCCCTTTCCAACAAGTTGATAAAGGAACACTTCATAGAACTATAAACAAAATGTGAGCCATTGAGGGAGATGGTTTAGTGGCAGAACGCTTCACAGGCATGAGTAACGACCTGGGTTACATTCTTAGTAGTAGAAACAAAAACGTTAACTGGGCATGGTACCTCATACCTGTTATTTCAGCGCTCAGGGGAGGATGCAGGAGGATCACCATGCATGTGAAACAACTTTGTGCTGCCTACTAAGTTTGAGGTCTGGGCCACAGTGTGAGATTCTGTGACAGTTTAAGGCTAACCAGCACACCACGAGACAGAGAATACCACTCGAGAAGGTCCTAGAGTTCACGCTGTCCTGGTTTCATCAGCAAGTCTCCACCAAGCACAATTATATTCCCAGCACCGTGCTAGTGCTGAGGGATAAAGCCCTGATCAAGGCAGGTGCCACCCCTGCCTTAGGAGCTGACAGTACAGCTAGGACAACAAACTATGACAGCTAGTCGCGGTGGAGGACAGGTCACTGGGGAAGTGCAAGGTGGCACGGGTGTTTAGCAAAGAGTTTATCTAGCCTTGGAGCCAAGGACTTCTATTATGGTCATTGAGGGGTTTGAGGAGTCAGCCATGGGAAAGGGCTTCTCATAGAAAGCCCTGGGCCACCATTCAGGTGGACTCAGAATCCCCTGTATTCTGCAGCTCTCCTGACTGGCCCAGCAATGGCTCCGAGTACCTCCCTGGGTGTTCTGAGTTGTCTGGAGTTATGCTGGGGTCACAGCCAGCTTTGCCTGTTTTGCTGAGGTCCTGCCACACCTGGATGGCATGGCCTTTGTACTTGGTGGTTTGGGTACTGGAGGCCCATTCAAATACCTGATGCCACTACCACCTATTCAGAAGCTTCACCACTGCCTCAGAATACATGACCTCCTCAAGGATCAGCCCAGGCCAGATCACCCTGATCCTTGCCCTCCGGCGACTGCAAGAGCAATCTATTACAGCCCTGTTTTCCTCTGACTCACGCCTATGGTCCAGCCACAGCATGTAGCAGATCCTACTTGAACCTGAGTTACAAAGCACTGTATCCCAGACAGGAAGATCCAGTGCACTCCCTGAAAAAAGAGCCGTGCATCCTATTTGAGGCAAACCACAGCAAGAATAAATGCAGTCGCTCACTTCTAAATGGCATGATGATAAACATAAACACTAGTGTAGTTTACTACCCAAACAGAGGAGCATGGCTATGTGGGGTCTGGTGTCAAAGCCTTCCTGCCTTCCTTCTCTTTGTGGGTGATTGAGGAGAAGGCCTCTCAGTGGGGGTGCGGAGCTCAGACACAGCTCCCTTCTAGACAGGAGAGTTTGGGAGAAGATTCTGGTCATGAAGCGCCCGAGACTTGTCTAATCTCATGAAGGCCTACGATGTGGGCCTTAGCTTTTCTTCTGGAATCTGTTCTCCATGTGGTGTTAAAGGGAGAGAGCATGCTTGGACTCAGGGCACCTGAAATGTTTTTTATTTCAACACCTACTATTTATTTATCTCAGATACAGGCTTCCACAGATGTTCCATCCCATTTAGAATCTGTTTTTGAAGCTGAGTCCCTGGCCTTATGTGGCCTTCCTTTTCAACATCCTTCCTATCCGCATCTCTGCGATAAAACAGATTGACTTAAGGGCTCAGCAGGCCTGGTGGCTTTCCCCTGGCATAAAATCACTGTTGTGCTTTCTCTTAGATTAAAAATATATGTATATCCGTAGAGTGACAGAAAGGTTGCAAAGATAAGACAGAGTTCCTGTGTCCCCTTTCCTGGTGTCCCTATTGTTAACACCTAGTGTTCCTCTGGAACTGTTGTCACAGTAAGAACTCTGTGTTTGGATTTGGTTAGCCACACCCAGTGTCCCTATTTTGCTACCAGGATCTCAACCAGGATGCCACAATGCCCTGGGTCATCCATCCTCAGACTTTTCTAGTTTGCCTCTGACGGTGTCTAGCTTTCCTCTGTTTTAATGACCTTGGCAGTTTTAAGGGGTGCTGTTCAGTGCTATGTAAATTGTCCATCAACCTGGCACTGTGTGTGTTTGTCTGTGTGTCAGTGTATGTGTGAGATGTATAAGCATGTCTGTGTGTGCACATGTGTGTGCAAATGCATGTTGCAGAGGCTAGGTGATGATTTCAGGTCTTTCAATCACTCTTCACTTTATACTTTTTTTTGAGACCATTTTCACTGAATCTGGAACTCACCAACTCAGGCAGCCCTCTTCAGCCTTTAAGCCATCCACCTGCCTTGTTCTCCTCAGTGCTGGGGTAACAGACTCACCCTACTGTGCCCAACTTTTTATGGGTATTGGGGGTACTGAGCCATCTCACCAGCCCTCCAATCTGTTTTCTTTGAGTGCTTTGGTTGAACTAAAGTGATGGGTTTGTGGGAAGACCCCAGAAATGCAGCATCATTCTCATATCACTCCATCAGGGATGCATGCCGTCAGCACGACTCACTGGGGTTTGTAGTTGGCCTGGATCATCTGGCCTCACAGGGTGTTCCAGGGTTCTCCTGCTTAGTCACTCTGCACCCGCTTCCCATTCTATATTCCTAGGAAGTAAACCATGCGCAAGGGTGGTAGGGGAAAGAGCTAAGCTCTACTTCCAGACTATCTACATATACTTTATACATATATATACTATATACATATACATATACATATACATATACATATACATATACATATACATATACATATACATATACATATACAGGATCCTTCTGTAGGGGACATTTCAATGCTGTTGTTAATGTGACTGAGAAAATGCCTCTAGTACTTACTGGCAGGCCACTGGGGCCACGGGCATAGATTTGGGGTGGGGGGCTGATACTGCAGACCTTACATAGAGTGTCTCGTGGAGCCATACCCTGAGGGGTTCCGGCTTCTAGGTATGAGGGGAGCAGTTTAGACATGCAGAGTGCAGGACAAACACGTGTAGAACTGGAACTGCTGGATAAATCATTGAGCCGTTCAAAATCAATCTGCAGTTATGCATGGACATACAGTACTTCGTGGAGTGCCAAAGGCAGAGAAGATCGAATCACACCTTAAGCATTACAGAACAGGACTGCATATTCCACCAAAGACTACACCACCGCTGCTGGGAATAAAAGAAGTAGCCAAGAGTGATGAGTATAGTGGAAAGTCCATGGTGCTGCAGGGGAGGGGGGCAGATTTAGGGGAGTCAGTGAGGTTCCTCCCTGTGGACTTGAGGAATGAACAGGAGTAATCACATGCATGGCTCGGCAAGGGCAGTCCAGGGAGACTAGCTCACCAGGCAAGGAACTGCATGTGTTCAAAACAAACTAGTGTGAAGGCAGACATCTGGAGGAACTGAGAGAGGTATATATAGAAAGACAGTGTTCCTGGCGGGGGGGGGGGGGGATCACATGGCAATTTAGTCATTTGGAATGGTTCTGCTTTCTTAAAATGAGTTTGTCCTAGAGAAGTTAGTATCTACAATTCTGATGTCTTGACGATAGATTTCTACTTTAAATTGTGGTAAGCATGAAGGACAAGCATTTTAGAAATTGTGAGCTGAAACTGGACATTGCGTTTAGGGAGGAGCTTAGAAGTGCTTAAATGGGATTTTAGGACATGCTCGTGTGGTCCCACTTCTGTGAAGGTGCGTGCTGAGGTTCACAGAGAAGGCCGTCATCCTAGGCTTTGCTCTCCTGTGAAGGCAACTGTCCTGCTCAGGTTTCTTCTCATCTCAGTGGCTGGGGCTTTGCTGCAGACACAGACAACAGTGAATTAGCATCCCAGCCCTGGGGCCTCCTGATGGGGCTGAGCTACAGTTTCGTTACAGCTGCATCACAGTTCATGCTTGCCCTCATCTTAGTACCACCTCTCTCACAGCCTTGCAGGCCTTGTTCCTGGGAATGCTCCCTAGTCAACCAGCCAGGACCATCTCTCTGTCTGCAAAGCTATTTCCTGAAAACTTGGCCCACAGTGGATGTGAGCTGTATTCCTTTCCTAGGGCTGCCGTAAGCAAAGATTGCAAATGGGCGGCTTAAAGTGACGAGGATTTATTCTCCCACAATTCTGGAAGCCAGAGGCGCAAAATCAAGTTGTCAGCAGGGCCACAACCCCGAAGGCTGTAGGAAAGGTTCCTTGCCTACCTCTTCCAGCTTCCGGTGGCTCCAGGTTTTCGGTGGTCTGTTGGTAGCTGTCACTCCAGCCTGTACTCGATCTTCCCGTGGCTTCCTCTGTGCTTGTATGCTGCCCCTTCTCCTCCCTTAAAAGGATTTGTTGGTAGTTTAAGGATCACTCCACCCTTGGATGATCCCACATGGAGATGCTTAACTTAATTACATCTAGCATAACCCTCCGTCCAGATAAGTTTACACTGAGAGGTCCCAGGCAGATGCAGTTTTTAATTTTGAAAATTGGTGTTATTAGTATTATTGTTATTAATGATGTTATTGTATTGGGGTGGTATGTGCATGACACAGCACATGGGTGGCGGTCAGAGAACACCTTGTAGGCTTAGTTCTCTCACTTTTGTGTGGGTTCTGGGGCTTGAACTCAGGTTGTTATGCTTGCAAGACAAATGCTTTGTTCTCTGGGCCTTCTCATGACCCCTCAAATGTAGCTTTCAAAGGACCACTATTCAACTCAGCACCCACCAGAATGTTAATATTAAAGTAATTATATTCCAGTGTGGAGATGAGCCTTACAAATGGCTTAAAATTTCCTCTATGTATTTTTGTTAAAATTGTATGTAGAAAACATGTAATACTTTTGTAATAGTTTTTAGGTTGGTATCTTGACCTTGAGTGTGCAGTGTCAATTAAAATGTTCTGCCCGTGAGAGGAGGACAGAAGTGAGGGCCACAGGCAGCATGAAGGACTCTCCCATTATACAATTAGCAAATCTCAAATACTCGAATACAATGCTGTCTCCAGTATGTCACTGGACGTTGAGTAGTATGGTGACTATCTAAGTTCTCTCCCATACTTTTCTCCCCATAATCCAGCACAGGACAGAACAGGAAGTCATCAAAATCAGAAGTGGACCTAAGGAAGAAACAATGTGAGGGAAAAGCCAAGGGCTAGGAACAAGGTGGGGCTGCCAGATTGCACCCAAGGCCTTCTTTACAGCAGCCCTGTATTAGTGGCATAATCTAAATGCAGACAGAAGCATTCTGCTTGATGGCCATAGGATTCCTCCACATGAAGACCAAACTAACAGGAGCTTACCGTTTAATATCACCAGACACATAAGGACCAGATACATAAAGGGACCATGTATAAGTCAACAGAAGGAGCAGACAGACTTAAAATTGCTAGGAAGATAAGAGTTTTACAAGGCTGTTGGTTGCAAAATCAATACATAAAAATTGTGGTCTTGTACCATCTCTAGAAAGAAATGTAATAGTTTCACTTAAACAAACAAAAAAAAATTTAAGAAGATAACATTTGAAAAAAAAAAACAACAAAAGGAATGAATTTTGTAGAACTTATGGTGCCATCAAGGTTATGGTTCACCATTGCTGCCTGCATGCTAAGGAGAGAAAGAGGCCACCAGTTAGAATTGCAAGACACTCTCATGCCTAAGGCACAACCTTTAAGATAGCCTGGAGAGTGAGTACTCTGTAGAGAAAAGCAGAACTCAATTGGAAAGTACAAACGGTACAAGAGATGAGACAGGATTCGTTTATGGACTCAGTATTATTTCTCTTCCACCTGTCCAGTTCATTTCGGTAGATTTCAGTGCAGTGGAGTAATGCATTCCCACTGCAATCCCAACAAAGGGCTTTGGGGTAACTGACAGAATAGTTCTAAAACTGTGATGTGATCAAGAATAGCCAACAACCTCTGAAGAGGATGGAAGATAGCATCCTCCTACCAGGCGCCACCAACTTATTGTAAAGAGACAAAGACAGAATGTTCTCATGTGTGGATAGAGAGGTTGATCAATGGAACAGAATAGAAAGTCCAGGGTCAGGCTGTCTCATTCATGGGACTTTGATATAGGTCAGAGGCCATCCTAGAGAAATGGCTCACGTCTTAACTCCATCTGATGTGCCTTTCAGAGGAGAGGTACTTCATTCACCCAGGCCAGGAGGTAGGAGGGGAGCCAGCCTTCTGCAGACACAGCCTTCCTGCGCTGGCAGAGCATAGGCATTTCCTAACCGGTGATCATCAATGTCCTTCTAGCACTAGAAAGACTTCACAATGGCTTTTTGAGCTCTGCAGGTGCTGCTGGCATGTTCCAGGTAGGTGACGCTCTGTCTCAGTCTGGCAAAGGAGGTGTTCTTGTAGGTACCTTAGGTTTTCCTAAGACAGGACTGCCAAGCAGGTGCAGTTCTGGAAGATTGAACTCTGCCTAGCAACGGACAAAAGCCCCAGGAAACCCGCTCACAATGAATGGGCCTGGTATCTTTATAAATCGCCCCAGCCTGGGAGGCAGACACGGAGCCACCAGAAACGAACTTCCAGTCTGGAGGACGCTGCTCCAATCTGTGGGCTCTCCTTCTCTCTCTTCTGCTCTTCCCAAGCAGTAGTGACAGCCGAATGAATGCCTTGCCAGCCTTTGTTAATCATTTTATTGTTACTCAACCTGCTCATCCTAGTTCCTCTGCCCTTGACTGGGAGCATCAATCCGTTCCTTACAGGTAGCCAGTGACAAGGTGTTGCTACAAAGTCCCCAGAGGGATGTGTCTGGTTCTGCTTTTCATTCATCCTAGATGCAATGATTCCTTCTAACCAGAGAGCACACAAGAAAGGAAAATGAGAGTAGAGAAATGAGGAAAGGCACCAGCCAATTCCAGGCACACATGAGCAGATTCTACGCAAGGGCAGAGGACCCTGTCTTCCAATCCCACCTCCTGGAAACTCCTGGCCTCCCTCACTGATCACCACAGTCTGTTTTCTTATCTCCCTCCTAAAGAAACTCAAGGCCTTGTCTCTGATCTAAGTTCACCTGTCTGTGAACACCCAGTCCATAGGAACAGTTCCCAAGGGTGGTTATTCTTCTGGCTCCTGAGGCCATGAAAGATGTTTCAGGCTGTGTGTGTGTGTGTGTGTGTGTGTGTGTGTGTGTGTGTGTGGTGATCAAATAACAATCAAGCCAAAAGTTAGAATCCATCTTTAGGAAACCCTCTCCAGAGAGCTGGCCCATGACCCCGGTTAAGGCAGGAATAGAAGATCTTCTGAAGCCTTAAAAGAAAAGACAGTCCCCAGCTACAGTCAGCAGGGAGAGCGTTGGCATCTGTTACTGACCGGAAGGGAGGCAGGGCCTCTCCCATGCCTCTCCCAGGACCTCCTCCCTTCAATTTGAGGTACCTTTTCCCAGAGGGCTTTTTCCTAAAAGAAGGGCTGTTACCAGCTAGATGTCTGCTTGCCTCTAAGCCGATAGGCCAGCTGGCTAGGAGAGGGGAAGGGTATTTTCCTAACTTAATCTCTTGCTTGGTCACTTTCTGCTAAGATCTATACTCCTTTCTAGAAACACCTTGTCCCTGGGGCCAGGTTGGTGTTGAGGGATAGATGTGTTGTCTTTTGTTTGTTTGTTTTTCTTTTTCTTTTTCTCATCACACTTCTGGGAATACCCCTGAGACTCAGCCCTAGCTGAGTTCCCCCAGATATTTTGAAGTCTTTAAGCACAGCTCAGAGATCTACTTCAGCCCCTGTTCGTGACTACTGTTTTATTCTTCAGGCAGTGACCTCGGCTGACATCATCCTGACCCTTCCATCTATTTGAATCTCCTATTCTTTTGTCTGGGTAAAGGCTTTTGCTCCCAGAGGTCTAATTCCCTCCCACTCCCCCTCAGCGCCCAGCCAAGAGGAAGGGGCCTATTTACTAGATTCTAGGGTCTGCACCCCTCACTGGCAATCAAAGCGCAGACACCCTCCTCTAGTGAATTCCTGCCCTGTACTTCAGCCCTGGAACACAAGCTCCTCTGTTCTTTCATTGCCCTAGGGCCACTGGGACTAAAGCTTTTGAGAGAAGGATTATGATATAGAAAGGAGTAAGTCACCGTTCCAACGGGCCAGCATTTGGTGTATAGCGCAAGCAAGTTGCACTATTACTCTGCCAACGTGACTCCCCAGAGACAAAACAACACCTCTAAGAGCACTATGGTTCTGTACTGGCTGCCTGTGGCTAAGGGTGTGTGAAGGTGACAGAGCCCAAGAGACAGGCCTTATTATCCTCCAGGCGCCCCCTGAACCCCTGTGGGTCGGTGTCAGCTGCCTAATTTCTGAACTTAAAAAGCACATAATTATGGTATTGTTCAACTGCCAAGAATCCTGGGCTAATCTCAGTTTTATTTTGACTGCTACCTAAAATAGCTTGCCCCCGAGGACAGCAGCAAAAGCCGGGAAGCCCAAAACCAGAAAGGCAGGCCTGCCTGAGATCCCAGCAACCTCCCACTCGGGGGACATGGAGTCAGCTCACACCCCCCACCCCAACACAAGCCTTTCCCAAGCTGGCCCACCACAGCCTATACCCACCTCCAACCACCGCTGCTTTGAATCTGCCTTGAGCCCACACGGAGCTGCAGAGCTGACCGATTCCCAACACATTCTTATGCCCAGATGTGTTCAGAATAGTCCCTGAGACGATTTGGAGCATTGCTCCCAGGATTTGGAGCGGACAGGGTGCAGAACACCCACGGTTGCAGTAACTGAGTACTTGTGCCCGTGCATGCATGTAGCAGCCCTGTTAGCCCTCACGGGGCCTATGTAGGTTCTTTGGCTATCTTCTGACTTGTTTGAAGCTATACAAGCAGTAGGAGGCAGAAACACAATTTGCCCTCAAGGAACCCTTACTTGTCTCCCATTTAGGCAGCACATGGCCTCCTGGAGGTGAGAAGTAACTGTGCTCAGAGGCCAGAGAGAAGCCTCTATGACGGTTCATAAGAGGAAGGCTTCCACTCAGGGGAGCCGCCGGAAGAGTGGGTTGTGAACCGTGCCTTTCCTTCTTGCCCGGGAGATAAGAGACTCGGTGTAAGCGTCCTCGCCCATCCTCTGTTCAGCGCATGCTCTCTGAAGGTGTGCTCTCCGGGTCTCCGGGCCTCCGTGTGTGGCTGTGAGATACAAAGAAAAGCTCAACGGTGGGAGTGAGAAGACAACATACATGGTGTGTGTGTGTGTACCGTTTTACAGAGGCATGCTCCCACACGTCAAGGAGGGGTTCCCAGGTGTGTCCTCCCACACCAGAACCAGCCGCATAGACATAGATACACGGAGGAAAATTAGCAGGAGAATTGGCTTACAGCGGTGCAGGCTGGGAAGTCTTATGACATGTCATCTACAAGCTGGAGACCCAAGGACGCTGGAGTCTGGCTCTGTCCAACTCTGAATGCTTTGGTGTCAGGAGAGGTGTGGCCTTAAGCTTAAGGCAAAAGGCCTGAGAACCTGGGCTGGGGTGAGGGGCATTAGTGTAACTCCAAAATGCCAAAGGCCAGAAAAGCCTTGAGTTGTGAAATTCTAGCGCAGAAGAAGACAGATAGAAACCATTCAAGTGTTTTTGTCTTGTTATCTCTAGCCACCAGCTGTTTGGACGGTTCCTGCCTGCATTAAGATCTTTCCTCCCTTATCCACTCCAGCTCATTGCCAACCTCCTCTGCCAACCTTCACAGACACACTCAGAAACAATGTTTAGCAGGTTTCTAGATATTCTTTAGACTGGTCAGGCTGTCATCTAATATTAGTCATGCATGAAAGGAAGAGGTATTTGAATTAGACCTTACAGGTGTCCCGTGCCTCTGTGGAGACAGACTTTCTAGGTAGACTGGATGACGTGAGGAAACTGCTGCTGTGCCCCACCAGGAATGAAATGTAATTTATTTATTTATTTATTTATTTATTTATTGAGACAGGGTCTTTATGTAGTTCTGGCTACCCTGGAACTCACTCTGGAGACCAGGCTGGCCTTGAGCTTCCTGAGCTACTCCTGCCTCTGCCTCCCAAGCACTGGGATTAAAGGTGTGCACCACCACACCAGACAAGATATTCTTGAACCTTCTTTTCCTGACCCTTCTGAGTGACTGGGCACAGGGCTCCAGTCTGCAGGGCATGGCAGGAACTGAGTAACATCCTCTCCCTATCACTGCTAACTCCCACTATGCTGACTTCATAGCCTTCCCTCCTTCCTTCCTGCCCCACCCAACATCAAGTATATTTCTCCAGCTGGAGACATCTCCAAAGTCCGGAGGTGCCAGGGTTGTCCCTCTAGCTCCTGCCAGTGACAGCTGTATAGCAATGCTACCAAGGGTCACCAGTGTCTTAGCTGTAGCACCCACGGACTTGGCTTGGCCTTGTTCCAGCTGTTCGGCACCTGATGTACCCTCTCCTCCTACCCTGGCAGGCCAATGGGCAGGGGAGGTGGGCAGCATGAGAACACAGAGAAGGTGCGGGGCCTGGATCCTCCCCTTTCTTTCTTTCGCTGCCTCTTAGGCTCCTGGCACCAGGGTAGAGAAGTTTGTTCTTACACTGGCCTCTTCTCTATAGCTCATTTGTTCACAAGGCAGACTCTGAGCTCTTTTAATGGGGAAGCAAACAAAAGATGCACGTAGGTAGGAATTTTACCATTTGGGGAACAGCAACTTCAATCCGTAGCCCAGGCTGTCCGGAACTCATCATATAACCTAGACTGACCTTGAGCTAATAACAACCCTCCTGCCTCAGACTTCCAAATGCTGAGATCGCAGACATAATCCTTACACCCAGTTTAGCTCCATCTCTTAAAGGTTTTGCCATCTTCCCAGAGACTCAAATGGGAAACCAACCTTTAGCATACGGGCCTTTGGGGGATATTCTATACCGGTATGAACTGGAAACACTGTTGTCATCTTTCTGACTGTGCTTTGGGTCACTGGAGAGAAAAGGGGGCATTTTAACATAATAACCACACAATATGCCATCTTGTGAGCATTTACTTTATGATCCGCCAATAGGGTTTGATATGTCTTAGATCACTTAAACTTTATGATGAGCATTTAATGCCATTATATATATTTTTTTTCTTTTTCTTTTTATACTTGACTAAAGTGAGGCTCAGGGGTATGAGGTAGCTTGCCCAAGGGCATGGCTGGGATTTGATGGAACAAGGCTCCATACATCACCCTGAATCCATACTTTTTTTTCATTTAGTGGGGCATATCCCTTCCTATCATCATGCCTTATAATGTCGCCCATAATACACAATATTCTGGCACTTTCTTGGTACATACAGACCCTCATCTTGGGTCGCCAGTGGTGTTTTGGGGGAGTCTCTGGTCACAGTAACTAGGCTACAGGCTGATTCTATCCTCCTTCCTTTCCCACTCTTCCCAGTACAATTTATTTTTACCAACACAACTGTTGTGAAACATCTCTGCATCATGCAGCTGGATTTCAGCATCTGCCTCGGGAAGCTGTCAAGTTGGCGGGAAGCTGATTGGTCTAGGGGAGTTCTGAACCGCTCTATTGCCCGTATCTGCCTGTCTGAGTCCACTCTGTACCTATGATGTGTTCAGCCTCTATGTAAAACCTACCAGATAATGCCCCGTTACAGGTTTGGATGTGAAGCGTCCTCCACGTGTTCATGCATTCGAATACTCGGATCCCAGCGGCAGGTACTATCTTGAGATGTCATAAACCTTAGGGAGGCAGAGCATAGCTAGATGATGTGAGTTCTGTGAGGGGCAGGGCTGAAAGTATAGATAGTCCGGCCCCACTTCCTGACCCGCCTATTCCACTGCACTTTGAGGAAGTAAGGAGCCTGAGCCATAGGCTCCTCCTACTAGGGTAGGGCCTGTGGTCACAGCATGAGCTCCTCCCTCAGCCATACCTCCCCCATGATGGGCTCTACCTTCACACTCAACCAAAATAAATCCCTTCAGTTTCTTCTTGTAGGGTATTTGGTCATAGCAAGGGCAGGAGAAAAATAACATACATGCCCTATTGAAAACAACAACGAAACAATGAGGCTGGAAACTCGTGGACAAGGCACAGCCTTCTTGCCCTTAGGCAGACAATTCCATGGTATGCTCTGCACAGCTGCTCAGAGGGACCATGGAGAATTGAAGCCATGAGTCTCATGGTGGCCGCTAGCCCCTGTGCCACCTTCATTGGCACTCCTCTGCTCTGTCTCTCACACGATGCCAGCTACCGTCTCATTCTCTGGAATCATTTCCCTCAAGAAATCCTGCACTGTTTGTGGCCAGATCCCTGCCTGAGGCTCTGCTTTGAGAGGAAGCTGTACTTACACAGGCAGGCAGCAGGTAGCTCATGTCAGTCTCCTGGGCCAGGTAATGATACCTCTGAATGCATTCTCTTGAGGTCTTTGAGCAAAAGAAATTCATGTCTTCAAAACAAAACAAAATTAGTAGCAGAATCAGGACTCATTCCCAAGTTTCCTGGCTTCAGTGCTGCTGTTTCAGATTTTAGATGTGAGATCTGCAGATTTTTCTCTGCATTTTTTTTAAGTGACAACAAATACGTAGCTCGTAAAAGTAAAAAAAATGCAAAAGATCTATTTTTGTAATCATTTTCACAACCGAAAGGAACATTTACATGGCCATGGTTTAAAGTGGTTTTGTTTTGTTTTAAACAGGGCAGAGGGCTGGTGGTAGGGTTCTTGCCTAGCATGTCAGCAGCCCTGGGTTCCATTTCTAACACACAGAAATATTGTTTAAGAGATTTAAGAAGCAGGAGAGCTTTTTTTCTGATCCTATGAAAGAACCCCAGCCCTGCTTCTTGCTCTTTACACACCTGTCAGCCTACACATGGCTCTCTCAGTGTAGAGCAGCCTACAGGCAGCTACTGGAGGTAGACCTCTCATCCTTCTACTGGAGAAAGATGCTGACATTCTTGGTCCAGACAGACTCTGTGGGGTTGGCAGACATCAACTTTTGCTGCATGTCATCACAAACAGCTGTAAGTTGGCTGGGTGTTACCCCAGTACATTAAAGTCTGACAGAAATCTCCAAGGTGTATACTCCAGGCCAAGCGTGTAGCTTTCATCTTGATGAGCTGGAGAGCAGAGGTAATGATTCATCACACCCAGGTCTGAAGGCTTCTCCTGAAGAGCCACCATCTGTCCAGAATGTGAGGGACCAAGTGATGTTAGGTTAATTGCCTTGGACCAGCCAAACCCTCTGCAACCATTTACCTCGAGTCCCAAATAGTTTGGAGGGTCTGATGGAGGCCAGCTCTGAGCTCAGCTCTCTGGCACATTCATAGACACATGAGCCACCAGCTCTGGCATCCACAAAGCAGGGCTGATGAATGGCAGCAAGAGCACTTTTGGAGCCAGGCATCTTTAGTGAAGATTCCAGTCTCATCCTTGACAAGCTGAGAGATCTTGGATGGCTAGTTGGATCATCTTTAGAACTTGTCTTAACTTCAAAAGGGCTCTGCCTGTAACACAGGCCAAAAAGGGGTGAGGGTCGGGGAGGGTGGGGGTGAGGTCATAGACACCCCACTCCCCTCCTGTTCTCCATAGCCAGGGAAAGAGGACTCTTTTTGTCTGCGAGACAAAAACATCTATCTCTAAGAGATGACTACTGCAAAATTTAAAAAGAAGCAAGGATAAACCATAAAGCAGTGTCTGCAACATAGTAGCCATTCAACAGGTGTTTCTTGAATGAACACTTAAGTAAACTGATAAATGGATGAATTTTTGTACAATTTTTGTCCTTGAACTCTATGAAAGGCACCAAAAGAAGACTATGCAGAAGTCACAAATGGAGTAAATAGCTTTCATATTTAAAAAAAAATGCTTTTCTCAGGCTGGTAGAGTGACCAATGGGTAAAAGTGCCTGCTGCCAAGACTGGCGGTGACCTGAGTTCAATTCTCAGGACCCGAATGGTGGCAGGAGAGAACCAATCCCTACAAACTGTCCTTTGACCTCCGTGCGTGCACCTTGGTACAATTCTCTCTCTCTTTTTCCTCTAGGTTTTAGATGAATATAAATCTCCATGGGGGTCTGGGGCTGTGTCTCAGTGACAGAGTATGTGTCTAGTGAGATATCTGAGATCCCTGTGCTCACTCCCCAGCCCTGGGTGGTGGGGGCAGCGGGCAGAAGGCCCACCTTCTGATATTGTACTGCCAAAAATAGATGAAAGAACTGAGTGAAGTTTCGAACATCTAGAAACAAAACCAAAAAGAAAACGTGAAAGGAGTCCATGTCTGGACCAGTACAGTTTGTGAATTTTTATCCCTTGAGACAGTCGAGGCTGACAACATAGCTAACTCAGTGAAGGATTCGATGAGCTCACAGAAGCCCATCTCGGAGTCGGTTGCTCCAGACTCCTCAGGGACTGTGCAGCTGTGCCCCGGTGTTGACTCACAGGCTACGGAGACCGTGGAGGTAGTCTAGTTTCTGCGGCTTTGCGTTCCTTCAGGGTACCCTGTAAGCACCCTCCACACACCGGGCCATTTCCTCTAGAGAAGAAATGCTTAGTGAGTTCCTGTTCTGTTCTGGGCATCGTTCAAGAGACCAAGAGCATAGCAGTAAATAAGACAGTGACCCAGCTGTCAAGAACTCCCCAGAATACAGACGGAAGCATATGAGTGAAAAGGTTAAATTATGGCTTATTGAATTAAGCTTCAAAACTATGAACAAAGTACTTTATGATTTCAAAATTCTAGTCTCTAAAAGACTGTATTAGCGGCATGAAAATCTGATGAGTAAATAAATGTATAAGAAACACCTAATAGAGGGTACTCCTGAGATAAGGGGCTCAATGCTATATGTCATTTGGGCTATTATCACAAATCTGGAAAAATTTTAAAAATTAAAAAAAAAAAATCAAACAGATGCCGAGAGCTAACTCGGCAGCAGTCAAGAGTGCTTGCTGTTCTTCCAGAGGACCACGTGGATGGGCCCCAGCATCCGGGACAGGTGACTTAAAACTACCTCTATCTCCAGCTCCAGGGAATCTGATGCCCCCTTTTGGCCTCCTTGTACATCTGCATGCTTGTGCATGTAGATACACATAAGCAAACATGCATGCACATAAACAAAAACAAGGGGCTTCTGACCACTATGGGCATTGGGCACACACCTAAATGCAGGCAAAACACTCAGATACATAAAAGAAATAAATCTTAAAAGTCAAATTTCTAAAAGTTACACTCTTAAGTTTTCAGCCCCCTATTACCACCTGTATTTGAGAACTCCTCATGTGCTCAGAAAATATAGACGAGTAAGTGGCTGGGTTGATGGGTAGATGTGTGGATGGATGGTTGGATGAATTTTAAAGTAAGGAAAAAAAATGAATTCCTTGTGTAATGGGACATACTTCATCAGTATATGTTTTTGAGGAACAGAAATAAAGTAGACATCTTTGAAGGTTCACTAGGATCAAATATATTAAGTAACCATTTATGATATCTCTTCATATAAAAGTCCTGGAAGCTGTCTTTAGTCAATAAAAAATGTAGCATTTAAGTTTCTGGAATTATCCACATGTCCAGAAAACTTAAGTACAAAACTCTATGGAATTCTAAGCTGTAGGCCGAAGGTCATATTGACTACATACTGATTTTAACAGCACAGACTGATAAAGGAAGTGTTACTGAGTGATTTTCTTTTATCTTTATGCTGAAATGAACATGTTTCGTCCTTCACATTGTTCAGGGAAGCTGCCTCTGAGAAACTTCGATATAATCAGTAGGGCCTGACACTCTTGGTACCACACTTACAACTTGGTGATTGGAAAGCAGAGATTCTAGGAGAAATCTTAGACCAGGAATCTGGACCTCGTTTGATACATTTTCCTTATGAGAAGTTTAATCTTGGGTCAATGAGCATTCATGAGAAAAACTTCTGTAGCTTTTCCTGTTGCTTCCTTCCCATGTACTCATTCCTAGTCCTTATCTCTTGCCCTCCTTCTAATCACAAACTGTGCACTTCACAACGCAGTAGATCTACTTCATATACAGCTGTCTGAGCTGGAAATGCAGCTCAGCTTGTCGAGGGCTTGACCACATACTTAAATCTCTGGGTTGGGACCCCCATCACTGCAGAACTTGGGCATGGAGGCACATTCCTGTCACCACCACTCCCAGCTTGGGAAAGAGGCAGGACAATCAGGAGTTCAATGTCAATGTCGCATAATAAGTTCAAGGCCAGCTTGGTTAAGTTATATTAGACCCCATTTCATATGTGTGTGTGTGTGTGTGTGTGTGTGTGTGTGTGTGCATATATAATTATATGAGTCTATGTATGCTTAAGTATCTTCGCACTGACAACCTATCAAATGCTCTAAGGCAGTGGTTCTCAACCTTCCTAATTCTGTGCTGACCCACAACCATAAAATTATTTTTATTGCTACTTTATAGCTGTAAATGTCTACTGTTATGGATCATAATGTAAACATCTGAGTTTTCTGATGGTCTTAGGCGACCCCTGTGAAGGGGTCATTCAGCCCTCAAAGGGGTCATGACCCACAGGTTGAGAACTGATGCTCTAAATCCACATGTGTCTAGTGACAATTATGGCAGAAATCACAAGAACATTTATGTCATTATAAAATGATCTCTTGAACTGTATTGCCCTAAATAAAAGAGAAAGCAAGAGATAAGGAAGATAGTAATTTTGAGAAAACGCTGATAACATGTTGACCATCCAGAGAGAGAAAGAGAGGAGGAGGAACATTCTAGCAGGAAATTGCCACAGAACACACAACTGAGCAACAAAAGATGAGTTTTGGGGAGCAGAACTAGAGTATAATTTTGGTTCTCCCACCCACGTAGTTTGTGGGAGCTCTGCACATCTCAGTCTCTTCATCAGGGAAACAGTGGTTAGAATAGTTCCTCTGCCATAGGACTGATGTCAGGATGAATCAGACAATTAGTGTAAAGTACTTAGCAACTCCCTGGTGTATAAACAAAGGTCAGAGTAGTGAGGGGGTGTGGTGGGAAGGGATGAAGCTTTGGAAAATGAAAGGGGATCTAGATATGAGACTACTAACCTGGGAAGGAGGCATGTCCAGAGGGTGCATGGACTCGAGCAGTGAGTGCTGCCATGATGGCTGGAAAGCGGGCAGGAGGACAGAGGACCAGAGGAGTCAAGACACCTGAGTAGGGGAAGCCTCTGGCCTCAGGATTAGAGAAGCCATGCCAACGGGTAAGTTACAGGGAACCCACCTACCCACCTGTGGCCCCAGGTATTAATTAGAGTTTAGGAACCCTCATGTATTTGCCATTGGGTATAATCAAGGGACAAAGAGATGTACGTATTAGATGTGGCTTATCTGGGATAAGCAGATGGAGCTAGGACTGGGGCTAGAGGTGCCAGATCAAGGGCAAAATGATACAAGACATTAGGGCAGAAGAACAGTAATGACTTGTATACATTTATCACTTGGCATATGCAGCCACGCACCGGCCCTTTGGCAGTACTCAGTGGTTATCCACAGTTGGTGGGTGAAGAAATTGGCCTCATCAGGTAAAGGAGCTTGCCAGTGATATATGCTAGAAGTAATGCCTGGGTTATCTGGCCAGATGGAGAAAGACACAAGGGCCTTTTACCTCCATTGTATTGATCAGTGGTGAGTCACCTGCCAGTTCTAGACAGAATTGTTCCCCTTCAGCCTTAATCCTGAATTGTAATAGGATAGGGAAAACCTCTTTAGAAACTAGCTTGGCTGTCCTCATTGAGGACTTCTCTCTTGCCCCTGTCATGCACATCTGGGTGCCTTGAACTAGCAATGGGTGGACAGCAAAGGAAGGAAAGAATAAGGAAAGTCTGGGTAGGAGAGAAAGGCTGAGGGGCTGGGGTCTCCTCTAGGAAGGAGAAGCCAGCAAAGAAAAAAGGCATTGGCTGAAGGAAGAAAGAGCAATGCTAGGGGAGGCGGGCATAGCAAGGACAGAGAATGAACAAGAAGCAGATGCATGCAGAAGCCTAGAGAGATTGCAAAATGATCACTTGAAGAACACTGGAGACAGAGAGACAAGGATCACAGAGACACTCGAGATCTGAAAACCTAAAACTAAGAATCACAAAACAGCATGTGTTAAGAGTCCAAGGACACATGGGCCAGGGAAGCAGCCCCAGCTGCAGCAGGCATACCTTGCAACCTGCTGTACCTGTCAGAGAAGCAAGTAGGCCAGGGAAGCTGATCAGCTCCTGGCTCGGTTATTTATCAGCACAGAAATTTCCTCCTGCAGCAGATGGGAACAAATACAGAAACCCACAGCCAGATAATATACAGTGAGAGACCTTGGGACACATACCCTAAATGGGATCTCTCCATCAAATCTCTCCTCTCAGGGCTCAGGGAACCATGAGGAAGAGGAGGCAGAAAGAGTGTAAGAGCCAGAAAGGACAGAGGACAGCAAGAAACAAGGCCCTCTAAACATAGCAGGGCTGATGTACACATGAAGTCACAGAGACGGGAGCAGCATGCTCAGGGCCATCATGGGTCTGCACCAGATAGGCTTGTACAGCAGAAAGGGGAAGTGGACATGAGTCCCTATCCTTAACCCAGAAGCTATCCCCAAATGATAGCCACTTGCAGTTGAAAATTTAGTTTTCTCCAAGGGAGTCTCGCTGGGGAAACAAACTCCTCTTAAGGGTAGGCTGTGTGCCCAGCAGCAGATGGCCAAGAGAACAAACCCATCATCATCTTTGGAGGTTTCTTTTGTTGTTTTAATTTCACATCTGTCTGTCTGTCTGTCTGTCTATATACCTACCCACCCTACAGATTTTCCATATATATTATGACTTCTGGTTTTGCATTTTTATGGGATTTTTGAGTAGGCAAGCAAGTGTGTCTCTGTACCTATAGCTGTTTCTTGTGCCTTTCCTTGAGCTATTTTCCTTCTGTTTGTTAGTTTTGTTCTATTTCAATTTGTTTAGTTTTGTTTTATCTTATTACATTATGTGGGGTTCTTTAGAAGAATGAATCTTACAGAATGAATGAATTAATGAATTAATGTGTGTGTGTGTGTGTGTGTGTGTGTGTGTGTGTGTGTGTGTGATATATTAGAATGGCTTGCAGGCTATGGTCCAGCTAGTCCAATAATGACTGTCTATCAACAGGAGGTTAAAAAATTCAGTAGCTGTTAACTACACAATGTCTCAGCTGGTCTGTAGTAGACACCAGAATTCTAAAGGAGTACGGTCTAAAGCCAGTGAAGGAATGGACTTGACGGACCAAGCGTAAGCAGGCAGAGCGCAGATTTCTTTCTCCCAAGTCCTTCTCAGAGGCTGCCAGCAGAAGGTGTGGCCCAGATTAAAGGTGGACCTTCCCACCTCAAAAGATCTGGATTAAAAGTGGGTCTTCCTACTTCAAGGGATTTAATCGAGAAAAATCCCTTACAGGTGTGCCCAGCCCCTTGGGCTTTTGTTATTCCAGACGTAGTCAAGTTGGCAGCCAAGACTAGCCATCACACTTACTGTACCTCTTTATTGTGCCTGTTTATTTCTAGCATTATTTACTATGCCTCTTTGTTTTCTAAAGAGAGGCAAAGTGGATAGTTCTGGATGGAAGGGGTGATGGGGAGGTAAGGGGAGGAATAAAGGGGGAGCAATCATAAACAAAATATATTGCATGAAGAAAAACCACTCTGTTTTCAATAAAATAAGAAAAAGAGAGTTCATTGAATGGGGCAGCCATTGCAATAGTTTGGATAAGAGGTCCTCACTGTTCTGTGTGTTGAGTTTGTTCCTCAGTCAAAATGTGTTGTATGAAATTCTCAATGAGTTAATAAAAGCACTAACGTTTTTTGTTTGTCTTTTTTAAAGTTTGGTCCCAAGCTGGACACTATTGGGCGATAGTGACTTAATAGGGGCGCCTGCTGGGAGCTCTTTGGTCACTGGTGATTTGCTGTCGGATGGACTGTGAGACTCCAGGACTCTGTTTTCTTTCTGTTTCCTTTTGCGTCCTGGCCACAGGGCAAGTGACTCCTCTGCCTTCTAGTTCCACCCCAGTGTGCTGCCGCAAGCCTAAAGCAACAATGCCAACCCATGGGTTGACATGTCTGAAACCGAGGGCCAGAATCAGCCTCATCTCAGGCTTTTGTTAGAGACATAGAAAACTATTTAGCCACCTTGTTGGAAAGTAGAAAGGTCCAAAACAAGAAATAAATGGGGTTAGAGGCCCATCTAGTACGGAACTGGAAGGTAGTCACGACTCTTGGGATTGAATAACCTCTGAGCGCGTAGCCTTAGGGCATTCTGTCTCAACAGTGAGCCTGGGGGAGGGATTGGTGACTGGAGCGCTGGCAGTGTGTCGCTTGGGGAAATGCTCAACAGGGTATCAGAGGCTCTGAGTTAAAAGCCTCTTCCTGCCAGTGTTGCAAATGAATATCTGCTGTGTTCTAGTTTTTTCCTCCCAGGGGCATCCTTCAAGCTCTCCCAGGGAAGAAACTGTAAGGTGGTAGGGATGCATTGGGAATAAGGTGGCCTCAGCCCTTGCCATGCCAGACTTTGTGCTTGCCAGACTTTCCAGATCCAGCCCTCCAGCAGGTACAAAGACAGAAGGAAAGGCTGCTTGTTTAGGGAAAGAGCCTGCTTCTTGGTCAGCCTTTCTTGGTCCCTATCTTCCCACCTCCCAATCCTTCTCCCACCAGGAATGCATGTATACTGTTCCCTGAATCCTGAGGCCCTTACACATTTATTTGTTAAGTTGGCCTAACCTATTTTTTTTTCTATTTAAGAAGTATCTAATGCTATGAGTGTTCCTCCCAAAGCATCTGAAAAGCAAAGAAAACACAGCATCAAGCAGGTTCACTTTGACTATAGAAAGATAGTTTATATATAACTCCTTTTCTTAAAACTGCATTACTTATTTAAAGTAGTTGTGTGAGTTAGTCACACAACGGCCCATCAAGGGAAAAGATTCTGCTATGATGTCATAAAAGAAATGAAGCCTTGGTCATAGCAGAAGAGAATCAAGCTGATCCTGTAGAAGATTTTCTCTTATCGACAATCCCATAAATAATAAATAGAAAATTTTAAAACATCACAATAGGATTCCCATGAGACAGGCTTCCCTTTTCTCTAGCACAGAAAATAATCCCCTTCTTCTGCCTTCCTGTTCTGAGAAAGAACGGAGGGGAGGGTTGACTAGCGAACCATTAATCTTAATTTAATGCCACTAGTTCAAGTCATCCACACACAGGATGCTTTCATCTATTTTCTCTTACTACCTCTGACTACTGTAAGGCTGAGAAGTTCATGAAAAATAGAGATGTGTTGGTACAAGAGCCTGGTGCCGCATCTTGTTGCCATGTCATAATAGGGCCGGAGGCATCACACGGTGAGAGGGAAAAAGCACGCTAACTCAGGTATCTCTTCCTTTCCTTATAAAGCCACTGCTGCCATCACAGAAGCCCGGTCCCTCATGAAAGTATCTAATCCTAAATAACCTTAGATATCCCCTATTCAAATACCAGTAACAAATGAATTGTGTGGCTTAACTTTCCAACCCAGTGTTTGGACAGACACATTCAAGCGGTAGCACACAGTGAGGGACCCACCGGAGGACACTGGTGCAGACCACAGCCCTGCTCCACTGAAGCCCAAGAGAGCAATTTTGAGAACGAGTTTAGAATTTAGCATTCGCTCAAAACCACTTCCCGGCCTGGCAGACTCCCCGGTCCCACTTTCCTGGTGGCTATGCTTTGAAGAGACCACAGCCTAGGAAAGGAAGAGCAACGTGACATAAAGCAGCGTGGGCTCTTGAACATGGGTGGTCACGTGAGGGGAACAGAAGCCCACTTCCCAGGCCTGGTGTTACCACTAGCGCCTGGTGGGTTAGCGCACATTCTATTTCGGCATCTGTAAATCCCTTGTTCTTTTCTCTGCGGTGTGAACCACAGGCTTGTGAAGAGAAATAGCTCTGAAGTCATCACAGGCCACCCTTTCCAAAGAAAGACTATCAGTGATTTTCAGAAGAAACACCTTCTTAAAAGATGCACTCCCTCCTCCTGGTAGAAAAATCTGCGGTGACCCCTGCCTTTGCAAGCCTGAGGCTTAGGAGCAGATCCCGATAAACATCAAGAGAAGTGTCTGCACACTGTCATCACAGTCACCTCTCATGGAGAAAGAGAGCAGCCACCTACCTTCTGCCTGAGCCTTGGGCTGTCCCCTGTAGAGCAAAGGCCACTGCAGACACCAGTATTCTTAGGGAAGAAAAAAGTAATTCCAGCTGATTTAGGTGTTTTCAAGATTATAGTGATGGTTTTTTGTTTGTTTGTTTGTCTGTTTTGTTTTGTTTCATTTTTTTTTTTTTAACACTGTTACCAATGCAGTTTAAGAACAAGGCAAACTGGTACAGGGTAGGGGGCCTTATGAACCTGAAATTTGAAAAGACTGAAGGGGGAAGTGAAACCTGTTTCTGTCAGTCTGAAGTTTCCTGAAGCCACCCAGCTTCGGAATTTGCTAGTAGCATTTACTTTTCTTCCAAAGCTCCTCACTTCTATTGGGTGTGATGGGATGCCTGGGAGAGAGAATTTTTGAGCTAAACAAGCAGAGAAGAAAAAAGAAATTATGACGCCTTTCTAAGGACCCGATGTGGTTCCGATTACAGGAAAACGGGACATAACATGACACGTGTCAGAGGACGCAAAGCAGGCAAAGCCAAACGAGGCACGCTGGCAATGAGACGGCATGCTTTCTGGACTCATCCTCATGCCTGTTCTCTGGCACACACAGGCTTCCATCTAACACTAGTCACATCCTTCTGAGGCCTAGATGCAGGGTGCGTGGGGTCTTATTTATTTGCAAGTTGGCTCAGAAGCAGTGCATAAGCATCTCTGGGGTCCAGAGGCTGGGCCCTGGCACTCTTTCCAGATTCGGGGCGCTTGGAGTTGGAATTGTTTTGCAAGGGTGAGAAGCGATCTGCTGAAGCTTGTGGCTCGGGGGTGGAGGGTGGGGGCAGCTCTTGCTTTGCTCTCCTCCGCTCACACTCTCCACAAGCGAGGATGGAGATGAGGTCAGGAGCTTCTCTCCTTCCTTCATTTCACTAGCCCCCGGGGTTCCATTTCCTTCTTGAAACCTCTGACTCAGTGGCTAGAGGAATGTTAGCTCCTCCACCCTCTCCCGACCTGTCGGCACTCAGAGCTCTTTTGACTCCCCCTTCACTCGCTCCCCACTTGACTCAGCCCATTGCTCTTCCGGGGTGGGCAGGTGATCCGGTGCAGGTGATCCGGTGCTACGGTGATTGACATAAGTAGTTCAGCTGTGTTTACGTGAGAGTCGAGCTCGACTCTGTAGGTATCGTTGGCTTTTGATTATTTCCAGAAAGTAGACGGCACAACACATTCGCAAGAACATTTAACGCTCCGGGATTTTTTTTTTTTTTCTTTCTTTTTGATGGTCGTATTTGACTTCCCTAAAGCATGTGATGTGATCATGGGTTAGCCTCACGGGTACCTTCAGCGATCCGGGACTGGGGACCCTGGAGGAGCATGTTGATATGACTTTAATACGTGATCATTTCATCTGGATTCTGCACATCTACTGATTTCAATCCATTTCTGAATGATTTTTATTGCTTTTTAATTACCTATGAAATATACACAGGCTACAGGGGATTTGGAAGACAGAAATATCCTTTTGGTATATAATCAAAGCACACCCTTTAATATTTTCATTTCTACACATTTCTTTCTTTCTCTGAAGATTTACCGTTGTCTCTGTGTGTGTACAGACATGTGTGTGTGTGCAAGTGCTCATAAAAGTCAGAGGAGTACGGAATCCCCTTGGAACTGGAGTTAGAGGTGTTTTCAAGCCACTGAGATTTGAACTCTGCTCCTGTTAGAAAAGTTAGCATTTTTAACTGCTGTGCCCTTCCTCCTGCCCCATGATTTTTTTTAATGGTATACACTGATTTTTCAAAAAATCAGTTTTGCTCATAATAGATCATAAATGTATGTCCATGTTACTATAGAGATTTTAATGACTATGTAGAGTTTATACAACCGGCTTCCCATTATTGGAATTTACTTATCAAATACTGATATGTGCACTTTCTATGTGCCAGACACATCATTACCAATGCACTTAACCCTCATCATAACCTAGCATGTAAGTCCTACTCTCATTGCCATTTTGCAGAAGAGGACACTGGGTCACAGAGAGGTTAAACAGCTAGTGCTGTCAAACCCAGACAGCGTGGCTGGGCTCCGAAAAACCTCGTCAAAAAGGGGAAGTCTCCCCTTACCTACGAATTGCTTATGCCCCACAAGACTTTCCTGGAAAACAAGAAAACTGTCATGAGTCGCTATCAGAGCGAAATCGTCAGCTGATGAGACAACAGGAAAAGAAGCAGATAGGCGGGAAGGGGAGCCAGGGGAGGCCACAGTTTGGGAGCCAAGCAGCTTGACCCCCGGGTTACTCAGTCGCAGGCAGAACCAAAGAGAGCACAGCTTCCCCTGACTGATGCTAACTCTCTGACACAGAGAAGGTTTTTTTTTCTTTTACACTTCGCACAGGAGCCGCTGCCCCTGACCCAGGCTGCTGGCTGGAGGCCAGGGAGACCAGAGAGGAAGTGGAGTGGTTGGTGGTTGCCTTGCTGAGCCGGCAGGAACTGTAGCGGGGCCTGAGGAGGTGCTCAGCTAGCCTATGGGTGACCTCTGGCGCAGCGTCTGGAGCATCTGAAAACCCTCTGGCTAACCTGTGGGGGACCTTGGGGGTACAAGGGTCCTTTCTCACCCTGGTCTTGAGAGACTGGGTTGGGACCATGGCCACCTCTGTTCTTAGCCTCCTCCTTTCAGTCCCGATAATACGACATCATTGTTGACAGCAATAACGATTGTTTGACCTCATTTAATTCCCATGACAAGTGCGAAGAAATAGAATAGCCCTCATCAGCAGTTTTCTCATTTTAGTAATAAAGAAAGGCTACCCCAGAGACGCTAAGTACCCTGACATGAATAGGGAAGGGTAGCCAGGTACAGTGACACTTTAATGTGAACGCCAGCTTTCTGCTAAAGCAGAAAGATCATAGTGAGTTAAGGACAAGTTGGGCCTGCATAATGAGATCCCATCTCAAAAACACCAACCAACCAGTCAAACAGCAGGAGAAAGGAGGCTAGGTGTGAACAGTATTACAGAATTTACAACCTTGATGCAAGCCTGTACCCAGAAGCAGGCCACCACAGACGTTAGCTGGAAGGGAAATAATGGAAATGATGGCTGAACTGTCTGCCCATATTTGAAGAAACATTTGGAACTGATAAGGGGAAGGCTTTTGGGCTAGAGGGGGTTAGAAGTTGAATTGTTGAGACAGGGTCTAACAAAGATAACGCCGTCTATTTTTGGATTCTATGAACCTAAGATTGGCTTCAAATTCTTCTTCTTCTTTTTTAATGATTTACTTAATTTTATGTGCATTAGAGTGAAGGTGTCAGATCCCTTGGAGTTGGGGTTGGAGACCATTGTAAACTGCCATGCGGGTGCTGGGAATATGAACCCAGGTCCTTTGGAAGAGCAGGCAGTGCTTTTAACCACTGAGACATCTCTCTAGCCCCGGCTTCAAACTCTTAATCCTCCTTCTACCTTCCAAATGCTGTGATTACAGGCTTGTGCCACCAGACTCAACTAGAAGTTACATTTTATGAGGCTCATGTGTGGAGACTGGGGGTCGAGTGATGTAAAAACACTCCAGTTTACCTTCCGGGAGGTCTATCAATTTCATTGCCTCATTTCTTCTTCTACAAGGGAGGCTGAATCACTCAGACCTGCGTGCAAAGTGAGTATTGTATTGTAGAGTGAGTTGGTCTGGGGAGATGTGATTGTCATGACAGTCTCAAGACCTGCCTCACTAGATGCTCAAGAGCAAGCTGCATCAGCTCTTTGCCGCTCCAGAGACTTCTTCCACACTGAAACCCACTCCTCAGGCTCTCATCCGAGTCAGTCCTCTCCTCACAGAGGCTGAGACTACACTGAGCAGAACCAATTCAAGTCAGACCTCTAAGCAGGAAGATCTTGGGTTGATCTGATAGCCATCTAGCAGGATGCTTGAAATCCGAACAAGGGAAGATGGGATTGACATGCTCTCCTGCAGTGATTGGGAAGTTGAGTCACAGGAATTGAGTTTGGGTGTGTTTGTGTGCTTTTGTAGAAGACACAGATTGTTTCTTTTTTTTCATAGTTCTTGAAGGTAGGCAAACTATGAAAAACAGAAGTTCAACATCTGGTCTGTAAGTCTGAGGCCAGTTTGTTCTGCTGATTGAGACCCTTTCAAAAACAAAGCGATAAACCAAAAGTTTAAAAGGAAAGCAAGCTGAAGAATTGCTAGCTAAAGCCAAGGTGAGTATGGCCCCAGAGGAAAAGGTTGTCTCTGGCATAGTTCCCACTGGGAATGGATGCTTTAAAACTTGCAGCAACTCCCATATCACACCATGGCCACGCCCCCAGCTGAACTCCAGTCTGTTCTTCATTGGCTGTGTAACTTTGGCACTGTCTATCCTCTGGATCCGATTGCTCTCATCCATTTGATCACAGTATCCGCCTTGCTGATCCTGCTGTCACATGGTGGGCTCTCAATAACTGTCACCTGAACTTACTGCTTTTGACCTCATTGCTGCTCTCATCCCTCTAGCCCCTCCCTGGTCGTTACACTGCAACCCAACCAATCTTTCTGCTCCTTGACCTTGTCAAACATCTCGACATTTCTTCGTATGCCAAATATGCCTGCATTTCTCTGTGCGGTGTCTGGGCAGGCAGACATGTCACCACCCCACTCCCCGTTTCTTAGTCAGGGTTCTATTGCTCTGAGGAAACACCATGACCACAACAACTGATAAAAGAAAGCATTTAATTGGGGCCTGCGCACAGTGTCAGAGGTTTAGTCCATTGTCATCCTGACAGGGAGCATGGCAGTGTGCAGGCACACATGGTGCTGGGGTAGCTGGGCATCCTACATCCATGTCCATGGGCAGCAAGAAGAGAGGGAGACATTGACAACCCCAATGACACACTTCCTCCAAAAGGGCCACACCTCTTAATTCCTCTCAAGAAGTGCCACTCCTTGATTCTGTCTCTAGGTTCACGAGTGGCATAGTTCCTCAACTGTTGGCACACAGGCCTCTGTCTACAGCCTCAGGCCAGTACCTGTCCCTCGGGTACTTTTGAAAAAGGAAGAAGAAGAAGGAGGAGGAGGAGGAGGAGGAAGAGGAGGAGGAGGAGGAGGAGGAGGAGGAGGAGGAGGAGGAGGAGGAGGAGGAGGAGGAGAAGGAGAAGGAGAAGAAGGAGAAGAAGGAGAAGAAGGAGAAGAAGGAGAAGAAGGAGAAGAAGGAGAAGAGGAAGGAAGAAGGGTTTCTCTAGGAAGCCTGGCTGCTCAGAGACACAGGAAATGCCTCCTCTGTCTCAGGCACCTGCTGCCTTACTGGTGAGTCACTCACAGAATGTTGAGCCCCGGGGCAAGGCTGCCTAACAAGGACTGTAAGCACCATGGCCAAAGTCAAAATCATGTTTGCCCAACAGCCCTGGAGCCTGGGCCTGAAAGTGCATAAAGTGAAACCCTCAGTGGCCCTGAAATCCAGTGCTACTGCTCATCTGTACAGCCTCCCCCACCCCTCCACCCCGTGTGTATTTCTATTTATTTATTTTATTTTTTGCAAACATTTTTTAATTTGTCTATATATTTTTGAAAGCAACAATCTGTCTCTGTGAAAGTATGCCATTCCTGGAGGGGCTTTGGGGCTGGAAGGGACCCTGGGCCTCCCTGTGGGAAGTTCAGTAAGGGACCTGGGATGACAGACCCATTGGGATCCTTCCAAGGCAAGCGGGCCATCTCAGTATGACTATGTGTCCCTGTCCCTGTGTCCCACGCTTACCTGGCAGGATCGTGTCTTATCCTCAAAGGCTGGTCTAAGAGATGAGTCCTGACAGTATCCCCTCTTCACAGTAGGGGAATCGAGGAGCCGAGAAAGCCAGAGGTTTTGGCTGAGATCACTCTGTTTGCAGTGGCAGGAGCAGCCCTCACAACTCTGTGGGGCTGCTGCATGGCTGTACTCTTGGTGAGCACACTGTCACCTTTCACCACATGCTGTCCTCCCCTGCACGCTGCTCCAGGAGCTAAGGGGCAGGGGCAGTTCCCTGCCCTCTTCTCTGTGTACCTGAGTAATCCACTTCCCCCCTGCACGGGGGCGGGCGAGAGGCTCGGATCCCTCCCCTTCTGTAATGTTTCTTCCTGCGGAACTCTGAGAGATGGCTCCCAACTGTGTCCATTTGTTCAGCACAGGAGAGTCCTGGTGGGGGAAAGATTATCAAAATATTTGCCGTCTTCACAGGGAATGTTTGCAGTTGTTGCTGGAGCGCGGCTGGATGTGCGCGGGCGCCGCTCTTGTTCGTCCTGGCTTCTGCCTGCATCCGCCCCTGAGGAGGAGAGGAGAGAAGACTGTATTTAACCCATAAGGTGGAAGCTATATTTAGCCACTGGGCCCATTAGGGATGTTCAAGTGCTGGGCAGATGTCTGCCACTGGCACATCCAGATAAACATGCATTTAGGAATTGTCTGCTTTGAAGTGTTAGGTGGAATCAACCCCTGAGGGTGTTAATTAGGATATTCCTGGAGATCTAGGTACGTTGAGACCCCAGAGGCAGGAAAGAGCCCGAGTCTTGACATCTCTACTGACTCTGATCTTGACCTGGATTTGTATCCTAGCCTGTGAAGTGGAAGGGGGTCAGCAGGAGAGATGATCCCCGAGTGGCGGGGAAGCTTCTAGGAGCCAGGTTGTCCAAGTTCCCTTTAGGAGAGATGAAAGAGGTTTACTTTTCCTTCTTTGTATCTGTGACTGTACACACGTGTGTGTGGTGTGTAACGTCTCTAAAGCGGTGCTTGGCTATGGTACAACAAGCGTTCAGTGAACACGGGCTATTATTCCGGCCCTTCCCACTCTCACATTTTACGGACTGCAGTGCGGATCCTGGCAGCCATTCTCGTAGAGATGATGCTTTGTTTGAACCTTGGGTAGAGAAATTGGCTGGAGGAAAAGAAGAGTCTTTCTGGGATATCAAAATGGAGAAGGGAAGGCTAGGAATCACGGAGGTCCATATGTCACCTATTCATGAGTATCTTCTGCTCACTCTTCTCACCCTGCCATGGCACACCTTTACTGCAGTAACTTCACCAAGTTCTCAAGGATAGCAGGAGAGGCAGGGAGTCCAGATTTCTACAGGGCCTAGGTTTCCTGAGATTGGCCTGAAACAATGAGCACGAAGGGAGAAAGATCGCAGGAAGACTGACCTCAGTTATTCCGGCGGAACTCCATAGATGTGCTCTGCCCTTTTTAATTATTTTGGGCTTCTTTCTTCCGGAGTAGATGTTTTGCATGCGACACAGGATGGGTGAGAAATAAACAGACAGACCAACAAACAAACAAACAAACTGGAAACTGTGTCAGAGCCAGGCAGCTAGGGATTTCAGATGGAAATTCTCTCAGGCCCACAAAGCGGTCAAGGATCGTTCTTCACAGCAAAGTTCGGTTCTGCAGAATGGAGATAGTGAGACTTCATCTCAGGGTTGCTATGGGACTGACGATCCCTGCATACAGCATACGATCCATGCTGTGCTGAGGAGGGCACTCTGCTTTACTGACTGTCTTCTGTACCAAGCCAAACGTCCAGGAACAAGGATTCCTCCCACTAGATGCTGCTCCTTTTCTGAGCAAAGCTGTAATCTTCCTACAGGCTTCAGGCAGGTTAGAACCTGTGGGCCGTCATCAGCAGTGGATGCTGCCGAAGCTATAAATAGGAAAGAACCCTAAGGACAAAACTCAACAGTCCCTTCTCCCCAGGTCTTTAGCCACAGAGTGGCAGTAGCTTGGTTTGGCTAAGGTCTTGGCTAGGGAATGGACAATGGGGCCGGCCACAGGCAAGCTGAGCGCGACTCTTCTTCTACAAGGTGTCTTCTACCCTCTTCAGAAATGGGTCATTAGATTTGGGATGGCTAAGGCCAGGTCATGAATATTTGCCTTCTTCCCTCTGGTCGCAGAGGGCTGGGGGTGGGCCCTGTGAGGGAGTGAAGAGGGTAAGTGGAGATGGATAAAGTCCTCTAATGTCAACAAGGCTAAAATCATGAGAGGCCTCTGGTGGATACCCTAATACTCCCAGAGGCCTCACCACCTTCTGCCAGCTGCTGGGTTCCTCTTACACTGCCACCAGTGTCTTCCTCATTGAAGTCGTGACCATCTCACATGGTCCCTTCTTACAGACTAGAAACAGGGACTCTCTTCTCCTAGCAAATGCATTTTGCCAATTGGGTGCACAGGTTAGGTTCCAGCCCTTGGGTGGACATGCGCATCCCATCAGCAGCACCCGTAGCTATTTGGCAACTCTGCTTCCCCCTCTATGCTTTGTTGGTCACTCGGCTCTTGAGCTATCTCCCCTGACTCCACTGATGACCTTCCGATCTGCAGAGCCAGCTTTACAGTTTGCAAAGATAGCTCAACAGTGTCAGTTTCCAAGTGGCCGGTGATCCATTCCAGGAGTTGGGCATCCAAAGGACCCCACAGAATGTAGCTCAGTAGCTCAACAAGATTCTTTCTGACATCACCCAACATTCCAGGCTAGGTAAAGGTCCCGTTGGTCTCCCATAGGAAAACCCCTATAGATCCCCTGCTTACTGAGGGCAGCATACCCTCTGTGAGGGCAGAGGGTGCATCCCAGAGTCATGGAGGTGCTGCCACCTATCCCGGGCTGTTCACCTTTCCTTCTAGAGGAGATTTTGAGGTGGTTTGTAACCTGTCTCTCTGAAGGCCTGTTCTGCTCTCAGGATTCCTAAGGTGGGTGGCTAAGCAAATTAGCGCCCTTCCTCCCACCCAAACCAGTCCTCCACTGATGACCTGGCTCTTCGGGCACAGGGTGGTCTGAAAACACGGCATCTGTGTGATCCTATCTCTTCCCCTTTGAAATTCACAGTTCCTGTCAGAGCGTCTGGACCACCTGTTTAGACGTGAAGGATTTGAAGCCAAGTTTCTGGTAGCTTTGCCAATAACCAGGAGGGCCACTCCCCCAAGGAGCAGAACTAGATCTGGGCTGATTCCTGGGTGGTCCTAACGCTTCACTGTGAGAGGCCCGGGTGTGTGTGTGTGTGTGTGTGTGTGTGTGTGTGTGGTGTCAGCCACCACCTTCCTAGGGGCGAGGAGGAGCCAGCTCTAGACACCAGGACTGGGGAGGATGTAACAGTGGAAATAGCCCGCAGATGCTCAGTTCATGCTGAATTCGTCACTAGACCCCAGTCGCAGAAGGCAGTTACAAAGCACTTCTGAGGAGCACTGACTTATATAGAGTGAGCCAGGAAATGAAGTAGGGGGTTGTGATACCAGAGCCGAGGGAAGGGGATAGAAGAAACAATGCATCTATGGAAAAAATGGCGAGTTTAAGGGCCCATTCTAAGATGTTTGGCTTTCAGCCTGTGGGTGCGAGAAGCACGTGCAGGGCTTCGCATAGTAAAGAGGTGGAAACTGACTTTGCATTTTAGAGTCATCACTCAGGTCATTGAATAAAAGATAGATTAAAAATGGGCAGGACAGGAAAGAAGGCAACTAGTTGGGAAGCCATGGACAGCTTAGGTGAGAGAGGATGAACACTTGTCCTGAAAGAGAAAAAGGAACAAGGAAGAGGCCCTGCTTTTGAGGACCAGTTAGGGATAAAAATACCCAGGCCTACAGTGGACAGTTCAGGGAAGGAGCATGTGGTGTGTGTGTGTGTTTGTGTGTGTGGTGTTCACATAAAGAGGTGGAGTGAAAGCAGGATTTAGAAAAATCAAGAATTCCAGCTTGGAACCAGCTGGATGGAGGAGCCATCTAGGTTAGGGAACTACAACTAGTTTTGGGTGCATTGGGTTTAAGATGTGCTAATTTTGAACTGTGTCATAACTAACATCTTCCAAACCATTTGAATATTGAAAACTAAAGCTCAGGAAGCAATTTTCATGAACAGTATGAACATGTATGTGGTGACCAGAGTCAGTAGGCTGAGTTCAGGACCGGATATGCTCAGACGCAAAATGGTCTGGGGAAAAAAAAAAAAGACCCACGAGGAAACTGAACTGGAAAGTCTTGAGCCTCCTGAGGAAACAGTGTCACAAGGTCAGGAAGACTCACAAGGGAGGAAGTAAGTAGCAGTGTTCAGTGAAGCTGAAGGACCAGGCGACAACAGGTTTGTACTGCACAAATCAAGTCACCGGAGCAATTGTACGGAGCTGAGAGTTATGGGGCCTTTACTAGAAAGAACACAGCAAACAGAGATTGTAGGCAGAGAGAGGGTGACAGCGAGTAAAGCAAGACATTTAGGGTATGGCTGAGCTGGGCTAGCTGGCCAGAGATGTCATAGACACAGCAAACCGAGACGGGGAGAGTGACAGGGTGAGGTGGATTGAGGGTAGATGCAGGTGAGCAGCAACAGGCGTGAGGCCTGGTCCTCTAGGGTGGGAGGAACGTTTGGTAAAGATACCTGTGCTGCTGGGTCTACTGAGGGTAGAAAGAGGATGGAGAGGCGAAGGCTTGTTGGACTTAGCTTCTAAGGGAAGCAGAGTTCAGCCAAGGGTGGAGATCGTGTGTCTGCGGAGGACTACGCCTGCAGGGTTGGGAAGATCAGAAAAAGATGAAGGCTGAGGCTGGTAGAGAAATACAGCAGAAGGACATGGATGGCTTCAGGCTGGCAACACACTTGCTTGTGTGATCGACCACGAGTTTCAAATGGTCAGGAGAGGAATTAGGAGGCTCAGGAAGGGAGACTGATGGACCATGACGACGCCCATGTGTGAAGGGACAACGTGCAGGGGAGAGAGAATAAGCATATCGAAATGGGAGGCCGTGTAGGCAGAAGAAGGTGACTGGAATGTAATGTCGGAGTCAGGTGACAGCACGGTCCAGGTAGGGCCAGGTGCAGGGAACACAGGCATAGATGACTGAGACCTGGCCAGTCCCCAGAGAATTCTGCTGTGAAAAAAAAAAGAGCAGCCAACTCAGTTGCATGGTATTCTCATGGGGCAGGCTGACTGTGTGCCCTTGAACAAGTAAGGGTCAAGTTATTTGTGGCTTTGGGTCCTTTGTTCTCTGAGGAGCTGTGTGACGTGCAAGGGGAGACACTTGGCCAAACTCCACTGCCATTGTTTCTTTGGGTACCTTGTTTTTCTGTGCCCTCACGCTCGTGGTTCCCAAGCAAGTGGCTAATACCCGTTGCCTCAGTCTCCAGTTTTGTCTCTTAGTGATTCATGGGGGTGTTTCAGGAATCTAGACCTGGCAATAGACTGGCACTTACACGGAGTGGACCGTGACGAGTGTGATGTGACATCCGCGTAGCCTGTCCCTATGCTCTTCAGATACATCCCTTACCTAAATCCCGGAGTGGAAACAACTGAGCGTCAGGGGGATACGCCTGAGTTGTTGCATCGGCATCCTAATCTCATCCTGTTTAGACGTACAGCTCCCGAGAGCTTCAGTTCTCTCGTCTGTAAGAGAGAGATAAGAATCCCCAGCTCAAGCGGTGTCTCAAGGGTTAAGGAGGCAAAGCGCTCGGGCAATGGGCAGAGCCATGATCATGGGTCAACATTAGCTATATTCTGGGAGTATAAATGGGAGGGGGCCAGAAAGGGAGTAGGAGAGGTTAGGGCCCTGGAGCTGTTGTGGAATTCTTTCCCCAGTGTTAGCACACCTACAGCATGCCCATGTCCACAGAGGCACCTTACCTGTCCTGTGTTTTGATCTTTGATAGCAATGTGGCGACAGTATCTTTCTGTACGAAGTGCTTCAAGGTCAGAGACCACCCTGCACACAGGGGGACACTTCTAACCGTTTGTGAATCGGACACTCAGAATTAAGAAACAGAGACTAGAAATTCAGTCATCCGGCTCGCAGTCCACTGTGACTCACGGCAGAAAATGTGGAGATTGCTCACTGGTTTCCTTCCATTTGTCACTGAGGAAGCAGGGCTGACACTCCCTCCGTGCTCATGAACCTGAGACTCACCAGGTCACATGGAGATCACACAGGGTCCAGTCTTCCTGGAAATGCTGAACTGAGAAGTCTGCCTCCCACACCCGCAGGGACAGGTTCCGTGAGGGGACAGAGGCCAGCGTAGTGGTACTTTCAGTCACTGAGGACAGGAAGAAGGACTTTCCCTCTTGCTGCCTGGGGTGATGACTGGGACATTCCGTCACAGAACAGCTCATTGCAAAGCCCTGCCACTTAGCACAACTCACCTGGGCAGGTCCTCGGGGTGCCCCTGGGTGCCCCTGGGTGTGGCTGGGCCTTGGCATTTCTGACAAGCGCCTGGGTGATGGGGGATGACAGTAAGGTAGCTGCTCCCTTGTTCTCCGGGGGAAGAGAGGGGCCAGAGAATCACCCCTGTGAGATCTATGTGGTGTCCACCTTGGGGCAGGCTTGGGTGAGGTTCTCATCATTAGATACAGCACTCTCCCCACCCCACACCACCTGTCCCCCTCAGGTCTAAAACTCCTTTGAAAAGTTTCTTTCGCAAATATTACTGAGTCCTCTCCAAGCATCATACATTTTGTTAGCAATCTCTCTACCCAGCTTATTTCTTATTTCTTATTGCTGCCTTATTTTTAAGTTTCAGTGCTTGGAGTGAGCCTTGGCACTGTGCATGAGAGGTACTCATTCTGACGCCGAGCTGTATCCTCAGTCTGCTAGACTCTCTCAAGATTCACTTTGCCGGGGGGCTGGAGAGATGGCTCAGCGGTTAAGAGCACTGGCTGCTCTTCCAGAGAATCCAGGTTCAATTCCCAGCACCCACATGGCAGCTTACAACTGTCTGTAATGCCCATTCCAAGGGATCTGACACCATCACACTAATGCACATAAAATAAAGTTAAACAAACTATTAAAAAAAAAAAGATTCACTTTGACATTCCTCATGCTACTCAGGCAGTTTAACCGGAACTTCTCTGCTCCCTCTGAAGAGCAAGGCTTCACACAGAAGAATGGTGCAGGTCACAGAGTGAGGCAATGCAGTTCTGGGACCTCTGAACACAGCTCTGTTGTGGCCGGTTACACTGCCTTTTTGAAATACTCTGTATTTTCTCAGCTTTGAAACAGGCTCCATAACTCCTCTTTTGCACCTCTCTGGATATCTGGAAAGACTCATGAAGTGATACATGGTAAGGTCTGAACTCAGTGATGGTAAACATAGCCGCTCTTTAAAATCAGGCTGTTTCCTCCCACAGGACATTTGTTTGATGGTCTTTACCTCGTTGCACACATGCGGGGTATGACGGTCCAAGGATCGCAGCCCTTTCATCCAACCCTGTAATCCTTCAGAAACTTTAGTACTGTCCAAATGGCCACACTCACTCACACACACTTTTGAGAAGGGAGGGGTTCCTCCGAGGAAAAAACCAGACAGGAAAAGATCAAACTGGCGACCTCACCCAGGCTTCCAACTTTCTGTCGAAGCTGTATTTGCACTGGCACGTTGGCACTTACAACAAAGTGCCAGAGGTCAAAATTCATTATTCTCTGATATTTCATGCATGTATACACCAAAAATATATATTTTTAAAAAAATGCATTAACAGACACAAAATTGTTTCTAACTCAATACTATTTTGCTTACTTTATTCCAAAGGGCTTTTTTAAAAAAAAATTTTATTTTATTTATTACAACGTATACACTTTTTATCCCGGCTGTGGCCCCTACCATCTTCCCCTCCCAATCCCATCCTCCCTTCCTCCCTCTTCTCCTCCCATGCCCCTTCCCTAGTCCACTGATAGGGAGGTCCTCCTCCCCTTCCCTCTGACCCTAGCCTATCAGGTCTCATCAGGGCTGTCTGCGTTGTCCTCCTCTGTGGCCTGATAAGGCTGCTCCTCTCCTCAGGGAGAGGTCCAAAGGGGAGGCTTTTAAAAACTTATATTAACTTTTCATTGCGGCATTTTCTTTTTTCTCTTTTTGTCTTTTTTTTTTAATTTTTATTTTATGTGCATTGGTGTCTTGCCTGCATATATGTCTGTGTGAGGGTGTCAGACCTTAGAGTTACAGACAGTTAATTATGAGCTGCCATAGAGGTGCTGGGAATTGAACCTGGGTCCTTTGGAAGAGCAGCCAGTGCTCTTAACCACTGAGCTGTCTCTTCAGCCCTCATTGTGGCATTTTTAAGGCATATTAAAAAAAAAAAAAAAAGAGTGCGACAAACCTTTTATCCCAGTAGAATTTTATTTAATTCATGTGTGTGGGTGTTTTGTCTGTATATATGGCTGTGTAACACTTGGATGTCTGCGGCCTGGAGAGGCCAGAAGGGGCTTATTTATCTGCTGGAACTGGAGTTACAGATGGTTGTGAGCCATAGGCGGGCACTGGGAACTGAACTCAGGTCCTCTGAAGGGCCAGCAGATGCTCAGACATGTGAAGCCATCTCTCTAGATCACTAGAAGGACTTTGAAACTCACCAAGTGTTCACATCACTGCCTTAACCAGACTGGTTTTAGCTCAAACTGTGAAATGGGATCACTTGACCTTTCCGCGGCAGCCCCCTTGGAACCTCAGGTCTCCACACACACTTACATTTCCTCCATTGTGGGACACTTCAAAGCTCTGGGCTTCAGTCCACATTTTAGTAATCACAGGGCATTATGAGGGAATGACGAAGGCGTGGGGTGATAGCTGTGCCCTGTGGCACTTACATCAGAGTCAGATGAACAAAATTCATGTTTTATTGGATTAAAAAAAAAAAAAAGGCTGAAAACTCTGGGACTCCCAGACCCCAGCGAGGTATTAATTCTGCATCTCCCGTTTTTTTCTCAGTCATGTTGTTTTCCCAACTCCCACTCATCTTTGCAGCACCAGATGCTGTCAGGGTAGCCACAGAGAAAATAGTAATAAATTTAATGTGTTAAAGAGGTACTAAATTCAACTCAAATAGAGAAAACAGACTGTCAAATGCTCATTAGCTGTCACTGAAGATGTCATGTGTTGTTGTTATAAGAGTGTCACAAAGGATGTGACTATTGTCACCACTTTCTAGGAGGGGAAACTGAGGAAAAGTAAGAATGTTGCTAAGAATTTCAGTTAAGTAGCAGATACTAGGATTCAAAACCAGATGTGTCCAGTTTCTGAAAGCAGGGTTATTTGTTTATTTAATCATCTTGAGGCATTACAACCTCATCATTAAAAGCACAAAGTCTGGGTGAGATGGCCTCAGTTCAAAGCTCAGGTCCTTCCCCTTTTGCTCTGATACCTGAACAGAAACTGTCCTCCCCACAGAGAAGACAACAAGACTAGTTCTGCCTCGTCAAGACCAGTGGTGAAGGCTTGTAATTCCAGATACTTAGGAGCCTGAGGCAGGAGGATCACAAGTTCAAGGTCTGCTCCAGTTACAGAGTGAGCACATGGCCAGCAAAACAACTTGGTGGGACCCTGCATCATGAAAGAGAGAGAGGGACAGAGCAAGCACTCTGTATATAAGTCAGTGGTAAAGCGATTGGTGGGATATTTTCATAATCCAATGAGTTAACTGACCTAAGGCTCTTGGAACAAATATCTGAGCGTACTAAGTGCTATGGACGTTATTTTTAATTATAAAAATTAAATTGGTGTCCACTGTAAGAAGGAATCAGACAGTTTAGAAAAACATGAAGGAAATAGGAAAGTCCCTTTTGCTCACTCAGCAGTTCCCTTTCTCAGACTATCTGATGGAAAGGCTTCTCAGACGATCTGAATATCTAGATGCATTCTACACACTCCCACTTAAATTTACACGGATACCTAAATTTGTTTTTAGATTTTTTTTTTTTAAAGCACTGAGAAAAATAAGACAGGGTCTTGCTATATTCCTCAGGTGCTCTTCTAAGTGCTGTGCCCCAGCTGGCATCCTGCCTCTGCCTGCCAGGTAGGTGGAATTACAGGTGTGTGCTGTTTCTCCTCCTGTGTTCTTGTTGGCTGCAGTCTGAGCCATAGGACGGATGAGCTGGAATTCAATCATGGCAGACAGCTCGCAAATGAAGCTGCCGTAGATTTCTCCAAATTTAAACATCAGTACGCTCGGGTGAGTGAGTACCTCAAAAGCCGCCTTTGCTCTTGAGAATCGCTTAGCACCGCTCCACAGGTCAGGGGTGTTGCTATCAGTCTGGCTCTTCTCTATTAGTGAAGCTGGTGGCTGCATTTCTCCCATCTACCCATAATCCTTCTGTCCTAGGATTAAGTAGCTCACCTCACCACCTCCCACCCTGTCTCTCCATGGAGGCGACACGTGGCTTAACCTCGGCTCCTTTCTCATCAGATGGTCAAGTGGCCATCGCTAGGTTTTATATACATTTCTTTCCTCTGATTTTCCGTGGTTAGGTGGATATATACATAGTATATGCATATTTGAAAGTCCACCTTCTCCTTCATCTTCATGGGCATCGCCAGCCTCTCCACTGTAGCAAAAAGACCCTCTGCTACAGCTCTCTTCTTGTTCACTTTGAGTCTGCACTCTTTCTAGCTAGGAAGTCCTGGAACTGTTTTTCACCTCCCTATCTCCCAGATTAGAATATGGACAATGAATTTGCTTCTTAAGTTACATTTCAAATAAAAAATGCTTACTAGAAGAGAGAGAGAGAGAAAAAAATGTAAAGGAGAGAGCTTTGTAAAGGAGAAATTTTAAAGCATTTGGAATTCCGTGATTACTCAGAGACATTTTATTTCATTTCCCTTCTAAATGTTGGATTAGTTGAGAGGCAGACTAATGAAAAGCCAGTAACATGACCAAGAAAGTAAATGATAACCCAGTGTGGAGGTGAGTGCCCGGAATCCCAGCACTCAGGAGGCTGAGGCGGGAAGCTCGTGTGTTCAGGTCAGCCTGGGCTACCTAACGGGACTGCATCCGAAGCAAATAAACAACGGTGTGTGTGTGTGTGTGTGTATGAGAGAGAGAAAGAGAGAGAGAGAGAGAGGACAGGATGTAGACTTCTGTGATGAGGACAAGTCCTGAAGTGGCCGGGTCAAATACGGACAAGCAGGTTTGAAAAGACCTTGAATAGAAAATGAGCCCGAGTTGCTAGGCACATTTCTTTCACCCTCTCGCTATTCAGTAAGTACTGAGTGGGGCCCATTAAGCCATAGCCCTCATGCCATGAATTCTCTAGCCAATGTGGCAACGAGTAAACAGCTGTTCTGCCAGCCTCTTGGAAGCAGACTGACTGCCCAGCTTTGTAGAATGGGGATTGCCATGGCACCAAATCCATGGCAGGAACCTAGAGGGGAATGTTCTGGAAAATACTGGAAACCTTGCTGCCATGGTCTGCATCAGAGCTGACAGTTCATGTGTCACTGGTTTGTTATATGTTAAGTTCAGGGACTCCTCAGTAGCTCTCTCTGCAGCTGTGCACGCTCAGGTTTTCTGGTTAGGGCCTCATCTTCACAGCTGTATGCATCTCTTGTTCCTTTTTGGTTTTATTTTGTTTTGTTTTCCTGGTTGGGACTCTGCAGAGCTGAAAATTCAGGGATCCCTCTAGCTTAATGGGCAGTTTATCGCTGCCAGTCAACACAGGACATCATGGACAGGACTCAACAAACTCCTTTGTGGATCCACAGAACTGTGTATCAGCTCCAAGCTGAGTGCTCCCTGACCAAGTTTTCTACTCAGCCCTGAAGTCATTAGCGTGCTGGACCAAGGCAGCTAAGCATTTCCCTGTCTAAAAACTGCAAATAAAAGCTAGCACACACCCTGAAGAAATAGGAATCCTATGACTGTTTACAGCACAACCAACATAGCATTCCATTTTATTTAGCCTGCAGGGAGCTTTAGGATGGAGCACAGGATAAAAAGCCAAAGTACCTATAGGTCTGGAGTTCATTTATTCATTCAGCAAGTACTCAGTAATAATTCAATGCCAGACCCCTTACTAAGAGCAAAACAAAGGCCAATTCAAACACAGACCATACATTTAATAGAGCAATAAATATTAAACAGCAATAACCAAAACAAACGTATAATTAGCAACAGCAGCAAATACAAGGAAGAGAAGGAAGCTCCGTACATATGTAACTGGGGAACCTGACTGGCAGGAAGAGCAAAGGAAGGCTTTCGGTATTGCGGGATATGAGCTGAGGCTGCTATTTAATCTGTGTTCACATCAGTAGCAAAAGGGGTACCTTTTGACCCACAGAGATGTAGGGAGAAGGATCACGGGAACAAACTTTGAAAAACACCCAGCGTTCCTAAAACTAAGCACATGTCTCCATGGCCAGAGGCAGCTGTTCCCAGGCGTCTGCATCTGTCATCCAGCTAGGCATTACTCACGTGGACTCAAGACTTTGATCATTTTCCTTTCCCCTGCCAGGCAGCTGGGGCTGGATAGACCAAGGGTTAACCTCATTCTGCCACGTACCTCCCATGTGACTTTGAGCAACTCATTTAACTGCTAAAACCCGCCTTTTCCAAATTCCAAACGGGTTGGGAACACAGCTCAAAGCTCCTGAAGCCCTCAGGACAGCTTTTGGGTGTTGTCAATCCTAAACCCATTGTTGCTGCGATCATTACAGGTTACCTCTGCGTGTCACTTTATTTCTTGGTTACCTCTGCGTGTCACTTTATTTCTTGGTTACCTCTGCGTGTCACTTTATTTCTTGGTAATAACTTCAGCCTTCACTCCTGGTCCCACTGCCACCAGCCACGTGAAAGCCCTTGTCACGTGACAGTAAGACCCTTACCACAGCCTTCCGCACCCCGGCTCACTATTCTAAGTGCTGCCAGTGTGGGCTCCTAAAAGAAGAGTGCTTTGCTTACATCTCCACTGTAAAAAGTTATCATAGGAAAAATTACAGCTCATACCATGAAAAGCTAAACTTCCTAATATGGAAAGGGACCCTAGAAAATTGATAGGAAGAGCCCCGATAGATGAAATTTATAATTGGAAATATTGGGATCTAGAGAGTTGTTGGTTCATTAGCTAAAAGCACTTGTTGCTCTTGCAGAGGACCTGGATTCGATTCTCAGGACCCTCGTGGTGGCTTTCAGCTCTAGTTCCAGGGCATCTAACATCTTCTTCTGACTTCCTTGGGCTCCAGGCATGCACATGGCCACGAGGACAAAACACTCAGTATACATAAAATAAAATAACTCTTTTATTTAAAAAAAAAAAAGGAAATATAAACCCAGAAATAAAAAAGCAAAAGACTAGAAAACATGAAAATATAAGCAGCTTCATTTCTTATAAGTGAAATGCAAACTAGAAATTACCTAAATTTAATTTTTACTTGACGAGTTGATGAAAACCCCAGAGTTTAATAACATCTTCTGATCAGGCTGGATGAAATCAGGCTGGCATTTTCTGTCATTTATGAATTGGCATAATTCCTGTGGAAAACAAGTTGCTGTTATTTGTCACAGTTAAAAAGAAATTGTGGGGGCTGGAGAGATGGCTCAGTGGTTAAAAGCATAGTCTGCTCTTCCAGAGGACCCAGGTTCAATCCCCAGCAACCACATGGCAGCTCACAACTGTCTGTAACTCCAATTTGAGGGAATCTGACAACCTCACACCTATAAAATAAAATTAAATAAAAATTAAAAAGTGTATACTCTTTAAGTCAGTAATTTCTAATTGTGGAAATCTGTATGTGCACTGTGTGTGAGAGAGAGAGAGAAAGAGGGAGATAGAGAGACATGCTGTCAATTTGTGGCTTATGTGAATACTACCCAACCAAAACTTATATTACTCTTTCATTCCATTAAGATGCACTCTCCTTAATTCCTACTACTGTGTGGTAATCCACACATATTCACATTAGAGGAACAGGGAAGCATTTCGTCAGTAATATGGCAGAGAAAGGTAAGAGGGCTGTGTAAAGCCTGACAAAATGATATTCACATCTTTGAGGCCAGTCACCTGACACTTAGCAGTCAGTCAGTCCCCTCTGTTTGTCAGTGAGCACCGAGCAGTCAACAGTAAACAAACGAAGGTAAAGGTCTCTGCTCCAGCGGAGGGCGTGGAGGGCGGAGCTCAGCAGACCTGACTGTCTCCACTGATCATGCGCTGTGACTGCTGAGGCGGTGTAGTCCCGGGAGAGGGACCTGTCTCCACTCTGCTGTTACAAGTGGCTGTTTACGATCCTGTACCCACAGACAAGGCCAGCGCTTTTGAATATCGCGTTATAAAGCCTTCAGCTGACTTGGCCTCAAAAACTACTGGAACAAACTTAATGTTCTGGAACCAGGTCACTTTTAAAGGCTACTTCAAAGCAGAAACTAAACCCGTGGCTCTTTCAACAGTGACGTGGGGGCGGGGCACAGCTTTTAAAAGGAGTTATTGTGGAGGTAATGCATATCCCAATCAATGTCAAGGTTCTGCTTTTAAAGTCTATGATGTAAAGGTATAAATAACATGTATAAAATAAATAAATGTAAGGGCTCTACCGTGAGGCAGCTTGTGTTATACTTAATCAGTTAACGGTCTCTGGGATCCGTGGGTCAAAGTGTTCCTTCCTCAGTCCAGAGTCAGAACATTTTCTTCCACTGTTTCTTTCTCTGCTTTTTCCAGAATGCCGTTACTGCATTGGTTCAGCACATAAACTAATAGGCTTTTCCTTAAAACAAACAAACAAACAAACAAACAAAACCGTGAAGTTTAAGTTTACTGGTTTTGTTTTCTTATTTGTTTTTTTTTTTCCCTTTAAATTCTTGAGTCTGCTGGTCTGCTGTTAAAGCTGTCTGTGGTGGGTTCCCCCCCCCCACACACACTTCAGCTTTCTTTATCTGCAGAATCATTTGGCTCATTTTAAAGATTTATCCTTGGTGAACTTCTGGTTGTGACCACGCATTGCTTTCCTGGTTTCATCCACTTGCCCGGTTGGTGCTGGTTAGTCTTGTCAGCTTGAACAACCTAGAGCAATGGTTCTCAACCGTGCTAATGCTGAGACCCTTTAAGACAGGCCCTTATGTGGTGGCGATGCTCCCGACCGCAAAATCATTTCGTTGCTCCTTCATGACCGTACCTTTGTTACTGTTATGAATTGTAAAGTGAATGTCTGATATGCAGGGTATTTGACAGTGACCTCCACGGGGTTGGGAACCACTAGCCTAGGAGTCACCTGGGAAGAGGGGAGCGACGGTGAGGAGTTACCTCCGTCAGACTGGGCTGTGGGCGCGTCCTGTGAGGTGTTCTCTTGATTAATGATTGATGTGGGTGGAGCCAGCCCTGGGCAGGTGGGCCTGAACTGAAAATGAAAGCCGAGCACACCCTGGAGAACAAGGCCAACTAGTCCTTCCGCCGCCGCCTGACTGAATTCCCTCCTGGTCTTCCCTGGAGATGGACTGAAACTTGTAAGCCACTTTCCTCTTGCAGGTTGCTCTCGGTCAGAGCATACATCAGAGCAGCAGCGCACTGCGTGAACGAAAACACCTGAACGGAAAGGTGTTCCTTGTATATTGGGTGTACAGTCCCTTTACTGGGTGTACGCCTTGCTTATGTTTTTGTGTTTTCATTCATGGGACGGGAGATCCTTAACGTCAACTATGCCAATGAGCAGTTTTACTTTCTCGTTAGCGCGTCGTGAATTTAAGGAATCTTTACGGCGAAGTTTTGCCTTTGACCTTTTCTTTCGTGTTACCCATTTTACCTTTCGTAGTTAGATCTAACACCCACCAGTGTGGTGTAGGGTAGACACCATCATGACTCCTTGACCTGGTATCACTTACTGGACTGTGCACTGACTCCCCCCCCCCCGCGCCCCCCCCCCCCCAACGGCACCACAGCAATAACCTTGACATGAATCAAGCCACCACGTAGTGCAGCCGTGTTTCTGGTTCGTTGGCGCCTTTGCCTGCGTGCGGCTTCGGCGACTTTCTAACCGGGTTTTGATGACTGCTAGCGTGCGTGTCCTCACGAAGCCAACCAGCGCTGCGTGCGCCTCTACCCACTTGGCTCTCCAAGTCTGCACGCGCGCCTGTGTGACATGATTGATTTCGCCTGTTCCCGGGCTTGTTCTCTGCGGTTTGTTACCTCGGTCTTTGTCCCATCAAAGCCCTTTCAATTGAAAGCCAGCCAGGTGTCTGCAGAGCCGGGTAATTAAATAACGCCGGGGTGGGTGGGGGGGAGCGAGGGGGAAGGAGTAGATTAGGCGAGGCTGTCCGGCTGAGTGAGGCTCAGTAAGGAACAAGTCCAGAGATACTCGAAGTTCTAGCTCTCAGGGGGAGGGGAGGAGGGAGAGCGATAAGGGGGAGTCAAAACTCTCAAATCCAGGCCGAGGAGAGCCCGACCGGGTCCCTGGATGTAAACGTCGCGGGGGGTTCGGCCCAGCCTGACGAATCGGCTGGGCGGGGTGGGGCCGCGAAGCCGCAAATCAGCAGTTGAGGGCTGGAGAGCGCGCCGCGGGCTCAGAGCAGCGCCTGCCGCCGCCGGGCCGGGCAGGAGCCGGAGGGAAGCCGCGGTGAGCAGCGGCCGGGCGAGCCGGCCTCTCGGCGGACGCCCGCGGACCATGAGCCGCCCGGGCCCCCGGAGCAGCCGCGGCGAGGGGCGGGCCGCCGGGCGCTGAGCCGCCACCCCGGAGCTGAGTGCGGCGCGGAGAGGTGAGCGAGCCCCGTGCGTTCCTGCTCCGGCCTGACCGAGACTGGCCTGGGAAGTTCTCTAGAGAAGAGTTAGGCTCGGGGCTCTCCCCCGCAGCCCGCGCGTGGGTTTGACTCCCCCGCCCCCCGCAGACTTGGCCGTGGGAGTGTGTGTGTGTTGTTTGGGGAAGGGGGAAGGGGTGGCCATAGTGGGGATGAGACTTTTGCGCCCTCGGGGTCCTCGGATCCCGGTGATCGCTGGAGTGGAGCGTGGTGATGTGCCTGGAGCATCCCCACTCTTTGGCGCCGGGCGGGTTTCTCTTCCCCTGTGCTGGCCTCCGCACTCCGTCCCGACCCCCCTCCCCCCGCCCCCGGACCTCTCCTAGCACGGTACGGTTCTGCCCGAGGCTGCTCTAAGCTGGGGAGGTGAGGTGGCCCAGAGGACCCTGCTTGAAAGCCGGAGGCTTTCTCCACTAATCTCCTGGGAAGTTTGCAAAGAAAGTGAAGGAGCCAGCCCAGTCACTGTTGACAACATCTCCCTCCCCCCCCCCCCCGTCGCCTTCCCTTTGTTGAGAAAGAATGAATAGTTGGTTGTGTGGCTCCCCCTGAGTCGGGGAGGGGAAGGCAAAGAGGGGGAGGGATGGGTGGCAGTCCATCTTCCCTTACCAGCCGAGTCTGCTGCCGCTTAGAAAGTTTGATCAGATGTAGACACTTTGCAGCTGGCAAAGGCAGCGGGTGCTGTAGGGCACGCAGCGCAGAGCTAAGGCTTAACAGTTGGTTGAGGCGAGGTGAAAAGGGGAGTCTGTTTTTGCCTGCAGCAGTTAGGCACGGAAAGTAGAGCCCTGCGTTCACAGAGTCTTTTAAACCTTGACTCTTATCTCCCAGGGTTCCACAGACCTCTCCAAGGCCAGTACAAAGGCCCAGAGAAGGTCAGTTTGGAATCTGATTATCTCATACTGTGTTCCCCGGTGGAGGAGAGATCCTGAAGGGGCCTCTCAGTCACCAGGAAGCCCACTGGCTAAGCCGTTTGCCCCCAACCCCCCACCCCACCCCACGCCGTGTGCCAGGAAGCCTCCTGGCAGTTTACCATGCCAAATGCTGCTTCCTCAGCTTCCAACACCAACTCACAAGTGCTGTTAAAGCCTGATGTTTCAGGATGAGTACCCAAGATTTCAATTCCTATAATAATAATAAAAAAAGGACTGCTTTGTCAGATGGGTGCCAATCTCAAGAACCTTGCCCTGTAAGTTCTTCACTGTATTGCTTGAAATACAATCCATGGAAGAATTATTCATACTTCAATCGGTTGGCTAGACTTCATAAGTTGACTTCAAAAACAAAAGGATACCCTTCATTCCTAAAGCCAAGCAAAAGTTCTAAGGGGGGGGGGGGAAGAGCCAATTTTATCCTTGGGGTCTTTCCATCTGCCCTCTCTGTCTGACTTTGCAACGAGGATAGGGCTACAGATTTGAATTGCAAATTCTCTGTCATGGTCATGGTAAGGGTGGCTGAGGCAGTGGCATTTCCAGTTTGAAATACAAAAGTTCAGATTACCATGTGTGAGTTTAACTTTAAAATACCCGGGTTCAGAAGCCAGAGAAAAATCCAAGCAAGTGGGGCTGTTTATCTTTGCCACAAGTTGCAAGATCATCAGGTTTTGTTGTTTTGTTTTAGCCGTCTTTGTAGAGCAAGTGAGTTGGACAGAGTTCATAACCTTTACAAAGCTCCGTGGCTGACCTGAGTCAGGAAGGCAGGTGGCAAGGCTGTTAAAGAGTTTGTCGTGAGGCTCATGCATGTTCTCAGCATTCCCAGAGTCTCATAACTTCCCTATCAATATGGAGGATCTGACCTTTGTATGTATTTCAGGCTCTGGCAGCCAAGGCCAAAGTCTTTGCTGGTGTTTGTTTGAAAGCAGGCCTATGGTTCACTTGGTGTCTCTTCCCTTTTGTGTCTATGTCCTCTCAGCTTGGTGTGTTTACATCTGTTCTAGGTTGAAACATTTCTCTCCTCACCCTTTCCAGCCTCAGAGGCTTCCTTTGTGAAGTCCCATTTCAGTGGGGTCACAGTGAAAAAGCTATGCAGACACGGCCCCTGACCTGACTGGAGATGTATTCTTGCTTGCTCTGCATCAAGAACTTCATACACACGATCGCATTTAATTTTCACAATAAACCGTGAAGACAGGATTGTTTAACAAACAATCCACTGACTTTCAGAGAGTGGTGTACCGTGTCCCAAACCTCATGGCTACTACGGCAGAGGCAGGGTAGAGGTTGGAAGTAGTAAATACTGGCTCCAGGACCCAGGCTATGAGTCATGCCATTTTGATGTTCTAGAGACCAAATGGTACATAAGAAGTGTTTAACGACCAGTGGCATCAGCCCAGAAACATCTGAAAGTGAAGAATACGTGGAGGCAGAGTTTTAATAATTTAATATCTTTTTAATAATTTAATAATTTGATATCTTTTAATAATTTAATTTTAATTTCATTTGCATTGGTGTTTTGCCTATGTGTGTGGCTGTAGGAGGAGTCAGATCCCTTGAACTGGAGTTACAGTCATGAGCTACCATGTGGGCACTAGGGATCGAACCCAGGTCTTCTGGAAGAGCAGCCAGTGCTCTTAATCACTGAGCCATCTCTCCAGACCCTCCTCCCCCCAAATTTACTCTTATTGTTAGCGTCCTGTATAGAATATTAACGTGGTGAGGTCAGGGGTCACTTCATATTGTTTGTTTCGAAGCTTTCGTATGGTGTCAGCCCTATTTGAGTCTGTTACCCAGGTAGACAATTTAAGTGAAAGGTGCTCACTGCCAAGAGACTTACTCCCCCGGGAAGTGCTTCTCAATCCTGGCTCCAGACTGGTCTCTAAAAATGCTGATGCTGGTGTCCTACCCACAGAGAGTCTGATTTTAGAATCTGGGTTGTGGTTGGGCCGCACTGTAAATATTCCTTACAGGATTCTTATATACAGCCAGACCGAGCCCTAGGTTTTTGTTATTTCCAGAACTCATTCTCTACGTTGGTCCCAATAGGCTTGAGGTGAGATGGCGAGATGCAATTCACATGTTGTTGATGGCTTACGGTAGTGTGGGAGATACTTTCACATCCACTATCACAGGGGATGCAATAGGTACCCTGGTTTATGTATTCCCTTTGTGTTGATGATCAAGACTCCTTCCGGATCCATGTCTGACACAGCGGATGCTAACCTTCTGCACTGAGCTGTCCCCTCATACTTCCCACACTGCTCCAGTGGGTAAGCATCTCTTCCTCTTGCATGGGTCCCTTCTGAAACCTCTTGTTGCGTCATAGCATCATGCCATCATGGCCATGGCTTCCTTCCTTCCTTCCAACTTGAGTCCTTGAGCCTCTAATGACTTTTCACTCTGTCCTGTCCTTTCTCTTGGCCACTTCCTGAGATTGTTGAAGGACCTGAGATTGGTCCTTCGTTGTTCTTCATGGTGCCATCTGTCGGAGGGATGTCTCTGGCTTCCCTGTGCAGAATTGCCAGAGTCACCTATGGAGTTACAGACCAGATCCCCCTTCCCTGGCACTCAAGGGAAGTCCAGTCAAGTCCAGACACTTGGCCAGAACCTCTAAGATTCCCTGGCCTTGCCCTAAGCTGTAAATCTTCCAGGAAATATTTCTCAATCCCTCTACTCAAGCCACTGTTCTTCATCTGCAGTGCATTCAAGGTGTGGGGATACTTCCATACCTTTATAGGTCTGGTGTTAGAGTGTCTTTCCTGATAAAGTCAGTTTGTGGGCTTCTGTTTGTTTGTCTCTTGTCTTCTCTCCAATTTCTAGGAGTACTTCTGTCAAAATTAACTGTTGTTTCTTCCAGTATGAGGGTTGCTATTAGATTTCTAGGTTGGAGCTCTCTGCATCTCATATACAGTGCTACTTTTGTTTTTGTTTTTGAGACAAGGTTTCTCTTTGTAGCCTTGGCTATGCTGGACTTGCTTTGTAGACTAAGCTGGCCTTGAACTCACAAAGATCCACCTGCCTCTACCTCCCCAAGTGCTGGGATTAAAGTGTATCATCATGCTTGTTTATAGAGTGCTTACTTAAGTGTTTGTCAAATTAAAAACAGAAAAAGAAGATGTTAACAGACGTTTTTTTATCAGAGAATAAATTGAGGTGCAGCATACTTAAGAGGGACATTTTAGAGCCCCCTCACCCTAGACAGGATTTTTCTCTGTAGCTTTGGCTGTCTTGGACTTGCTTTGTAGACCAGGCTGGCCTTGAACTCACAGAGATCCACCTGGCTCCACCTTCCTGAGTGCTGGGATTACAGGCGTGCATCACCTTGCCCAGGTACATTTTAGAGCCTTTTAATGCATTCTCAAACTCAAGCTCAAACTTAGATGTACAGAGAAGCCAAAGTCACTGGCGCTAAAGTCACTTTTGCTCCTCTTGGCTCGTGGAAATAGACTTGATCAGCATCGTGGCCTTTACACATGAAGATGTTTTTTTTGTGTGGTACTAATGGTGTATGCTGTCTCTCTCTCTCTCCACCCCCACCCCACCAGTTTCTTTGCAATGATTCAGGGCTGTCAATGAAGAAGGAAGGTGCCGATAGCTTGAACAGAGGCAGTTCACAGCTGTGTGGGGCACTGGTGGGTGGGAGGGAGGTGGGGTTGCTAGCTGGTTTGCGTCACTGGTGGGCAGGTAGAAGGCTAGAGCGTTTTGATTTCTTTTTTTAAATAACAATGATTAGCATTGAGTAAGTGCTGACAGGGTGCCAGGAACTGGCCAGGATGGGAGCGGTCCTCCGGGGACTCACCTCCCTCTTTTTCTGTATCTCTTGTGAGCCAAGCCTTCTGTGTGATCTCACGTGCAGCAGACAGGCTTCTGAAATGATCAAGGCTGGCAAAGAACAGAGGACGGCGTCAGGACTCTGCTCTTGATTACACTATGCCCAGTCCCTAGCCCTCCTCCCTCCCTCGCTGTTGCATGAAGCAGCGGATTTGTGTGGCTTCGCATACAAAGTGTTTCCTCTGCAAACTCTCTCTATCCCACTGCTACCTCCATGAGCTCACAGAGTGGGGGTGAAGCCAAGCCCACAATGCCTGTGTAAAACCAGCTCTGCAATTTTCACTCACAGCTCTCTGCCCTCCCCCTCCATCCCCAACGCAGTGGAAAGGCTGGTGAGTTGAGCAGTGGGTGCTGTGGGCTTGAGGATGGGCTGTTGAGTTCAGCAGACCTTAGCTGGATGTCATAGGCAGCGTGGGGCATCTTCTGGCACTTCAAGTATCCAAGGAATTGTTACTTGCCTTGGTGCGTCTTTTACAGTTTGGCTTAGGTCAAAACTACAGTTTGTTTAGGAGCTTAAGTACCATTCAAGGCAAATGACTGCCAGCCATACCTGGAAGCACTTGTTGGAGCTGGTGCTGTGCCTCCCTGGCATTTTCCTCTTTCTGTGCCTTGCACCCATCTCCTCCCACCCCCTTTTCTTTTTCTTCTTCCCTGACTTTTTGGGATGTCTGTATGGAAGAGAGAGTCACCCCTGACCCCCTGACCCTGCCTTGGTTAATTAGAGTACAGTGATTTATTTTTAAGCATCAAGTCTTTGCCAGAGAAGCTGCCCTATCATTGTGGGTAGCACGATTTTGGTCTGGCACTGCAGAATTTCCAGCAGCTAAAGAATTCCAGTCATCTCTGCCTGTCTTTTGCTGGGCGCTGGATCAGTGTAGCCATCATCTAACAATTTACAGTATTCTTTTTTTTCCCCTGGTGTTTATTACCAGTCCTTTGATAACAGGTTTTTTGTTTGTTTGTTTGTTTGTTTTTTTTTATTATATCCCCCCTCCTCTTTCAATGATAAAAAGGTCCACATGCCTCTGACGGTTCTGAGAAGTGTTCATCTATTTGGACTTGCCGCTCGTCCAGCTGAATTTCTCTATAGAACCCTGAAGGAGAAGGATGAACAAACTCTCCAATCTTACAAGGTCCAACGAGTGATGCCTTTAGACACTATTTACCTTTTGATGTCTCATGACGATTTCCAGTTTCTTCGGCATGCTTGGCGTTGGTTCTTGTGAACATCTTAACCTCACTCTTCCTCCTCCTTCCCTCCTTAGAGTTGAGAATCATGGCGGCGGGAAAATTTGCAAGCCTTCCCAGAAACATGCCCGTGAATCACCAGTTCCCCTTGGCCTCATCCATGGACCTTTTGAGCAGCAAGTCTCCTCTCGCTGAGCACCTCACAGATGCCTATCAGGACGTGTCTATACACGGCACTCTTCCACGGAAGAAAAAGGGCCCTCCTCCCATACGGTCCTGTGACAATGCCAGTCACATGGGGACTCTCCCCCACTCCAAATCTCCACGGCAGTGCTCACCTCTGACCCGAGACATCATCCAGGAAAACCCACTACTAGACTGGAAAGGGGAAGCCTTCACCTTCAGGTAACTCTTCTCATTTCATGAGTGACAGTCATTTGTCTGAAGGGCTTTGGGTTAAATATATGCGAACTAGATGAATTCCCCTTCCCCTTTTCTCTTCCTTCTTTCCTTCCTTCCTTCTGGTGTTGTGGATCTCAGGGCCTTACACATGTGAGGCACGCGCTCTGCTACTGAATTGCATCCCTAGCCCGCGAGAATAGTATGACCTCTAGAAAGCTGGCATCACACTGTAGCAGTCCTATTTCGCCTGTATTTCCACCTCCATCCCCTCCTCTGGCATTACTAAAGAAAATCTCATTTTCTTATTTTATCTAATCGTATTTTCATATGTGCCCTTTAAGGATAAGGATTCTGATTTAAAGTGTATTCATATATACAATGTAAATATAACATTTTTTTAAATTATTTTTTTCTTATCATCTAATATTTGAGATTTAAAACTCTTTCTTGCTACATTAAGACCCTTAAAAGAGAACACATTTAAAAATATCATAGAGTGGGATACTGAACTACATCCATTTAATTCTGTAGCAATGCCAAGGCATATGTAAGTTAAGATCCATATTTCCTTTAGTCGTCAACATGCCACAATTAATTTTTTGAGTGGCTGCATTACCAAATCAGCTTCATGATATTGTTGTGGAAGGACTGGTTTCTCCCTGCTGAGGCCAGGGCTCAGAGTAGTAAGCCTCGCAGCTGCCAATGCCGCTTCTCTGGGGTCATAAGGACGGGGCTGTGACTGGCTTCTGGTTAGAGCCAGTTTGGGAGCTATGTTTTCTTTCCTGTTGATATGAGGTAAGAAACAGGGCAGTTTCTTCCCTTATCTTTCTTGTCATCCAACCTTGTTGCAAAGATAGCTACTGTGCTCCTGGCTCCTCCTCCCCTCCCCCCACCCTTGGTTCCATCTATATATTGAACTTACATTCATTAGAGTATATTGATTTCATGGGCCCCAGGGTTCATTGAGTACTTAAAGGGTTGGTCCGGCATTGAAGACACTCTAGCAGCCAAAGCGTTGCAGCAACCTGCTTTTGTCCTTTTGCATAGGAAGCAATGCCTTCTCTGAGCTGCATTTCAGTGAAGGATCAGATACAAGTGATTAAGACAACTCAATAGTATACTAAGTACTGCAGAAGAAATAAGTTGACATGCTGGTCCCTATGGGCATGGGTAGTTATTGCTTTGAATTTGTAAAGGTCTTTAAAGAGGTGATAATTTTTGATCTAAGATGACTCCTCAATGAAAGAAAGTAACCTTGACCTTTCAAATACAAAGAGCTGGAGCTGAGAGCAAGTTTGGTGTGTTTGCAAACCCCCAAGAAAGCTGGTGTGGTCTGTAACTGGAGTGGGTTAAGTTGAGAGAACAGTAGAGTTAATGGGGGCTAGGGAATGGACAGACAAGAGTGAATCATCAATTTTAGTTTCACGTATTTGTAAGAGGAAAACAGGTGAAGCCCAGATCTTCTGCATGGGCAATGTTAGAGAGCCCTGCAGTGTTTTTAATGTCAGATCGATGGTTATCCTGGGGACTGGAAAGCCCTGGACCACCTCTAGGAAACCCAGATGTGTGGCTTCCTAGCAGAGAGAGCCTACAGGCATCCTGCTGCAGAAATGAGCAGATACGGAGTCGGGCGAATATGGAGGCTCATGCCTAAGTTCTTTTTGTTATTATGTCACCGTTGGCATCTAGTAGGCAAGGCTGAAGGTGACTGCCGGAATCAAGCACCAATCTGTGTCAGGCTGCAAGATGCAGAGTCAGAGCTGGCTGTTACGGCTGGCTTACTGAGGAGCACATTTTCTTAACTAATCTCTTCTTGGGCTGGGTATCTACCATGTACCAGACACAGACAGTTCCCAGAGGCCTACTTTAGAGCTGTGCACTCCTCCCTGACCAAATGCCAGCGAACACAGGAAAACCGAGTGGGGCTGCTGGGCTGAGGGCGGTAGTGGTGTTGTCTTCTATCTCCAGGAAGTTCTTCATAAGCACCCAAGGTCCACACTGCCAACCTGTCTGGAGTTCAAAGCTTTTTTATTTGAAAATGGACTTGGACAGAGGTCAGAGCTCTGTAAAAGATATTATCAAAGGGTAGGCTCAAGTCCTGAGTTTGAAGTCTTGGCTGCAGAAGAATCAACAAGTCCTACTGACCTTACTCACAAACCCATTAATCTAAATTCATATATTTTTCTCCTCACTCAAAAAAATCATATTATTTAGGATAAATACAAGAAGTACCCACACAAATCACACAGAAGGCCACAGGTGGTGTGCCAAGGGCTCATGAAGTCTGACCTGGTTAGACTCATTAGCAACAGATCCATTTTACCAACATGTTTTTGTTTGTTTGTTGTTTTTTTTTTTTTTTTAAATCCCCTCTTGCTTTTTAAGAGTTCAGAGTACGAAGATTTTTTTTTCTTTTTAAAAATATATCCCAGTAAGATTATGAGCTACTTCAGTTTCTTCTTGGAAATAAACTGTGATGTGAGGAAAGATTTTCCACATGAGCTGTTAGAGATGAGGAGTGTGATGAGAGTCCAAGGTTCTGGAGAGAAAAGCTCTACCTGAAAAAAACACAGTGATTGGTGGGCAGCTGATTCAGCCTAGAGCTGAGAGGAGCTAGGGGAACACCTGGCACCCACAGCTAATTTCAGTTTACAGTAACCTGGCCGGATGCAGAGTATGAAAGCTTTCTGTCTCATCACATCTGTCCTCGTGTGAATCCTAGGGTCCCTCTTCATGGTTACCCCACCTTATCTTATAAATCTCCTAATGTGCACCTTTGTTTTCTGGGGTTTTGGTGACCCACCATCAGCGGTTAGGGAAAAGAGTAAATGGAAAATTCTGGAAATAATCCCTGAACTTTGAGTGTGAGCCTCCACGCAGCATGAGGAAATCTCACTCTTCTGTTCTGTTCCACTCAGCACACGAATCATGTCCTGCTACATGCTTTTTGGCGCGTGATTTTGTACAAGACCTTGGATACAGTGTCCCCAAACTATATACACCCCCCCAAACCCCAAATTAGTTACTTAGAAGCCATTTTGATTGTTATGGTATGGCAGTGTTTGTGTTTAGTTGGCATCCTTCAGAATGGCCAAAACGTAAAAGTAGTGGTCTTGGCAGTTCGGTGTATTAAAGATCAGTTCTAAAGAGCATTTTAAAAGTAAGAATTCAAAGGTTTTAACTACTACAGAAAAGAGCATGTTGAAGTTGACAAGATATAAAGTATGTTGAGTATATTATTACGCCTGTTATAGTTAATTATTGATGTTATTCTCTTACTATGGACCAGTTTATAAATTATCTTTTGTCATAGCTGTGTGTCTAGAACAAAACATGGCACATTCAGGGTCCAGTACTAGCTATAGCTTCAAGTACTTTTGGGAGACAAGGGGACTGTTATATTCTGACTTGTAGATTTGTTATTTTTACAAAAACATGCTTTGCTTATTAATCATTAAATTGTACCCTTTATTGTAATTGAAAACAAACTGAGCATCCATCCCATGGGAAGCCTTGAACAAAGCAGAGTCTCCCCTGTGACCCAAATGTTTAGAGTTTTAAGCCGACATGTCCGCATATATCATATCCTTTCTGTTATGAATAAGCCATGCAAAAGGGTGCTATTGATAAATCCCTCATATTTTATAGCTTTAAAATATCTTAAAGGGGGCTGGAGAAATGGCTCAGAGGTAACAGCACTGGCTGCTCTTCCAGAGGTCCTGAGTTCGATTCCCAGCAACCACATGCTGGCTCACAGCCATCTATAATGAGATCTGGTACCCTATTCTGGCGCGCAGGTGTACATGCAGACAGAACACTGAATACATAATAAATAAATAAGTCTTTAAAAAAATATCTTAAAGGGTTGGGCAGTGGTGGCACATGCCTTTAATCCAAGAGGTAGATGCAGGAGGAAGTCTCTGAGTTCAAGGCCAGCCTGCTCTACAGAGTGAGTTCCAGGACAGCCAGGGCTACACAGAGAAACCTAGCTTCAACACAGAAACAAAAACAAAAGAATGTTAAAGAATCTCAAATATCCATATTCTTATTGGAACATCAAAATCCTATATAAGGCACGGCAGATCTCTTGCTCTTCTTCCTCCCCTTGCTCTTCTTCCTCCCCTTCCTTTTCCTTTTCTTCCTCCTCCTCATCAACAACATCATCACCATCATTATCAGTTGGGGAATGAGCTGAAGGCACCCAAGCATAGACCCTGTAGATAACTGTGTTTGGTGAGAAGTGATGGTGCTTTTTGGCCATTCCCCAGACACTGTGCTCCACAGCCTCCAGTGACATTGATACAGCTGTCGGCACCACCGAATGGAAAGGGGAGTCTCCCATATAACATTCTAACACCTCAGACATGGGCTTTGGGGAGAATAGAGCCTCAGTTGCCAAGAGGCAGAAGGCTGGCTTGGAAAAGGAGCTGATCTTTTCTTTTGGAGACCATATCTCTTAGCTTTCTTGTCTTGGCCGCCCTTGGATGTATTTGTGGTTTTGAAAAGTGGCCAAAGCCAGAAGCCAGAGAGTTCCTAAGCCTGCTGCTTGATGTCACAGGGAGCCTTTGTCCCAGATGCACAGCCAGGCTTCTCCAGAAGACCTGCAGACAGGATTTCCTCTTGACATAGTGTCATTCAGTTGCTGTCCCTTTGATTCCTTTATCTTCACAGATGGATTTGTGTTTGAATCTAGAACCCTCCTTGAGCTGAGAGCAGCCAGGTTCCTGTTGGGATATCTGTGTTGCTAGGAGAGCTTAGAGATCGGGGCTTGGGCCCGTTTTCTGCCTGTGGGCATGTGGAGGCATACATTCCTGGGAACAGCTGGGAGGGACTAATCCCTTCTGCATCTTGTGCTGTGGGCACATGTGGTAGGACAATGTGGGGTTTCATGAGTTTGCATGAAGGGTTCTGACTGACTGGGCACAAGTGTTGTAGCTGACAGTGGCCACAGAATCTGCACGACTGTTTCTGGTAAAAACCAGCTTGCTTTCCCAGGCAGTAATTAACCTGCTGTATCAGCGCATCGGATCTTTACAGAGGTAGAGCTTGGGGCAGGGAGCCCAAGATCCATGCAGACTTCTCTCTGAAAATCATTTCAAAGACCTGACTCTGGCCTATCAGTGTCCTCACCTGAAAGATTCTCCAGCTATGGCTTTCTCTTCAACAAAGCAAGATGCTGCCCCAGCCTTTCCTCTCAAAGATAGCTGGAAAGATCTACAGTGCAAGGGACCACATGCCGGGTGTCTGTAGTTGATGCCTGTCACATCTGCCGCCTGCAAGTTGCAGACTTTTCATAGGCAGAGGAAAAACTGCACTTAAAGCATGTACTTAGTAGATTAGTAGATGCTATTTAACAAAAAGTTCACTTATTGGGTGACTAGGGTAATGTTGGGTTTTTAAAGGTTCTGAGTTTAAGAACGTCTCTAGAAAAGAATACCCAGTCGGTTGAATTTTACTAACGCTTGGAAGTGCCTCCGTGATGTTCAAATGCAGATGTTGTGGATGGGCTACCAATTTCCCAGAGATGGTATATGGTCTGGCCCTGGTGGTGCCTGGTGTGCTGAGGCTGGTAGCAGCTGGGTCAGAGGTGAGCCTGGTCCCCTATTTTATATTGCTTCTATCTTTAAGGAGACCAGAGAGTGAACTGCCTGGAGGTCTCCAAGCTTCCTGTTAGGAATCCTAACTCCTGTCCTGACAAGGAACTGAGGGGCTGGGATCTGTGCATTCCCAGCTGTTCTGGGAGAAAGAAAAGGCTTTTTTTTTTTTTTTTTTTTAACTGATTGTAAACCATAACCAAGAAAATGACCAGAAAGTGACAAAATGCAGTTCCTGTGGAGCTTTTTAGGTTGCATCCCTTTCCTTCAGGCAGACATGCTCTACCTCGGGCCTTCTCCATCCTCACTCATGCTACTTGGGAAGGCCTGGGCCTTAATCTGAGTTGTTTACCTCTCACAGTATCTGTTAAGATGCATTGTAAATAGATCCACAGATATGCCAGTGAATGTGCCAGCCATCCCCTCCTGGCCAGGATATGCATGCTAGAGACTTCCCTGTTGCTCTTGTTCATTAGGAGGGGAGATTGTCTTCCAGGGACCTGGACAGGGTGGCCTACACCCCTGGGTCACAGCCGTTTTGCGGTTTATAGTGGTCATCACCCAGTCTAACCTATAGAATTGGAAACTGAATACCAAGCTCCCTCTCCTTAGGTGCCCCAAAGACAAGCTTAGATTGCCTTGTTGAAGGGTTGTGTTTTCATGTGTAAAGCTGTGGAGGGCTGGGGGACCTTCTAGCCTGCAAAAAGATACCAGATCAGAGTGACTCCTGTAGTCAAAATAACTCTTAGCACAGATGAGCTAAAAGCCTCAGTTCAGATCCCCACTTCAGCCACTGTTAGGCATGTGAATGGAGAATATAAATTATAAAATAGATTTGAAAATAACCCACCCTGAGGAGTGCCGTGATGGTTAACCAACTGGTCCCCAGCTAGGAAGGTGCCCCTAAATGTCAGCATTCTAACTTTCTCAGTGATTTGGACCACCTGCTGGGCATCTGCTTTGAGCAGGTCACAGGCTTGCTCCTAGCTCTAACCCACTCACCAGTAGTCAAGTCCTAGGCTGCTCAGCGCTTCTGGATCACCTGACCTGGACGGAGCATCAGTGGGAAGTTCATGTCGCTGTGACTTACCAAAGCTGCCCCAGATCTTGGTGTTGATTCCAGCAGCCAGCTTTAGGTACATTGCCCTTTGTTACTTTACTCTTCTGAACTGCCACATTCTTATGGAAGAACTCAAAGCCGGTAAGGAGGAGGGGCTCAGGCTGGTTGATTTCCTTCCTTCCTCCTGGAAGGCAGAGCAGGGAGGCTCCTAATCCCCCTGTGTAACCGGAGATCACGTTCTCCGCCTGCAGCAACAGTGGGAGAAAGTTTCCCACGTGCTGATGGAGTCTGGCTAGGATTCCATTATGTAGGTCTTTGCTACAGCGGTGTGCCTCGGCCAGTGCTCACTGTTTGTGGGTAGAGCAATCATACAGGGTGGTAAAATACCAGGACACCATTGCAGTCACACACGGAACAGCCCGGCCATCACCAGTGGACTTTCAGAAGCCCCTCTCTGATCTTGTACTTAATGTTACAGTCTGCTGTTCATTCTTCCATGCATTTTTATTAAACTGGTTTTATTTGAGGTAGAGTGTTGGGTACCGGGTACCTAGTGGACAGTGAAATAGATATGGTCCTGTCTTTAGGGAGCACCCAGCTAAGGGGTCCTGGGACAAATGCATTGATCCAATGGGAGTACAAAAGGAAGCATCGGGAAGATACCATCAGAGGACCCTGATTGGTGGTGACTGCTTCTCTGGGGGAGGGAACACTTGGCAATTAAAAACTTAAAGAAAACATAAATTACGTTACTAGTAGTTTTTATGTTACTATGTATTGAATCATAGCTCAGTGCATTCTGGGACAGCAGAGGAAGCTGAGTTTGTGGACAGAGAAATGAGTTAGGATCCAGGAAACAACTTTGAAATGGGTTAAAAAAAATACACTATTAAAATTAACTCTACTCTCTGGTACTTTTTTCACTTGACCATTAGGAAACTTTCAATTGCCCATATGATTTGTGATGTTTGTTCATTAGACAGCACTGATCTAGACCTTGGTTAAAGAGTTAGATTTCCTCTGTATGCAGAGGGGAACTTTTGAAAGGGACAGCATTGTCAGACTGGGGGTGTAGAAGGTGCCTCACCTCTTTGTGGAAGACTGACTTATAGAGAAGAGGGTTGGGAGGGGACAGGAGGTAGTTCTGCTCTTGGGAAACAGAGGAGACAAAGAGGGTGGGGCCAAGATACAGTTTAAAGCCAGGAGAGCTAATGCATGTCTGCAGTTCCTGCTCTTGGGGGGCCGAAGTGGGAGGATCTCAGCTTTGAGTTAGATGACGAAAATCTATCTCAGAACAAACAAAAAATGCATTTTGTTTGTAGAGTCTGGCAAACATACTGAGGGTTGAATGTGGTGGGATGAGGATAGGGAGGGATAGTCAGGTATGATTCTGCCAGGTGGGGGTTGGAAGGGATAAGGTCATTCGTGGGAAAAGGAGGAGTTGGGGGCAAGGGTCATTATTTTGGTTGGGGGCTTTTGGTTGGGGGGGAGGTGGTGGCTGATCTCTGGGAATGAAAGTGTCTGTGTGAGGTGTGCCAAGATGGAGATGAGGAGATGGTGAACTTCTTTATCAGAAAGGCAGTTGGCATTAGGAACCTGGAGCTGTGCAGAGAGGTATAGTCTTAACTACTGGAATGTCCATACTGAACTGAAATGAGAGTAGACACTGTCAGCCGGGAAAAGACCTCGTAAGGAGGAATGACCCTGGGATCCAGTCCTGAGGAATCATAGCTCAGTGCATTCTGGGATAGCAGAGGAAGCTGAGTTTGTGGACAGAGAAATGAGTTAGGATCTGGGGAAGGTCATTCAAAAGAAGAGTTCTTTCTTTCTTTCTTTCTTTCTTTTGAAATAAAATGGTAGGAAAAGATGAACTATTTTCTATTAAATATCCCTGGCTACCATGGAACTCGCATGAAGAGTGTTGGCATGAAGAGTGACAGCTGCTTTTCCAAGGATTAGACGGGTAGTCCTCTTGAGAATGCTTGTCTACCCTAGAAGGCAGGTCTAAGTCTTTATATCTGGTTAGATGAAACTCTTTTTCTGAGCTGCCTTGACAGTAACTAAAATTCTTAGCACTTTATTCTGCCTTTGAATTACTTAAGAAGAAACCTCAGCAAATACACTCTTTTAGAAGGGAGTGGGGAAGAGGGAAGGGTGAGGGCAGGGTGAATGGGAGAGGGGGGAACAGAGGGAGGACAGATAGGTATCAGGCAGACAAGCCCCTGCTTTCATCAAAGGTGCTGTGTTTGGGCTTCAACAGCCTGACGCGTCCCCAATGCCAGACCTTGTGTGCCTGCCAAGAGACACATTGGCCTTGATATGCTTTTTCTTGTTCTTACTCTATTCAGTCTGGATACTGGCAAGTTAAAATTTCAGAAGTGACCTTTAGCTTAATGCTGTCGCAGGGGTTCTGCTGGGCACAAGCTAACCCCAGCTTGGTGATTTATCAACCAATACCTGCTTAGTATCAGTCTTGGATTCTGGTGTCAATTCACTGTAGTATAGGGCACAAGAGAGGGTGCTGTTGGAATGTGATCCCAATTGTTGCCTTAAAAACCAACCAACCAACCAAACAAACAAACAAACTCAGGCATTGCTACGTTTCACATGAGTCAGAGACTGACTCAAGAAGGAACTGGCTCTTTGAGAGAAAGAAGCAGTTTTAGAAAGACCCAATCTTCTCATCCTTCCAAGGAAGGGTATGTGTCCACATCCCCAGCCTGTCTCAAAATTGAAAGATTCTCAAAATTGAAAGTGTTGGCAAACATGATCCCATGGACTTAGGCCCCGTATGGGAAACTTTCTAGTGAAACTAACATAAAAACCCTCTGGCCCAGATAGAGGGAGAGGCTCGTGACCTTCCGGGTGGCTCTTCCATTGAAGGGTCTGTATAAAAGGTCACTTCTAGCCAGCTGTACTGGTTTAAAGGAGCCCCTCCCCTATAAACACACACACAGATCGAGAGAGAGAGAGGAACCAAAGTCCCTTCATGTTTTCATTTACAGTACGTTGAACCATCAAGTGCCAGGTTTTGACTAGGGCCTGGAGATTCATGGAGATGCCAGGTCTTTGTCTTAAGGAGTTCATAGGTCATAGAGCACGAGATGCTGCCTTTGAGCCACCTGATCTTCCCAGCATTGTTCTCTCCATCTTCTTTGCTTGCTGACCTAACTTCCCACCCACTAGATAGCTTTATGTGTCACTCAAGTAATCCTTCTGACCTCCGACCCTAACATTTGTCCACATATCACACAAACACACGGTGGAGATAGTATTTAATAGATGACCTTTCCCTTGGTACCTGCCTCATCTCTGCTATCACTTCTGCTATAGCATCTCAATTTTGGACCTGGACCCCACAAAAGGTCAGGCCATGCAACCAAGGACCACAGCAGAAGGTGTCAGCGGTCTGTGAAAGAAACAGTGCAGAGCAAGTGGGACTGTGCAAAAGGCCACAAGGCATCAAAGGGGCTTTCAGAAGTTATGTTTGGAACAGTAAGAGATGGGGGGCAAGAGAGAAACCAAATTGTCGAGCTTCTTCTGTTCAGCTCACTTGTGGGCTGGGTACAGACAGTGACTGCGCTGGTTGGAAAGGGGGCAGGTGGGAACTGTAGAGACAGAACTGTTGGCCGGGAGTAGATGGGGCCAGAACAAAAGGCCACAGGGATCAAGGAGACAGAGAAAACAGGAGCTGAGGCCATCACATAAACCCTATCCCTGTGGGGAATATTGGGCTGACCAAAAAAAAAAAAAAAAAAATTGCCAGAACCAGTGGATAGTTTTTCGTTTGTTTGTTTGTTTTGTAAAGGAGGCCAGGAGTTAAAATTAGTCTACAAAATGTGCTGAGGTTTGGATATGGTGGGGTGAGGGGGAAGAACATTCCAGGTGTGGCTTTGGCAGCTGGGAGTGGACCAACTCCTAAGTGGGAAAGGAGGGAGAGGTTGCTGTTTTTGTTGGGTGATTTTTTTTTTTCCTTGCGGGGTGATGGTGGTGGCTGAACTATGAGAATGAAGACTTAACGTTCGGGGTGTGACAAGTCGGAGATGTACATGTGCCTCAAGGAGCTTCCTTTTAATAAATCCAGTGCGGCTGCCTTATGCTTTATGCTTACTAGGATGAAAGCGCATAGGAGTGCTGAGAAGGCACGCATGCCAATGCCAGCCATCGGTGCCATCCTCAGGGGGAGAGATTCAGGCCAATGCCAGCCATCGGTGCCATCCTCAGAGGGAGAGACTCAGGCTCCATGATGGTATGTGAAGCCTGCAGGAGGCTGTGCGCTCAGCCCATCCTCATCAATTAAAAAAAAAGTCATTTAGCAGTAATACTGGCATAGCAATCACCTGGGTACCTGACACAAATCTTGGAGGCATAAGGAGGAGGGCCGATGCAGATATGAGACACACACAAAAGGGCGTTCAGACTCTGAAACAACACACCAAATTTAATTAGACAAAACTTTATAGGGAGAGACAAAGACTTTTGTTGGAAGTCCAAAAACATTCATTACAAAGTAAAAATAAATAAATAAATAAATAAATGGGGTTCAGATTAACTTCATGCCCTGAAAAATTATTCTAGGAGTTGGAAAGCTGCAGCCTCAGAACCAGTCAGTGGCATGCTATGGTTGTCAAAGAAAGTTACTGTGATTTTTAGGGGCATCACTTGAAGCTCAATATTTAGACCAAGGGAGGTCGTCACACATGACTGCGCTGATCACATATGGTGGATGGTTTTAACTCCAACCTCAGAAGTGCAAGATGATCTCTCTGCCCCCAGAGCCTCACGCCTTTCTGCTGAAGACCTGTTGCTTTACTCTTTAAGGAATGGACCTTTCGTTCTTCAGCACTGGTTACGAGCTGATCCTGGTGTCATGTGTTAACACGATGACAATATTAAAAGGCTCTTGCTTGAATCCTGTCAACAGCTGGTGTTACACACTGTAATGTCATCAGTAAGCACGTTAGGGTAGAGAAGGTTGAGTCTCTTTTCATTTGTTTCTACAAGCTGATGTAACAAGGATGTCTCCATAAGTCATGTGCCTAAACTCATCTAGTCCTTGTGCCAACAGCTGCAACTCTTTTTGAAGTTAGCAAAAGCAAATTCAGACAATATTTTCTGGTAGCATGACTATCTCCCGGTATAATTAATCTCAGTATCGGAAGAAAACAAAAATTAAAAAACAAAAACAAAAGCTTGTTAGTCTGAGCACAGCTAATATTTTCCCCAAAATGTCATTACTTCACTCGTGGGATTGATGCTGGGTTTTGCTGTTCATTTGTTGAGAAGGTTGCTATATAGTCCGAGTGGGCCTTGAACTCATGACCCTCCTCTCTCAGTCTCCCAAGTGCTGGGATTACAAGTCTGCATCACCATATGCAGCACCTGACCTCTGCAAACCACCTGTTTCTCCTTATTTCCCCAGTCAACAGATGGAAATTATCCCACGGTAAACTCTGTCCTCTGGGTTATCACCCCAAATAACTTTCTCCCTGGCATTTCAAACATGCACAGAGATACACTGTTCAGCAGAAGCAGCCTGTCAAAATCACTTCAGAAACATCTGGTCTGTGGTGTGGGGAGGGAGGCCATCCTCTGGCCTCTGGGATGGCTGTTCCGTTGCTGAAGGAGCTGTCAGAGGCTGTCACACTTCAGTCTCAGGTGGCTCAGTGATCTTAAGGGAGATGCTCCTCAGTCTGTTAGCACTCATGATGTTTTCTTTCCCTTGGTGGATCCCTTGAGTATGATGAAAGAGAAGGGTTGGGGTCTAGGTCTTCTGCACAATGCAGGATGCACACATTCACTCTCCTACAAACAAACCAACATTTCTTGAGCAGTCCTCTCTAGAGTCACAGAAGTGAGGAAAAATACTCTGCTATACTTGCAGACAGGCGCCTAGCATAACTGACACCAGAGAGGCGTCACCCAGCAACTGATGGAAACAGGTGCAGAGATCCACAGCCAAACATTAGGCAGAACTTGGGGAATCCTGTGGGAGAGGGGGAGTAAGGATGGAAGGAGCCAGAGGGGTCAAGGACACCACATGAAAACCCACAGAATCAATCAACCTGGACCCGCAGGGTCTCACAGAGACTGAACCACCAACCAGGGACTGACGTAGGCCCTCTGCACATGTGTAGCAGTTGTACAGCTTGGTCTTCCTGTGGGACTCCTAACAGCAGGAGCAGGAACTGTCTTTGACTCTGTTGTCTGCCTTTGGTACCTTTCCCTCCTACTGGGCTGCCTCTTCTAGCCTCAATGGGAGAAGAAGTGCCTAGTCTTACTGCAACTTGATATGCCAAGGCTGGTGGTCATCCGTGGACGACCTCCCTTTTTCTGAGGAAAAGGGAGGAGGAGTGGATGGAGGGTGGGAAACTGTGGCTGGGGTGTAAAGTTAATTAATAAATTAATTGAAAAGATGGAGAAGTGGGTTCAGAGAACATGGGTTTATTGGGGTTGTGAAGAGAGAAGGCTGACAGGAGGAATAAGGACTCAGAACCACAGACAGCTTCTAATGAAACAGGAAAGAGGTTGGACTTTCCTATACATGAATCTCATTTGACTGAACATCATAAGGAAGTATATTATACAGCTACATGTAACATACAATTCTGTTACAGTGACTGGTTTCAGTCTGCTGCTGTCCCTGCTTTCCTCCCACCCTTCTGTTCCCAGACAAGATTCCGAGAGGTCAATGGAGCTTCATGGTGGACAGCAAGAGTCTAATTTCTGAGGTGCAGAAGCCACCAGGTTGCCAGCGAAAGGCAGGTTTTGTCCTAGTTGTTTCCCTTTTCCGGGTTTGTGTGGCATACCCTGGTGCAGGTGTTGGTTGAGAAGTAACTGATAGACTCCAGGTCTGCAGGATTGGTCCTTTGGGGGCCCATGACTTCAGGTACACAGACAGCCTACTGGCAACACTAAAATTTTCTTGTATTAGAATTCAACCCAGGGTTCTAGGAATGAGTGAATTCATGTGATTAATAAACTACCCACAAAGCAGGGACTCTGTCTCAGATTTGCAAACCTTCAGGCTCCTGCCCCCAGGAAGTTTTAATTCTAAGATTTCATGTAGTACCTTATATGTATGTAAAGTGTATTATGTATACATGTATATATACTTTAATATGTAGACCCTTGACCTACTTCTAAGATCTTTGTAGAGCTCCTTTGGGTTCTGTGCAGACAGTGATGTAGTACTTTTCTCGTAATTGTGACAAGGTATTTGACAGAAATGGCTTTAAGGGGGAAAAGCCATCCTTCATGGTTTCAGAGGGGAAGTTTAGCCCACCAGGATGGGGAAAGCATGATCCAGCACTCACAGCAGTGAGAGCCTATGGTCCTGGGTTTCACCTCATGATGGGCCAGGAGGCTGAGGAGGGTAAAACCTTCTAGGTTTGACCTAGAGGTCCCATGACATCCCCATGAGTCCCCTCATGAGCCTGTGGGGGACATTTCCCAGTCATATCCTAACATCATTTGTGAGTTGTGACAGTTTGATTCTCAGTTTGCCAGGTCTTGAACCTTATTTCTTTTGCTTATTTAGCTATATTGTCTATGCTGTCTAAGACCTGCAAGTCAGTGGCAGACAGCAACAGTAGCTGAGGGTGTATTTCCCTGGTTTCTGATTGGTTGATTTGACCAATGCTTCTAATAGTTTATAAGTAAGACTGCTGCTTGCTCATACGGCCCTTCCATCAGACATTTCTAGTTTAAACACTTTACCTCATGAAAAGATGATTTTAAAAAGTATATTCCCCATCAATCGGATGCCGCAAATTATTTTCTCTTTCAATACATGAACGTGTCAAGTTATATTATTAGACCTCTTATTAAATTGACAATATACATGGAGCAAATCTAACTTGATTGTATTTTTTTCATGCATTCTTGGCTTTGGTTCATCAATATTTTGCTTAGATTTTTTTTTCCATACAGTGTGTGAAATTTAGAATATATATTTCTTTTTCCTTTTTCTTTTTTTTTTTTTTTAACTGACTTTGCTTTTGCTATCAAAGTCATCGTATCTACTTTGTCAGGTCCCTCAGAGTGTTTTTATAATTTTCAAAGAATAGATCAGTCCAGTTTGGCTTGGTAGTAAAAGCTGTCTAGTGCAGAGATTTTTCTTACTGGGAGGTATTGAACCACCAACTCTGTGTTTCAGATGGCTGTGGGTGTAGGGTGTTCTCTTTCTTCTTGAAGGCTGTTTTAGTAACATTTTCCCCCCCGCCCCCTCTGCATACACATTTGTTTGGTTTTCCCAAGCATCTAAACCATGTTTATATTATGCGTGGTTTCGTTCCTGCAGCGTCCTGTGCCTCCCTCACTCCCACTCCCTGTCAGGCGTCTGTCCCAGCAGCTCTGTGAAGAGCCAGGCCTGTTTGTTGTTTCTTCATGTGATCATTGTTTACTGTTTAGTTTCTACCCAATCTTTATCTCCTTTGTTCTATTTGTATTTATTCTGCTGTGTTAACTTAAGCCAAACCCCTAACTAATCCCCGGGCTTTCTTTCCAAAAACCAGGCACGTAAGGGCACAGACTTCTTTCTAAACACCGTGGTAACAGGGTCCTTCTTGTGCCGTATCCTGTGTTCTGAAATATGCCTTGTAACTGTGAGATCAGCTTTGTTCTAGTGTCTGTGTTTATAATATAATGGGTTTATGCCTGCCTCCTGGTCTAGAATCCTATACTATTTATGAAGTAGAAGACACAGGGATTCTTGTTACTGTTTTATATTGAATTTTTGAAAGAAATATTCTGAGGCTGCATTCGTCCCAGCCCTTGAAAGGAAAAGGCAGCCGGGTATCTGGGAGTTCTAGGTCAGACAGAGCGACGTAGTGAGACCCTGTCTAAACAAAACAAAACAAAACAAACAAACAAACAAACAAAAACTAAATGAGGGCTGGAGAGGGTTTAGTGGTAAGAACTGGTTGTTCTTCTAGGGGACCTGGGTTCAACCCCAGCAGCAACATGGCAGCTTATAAGGGTCTGTAATTCCAGTTCGAGGGGATCTGACACCCTCATATAGACATACATGCAGGCAGAACATAAAATAAAATTATTTTAAAAAAATTAAATAAATAAATAAATTACAACCCTGTTCATTTAGAAGGTACTTTTTTGTTTAGTTTTGTTTTTTGAGATGAGTCAGGGTTTCTGTACATAGCTTTGCAAGCCCTGGACTTGCTTTGTTGACGAGGCTGGCTTCAAACTCACAGAGATCCACCTGCCTCTGTCTCCCCAAGTGCTGGGATTAGAGGCGTGTGCCACTGTGTCTGGTTTAGAGGGTACTTTTAAACGCCTTTGAATTATATCAAGGAAGCGATGCTATGTTTGTCCTAAGCTTCAAACTGGTGGTCACCTTTTAGTCTTGACTTCAATATTGTTGTCCCACATTTTAGGAGTTTTTACTTGTAAAAACTATGTGATGTTTTGATACATACACGACTACATACATTGCATAATGTTTGAATCAGATTAAACGCGTAGAGCTGGGAAGATGGCTCAGTGGGTAAGATGCTTGCTGCACAAGCACTCAGGCTTAGGTTTGACTCTCCAGCGCCCAGGTAAGAAAAGCCAGGTATGACTATATGTCCCTGGAGCTGCAGCATTTGGAAGACAAAGAGAGGTAGATAGATTATGGGAGCTCAGCTGCCAACCAGCCAAGTCAAAGTGGAGAATCTCAAGTTCAGGGAGAGAGAGTATCACAACAAAGACACCAACAGCTTCCCCAGGCATGCACGCCTGCACACACATGCATACACCATAGCCTGTTGAATGTCGCTATCTCTACATTGATCATCATCTTACAGCGAAGACTCTAAGGGTTTAGAGTCTAAATCGTTTGAGCTTTCTGAAATGCAGGGCAGGTTATGGTCATCTGCCGTTACCTCATCGGACCTTTCTGCTGTTGTCAGTTTGTAATTTAGGATTTCTTCATCAACCTGTCCCCATCCCTTGCTCCAGCCTTCTTGCCCCAGCCTCTGTGGGCCATCACTTCATTCAGCTCCACCCAATGCCCTCTTTTGATTGTACATGAGGTCACACATTGTACATGTCTCTCTGTGCCTGATTTAGTTCTTATAGTTGTTTCTAAGCATTCGGTGCAGTTTTGTGCAGCCAGTTCTAAGGACTCTCTTCGCCTTACATGGGTGCTGTACCCTTAACGCTGCCTTCTCTCCTTCTTGCTCAGAATGATAGCACGGTTCTACTTTCTGTCTCTGAATATGTCTACCCTGGGTACTTAGTGTCACTACAATCATACACTGTTTGTCCTTTTGTTATTGGCTTATTTCACATGGCATAATGCTTTCAAGGTTTAGCCACACAGTAGAATATGTCAGAAATGCCTTCTTTACGATGGAATTATATTCCATTGGTTGAATATGCCATACTTTGTTGGTCATGTTCACATTTTGGCTTTTGTAAGTGATGCACCTATGAACATGAATACATAAACATTTCTTTAAGATCTTGTTTTCAGTTCTGCGTGTATAGAACTGAGCAGAAGAATTGCTGGTTTATGTGGTAGTTGAGCCATGGGCGTTATAGGCCCTGTCATAATCTCACATAATGTCACATAATTCACATCAGCAGGAGGTCCCTCACTTTGCTCCATTCTCAGCCTCATCTGGCCCATCTGGCTAATGACTATCTTAAGGTAAACCAAACTGGGACCTTCATTCTGTACTCAAAAACCCTTCACAGAGGTACCCAGATTAGTGTTCGGGTGACTCACTATAGGATTGAGTCTTGGTGGGTGTCTTTAGACTTCTGCCCACTGGTATGAGATTGTTGAGCTTCCTGGCATTATTACAAACAGGTCTGTAGGCCACGGGTATGATGGAGAGTTTTGCTTTGAGGTACTACAGTCCCAAGATACTGAGCGGAGAAGATCTGCTACTGTGTGGTGAGAAGGTTGAAGAGCAGAGGGGAAGCTGGGGAGGTCACTGCAGGAGCCCAACAAGATGAAGAGGAGCTGGTGGCCTAGAGGAAGGCATGCTAACTCTCAAACAGCTTACAGTTTCCCAAATATACCATATCATCTTGTGCCTTTGGCCTCGTACAGACATCTCCTCTTGCCTGAAGCATTGCCTCTTAACCCCATGACTACTTCACCAGAATGCTCAGGTCTCAAATATAGCCTGTGTGTTGTTGAGAGGCTCTGCAGGTCACCACCCCACACACTCTCCCTCACCTACCGAAGCTGAGCTGGGCCTCTTGATCTGTCCTCCCCATTGGCCAGAGACCTCCCTGAAAGTGAGGACTTTGCTTGCCACCCTTTGTGTGTGGCATTGGAGGAAAGTGCTCAAGGACAGTTGTAGGGTGAGTTCAAAGAAGTGTGGGAGATGCTGAGTATGAAGCAGGCATGACATTCCTGTGGGGGCTGGTCACGTGGAGGAATGCACACAAATGGATATACACAGTGAACCGATGAGCACACGGTGGCATGGGCAGATGGAGTGCCAGCTCTGCAGATTTTGAGAACATGTAGAGTTATCTCAGTCTGGAATGGTTACGTAGATTTCTCACATTCCTCTATCATATAAAGTAATTATCCTAATAGAAGTGATTCATTTTGTCGTCACACCACAAAAGATACCTATTTGGTATAATTAGCCACTAATTATACATTATTCATAGAAACCAATCCTTACAACTTTTTTTAGGCAAGCAGATCTCTGTGAGTTCAAGGCTATCCTGGTCTACATGGCAAGTTTGAGGCCAGCCAAGGCTGCATAAGGAGACCCTAGCTCAAAAAAGACATTCTGTGTTTTACGACAGACAGAGAGAACTTCTCAATTTGTATTCTAACCACTCAAGAAAAGGGGGGAGGCCTCTTTCAGCAACATACTCTTTAAGAGGTGTAACTCAAAATAGCAAACACTCAGATCAAGAGGCCTTTTGAGAGGAAGGAAATTATCAATCTAGTTACTAATGAGAAAGTAAATTGTAGGTGTATCATTTCCGTGACTCAGACATTCCTAAAGTTGAAACTTTAAAAGTGGGATGCTTCTTAAATGACTGAGCTTGAGTGGGCAGTGATCTTATCTGTGATTTAATAAACTTACAAATAACATGAGTGTCTGGTTTCGCCCTGCTGCCTTCCCTGCTGACCTTCTTGGTACACCAGCTGCCCACCCACCAGGAGGGCCTCCAGTGCCTGCCAGAACCCCCCTTTTGTAACCAGAGATGCCATATCATGGACTCATGGAGTGGGGGTTCATAATTAGCATAAGCCAAAAATATTATTTTTACCCTTGCCCCCTTCATTTAGATTGCCAAGACCCTCTGTTTGTTTTCTAGTGATCTCTCTTGGAGAATATAAATCTGTGATTCGAGACTCCTTGCTGCAGTCTTACGTGAATGATTGGATATCCTATTTCAAGTTAGAGGCAGGTCTCTAAGGCCAATTGCTACACTATCTGGCCCATTGGGAAGGGTATTTTGTAGGAGAATGTTCTCTCCTTTCTGGTGAGCTGAGTTCAAGTGGTTGGCTGAGAAAGGAGTAGAGATAAGTATCTTTAAAAAAATTGTTTTGATTTGCTTTGGAGTGTTGGTTTTTAAAGTCTTCAGGTAGGGCATTGAACTTCAGGTAGAGTCTATGGTCCCAGCCCAAGCCAGCTTGGTGTTCTGGCTCTGTCCTTAACCTTCTCCCGCCCCATTTATGTCTAACTAGGACACTAGTTAGGGACTCTTGCTGCCTGACCGCATGCTGCTGGGCTCCCCTGCCAGTACAGACTGCACAGGCCTTGCTGGGTTCATCCGAGGATGTGGCCAAGGGAGACGTTGCTTGTACTCTCTCTCTGCTCTCAAGGCCTCTCAGATGAGGGAAACAGAATAACCCAAGAGACTGCCAAATTACCCCCTTGGAAGATCCTCCAAACAACTTGCCAGTATTTCCTTTCCATCTCATGCACAGTGCCTTCCAGTCCGCCCATGTAGAGAAGCGTGAGCTGACACGATCTGTGCTGATGTCTTCCACGTGCCAACCCAGAGCCCCGTTGACAAGAGCTTGGGAGATTTGCTCTGATTCCCTGAACACCAAGTGTCTTCTCTTGGCTTCACCGTTTGTAGGAGGATCAGGAAAGCAAGCCAGAGTGTCAGACACTTCTAATTCGGGCTTCTCTTGGTCTCGGCTGTCCAGTCAGCTGCACAACTGACCCTTTCAGCCACTGCTTTTGAGAGTGGGGATTATATACTCTGCTAGATGCCCTGTGATAGTAAAAGTTAGAGGTTCAAGCACAAATCCCCGCCCTCCTGCCTGATATTCTCTGTTATCTGTAAATTGGAGAAAGTAGCACGTGCTTCACAAGACTATGATTAAATATTACAGTTAAAAAAAATTTTGTTTTGAGACAAGACTTCACTATTGTCCTGGCTAGCCCTGGAACTCCCTATGCAGACGAAACTGGCCTCACATTCTCAAAGATCTGCTTGCCTCTGCCTCCAAGAGTGCTGAAATTAAGGAGTGAATCGTGCCTGACTCCCTTGACTCCCTTTAGCACAAGGTAAATGCTTTGTTGTTTTATAAAAAGACAGGCCCCACCCTCATGACCTAGCTCTTCTGCCTAAAAGAAAACTGCCCAGCCCTTGACGCTGGCAAGTGACTCCCAGCCTTCCCTGGAGCAAGCCTCTTTGGAAGATGGTCTCATTGATTGGAGAGCACTTTCTTAGGTGAGGCTAACATCTTCCTGTGAGTCTACTCCCTCCCCTTGTATAAGAGAACATTTTCTCTTTCTAGCACAGACACCTTGAGCTGTGAGGTAATTCTATCTTGTCCACTCTCTCTTGAAGCCCATTCTTTACAGTCTAAATAATCTCATTGGTCAAATCTTCTTGCCCTTCTCCTCAGTGCTGGCCTCAATGAGCCAGCATTCCAATTATTACTGTTTTATCACTTCCAGAGCATTAGAATATTCCAGACCTGTTCTGACAAGTGGCTCCTACCTGCCTTTTGTCTGCTGCTGAACCTTCAGTGCAGCGTAGTATCCCTCCAGGTCCTTGATAATCTCATGTCTCTATTTCATGATGTAAATATAATCATCCAAATCTGATGATTATAATGTTTCCATCTTTCCCACCATTTATTTGTGCTAGGACAGTTTACAATTTTTTTTTTAAATCAGAAGTTAAAATTTTATCCATTCACTTTATTTGGTTAGATTTTTATCCTTCAGTTAAACTGTTGGGAGGAAGACGGGGGGCTTACTTCATGTTATTTGATGCTTCTTACACTTACACTATATATGCCTTCTTGTATCGGGCACTTTTAAAAACATTTTGATGAGTTAACTTTATCCTCATTTGGTCTTCACAACCCCTGTGATCTAGGAGCTCTTGTTATTCCCGTTATAGATGACAAAACCGAGGCATGGAAAGATTTTGTTCACGTGGCAAGTTGGGCCCAGGTTCTCACAGCTTGTGCATGGAATGCTTCAGCATGGGTGCCTGTCCTATGAGCTAGCCGGGCTGAGTTTCCTTCATGCAGCCCTTGACCATGGTGCTGGCAAGCCACCATAACTAGCATGGCGGCTGGGCTGGAGCATTTCCTCAGGGCCTTTCTAGGTAGTCAGGGGCTGCCTTGGTCTTCACAGGATGCTGTTGGTTCAGTTTGAGGCTAAACTTCTTTACTGATTTCCTGTAAGTTGTTTGGTCATAGCAGTATCATGATCTCTCAGTTCCCTTGCTGAAATCCAGATATAATTTAGCTATCACATTTCTCAGACCAACTCAACTGTTCAGTATATCACGAAGGGAAATACAGTCATGCACTGTGACTGGGGCTCTTTTTTTTTTTTTTTTTTTTAAGCTGGAACTTACTGTTATCTAGGATCTGTCCTTCCTACCATATCTGGGTATAAAATTCCTTTCTTTCCCACCTTTCAGCTCGAACATTCTGTTCTCCTACAAAAGCATGTTGGTATTCGCTACATTCCAAACCTCAAACCCCTTGAAGAGGTGCTTTCCCTGTGCCCCTGAAGTGCCAGCTTTGGTCTCCCCCAGGAAATGGGATCACCCAGGTGCTAGGTGGTCTATGCCTTTCTTCAACCAGGCATCAGTTAGAATGCCTTTTTAATGTAGCAGGGGGATGTTGAGTGGCCAGCTAGAAGAGCATGCAGCAGTGGTGTGGCCTCAGTGATCTGGGGCCAGGCTTATTTAGGGCTCCCACATGGAGGAAGTTCTCAGATGAACCATGCCTAGAAAGGCATTCTTGACCAGAACGGTTGTTCTGACTGACTTTCTCAGGAAGAAGAGGAGGATGGTGTTCCTTTATGTAATTTGGGGTTTCCATATAGCTGGTCCTCAGCTCTGCCACTGGGACACCAGAGAAGCTATTAGGAATTGGGAATTTTAGTCACTTGTGTGAAGGAAATCGAAACAAGCACTTACTGGTTATGTCAGAGATGAGGGGAAATCAAACTTCCAACCTGCTTAGCCAGCTCGGGAGTGGGTGGCACTGCTTATATTTCCCCCCTTTTCACCTTTCTTTCACCACTTGAAGCCCTAGTTGTTCAAGAATAGCTTTTGGGATTCCCTACGTGAAGGCTTATGGAAGAGCATCACTCTTCACTCTTTGTTTTGCATCTTCCACTTGTTACGAGCAGCTTTTAGGAGCACACCCAAAGCTTTTAGCTACACTGCAGCACAGCCGTCCCCTGTTCTAATCTTAGTGAGTAGAACCGAACCCTGACCCTCAAGAGCCTTACTTTGTTGCAGACATCGGCAGGGACTAGCTCTCTGGATGGCTCCCACAGGATTTCTACCGAGACTAAATGGTGCGGGCCCTGCCATAGAAGGTTTGGAGGGCTTGTGTTAGCTCTCACATCGAAAGTAGTCCACCGAGAGGAAGACGTTTCAGAGTCTTGAGTGGATAATTTAAAAACTCCCAAAAACCGACACACAGGAGCCTTGTCACACTGCTGTCTGTGAAGGGTGTGTCTGGGGAGACCCCACTAGTTAACTGCATCCCGGATTGCCTCTGCCAGTTTCGTCAGTAATTCACGGACAAGAATAACAAAGGAAGTCTTTTGGAAGATGGATGGCCTTCTGTTTGGAAGTATTTTGTAGACCATCACTACAATAGAACTCGGGGGTATGTGATGGCAGGAATGGATCTGTGATTGGAACGGGCAGGACTGGAGCTATTGACCACACACAGCTCTCGAGCACCCGGATATTTTACTTAACTTTTAAGTGGTCCCTGGGACTAGTGTCAGCTGCATTGAACAGTGAGGCTTTAGAAGAAGGTCATCGGGCTGTGGCGTTGTTCTCCGGTAGAGTACTTGCCTAGTAAATACAAGGTTAGGAGTTCAGTCCTGAGAGAGAGAGAGAAAAAAAAAGCATTTACATTAAATAGATGAATTTAAAGTGCTGAAGAGATGGCTCGGTGGTTAAGAGCACTGGCTGCTCTTCCAGAAAAGCTGCGTTCAATTCCCAGCACCCCCATGGTGAGGCACAACCACCTGCAACTCCAGTTCCAGTGGATCCAGTGCCCTCTGCTGGCCTCTATGGGCACTGTATGCACAAGGTGCACATATATACTTGGCAGGCAAACATTCATGCACGAAAAGCAAAAATAAGTCTTGAATAGATGAATTTTGTCTCCTAGAAAACAAGCCTCATGGTGTGTGGTGCTAGTCAGGTAACAGTCATACTTTTAAGGGTTAATTAGTTAAGTAATCCTTCCATTAATCCAGAGTGAGAAACACAGATTACCTTTAGTTAGGCACCTCCCATTCAGGGATGTTCTGGCTTCATCCAGGGTTTACTGATGGCTGGGGTCTCAGTCGTCATGAAACCTCCCCTCCATGATGTTTGTCTTTAACAGGTTGTAGAGGCACGGACAGGCTCCATTGGGTGTTGAAGATGGCGTGTGGTGAGGGTCACAGATGATGAAAGTTGTATTCGGGTAAATGAGAGTAGAGTGCTGAGGTGATGGTCCAGGAAATGAGGAAATGCTGAATGTTGTCACCATGTTAGATTGGTCAGTAGGAGTAAGGGTTTGAAGGACAGGCACTGACAGGTCTGTGCACTGCTGCTTAGTGGGAGCTGAGGAAGACTGGCAGGCACCCAAGGGGTGGGGTCTTCAGAGAACTAATTGTACTTTTTAAAAAGCTGTTGTGTCCATCTAAGGTATGCAGTGTGTTATTGTGGGAGACAAACAGATATTTAAAAGGTTATTACAATAAGGCAGAGTAACACATTATCATCTTATGTCCTTTCTTTGTTTTCAAGGGAAAGACAGCAAAAAAATCTACTCATGTACATGAGTTCCAAATGCAGTCCAGTTTTATTATCTTTATTATCTATACTCTTGGTGTCAAAGCAGAGAAATCTAATTTTTGAGTCCTTGGCTGATATGTGCATATTTGTGCACACACTCACTCACTCACACACACACACACACACACACACACCCCTACTGTTCGGAAGGAAAGTCTCTTGAGGTGGGGAGTGTACTGGCTGTTTTTGTATCAATTTGACACAAGCTAGAGACATCAGGGAGGATGGAGCCTCAGTTGAGGAAATGCCTCCATGAGATCCATGCAGGAGGGCCCAGCCCCTGGTTAGTGGTGCCATCCCTGGTCTGGTGGTCCTGGGCTCTGTAAAGAAGCCAGCTAAGCAAGCTAGTAAGCAACACTCTTCCCCGGCCTCTGCATCAGCTCCTGCCTCCAGGCTCTTGCCTTGCTTAAGTTCCCACCCCGACTTTCTTTTGGTGGTGAACAGTGATGTGTAAGCTGAATAAGCCCTTTCCTCCCCAACTTGCTCTTGGATCATGGTGTTTGGCTGCATCAATAGAAACCAAACTAAGACAGAGTGCATCTATAGTAGCTAGAGCCCGTCTTCATAATGGTACTAGGATGTGACGGTCTTTCTCTGTGTGATGACATTTTCAGTGAGTTTATGTTAAAAAAAAGGGGCTGGGGGGTGGGAAGGAAGACATGGCTGATACCTCAGAACCAGGCTCACTGTAATCCTCATTTCTCTGCTGTCAGTTACATGAGATTACTTTTTATTTTAAAAGTTCTGGTGAAAAGGTTCAAAAACTTTGTTAATTTTATTACTAGGTCTCATTCTTCTAATAAATATTTATTTGTGTGTGTATGCGCGCGCGTGCGCACGTGTGTGTGTGTGTGTGTGTGTGTGTGTGTGAATGTATGTTACATACGTACAGTGTCATTGGGGGCCAGAAAAGTTATTCAAATCCCCTGGAGCTAAAGTTACAGGTAGTTGTGAGCCGGTGACCTGGGTCCTTTGGAAGAGGGAGCCTGGAGACCTGGATGTAGGTGCTGGAGACCTGGGTCCTTCGGAAGAACAGCAAGGCCATTGCCCCAGCCTCTAGGTCTCAGTTGCCTACAACGAGACAGGAGGCGGTTAGCACAGCCCCTTTGAATAGAGCTTGGCGAGAACGGGTTCTGAGTGAAGTGAGTTTTCATTGTGTATTTCGAGAAAGGGGGAGTCATGCCGCAGCTTTCACGGTAAGGGCAATTGCAGCCAAGGAGAGATAAGACCAGCCAAGACACAAGACACAACTCTAAGCGAAATAAAGACTTGTGGCCTAAAGCCTTTTATTGTCACAGCACTGCTTTCAAAAAGAGTTGGCACCATAAATCGTGACATTATGGTCTTAGAATTTGACAGACATTTTCCTGAAAGTGCATGACCCCCAAGGGAAATATTTGATACTGTTGGTTGCCAATGATGCAGGGAGGGGAGAAAACAAAAACAAAAACGAAAACTCCATCTTTCAAGTGAAAATTAGTAGTTCTGAGCGCTTGTATTCGTCACCATGAACTTGATAGTCCCTGGTTCTCAGTAACTTCTCCAGTGAGATGAGTGGTGACATTAACAAATAAATATAGTGGTATGTGTGAGAGAGAGCGTGAGTGCAAGAGTGCAAGAGTGCAAGAGTGTGTCCTCGCACGGGGGCGCACACACATGCGCGTGCACACACATGCACATGCACACACATGCGCGCGCACATATACATCCCACGGTGCACATACAGAGGTCAGAGTATGTAGAGTCAGTTCTCTCTTTCCACATTGATGTATTGGCTCCTAGCACCGACCTCAGGGCTTCAGGCCTTTGCTGCACGCATCTTTACTCTTTAAGCCATGTCACCAGTCCTGTAATGGTTTTTCTTTTCTTTTTTTTTTTTCTTCCTTTTTTTTTTCTTTCTCTTTTTGACACAGAGCCTCTCTCTCTAGCCCTGGCTGTCCTGGATGGTTTTTCTCAATTTGATAGATATTTTAATGTTTCTCAGTTTTACTTCCTAGTTAGTAGAGATGACATACACAAATACCAAGACCAAAAAGTTTGAGAGCCATCAGTTTAGACAGTACATACCTGTGTTATCTTGTGGTTTTTTTTTTGTTGTTGTTGTTTTTTCATGTTGTTGTTTGTTTTTAAAAATCATGCTTTAGGGCATGTGTGTGTATGTGAAATAAATTTTAAAATGTACACAAAATAGAAGGATAGGGAAGATGAAAATCACTATTGCAATTATTCTGACTCCAGGGTTGGGCCTCTGGGCCTGTAAGCTCCAGGTGTCAACTGAGTAAAACATGAGTTTTAAGATCTTAAATGGGGGAGTGCAAGCAAAATGCTGCTGACAGTTTTGGTCACTGGTGGATGTTTTCGTGGGACCAAGGCTTGATGGTATGGCCACACTCCAGAGCGTGACACTTTCCAGAGTGAGCCTAGCACTGTCTTTACAGCGACCCGCAGAAGGAGGTAGTGATGCCACAGCAGGCAGAACCACGATGCCTGGAAAGGAGCACCTCCTTCCTCAACCACACCCCCACCCAACCTTCTCATCAGACTGTGTTCCTCCGTGTTCCTCCGCTGCAAGCTTTGGGAGATTGTTGGTTCACACCCCTTTTCAGTGGGAACATACCGAATTCCTGCATGCTTAGGCCCTGCTCAGGTCCTTTGACCCCCACAGAAGGACTCATGTCTGACCCTGTTTTCCTGCCCAGCAGCACATGGAATGCCAGCCTGCCCGTGTGCCTGCGTGCTCTGCCCTAAGCCATGAAGAGTCACATCAGTGTGAGGAGTGCTTATGAGTAGGATCTAGCTTCACAACAGAGTCATCATGTCCTTGACCTGGAGGTTAGAACACTTTGTGTCCCAAACAGTGGCCTTGAGGCAGCCATTCATGCCCTGGGCCTTGGGGGTGAGCTCAGCCTCCCGAGGCAGTGGCTATCAGTGGGGTTTCCCTGCCTTCCTGTGGCACTCTGTCTGTGCTAAGAAACTTGCCTGGCCTTCAGAGGCTGGCCTGGCAGGCTTCAGGGCTTTCTGTTCTTTCTAAGTGATCTCCTGTCTGTCCGAATGTGTTGCTTTTTTGAAGTTAGTCTGTGACACAGCTGTTCTTTTCACGTTGCATCTCAGAAAGTACTGGGTCTGGTGTCTCCCCCTTCTTCTCCTATCTTTCCCCTCCCTGGTGCTGCCCCTTCTGTCTACTTCTGATCAGCCGTTATGGAGGATTATGGTAGACACCAGTGTGCATTAGATGAGTGACGTACTAGTGCACTGAAAAATATTTACTTGACTCGCTCTAGTTTATGCGAGTGGGTGGAAAGCATCTGATAAGAAGAGAAAGATGTGCTTGCGAAGCAGAGATGGATGCAAGGACACAGGGGCTGGCCAGCTGCCCGAGGGCCAGGACCTCCATTTTCTTACTGTCCAAGTTGGCTCAGCACAGTGGCAACCAAGAAGATGCTGGAAAGGGCTGCATGTTGGAGCATCTGATGCCGGCCCCCTCTCACTCTTGCTCCTCGGCAGTTCTGCTTTCAAACTTGGGACTTGGTCTTAATGTTTGCGTGCCCTTAGTATCACCACATATAAAATACTATCACTTCCTGAGACCTGGATTTGGCTGGGAAGTGTATGTGTGGACTGAGTTCCTGGTTGTGCCCTCTCTCTTCATGAGATGAAACTGGCTTCATTCTGACTTCCTTGTCTGTTGGGCGTCCTGCCTAGGAATCGAATCGGGGGCATCTTAGGACTTAAATGAATAGAGAAAAATAGCGCCGAGGGTGTTTCCCTCTGTATCTGAGTACGCGGCTCCTAACTGTCTCATATCTCTCTGTCCCTCTCTTCTCTTTACAGGGATCCACATTTCCTGGACCCGACTCTGGAATACGTGAAGGTAAGATGCTGCACGGTGTAGCTTGTAGTTACAGCTCCGGGCAGCAGACTTCACACTCTAACACGGTGCCACCGAGCACTGCCCGCAGGCGGGCATATGTGGGGAGCGAGCTCTAACCCCTGAAGCGGCCGGAAGAAATCTGGCTGGCGTGGGCCTTCCGTAAGCTCAGCAAGGTTCTCACGTGATCCCCTCAAAGCCGCTGGTCCTTCCCCCACGTGGGCCAGATGGGTTTTAAAAGTCGGAGTCATGGCTTTGTTTTTGTTTTTGTTTTGTAAGCTCTGGCTTACGCACTGTAATACCTCCAAAGAGGTCTGGAGTGAGCACCATATAATCAAAGTCATTACTGCGGCACTGACATGATATTTACCCTGGGTAAACAGATAACAGGATTTTATGCATCCAAGTCACATTTTTTTTTTCTTTTTTCGCCACCAAGTGAGGTCATTCTGTTCTGTTCTGTTGCTGAGTGAATTCTCTTTTTATTTGATCTCTTAGATTTCAGATTTTTGGGGATTTGGGCAGGAATTTAGAAGAGGCATCGTGGGCACAGCTTTATCTTGGGTGGAAGGATGGAGGCCCTGGGGTTTTAAGAGCTTTCTCTTCCTTTCTAACAGGCCCCCTCCCCTCAGTAACTAACTTGGGATGAAGCAGTAACGCAAGCTGTTGCTCCGTGGGGTTCACAGCCGATGCTCCTTGGCTGCCCAGCCCTTCAGACTGTCTGCTTTTCACACCTTCCCTCTGCCCTCCTCCCACTTTGGGGTGTGAATATTTATTGTAATTTACTTTTAAGCTGTTATTAAATCAGGTCTCCACCCCAGAAGAGAGGCGTGGCCTGTCACACCTGGATTTTCGACAATCCAGGAGGATTGCTGTGTTTTAGGAGGAATCATGGCGCAGGTTAGGTTGTGTGGCCTCCCCCTGAGGACCCAGGGCCTATCTTTATTGCATTTTCAGAGCATATAGGCCTGCTATTTCTGTAGTTCTGGACTTCTCCACCTTTTCAGACCAGACGGCAGATGGGAGAGAGAGTTCCGGTCAACTTGTCTGGTCGTGTGGAGCATCATAATGGAGTGTGTGGTGATGGGGTGGGAATTATTCCTTCGTTTTCTTATTCCTCAGTAATGGTCTGGGACTAAGGCGAGTGTGTGAGCCTAGGCCAGCGGGGCCACCACAACACATCAACACAACACATCCGGTCGGAGGTTTGTAGCCCGTGTGTCTGCCCCACTCCTGAATGTATCCCATCTATTTTCATAACAGGTCGTGCACTGCTGGGCACTGGCATTCCTCATACAGACTGTGTTTTGATTTGACTGTAGCAAGAAAGCAGCGTGCGCTAGAATGACGCAGTTCTCACTGTAAAAGTCATGCCATTCCATGGTTCAGAGGTTGGCTACCTCCCACCAGAGGCCCAGACCCTCCGTTCATCGAGGGCAACCCTGATCCTTGCTCCAATAACTCATTCCTCCCTGCTTTTACAAAACTCTAACCTCCCTGTACAAGAATCCCACGGTGACTTTTGCTAAAGACAGGCCATTTTAGAATAGCCCGTTTCAGGACGGTAGCTCCCGTGTCTCTGTGGGTTTTGCAGCCGACAACCAACCGCGATTCAAAAATACGAAACGGAAGATTTCCGAAATAAGCAGCGTATAGGTTTGAATTACGTGTGTCTCTGAGTAGCCTCTTGAACTCGTGCATGCTGCTCATCCTCTTGGTGTACCCACGCTGTACATGCTGCCATGCCATTAGTCACGTGGTAGCAGATGATTGTCACAGTGTCGCAGCGCTTGTGTTAAGTGACCCTCACCTCACTTACAGGTTCCAGAGCAGGAGACAGTGATGTGAAGGTAGCCCTGGGGTGTTACCCTGTTTCCACGTGGCAGCCGGCAGGGCACAGAAAGGATAGTATGGTATCCATAGACGAGGGTACTGTCTGTGATTTCAGTCATCTGCTCAGGGTCTTGGAAGGTATCCCCAGGGATAAGGGAAGGACTATTGCATTACCTTGAGTTATTGCAACTCATTCATGACTGTCAATCATGGGGGATCGGGCTGTATAGATCAAGAAGCGGTATAGTGGATTTCAGTGTTTTCCATTTATCCTGGCTTTCCCTGCCTTCTGGCAAGGTTGATGGAACTGCCCTTTAGAGTCTTTTCTCAATGGGATTTTGTTTTGTTTTGGAGAGGGTCTGGTTTTCTGTAGCATATGTTATGTTTTCTCCCTTCCCAAATCCTTTTAAAGTCAGAGCTTTAAGCTGTGGGTATGTCATTCTTGACTGAAGAACAAAACTTTTTTTTTCCTTTTCTTTTCTTTTTGTCTATGCCCTGCCTGTGTGTGTGTGTGTGTGTGTGTGTGTGTGTGTCCTGAGGAGGCCAGAAATGAGCATCAGATCCTCTAAGACTGGAGGTACAGATGGTTTGAACCTGGGTCCTCTGGGAGAGAAACAGGCTTTCTTACGTCCTGAGCCATCTCTCCAGCCCCCAGCCTTTTTCTTGCTTTGCCTTTGGTCTGGAGAGATGGCTGGGGAGAGGGTTGGCCCAGTATGGAATATTTGATTGCCTCAGTGGGCCAGAAAGCTCTAAAATAACATTGAGAAAGGCCTCTGAGCACAAGGTCCTAAGAACCGCACCTGTCAATCTTCTTGAGTCAGTTCTGTCTATCACCTCTCTGATGGGACTGCCCCTCAGAGCCAGGCGAATATGGCAAACAAACAGACCTGAACCAAGGGAACTGCTGCCTGTGATGAAATGATGGTTGAACAGAGATGGAGGCAGATAAGAGGTGTGGATGAAGGGAGGTGCAGTTTGCCTCCTTGACCTCGAGCTGTTCTTTCCCTACAGTCTCCTGGTGCATCCAAGCATCAAGAAAAAAAGAAATTCTACATTAAGCGTGCTGAGCCATGAAGGGCCCTTCTGACAGGTTCATCGTTGGCCTAATGAGCAAGAGTCAAGGGATCAGATGTTGAAGGGCTCAAAGTTACCCTAGAACAGAAGCAGAAGGCTCAGTGGCCAAGCCTCATCCGAAAAGAAGCATTCACTCATGGCAAGAACGTCTCCCTGGCTTCCCCGTCGTGAAGCTGCCCTCTGCCTGCCTGCCCCGAGGGAGACAAGCTGAGGCGTCCCTATAGCTGGTGGCTGGTCTGCAGTGTCAGGAAAGACAGGGCTGGGGGAGAGAGAGAATCCAAACTTTGGCTCTGCCTGGTTCTGTGTCCTCCTTGCGCCTGAGGGTTTGTATTTGCAGCACACTAATAAGGCATGAGGAAGGAGACCTGTTCTGTTGCCTAGTTGCCTAAGTTCTTCCCGTGTGGAATGAAAGGAAATCCACTAGGCTGAGCTGCCCCAGGGTGGTTGGTGGGGTTCCTGTTGGACTTCCCACCTAGACCCTAAAGGCTGTATTCAACGTGTGGATGGGACAGGAAAATAAATAGCAGATCTGAAGTAACCCCTAATCCCCCGTGAGGCGGGGGTGGGTGGCATCTCCTTCCTTACTGATTTTGTCTTTCATCTGCCCTTGGAAAGTGCTGGGTTTGTTTTTCTTCTTTTTCTACTCTCCTCGTTTCATGAATCCTCCCCTCACATTTTTCCCCCTCCTATAATAGCTCAGAAAACTGTCATCTCGAAGGTCTGACTTGAGCTGTTTTATGTAATCACGGAGCCTTTTCTGTAGTCAAATATAACTGCTTCTCACTACATCTCAATGAGATTGGAATGTAGACATCTCACCGGCCCCACCTTTCCTGCTGCCTACCATGCAGTTACTGACTAGGTCAGTATTTCACAGCTCTGGAATTTTCCTCTGCGTATCTGGCATACCTGATGCTAGATAAAACCCAACATTTTTTTTTTTTTTTTAAATAGAAGTAAACAGCTTTTAGAGGTAGTCGCCCTGGGCATAGCTGTGGCAGACTTTTGTGCCCACTTTCTTCCTGCCTGGTCTTGTCGGATGCATAGCTCCATCAAGATACATTTACTCTGTGTCCAGTTTCTTATACATGTCAGGTGATTGCTTAGAGAATCTGACCAAATTTGTTAGCAATGCTGAAACCATTAGTAATGGTTCAGTGTGGTGTTCTTCTAATGGAAACTGAGTTATATATCCCTTGGGTCTTCCTCAGCAAGGAAAGTTTAGTACATACTTGGGTTTTAATTAATAAATAGCGTGACCTTGAACTTAACCACTTTCTGTATGGATTCCATCTTCCCCATAAATGAGATCATTAGGAAGGGTTTTTGTTCTTCTAATTTAAACATTTTAGGGATCTCTGTGTCTGTGAGAGACCAGAGAGGAGGGCATTCTTTTAGCAAGTGGTAGGAGCTCTCACACCATCGCTATGGTTTGTTCTTGCTTGAGATGGATTATGTAACTAACGCTAGTCACAGACTTGCTATGTAGCCCAGGCTGGCTGGCTTGAAATGCGTAGCCCTCCTGCCTCAGCCTCCTGAGAGCCTGTATTACTGACGAGGGCCACTTCCTGCCAGCTATGGTAGCACTCTTGATTAGAAAAGTTGCTGTTCCAAGTTGTATCTCGGTCAGACATTAGGATCCAGGACATGATGGATAAGATGGCCTATTAACTTCCAAGGACTGGAGATTTACGAGTATATTTGCTTTATGATCCGTTATGTCGCACTTAGAAAACATTCCCTCAAGCCCTAGATGGTTCGTAGTCTATTTATTTTGCATGTGCATACACATGTGTGGAAATCAGAATCACTTGCAGGAGTCAGTTCTCGCCTTCCACTGATACGTGGGTCCTGGGGATGGAACTCAGGCTGTCAGGCTTGGCAGCGGTCATCTTTGCTGCTGAGCCCTCTCAACAGCCCTACCTTCTGTTTTTTGTCACCCCTTTATTCACTTGCTCTTACTGTCACTCTTTTGTCACTCTTTACCCTGTTTTCCTGGGCCTACTCTGTTAAGCTTCAACAGTTTTCCCGTCTCCTTGTTCTAAGATCCATAGGCTTATCCTGTCCCCCCCCCTTTTTTTAAATTAAAAATTTAAATGATATGTAGTTGCATCACTTCCTTTCCTATTCTCTTTCCAACCCCACCCATCCCTGCCTCAACTCCATCTCAAACTGACGGCCTCATTTGTATTATTATTATTATTATTACGATACACATACAAATATGCATAAATATAGAAATACACCAGGCTGTATTTATACATTTGTTTAGCATGGCCTGTGTGCATATGGTTTCAGGGCTGACCACTTTGTATTGGATAACCAATTACAGTGCTCATCTCCAGGAGAGGCTAATTCTCCCTGTCTCAGTAGTCATTAGTTGCCTGCAGTTTTTGTCTAGACATGGGGCCCCTGAGATTTCCCCCTTCCTGATTAGCGCGTCTGTTGATATCACCCTTGCTTGGGTCTTGTTTGGGCAGCTATATTGTGGAATTATCTTGGGCAAGCATTCCTGTCATTTTCTAGGAGATACAGTCTCACATTAGACTTCCTGGTCCTCTGGCTCTTAGCAAGCTTTCTACCCCCTCTTCTGAGACATTCCCTGAGCCTTAGATAAAAGCTTGTCTTCCATTATGCCAAAGATGCTCATTTATTTATTTATATTTATTCATTTATTCATTCATTCATTCATTCATTCACTTACATCTTGGTTGTAGCCCCATCCCTCCTCCCCTCCCAGTCCCACCCAAAGAGAGTCCAAGGCATAAATCTCACTTGGAAGGGCAGACAAAATAGACGGAGGTAGTAGTTGAAGAGAGGGAATGAGGCAGGAGAAGGGGTGTAGAGAGTTAAGAGGGTGGAGATCAGGCCTTGGGAGAGCAAGGGCAAGAGGGCAGAAGGCCTGTAGAGAACAGAGAAGCTGCCGGTGGGGACATCTCTGGAGACCTGAGTCAGGGTGGGCTCCTGGGGTGATATGAGGACTCAAGCAGAGACTCCTGGTAGCAGAGGCCATAGAGACTGAAGAGGACACCCTCTAACTAGACTAGTCTCCTAGGAGAGGGAGGGAAACACCAACCCACCCACAGAAACTCTGACCTCAAATTTACCCTGCCTACAAGATACACAGGGATAAAGATAGAGATTGAGCAGAGACTGAAAGAATGCCCAACCAATGCCTGGCCCAACCCAAGAGCCACCCTAGTGGAGAGTGCCAGCCCCTGACTCTGTGAACAATACTCTGCTAAGCTTGCTGACAGGAGCCGGTCAGAGTTGTCCTCTGAGAGACTCTACCCAGCAGTGCCTCAAAACAGATGCTGAGACTCACAGCCAAACTTGAGCGATGAGTAGGGAGTCTTGTGAAGATTCTCTTTAGCTTCTTCACACAGATGGCCCACTGCTACTTTAGTGAAACCTACTTTCTGGGCATGCTTTAAAGCTGAGGAAGGATGTGACTGGTAAGAGCAAGGCTAGGTGGTTTTCTTCTAGGGGAAAAAATGTTTATTATAGACGTTCTACCTTGAAATAAATTACTTTTAAAAAAGATAAGTTAGAAAGCCCCGGGGGAGCAGAAAGCGTGGGCTGCCTATACATTCAAGTTAGTGATGAAGAGGCAAGTGTCCTCCAGCCTGCAGGCTGTGGACAGCATAGTGTGGCCTGCGCTCCAGGGACCACATAAGGAAGCACCAGGATGGGAAGCAGCCTTTGTTCCTGGCTGGGTTCCTACTTGTCGGCCTTAGTGGATTCTTGTGGCCCACTGGTGAGCATTAAACTTGTAGTCTCCGAGCCTGCCTTGCAGGTTAGAAGAAATGTCACAACACTGGGGCTATTGTGCTGAATGGGGACCAGAGCCCTTCCACTTCTTCCTTTGGAGCCCAGGGGAGTCCCAAGAGGCTTAGAAAGCTGTCCTTTGTGGGGTTAATGCTGGTTCCCAGAGGGTCTTCTAAGTCTATAGACATTAGTCTGCCAAAGGCTCAGATCTCAGTGAGGCCATTTCCCCACAGTCGGCCTGGGGTACCTTAGGTCACCCAACAGATGAAAAGAGAAATAATTATGCAAATTCCAGCAGCAAGAATAAGCAGCCTGGCTGTGGGAGGCCTTGGTAGAAGAGGGGGCAGCAGGGCCTCAGCTCGCCTTTTGTGCTCAACATGGCTGCAGCCATGGTCACGGCTAAATAGCTGTCTTTGAGGGAAGTCTTTTCTTCCAGCAGGAAAACAGGCGAGTCTGCTCTGCATTATCCAGCTCACAAAGTCATGAAAGGGACTTACAGAAAACAATGGCACGCTGTACATTCCGTGAGATTTTTAACAAGTTATACGAACCAGATAATGGCCCAATTGGCTGGCTCTGCAGGTTTTTCCCTGAGTGTGCACATCCGCAGAGCCCTGTGGGACCAGATCAAACCGGTGCCAGCGGCGAATGTGAAACAGCCCAGGCTAACTCCAGGCCCACTTTCAACTTCGCCCACTCTGCCTCCAACGCATGCTCTGCAGCTATTCTTAGGAAGGTTAGTGTTTCTACAGTTTAGAAAATTACAGCAGCTGGGTAGCAAGACAGATGACTGGGGCAGAAAACAGCCCCACATCCAGCAGAGTGAATATTATAAAAAATATTATTAAAGACCATTATTAAAAAAATAAAAACTTATCCCCAAACGTATGTCTGCATGGGAGTATGTGTGTGTCTGCTTACACTGACCTTCTTTGACATTCTTCACCACCACCAAGAATTGGGCACAGCCTGAAGGTCTGCTTCCGAGGTTAACAAACTGTGCAGACCCACACAGCGGCCCCCTCTTCAGCTAGAGAAAGAAGCGGGCACACAGAACCATTCGTGCATCGATAAAGCGCAGTATGCTTTGTGGAAAAAAAATAGTCTGGAGAGGCTCCCAGCAAGGCTGAAGGTATGCCTCAGGCATTAAGGGCACGTACAGCTCTCATAGGAGCCTCCTAATCCCAGCACCCATGTTGGGTGGTTCACAGCTAACCTATGACCCCAGCTTAAGGGGCCCTGACACTTCTGGCCTTCCGTGGGCACCTGCACTCACATGCGTATAATTAAAAAACAAAAAACAAACAAACAAACAAACAAAAATTTTAAAAAACTTTCAGGGCCTATCAGCTAGAATCACATTTGTAGTGACATAAAATGGGTCCGTGGTTGAAAACATCTGAGTGAGGGCATCTTTAAAAGGGAACTTTGGGAGACTGACAAGGGGGGAATGTCTTTGATTATGGAAATAATTACCTGACTGGTCGTTTGTCAGAGCTCTCAGAACTGTACTAAAAAGGGTGACACCTACTGAATGCAAATTGGACTTGCTATTCCTGGCCTTTAAAGAGAAGTGAAAATCTCCTCTTTTGGCCTTTGGGGACTGCCACCTCAGGAGGGCAAGTTTCCAGTCTGAGGTGGGCTGCTTCGGTGAGGACAGACCTCCCCAGCAGGAGACACGGTGGCCCTTAGAGACTCCTTTGCAGCACGGAGGCCATTGAGCAGGTGTTTTCTGAGTGTCTGCTACGCATTCACAGTGTCAGTCGAGAGGGGACAGGTGAGGGGACGGCCACATGAAGTGTGCTTACCTAAGAGAGTGGCAGTGAGTACGGGAAGGCAGGCCAGGTGTTGCCGGAGGCCTTTTAGAGGGAGAATTAGAAGCCGTTTTATGAAGCAAGTCCGAAGATCCTGGCAGGACTTGAATGGAGCAGGTGAGAGAGAGGAAGCTGGGGGCAGTTCAAGTTCACAGAGAGGCCCTGGCGTCTTGCCAGAAGCCAGTCACTCTCTGAGAAGGAAAGGGAGCCTCACACAGAAGCCTTGTTGCCGCCATGATAAATCGACCCTGAGCATTTGAGCAAATGTTTAAAGAAAGGGATGAGGAAGGTCCCACTCAAGGCCAAGTCTCCCCCCCCCCCACCGTTTTCCTTTGGCTAAAAGTAGACTTTATAGTTAAAGTTTTTTTTTTTCCTTAATTAAAAAAAAAGTGACAAAGCTTGCAGAATTCGCATTTTGGCACAGACTTATTTCATGGGGGCCCAGGCAGCCCTGTGCTGGTGTTCACCTGTGGCTGCTTTTGTGCTTTCACGCTGCGGCGGCCGCAGCCTAGCAGGAGGTGTTCCGCCCTCTGCCTTAGACTGCGTGCTCTTTCTCCCTGCCCCCTCTCTGGGGATGCGTGGCAGGCCTCCAGCAGAAAACTCTGTCAGCTCACGCTGGCATTACCGTTGTGCAACTTTGTGTCGCCGACATTACCCTTATCTGGCCCGTGACTCAGCTTCTTGTCCCTGTGCAAGGCCTGTGATCTCACAAACGCAGTGCCATTGCAACACCATGGGGCATCCGGATGCATCTTGCGGGGACGGACAGGCTGGCTTCAGTCAGCATCGCTTTGCTGATCTGTTCAGCTCTGTCCGGATAAGGTGGTGTGTGTGTGTACGTCCTGGTGCTTGAATCCTGACTGCTCTGACCAGAGCTTGTCTTTAGAATTCCACAGGTCACACACTCCTCTGCCAGGGCAGCCCGAGGGTCAGCTCTGAGCAGCGAATAGAATAAAGCAAATGTGGATTCCCTGGGAGTTTATACACATCGGAAGCTTCAGCCTTGAGACTGAGGCGTGGCTTATGGAGGCTTTTCTGACACTACCTAACTGTAATTTTGCTACTGTTATGAATCATCATGTAAATATCTGATATGAAAGCTATCCAAAATGCAGTCCTTCTGGAAAGGTCATAGGCATCATGGCCAACAGATTGAGAGCCGCTGACCTAAGACCCTGTGAGAGGGCAAGCCAGAATCAGAGGTGTGGCTTCTTGTAGAATCAGCCCATGGCTGGGCCTAGAATCTCATGGAGCCTGTCTGCTTCTAACCTCATGTCCCGGCCATCATCTTCCTTGGTCTCTAAACTCTACCGTCCTGTCCTTCCTGCTGCCCTAGGACTACTCCTTTCTTTTGGCCTGTATGGTTCTGAGGCCTAACAGCTGAGTGGCTTGAAGCCAGTCCTACAATTTCGTTGTGGGTTAAACTGGGACTACAGAGAACACACACTGAAAATGTAGCTTCTAGTGTCTGGACATGTGGCCTTATTTACAAATAAGACCTTGCAGATAAAATCAAGCAAGTCAGAAGATCCTCCAAAAAAGATAGACTGAAATTCTAACTTCAGTATTGGTGGCGAGTGGAAGAAACCTTATTTGGAAAGAGTGTCTTTTTGCAGATCAACCAAATTAAGATGACGCGCAGGCTGGAGAGACGGCCCAGTCAGAAAAGAGCCTGCTGCATGAGCAGGAAGACCTGAGGTTGGACCTCTGGCAGCACTTTAGACGGGTGCAGCAGCACATGCCTGTAATCTCAAAGCAGCGAGCGCCAGGTTCAGGGAGAGACTGTGCCTTAAAGGTACCGTGGGTACTGACCCAGTAGGGTACACAGGGATCAAGAGGGTGGTTCCTCAGGGTGAGGCACCAGCACTGTACTTGGGATTTGCTGACCCCTGGGACCGCCCCGTGACCTCCACAGAGGCCAGTACACTTTCCTCAGTGAGGGACTGCATTTGTGCTCTTCCCTTTGTGCATTTGTGCACAAAGAAGGTGGAGAAACAGACCTCACTTAAGAGCCTGTTCCCTTGGAGTTGTAGGGAGGGTGTGGCCTTGATGATATCTAGAAACTGTGAAAGAATTTTTTTTTTTTAAAGCAGGGTTTTGCTGTGTACCCAAGGCTGGTTTTGAGTTCAGTATGTAGCTACGGGTGGCCTCGAATTTACAGAGATCTTTCTCCTTCTGCTCCTGAGTGCAGGCATTACAAGCGTGCATCACCATATCCAGCTTTGTTTTGAAGCCACGCAGTTTGTGCTCATTGGTCATAGTCATGCTGGTAAGCAAATACACACACGGAACTGGTTCATCCACGCCATTTCCCAGGCATCTCCTGAAACTCTCGGGAGCCAGGTGTCCTTGACAGAAAATGGAGGAATCCGAGGGTTCAAATGAGTTAAGATATGTAAAGTTCTTCGTGCAGAACCTAGGATGTGATCTGTACCTCAGAAATACAAAGTAGCCTCCGACCTCCCCGACTCCTGAATGCAGCCTCCAGGGTCACTCTTGGGTCAGCATGTGAGTGCCGGTCCCTCGGCTCTGAAGCCAGAGGACTCTTCTTGTTCTCTTAGCATCTGTTTGGTGCCTGGGCGACCTGAAGCTGGATACAAGGTGCAACTAAATCAACATTAAAACGGGGCCGTTCCATGCAGCCCGGGCTACCCAAATCCATTATCCTCCTGCCTCGGCTTCCTCACATGCTAGGATTACAGCTGTGTGCCCCTAAGCCCAACATGCCAAATATCTTTGTGTTCCCCGATGCAAGTAAGACTTACATCTCTAAGAACTGTCCGGAATTTGAGTGTGTCTATTTCAAGATCACTGAGAGGTTCCTGAGTGTAACCGTGGTCTGCCTTCTCTTGCTAACCTGTTATTCAAGATGTCCGAAATTTTTAGAGATGTAGTTCTGGCATCTTCTGTGGCTCAGACCTGTCTACTTAGGAGACCGTGTTCTCCTAAGCACGGAGATGCACCCAAGGCCAGGATTTTAGTCCTGGAGTTGTTCGCTATCACACCCTGCCCTCTAGTGGTCACCACATGTCATAACAGCGCAGCGTTTTGCCATGGCCTTTTCTAAACATTTATGGGAGCTTTTAATATGAACTGTAGCAAGATAGCACGTTACAGCTAAACTTCAAAAAGAAGGGCTGTGTTTAGAACGCACAAAGAAGCAAGGTGTCTTCTATGACTCCTTGCAAGGCAGTGTGACTTTGGAAAGGCCTTTGGTCATCAGAGTATCATCTGGCATTGTTCGGGTGGAGACTATTGGGTTTGGCCTGAAGTTTTACCCACATTAACGTTTCCTTGGAAGGACTTGCATTTGCGTTGTGATCTGAGAGCCAATAAAACTGCCCTTTCCTCAGGAAGGATGCTTGTCTCAGCGAGGCAGAAATCAGTACTTTGAAGCCTGACGAGGAAGCCCCCACCCTTGTGTGGACTGCGTGTGCTCAGGCTGGCTCTCAGAGAGGAGCAAGCCCTTAGGGAAACCATGGTGACCCTCGTATTCCTAGAGTGGGGAAAGCTCAGGAACCGGTGTCCTAGGGAAATTCTGAGAAGATGCTCACACAGAAGGAATTTCATTTATTTATTGTCAAAATAATATATTACGAGCAAATAGTTGCTCGTGACTCGAGTTGTTGGTCATATTCTGTGTTAAAGGCATGAGCCTGTGTCTTTTCAGCATGGGTGTCTGGACTCTGAGTATCTGGAATCCAGCGGGCTCTACAACCTGGAATTTTTTTGAGCATCAACTTAAAGCCACAACGAGGAGCTTCCATACCATGCAAGTTTGTTTCATGAACAAAATCATTAAAAAATTGCATAAATTATCTTCCGTTCATGCCTATAAGGTATATTCGGAACATAAATTTCATGTTTAGACTTTGATCCTGCCAATTTCTCTCTCTCTCTCTCCTCTCTCTGTACGTGTGTGTATATGCAGATTTTTTTAAATCTGAAACACTTAAGTATTTCATATAACAGATACTCAACCTGCATTTCTTTATAAGAAAATGTCCTTATGACATGTGGGCTTTTCCGGTCACCTCTTGTTTAAAACAGCTTTGCAGTTAGTACACAGTCATTTCATAGACTGCGTTATCTGCCACAGCTGAGGATACAGCAGGGAACGAAGTTCTGGAGGTGACAGACGGGATGACAATAAGAACATCAAGTGAGTTTCACTAGGCTGCGTTTTGTGCTAAGGGGGAAGGGATCACCAGGGAAAGGAGCTGGGAGATGTTAGGGTTGAGGGCCCTTTAGAGTACAGGGGCCAGACAGCGGAGGTCAGAGGGTAAAATGAAGTACTGAGGACTGCGGGGAAGAGCATCCCTCTGCTGCGAGGAACAACAGGAACAACAAGCTACGGGCTGCTGAGAGCCCCGGGCTAAGCTGCTTGTGGAGTCTAGCCACTGTCAGGAGAGGGTGATGAAGGAGAGTGGGCGCGAGGCCTCCATGCAGAGGAAAGACTGGAATTTGTATAGAATCTGTACGGAAGCTGTCTGAAGTTCACCTAGGACAGAAAGGGAACGAAAGGGCAAGAAAGGGCAAGAAGAAGGAGGGCCACTGGGAGGCCGTGGGATCACTCAGGTGAGACGATGGGAGTTTGGACCCGACAGATAGCAGAAGTAGGGAGGAAGGGGACTTGATAAAGGAGAGTGATAAGAAGGTAAAGCTGGATTTCCTGGTGGACTGGAGAGGAGGTGGGAGCAGAGAGGGGTCGGGAGCAACCAGCAGTTAAGAAGAATTGCGGTATATTTTCCCAAGAATTTCCGGAGACAGACGTGGGCCAGCGGCAAAGAGCACCTGCTGCTCTCCAAGAGGACCTGGGCTCTGTTCCCAGAACCCACACCAGACAGCTCACAACTGCCTGTGAGTCCAGTTTCAGGGACTCTGATGGCCTCTTCTGACAACCCCCCCCCCATGCTCACACACAGCCACACATACACATAAATAAAAAAGTAAAAATAAACAAAAACCAAAGACAAAAATCCCTGGGACAGAGTGGCTAACTTTAAGTGACGTAAGGGTCAAAATAAATTCTCCTGGCAATTAAAGGGATTTTTCTGTTTTGTTTTGCTTTTTGTTTTTTGAGTTTCTCTCAGTTTACATATTTTTTCTAGTAGTGTTTTATAATGCTTATATATAAAAATTAAAACACTTCCCTCTCCCTAACCTCCCACTCCTCCCCTTGTTTTTTGTTTTTTGGTTTGTTTGTTTCTTTTTTGAGACAGGGTTTCTCTGTGTAGGCCTAGCTATCCTGAAACTTGCTGTATAGCAGGCTGGCCTTGAACTCACAGAGATCCACTTGCCTCTGCCTCCTGAGTGCTGGAAGTAAAGGTGTGTGCCACCACTGCCCAGTTAAAGCATTTCTTTTTTTAATACCTTAGCTCACTCCATAAAAACACTGCAAACCTGTGGGCTGATCTGAATTATCTCAAACACTGTGAAGATGGCAGAGGAGAACTCCTGAACTCTGGTATCAGGGCTTTTTACCGTGTTAAAAATTGCTGAGAATCCTTTAGTTACATGAGTTAGAAGTATTTATACACATTGTATTGGAAACTAAAATGGAGAAATTATTTGCATATATGTTTGTGACATGCATGTCCACATGTGTAGGGTATACATGTCTCTGCTGATATGTGTCTATGTTGTGTGTGTGTGCATGTGTGTGCTCTTGTGGAGGCTCTAAGTAAATGTTGAATGCCTTCCTAGATATTGAGACAGGGTCTCTTGGTGAACCAGTTGCCTAGTCTGGTTAGGGGTTTCCTGTCTCTGGGATTACAGACAGGCTGTCATGTATGCTTATCTTTACATGGGTTCTGGGGTTAACCTCTGCTGTGCCTCCCCAGCCAACAATGGTGGGGGGGGGGTCTTTAAATATTTTTTTTAAATTTCATTTAATGGCACTTTTACGTTTCCTTAGTGTATTCACTTAAAACGAACAATAAGCCTCTGGTGCGCAAACATAAAGTGCAGATTTTCACTAAATGATCCTCATTTAGCGGTAAGATGGCTTTGTTTTGTTTTGCAATCGTCTTTAGTGTCTGGCCTAATAGAGTACAGATTCTCTTAGCGTCTGCTTTTGGCTTTCAGTTTATTAGGCCGTTCTGGTTGGATGCTGAAGAAGCCCAGCCTCACACATAGGTATGTGGCTCAAAAGGGCAGGAGGACTTTAGTAAGGGACCATTTAAGATAACACAGGCATCCTCTGTTGGAGGTCACCTCACCTGGAGGTTAACTGTGGACTCTGAAGCCTCACCCGTGAGCTCTTCTACTCTGCTCCTTTAAGATCCGTCTGTCTGTCTTGCAGTTGGAGTGAGTGGTGCACCGGATGCTTGAAGCACATTGGCTCATGGGGTTAGGGAGATCTTTCAAATGTGCACCTATCTCGTTTTATCCAATTAAAATGTATTTGCTGATAATCCTCACTAACCTTCCCAGAAAGTCATGAACCTGTGGACAAACTGTGAGCTTCTTGGTAGTCGATACAAGTCAATCAAGATCCCAGTGTTTCAAGCTCAGATCTTTGCTTTGGTAACGAGGACTACGGTTGTTTTCTTCGAAGGGACAGAACACTTTGTTCATCCCCTTCCCTTTGAGATGTCTGCCAATTAAGCACTCAGGTGAGAGTAACCGTGCTTTGTTAGATGGTCTTTGTTAGCCACAGAGCGGCATTCCACAAGAGAGAGGCTCTCTGGCGGGTGATGCAGGCCACAGGTGTGTCTGTTCCAGGCAGCCGCTGTGCCCAGGTGCTCTGAGCCATGTCTCAATAGAGAGAGTGGCTCTCGTATCATAGTGTCATCTCAGGGCTGGAAACATGCAGGCTGCAAACACCTCTGTTTTCTTACATACTGCAGGCCCGGAGCAGTCAGGAGTGGAGACAGGGTCAGGGCGGCTGGTGCCTCAGCCTTGTGTCCTCTTAAGGAACCTGCGTGTCGCTCAGCATAGCTTTTGGCCCAGCTGTGTGACTGTTGACCCAGCATACCAGGCGAAGAGGTTCCCAGTAGTGTTATGAAGTTTTGGTCCCTTGGACCTCAGACTAGGGGGTACCCTGGCATTTAAAAACTGTAGAAGATACTAAGAATGCGGATAGCCTTTTGCCATTTATCAAGTCATGTCAGCCTTCACTAACAGTTGCATTTGTATTTAAAGACTGAATATTGAAGTAGAGAGGGCATTAATTTTTTTATTTAAAGATTCTAAAAACTGGGAGCGTCCAATAGAAACACCGTGGGCCTGTTCCTTACAGTGGGGTGAGCTGCGCACCCTGTATCACTGCTAACTGCTGAGCGCGACTGAGTCATTAATCACTCTGTACTGTAAAGGGCTGGGCCAGAAACAGTTGCTGTTCTGTAATTACTTTGTATGAAAGCTGTGAAAACCCAAATCTAGTTGAGGCCAAGGCCTGATTCATAACGAAGATGCTATGCTTGGAGTAAAAAGTGCAGGCAAGGGATACATTCGTTTAGGGGGGGTGGATTTACTTGGGGCAAGCTGGAAACTTAAGGTGTCCTGACCCTTCAGTTTTTATCCATTGCCCGAGCACTTGCTTGCTCTGTCTCTTCAGCGTAGATGAGCTGGCCAGCCTCCATCCCCTCCTCTCTGTGAATGAGATAAGGGTGCGTCAGACCCTGGGAATGAGAACATACTGTTTGGCCCTCTGAGGCAATTTCCCAGCTCTCTCCAGATGGCATCTAATTGTTTCTTGAATGACCTCAGTGTCCAGGCTGCAGGAACCTGGTCCGAGAGGCCATTCCACATATTTATTAGCTTGTGGATGAGAACTTACTACATAAAGCCTCCATTCACCCTCTCCAAAGAGCTTTCTGTGCAGAAGAAGCGACGAAGCTGACGGACCGCTTCCTGCCCCGAGGCTCCAGCTGGACTCTGGTTTTTCCCAGGCCCAGGTGGCTGTTAGGAGAGGGGTCTGTGTGCCTGGCTGAAGCCACCCCGCCTTGTCAATTCTCCTCCCTTTGGTGTCCTGTGGTCTTTATAGAAAAAGCCTGGACCTGAGCAGTGCCAAGGCGGTGCAAGTTGTGAACTAGTGACTTCTGCCTCGATTCCTCCCAGTTTGGGGTCACAGGTTGTTCGCAGACTAAGGGAACAAGATAACTATTTGGGTTAAATCGAGAACCAGTTCCACCTTAGTTTCATTTCTGCTGCTCAAAGCAGCTTAGGAGAGAAAGGTTTTATTTGGCTTCCAGTTCCATTTTATAGTCCACTATTTCCGGGGAATCAAGACACAACCCATCCAAGGACAGAGAGCGAATCACCGCACACACGTGCGCTTTCTCTGTACTCTTACACGGCCCCAGGACCCCAACCCAAGGAGTTGCTCTGTCCGCAGTGGGCTGGGCCTTCCGCCTCAGTTAGTTTCATCAAGACAGCGCCCTACAGGGATGGAGAGATGGCTCGGCTAGTAAGAATGCTTGCTGCTGCTGGCAGAGAACCCAGGATCAGGCCTCGGCACCCACATGGCAGCTCATGGCAGTCTTAACTCCACTTCCAGGGGCTCCTACATCATCTTCAGACCACCACACGCATGCAGTGCGCATACATACGTGCAGGCAGAACACGCACACACATGAAATAAAAGCAAAACTTTGAAAAAGAAAAGAGAATCCCCCTCGGACTTGCCCACAGAACAACTCTTCGTTAAGACTTTCTTCCCACGTGATTTTAGACTGTGTCAGATAACACTAACAACACTCTGTCCCAAGTCCTAATCCAAGCAGAGGCTGGCAAGGCTGGCTAATCAGGGTGTGTGTGTATGTGTGTGTGTGTGTGTGTGTGTGTGTGTGTGTGCAGGGGGGTGTTGGACCACAGTGTGGCATGTCATTCCTCATGCCTGTGTGAGTAACTATTTGGGGAGCAGAGGAGAGGGTCCCTGCTTTTCTGCATCTGAGATGAATAACAACCATGTGCCTAGAAACACACACACAACTCTTTTTCCTCCTCCTTGCAAGGTGCTGTGAACCGCAGATAGAGACTCCACGCAGTGCTCCTGGGACCCTGTTATATTTGGTCTTGGGACATTGTGGTGACTATGAATGGGAGATGGTTTCTAACTACATCAGTCTTCTAACAGAACAGAAGTTGCAGCTCCTTGTGGGCGTCAGGGAAGCGACAGCAGGGGAAGGAGGAAGTCCCCAGAGGCCTTGTAGTGGACAACCAGGGCTTCCAAATCCTCTCAGTCTGGCCACAGAGCAAATCTGAGAACTATTTGGGTGTGTGTGGAGATGGTGTAAATTTCATGTCTTTACATTTTCCTCGCAGGGCTGACCACCAGAGCGGCTCCTGCCTTCTGGAAGGAAATGGCTTGCCAGTACCTCGGAGTCCGCTCCTGTGGTTCTGCAAATAACCAAACTGCCTTTGAGAAATGTCCTCACCAAGTTTAAGATAGTAGATCGTGCCAGCGCCTGCATGGGGGAAGCTGCGGGATATCCAATCACAGTTTCCCCTAGCCTGTAAGGGTGCTGCTTGCGGAGCAGAGGTCGCGCCTGTCCTCGGCGAAGCAGAGCATCCCAAGCCCCAAGAGTCCCTTTCCCCTACCCTGCAGGCAACTCATGTCCTCTTTACCCCAGAAATCCCAGGCCAACTCAGTCCTTCCATGTTAGTTCCTGGAGCAGACTGAGGAAGAGAACTCATTTACACCTGCTGCTGACGCATCAGGGTAAAGTCCTGTGATTAGCCTGGAAAGTCCTACACATGGTTTCATGCAGTGTCGGTGTATGTGGGCGTTTCTCAGACCCAGAGATGATGCACATCCCTGCACGCAGCCCAATGAGGCGTGTTAGCATATGCCTGGAACTTAAGCTAGGCCCCGCTGTTGTTATTGTTGACATTTTAGGGAAACAAGGTTTTTTTCCCTTAACATTAAGCGATTCTGTGGACTTAACTGATGATGTGACATAGCCAACTTCCTACTTGGAAGGGCCTGGACTGGTCTGAGTCACTGCTCTTTCTGGTAAGGTCAGTATCTGCTTCTCTCGGGGTGATAGCTGTCTTCTCTAAGATCAGCTTTTGCGGGGATCACACTGTGGAAGCTTAGCCTTCTGGTCTTAAAGGTTCCCGTTCAAAAGAAAGGGAACTTTTTCAATTCCAGGCTGAAAAATCCCAGGGAGGCTCTCTAACTGGTCTCAGGTTGATCGTACGTCTGCTCTTGGACAGCTCAGTGTCCAATACTCTGGCCAGTTGACACGCCCATCGTAAGGGTAAACACACACGCAGTCCAGGAAAGCTTTGAGCTGTGAGGACCACTGTCAGCGTTAGATGGTTAGATCCGTGCTTAGAGGGCATCAGTCACGGGTAAGCAGGAGGCGTTAGGCACACCCCATTAGACAAGCCGCCTGCTCATCCCCAAAGTCCGAGAGCTGGAAGGTTACGGGAAGTCTGAACCCACATCAGAAGAAAAGGACAGGCTCAAACCCCAACTTACCAGTCCAGCCAATGGGAGAAAGGACAGGAAGTTCTCCCAGCCAGGGGACACTTCAAATCAGCACACCAGCCATCTCTGCCCTTTCTCTGCCGGGCACCCCCTTTCTGCAGACTCACATATTAAACACTGCCTCATTTTCCCCAGTCTCTTGAGTTTGTATTGGTCACATTTTCAACACCACTGTCTGTTATTTACTCGTTTCCCTCTGAATGCTGTGGATCGTAGTAGGCTGTTTTTCTGATTCTCTCTGTCTGCCTGGGAGACACATGTGATGTGTTGACATGTGGCCGCTAAACTCTGCAGAAATACCTCCCCCCTCCCCCATGTTACCTTTCTAAGGCATGTGCACACCTCCTCGTGGTTTCCCTCTCTTTGGATTTATTTATGGGCTGGATACCCACTGCCTCGGTTTCCCGGTGGCCACCGTTACAGAGAAAGTAGAAGTGGGACCTTGTATGAGCTGTGACTCACCTCCGTATCTGTTGTGTGGCCTTGGAAAGGTTCCCTCATCTGTTATCACAAGTGACCCAACCCTAAGACATAGTGTTCCAGAGAATTATCTAGGTCAGTTCCTGCTGTTGGTCCCTCTCCCTTCTGCCATCCAGCCCTCCCACCTATGTAGGCAGGAACACTCAAGGTGCACAGGAGCAGGGTGGGGAGTTTGTACTAGCCTTTGAACACTGGCAAAAACAATATTTTCCGCCCCCTAGGCACCAAATAAAGAAAAATATTGACCTCCTAGATGTCACTTCTGAAGATATTTGCACTTGACAGCAATCAAGGAAGTGAAGCCATTGGCTGCTGATCAATTCAGTGTCTTGCAGAGAGCCTTCAGATATGGCCTTCCCCCATCAAGGGCTCAGGTTGTGTCTCTACACACAGAGACACTCCTGGCCTTCGCTCAGCACCTAAGGTCCTGCTGCCTCCTGGTCCTGAGATTCTGATCCCAGCATCCTCAGCCCGTGGGCTCCAATTTCCTGTCAGTTATAATTCTGTCCAGCATCCCTGTCGTTCAGATGAACCCTCAGCCTGTGCTGCCGGACTGTCTGGATGAAGGGAAGAGGTCTGCCTTCTAGATTTGCTTTTGATTAGACTGCCCTGGCAGCCAGGTGTGGTGGGCTTCTATTAGCACATCAGATGAAGCGTGTTCTGGCTTGTTTTTATGATTCACTCCAAGACCTGCTGGTTGGTGCTCGCAGCATGGCGGTAATGATGCTGGTCCCCTGGTGTGTTAAATGAGACACTGGTAGAATTCTCTGTAGAAATACTGCCTCTGAGGAACCTCACATGCTAGGAAATGAAGTAGAAAGATATCAAGGACTTCCTAGACAAGCTCCCCAAATGTGTGGCTGCCAAAGGTCACTGAGATCAGACATGTGTATGTTCCATATTTACTGAGACACACAACGAGGCCCTTCCACCAGAGGAGGGCAAGAGTTTCCCTCCTCTCGTGAGTGGGAAATCTACTTCACAGCCATAAAGGGCCTTGATATGCATGCCTGGCCCCTCCTCTTACCAGTCTCAGGCCTGCCAAGCCAAACTGTGTCCATGGTAACCAGACAAGTGTTTTCTATGTCCTCGGCCACATTCATGACCACTAGGGTATTTTGTTCACTTCCTTCCTACTGGCTGTTGCAAGTCTCTGAATGTCAGGCTGGTGACATGGCTCAGCAAGTAAATGCACCTGCCATCAAGCCTGGTGACTTAAGTTTCATTCCCAGGACCCACAGGATAAAGGGGAGGAAAGATTCCCACATGAATGTTTGCATATGCACACGCGCGCACACGCACACACACACACACACACACACACACACACACAATAAGTGAATGAATAAATAAGTAAAGTTACTTTTTATTTTAAGCAAGGAAAGAATCAGTGGGGACCTCTAGGTCACATAAATGTCTGGGAATTGAGTATAAGCAGAGCAGTAACGCATTGCTCCAATGAGCAAGTCACCACATAATGGTTTGTAGAGATCACGGAAGTCATACTTCACCCCCCCACACACACACACAGGTTAAGAACTCCTAATCCAGAATGGTTCTTAGAGCTATTTTGGCACAGTGCATTGTATCCTTCAGATGATAATAGCTAGGCTATTTCTAACATGATGTGACAAACGGCCATTTTCCTACCGAAGTGTTTCATTCAGGTGGCTAAAATTTACTGAGAAGGGATAAATCAGACTGTTGTCTGTCGTGGTTGGCATAAATGGGGTTTCATACATGGTGCCTGCCTTCCCTGTACTCCCACAATCCTGCATTCCTTGACAGCCAGTCGATAGCCACTCAGCATTTGGCAGCCTTTTAAGGTAGTGGAGTGGGATGGCATAGGGGGAGTTTGCTGTGACTGGTGGATTGCAGGTTTAAGGGGAAGGGATGAATGCCGAGGATAACGTCTCAAGAATACAGGCAGGCAGTATGAAGAAGGAGGAGGTCCGGTGGGCACAGACTTCATGAGGCTAGACCCAGCATGGCTCTAGAAACCGTCAGTATCAGACAAGCCAGTAAACATTGACTAGAGCAGTATGAAGAAATTAGGTACCTGGGAGATGGTTCTCCAGGGACTCTAAGCAGAAGCCAGAGATCTGTTGTCATGGCAACAGCCACCCAGCACGGAGGTGTTGGAAAAGTGAGGTGGGCAGGACAGTAGGTCAGAACATAGACTGAAGTCTAATGCTGTGGCCAGAGAAGTACGGGGACAAGAAGAGAGGTAGATTTCCCACCCAGACCCCATGGGAATTATCCGTGGGTGCTCGGTCAGAGTAGCTGGGACAGGGGTGTCCCACATAGAGCTTAAACGTAGTAAATGGGCCCTGGGGTGGGGGGTGGGCATGGAGGCAGGCGCTGTGGATGTGTTTCCTGCCTGTTTCCATAAACAGCATTTCAGATGACAAAGATGTGGGAGACGATCTGCGATGTCTGAGCAGCTGTGATTAAGACCCTTCGTGTCATTTTGATGTTCAGGTTTTAAGCTTGAGGATTAAAACATACTTTTAAGGCTAAGCACCCTTGACCATCTCTTCGTTCCCAGTTTAAAAACATCAGAAGGGTTCCCGCACCATCGGCCATCAGGCAGTGTCTCCAGTCATTGTCCACCTTCTCTGAGGACACAGGTCTGGTAGCCCCGAGTCTGAGAGTGGGAGGCAGATGGTGTCCTGTGCCTTTCTTCAAAGAGGAAAGGAAGCTCACGGTTGCTGATGGCCTTCCATGCGTTGGGGGACAGGCTTTTATCGTTATCGCATTTGATGCCTGTGATCACCCATCAGTTTGGGGAGCAGCCTGAGGTTTTGAGAGGTTAAATAATCTCCCAAGGCCACTCAGGCAGCTTCTGGCGCAGTGTTCTCTAGTCTGTGTTCAGAGCCTCTTTGGAGCCATGTAGACGTCTTGTCTCACAGCTCAGTTTTGGAAGGTGCCATTTGCAGAAGAGCCTACGAGGTGGAAAAGAGCTGAGTTGTTCCTGATGGGGGTGGGGCGCTTCCCGAAGGCCCCTCCGCTCAGAGGGGCCTCTGTGCCGCTTCAACAGTCATTGGCTGTCAGCTGTTTGTGTTCACACTTAGTAAAAAGGAGGAGACGAGGCAAAGGCAATGTGTGCAAGCAGAGAAAGCCCAGGAGTGGAGGTGACAGAAACAAACTTTGCTCTGGGTGTGGTGTCTGCATGGTTAGTGTGGAGCAGGAGACCGCCTGGCAAAGGGGGGGGGGTGTGAGCCACCCTGGATGGGTTAGACTGCTAGGGGTTCACAGTGGATAACAGGAGCCCACTGACACGTTATGTCAATCACCATGAATCTGCCTCTTGCCCCGGGAAGATGGCCCATGGCTTTCTACTAAGAGATGCCCAAGACTGCCGGACAGCTTGAATCTAGTGTTTAAGAGCTTGAATCTGCTGCTCCCTACACTACCGTACTGTTCCGACTTCTGTTTTTGTTTTGTCTTGTTTTGTTCTTGAGACAGAACCTTGTGTATCCCAGACTGGCCTCCAATTCATTATGTCCTCCAGGATGACCTTGAACTTCTCATCTCTCACTTCGCCTCTCAAGTGTTGGGAGCATAGGAGTGTGCCACCACATTCAGTCTATGAAGTGCTGAGGTACGGAGTCCAGGTCTTCATTTGTGCTAAGCAAATGCTTTGCCAACTGGGTTATAGCCGCAGCCCGTGTGCACATTCTTTAAATTTTACCTTAATGGCACAAGCTGCCCATTGCTTCACACTATTCAGTTATGCAATTTTAATAGCTATTTGGAGAATCATAAAATGGTTGGGGGAGGGCCAGGGACCTGGTGTCCAATAGAAAGGAATCTATTTGTGAAGACCATACTTAGTCTCTTTTGTGTTAGGCAGATCAATACGGTTTCCTGAAAGAGACCATTTAGCAGCCATCTTCCTTCATTCCCCCTGAGGAATCTGGGGAAACTGTCAACCTGAAGTGCAGATGCCTGAATGTCTGTCACACTGGAGAGCCTGCCTTTACCAGGGTACAGGAGGTGCTTGTGGACCCAGAGTAGCCGACAAGAGCAGGCAACAGCATTGCCTGGCCTCTGCCCACCGAGTCCAGCTTGCATTCCTGTTTGGAGCAAGGGCTGACTCCCATTTGCGCAGAGGGTAATATGCTGGACTATCTTCAACAGCCTTAGCTGCTCTGTCTGGCCTGAGAGAAGTTGGCCTCTTCTCCAGTCTTATCCTTTCTCAGTGGTGTCTGAGACCAGCTGTGTTTCATCAGGCCCTATGGCTCTTTGTGTGAGAATCACATCAGCTTCTTCTGCCTTACAGATGCTCCTCAGCTTAGGACGGGTGATGTTCCAAGGAGCTGACCAGAAGAGGAACTTAATAATATACCTGACCTTCCAGGCACCTCAGCTTAACCCTGCCAATCCTGACTATTCCGAGCAGTTAGCCTACAGAGTGGAGAAGTCCTCTAACGCAAAGTATTTTATAGGAACATGTTTAGCATCTCGCATAATTAGCCGGCTGCTATTTTGAAAGCGAAACGAGGAGTGAATGCTGCATCGGCTCACGTTGGAACTGTGTTTGCTCAGAATCAGACAGGACCAGACCAGGCATCTTGGGAGGCAGAGCTGCTGATAAACCTGCCTCTCGTCCTGCCCCCATTTCCCAGGCATTTGCCACACAGTTTTCCTGAGGAAGGGGGCGATGAGGAGGATGGAGAAATGAGGGAGAGTGGGGATGGTGGTGAGACTGGGAAGAATGTCACATTGGCAAGGCCATGTTACCTTTCCCTCTTTTCAGAAAAGAGACACCAGAGGCAGAGAACTGGTTTCTTTGGCCTTGTTCCATAGCTCATTAAAGATGCTTTTGTTCACCAAAAGCCAGGTCGACAGGACTTGGTGGAAACAAAATACAAACCACAAGCCAGAAAGGATTGTTGGTATGTGTGGGAGAGGAGACCTTCAGTGGTTTGTGTGTGTGTGTGTGTGTGTGTGTGTGTGTGTGTGTATATGTGTGTGTGTGGAGGGAGGTGCAGATGGATGGATGAAAGGAAGAATTTTACCATCCCCATGAGAAGCTCAGCAATGTTTATCACAATGGCTGGTGTTCACCCCAATGGATACCCTGGGCAGAGATTAGCTGGACCTTGCAGCCCGGGACAGAGTCTTCCAGTTTACTGATCACCAAGAGTGAACCACAGGATAGCTTGACAGAGACCCAGAACGGGTCTGAGTAAGCTTGATGTCTTAGTTCTGAGGTGGGGGATGGTTGGAGGCTACAGGTAGTATTTCCCTGAACAGTGCCCAGTAGATAACTGCTTCCGCATTTCTCCCACCACACCCCATCAGAGAGAGTCTGTCACGCTGGGGAGCCTGATTCTACTTGGGGTGGCTCTGACACGCTCGGAAAGGGGGCCCTGCACACATTTGCTCATTTCTTGAAGCCAATGGCTGCTGCCAACAGGAAGTGTGTGTCTGTTGAACAAACGTGGCTGGCAGGCCTCTCCAGTTTCCATGGTTACTGTGTAGGGCAGGTTAGTAGGGGTACTCAAGGGAAGCCTAGCATTGAGGGCTGCTCTTTTGTGTGTTTGGTGGAGGGTGGGGGAACGTCCCTTTGCCAGCTGAAGCCTCTATTTTGGACAGGGTAGGGACAGTGTTTGATCTGAGGAATGGGGATTTCCTGCAAGAGTCCACGTGACTACCTGGCTTGGCCCTCTTTCTTACTACGTGTTTCCCTTGGTACAAAGAAGCAAGCCTCTTAGGTGGCCCAAAGTGGGTGCTTCAAAGCACCCCAGGGCTACCCTTCCCAGAGTTCTGCCCACTGCCCCCTTCCTTCCACCAGGATCCTGCTAGAGGCTCCCTTCCCATCCACAGAAGGTCATGGTGCTTAGAAAACCCTAAGTCTGAATTGTTTGAAATTTCATTCACCAAGACATCAGTGAGAACCACTTCTCCAGGTCTCAGTATTTTCGTGCGGCTACACAAGTGACAGGTTTAATTTCACAGCTTTATGAACTATTTTATTTTGGGGTCCATGTGATCAGTTAACTGGGTTCTGCAGTTCAAAGCTGGAGTCTCTGGTCCTTTGTACTCTGCAGAATGGCAGGCCATTCTGGTCCTCTGTTTCTTTGCAGCTAGAATGGAAGAATCGTTGTGAAGCAAATGTGAGGGATTGATCAGTGTGGATAGGGGACACTGAAAAGCATAACCAGGCAGTGGAGGGCACTTTGAAACCTCATGCGATTATCATCTTTAGCTGCAAGAAGACATTATTTTGGTCTCTCCTTGGCCATTTTAAAAGAAAATTAAGATTTTTTTTTCTCAGTATTGCTTCAGAAATTCTTTTTTGTGTGTGGAACAAAAGCAAAAATGTGTTCAGGAAACAGCTACCTAATCTTTGGCCATACAGTCTTTGGCCATTTTTGTAGATATTTCTTAAGTAGGGAAAGTCTCAGGTGGCAGAGAAGTGACACTGCAGTGGCCCGAATGCCATTATTCTGTTTTTTTTTTTTCCTTGACTCTGGAGTGCTGGGTTACATAATTCTATGTATTTTATGTCCATGTTATTTGCATATTTGCTTTCAAGAATGTGTTTCTAGGGTTGGTAAGATGGCTCAATGAAGGTGCTTGCTGTGCAAGCTTGGAGTCCTGGGTTTAATCCCCAGAGCTCACCTAAAGCTGGAAGAGAAGAGCAAACATCACAGAGGTCCTCCCAAGCTGTGCACATGCCCCGCCCCCGACCTCATAGACATACAGTGATGTATATTTTTGAAGAATACACTCTTTTGCTGGAGATGAGGGCTTGAATGCAGAAGCTGTTTGCTGACTGATGTTACTGAAGTTCTGTGCAGGAGTGAGGATGCTCCTTTTCCTGGGACCAGGAAGTCTTTTTCCAGCCGGTTGGAGAGGTTTTTAGCCTGAAGGAGCTTGTCATTTCCTGCCAAGGGAATAACAGCAGTGAACTGGGTCCCCTTGGTAGAGGCTCTTGTCCTGACTGATGAGTCATCGCTGCAAAGGTACTCTGGAGACTCGCCCTTTGAACCTATCTGCCAGGAGAGCAAATAGAAAATGCTTCCTCTTTGTTGCAAGATATGGACCCTGAAGGACAATGTTGACCCGCCAAATGGACAAACTCTGGGCTCAGCCATCTCAGAAGCGGGTTTGAGGCTCATCTAGCCATTTGATAGTTCAGGTAGACTTTTAAGGGCCTAGGAGCTCTCAGGACAGTCAAGCCTATCTCCAGCGGAGGAAGCTCCTTCTTGCAAGAAGTGAAGCCAGCCCCTGGCTCTTCCTGAGCCTGGGGAGCCTCCAGATCGCTGGGCCCATGCTGGGCATATCCTAGGCAGAACCTCTGCCTCTCCTGGAGTGTACGAAGCCTGTGGTTCTCCATTCTTCCTGATCAGATATAGAAGCTGCTCACTAGGCACTGGATAAACAATTCCCCATTTTTATAGGCGGTTCTGACCTAGGCCAAAGGCCAAGGCCTCAGAGGATTTGCCACTAATCCCGCTGGATATTTCTCATGCCTCTCTCATGCCTCATCCGGTGTTGTTCCCTTCTGGAATGAATAGGTTCTGTTTCCCTTGTTACAAGTTTCTGCCTGGATGAAGTTTTAGGAAACTTCTGCACACCTTGTGATCTTGAAAGGGCTGGAGCTGCTGAAAGCTGGTGCACGGAATGGCAGGAGAGGAAAGAGCCATGAGGCCAAAACCTGGGCTTGATTTTAAAACAAAAAACAGAAGAGTGGAGCATCCAGGGTAACGGGAATGAATGAGGGAATCCACTGCTGTCCCCTCAAGCTGTTCTGAGGCTCTTCGTAGGCCTCTTTCCCTAGAATCTCCTAGAAAGACCTTTCTTGGTGATGTTGAATGTACTGGCTTGTTGAATGTACTGGAGGGAGGGCAATTAAGTGGAGATGGGTAATTAAAGTGAAGGACTTAAAGGGAATTCGGGGAGGAGAACAAACAGCTGGGTCAGAAGGGAGTACTCAGTCCCCATCCTGCACAGCCAGGTGGGAAGGGCATAGGCCCTTTAGGGTGTTTGCTGACAGACTTGCTAATTAAACACCAAAAGGCAGTAGGGCTTTGCTAATAACGAGGACCATGCCAGTATTATCAGCTGCAGACTGACTGCCAGGAGCATCGTAATTAAAAGTAAACAGCTCTGGAGGTAGGCATGGAGACCCGGATCCTGCCTGATGCCTTAGAACTTCTAAGCTTACCTTCAGGGAAAGCCACAACCCGGTCACTTGCCGGCCACCTATCTTCAAAAGAACCTCTGTCTCACACTAGGATGGCGCTATGTGTGCAACTTGCCCTGCTTCTAAAAAAGCCCTAAGTGCCGGGGTGAGAAGCAAACAAAGCCACTAGAAGCACATTGCTGTGATGTGCTCCAGCCCTGAAAAGGGAAGGCTGCCCAGAGGGGGGGAGGGGGGCATAACGATTTCTGCCCGGCCTCTGAATTAGGGGACAGCTAAAAGCTAAAGCACAAGCCCTCTTCTAAGAGGGGTTAGAATTTCATCAAGTCTGGTCACATGAGAATTTCTGGCACCGTGTGCATGGCAGGCCGGACACAAGCTGGCCAGAATTGAGTGAGTGGATCGTATTGGCTTCAGCAGCCGGGGGGAAAAAGTCACAGACTGGCCTGGGAGAAGGAGCCGACTCACTCCCTTGGCTGCTGGCTGTGGACAGGAGCCGCAGAGCGCAGGACTGGGGCTCCACCAGCCAATGCCCCCTTCCTTTTAGCTTCAGTGAAGGTGTGTGTGGTATTTGGGAGCGAAGACAAGATGCCGAAGGAATGCAACGCTTTCCACGCCCTCTCAGCTGCCCTGTGCTGTTTCTATCACCGCAAATCTTTCCTCGGAGTCAAGGTAGGTGTGGCTTGGATCTAGGATGTGCTCATCTCTGATCCTTTTGGGGCTCCAGAAGACACTAGGTTTCTAGGGGAAGTTTGCAATTTGCAAATTCCATTTGGTCTGATGGATCTTCCTGAGTTCTTTGGTTGTTTTTCCACCAAGAATGTCGAATTCGGCTACAGAGAATGGGGGCTCCTTGTTTGTGTTTGGGACAAAACTCTGTTGTTCGTGACACTTTCAGGCAACCTGGGTTGACATTTTATGCCAGAAAAACCAAATATGACCAAGCCGGTTTCCCTTCTCTCTCTTTGTCTCCGTCTGTTTTCCCATGTTCAGAATGAGTATGAGGTGGCGGAGTTCCCCTGCTGTTTAACCCCACAGTCCTTTACATGACAGCAATATATATAATAGACAAAAACCCCAAAATATCTCCTTTTGAATTGCAGCCAGCTTCCAAAAACATTTCAGGGTTCAGAAATGTGTTTCTCTTTACTGCTTGCGTTTTAACCTTTGTGACAAGACACCCAGTGCCAATAGCTTTTGCATAACCTGTCAATAGACTATGTGGGTGATTTGACTAGTTTAAACCAAGGTCTGTGTTCTATGTTGCCTGTCTATGTTGTACTAAGAATGAATATGAACACAGGCTTTCACCAGTCTTGAGGTTTGTCAATCTTGAGAAGAACCCCACCAGCCCCAAAATGACCACAGACCTCCGTTATTCCTGGGAAATTGGAGGCTGGAAGCTCTCAAGGAATCCCACCCCGAATCGGAGCTGCCTCTCCCTAAGGACTGAGAAACCACAATGGGGCAATGACACTCTGTTGTTTGTTTTTCTACACAAAAACTAAACCTTGGGAAAGTGGCCTATTACAGGGAGAAAGACCCAGCTATAAAGCGCCCAGTGGACAAGAAGAGCATTGGTTCCCCTGGTTCTGCTGCCTGGTTTGAGTGTTCAGGGGTACCTCTCAGCTACTCTGCCAGGTTATTTCCAGGCCTCTCTGTCGAGAACTTTTTGAGGAGAGCACCAAGATGTGGGTTCAACGTGTTCCTCCCAGACTTACTGCAGAGCTCCTGCGCCGTCCCAGAGCCCAGCAGGGTGCTGTAGCTTTCAACCTAAATATGGATTATTCTGGAATGGGGTAGATGATGTCATGCCATTAACAGTATTTTTTGAGTCGTCAAAGATAGACTGTGCAGTCCCAAAGGGACTCACGTACTTCAGGGATTGGCAGTAAGTTCTCCCTCGAATAGAAGTTCGTTGAAGGCCAATTGCTGTTATTTCAGATGAGCTCAGCATTTGGTAAATGGGGAATCAAGTCATGAATGTCTGGGTGTCAATGAAGAGCTACTTTAATGTCCCCAAAGCCCACACAGAAGGGACTGCATAGTGGGTTAACCTGAACTATCTGTCCTCCAGTTTATCCTTTCTTGACCTCCCCACCATAGTCAACCCTGGTAGAAACGACTTCCTTCTGCCCATGTGTCCCATCCCACCCAGGTATGGTGAAGCTTTTATAACATGAAGAAAGGTGCTGACCCCTTCACACACCTTTTGGTCCCTCCCTGCAGCCCACAGCTAGACCATGCAGACGAGTGAGTCTCACTGTTTTGTTTGGCTTAGCCGGTTACCTGGGAAGGAAATCTGCTTGTACTTACTTCTTCGTGGAGCCGGTGTTGCCCCAACGATAACACGGAATCATTATATTGACTCCCACTTTAATGAAGGGGCTCAGGTCGTGCTGCTCATAATTACTTTCCGTCACAATTAGAATCTCAAAATTAAAATGGGATTGATTCCCTGATAACAAGGCGGAAATGCTGCTCTAGTTTGACCACGTATGCTGGCTGTTTCCCTTGGCGTGAATTTCTCATACCCAAAATAACACTGCGGTAGCCATGGTAACTTTCCATTTGGTCTAATCCATATCATCTCAGGAGAAAGCAGGGTGTTATTAATAGTGTTGGTTGTATGGGAAGAAAACTAAAAATATGAAAGTTCCTTGGTTGCATGGGAGACCAATCACACTGTGGGAATATCTTGCTTGCAGAGAGGCCTTACAGAATTTAGCATGTTGTTAGGGGCCTCATGGACTTGGATGCAAAGACCCTGGGAAGGAATATGTGGGAGGTTAAAGCAGAGAGAGGAATCAGCGCTGAACATCCATTGCTGGCCCCCATCAAGAGAAGGTGAGAGAGATGTTCCAGCCAGGCAGAACAGTATAACGCTAACATCCCAAAGCACACGAGGCACCTGTTTCAGAAAAGACCAGGGAATCTTCAGTCTGTTGGAAAAAAGAAAGTCTTTTACTTAAGCCCACCTGGTGGAGGGAAGGTGATAACAAAGAGGCTCCAGGTCCATGCTATCAGGCACACTCAAATTCAGGAGTTCTTGAGCGTAGCCGGGTCCATGCCCACGCGCGAACATCTTTTAGGTGGATGGACCTGGGAACAGTGGTAAAGTAACAAATGACAATTGAGGTGTGATTCCAGACTTCAGAAGACTTGCCACAAGAATGCTAGGCCATGGTGTCATTGAGTTACTTTTGCAACAGGCTTTCCTGTGTCTTGATGTTTCGTGGGTTGTTTCCTCAGAACAAGTTCTGTGAACTGGGCAGGGTAATAGTTTACATTTTCCATAGAGAAGAGGCTGAGCTTCAGAAACAGCCTGTCTCCAACCAATCTGGTGCGCATCGGGAAGGGAAGCCAGATGTTCTAGCCTGAACATCTTAATAGTTCTTTCTCCAATGCCATATAAGGAGACTTGAAGTCTGAACCAAGATGCTGCCGTGTATATTAATACTTCATTTTGCATTGCAGTTGGGAAAGATAATTTTAAGAAGGATATTTATTGTGTGCATGGTACCTGTGCATATTTAGAGGAGACAATTCTTTAAAAACCAAACAAACAACTATTTCCGGTTGCCCAGGATTTAGATGGATGAAGAAGAGGGTCGGACGGGGAAGGCATTCCAGTCCTGGAGAGCAGCAGACTCCATCCATAGCTTGAGGTTTAAAAGGCGTTAGTGGAAGCAGTGTGGCCAGGTCTAGTCTGAGCAGAAAGTTCACAGAGAGGCTCAGTTCGTAACGTGGCAGGAGACAGCGGTGAGAATGAGGAAGAAGCCTCCCTCCAGCTCTGTCCTGCCAGGAGTTCACTAACCCCTGCTCTCATCCTGCGTACGTCCTTAGTTCAGATAAACAGTAATTGACTATGGGACCTATGTGTATCTGGCCTTTGCCAGCTGCTTCGGCCCTAGTAGTTAGACCCAGTCCCTACTCTGAGGAAGGTTGTGGTCCAATCGGAGAGGACTGCTGCCGTGCTGGACAGGTGTTTATTGACAGGCTGAAAGGAGCCTCATTTACCAGTGATCTGGTAGCGTGTACTTTGGCTCCCCAGAGGGACATGCCTGGTGTAGTCTATGCTGGAGCGTGAGCAGCAGTGGAGGCTCCCCAGGGAGACAGGCCTCAGCTAAGCCTAGAAGAGTTAGTAGACGGTATCCTGAGAAGAGATGACATTCTGGGCAAAGGAAGGCGTGTCCGCAAAAACCTAGACACGGCAGCCAGATGTGGGCAGGGAGATAGCAGGCCGGGAGATAGCAGGCCAGCCGATAGCAGATAGCACACTGCAAAAGGACTTTGGTTAAGAAAGCATGAAAGCCCCCATTTTGGAGGCTGGCAACGGGATCCCGTTACTTCTGGCCCATTTGTCTCTGATGGTTGATATTTTTGCTTGTGTGTGGGTGGGGGGTTATTTGTGTATAAGAGGGAGAGAGATAGAAAGAGAGAGACAGAGAGAGCCGAACTCACCATCATACCAGCATGTGGTCCTATGGAAGGAGAAATCTGAGAGATAGAAACTACCACATAAGTGTTGAAATGCCCCCCGTCCAAAAGAGCATAAACGGAGGAATGGGGTATAGAGAGTATATGGATAAACCAGACCAGAAAGGCTTGGTTAAGAACGAGCCATTCCGTCCAGCCCGGCTCTTGTCCGTGAGCTGCCGTGCTTGGGAGGAACTGCCAGTGCCCAGTTCCTTCCACGCTGGGACTGAGCTGTCTCCGCATCATCAAGTGTTGCCGTCTAGTGCAAAGGTCTCAAACTGTGTTAGGGTGTCTCATTTGGGCTGGCGTTCTCTCATAATCTTCTCCCTTGGGGGAGATTTGGAGCCCACTGCATCGACGTTTCAGCTCAGAATGCCACACTGGCCATCCCTGGAGGGCCAGGCGCTTGGCACTTGGTTTCATTTGAAAGTGCTTTTCTCCTGAGAAGAGTATGGTGGAGCGAAGGTCCCACGCATTCTCCCTGTAGCTGATTCTTTGGTCTGTGTTACCTGGATAGCCTGAGTACGAGTGACATATCCTGGTACTGACGGTGGCCCTGTTGCCTTTGTGCAGACACACGGTCAGCACAAACTGCTAAGGTTGGGGAGATTCACGGAGGAAGAATCTTTCCAAGCGACTCAGCCCCTCCTCCTGGTGGGGGCTAGTTGCTCATGTATGCCCCCAGGCCTTAAACTGAAAGGCCCAGCTTAGCATCTTTGTAAAAAGAGCCCTTTCAGTGCATCCCATGAACATCTGGGAGCTGCAGGCATCTGGCTTCAGTGTCAGAGCAGGCCTGACGAGGGGCTGTGTCCCTGTGCTCCCTAACCGCAGAGCCTAGATCCCCGCCGAGGACTTCTTTTTGTTGGAGAAACCAGAGTGGGATCAGGGGCAGGGTTGGGACCCTGGGAAGCCCTGTCTGGGGCTTCAAGCACCTGGTGGACTGCAGAGTTGGCCTGAGCCAAGCACTGTGATGGCACCGAAGGGGTCAAAGAGGGATGCGTGTGTGCAGAGAGAGGACATCGGCCTAGAACTTTGAGAGGAAGTAGAGAACAGTGGAGGGGCCTCTCTGCCGTGGCCAGGGTAAGAGCTGAGCCATGGCTGAGCGTCAGGCCCTGCGGCTAGGGCTATAGACATTGTTGAGGATGGCCCAGTGCATTTTAACCGACAAGCAGAGAGGAAAGAAGTGTGTCATAGGGTTGGGTGCCACAGTGGCATCTCTGTCGTCGACTGTCACAGCCCCAGGAACTGTTGTTGCTCTCTGGCTCTGGTCATGAGAATGTGCCGACTCACTGTCTAGCTCACGAAGCCTATAATCAGTGTGTTAATTTTTGTGGCGAAGAACTTTTTTTTTTTCTTGTTCCTACTGTAGATACTTGCATGCTTTTATAAAGATGGTTACACGTAAAGGAATGACTATCCCAAATCCTGGCTTCCCGCTAACGGCCTGGAGGGACCATCAGCAGGCTTCCACCCTAATCTAGTCCTAGAGTGTACTAGGGAAACAGGGTTGGGGTCCCATCTCAAAGGAGCCTCTCTAGCTCCTTTGAGATGTGGGCCATGGCTACACAGCCATTTCTCTCCATCCCTATGGTAAGTGTAAAGAAAGGAAGAAAGAAGGAAGACAGAGAGCCCACCACAGCTTATTGTGACATCCTAGAGGCTTTAATGCCAGCCCTGGACAGAGAACTTCCCAGGAGAGGTAACAGTACAAGCATGTGTGTGAGGGAGAAAAAAACATCAGTCGAGAACTCTGAGAGAAAAGGAGATCAGATGGGGGGGGAAGGGAGGGGACAGCAGAGCCCACAGGCTTGAGGAAGGACACACCCCATGGAGGAGCTGGGATGAGGAGGAGATTTGAAGTTTGGTCTCTGTGAGCTGAGTGTGTGGAGCATCGCAGCCCCTCCCACAGGCCCCTCCGGCCTTCCATCAGTTCTGCGCCCTTGATCAGCTCATGCTCATGTCCCTGTTGTCCTTTTAAATACTATCAAAACACAAGCTACCGAGCCTCTTGTCTGTCTTCCCCCTTTCCACCACGCTTTTCCCTCAACTCCAACTCTTTCCAGGTCTCACTTCATTCCTGCAGCTTATGAGGGTGAAGTCCCTTAACCCTGACCCAGGCCTGTCCTGTCACTCATGCTCCTCAAGAGCTCCCCTCCCTTGGTCCCTCCTCTCCCTGGGAAACTTTAACGTCTCCTCTACTTTCTCCCCCGGCTTAGAAACATGCTCTGGTCTTCCCGGAGCCATCTTTACTTCCTCACATGCACTGCTCAGCCCCTTTACTGATGACCCATACATGACCAAATCCAGTGGCTGCTGTCTAAATGGTCTGATTGGAACTCCCTGCAGCACTTGACAGTGACGGTCATTTCTTCCCGAAGCTCTTCTCTTCCAGCCTCCAGGAGACCGAGCCCTTCTTGATCTCCTTCTTAGCCAGCCCCACACTCTACACTTGGGTTTCTTTCTAGTTTACCTCTTAAAAACCAGTATCCTAGCCGGGTGCGGTAGCACATGCCTGTAATCCCAGCACTCTGGGAGGCAGAGGTAGGTGGCTTGCTCTGAGTTCAAGGCCAGCCTGGTCTCCAAAGTGAGTCCAGGATAGCCAAGGCTACACAGAGAAACCCCGTCTCGAAAAACAAAACATCTACAAACAAACACACAATCCCCCGGTATCCCCAGCTTTCTTCTCATGCTGTATTTCATTTCTGAGGTGGGAGCTGAGCTAGGCTCTTCTTCGTGGAGGACCCCCATGTTGGGTGTCCAGCGAGCCCATCTCCACAGTGCCCCATGGCCCAGCAAACAACCCCATTTAGATGTCACAGCAGAACCCTGGGCCCTCCACCTTCTTCCGCAGACCTGCTTGCCTCCATCTTGTGTTTCTACATTGGGTGTTGTGACTCATGCTTCCTCTCAGGGTACTTATGCTCCTTCCCTTGTTCACTTTCCACATGTAATCACTCGATAAGGTTTCACCGCCTAAACATAGCTCCCGTTGGTTTCTTCCCTTCTGTTTCCACCGCCACTGTGTTAATTCGGGCCTCATTATCTCTCGCCAGATTTCCTCAGTAGCTTCCCAACTGGTCTCCTAAGCCTTCAGAGAATGTTGACATTTCCAGAGGAGGCGGTGCATTCCCACCTTTGGACACATCTAAGTGCTAGATTCTACAGGGTCCCATCTTGTTTGGCTCAAACATTTCTGTGGCTTCAACATATTCCTGGTTCTGGTCAGGTGGGAATTCTGGCTATCCAGTGCACATTCCCGATTCAGACTGTGAAGGGGTCTATTCTGAGGCTGCATGAGCTGGTGTAAATGGACACTGAGAAATGAGCATAAGAGAAAGTCTGGATCTGGTTCTCTGGGAAGTTGACTCAAGAATATCTGACCTGTCATCTTTGGATATACAAGCCTCATAAACTTTCAGTTGCTTCTAGCAGCCCTGATGGTTTCCTAAGTGCTCGGCGCAGGCTAAGCATTCCCAGATGTAGTCTTTAGAGGTACTTCGGATGACTTTTGCTCTAGGTGTCAAACTACCCTCATTCATTAAGTCTGAGCAAATCGTGAACCGCAAGGCTCCAATGATGCTCCGTCTTGTGACATATGAATACGCTCATTAGCTGTTATCTCCCAGGCATGTTATGAGGCTTTGTCTGAGATCTTAGTTGCATTTGTGCTGCCTGCTCTATTCAGACAGCACAGATCTCAGGTCTCTGTTTCTTTTCAAACATCTAGTGTAATGTTTATATCTTTAAAATAGTCCATTAAACAAGATTTATGGTTGCCAAGTGGCCTGAGCCCCTCTGGGAGATATTTATCTTTGAAAGTGATCAGGGAGTTCTATATTGAAAGCAGTAGAGTTGCTACAGGGGCCTAAACCCATCTTGTGACTAATAGTTGGGCCTTCCTGAAAGCATTGATGTATTATGTCCTATCCCAGATAAGGTGTCTAAGACACTTGTTAGTCATGGCACTATTTTGGAGAGAGAATTTGAAGGTTATTTAGTCCATATTTCACACCAAAAGACTATCTGAATCTTTCCCCTTTTCCCTCTCTGTATTGGCACATCTCAGTTTTGTTTCTAATTAAATCTCCCAGTGCCTTTCAACTGTGATACATTTCATTGATTCATCAAAACTCCACTCAAGATGAATTAGGAAAAGGATGGTGTTAGAATTAAGTTGCTCTTGATTTTTATGACATTCCTCACTGAAGGGCAAATAGGACATCTATTTTGGTTAAAAGCTACATTCTAAATTATGTATAATTTACATCAAGATGCTGAATCAATGATGTTAAATTACCACTGATCAAAAATTCTGGCTCATATCTTCTACTCTGAGTGCCGGTCAGCTGGTCTTCAGGCTCTCACCTCAGCCCAGCAGTCTGCTGTTTCCCTTCTCTGCAGACCTCCACAAAGCACTGCTCTTTGTGAATGCAAATCTCACAAATTGGTTGTCGACGGCTCATCCATACTGTCTCCTTCCACACACAAGCCAACCCCGTATGAGAGAGAAGTATGATGGAAGTCTCTGAGGGCGTGGTAAAAGGGACCAAAATGACTTAGAGGGGGTTTTGCGGACCAAACTGGTACTCAGCTTTCGTTTTGAGCGTATCACGTCATTAGCCCATTACCTGATTAAGTGCAACCGGGTGACCTTTGACCATATGCCTGGCACTGGGTTTCTCTGTGGGAATCAGAATGCAGGGCTGCCTCGAGGGGTGATTTGGGTGTGCACTCTTCACTTCAGGGCACTTCTGAAATCATCATGGAAATTTGATGGACTTAGAAGTTCCCCGCCCTGGCTGGAGCAGGGCAGTGTGCTAACAAACAGCCTTTTGAAAATCTCCTGGTTTATTGGTTAACAGAGAAAGGCAAAACAGACACCAGCACGTGGAGCTGAGCTCTGAGTGGACTAGGGTAGATAACTTTGTCAAACGTAAAGCCATATGACTGGCCCACTTTCAGGCCAAGGTGGAAGGAGACCTTGGAGTAGGAGTCAGTGAGCAGTTTTGCCCACGTTTGTCGAGTTTGGGGGTTTACTGTTTTGTTTTGTTTTGTTTTGTTTTGTTTTGTTTTCCTGAAGCTTAGCTGCCCCAGTCTTCAGTCTGAAATCAATCTCCTTCAGTTTGGCGGACGGGGAGGGGGAGGCTTTTCAGTCCCTTGATGGTTCATCAGAATAAAACTGGGCAGCTAAAGCAATAGCTTCCTGATCCTGCAGGGTGGGAATGCGCAGAGGAGACCTTGCCCAGAGGATGAGTGCGGATGAAAGGCAGAGGCAGTCTAGCATCAAAGAGAGCCGTGGGCTCCAATCAGAGTGACTCTAATGTAATTAGTTTGGATGTAGGATTAAGTTCCTGCTTGCAGGGTGCTCTACTTCAAAACGCCAATCCGCAAAAATTGCAATTAAATTAGTCTCTTTAGTCTGTGCACAGGAGCAGGAGAATTTTAATGGGTGATTCTCAGAAGCTTGACAAGCAGAGCTCTGTAGAGAGCCTCTTCTTAGTTCCTATTCACGGCGTCTGAGCCTCTTTTGATAAGAGTTTGATAAGTTTGGGTAATGAATAAAATGAAATCTCTTGGACTTCGGCTCTCTGGGGGTTTTGATGGTTTTCCTGTCTGCAAGAACATCTGATGGTCCTTGTAATCACCATTCGTCTGAGAAAGGGAAAATTGCGTACAGTAGGAAAACGAAGCATCTTAATTTAACTGAAAATTGCAAATCAGTTTTTAATGGCGCTGGAGTGGGAGTCTTCTCTGTGGGGTGATAAACTGCATGGGCTGAATTATAAGATGGGGAAATGGCAAGAGCCTGTCTCTGCAGAGTCTGTCCAAGATGAGATTTTTTTTTGGGGGGGGTAAGGGAATTCAAAAGAGAGTGATGTCTTCAAGATGCTTAAATATTAGCAGCACATTAATGAAAACGAGTCGCTAAAACTAGCTGAGATTTTTATGGTCTCTTTCATACTGATCCCTTTCTCAGAGGGGCCAGAAACCTCTACTGACCTCATAAGAGACTCCTGCGGGCTTCTGCACTACCACTGGCCATTTTTTTAAATACCTTGTCGCCTCAAAGAGACAGTGACCACTTCCAGACATGGGGCACTGCCACCATGACATTTGTGCCCTCTAGGCAGGAAGACAGCAGGGCCAGCCACTCTGGGGCCTGGGCTTCCGTGAAGACAGTGGGACGGAGACTACCAAACTGTTTGGAGGTGACCTCCTATTTGTTTTTGTAGACTTGTAGCCATCAGGGTGATGTGGGTTAGGAAGCTGCCGTGGAGGCTGTATTACAGAGCTACAGAGGGAGGATCTCAAAGAGTAGGGGGCCTAAGTAAGGCCAGAGGTGATCACCGCCCAATACCCAAAGGTGCCAGGGCCCCAGGGATACACTCATGGAATGCCCTGGGTGAGCTATAATAAGGCACCTTTTCCTTAACACCCTTCATTGCCATCCGCCAGGCAACGGTAACCTTCAGTAGACAAATCCGCCATGGCTGTATGACCAAGCACCTGCTTCAATGCAATGCCATGATACCGCCCACATCCTGAACCATAAGCCAAGCCGCCATGTACTCAATGGGCCAGAAGAGGCCAGGGATGCTTTGGGGATTTCTGTACTAAATGGAAAGGTAAACTTTGAATCTGCTCTTTTTCTCTTTGATTCCCCGCCCCCACCAAAGTGAATTGTGGATTTTAGTAAGAGTTTTGGCATCAGTCACCATACGAACACAAGAAACTTCTCTGGGCCCGGAGAGGCTCTGCACACCTGGTTCAGAAGTAGGAGGGGTGGATCCATGATTTATCTTTGGACTTTATTCTTTAGTGTGTGTGCAGGGAAGCGGGAAGTAGGTGTGTACATGCCATGGCGCTTGTGTGGAGGTCAGAGGACAGCTTAAGGAGGGGCTCAGTTCTCCCCTTCCACCTTGTTGGAACTCAAGCCGTCAGGACTAGTGATAACCTTCTCCCCCTGAGCCCGGATGGAGCTCCCTTGCCTGGTTACAATGAAGTATTTTTAGACAAGCCTCAAAGGCAGCTGGCTTCCACAGGAGGTGAAACAAAGCGGATACACTGTCACACACATATACAATCACAGTTCAGACTGACTCACACTTCAGATTGACACATCCCAGGGCTTGAACTAAAGGTTGCCTGTCCTGGAATCTGTAGATCTAGATTTCATTGGCCGTGGGGAGAGTTAAGGATTGTGGAAATAGTTTGAAATGAATTATTATTATTATTATTATTATTATTATTATTATTATTATTATTATTATTTTGTGGGAGTTTATGACCCATTTAGACAGTGTTTTGATTGTGAAAATACCATCTGGGTCTTTAAGTCATTTATGGGGCTGGAGAGGCGGCTCAGCCGTTAGAAGAAGCTAAGCCCACAGCTAAGTCATGTGTGTCTACTTTGGACTTTGGCTTTAAACATGGCCAGTTTGAAATTCAACAGAAGAAAGGGGTTCCAGGGAGCTGGGTTGCTGAATTCTGCAAGGAACATCATGGTTAGGTGGGGTTCTTGCAAGATAATCACAAAAGCGGAGCTGAGATTTGTGGGCTGGCTCTCCAAGATGGACTTTTGTGGAAGGTTTAGCTTTTCCTCCTCTGTTTAAGACATTTATCGGGGATAGTGATGTCCTGTTTCGTGTCACAGTGGGTCTTGTCAGAGTTTAGAGGAGCAGAGATGAGTCTGGTCATCCTGAATTTCTGCCTTGCCCCAGCTTGGGTGGCCCAGTGCAGTATCAACTATGCCTCAGGGTTCTTACCTGAGCACCAGGGAAGACAGAGTTGCACTTAGAAATTAGACCGATCTTACACAGTGAGCTAGAACTGCAGTCAGACTTATCAAATTTCTGAGCAGTATTCCTGGGTAAGATTTCTTTAAAAACCCTGGCCTGTGGAGTTGTTTGGTACAACTTGACGAGAGGCCTCCACTGCTGCCGATGACTCCCTTAATCTAATAAACTGTTCCAAGGCTAAAGAAAGGAAGCTTTTGTGTGAGATCCCTAATGGCATTCTGGGTGCTGTGGCCAGCTACTCCAAAGCAGAGTCCAGCTGCCTGCCTGCCGGTCCATTCTCCTCTCCTCTCCTCTCCCCACCCCTCCCTTCCCCCCTTTCTCCCCGCATGCACACAGTCCCTCGTCCACCTCCTCCATCTTCTTTGTTTCTAATAATTTAATTTACAGCCTTGATCATAAAGTGAATGACCAGGAATGTATCTTTTTTTTTTTTTTTTTGTGAAAATTCAGCAAGATTTTCTTTTCTTTTCTGTTTTTAACCAACTAAATGTTCAGGGCTCAGAAGAAGGCATAATTCACACCAGGGATTCTCAGCTGTGCACACATCTCAAAACTTCCTTACACTCTTGTGAGGCTCTGCCATCTGTGAGTCTGTGCCCTTAAGTCACCTGGTGCCAACCGTATGTGTGCATCAGGGCTGGTATCCGTGAGTCAGGCTGCTTATCACCAAGGATGGCTTCTTATCAGTGACCAGCCTCATCTGCACACAGAGAATATTTACTGACCTCCCCCCAAGAATTGCTGGCTTTGAACTTGAACAAACAGACTAAACAAAGTTGTACCTAAGTAGAGATTACATTGTCTAACAGCTGGTTTTCACTTTTCTATTCCATTAGAACTAATTTATTTGAGGAGAGAGATGGCTCATTGAGTGAAGGCACTTGCTGCCAAGCCTGATAATTTGAGTTTGATCTCTAGAACCCACACAGTGAGAAAGAAACCAAGTTGTCCTCTGACCCGCACACCATCAATCAGTCAATCAATGTAATTAAAAACATTTTTACTGATTTCTTAAAGGTCAGGTCTCTAAAACTTCCTGGTGGATTTTATTCGTAGTTTAAGTTCTAAGTCTTTGGTAAAAAATAAACTTTTCGCATTCATCACTAAGACTCACCTTTGAAAGAAGTTTCTGGCTCCACACAGAGCAAGTGTCTGCCCGGAACCACTTGTGGAACTGCGTTCTTTGTGAGTGTTAGATTGTTCTGTGAAGAGGGAGTTCTCATCCCCGAGTGCCAGAGAGAAATTCAGAATCTACCTAAGGTGGCTGGTCTTTGACAAGCGCGCAAACTCAGTGGCAAGAACCAACCAACAAAAAAACTACCACGTGGAAGGTGAGCAGATGAGTGAGTGCAGTCCTGTCTCTGGCAGAAAGTGTCCGCCCAGGCACGCTGTGTATGAGGCGAGACCCCGAGACTGGTACTAACACCCTGAGGGCCTCTCCTACAGCTGCCTGCAGTCTTTGAGTGGACTCCTCCGGCTTAGTAATTAGCTTAAGCTTCAAGCCCATCCCACACCTTGTCTAACTCCCTCTGGCTACTCCCAGTCCACATCCTGGAATCCAGCTGGGCTGCACAGTCAGGACCTCCCCAGGCGTGCCAGTCTGTCCGTCCGAGGCACAGAGAGAGATACACAGGAGACTGTGTGTATTCAGAGAGCCATGGAGCAGGGGCCCTGCATGAGGACATAGCAGCAAGTTAGTTTGCGGCCTCATGGGAGAAAACTGGGTTTTATCTGTAGGTGACTGTGAGCCCTGGGAGACCTAGCCAGTATTTCCCAAGGCCTTGATAACTGTAGACCCAAGTAAGAGCCTGATATTTTAATGCAAATCTGGGGGCTTTAGACCCCACTTTGTTGCTCACGCCCATCTCCCCCATCACTTAGTTCTCTGCCAGTATCCTCAGTACTCATACTGAAAGACTCCCTGGAGCCTATCTAGACGGGGAGACCCCGCTTCCCAAGGAACAGCGAGACCAGCCTTCGGATGCAAACCGCAAGAGGTTTATTTTGATACACGGGTACCCGGGGCGACCAAGCCTATCGGAGGACTTGCGCGCCTCTCGGTTAGGGTGACGGGTTTTTATAGGGCTCGGGAGCAGGAGGCGCGGTTACAGAAGCGAGAAGCAGTTACAGGGTTCTGATTGGGTGGTTTGAACAAAGCCGTAGTTAAGTCACGTACCCAGAACAGGGAAGGCGGGAAGGCAGATTGTGAGCAGGGTCACGTACCCACCCGGAACCGGAAGGCGGGAAAGAATGCAGCGAGGTAGCTATCTCCTCAGGGAACTTACCGCTATACTGCGCCTACATAGTGTTAACGATCGCTGCTATCTTTTGGTCTTTCAATACCCTTTCATGATCTCCGTCTCCTGACAAGTTCAGAGCTGATCCCAGCAAGTTAGCAGGTTCAGCACGTGGCTTCAGCTTGTAGAGCTGTAAGGAGCATAAGGCGGGGCAGGATAAGGGTGTGGGTCCCTGGCCATAGAGGATGGGAACCCGAGAGTTCTTTGTATTAGAAGCCCATTGATTGGGGATTGAGCCTGAAAGACATTCTGGATCTCACCTTAGCCGGGTGCTGCTGTGACTAAAATCTCTTAGCTGAAGGGTGAGATGATGAGTCCTGTGGCCTTACGGGCTGCAGGTTGTAGGACGGAAGACAGGAGGTGGAGAAATCATAGGAAGTGGCTACTGCAGAGGTTTCAGGACAAGAATTGAGTGGGGAGCAAGCTGGGTGTGGCAGGAGGTGGCATCAGGGATTGTTTTTCATCCACAGAAGGTAGTTCCGAGGGTCATATGAGTAATGAGGTCCGAGGAGGTGATAGTGGCCAGGAATGAGTGGGTTCATTGATATTGACCTCTGAGCCAGCCGCTACCTGTAAAGGATGGAAATGGAGATTTGAACATTCAGCACATTTCAAATGACTGCACTGTCCTTGTGCCTCCTAGCACTGGCTCTGTTCCTCCCAGCCATTTCCCCATCGCAGTGGATTGATCCCTCTGAAGCACCTTGGCGTGTCTATGCCTTCCCAGGGAAGGCCTTTTCAATGACATTATCCAAGGGATGAAGGTCTGGCCTTCATCCCCCAGTGCTGGGTCCCCTGCGTCCTTCCTCGATTAGAGCAGAACTGCTTTGGTTACAAGTGAGACCCCGCTCCTACTCACAGGGGATTTTTTTTGTTTGTTTTGTTTTTTTTTTGTTTTGTTTTGTTTTGTTTTTCAAGACAGTGTTTCATTGTGTAGCTTTTGGCTCTCCTGGAACTCACTCTGTAGACCAGACTGGCCTTGAACTCACCTGCTTCAGGCCTCCCGAGTGCTGGGATTAAAGGCGTGCACCACCACTGCCTGGAATTTTACTGACTGTTAGAAACAGGTTTGTGCTTAGGGACTTGCACGGCCCAGGGGCAACAGCTATTCCTCGTTCCCCTTCTCTTTGAGTGCTGATTTTTATCCTCTCGACCACACTGGTCCTTCTGGCATAACAAACAAACAAACAAACGAGGTGAAGTAGTTACTAGGCTACAAGCCTCATGGCATTTTCAGCAGAGTGGAATAGACTATCCTCTTCCTGAGTGGGTGAGGGCCCCTCTCCCAGGCCAGCCAGTGACGGCCAGGAAGGTGTTCCGCACATGCCTGGAGTAAAGATGGAGCTGTCCTCAGGAACCAGCGGTGTGTGGGGGAGGGGGAGCTGGAGGTAGAGCTGAGGTGCCGGAGACCCACACCCACTGTTACACCTTTGCAGGTTTCAGTCCGGGGTTCCCCAGCCTGAACCTCCAGGGCCGCTGTACCCACCTACTCATTGTCTCCCCTAGCTGGGATGCCCAATATATCCCTACCCTTCTCTCAGTGTCCTCAGGATGCTCCAAGCCCTTCCCCCCCCCCCCAGGAGCTGTCTTGAGAACAGCCCTGGCCTCAGTGTTGCTCATTTTGACACAGGGGAAAACCCAAAGACAGAGAGGTGGAGTGACTCACTGCGAGGCGGGGATCAGATGGCGAGGCGGTTGGTCTGCCCCCTGAGCGCGGTGTTGGACTGTGTGTGGTCTTCCCAGAGAATGTGACCCTCCAGAGTTTCCATCCCCTGCTTGCGGCCCTGTGCTTCCTCGGGTTCTGAGGTGGCCCTTTCACAGGGCGCCACTGCCAGTTCCTGCTGATTTGCACAATGTAAAGTCCTATGGGAATGGGGAGCATTCCTTACAGCCAGGGGTGGACTTCAGCAAATAGCAATTAAAATGCAGATGCTGTATGTCTCTGAGTCTCCTGTCTCCTTCATGCAGATGAGCGTGTGGGGCATCCTCTGAGGGTCTCTGACGGATGCCTCCTCTTGTCCCTCAGCAGCTGGCTTAGGAAGTCTCATTGCCTGAATGTCTAGGCCCATTCTTGTGGCTGATTTGAAATGCAGGCTCTGGTGCTCACGCAGGAGACCCCAGAGGTCCAGTCCTTCCAGGCTGGAATAGCATTTTCTTCCTTGGAGAGCTGTTGAAACATGGGTTTCCACGGTAATGGAGGTTCCCAGCACATTCTTGGAGCTGGCTCTGTGCCTCCAAAATCTGTTTTCCAACATTTCCTGGGCTCTGGCTACTCCAGCTTGTCAAGACTAGACTTGTAAGGCATGGGGGTTACAGAAACACTCTTTCCACGGTTAGAGTCATAGTTTTCAGAGCTGTGCCCAGCCAGCCAGTTCTGGACCATGGCAAACTTGCACTGAGCTCTCTCAAGAAGACTGAAGAAGTCTGGGGTAGGATCCTTTCCCTAGCTCCTTCCTTCCCAAACCCCAGCCTCTCTCTGCCGCCTGCACTGGACCTCAGTATGAAGTCTGCTTCTTTTACAGCCTAGATTGATAGCATCTGGATGTAATTATAATGACAGCTAACGTTAGTGCTGATTCCTCTGCCGGAGTGTGTTCCAAGTCCTTACAGATACCCACTCATTTGGACCTTATTAACATCATGTGGCACATTATCCCCACTTAGCAGACAGAGAACCTAAAGCTCTACACAGAATTAATGTCACTTGCCCAAGACCACACAGCTGTTCAGTATTACTGTGGGCCTCTGGGTTGAGGTGGCCAACTGGCCCAAGCTCTTAGGCAGTGTACTGTACCATCTCTTAACATCAAGACACCAGTGGCAGAGCCACATGTTATGGTGTATGCTTGTAATCGCAGTGCTTGGGAGGCAGAGGCAGGAGTACAGGTCTTCAAGGCAACCCTTAGCTACATAGCAAGTTCAAGACCAGCCCCGGCTGCATTGATCTCAAACTGCAACACCAAAAATGCTCAGATTCCCATAATAGGAGTTTTATGGAAATTTTGCTAGTGGTTTATGAATTTCTCAGTCTTCAATTGAGCTGGACAACTGTGCGTCTCACCCACCTTCTCCATCTGCTCAGACAGCAGCTAAGTGCATCTCACCTCAGACTCCGTGCTGAGGATGGGACATGGTTGCTAATTTACACGTGGGTCTGGACTGGAGGGTAACCTCGATACGGAAGTTATGAACTCTGCTTAAACTCGGGCAGGCTGTGGGGCAGATGCTGAGGGTCCTGCCTACCCCCGCCTCTGCTGTATGGTAATGTGTGTGGTTTCGGCTCCTGGAATGAAGCTCCAGGACTCATGGCAGAATCCTGTTGATCCAGAGTCGAGTAGCATCCTTTTTCCGGGATTTGAACCGGGCAAAGTTGTGGTTGGCATCCACAATAGCTGGAGCCTTATACCAGGCCACCGTCTCTCCTTCCCGTGTAGACAAGATAAAAGGGGTGCTCTGAGGTGCTGTCCTCTGGACATGATGCGGCTGCTCACCGACACCAGATCTGCACAAGATCAAGCCAGTGAAAACTCCAGTGTGAGGACCAGCTGTGGTGGCAAACACCTTTAACGCCAGTGCTCTGGCAGGCAGATCTTTGAGTTTGAGGCCAGCCGGGTCTGCATAGTGAGTTCCAGGGACATCCAGGGCTGCACAAAGAAAACCTATCTCAAACAAAACAAAACAACTAGCATGGAGGAGGGAGGAGCTCCAGAGGCCCTACCCTCGCTGAGGAGCCACTGGCTCCGATGCTGCTGATGGAGAGAGAGTCAGTTTTCTTAGGGTGGCCACTGGTAGGTTCCCCATGGCCAAATGCTTATGTGCACGTGGACACTCACTGAGTAAATAAGTAAATGAAAAGGAGGACATGAAGCTAGGATGGTGACAGTGGGGTCCTGGGGAGTGCTGGAAAGTGAGATTCAAGGGTGGATATAGTAGAGATACATTGTGCTGTGTGCGCATGTGAAAATTCCCAGGAATAGATAAAAAATAAAGTGTTTCAGAAGAATGTCAGAAGCAGAAACTTCTAGAATGAATTTCAGAATCGGACACAGCTAGATAGAGAGTTAGAGCCTAGCGAGAAAATTGCATTACTGCGGTATGGCCATCATGTTAGAGATAAGCAGTTCTTGAATTTTCCTGCTGTTGCTTCTGTCTGAAGCTGAAAAAGAAACACCTCAAAGAGCTGGTGTGTGCTGCACGCTTACTCAGTAAATGAAGAGAGCCCAGCGGTTGCTGGTGTTACAGCGCCTGCTGTCCCTGGCTGATAGAAGGGGTGAGGATGACTTAGATCCAAGCATCTTTGAGATGTATCAAATTAAAGCTGGATATGGTAGCACATGTCTATAACCCCCAGCCGTTGAGAGGCTGAAGCAGAAGGACTAGAAATTCAAGGTTTTCATCTGTTACAGGGTGAGTTTGAGGCTAGCCTGGGCTACACAAGACCTTTTTCCAACAGCAAGTGGCATTGATTGATATATGTGATTAAACAGTAAGGAAAGTTTTAGAGAGTACCCACTTCCTCCAAAACAACCACCACACTCATGTGGTGGCCCTCAGTGGTGATCTTGCGACATCTCTTCTTCATTCTGAGAGTTATCCTGTAGATTCCCCACAGGAGTGTAGGATCTGTGTTTTTACTGATAAGAACAGATACTACACTTGATCATAGCCAAAAGGCTGAGAAGCGATGATGATCTGTGTTTTTAAAGTCTCCATGAAGCTACTAGGGAAGATCCATGCCCACCCCCTTCCTTTCTCTCCCCTCCTCCCACCTTGTTACCCCCATTTTCTACGGCACCCAATTACAGCCTGTTTGTGAGCATGGACGCAAAGAGCATTAATTATGGATTTTCCTCTAAGGAGTAAGGACAAGAGTCACAGGAGAGCCAGCTGAATCTATAGCTTAGGTAGCAAGTAAGGGTGTAAAATGCTTCCAAAGAGAACGTACATTGTAGCCAATGCTGCGAGGGGTGGGGAGGGGAGAGAGCAAGGGTCTGGATATTGGGGCCTCAGCGAGGAGAACACATCGGAAAGTAGGGGAAGAGCTTTCTGAGTGCGAACGAATAAAATTTTCGAGGATTATAGTAGCTGGGTGTCCATACTTAGATCTCCGTATGTCACAGCTCAGACCTAGCAGTGTGGCTCAGGGTGTAGAACAAGGCGCGGATGTGAGACTGCTGGTCGGGGTGACAGAAGAGACATCCATTCACAATACGGGTTAGGATTCCCTATAGCCACCCTGAGCGGAAGCCCCAAATCAGAGGCTTCCTAAGGCTTCACGGTGACAGAGACGGCTGGGGAGCAGTTGTCCTCAGGTTGGTGTGTGGGGCCCACGGTTAGCAGCGCCCCAGCTCTCCTCCAGCCTTCTGTGCTGTTGTTCTTAGCTGCAGCTTCTCCCTCAAGGTCCAGGAGATGGTTGAGGTGCTGGCTTTCACATGTGACCCCAGGTGTCCCTCTAGCTCTGCAACTCCATCTTCCGAGGCTAGACCTCAGTGCAGCATCTCGTGAGGGACAAACTGAGGAACGCCATCTTTGAACGTAGGTAAAATAGAACTGCAGAGAATTTGGGAGAAAAGCCACGGAAGCCTCACCCTGGGACGTTTGTTCCTGCGGCATTCCTGAGTTCTTGAGGTGCTTCAGGTTCTGCCTGAGGCCCTGCTGTAGGGAAAGGGAGAAAAGGTTCCTTTCCCATGAAACGTAGAGTCCAGCAGGAGGAAAGACGGACAGGAGGCAGCCATCAGTCGCCAGCGTGACATCCGTACATGAGTCTTCAGATGTAACTTTTCATAATTAATGCCGAGAGCTGTCCGTGTCAAACACTGCTGTGTGGGGGCCCTCGAACATCCTAGCAGTCAGCCGTGCATGTCTTTGATATAAATTCCATTCACCAGCTGCCCCTCACTAGGCGTAGTGGCCCACACCTCTCATCCCAGCACTCAGGAGGCAGAAAGGCCAGCCTGGGTTATGTAGTGAGTTCTAGGCTAGCCTGGGTTACAGCATGAGACCCTGTCTACACAAGCAAACTGAACGAACAAAAACCCCTTTGAATGCCTGTCCGAAGGTCCTGAGAGAGGAGGAGGGTGGGAAGAGAAAAGAGAGATGTGCAGGTCGACCCTGAAACCCACCCGCATCACACCAGCCAGCGCCATGAGGGGCTGCTTACACAGTTAATCCTAAATCTGACTTTGCTTTGCTTGGTGGGGGAAGATGTGGGGATCTTTCTTGGCTAAGCAGTGTGTGAGGAGCGATTCTGCAGTTCTTCGAGGCATCTGGAGGGCAAGCTGGGCAAGCCCAGGGGTCTGGTCTTTCTCTTCTCATATAACCGTCAGTGAGTGGTCCCCAAACCTGCTTTTGCTGGGAACCCAGGAGGGGCCGTGTTCAGTGTGCTCGTATGAACGGAAGTGATTCTAAATCCAACCTGGAGCCAGTGCCCCCCGCCTAGAAACCCGGCTGCCGTTGCTGTGCAACACTCTTGAGCTATTTGGGATGAAGGACCAGCTTTGCACTCTAAGTTTGCTTTAAGTTTTCACTGTCAGTTCCCAGTCTGCCCTAAAAATAGTGCATTAGAGAAATTAAACAAACAAAAAAAATGTTATTCAATCTGGGTGTTTTAGTTAGGGTTTCCATTGCTGTAATGAGAGAGACACCATGACCAAGGTAGGAGGGTCAGAGTTTGGATCCCCAGAACTCCATAAAAGCAGGTTGGGTATGGCAACCTGATAGGAGGCAGAGATGGGTTTTCTGGAGCCAAAACAGTGAGCTCCAGAGTCAGTCAGAGACCGTATATATAAAATGGAGCTTACTCAAGGAAGACGCCCAGCGTCAGCCCCAGGCCCCTACAGGCACCACGCGTGCGTCCTTCACAGGCAGACTCCAATGTTCATACACACATACATGTGCAAAAAAGTTACTCAAGGGCTGAATGATTGAACTGTAAGAGTGCTTGCTGATCTTACAGAGGACCCGTTTCTGGTTCCCAGCACCCATGTGGAGGCTCACCACCATAAATAACTCCAGGTCCAGAGGATCTGATGCCCTCTTTCCAGCTCCTACAGGGACTATATATATGGATACAGGTGACAAAAAAGACAAAAAAAATGCAGGCAAAACAACCGTACAAATAAAATTAAAATAAATAGAAGCTTTAAGAAAACAATTCTTTAAAAATAATTTCAAAGGTTATTATAAACTCAGGCATCTATTATTAGATTTAAGGGGCATAAAACTTCTCCTGCTGAGACATCTTTTATAAGTTACCTTAATTCCCTGAACTGGAGTTTGCCTACAGACAAAAAAAAAAAAAAAATAGAAAAAAAGGTAAGAAAATCAGAGCCTTTGCCACCAACCTCTAGCACTGTGCTTTGGGCTATGCTGCCCTTGAGGCCCAGGGTCAAAGGCCACCCGGGAACTGCTGTCCATCCCAGGTCCACGTTAGGGCAGTTACAAAAGAGAACGAGGAAGCTCCACAGGAAAAGAGCAGCCTCGCCGTGTTCCCGTCCCTTACACCTCTTGCTCAGCCCATTGCCTTGTGAGCTGTTGGCCCCGCCAGAGCTCCACGCGCAGGTGAAGATTTCACTCTGTACCTGCAGCTGGAGAAGCAAAAGGTCACGGCTAATTGTAACCCGTCTCCAGTTCCCTTCTTGAATGCACCTTTGGGCCTACGCTGGTTGACTCAACCTTTCGGAGGACCGGCGAGGTGGTGGTCATCTCCGGCTGGCATGGCCTGGCTTGGCCCAGGGAAGGTGAGGTCACGGTGTGGACTCTGTGTTACAGTTCTCCAAGGAGAGGCACGTCATGGACAGGACCCCCGAGAGGCTGAAAAAGGAACTGGAGGAGGAGCTGCTGCTGAGCAGCGAGGACCTGCGCAGCCACGCCTGGTACCACGGCCGGATCCCGAGACAGGTATGCCCTCTGCTCTCCTCGGGCGATGTCGCTCTTCGAGTCCTATTCAAAGACCACAAAACTCTAGTTCTGTGAAGTGACATAACTTAGACCTGTCTCTAAAGAGACTTTGGGAAGAGCCGAGGTGGGACTCTAGATACATTTCCAGTCAGGGAGGAAAGGTCTATGCTCCTGGGGGCTGCATACATATGGGCAGGAGGCCGCAGCCTCAGTAGCAGCTGCCGGAAGGAAGTGGATGGCTGGGGTTCAGATAATGAAGCTCTTGGCCAGTGGCCAGAGCCTCCTACCACCTTGTTTTGAAGGCTGTGACTTATGTCAGTTGACAGGGCAGGTGGCACAGACTGGCAAGGCCACCCCTGCTTCAATGTAGCCAGCAGAATGTCCACTGTCTGTGTTCCTTCTTTCCTGGGTCCTGTGACTCGGAGATGGGGAGGAAAGGGGATTATCCGAGGGACCACAGCTTCGCAGCCCAGGATATCTTTCATAGGCTTGTCATCAATAATGTTTTTATTTAATACTCTAAGAACTGAAAAACAGGCTCAGTCCGCTGAATTGAAGTGTACACATGGGTTTTATTACAAGCATAATCTGGCCAGTCATTAATCAAGGACAACATGACAGGATGTCCAGGACTAAGGAGAATGGTGGCTTGTTGTAAATATTGTCTTTGGCATATCAGATTTCATTTTTTTTAAAGTTGTTATTACATTTATTTATTTATTTATTTATTGTGTGTGTGTGTGTGTGTGTGTGTGTGTGTGTGTGGAGTGCACCATAGCACAAAAGACAACTTGGGGAATCCTTTCTCTCTTTCCAACATACGAATCTTAGGGATCCAAACTCAAGTCTTCAGGCTTGGCAGCAAGTACCTTTACCTGCTAAGCTGTCCTGTCAGCACCACTTGTTTTTTTGTTTTTTTTTTTTTTTACGCAGGCAAAGAAATAATTCCTATTCTGATCTTGAGATATATACCTCTTTTTGTAATCTTAAAATCGATTTTAGAAAATACAGATAAAAAAAAAAAAAGAAAATTCAGCTCTTATCCTTAATTGTCTCCCCTGGAGATAGCTGTTACAAACGCTTTGGTGTGTATCCCTCCAGACCTCCTCAATCAAGTCGGAGATCTTACTGCTTTCCCTGGCCCACTTTCTTCGCTTAATGATGCGCCCTGGGAATTCGCTCCGGCTGTAAAATCTCCCCCTGCCCCGGCACACGCCACGCAGATGTCCATCACACGCAGGCATCACAATTTATGGCGTGTTTCTAGCTGTCTGAGCAGCATCCTGTAAGATAACTACCATGTTCAGACCCTATAATTCCTCCTCCTGGCTCAATTCCGGGAAATGGAATTTCTGCGTGAAAATGTATTTTAAGGCAAAGATGCAATTTTAAAGTAACCATGGCAGCATACTGTTCTGAGCTGGCAGAAGTAACGCGTCACTTGGATGCTAGAATATCCTAGAAAAAAAAAAATGCCGTCGCTGCTGTCCTTCCTCGTGTGCCGGGAGGGTGGATCCTCAGCAGCCTCCATGGCAGTGATAGCAGTGCACCAGCGTTCTATCCCTTTGAAACTGCCAGCCACTTTATGTAATATCATTATCTCCATCTCATAAAGGTCATAACCGAGCCGCAGAGCGCTTATGTGCTTTGTCTAGTCACACAGCTGGGGCAGAATGCAAACCTGGGCGGTCAGGCTCCAGAATGATTGACACTATGGCAGTGTAATTGTTGGCTGTAAACGTCGCCATCATGGCAGTTACCTATTTGGGGGTACCCATTGTGTTACAGGCATTGGACTACTGTTTTACATATTCTTCATATGCAAATGTATCATCTTTACAATAACTTTGTGTGAGAGAGAACCTCAAGTGAGTTGTTTTTTTTTTTTTTTTTCCCTAGCCTCCTAGCATGTCCAGAATCTACCGTGTCATCCCTAGGCTCAGCCTGCTCTGTAGATGGGAATCTTAGGAGGATGTCTGGGGACCCATACAGCCTCTTCCTCCGCCCTTCACTGATTACCAGGGAAATCAGACCCAATGAGCACACAGTCCCCTGTCTTCCTGCTGTTTTACACCCTTCAAGTGTGTGCTGATGTCATCTTCTTGTGCCATCTTCCGGGCACCCTCATCTGAAAGATAATTCCCCCAAGCACCCCATCTCCCTTCTGAAGTTTCCTTTCCTTAGCATCATAACATCTGACACACCACACCTGCGGCCATGTGTCCTGAGAGCATTACACAAAGCATGCAAAGGCCCCCGAGAAAGTACACAGAGTCATTGCTGTGTCCCCTGAGCCTGAAGTGGTGCTGGGCATTCAGAGGAGGGCCAATAGATAGTTGGGTATTTTTTTTGTTTTTGTTTTGTTTTGTTTTGATTTTTTTTCTGAGAAGGGCTGACCTCAAACATATTATGTATCCCAGGCTGGTCTCAGAATCACAGTCCTCCTGTTTTCGTACAATTGAGCATGGTTGTACCCTGCTAGTAAATAGTTCTTGAGTGTGACATTTAAAAACTAAAGAAGGAGCACTAGGAGATTGCTCTGTTGCTAAAATGCTCACCCTGCAAGCACAGGAATCTCGGTTCAACCCCCAGAACCGGAATTAAGACCCAGAACAACAACAACCAAAAAACCCCCAAACAAGCAAAACCGAGGGAAGTCGGATGTGCTAAAACATGCAGTGGGAGGCAGAAAGGGGCAGATTCCTGGCTTATGGGAGATCCTGTCTCAAAAAGAGAGATGGGCTGTGCCTAAGGAATGACGCCCACGGTTGTCCTCTGGTCTCTGCACACACACGTGCACACACAGAAGAGACAGCACTGCCTCCTGTTCAGCCTTTCCCGCTCCTCACTTACCACTTCGTCTGCAGGTATCGGAGAACCTCGTGCAGCGAGACGGTGACTTCCTGGTTCGGGACTCCCTGTCTAGCCCTGGGAACTTTGTCCTGACCTGTCAGTGGAAGAGCCTCGCTCAGCACTTTAAGATCAACCGGACTGTTCTGCGGCTCAGCGAGGCCTACAGCCGGGTGCAGTACCAGTTCGAGATGGAGAGCTTCGACTCCATCCCTGGCCTGGTGCGCTGCTATGTGGGCAACCGGCGGCCTATCTCCCAGCAGAGCGGGGCCATCATCTTCCAGCCCATCAACAGGACAGTGCCCCTCTGGTGTCTGGAGGAGCGTTACGGCACCTCGCCAGGCCGAGGCCGGGAGGGCAGCCTTGCTGAGGGGAGGCTGGACGTTGTCAAGAGGCTGAGCCTCACCACGAGCCTCCAGGCTCGGGAACACAGCTTGCCCCGTGGAAACCTCCTCAGGTAGGTCTGTGGGCTGCCGGGGGGGGGGGCGGTGGGGAGGGGAGGGTGGGCTTAGGCTGAGGAGAGGCTATTGCTACACTCGCTGTTAGTGGACAGCTGGTGTGCAAGACTAGTTCCCCGTTAGAGTGCATCCAAAGCACATGGTGGAGCTGGGCACACAGGTGGGATGCAAGACTGTCAGTGCTTTGAGGCTGAAGTGGGGGGATTGCCCCAAGTTCAAGGCCTTTGCAGCCTGCAGAATGAGACCCCCATCTCTAAAACAAAAGGCAACAAAACAAAAACAGCAGGGCCTGAGCAGGGGACAGGTTCCTCTGAGGGCAAGGCGGTGTCTGGGGGAACATTGCAAAGAAGAGGGTGTTCCAAGGTTCAGTGTGGTGCCGCAGCCAAGGGCCAGAGAAGCCTGGAGGGTTGACTGGTCAGGCTGGACTTGTGCAGATCTGTGTAAGGGAGGGGTGGGGATAGGAGGAGAACTCTAGCTGGCGGTGGGGCCTTTATACCAGGCTAAGGGGCTACAAAAGTCTGGCATGGTGAACAGCAAATCCTGAAGCAGAACTGGGGAGCAGTAGGCACAGACTGAGGAGACTGAAGCAGGAAAGCCAGCAAGGGTTTCAGGGAGGACCCCGGCCATAAGGGAGGGGTGGGCTTCCAAGGTCTTCCGGATTGAAGGGGACCCAAGAAGACCACCTAGTGACTACAGGGAAAGCCATGTGCCTTGGAGGAAAAAGTCATTTCATCCAAGCAGGGACTGTGCGCTTGCAGACTGTCAGCATCCAGCAGGGGTCAGTGCTGAGGGCTGGGGAAGGCAGTGTGGGAAAAGGATTGACTCCGAGGGAACCCATCGGGTTGGAAGGACTGGAGGTGTGGAGGGAGGAAACTGGACTCTGCGCCCCTAGGAATGATGAAAACATTCAGAGAATAGGGCAGGAAAGGGCTGAGAGGCGTGCTCTGTGTTTGCCTAGGACCCGACTTCCAGAGCTGAGAATTCTTCACAGATCTAACTGACAGAGCCTGTGGGAGGAAAGCTGAGTTGCAGACTGGCCACCCTAGTGTGCAGCGGCCCCTCCCCTGCCCCACTCCTGGCTTCTGAGCTCCCATGTATAAGTGACCCATTCTCCTCTCTGCTTTTGCGTCTGGGCCAAGAGAAAACATAAACTATAATTTCTTTACTGCAAACGCCTTATGAAGTACAGGTCTACGTGAGTAACATAAATTACAGCTGTTCCCTGGTATGCATTAGTCAGCAACTGACTCAGAACCTGTGGCTCCATGCTGGTTCCATGCGGCTGGCTGTGCAACCCTGGGCAGAGACCTTAACTATTCGGGGACTGTTTTTCTCCATCGGGAAGCCTGGAAGCTTCGAGGGTTAACTAGGGAATGGGAAATGTTTACTTACGGCAAGGGCTGATATTCCCGGTAGCTGTTATTCTCTGAAGGGGAGGCAAAAACTAGACTTAGGGGCAAGCAGGGAGGCAAGGAAGGATATGGGAGGTGCAATTCTGATTGTCTTCTGGAATGCAGAGGCACTGGTAAGCTTCCCACAGGAAACAGCCAACACAGTCCAGGTGGGGGAAGGGCAACCTCAAGGTGACCAGGGGCCTTCACAGGCTTGTCACCCTACCCTGTTGCCCTCCAGTAGCTTCCCCACGTCAGTTTTGGCCCGCTGCCACCTGCCCTGACATTAGGCATGCTGCAAGCTTGGCTGGCAGCACCAGGCCCTGGGCAAAGGTGTCCGTTCTCGGCCATGCTGCATTCCACTTGCCCAGCTAGCTGCTCTGGGCCCTTGGAATCCGAACGGTTGATCGTTGATCATGGTGGGCACTGCTCAAATATCGTTTCTCAGAAGCCATTTCCTTTTGTGATTTGCCTTGCCTCCACTTACTTATGCTGGAAGTTAAGTCTTTTTTTCCCAAAGGTAGGAAAGAGCTTCTGGTTTGTGTGAGAGTGGTTTATGCTTCAGGGGAATTCGTTCCCTGTGGCCCAGCCGGTGCTGTATATCTCTCCCACTATCAAGAGAATACAGTTCACTGCAGGCTGTAATTAAAACAATCTCCAATTCGAATCAGAAAGGACAGAGGGTGTGGTGGAGTGTTTCAAGTTACCCTCAACCTTTTCCCTGGGTGGCCGTACGCTGCGCCTTCAAGTTGCCATTTGGTGACCATACTAGCCACTTTGTTTGAAACACAGCAGTTGGAGGTCATCTGTGGGTGCTCCAGGCCCAGCCAGGAAGATAGGTATGGCAGCTGCCCCTGGGATCTGCAGATCATTTGGGGATGGGGAGAAGGGAGAGCTGATCTGGTGCATAGAAACGGAAAGTGGCCTCCAGCTTCCTTCCAGCTGACATTGATCCATTGTGGAAAAGTTGTGTTAGTTAAATAAGCCATTCCCCCAGGGGATGAGAGTCACTTAGAGGTTTTTTAAAAAGTACACATTCCAGTTCATCAGATGCCTTCCCACTACTCCCCAGAGGATGGTGACCCAATCACCCTGCTCTTTTCAACAGGATGGAAAGGCTAAGGAGGCATCCTAGGACTCAGCTGCTTTGGCCCTGGGGGACTCGGCACACCCCATCAGCTCCTCCTCCTCTGCGGCCTTGCCGTTAGTGTTAGGGTATGCGCTGCGTACTTTCTGGGAGTTTTCTTTCCTTAACTTTCCGAGACGCTGCCTAAAGAACGTTTACCACTTAATGACACGTTTCTGCCTGGTCTCTGGCTTCAGGAATAAAGAGAAGAGTGGCAGCCAGCCCGCCTTCCTGGATCACGTGCAGGACAGGAAGGCCTTAGCTCTCAAAGCCCACCAGTCGGAGAGTCACCTGCCAATAGGTAGGTGTGTGTGTGGGGGGGTCTCAGGGAAGAGGGTGGTGGTGTGGCCCTGGGTGTCCTCGGGCTTCTCCTGCCTGAACAGACCAGCGGGTTTGAAGACTGGGGAGGTTGGCGGAGCTGTGTGGTTGGCACTCCGAGCTCAGTGCTTTATGCATGCAAGCGTTTCAGTCCCACAACCAGCTTCCAGAGTGAGCACAGTTATCCTCATTTTGCAGCTGCGGAAACTGAGGAGTTAAGGTGTTAAGTAAGAGGATCACCTAGCATTTCTCTGCAGCCAAGTTTCAAACCCTTTTGATTAGTGGTGGCCATCATGATAAAAGAGTCTGCCCCTTATTGCACCCCTCCTTCATCAATGGCACTGTTGGTCCCGGGGCCCCTAACTAAGTAGCTGTGCATGGACACCTTGCTGTTTCTCTATACTCTTTCCATGGCCAGGAGAGTGGTGGGGTGTGGGACTTGGGAGATCCATAAGCATTTAGCGCTGGTGGTATGGTTTTTCATTTCGTTTACATATAACCTTCCACGGGGGCCACAAAGTGATTTTTGCCCCTTTTGTAAACTGTTTGTGTGCCTTATCTCAGCATGTCCATCTGCCTTCCCTGTGTCTCTTGCTCTCTTGTTAATGCTGCCTGAAATCCCCACCCTGACTTTGTGACTCAGAGCCCTTAATGCTATGTGGCTGGAGGCCTCTGTTTCTTAAGGCAGGACTGTGTTATTCACTGCCCAAGACGTGTTTCCCTGTTCTGACTGTCCCAACCTGCTGTGACCATAAAATGGTGTTAGAGCCCAGCCCCTGGGGTTTAGAATCACTCCTAGAGTGAGGTGGAGCCAGGGCAGCCTTCACAGTGTTAGACTGCCACAAGCCAGATGAGGTTTGAGAAAGTCAGTGGTTTTCTCTTGTGGCAGAGAGGGGAACCCAAGGACATGGAGTGAGCTCGGGGAGCCTTCCACTCTCATCTTGTCTTCTCTTCTCCAGATGACTCTCTGACCTTCTCTTCTCCTCTGCAGGCTGCAAGCTGCCCCCGCAGTCCCCGGGTATGGACACAAGCCCTTGTCCCAGCTCTCCTGTGTTCAGGACTGGCAGCGAGCCCACCCTGAGTCCGGCGCTGGTACGGAGGTTCTCTTCAGAGACTAGGGCAGGGGAGGCACTGCGGGGATCAGACAGCCAGCTGTGCCCCAAGCCACCCCCAAAGCCCTGCAAGGTGCCCTTCCTCAAGGTTCCCCCCTCTCCATCTGCCTGGCTCAACTCAGAGGCCAACTACTGTGAACTGAACCCGGCTTTTGCCATGGGCTGTGGCAGGGGAGCCAAGCTTCCCGCACAAGCTCATGGCGGTCACGAGGAGCTGCTGACAGCCAAACAGAACGGGGCATCGGGTCCCCGGAACTCTGGCATCAACTACTTGATCCTCGATGGGGATGACCAAGGGAGACAGTGGGACCCGCTGGCAGCACAGACGGATGAGGGTCAGGAGGACAAGAGCCAGTTCGTGCCACCTCTCATGGAGACTGTGTCCTCATTCAGACCCAATGACTTTGAGTCCAAGCTCCTTCCTCCAGAGAACAAGCCCCTGGAAACGGCCATGCTGAAGCGTGCAAAAGAAGTGTTCACTAACAACGACGCCAGGGTCATCGCGCAGCACATGCTGAGCGTGGACTGCAAGGTTAGTGTTCTGTGGCTGGCCCCCTCCGCTACTGAAGGTTCTTAAAGGGGTCTACCTGGCCATGCTCTGCCTTGCCTTGCCTTGCCGGGTAGATGCTTTGTCATAGGGAAAAGCCAGACGATAACACAGGTGTGGAGGTTTATTTACAGGGTGGGAACCATTGTCAGAGCAACCTTTGCCCAGCAGGAAACTGGTAAACTTCACCTTGCCCAGAGTGAGAGCAGGCCTGCCCCTGAACCCCGCCTGCTGATGACCAGAGCTTCTGTGAATCCTCCTCCTCTTCCACCTCCTCCTCCCTGCTGCTCACTTTCAGAAGTGGAATAGCTCAGGGCGAAGGGGTACAGCTGCAAGCCTGGTTGCTGGAGGTGCAGGGCCCTGGCTACTTTATTCTATTCTGCATTACACTTACCTACACATCACATTCATTTTATTACTGGGATAATCATCTTCAAGCTGATTTCTTGCTGTTTTATTTTTATTATTTTTTTTTAAATAAGAATTGTCCAAGTTAGAAAAAAAATATAAGATACAGATTAGAAGAGGAGATAAAATCTTACAAAATCTAGGTTCCTGGGCCTGTGAGATGGCTTATTGGGTATATAGAGCTGGTGCCAAGCCACAACCTGAATATATTCCCCAGAGCCTACATGGCTGAAAGAGGGCCAACTTCTCTGACCTATATACACATCATGGCATTTATACATGCACACAAAAGCATGCGTGTACACACACACTAAATAAATGTAATGAAAATCTCAAAACTCAGGTTGGAGAGATGGCTCCATGGTTAAGAGCACTGGCTGCTCTTCCAGAGGACTCTAATTTGATTCCCAGCACCCACATGGCAGCTCACAACCATCTGTATCAGCAGGTCCCAGGAATCTGACACCCTCTTCTGGAGCTTGTGGACACTAGCCACCCATGTGTTGTATAGACATACATGTAAGCAAAGCACTAATACACATAAAATAAAGAAAAAAAAACTAACTTAAAAACATCTAGTTTCCTAATAATCACCACTGACAACACTTGGAACGTGGAATCCTAGGCCTATTGGTATTTGTAAATAAGACTTGTTTATCATATATAAATACAGTTCCAAGCTTGTTACTCTCACTCTATATCTACACACGCTTTTATCATCCTCATTTTTTGTAGGGGTATTTGTTTCAGGAGCAGGTGATCTGTGTTCATGAGCTCTCAGTATCCCTTAGATAATGAGCATCTTGGGCATAGCCCACCTTCTTGGCATATAGTAGTTGATACTTGGGCATTTGAGTGACAGATAAGGCCTCATTGAAATCTGAAGCCCTGTTTCATCCAGCTCAGGGGTTAGGGATTGTTCAAAAGCTGGATTTTCCTTCCTGTGTCAGGAATCCTGGCTGGGAATCTAATCTAGCAATACCCCAGGGAGTTCTGGAGAGGATAAAGGACTCCCCAAACAACTACTCTTCAAGCCACCAAATAGCCACCAAATGGGTCGAAAACACCCTCTTCCTCAATCCAGGACTGGAAGGGTAACTAGATGACCACTCTAAGTCAGCACCTGTGGTTGGGGGTGTCATTCATGCTGGTAGAGGAAGGAGGGGGGTGTCCCTGCTAAGCAGGCCCCGAGGGGAAAGCCAGGAAATGGGAATGCTGCGAAAGACCAAGACCTATTAACTCTGGTGGCTGGGTATCCTTGGGCAGATAATTTGCCATGTTAAATCCTTACCTACTGTCTGGTGGCAAGAGGACTGAGGGTGTCTGTCACAGCTGGTCAGCCAGGCTGAACCCTGAGGCTGGAACCATGCCAGAGGTGAGAGTCAAACCTAGTGTGAGTCTGCCTGCTCCCCCCACCCCCAACCTCCAGGAAGCAGCAGAGGGGTCTGTAGCTACTGGACAGTGCCTTTTCTGGGGCATTGGACCCTTGGGTGTCTATGAAGGAGGAAAAGAGGAGGGGATCCCTGCCCACTGCTTTTGATAGCCTTCAGAAGAAAGCCTAAGTCTGATGTCATGTGACAGGTCCTCCTTTCCTGCCCTCTGCATTTTGTCTTCCTGATGGGCCTCCTCCCGCATCTGTCTTCAGGCTTTGCTAGAAGATAGGTTTCTTGGGAGTCCCCAGCAAGCAAGGAGAAGCCAGCCTAGACTGTTCACCCTAGCCCTCATGGGCAAGGCTGTGTTCAATCCTCTGAATACTTCTCTCCACCAGTTTCCTTGTTTGTTTCCCGGAACTAGTACCAGGCACAGTCAGTATCTCCAACAGGAAATTTTTTCCCACCCCCAGTGTAGCAGCAACGAGATGGAGTCACCCAGGAGCCGGAAGCAGGCAGGGAGCAGTGTCTGGGGCCATGTGCCCGTTGCCACCCTAGCACATGGGTCAGGAGCAGCTGCTTATGAAGGGCCTCGGACAGTGGGTGGTTCTGGGTACACTGGAAACTGGAGCCCATTAGGACCCAGCATCCCAACTCAGGGCCCCTCCACCTGCCGATGGGCACTGCTTGTTTCTCACTTACCCTGGTGGAACACAGCTACTCTCCTACTGTCTTTGAATGTGGACGTGAAGTCCACTAGTTAAGAACTCAGCCGTTAAGGATGAGTCCAAAACGCAGCACTGTCCACTAGCCGCCTGGCCCTCATTCTCTGTTTGTGGAGCTCTGGGTTCATGGCCTGGCCCAGAGTATGCACTAAGTGTCTATCAGTGTCACATAGTCAGCCTTGATTGAGCAACTGCTGCATGCTGGGCTCACTGGCATCTCTATCCTAGATGGACCTGCTCTTTAGTAGGAATGGGATGAGAGGGAAAGTGAGACAAGGACTTGGTCCACAGCTTGGCTGGAAAAAGCTTTGGCAGGAGTGGGTGGACTTGCGAGGCTTGAGCAGGGGCTTCAAGCTAGGGATCACGGCCAGCTGAGATGAATCCAGGAGGCTGGACAGTTGGCAAGGTGAATGCAGAAAGTTCTTACACGAGGAGGCACATGTGCTAGGATTTGTATCAGAAGCCATGGAGAGAGGGGTTGGTGGAGATAGGCCTCATTGCCTTTCTCAGTGTCTGTAAGTTTCTGCTTCTTGGCCCACACAGGACCTTGCTGTTACAGCACTTTACCATCAAGTTAGGGAAACCCATGTGTATGTAGGTGCAGGTCTGAGTCCTCTATGCTGTGAACAGCACAGCCAGAACACCCAGCAATTAGACCTGGCAATCTCATTTCATTTTAGGCCTCTTCATATCGGAGAAGAGGGCCAGGCCAGGTACCCACTGGGTCTTGTCAGGACACCACAGTGGCCTTGAAGCAGTGGAGTGTGGAGGAGTAGGAGCGGAGGCTGTAGTGTGCAGAGGCTTCACAGAATGGTGGCAGGTAGGATTTGGAGGACAGAGGAGCTAGAGTGCCTCACTTTAGGGCACTTAGGACATCCTGCCCTGCCAACATAAGGTCAGCCCACAGTAAATGCTGCCACCTCCTCCTTCTCTAATCCCCAAAGGACTTAGTATGGGCCAAGTGTGGGCTCAATGTCCCTCAGTCCTCTAGCTCAGCCATGGAAGGTATGTGTAGCCCTAGAAAGGGAGCTGATGATGAGACACTAAAGTTGCAGTAAAGGCTTCCTGCTCTCAGAATGGAGCCCTCCGAATGCCTGCTGGTGCTTCCAGAAGAAAGCTGTCAGTGGTGAGCCTTTCAGTCTTATTATGTAGAGGGGGTGGGTTACAGTACACCCCAAAGAGGTACAGGGCTTAGAAACTCTGGCAGGATAATGGTCTAAATGTGGGAAAGGTCACCATGTGGAATACCTTGCCATGGTCAAGGTGGAACTCTTTGCCAGGATCTGGACAGAACTGCCTCCTTTCCACACGGCCACTGACTTACAACTTGTATTTTCAAATAGTCATTTGAATCCTTGGCGAAGCCCTTGAGAAAGTCAAATCTAAACTACAGCAGTCTGGAATGAATCCTGATCCTGTCCTGGGTGCCACCACTGAACAGCCAGGTCCTCAGGCTTTTCCCCCCAAGGCTGACAATACTTGCCTGCTCAGTTAAAGACATTTTAGGTCAGGTTTAACAATTGCTGAACTTCCAGATCTTTTGTGTGACATGGTATGAAGATCTCTGCAGTGCTTATATGCCTGGAGTGACTATGGTAGAGTCAGTCCACCAGATGAAGAACAGGAACCATCTGGTGCCTGCCACATGTCCAGACGTGATTAGACCCACTGAATCCCATACTATAGTATGTCAGTGAGCTGTCATCATGGCTCCAGTTTAGAGACATGCTGACTCCACTGTAACATCTCAGCATGATGTGTACTAAGAAATGGCCAGGTCCAACATCCAATCCCATTAAACTGTGATTATGCACATTAGAAATGAGATGGTAAAAAGAATGCAGCATAAGAAACTCAAGAATAAATTTAATCAATGAAGAAAATAGAAAAGAATTGGGTTAGGATGAGAGCTGGCTTGGATGAAAACAAAAAAGATTTTCTTTCAGGGAAACCTCTCTGGAGAAGACGTGGGTGTGTTGGTTTCAAATCACCACATATGTTTTTGATGGCTTCCAGCCGTAAGGTGCACTTACTGCACTCAGGAGAGGCGCAATTAAGGGCAACAGCAGCCAGCCGTGGCTGTTAAGTGAGAACATGAATGGCAAAGCCTGGAGCAGAGGGGAGCTTGGACGGCGCTTTGCTTCTCCACTGAAGAGACTGGCAGGCTTCACACACGCAGCCTTGCTGTTGGCAGCAAAATGTCTCCCCAGGGTCCAGCCTGTGTCAGGCCAAAGCTCGAGTAAATGAGTTCCCTGGCTGAGGACCAATGTGTACCAAATCTTCAGGCTGTGACAACCACTTAGGAGTTCGCTCAGTCGTTTGCCCACTCAGCTTTGTGTGTGTTCATGTACGTGTAGTGTGTGGAGCTCAGAGGACAGACCCAGGTGTCCTGAGGAGCTGTACTCCTCATTAGATGAGAGACCTCTCTTACTGAGACCTGGGGCTTGCCACATAGGCTGGCTGGCTGGCTGGTGAGATCCAGAGGTCCATCTGTCTCTGCCTCCTCAGTGCTGAAGATTAGGGGCCCATGCCACCATGCCTGGCTTTTTACACGGGCACTAAGAACCAAATTTGGGTTTTCATGCTTATGCAGCGAGCAATTTATGGACCAAACTATTTCCCCAGCCCCTCCCCCAGTTTTATATTTTATTATGTCTATTAAGATTCTTCAAATATCATGTATGAGAAACGTTTTGCATGTTGTCACTCAATACAAGCACATTCCATCCACAGCCACAGGGATTCTGTGTACTATATTTCTTTCCTCACGCTAAATTAACAACTGGGGCCAATCCACTTCCTGATCCAGCGAATTTCTCCTTGGCTCCTGACAGGTTGCTAGGATACTGGAAGTCTCTGAAGACATGAAGAGGAGCATGGGTGTGAGCTCAGGACTGGAACTCATTACCTTGCCTCATGGACGCCAGCTGCGCCTGGACATTATAGAAAGGTGAGCAGGCACTTTCAGCTCCTTGCGGGGGGGGGGGGGGGGTCTGTGCGGCAGGATGCAGAGGGAGGGAGGAGCAGCATCGGACTGTCCCGTCACTCCAGGGCTCGCACAACTCTTCTCAAGCCTGAGCTGCAGAATACTTGGAGATGAGCAGACAGTGCAGTGCAAGTCTGGGCCATCACACCTTCCTGGCCCGTTCCTGCCTGGAGGCTGGAGAGTGGCCTTGTTTGAAGCTGGCACGGCTTCAGCCGGAGCACTACCTCCCTGCTGCTTTCCATCTCTCTCACTTTGTCTGTGCAGTGAAGACCCCTTGCTGATTTGTTAGGATTGGGAAGGACCGAGGAGAACAGGTTCTGACCTCTTTCTGCTTTTTTTCTTTTCTTTCTCTCTCTCTTCTTCCTTCCTTCTTTTTCATTCTTCTTTCTTTCTTTCTTTGTTCCTTCCTTCCTTCCTTCCTTCTTTCTTTCTTCTTTCTCTCTCTCTCTCTATTTTGTTTATTGAGACAGGGTTTCTCTGTTTAACAGCTCCAGTTGTCCTGGAACGTGCTTTGTAGATCATGCAGGCCTCAAACTCACAAAGATCCTCCTGCCTCTGCCTCCCAAATGCTGGCAGTGAAGTTGTGCCCCGCCACCAAACAAATCTATCCTTAAGCGATAGATTAGGGATCTCAGGGCTCTGAAGCCAAGCTGACACTTTTCAAAAGCACTGCAAACCCCGGGTAGTACCTTCTCTTGCTGCACTAAAACTACGCTAGCAATTGCATCCTAAGAAAGGGTTTGTTTCAGTTCACAGTCCCTCACGGTGGGGAGGCCTAGACACCAGGAGCTTGAAAGATCTGTGGCTTCAGTGAGGAAGCAAAGAACAGTGAATTCGAGCTGCTGCTCAGTGCCCGTCTCCATTTACACAGTACAGGGTCCCAGCTGGGGAGCCCTGCCACCCACCGTGGCTTGTCTGCATACCTCAGCTAAACCCCCTCCCCAGAGGTCCATCTACCAGCTGATTTTAGATGGCGAGTTGACAGTACTCCCCATCACAGTAGGTGCCCATTAAAACACACATGCCTGTAATCTCAGTACTGGGGAGGCTGAGGCAGGAGAATAGAGTCCAGCCCAGGCTACGAACAAAACAAAACAAAACAAAACAAAAGCACGCCCTTGCCTATGGAATGCTTCGTATGAGACATTCTTTTAAGACTAGATTTTCAGATTATCACAAAAGCTGTTCTCTCTTTCCCTCTCTACCCCTTCTATTCCCCTCCCTCCTTCCTCTTACCCCAACCCTCCTTCCCTCTCTCTCTCCCCTTCCCTCCTTTTCCATTCCCCACTATTTGCAGTAGCCAGGACTGCTGTGGCTTCCATGATATTCCTGGAATATTTTTGCTTATTAATTCTAGGCGTTCCTTTTACTTTTATTTCTTTCTGCTATGATACTATTTCTTAAATTTAATTTTATTTATATATTTATTTATTACAATTTATTCACTTTGTATCCCCACTGCAGCTCCCTCCCTTGTCTCCTCCCAGCCCCACCCACCCTCCCTTTTCTCCCTCTATGCCCTTTCCCTAGCCCCCTGATAGGGGAAGACTTCCTCCCCTTTTATCTGACTCTAGCTTATCTGGTCAAGAGATAAAAAATTTTTTAAGTTGACGTGTGATTATCCATATATGCTAGCAGCTGTTGGCCGCTGGAAGTAAAGACCGCATTTCACAGAACTTTACAAAGATAAGTGTGGGGTTACATGCCTGCAATCCCAGCAGGCAAAGTGGAGGCAGGAGGATCACAGTTTTGATGCTAGTCTGTCATATATACAGTGAGCCCAGGTCAGCCTGGAGACATGGTCTCAACAAACAAAACAAATGACTTTGAGAGAGTGAGGCAGAGGCTGCGGGGTGAGGTGGGTGGCGGGTCAGGAGGAGGATAAATGTTTAGCAAGTGCCCCCCGACTTTGTTCAGGCTCATGGGGAATTGCATGTGGAGCCTCCATGCTAGCCACTTTTCCTGACCAGACGCCTCAGTTCCAGTCTCCTCTTCCTCCTCATGCCCAGCAGCACCTCTCACTTCCCCTGTGTTGTTGTCTGGGTGGTGTAGTCATCCACTTCCTCATTTCTGGAGACTCTGCAATCTGAAATCTCCAGAGCCTTTTTTCTTCTTCTGGCACTGAGAGGTGTGCTAGGGCTGGAGCTGGTCTGTGCCCTGTCAGCAGCTGTGGAGAAACTCTCTTGCTTTTTGTTTTCTTTGTTTTGTTTTGTTTTTCTGACTTAAACTCTTGTTAACATCCTTTTCTTTTTGCTGCTTGCCTAGAATCTTGAACCCTGATTTGTTTCCTATCCATCTCTGACTGTGGGATCTACCCCCAGAGCCTGGGGGATAGTTTGATGAGTTTGGTGTGTTAACTAATAGGCCAAGGTATAAGGAGTCCTGTACTACACAATGACTTCATTTTCTTGCTCTTGAATCAAAACTGCCCTTGACTTATAATTTACCACCTCATTCCTGGGCAGCCTAAGCTGGAGGCATCCTTCTGATAACGTGAGTACCGCTAGTTTCTGGCCACTGACAAGCCACAGACTGAGTCATTCACACACACTCCCTACCCACCACCACCAGGAAGTCCCCAGCAGATGGTGAACAAGTGATTATCATCGCCCAGTTAGCCACTGGTGGCTCGCCACCTCCTAAGGGGTGTGGGAACATAGGGAGGAACGTGAGTGAAACAGGCAATCAGCTCACTGTTGGTTGAAAGAAACGCCTGCAGTGTTGGGCTGAACTAACATTAATACTTTACTACGAGATAAAACTCTTCAACGAATTCAGAAAGTATACAGTTTAGGTATCTGGTTGGATTCATTAGTTAGAAAGACAAGAAATCAGGAATGGGCCATGGTTGGGGGAAAAGGCAAGAGATAGGACAAACAGACAAAACGAGTCAAGATAGCTATCAATTATAGCTGTACAGGGGTCAGAGGCAGGAAGACCACAAATCCAGTAACAGACCAGGCAAATTAACAAGACCTTGTTTCAAAGTAAAAGGTTAAGAGGGGCTAGGGATATAACTCGGGTGTAGAGTGCTTGCCTTGAATGTGCAAGGCCCTGGGTTCAGTTCCCAGCAAAAGAGAGAGACTGTGGTTTACAAATAAAGACAGAGGTGATAAGTTATTTTTGTGCCACATTTTGTTTGTGTCTCCATTTCACAAACCTTTCCCCTGCTTTGCAAGTGAGTGTACACACACACCCACTCATTCACGCAAACATGTACATACTGGTAAAGACACTTGGAGACAGCAGAGCTCATTACTCAGTTAACAGGCGTTAGGGGAATTGGGAAGGTGAGGCAGACATTGACTCACAGCCACCCTTGCTTAAGAGGGGTGAGGGACCAACTACCTCTGCACAGAAGGAGCACAGCAGAGAACAACAGCCCCAACTATGACTTTTCAGGATAGTGTGACCCTGGAGTTTCAAAGGCACATATGGTATCTTAGTAATGATAGCTATAAACTTACTTTTAGCGCTTACATAGTAGCCTGGAAAACTAAGGGAATTTTGGCCCAGTGCAGTAAATTCCTGGGTTCAGATTTACAGAGGGAAGGAAGAAGGCCGCTGTCCGAGCTTCCTGCCACTGCTGACCCTGTTCATAGGGTCCCATTGTTGTGTTATGTACAGAAAAGTCACCCTGCTTCCTGCCCTGAGTCTCTGAGTTTGACCCTTGTAGTTTAGGGTGAGAAAGGGAGAATTATGGTGTGTGTAGGGGGGGTAGGTGCTCTGTTTTATTAGGGCCTGCCCTTACAGAAAATTCCTGCCTACAACTTCAGTCTTTGTCCACTGCTCCAGTCACTCTGTGGCATGTGTACTGGGGCTGCAGGACACCCTTCTTGTCTCCTCTTCCTGTTCTTATACCCATAACATCTTCCTGGATCAAGAGTCAGTCACTCCCTCTCTCCTTTTCCATTCCCCACTAAGTGGAGGCCCAGTTTTCCTCAGAGATAGGACCCCCTGAATGGTGGGGGACTTGATATCTCCTTTAGTCTATGATAGGAGAGAGAACATGTAGCCACATGCGCTTCTGAGGTTCTACTGACCAGGAGGTCCCCTTCATGCTCCCATGTCCAGGGCTGAACATGGTTATATCCTAGGGCATCTTCTTTTCTGAATTCATAGTGCATTCTCTGCCTGGTGTGGGAGCAGCTTTCCAAACTAGCTCCCAGCCAGTGGCACACAAATATCCCTCCTTCTGGATGATTAGGACCATTTTCTCCCCATTTTGTTGACTTGAGCCTGACCCTTGGTCTTCTCCCACTTAGACACAACACCATGGCCATTGGCATTGCTGTGGACATTCTGGGCTGTACGGGCACGTTGGAAAACCGAGCAAGCACCCTCAATAAGATTATCCAGGTGGCAGTGGAACTGAAAGATGCCATGGGAGACCTGTATTCCTTCTCAGCCATCATGAAAGCCCTAGAGATGCCTCAGGTGAGATTCTGGCTTTGTGCTGCCTCCCACACAGTGTGCATTCAACACTGCAGAGTTATCTCTGGCGTCCCTAGCCAGCCTCTAAAGATAAACTGAATTTTAATGAAAGCTGCCTTGGTTATAGGCAGCCAAGAGCACCGTCCTATTTTGATTCTGTTTATAAGAACACTGTAACTGCTGACAGACCACATCTCATCTTTGCTGTGTAATAGCTAGAGTTAGCCTCACTAACAGGCAATATTCCTGAAGAACCAGGTAGGGCAAGATACCATGCTAGAGTTTGTGGCATGGCAGAGGCTGCATCCATTTGGATCATCAGGAATGTAGTGGTTTGGGTAATGACTAGTGAAACCAAGGAATTTAAAGAGCTTGTATTAGAGAACCCATAGACCAGTGGTGCTCAGTCTGTGGGTCACAACCCCTTTGGGGGTCGAGCAACCCTTTTACAGGTTGCTATATCACCTATCTGATATTTACATTATGATCTGTAACAGTAGCAAAATTAGTTTGAAGTAGCATTTTATGGTTGGGGGGGAGGTCACCATAACATGAGGTATTGTATTACAGGGTCGCAATGCGAGGAAGGTTGAGAACTACTTCTCTAGACTGATTTGTCTCAAAATATCTTCCTCCAGTTACCTAAGGCAGTTGTCTAGCTCCCTCACTTTGTCACACTGCTCCCCAGTTAGACTGTCTCAGGTTGGGTCTATGACTTTGTCTGCATTGGCAGAGGCTGGATGCTGTCAGCAGCCTGTCAAACACGATAGGCCTAGGGGGAAGTGAGGTCTGTTGTCTGTCTCAGGTCTGCTTTTCCTTGTGTGAGTGCTTAGAGGACTTTGAGTAGAGGAGTCCTGCAAGCCGGGTCAGACCAGCACCATCAACACCGCTGGGCCTTTATTTCAGCCGTTTCCCTAAACACGGATTATCTCGACAATCCTGCCAGGTGTTCATAGCACCTGTCCTTGCCACTGAGGGACAAATCTGCAGTCACATGTCCTGGAAGTCAGAACCTACTTGGGCACATACTTTTTCCTTCATTAAAATCAGATGACCATGAAAAAATGAGTGGCCACCTTAAAGGCAAGATGCTGGACAGATTGAGCATGTGGCAGCAGAGAACTCACTCTCACTAGCTGTCCTCTGACATGCACACAACTATAACATGACAGTTACTTTAGCATTTATTCTTTTAAAGTCTGCATGCTTTAAATATATTCACACATACAAGCATTTGAGAGTTTGGGATGGGGCATCAGAACAGTGCAGAATAAGGTACAGGGGTTACATTTTCTCTCAACTCACAGCTACTTCTGACAGTGCCCTGCTCATCTAGCGCCTACCCCAAAATTTAAACAGAAAGGTAAGTTTAAAAGAGCATTTCTGAAAACAGTAACCTTTCCCTCTTGCAGATCACAAGGTTAGAAAAAACATGGACTGCTCTGAGACACCACTACACCCAAACAGCCATCCTCTATGAAAAGCAGCTGAAGCCCTTCAGCAAAGTCCTGCATGAAGGCAGAGGTGAGCTCAGGAGGGCAGGATGTGTGCCAGAGCTGCTTCCCTCTCTCCTGGGTTAGTGGATCCTGTTCTCTTGTCAGAGCTTCAAACAGGGCGCGTGCTAAGGCCCTGCCGTCTGCAAGGCTGACGCTGGCCCATGCAATTCTATAATCACACAGTGGCCTTGCATGTACAGATCTGCAGTGGCTACGTGAAACACAGATGACCAGTTGGCTCTGTGATGAACTGTCAACAAAACATGATCTGGGACTTTCTTCCTTGTTCCTCAGAGTCTACCTGTGTCTCACCAAGCAGTGTATCAGTCCCACTGCTGATGCCTCTTGTGACGTTAATGGAACGCCAGATGGTCACCTTTGAAGGAACTGACATGTGGGAAAAAAATGATGAGAGCTGTGAAATTATGCTGAACCACTTGGCAACAGCCAGATTGATGGCTGAGGCTTGGGAGAGCTACAGGATGAATGCTGAGAGGATCTTGGCAGGTAGGCACTAGCTTCTAGAATCCTCTCTATGTACGGATTAAGAGGAAAGAATAAAAAAAAGGGCATAGATGCCCTCAGTTAGAAAAATGAGCAATGAGAAAAGATTAAGGTGTGGATACTACATTTCCTATGTTACTGCTCATTACTTTCTATTTTGGGAATGTCTCAGAACAAAGAAATAGTTTTTACTGTGATGTGTGTGTGCACCTGTGTGGAAGCCAGAGGTCAACTGTAGATGTCCGTCTTCTGGCACCATATGCCCTTTTTTTTTTAATCAGTGTCTCTCACTGGCCTGGAACTTACCATGAGGGATAGGCTGCCTGGCCAACCAGTCCCAGGACCCTTTATCTCTGTCTCCCAGTGTGGGGATTAGAGGTACATACTAGCGTGTGTGCCTGCGCACAGATATACAAGCATACATATATACATATGTATATAAGTATATATGCATGTATATATGGATATAAGTAAGCTTGTATGTATATACTATGTACATATATATTTTTTAAATATATAAATATATATATATTAAGCCTGGCAATGATGGTGCAAACCTTTAATCATAGTACTTGGGAGGCAGAGGATCTCTGTGAGTTCAAGGCCAGCCTGGTCTACAGAGTTTTAAATTATATGTGTGTGTAGGTAGGTAGGTAGGTAGGTAGGTAGGTAGGTAGATAGATAGATAGATAGATAGATAGATAGATAGATAGATAGATAGATAGATAGAGATAGATAGCATGAGTGAAGGTGCACAGGGAGGCCAGAGGCGGCATTCTGTCGAGCTAGCTAGAGGCTTGTAGGCTACCTGACATAGGTGCTAGCAGCCAAACTCAGGTCCTCTACAGTACACATTCTTAACCACAGAGCCACTTCTCAGGTAACCATGACCAGCTTAAAAAATATTTTTTGATAATTTCATACACGAGTACTATATTTGTATAATTTCTGCCACATTTCCCTTTACCTCCTTCCAAGCCTCCCTATGTAGATTGCTTTAATTAACATGCACACACACAAGTATGTATCTGTAACTATAACCTGAGTCCATATGTGTATGTGTGTAGGGATGACCATTTAGGATTGGATCACCCATCAGGGTCTTATCTTGGAGGCGACTGATTCTTCTCTTAGCCACCATTAATTACCTTGTGTTGCCATTGTACAGGCTGGTTTAGGTGACCATATTTTTGAGATTTCATGGGTGCAATTTTCTTTCATATGTAGAAGACATATGTCTTGGTCCTCTGGCTCATATAATCTTTCCACAGCCTCTTCCTTGATGTTCCCTGAACGTTAGGTGTAGAGCTTGGGTTGTAGATGTATCAACTGGGGGATGGGCAGCCCACGGTAAATTCTTCTCTGCATCTTGACTACTTGGGGATTTTTGTTGATGGTCACTATCTGCTGCAAAAAGCAACTGCTTTGATTAGGGGCAAGAACTACACCTCTCTGTGGATAAAAGGACAGATATTTAGAATGCAGTTGGGAATTACAGTGGTTTAGGAAAATGGTGATAGTGGTAGGTTTTCCCCTGACCTCATCAACCACAGGCAGTTGGCTAGGTTTACAGTACCAGGCACGAATTCCCTTCTGTTGAGTGTGCCTTAAATTCAACTAGATGGCTGTTGGTTACTCCCAAGATAAAGGTATCACTTTTGCACCCTTGTAAATACCTTGCTGTGATAGTCATAGTTGTGGCTCACAGGCTTTAAAGCCAAGTAGGACTTTTAATTGCTCTTCTCCTTTGATAGCTTGCACAGTACCCACAGATGTTATGAGAGCTAGTTCTCATGGAGGCTTCCAGGTCAATTCTGGCTGCACTCATCCAGGTCCCTGTCTAAAGAATGTGCTATCTTCAGCAATAGGGTCTTACCTTCAAGTTCTGGGAGTCTCTTGAACCCCTTTGATGAAAGACTCAAAGGTTTTCTATACCTGGCACTAGGGTTTCTGTTAAATTGGCTGGCTCTTGGGGGGACATTATCACCCCAAATGGTGTAACTTCATTTAAATTATTTATATGTGCATAAATATACATGAATATATGTAAACAAATTGTTTCTTAATAGCTTTTTTTCAATCACCATAGGTTTTTTTTTTTAAGTGGGAACGAGGGAGGGAGATGGGATAAAGCCTCTCTCCCAGTTTTCTTCTTCATAGCATCTGTGTCCTATCGTTCCCTTCTCTAGAGCTCTCCACACAATCCACCATGGTCCCTTTTCATGAGGCATTTGTCTTGGTTTTCCCCCTCAGAATAGTATTTCCTATTTCATTACCTAAAAAATTCATTTTCCACTTTCTTTGCAGCTGAATAGTATTTTCTAGTGTATAAGCACCACACTTTCATTATCCATTCATCAGCTGAAGGACGTTTAGGTTCTTTCTATTTTCTAGGTATTGTGAGTAGCATACAGTGAACATGGCTGAACAGGTATCTGTGTGGTGCAATGTGAAGTCCTTTGGGCATATGCCAAGGAGTGGCATAACTGGATCATACAGTAGAGCTGAGATTTTTGAGAATTTGTCATACTAATTTTTACTACAGTTCCACCAACAGTGAATAAGGATTCCCCTTTCCCCACATTCTTGCCAGCATTTCATGTTTTCTTGATTTTAGCCATTCTAAGGTAATGGGGTAGGTAAGATGAAATCTCAAAGCAGTTTTAATTTGCATTTTCCTAATTGCTAAAGATGGCGAACACTTTTAAAGGTATTTCTTAGCCATTTTTTTTTTGTTTTGTTTCTTCTTTTGAGAAACCAATAGCACATTTAAAAAATTGGGCTATTTGTCTTTTTGACTGTTTTGAGTTCTTCTCAAAAGAGGATAGTAATCCTCTGTCAGAAGCTTTTTTTGTGTGTTCTGATGTTGCATTTGTCAGCTGCTTATGTGCAGCTTTTTTAAGTGTATTCTGGGGATTGAACTCAGGCCTTTGTGCTCACACAGCAAATGCTTTACTGACTGAGCTGTCTTTCCCAACCTGGAATTATCATTCTAACTCATCCCCAAACTGTATCCTGTAATTCCAGGTAATTTAGGGGTCTTGTATCTTCTTTCTTCTGTGGTCTATCGGGGGACAGGATAAATAAAAGGCAGAGTTGAGAAGAACGTGAACCATTAACACCTGGAAAGGCATAGCCACCATAAGTGTTCTATCTAGACTTCATGGGGTTCCTTGCTCCAAGTGTCCCTCACATTCTGGTGAGTGCTGTGTAAACTGAACTTTAAGCTCTGTAGTAGAGAGCAGCTTCCTCAGACAGACTGATAACCAGTCATCACAGGTGTGTGTGTTCCACTTAGTTAAGTGGTGATTCTCAAGGTGCTCAGAGGCATCTAGACGCACAGCGTGTGTAGAATGCGCCATGGAACACTCAGGAAGAGTAACTGACTTAGTTGCTCAGAGACAGTAGTGGGAATAACCCAGAAGGAAAACAATTCCACTGTTTTTAGTTACTTTTGTGCTGTTTGTGAGGCAGGGTCTCATAGATCCCACACTGGTCTCAAAATCACTATACAGCCAAGGATGACCTTGAACTTCTTGACCCCTCTGCTGCCATCCTCTTAAGTGCTAGGATCACAGGTATACACCACCATGCCAGATTTACAATGGAGGGGGAGTGAGCCCAGGGCTTTATGCTAGGTAAACATTCTACCCAATGAGCTATGTCCTCAGCCTCCTTTATCAATTCCTAAAACACAGAAGTCATTTGGCAGAAAGCAGAGATGGGCTGAGTTGGGAATTCTACCCAGAGTAAAACCCCAGATTTTGAGAGAGCTTCGGAAGAGTGTAGTGTGTGACCTGAAGAATGGCCAGCATCACTGAAAATGGAGGGGCTAAAGCTCAGGGAGGTTTAAACACAGGAGACAGTCACGTTTGGTTAAATGACATGGGAGGATGGCTGCAAAGTTGAATGGAGGTAAAAGAAGAAAGTGTCTTAGGAATCGATTGCTGCACAAAGAACTTTAGCCAAAGCATTGGGGGAAATTGACTAATTTTTCAAGCCCTTCAAGACACGGTGTGGGACAGAATAGGCCTATTTCATTTTTAAAAGAACGTTGCTACCTTAGAACTACACGCCATTCTGAGTGTAATAGTCATTAGTGCCATATACTTTTTTTTTTTTTCCCCTCACAGAGTGCTGGGGGTCTGCTGACTGGATGGCCCAGTCAACAGAGGACCTGATGTCAGTCTCTAGAATCCACATAAAAAAGCCAGACATGGTAGTTAGTGTATGTGCTTGTAATCTCAGCACTGGTAAAGCAGAGACAGGAGAATCCCTGGGGCCACTGGCCAGCAAGCATGGCCTATTTGATGAGATCCAGGCCAATGAAAGATTCTGAAATAATAAGGCAGGTCCCTACTTTTATACACATGCACACTCAACACAAAGTCCTTGGGTTTGGTAGTGTGACTCAGATAACAAAAGTATACAATTCAATTAAATAGATATTAAAACATCTATGGCATGGCATAATTTGGCATTATGGCATTTGATATGGCATAATTACTGTATTTGGATAAACTTAACGATGCTTGAAGCCAACCTATAGCAAATCACTTTAGCTCTTATTTTCTTTTCCACCTTTGAAGTATAAAAAGTTCTTGTAAGAAAACATAAAAGAAACTCATAGTGCCCCTAATAAGCAGATTTCTTTGGACATATAATGTGTAAACCTTAACCAAAACACTGATTAATCATGATTTTTAATTTTGGCTTTTTAAAACTTTAAGTAAAAAAGGAAGATACTAGCAGGGGAAATAGTGGTAAACATGTATCTTAAACATAAGACTTGTAAAAACCTCTTAAGACTTACCAAGTAATTTAAATAGACGCTACATAAGACACAGAAGCGGTAAGGGAATAACTTATTTAGGAATGGAAGTTCTGACTGCAGTGAGATACCTACATGGTTCTAATGAAGAATATTGATAAAACTTGGGCACAGAGATATTGGGATTTTCAGGTATTACTAGTGATACAAAACTGAAGCATTTAGGACTAGTTCTTTAAAAATAAACATGGGCTTATTGTATGACCCAATTTATCCTAGAGAAAGGAAAACAAACGTTCACACGGGCTTGTACATGGTGACATTAATCACAGTATATCAGTTAGTGAATGGGTTAACAAAATCTGTTATGTCCATACTAATGCCTACTAGCTAGCAGTAAAACAGAATGTGTTATTGCTAACATGCCCCACACAGAACAGCCTGAAAACCATCATACACAGTGAAAGGAGCCTGGCAGGACAGTGCACGACACCATGTGACTCCATTTCCATCATACTTCCTAATAAGCACAGGAGCACCCAAGCTCCTCAGTGGTTGTCTAGGACCGGGGCAAGAACACAGACTAGCTGTCCGGAACTATGAGGGAACTTCCTAGGCTGAGGAAAGTATCCTGAGGCTATACACGAATCAAACCTTACAGCTAAGATAGTTGAATCACATGGAATGCAGTTGAATCATGTGACATTCTGCATCAGTAAAGTTGTTACAAACAACCCCAGACAAGGCACCAGCCACCAACACTCGTGAAAGCCCCACAGCCCCACAGTGAACAAAGGCTCCGTGAGTTAACCTGTGAATTCTTTGAAGCTGGTCAAATGAGGAGATCCTACATTTTTCTTTGGAAGCATTTTTTAGAATACTGAGAGGTGGAAGGTCATTTTAATTCTGCTTTAAAACAAGCTTTCATTCATTTTTGAATTTTTATTTGTAGGTAGAACGAACTGAACTTACCTGTTTTATTTTGATTAGATTTTCAACCAGATGAAGAAATGAGTGAAATCTTGAAGACTGAGTTTCAGATGCGATTGCTGTGGGGCAGCAAGGGTGCCGAAGTCAACCAGACTGAGAGATATGACAAGTTCAACCAGATTTTAACTGCCCTCTCTCGTAAACTGGAACCACCTTCTGTGAAGCAGGCCGAGATGTGAGATCTGTCCAGACGACCTTGGGCCAGCACCGAGCTTCTCCAGTCCTGCTGGGAATGTTATCACCTGATAAAGTGATAATGTGCAAATCTAACAAGTTACAAGCTTTTAATATCCATAGGATATTAAATTGCACAGAGCATACTTATTTATGAATTGTTTAAAATTACTACTGATTTTTAAAATGAATGGTAATTTATTGTTAAGATAACTATTGCTAATGTTGATCAGCAAATTTAAGAAGACATAGCTATGTTGCTGGTTGTTTAATACCGTGGTATTTGACCATTCTTACTTTTAATTCCATGTCAGATAAATGTAAATAGAGGCATTTAAAAGAAAAGCATGAAACAGTACAGAAGGTATCAGTTATATGATATTCTTTCAATATGAAACTGTAAATAGCCATGAGTGGAAATATATCTTTTTGTGAAATAATTGTATCCTATTTCTTTAATATAGACTCAACCTAACATGACAGCTCTAACTCTGGGATTCTAAGGAACTTTCTTCCCTATCCCCATATTAAACCAAAAGTAACAGAAGTGGTTGGAAATACAAGGGTTCTGCTGAAAGATACAGAATGAATAGTGAGCCAAGAGTCTTGCTTCAAAAGACCTAGGTTCAAACTCAAGGGCAAGTTCTTGCCAACAGTCAGACTGAGCACCCGAGATGGCAGCTGCCGTTCTAGTTCATGACACAGTTGGTCTCCCACACTGGCTCCCCTGGGAAACCCTCCCAGGCACACTTGGAGCAATGCTTTCCTTTTCTTAGTTCTTCTGGTTTCTCTTACCTGTGTGTTGGTTACTTTCTGTGGCTGTGCCCCAGATCGACTTGGGGAACAGAGGGCTTACTTTGGCTTATGGTTCCAAAGGGACGAGAACACCATGGCAGAAGTGACATGGAAAGAGTGGGGCAGAGCTTGGCAGCAGGGAGCCCTAATCACACTTTATCTGCACACAGGGAGCAGAGTAAGAACAGGAAGTAGGGAAGACATGTTTCCTCCAGCAAAACTCCACCTCCTGAAGGTTCTCCCAAACAGCACCACCAACTTGGGATGTACTGTTGAAATACATGAGCTTTTGGGGGACATTTTCACCACACCAATCTCTAAGAGAAGGCAAACCTTAACACTTTTACAATATACATTATTTGCTATAATTCGAATGAACTTAAATATATAGAAGAAGCATGTAAACTAATTGTTTCCTCTACCTGATAAATAAACAAACCTGACAGGCTCATTTTCTAGGTTTCTGGCTCCCTCCACCCCCGCCAAACAATACTGTCTAGCATTTAAATACTCTCCATTTTTTCACTGTAAAAAATTTAGAATACAAGATTTAAAAATATTCTGCCATCAACTATCAAACAGTTAACTATTTGTTTTCCTATTTCTTTTTGTTTGTTTGTTTGAGACAGGGTCTCACTATGGAGCCTGGCTGTCATAGAACTCACTTTATCAGGCCAGTCTTGAACTGAAAAGATATCTTCTTGCCTCTGCCTCCAAGTGCTGGGTTTAAAGGCATGTGCCATCATGCCTGGCTTGTTTTTCTATCTTTAAGTATTTAAATCACACCATATTTTATAGTCATAAAACAAGCCATGAAGTTTTTCACAATATTAAATAGTCCTTAGAGCAAAGATTGATCGTTTCCAGATATTACACTGTAAACAGGGCCTTAAAAATACAATATAACATAGCCACTTAAATACACTGTCCTAGTTTGCTTTTTGTTGCTGTGATTAAGCACTGATTCAAACACACTTGGGTTGGAAAGAGATTATTACAACTTACAGCTTAGCGACATCAGCAAGGGAAGCCAGAGCAGGAATTCAATGCAGGAACCTGGAGGCTGGAACTTGGGACAGAGGCCACAGAGGAATAACATTGCCTTGCTTCTTGCCTCTGCATCCTTACACAATTCAGAACCACCTGCCTGAGGTGGCATCACCTACAGTGGGCTGGGACCTTCCACATCAACCATTAATCAAGAAAATGTCTCATAGACATGTCCACAAGCCAATCTGATGACAATGCCTCAACTGGATTCCCTCTTCCTGGGTGACTCTATTTGTGTGAAGCTGACAAAGGAGCACAGTTACCTACAGAACCAAGCATGAGACTCAAGCTGTGGCCAGTTTAACGCAACTGTTAGCTGTATTAACACAACTCTTAGCTACTATTAGTTTCAAATCCTAGACTCTCTCTTTCCATTACTACAACCTAGAACCGTAAGCGCTTACCACCTCTTAAAGGCACTATTGCATTTGTGTGTATATGTGTGCATGTTGTGTGTACTTGTTTGTGTGTATTTGCATGGGAAGGGTCGAAGTCAATGCTGAGTGTTTTGTGACACTGCTATTTTTTTTTTTAATGTTTTTGAGATGGTCTTTCACTGTACCTGGGGCTGATTTGGCTACAGTAGTTCACCAAGGAGCTTTAGGAATCCATCATTCTCCATGCCTGGCTTTATGTGAGGGATGAGTGACTAACTTAGGCACCCATATTTATACACCAGGAATTCTGTGGATGGAATCACTCAGCCACCTCTGCACAGCATTTATTTGTTCTTAGTAAGAAAGGGTCTCTTGTATCCCAGGCTGTACTACAGCTTACTGTGTAGCCAAGGATGACCTTGAATTTTAATTCTACAGCTTTCCCAAATGCTGGGATCACAAGCATGTGCTACCACATCCAACCTACACTTGTCAATTGTTGGGGTAAGGGAGGATACATCTACTTTGGGCAATATAAAGGTTTAGATGCCTTTAGAAAGCTGTTTCACAATTAAGCAGAGAGAAACTTAAAGCAATTCTACTAAAATCAGGGACAAGACAAGCCTGACCTTCTCTCCAACTCTTCAATATAGTACTTGACATTTTAGCTAGAGCAAGAAGACAATTAAAGGAGATCAAATGAATACAAATTGGAAAGGAAAAAAAGTATATATATCTGCAGATATGATACTATACAGAAGTGACCCCAAAAATTCTACCAGAGAACTTCTACAGTTAATAAACACCTTCAGCAAAGTGGCTGAATACAAAATTAACTAAAAAAAAAAAAAAAAAAAAAAATCAGTAGCCTATCTGTATACAAACGATAAACGGGCTGGCTGAGAAAGAAAGTAGGGATAAAACACCCTTCATAATAGCCACAAATAATATAAAATATCTTGGTGTAACTCTAATGAAGCAAGTGAAAAGACCTGTGTAACAAGAACTTCAAGTTTTCGAAGAAAGAAATTGAAGAAGCTATCAGAAGATAGAAAGATCTCCCATGTTCACAGATCAGTAGGATTAACATAGTAAAAATGGCCATTTTATTAAAAGTAATTTACAGATTCAACATGATTCTTTATAGACTTTAAAAGAATAATACTCAATTTCATATGGGAAAACAAAAACCCAGGATAGCTAAAACAATCCTGTACAACAAAAACTTCAAGAGGCATCACCATTCCCAATTTCAAGCTGTACTACAGAACAACAGTAATGAAAACCTTAGTTTAAAAACATTGGCTTACCAATGGAATCAAATTGAAGACTCCAAAGCAAACCCATACACCTATGGACACTTGATTTTTGATAAAGAAGCCAAAACTATACAATGGGGGGGGGGGGGGGAGAAGCATCTTTAACAAATGGTGCTGGTCTAACCGGGTGTTTGCATGTAGAAGAATGCAAATAGATCCGTATCTATCACCTTGTACAAAACTCAGGTCCAAGTGGATCAAAGACTTCAATATAAAGCTAGAATACACTAAATTGGATAGAAGAGAAAGTGGGGGAATAGCCTTGAACTCATTGGTACAGGAGACCACTTCTTGAACTGAAAACACCAGCAGCTCAGACATTAAGATCAACAATTAATAAATGGGATCTCATGATATTGAAAAGCTTCTGTAAGGCAAAGGACAGAAATTTAGAAATAGTTCTACCTCAAGACCCAGCTATATCATTCCTAGGCATATGCCTAAAAGATGTTCCACCATACAGCAAGGAAACTTGCTTAACTCTGTTCATAGCAGCTTTATTCATAATAGCCAGAAACTGGAAACCTAGATGTCCCTCAACCAAAGCATGGATAAAGAAAATGTGGTACATTTATACAATGGAATATTATTCAGCTATTAAAAACAATGACATGAAATTTGTAGGCAAATGAATGAATCTAGAAAAGATCATCCTGACTGAGATAACTCAGACCCAGAAATACACACATGGTATGTACTCACTTATAAGTGTATATTAGCCATAAAGTACAGGATATCCATGCTACAATCCACAGATCCAAAGAAGCTAAGTAACAGGTAGGGCTCAAGGGGTGACAATTGAATCTCACTGAGAAAGAAAATAAACCAGACATGGGGGCAGGTTAATGGAGGGAGGGGACTGGGTTGAGGAGGGCTGGGAGGGAAGCAGGAAGGACTAAGGTGAGGGATGATGGATGGAGAGTACTGAGTGAGAGATCTGGAATCGTTGGGATGAGCCAGAAACCTAAGACAATGGAAACTCCCAGGTGTCTATGAGGGTGACTCTAGCTAAGCCTCCTAGCAATGAGGGATATAGAACCTGAAAAGGCCATCTAGTATAAACAGAAAAAAAACCTCAGTGAAGGAACAGGACACCAACCCTGCCACAAAACCTTCAACCCTCAATCTGTCCTGCCTGTAAGATGTACAGGGGTAAAGATGAAGCAGAATTTGAGGGAAGGGCCAACAAATGACTGGCCCAGCTTGAGACCTATGCCATGAAAGAGAGCCCACCCCTGACACTATTAATGATATTCTGCTATAATTGAAGGCACTTAGCGTAACTGTCACCTGAGAGGCTTCACCCTGCAACTGATGGAAACAGATACACAGGCCCACAGCCAAACATTAGGTGGAGCTTGGGAAACCCTGTGGAAGAGGGGGAAAGACTGAAGGAGCCAGAGCGGTCAAGGACTGCACAAGAAAACCTTCGGAACCAACTAACCTGGGCTGACAGGGGCTCATAGTGACTGGCCTGCCAAGTAGACAGCACGCATGGGGTAGACCTAGGCTCTCTACACAAATGCAAGTTGTGCAGCTAGGTCTTCAGGTGGGACACCCAGCAACAGGAGCAGGGGCTATCTCTGACTCTTGTCTGTCTTTAGATCCCTTTCTCCTAACTCTCAGCCTTGTCTAGTCTCTCTAGAAGTAGATACCCTAGTTCTACTGCAACTTGATATGCCAAGGCTGGTTAATATCCACGGGAGGCCTCCCCTTCTCTGAGGAGAAAAGGAGGAAACGGAAGGATGTGGGTGAGGAGAGGTAAAAGGATGGGGACTGGGAGGAGGGAGGTGAAGATGTTATGTAACATCAATAACAACAACATGGTGAAACTCAGCCTTTAATCCCAGCACTCAGGGAGACAGAGGCAGGTGCATCTCTGTGAGTTTGAGGGCAGCCTCGTCTACAAAGTGAGTCCAGGACAGCCAAGGCTCTTACACAGAGAAACCATGTCTCAACAAAAAACAAAAACAACCCCCCCCCAAAAAAAAACCATGGTGAATAAAAAATTTAAAAAAAAGCTCTTTCATAAAAGAACCCTAAATAATGGTTAATGTCTTTTAACAAACTCAATTTTTATGTAGTCTTTTAAAATTGAGCTCAATGATAGAGAATCTATCTTGGAACACTCCCTCCCCTCCTCAACCACAAAAGGTACAAAAAAAGCTAATCACCTAGAAGTAAACCTGAAGAAAAACACTAAAGTCCGCCCAATGAATGGAAAAATGTCTTGGAGTTGTTGAACTTGAAATGCCCCATAAACGGGAAGCCTACTTCCCGTTGTGAGGGTTGTGAGGGAGCATCTATTGGGAAAGGGAAGATAAGAACTGATTACCAGATATATTCTGGGTCTCTAGAGACAGAACCAACATATACTTATTCAAAGATTGTACAACTTACAGGATTACGGAGACTAAGAAGTCCCATTGTCAGGCCATCTGCACACTGGAGACCCTGGAGTGCTGCAGCCTTTCAGTCCCAGTCCTCAGAATCAGGAAAACCAATGGTGTATTCTTTTAGTCCAGAGCAAAGGACTAAGACTCTGGGAGTTCCTCCTGTCAGTGCTAGAGTCCAAAGTCCAAAGGAGAAGTCATAAAAGATGGGAAAACCATCCCAGCTCCAGAAGAGAATCCACTGTTCCTCTGTGCTTACATGCTGTCAAGGTTCCCTGCCCAATTAATGCCCATCTATACTGACTGAGGTTGAAAATTTCCCAACCACTCACGTGCCAACCTCTAGAAACAACCCGACACACCCAGTAATAATGCTTTCCTTCCAATTTTCTAGGTATCCTTTAATCCAGGCAAATCCACACCTGGCATTATCCACCATCCCACAAAGTATGCCTGTCTCCATGAAGAAAGACTGTGACCTTCAGTGAGGTTTTGCAGCCATGGTTCTCACCATACAGGTCTGGCAATGCAACACAACACACACACACACATATCATAACCAAGATACTGATTTATTGTGATCCCACGTTGATGCAGCCTACTAGGCAGATACATGTTTGTCTTGCTAGATATAACAACTTACTAAAAAGCTACAGTTCAAAATAAGAAACCATTGTTAGGGACTAGAGAGATGGCTCAGTGCTTAAGAGCACTGGCTGCTCTTCCAGAGGTCCTGAGTTCAGTTCCCAGCAACCACAGGGTGGCTCACAACCATCTATAATGAGATCTGGTGCCCTCTTCTGGCACGCAGGTGTACATGCTGATAGAGCACTCATATGTAAAATAAACAAGTAATTTTTTTTAAAAGAAAAGAAAAAAAGATTAGAACTCCTGGCTCACAAGGGTAGGTCAGGATGTGGAACAAAGAATCCTTTAAACTGAAACTGCTAGAACGGAGCATTATCTTTAAACCTGAAAATTAATTTAACACCGTCTTACTGTTCTATTGCAGTGAAGAGACACCGTGACCGAGGCAACTTATAAAAGAAAACATTTAACTGGGTGCTTACTTACAGTTCCAGAAGGTTAGTCTATGACCATCAAGGGCCAGAAGTACAGTAGCAGACATGAATGATGCTTGGAGCAGTAGCTGAGAGCTCACACCTGATCTGTAAGTTGCAGGCAGAAAGACTGGGTCTGCTGTGGGCTTTTGAAACCTCAACGCCCATCCCCAGTGCCACACCTCATACTCTTTCCTAAAGAGTCCACCAACTAAGGACAAGCATTTAAATACATGAGCTTATGGAGACCATTTTCATTCAAATCCCTATAAACATATAAACTTGAATACCACTTCTAGGTACAGAGTTCGGAGAAAGCTCTGTGTCAGTAATCGCATGTGTGAATATTCTCAAGCAATGCTGTTTAGTCTAGACAAAGTTCAGGAAATAGCCAAAATGTTCACCAAGACAATAGGTAGATGTGTATTTAAGTAATAGACGACTATACACAGTAAATGAACTATGGAAGTGAATAACCACATGGTGAACATTGGGCGAAAATCAAACTTAAGATATAGGAATACTGAAAGTATGTAACAAGGGAGTGAGCTGTTACATTATACCCATAAAACATAAATATATAAGCCAATGGGCAAACAAAACGAGTTTTCACTTTTCCAATAAACTACATAGTAAAAATTCAAGAGACAGAAGTTTCCCAAATTGCCAGCAATCTTCAGAGCCTTTGTTTTGCCAGTGGGGAGTAGACTACTGTCTGCAACTGCTGGGCAGAAGGCATGTCACTTCTGTGACCTCTGTTCAGGGGACCATTTTTTCAGTGATTTCCTCCTCAGAATTCAGTCATGAATTTACTAATGTGCTGTCCAGCACCTGCAGAAGAGCTATGCAGTGATGACCCCAGACAACATCCAGGTGCCGACTATATGGACAGAGCAACGGCCAGAGCATAGCAGGGGAGAGGGGACAGCGAGATGGTGGAGACTGATCTGCTGGAGTCATGTCTCATTTCACACCCAGACTACTTTTACACTAGCCAACTGGGAGGCCACTGAGCTGTCAAATAGCTGCTGTGATGCAGGACAAATGCCAGAGGGAAAGAAGGCAAAAGAAAACACAGCAGGCAAATCTACTAGGGTTTTCTTTGGTTCTGAGCCACAGCAACTTGGTCCTCTCATCAAGTCGGCAGAGATAGACTTGCAGGAGACAGAATATTCTGGAGACCAACCAGGCAGTGAAGAGAACGTGACAGCTGTGCTGTATCATCTGAACAGTCCCTTTCTAAGTAGACACAGAGGCACAAGGTGGGCCTGCTCTCCACTGCACAGATTATATTATCAAATAAGGCAAAGTTTTCAGAAGACCATTCTAAGGGGCATGACTGCACCATCGTGGGGCCTGCGTTCCTTTCCTATGTCTCCAGCTGTAATGAAAGCTGAGATCCAGCTTTTTGGTCTGTGAGCAAAACAAGGCATTTCTTTGTAGGGTGAACAGAGTAGAGGCCCTCCCACCCAAGAGTTTATGACACAAGAGTAGCTCAACACGTGTAGAAAGTAACAGTAAGCCATAGTAAACTTTAGCTTTGTCTCCTGTGTTCACACCTGATACGCTCAGTAACGTGGGTACCATGCATACCATGAGCTGGGACTTAGGTGCTTTATAAATTTTATGATTTTTTCTGAGTCACTGAGCAGTATAAAGCGTTTCACCAAGTACCACTCACCACAGCTATGCACGAGTACACACATCCTGAACACTTGCTCTGCTCACATTCAACATCTCTATAGAATCATTTAAAAAAAAAAATCAAGGAACCATTTGAAAAACCCACGAAGAAAAACAAAACTCAAATGCGAGCCAATGGTTCTTCATAGAACTGGCAATGGTACTTTTCTACTTCCAGGTTGCATGACAGATGCCTATTCAGTGTGATTCAAAGCCCACACAAATATATTTTCCTTAGAAATTCTCCTGAGGGTTGACATTCTGGGTCACCAAATCAGCTTGTTATAAAAGCCCCCATCCTTTATACCATTTTGCAAAAAAATGAGACATCTTGTCACAATGAAATGGTGACAATGGTCACCATGAATGGTCACCGCAAATGGTCACAATGAAATCAAGATGGTAAGTATGTCTTAGACTTCTTCTGTAGCAGACAATGAGGCTTTGATTTCTTAGGAACCTTTGTCAGTTGCCTACTAAACCTCCCTTGAAAGCTGACATTATGTAGTGCCTTTAAGGGCTGTTGTCAAACATATCAGAAATTACTTTTCCAAAATTTATGTTTGCCCATTTCCCAACCTCTTGGTGCCTTTCTATTTTCTGTGATCTCTGTAACTGCCATCTGTGACTGATAGCTAATCTTGGCTGTCAACTTGACTACAGCCAGAATCAACTAAAATCTAAGCAGCAGGGCATAGCAGTGAAGGATTTTCTTAATTGGTTCATCTGAGGTTGGAAGGCCCAACCAAAATCTGGGCCATACCTGGTCACAGCCTACATAAAAGGACACAGAAGGAAGCTTTTGCTTTTTGCCTGCTTGTCCTCACTCTAACAAGTTCCTCTCTCCTCCTGTTGAGGCATTCCTTTGCTGGTATCAAAACCTACTACTTTAGGATTCCAACAGACACCAAAGACCCGCTGAGACATCCAGCAAACAACTACTGGATTCTTAGACTCTCCACTGAGATGCCCATTGTGAGACTAGCCAGACCACAGCCTGATGAATGAATGCACTCTAATGAATCTCCTTTTAATGTATTATAAATTCATTCCATCGGTTCTGTTCCTCTAGGAAAATGTAACACACTGACATCTTCTACACAGGGCTGGCTTCCATCTCCTTTTGTTAGTGTTGTTAAAAAAGCTGTTTTCTTTCCCTGGAAGTGGAATTTGACTTTTTTGAGCACAGCTCAGAGAGTTAAACGTCCTTTTCATCCTCTTGGACATTTACCCTACCCTGTTTATAAAACTTCTATTCACTTGAAGCTGTAATGCCTGACACCATTTTGCTGCTATTTTCATTGTTTTGCATGTCTCTACTTCAAAACTTGGTGTTGATCTTCCAACTTTCGTTGTCTTAAAATCCCAGCCTCTCACTGCTCAGAATGTCTCCTGAAGTTTTATTTCCTTTGGACTTCTGAAAACACGCGGTCATGGCTGAGCATTTGCCTATCAAGAAGCAACACTTCTGAAATCAGGCTTCCTGGAAGTTACAGATAATTTGTCACTACTTGCAGCAAATGCTCTCTTTCCATGCATTTTCTTTTCCCAGGAAGCACAGATGCTCTGCAACTAGTCCGGAAGGAAAGGCTAGCCAATGTGCAGGGGCCAGATCAGACTGTGTGGTCCAGGGTTAGCTCTCACGGATGGATGCAGGGGAGAAAAGATGGGGCCAAAGAAAGTCTGTGCCACATGGCCACTGCTGAGTAAATTCAAATGATTAAAGTAGCTTTAAATTCACTCTAATTAAACATCTAGTCTTTCCTTTAAAAAAGCTTGGGAGAAATGAATAAAGTACCTAAAATGGTTTCCCCAAAGGGCTATTCCACTTTAGGAACTTAGCATCTACTTTGTGTTATCTGAACTCTATCACACTTAAGAACAAAAGTTTCAAGTCTCTTTGGTTAAAACAGTAGTAAAAGATAAGTACACATTTTAGCCGACATGAAAAGTTTGTTTTATTCCATGAAAATATTCTCAACAGAGAACACTATAATAAACAAGGCATTTTACCATTAAGAAATCAATATGTGCACAGAGTGAAAATTACTGCAAAATTAAAAGATTTCTTTTAGAAAGCTCACATGTTCAAAGTTTAGGAATGACTTAAGAATGACTTAAACTGTGCAAGTACAAGTGTCTTTTCAAATGTAATAACCATTATACAGGTTGCACTACTCCACAAGAAGGAAATTGCCTCCTATGAAAGCAAACGCCAGCTTTAGAAAAACACACAGTAGCTTGAAAAGAACAGTCCTTACAAGAAAGCTTTGAACTCTGCCCTCTGTGATTGTTAGTCAGAAAAACATAAGTACTCCAGGCTTTGTACAGAGACAAACACAGCCAGGTCACATTTCCTCCTCATTGCTAACTTCTGAAATAAAAATAGCACTACTTTTAAAAACTACTTTATGTAGTCTGTCAGTATATAATAATGTCACATTATATAAATAACCCTGTAACGAGATTTAATATCTAAAACTGTATAGTTTACTAGCCTCAAAGGTAATACACTACATGTCAGCTGCATAACAGTGGTGTACTTGATCTTATGAAGGCATTAATGTTCACACAATTGTCATTCAGCTTTAGTATAACTGGTAGTATGATTCAAATAGCACTGGAAAAATTATTAAAGCAGTCACACAGTTTCTAAAATATTGCTTGAAATCCAATAATACACAGAACATTTCACATTCTCTTTCTCCCCTCAAAACAGTAAATAACCAAATTAATGGAGCTTCGGTGGTACAAATAACCCTCCCACCCCCACCCACCTCCCTGTTACAAGACCACTAAGAAATTAGTTCAGATACAAGTCATTAACAGAATCACAAATGCGAGGCAGGACAACATGAGCAATGAAGGTACTAACGACAACTGTATTTACAAGTATAAACATACAGAAATTTCCATTTTACAAGTAAAAGTGCACATAGATCATTACAAAGGTTCACTAAATTTTATCTGGTTCAAACAAAAGCATCACTTGGAAAGAGACTATCATTGTAATAATCAAATGAGATCGTCATCACTCCATTAAAGATGATGGGAGGAGGTCCATCAAACTTCTCATAAATACACTGATGAAAGCAAAATGGACTAGGACAGGTCTTTAGTTCGATGCATAAATTTGAAGATGCACCACTGCACATGGTAGAGCTCTAGAAGCCACCTACCGAGGCTACATCACAGCTGCGACGGTGCCGCAGTTAGAGGAGCACTGAGCCGGCACACAAAGCCCTTTGTGGGATACTGTAGTGGTAGTGTTGGCAATCAACAGATTTAGGCACTCGAGTTTAAGGCAGCATTTGAATGGAAGCAGCTGACTTTTGACAACAGTCCCTTCGATGGTGCGCATCTTGTTATTATGCCAGGACTTCAGTGCTGACCAGATTCTCCCAGACTGAGGTGCTGAAGATGTGTCACATTTCAGAGTCTTTAACTGGGCTGTAGGCTAGAGCAGAGATGTTTTCTTTTTCTTATCATAAATACTTCAGGTTCACAGACTATGTCTTCATAATGCCAAAACTGGAATGTTTGCAGTGGGGAAGATTTAGCAGCATACACAAACACTAAGATGGAAACATTAGTACTGAGATGTCTGACAAAGTGATTTGCACTACAAATGCAAAATGAAACAAAGGCTTTGACAAGAACAGGGGATTGATTACAGAGACATGCCTGAAAAATCTAAGCCCAGATCACTCTAGACATGCAACAGGATGTTAAGCAAGCACGGAGGTGGTGCAGGCAGACACTGACAAATGGCAAGGGTTCTAACAGACAATAGGTCTAAAAGCCAATTAAAACAGAGCTGGATGAAGACAGTCCTACCGGACAGCCGAAAATAAGACAAACTTTAAGACAGCTCTGCATTCTTTTTGATTTGGTACAATAAATGAAAAAAGAGGTCAGCCATTGCTGGCTTTTTTTCTTTTCTTCTTCCATGTCAACAACTGTGAACTACGAATTTAAGGACTGGTACTATAATGACTCTTGTATTATGTATGGAAATGCTAATGAAGTTAGTAAAAAAAAAATTCTGCATGCATACATGCAACTTGCTTCTCTCACTTTCTCTTTCAGCCTGACAACTCTAATACCCTCCCCCCAAAAGCAGCTGCATGTAACCTCCTTCAACATCTTGCCCATTTCCTCAGAAACCCTCTTCAGGAACCTGCAGTCCAGGAGGAAAAAGAAAAAAACAATTACTGAAGACCTTTGGTAAGATTAAAAGGGGCATTCAGTTTAAAGTGTTTGTCCCAAATGTTCTTAAAATTATTTTATAGTCAGCTATGAACTTGGAAACATGAGATGATCAAAAGCCAGTGTTACTGCCCTCCCCTTACACCCCACTCACTAATTGGGGTGCGGCCACATGACTATTACACTGTACAGCTCTTGACTGGATAACGATTCCAACTGATGATTTTGGTGATACATTGGAAAAAAGGTATCTACTCTGACAGTTGACAGTCTAGCTAAAATGAAGCCCTCAATGGTGGTACAGAGGTCTTCCTTCATTTTAGTAAAAACACTGTTTCTCCTCTAAGAGTCAGCATTGCCAGCATGTTCCGCCATTCCAGACTGTCCTCTATCTTCAATGAATTAGATGCAATTCCTCCTATGAGTAACTGCCAAACGCTAAAAGAGCACTGATGTAGTATTTCTAAAAGACATTTTCAAGTAAAAAGTAGAAGCATAAGATTAGCTGGGAATGAACTTTGTACATCATTGAAAATTACCAGTAAGCCTGAAAATATTTTCAGGTCTCAATGCTGTTTTATTCACATACAAGCTCTACCAGGTGACTTATCCTGTGACCCTGAGATGAGCTCATATTAAATAGATTATACAGCAGGTATTGGTTTTCTTTCTTTAGAAAACCAAGTTAAGAATAGCAAGGAAAATGACTGTCATTTTATCCAATTATCCAACTATTACTTTTCTTCCTAGAACCTGAAACTATAAATTCAAGCGCCTAGGTTGAGCCACTCCTGGGAATCAGCTTTTTGCAGTTCAGAGCAGGCATGTTTTTTTTTTTTTTTTTTTTTTTAATTCATCAGTCACTGTTGTTTCTGAAGTAAAGGGGGCAGGGAACATTCTACTTATGATTTTTGCCTAATAATCAAATCTATTATTTATAAGGCAGAAAAGCACACATCCTTTACACACACTTAGGCAGGACAGAAAGCAAAAGGCATCAATTAAGCTTCCACACCAACATCATGTGAACAGTAAGGCGTCAAAGAGTTTCTTGTGGCAGTATTCACACTCTCTGATCAAGCCTGCAATCAGCTCACATAGTGAACAATGCATCAGGATGCCTTAACTTTTTGTTTTTTTTCTGACCTGTTGAATGTGCTGTCATTTTACGTTATACACGGCACAAAGCTGCCTTGGTTAGTTTAGATATAAGTTACTGCACCTTTACTGTTTTTCTCTAGAGTTACATCTATGTATGTTGTGGGAACGTAGCCTTCTTCGCCATTCTGTCTCCGAGCTCTTGTCCATCCATCTCCTTTGTCCTCCTCAATAATGTACAGAACTTCACCTTCTTTCATTGCCAGAGTACCTTCATTATGCCCTAGGTGAAAGTTTTCAAAGCAGAAGCAACATTAAAGCACTGCAATACTTTTTAATAAAAGTTATAAATAAAAGGGAGATAGAAAAACCTGGAGGGGACAGTTCCATAAGGAGACCAATAGAGCCCCCAAAAACTGAGCTCTGGGGACCCTGCAGAGACTGAAACCCAACCAAAGACAGTGCACAGAGAGGACCTAAAACCCCAGCTCAGATGTAACCCACAGACTCAGTCTCCAAGTGGGTTCCCTAATAACAGGAGCAGGAGTTTTCTCTGGCATGAACTCAGTGACAGGCTCTCTGTTCACCTCCCCCTGGGGGTTGCAGCCTTGCCAGGCCACAGAGGAAGACAAAGCAGCCAGTCCTGATGAGACCTGATAGGCTAGGGTCAGATGAAAGGGGAGGAGGTCCTCCCTTATCAGTGGACTAGGGGAGGGACATAGGGGGAAAAGAGGGAAAGAGGGTGGGATTGGGAGGAGACAAGGGAGGGGGACACAGCTGGGATACAAATTGAATAAATTGTAATAAATGATAATAAAATTTAAAAGAAGTTATAAATACAATATACTAGCAAACATGAACTACTACTAAATTTCATTATATCTAGATGCAAAAGCCCACTGACTGTTAGAAGCAGCACACTTTCTGTGATGCTTTCTAGTTTATTCAACACATCACGTACAATCATCTGAACTACATAATAAGCCAATGAGGCTTGTTATAATCACCTGCAGCATAGCAGATTCAGAAACTGTGCCACAGCACTATAAGATACACAGCCATTACATAATTTGACAGGGTAATCTAACCACTACTTCACAATTCTAATTCTTTCTCCAAATTTGAGCAGTGTTACTAACTAAAAACTTCATGAAGAATGGATCAGGAAAATAGTAGGGTGACAGAGAGAAAAAGAAAGAATATATGCAGAGAGAATCCTCAGAGAAGCTGGCTAGCCAGATCAGTGAACTCCTAAGAGTTCTAAATAAGGCCTAAGAGCAACTGACATCAACCTCAAGCCTCCACACGAACAGGCACCCATGTACACATACATGCAAATATGCGCACATGTATACCACAAATACACATGAAAATGGAAAACATACTATGTATGTGAGGGAGAACAGATGTGCTATTATTATGCCAATTAAGTGTAGAGATCAGAGGACAACTTTACATATCAGTTTCCTCTACCATGTGGATCCTGTGGAAGAAATGCAGGTCCCCAGTGAAGTTGGCAATTGCCTTTAATCACTTGGAGAACTCCCTGTCCCTAAAAATGAAGAGTAAAGACTTCACTCAATTGTAAAACCAACACATGAGGAAAGGTGTTAAATTGCAGAGCATTTCATAACTGCTGATGAAGGTGTTACTCTGCTCTTCTGGTATTTGAAGTAGAGGACTTTTTTAAAGAGTCCCAGAAAAGGGAAAAACAAAACTAAAAGTCAGCAGAGAGGGCCACACCTCTTCTTCTTCCCAAAGCTTTTCTCCAGCCATCAAATCACATCACAGGAGAAGGCACTACATTCAGGAGCTACCCCTTTCTTTGCTGCTCTCATCTGAAGAGGAAGCTTACAGAATCAGGATACAATTGACAGCATGCAGCTGTGCCTTCTCTATACTATAGCTGCAATGGAGAGCATGAAATGACATCTATAAGCTATTTACTTCTTGGCTAGGGCTGAAGTTGCTTCAGCTCTGTGGGGCACATGTGAGTTTGAGTAAGATCTAAAATCAAGTGAAAATTCTCTATTATCTAGAGTTGGTAGGTAATTATCTACATTAGGATCTGCCAACATACAAGATTTTCTTTCAATTCAGCTGTGTGTGCGGAGGTAGGGGTAAAACTATATAACAAAGGTAAAACAAAACTATGCAATTATTGAACCAAGAATGTAATTTTCTGACAATGTACCATTTAGCCAAGATACTAAAATAAGTGATGACCTATTTTGACTTTGAGAAACCAATCTTATCAAATATTATATATGAAGAACATATACCATCAAAAGGGTAGATAGCTTTGCAGTGTCCAATAGCCGGCAAGGGATCATCATCTTCAAATTCATCATCAAATTCACTGTGATGACCATGTTGTTGGGGTGGCCCACGGACTTCTTGGTTTGCATCATCAGTGTAACTTCCCTCAGGGCTAAAAACCATGAAAGTATCTCTGATTAAGTATCACAAACATGAGAACACTTTGTGTATTATTTCTAAGTTGATCTCAGGGAAAATTAGTTATAAATAACATACTTCCATATTGAGCTCTATTTTCAAACATTAAATGTGTAAACTGCTTGTAGTAATATAAAATGGGTCTTCATTTAATTTCCTGAAGTAAACACTTAAGTAAACATTCCTCATTATGTAAGGATCTAAAGAGGAAAAGGAACAATGTAGTTCTCTAATGTCAGAGATACTCCTTAGTAGAATCACCCAGATCTATGTTCAGTCCACAGTGAGGTTTTTTGTGATTCAACTCATGAGAAGCCATGAGCATAGCACATGCATGGAGGTGAGCAGTTCACTAGTGGTCCTGCAAACCATCACAGAGAAGTGCTCTGCTCCAAGAGAAGTTCACTTCCTTTTCTCCTTGAACCTGAAGGAAAACTGAAAGTTTATTTAAAAAAAAAAAAAATCAGATGGAGCCTTAAAACACACACTCTCTCTCTCTCCAGTAGATTTAGCAGCACTCCTAAGTAAACTAGAAAACCACATTTTTAAATTAAACATACTAGAAAAACTAAACCCACTTAACCTGGATTTTTAACCTAACAACAAAAACCAGTTATCTGTAGTTCTTGACAAATTAAAAATAAGAACTGTTTCCTAAAGTGACAGGCGTGTGATAGGAGGTGCTCACACCTGTGAGACACTAGGCCCAGGTATTCTACCTGATCTGTGTATGACTGACTATGTAGACTACTAGACCATTTCCTTCATCACAACAGCTCTGTACAATGGGCATTTTAAATTCCATTTTGTGCTTAGAAAACTGGATTAAGGAATTATAAAAGAAAAAAATTGCTCAAATTATGCTGTCTTAGTAGAACAATATCTCAAAGATGAGGCACAGTTTACTGATTATCTTATGACAGAAAACAAAACTAAACAAAAACTAAAGACCTTACACTAAGGAAGAATGTCACAGCAGTATGGAGACCTTGCAAAAAGCTAAGCTGAAAACTCTGTTCTAACTAATAAGACATTGTTCCTTTTCTTCTTCACCAAATTGTAAGCAACTGGATAATACTTTTTTCTTCCACCATAAGCTATCCAACTCCACAAAAACCTTACGGGAATCTCTCCCTTCCCTGAGGTTCCTAAGTCTACTAGGTTTTCTCTTTTGCTTTGTTTTGTGTTGTTATTGTTTTCTTTTATTCTTAGTTGCTCAGGGATATGATAAGCTATAATTGAAGAAGATGAAATTTCCTATTTTACCTCCAACTAATAACTAAGATACAGAATAGTTTCAAAAGACTGAAGTTATTTAACAAACATAGTAACGGAACTAAAAAATGAGAAAAAAATTAAATGATTATTGAAATAAAAATAAAACAAAATTCTGACCTTTCTCGCCCCTGTGTCACAAGATGATTTATGTCACTACTGTGTCTTCTGTCTCCTCTCCCACCTGTTTTGCCTTCAACTTCAGAGAGCCATGCCTTCAGGAAAAGCACACAATAACAACAAAAATCCCAGACAGTTCAATAGGCTCAAAACCTAAGGCACCCTGAATTTAAATGCACTTTGAGATTTTATGATTCTTAGAGAGTTTTATTTCTGTGTATACAGTGATTAACTTTATAGTTGACTTTTTTTGTTTTCGTTTTGGTTTTTGAGACAGAGTTTCTCTGTGTAGCCTTGGCTGTCCTGAAACTCGCTTTGCAGAACAAGCTGGCCTTGAACTCACAGAGATCCACCTGCTTCAGCATCCCAAGCACTGGAAGCGAAGGCTTGCACCACTGCACCAGCAGGCCCTTTATAATTGATTTTTAAAAACAGTATATTTAGTTTTTTTTTTTTAAATATGGAATGCTTCACAAATTTGTATGTCACCCTTGCTCAGTAGCTGCTAATCTTCTCTGTAGCCTTCCAATTTTAGTATATGTGCTGCTGAAGCAAGCATGTATGTTTAGCTTTATATGACAGTCCAAATAATAAAATAAATGAGTAGGCTGTTAATATAATTATATACCACAATAATGATACTTTCAGTTCAAAAGTTCTAAAATTAAACAGAAATACCGGTATATGTCTGGCAAAATCCAATCTAATTTATAACTTTATAAATAAAGTTTATAAAATACTTAAAAATATACTTTTATCGCAGACTGCTGAATTAACAAATGTACCTCATTCTTGTGGATTTCCATTCGTAAGCGGTCAATGTTATTCATTGTCTCTGCTAATTTAGGCTGCAAACTTCCTGGATCCCCCATTTGTGGATTTTTCTCATATACATCCTTCATTTTATTGAGTGCTTCTCTGAGAGACAGAAGGAAACCACAAAACTAAATATCCACTTCATGTGCTTTTAGAGTTTCATTTGTCTTTGGGGACTAAAGTATCTGAACCCTAAAAAGTCACATTTTTAGGTTTAGACAAACACATCCTAATTAAAGACAATTTGTATTTAATTTAAACTCATGCATATATGTATATGACTATGTATATACAGTCAGTAATTTAAGGAAAGATTCTTAAAATCTGTGTTTGAGTGTTTACAATTAAAAGACTTCTAATACAAAAAACCCCACACTGTTTCTCACCTCCTAGTACATAACTTACACATACATGGGCTTAATAACGTTCCACACTGTTCTCATAGTTTCCCAACTCAAATTCATGACTTTGCTTTGTTTTGAAACAAGGTCTCACTAGGTAGTTCAGGCTAGCCTTAAACTCTTGATCTTTCTATGTGCTAGGATAACAGACCTTTGCCAACATGCCTGGCTCTAAGTCAAACTCATTATATTTTCACCCATTAACATTATTCTATTCCACCAGAATCCCTTATCTCATTTCCCACAGCATCACTGTCCTCCCACTCATCTGTGCTAGAAATAGTAATACCATCTTTAACTGTGCTCCCCCTTCGGTTCTTTGCCAATTCCTGTTAGCCTACCTCCTCTTCTCTAGTCCCATTACTGTAGATTATGTCCAATCAGTGCTGTCTGGTGCTAGCACCTGATACTGTTGACTAATACTCCTTAATAATCTATTCCTTCTTGACCTAAGGGGTTACACTTTTCTCCTCCTCGCCTCTGCTTTCTTAACCATCATTCAATGGCTTCTACTTTGTTCAACTTTTAAATGTCTGTTATATAATTGACAAGAAGTTTCCTCTCATCTCATCCTACCCTTCCCTTTACAATGTTTTGATCTTCAGAGGATTCTCCAGTGTCTGTTTGCAGTTTTTTAAGCTCTAGATGTATATTTCCAAATTTCTTTTTTTTTTAATTTTTGTTTTATTTTTGTATTAATCATAGGTTGTTTACTCTGTATCCCAGCCATAGCCCCCTCCCTCATTCCCTCCCAATCTCACCCTTATCTCCTCCCTGCCCCTTTCCAAGCCCACTGATAGGGGAGGTCCTCCTCCCCTTCCATCTGACTCTAGCTTATCAGGTATCTCCAGGACTGGCCACAATGTCTTCCTCTGTGGTCTAGCAAGACTGTTCCTCCCTTGCGGGGAGGGGGAGGTAAAGGAGCCAGTTCATGTCTGGCTCCTTTCCTAAGAGGAAATAGTTCTGTTCCTCTTACTAGGGAAACCCACTTGGTTACTGAGCTACCATGGGCTACATCCAAGCAGGGGTTCTAGGTTATATCCATATATGGTCCTTGGTTGGAGAAATAGTCTCATAGAGGGCCCCCATGCCCTGATATATTTTGTCCTTGTGGAGCTCCTGTCCTCTCCAGGTCATACTACCACCCCCTTCTTTCATATGATTCTCTGCACTCTGCCTAACGTTTGGTTATGAGTCTCAGCATCTGCTTTGATACACTGCTAGGTAGAGTCTTTCAGAGGCCCTCTGCGGTAGGCTTCTGTCCTGTTACTTGTTTTCTCCTACTCCCCCTGCCCATCCCATTTGTCTTTCTAAGTTATTTCCAAATTTCAAGTAAATATTTTCCACGTGACTTTTTCACAAAACATCAGCAAAATCTTTACTTTCGCCCAAATTTATTTCCTGGTTTGTTTTTTTTTTTTTTTTCCCAATTAATGTTATAGCTATCTTAGTATCTACAAGTCAGTCCCTAACAAATCTCCTGATCTCTGATCTTGTTATACAAGGGTCAGTAACCTTTAGAACAGTTGTTAATTGGAACTTCTGAAGACCTCCATTCCTATCACCCACAGAATGCTACAAAAAAGTAGTTAAGACTTTTCCTAACTCAGTCTTTCCCCTTCATTCTATTACTACAGTTACACTATTTCTAACCAAGTTACATCTTTCTGTCCATACAACTCGGATGGCTAGTTTGAAGAATTTAATGATATGCTTCATGTAAAATGATTTCATGTGTGGTGAATATAATCCCACAACCAATATTCCAATGAACTCAATTTATACATTAAAAATATGTATAAAATACAGGAGGTGGTTGATGCTGGTAAAACTTCTTTTAACAATGAATTACAATGTTTTGGATTTCTGTTTTGTTTTCTAAAAATTTGTGAAAGGAATTCCAATAGCATATAACAAAATTCTGTAATTAAAAACCAAACAAAGACCTGATTTTTTACTTATATAACATGTAAGCCACAAAGTTTTCTAGTTTAAGTAGTGTATTTTTCCCTGGGGTGGGGTATATTTCAGGGGCTAGAGAGATGACTCAGAAGTTAAGATCACTGACTGTTCTTCTGGAGGACCTGGAGTCTATTCCCAGTACCCACATGAAGGCTCACAGCCATTTCTAACTCCAGTTCCAGGCTCTTCTGGCTTCCATAGGTACCAGACATGGAGGCGGTACATAAATATACATGCAGACCAAACAAAAAATCTTCTAAAAACAGTTTTTAAAAGTGTTTTAGGTAGAATATATGATTTTTAGAGGAATGAGGGGAATTGAACTCAGGCCCCCAAGAATGCTGACTACGTCTCTCACCACTGAACTATACCCCAGCCCAGAATGAACTGATTTTGAAACCTTCTGTGTATCAGTGTGGTCATATCTCATTAACTCCTAGGAAAAACAAACAAACAAACAAAACCAATGAGGGCTTAAGGGAACACTACTTTTGGTCTGCTTCTTTCTGCAGCCCTCGGTTAAGCTCGTCAATGCGTTGCTGTAACTTCTTACGCCTTTGCTCTGGTGGCAAATGACTGAAGTCTTCTAGTGCTGGGCCCTGAAAAGAGAGTCTAAATCATTACTAAAGACATTTTCAGATATCTTGATCTTTAACTTTACCTTTATGAAATAAGCAACTAACTTTAATTTTTAATTAGCCTCAACCTTTTAAAAACCTATATAGATGTATTAATAAAAATAAAAGCTTAAATTTCAATATTTACAAAAACATGAAAACAGGCAGAAAGAAAAAAGAAATCTCACCAAATATAGGTAATTAGTAACTATCACGTTATTTCAAGTCTTGGCAGAGTTAAAATAAATACATGTGAGTTTTTTACAGCAACAACAAAATGGGAACACATAACATTTCTCACATTATCTTACTATGCTGGTATGTACTCTTACATAGAATCTTATGGAATAAAATCCACATTGCGACATTTAGACTACCATGAATGTGCAAAATAAACATGAAATTCATAACTGAGCAACATAAGCAACTTACCGCATGAAGACAACTAATTAAAGAAGTATTTTTTAATACTGTAGTTAGTTTTTGAATGAATACATGTTTTACACCATTCTTTGAAAACAAAATATGCTTGGATCATTAAAAAATTAAGTATAGTCTACTGATCAGAAATTATATTTATACATGGAATACACTTCTAATCTTCCCTATGTAAGAGCAAATGACAGGCCTCAGCTGTTTCTGAAAGACATAGTCCCACTTTTCTCCCTCTAGTTGGTTTTGACAGCAGGCTCTAACTTTTGTCTGTAGCTTGAACCTCAGTCTCTTAAGTGCTACCAGTACAACAAGCATGTGACACCATGGCCAGCCTTGACACAGTCCTTAGAAGGGCCCTTGGTTAGAAAGGTTTCAATGCTTTCGAATGTAGGTAAATACATGTTAGTAGAGGTGTATGCTTTCCTATTACTGGTGTCTCTCTCCTGAAGACCATACCTCTCTCTGTAGTCCTCAACTCCCAGGCCTCTGGTGTTGCGGTCAAAAGAGTGTGTCACCACAATCAGTTCCATTTTCCTCTTAAATGTCATTTAGTCATTGTTACTTCAGCCTCATTATTAGAGATTATAACAGAACTATTATAAACTACTGAATCCATTTAATACAACCTATATTAACATATCACATTATAAAAACTAATACCTATCCTTCATTTTTCTTCTTTAAAATGGTTGAATGAATATTGTTCTCAAATTTTTTAAGTGCTGCTGAGACAAGCTTACAAAATAAAATGCATTCTTTCTCTCTGGGCTACTTACACTTTTAGTATTATGCTTAATGGCTTGATTCCACTATGCACAGGGCATTTTATTGCCTGCCTTGCATCTATGTCTATACACCTCATTCCTGCAGAGCCTAGGAGAGAGCACTGGAACTGAAGTTCCAGACAGTTGTGAGCTACCATGTGACTGTTGGGAACTGAATTGAGGAGCAGCCAGTGCTCCCAATGACCAAGTCACCCTGCCACACTTGTGTCGTTTACTTTTAAACAACAGAAAAGTCACTTATAGAAAACATCATCATCAAATGTTAATAACAAGACCCTCTAAGAATCTTTCCCCAGTGGCCCATGTTTTTATCAGGCACCAATACATACTGGCAGTGTCAATCAACCAAATCTAAACTAAATAACGAAACAGCAAAAATTCCTATGTAAAGTTCCTGTAAACTTACTAGTTAATGATCAATGTAATTTGTTTGAGGCCCAGGGATTACACTACCATGTAATAATACAAAGATAACCCAATTTATATTAAAAAATAATTTTGAAAAGCTTGAAAATTATTTAAGAAAATAAAGAAATACATTTCAGTTTAATAGGCTTGGGGGGCGAGGGAGATATAATAAACTGGCCATTATCCATGGGTAAATTTCCAATTATTTATCTAATCCTAATGCAACTTTGGTATCAAATATTTTAACAACAGGTATCAAGGGACTAGCATTTCTAAACCCCATTTCAACATTATAAACCATTCTTACAGAAGCACATGAAGCAATCCCATTCCATTTACCATGGACTTCAAAAAACTATGCAAGGCACATAACAACCACTCTTGCTACCAAGGAATGTATAAAAGTCTCAACTAGAACAGTCTAAAACAGTGATCTGCTTTCTACATCTGCGTGCATAGTTTTCTATGTGAAGTACCCACTAATTTTGAGGTTAATTCTTTATAATATAAATTCATCAATTTATGTGAAATAAATGTACATGGAAACACTTCAAACACAAAGGGATGGGACACAAACACACTCACATTCTCACACAAAATAGATTACTTGTGCTTCCCAACAAGCACTGAATCTGTAATAAAATTAACAAAACTTTTTATTTTTTCTTTTCTGGACAAACCTAACAGTTCTTAAAATAAAGTAAATATTAAATTTGTATGATTTTTTAAAGGTAAATTTAAAAAGAAAAATGTTTTTCTAAATTTTACTTCTGTACAACATCAACATTTGCTTCACCATCTAACTTTAAATATCGAATTCTCTTTAACATGACATGGACTCCATCCAGTAACATTTAAGAACTTGATGGGTTGATAACAGTTAACCACATTATCTAATCTATGACATCTAAAAGGTACTGGCATATGTTGGATTATGGATTAAATTATATATATTAAAAAATGCAAGTTGAAAATGGGATGTACTTTAATACTTTTTCTGAACTAAATAAAACAATGTTTTGTGATTAATGTTGGTAAAGTATATAGATCAGCACACGGGGCTTACCATCTTCATCGACCACTGAATAGTTCAATGGAAAACAGAAAGAAATGGTAAATTATTCACATGAAATCATAATACACAAGATGCAATAACCTATATTTTTTTACAATATTAAAATAAATTATGTACACTTTACGATCCAAACAATTATGCCAGAAAAAAAAATTAAGCACACTTGGGAAAGCAAATTAGTTGCACAAGAAAGAAAAAAGAAAGGAAAGCACACACTGATAATGGGCAGATATTTTCTAAATTTAATAAAACTCAAAAGTAAATCATCCTATCATCATATATTTTCTTAAAGAGAATTTTATGAAGGCATTTCTTCATATCATTCATTTTCAGAAGCATTAACATTTGAAATGTGTTGAATGAAAAAGATCTAATGTTAGCCATAGAAAAGGAAATTTATGAAAAGTTCAAAAACCAGAATGGCCTTCTCAATGCACTACAGAAAGCATAATTTCCTGAAGATTCATAATCCTAATGACTATTTTGGACATAAATATATGAAGGTTTGGTAAGGGTAATGTCCTTAAGGTGCTGTTTTTTTTTTTTTTTTAAATAAAAGTAACAAGAGATTTACCCTGTATCAAATTCTCTCTACATACTATTAGACACAAAGATTATAGGTTGAGTTTTGCTTTGAAAATAGATTTCCTATTTTTCCGGTTTTATTTTGAAATCAATGTGCCTAAAAAACAGTACTAAATTCACTTCAATTTCAGAAAACCGAATAAAGATTTATCCTTTCAGAAGATAGGCAGAGTCTGAGGAGATCAACTACAGGTGCTTTTATAAAATTGAGAACTTCATACACCATTTGACAACAGGATTCTGCAAGTGGCACAGAACGTATCATACACAACTACACGCACACAAGCACATACATACAATAGCCTGGAATATGCATCAAGCTTTACAAATGTGCACACCCGTCGCGTTTAGCTAGTCTTCAACTTTCTTCCTCTGGGGAGTCAGGAGACGCGTGTCAGTGGTAGACTGGCTGCCTCATTTGTGCAAGGCCATGGAGTCAGCCCTCAGTGCCCCTCATAAAAGAAGCATTTTCCCTGTTTCTACATCGGAATTTTTTAATGGAACAGTAATACGTGTCAGATAAAATTTTCACATAAGAATTGAAAGAAATTTAATAAATATCTAGCAAAAATATCTACCCCTTATCTCTGATGAGTTTGCCATGTATATTAATGATTATGACAAAAAGATGACATTTGATATCCATTGTCCTTCTAAACTAAGCTTAACATTCTTTAGACTGTCAGTAGTTTAAAGAAGAAAAAGACCAGCTTATTCGCTATCACAGTGAGAAAAGTAGGCAGGTTTAAATTAAGGAAAGATATTTATGGTATTCTTTAAACACTAACAAAATTGTATATGACAAGGAATAAAACAGTCAAATGAGTTGCCTTATCTTTTATATGAATTTTCACTACTGAGTGAAATAATTACTTTCCTAACTTATATTTTAATCTTTTAGAGAAACAGGATAAATATAAAATATCAAATATTTCTATTTTTGCTTATTTAGTTTTACTAAGTAGAAAATAGATTTAAATTTCACTGAAAAATTCTCTGTAAAAAGAACAGAAACATTGTTTTTACTACATGTTCAATGCAAAAATACCAGGATTTCATATAGAAATAGTTTACAAAAATTAGAAAATTTCATATAACCACTGCATCTTAAGGCAGTGCCAAACACAGGAGAACTAACATTAAGTCAAGAGATGAAAATAACTAGGTGTGTTTCATCTTTAAACAGGCCAAAACCCTGGAAACTATTCTGAACACATAAAATCGTTTAACAGAGTGACTCTAAAACTCTGTAAGACCAAATATGGACTCCTATTATGAGCTAGGTAATTCTATTACTTTAAAAAGGAATGTCTATAAAAACAAAAGAAAGTAGTTATGGAGTTAAAAAATGTTAATTTGTATATTAAGCAGTCAAGTTTGGGTGTATTTTCCAAACATTCATTCAAGCTTAGAACTTGTCATCACAGAGGGCAATTATAGAACCTATCCCTTAGAATAGGTCTAGTGGAACCACTGTCAAACTCAAAAACATCGTCCTGATGTGACATTTTTCAAATCTTTAATTATGAGACTGCATATACCAGTTTTTCTTTAGAAAAGCCCACTTAGGAAAAACAATATCCAACAAGACAAAAAATAGCTTTTGAATTGAAGGGACAACTTGGCAGCTAGAAGCTGTCCCAAGACCTATACTGTAAGCTTAGTGGACTGAAAATCCGTGCAAATCCTCATAAAAATTCCAGTTAATTGAGGTTTACTTTCCTTGTGGAGTTCTTGAATGGAAAGAAAATATTTTCAAATATTATCTAGTAAACTCCCAAAGATCAGTCAGAATATAAAAATTTCTCATTCCCAATGATAAACACTTTCTCCTGCTCTGTCTTCCTCTAGCTGGTTATTATGGTGACTAAGACATGTGACTATTTAAATTAAAGCAATATATGAACATAACACTGATAAAGAGCAAGCTAACAATTTTTAAGTGGTGTAGTTGTAAAATTCTAACTGCAAACTGTTCAATAAGAATGCTACGCATTTAAGATTCTTTCCTATAGGTCTAACTGCATTATATTTTTTCCCAAACAATTAAATTTACTTTGTATCTGTATGAGAAGCAAGTTTAAAATTCTACCTCATAACTAAGGCAAAAAATAAAAAAATAAAAAATAAAAAAAATAAAATAAAATCTTTCACACAAGTATAAAAAGCCAGTGAGCAGCCAGAATGCTTGTCCTCAAAACACAAACTTATCTGTGGGACCTTTCTATAGGCCATGAATTGCCTCTATTATCACATACAGTTAGGTAAGCTGAGAAAAAACAGGGAGAGTTGAAGGAAGACGATCATATACTAGGATAGTCTCTGTATCACTGTCACCAGTGAAGTTTGTCACATTTCCTTAATAGTTTAAATAAAAATAAAGCGCGATCCTGCCCTAAATGTGTATTTTGTTCTTCAGGTGTCTGAAATGCACGTTAGTTCAAAAGCTACAGAAAAGAAAGCGAGCGCGCACACTAGTACTGAGTCACTGTTAATAATCTGACCTATCTATGGTTACCACACCTGTGTCTTTCAAATGCCCAAAAATCACATAAACTGAATTATAGCTGTATAATTAAAAGCATTACCTACAAATCAAACATAAAAATGAAAAATCAGGAAGCTAGGAGAGTTGTTTAATAAGTGTTCCATATACACAAAGATCTAAGTTCAATCTTCAGAACCAAGAAAATTTAGCCCTACTAATATAATGGAATATCACTAGTTTATTAGAAGTATAACAGTAATTGCTAAAAGACAGCTTAATTTTGAATTTTACTAGTCTATAAATTTTCCTTTGCAAAGTACTCAGTAGATGTCTAAGGTTGGTCAATTAAAAAAATAAAGGAAAAACTCTGTAAAAAGGTTTTTATTTAGTTTAAGAAAACAAATCCATACGAATATTACAAGAATACTTAGGTATAATTTAATAATATCTTCTAGTATATTAATTGGATGTATAACACTTTGTATTTAATATGCTAATTAACTTCTATCTATCTATCTATCTATCTATCTATCTATCTATCTATCTATCTTTCTATCTTGCTTTTGGAGATACCATTTCTCTGCATAGCCAAGACTAGTTTTAAACTTCATATGTAAGCCACATTGGCCTCAAATTCTAACCTCCTACCTCAGCCTACCTCAGGTGCTATAATTATTTAGGTGTGTTCCATTACCACATTGGCTTTTAGTTTTTTATTAAGGTACTAGAAATTGTATTTTATGCATTTAAAAGTAAGTAGGGTAATTAAGATCTTGACATCTTACTGTCAACAAAACAAGGTTTTATAAAATTGGTAGGTGAAGTCATTAGTGACAAATCATTACAAGAGCAACTCCAGTGACAAATTACTGAAAGTCTTAAAAATGTAAATACATTACAAGACAATGGTGGACATATGATTTCACATAAACAAAAAAAAGCTAAAATATGATTGTACCCAGCACCCTCTTTATAATACCATTTTTTATGGTTGAACATTTCAAATGTTATAAAGAGGAGTTGTTTTTACTTGAGGGCAGCTATACTTAATTCTGTGGTGATTGTAAACTATGTATTTATAGGAGAGCCTTATAATGAGGGTGGAGAGTATTGAAAAGCCACACTACACACACAATTAGGCCATCATGCATTTCAACCCATTATTAAACTTACCCCTCTTTTGAGGCTTCTGAAAGAAGGAATTCTGGGCTTCCCTGTTTTTATTTCATTCATACAATAATGCACGGGCTCAATGGAGAATGTGAGAAACTGGGACCCATTAGGAGTACTGGATGTGAATAAACTAGTAGGGGTTAAGGGTGGGGACTGTGGCTAATATGGAAATAAAGAAAGGAATCAATAAGCCAAATGTGCATATTTTTTCCTAAATGAAAATTCTATTTCTGGTAACATATTTTTCACAAAATACACTTCAAATAAAGTTTTCTATGAAAATAGAGTAAACATAGTTTTGCCAAAACTATTGTTTTTAAAAGTCAGTTACTTTTAAACAATACCATTTCACTTTTTTTATAAGCTGATAGATTAAAAATATAGAGTATATAAATTAAAGAGAGAATAATATAACCTCAACTAAAAATTTTTCTGGATTTTAGCATATTAACATCATAATGTATTCCTATACAAGTTATGTTTAACTTGTACTTGTCAAGAGATAAAGGCATCAACTATAGTTAAAGTTATTATACAAAATAACTTCTCTAAAACTGGATCCGATTACCATTAACAGGCAAAAAGCTTCCTACCATATCCTAGCTTTTTTTCTCAGGCCATCTCTTTTCAAATAAGCAAGGTTATTCTCAGTCTTTCTAAGCTGCTCTAGCTATTCTGCTGTGACCAAAGCAGGTCTCTCTGCTCAATCCCTTGACTGGACATTATTATTAAAAGCATAGGTAAACCTAAATTACCTATAAATGTGTTTTTAAAGATACTTACAGATAAGTAATTTGAGTTAAATTTTATATACCTTCATATGCCAAGATTAAAGTAAGGAATTAAATTAAATAAGCACACTTTAAAAAGCACAGTATATTAGACTGAAGGAATACATCTCCCCCTTACTGTTCTGACACAATCACTAAACGGGCAAGAAAGGCAAAGCACTCATCTATTCCATTTGCTCATGTGTTGAGCTATGTTTAGCTTCCTAAAATTAACAGCACATCAAAACCTGGGGTTTAACAGAAAGTTAAGAGCAAGATTATCCTAGAAAACTACAAGTTCCTAAAAGCTGAAGTTAATCAGCAACACTGAGCCTTTCTCATTAAAATTGCAAATGGATAATAAAAAGTTATAGTAGTATAAGCTATAACAACTAATTTGACATTTATTATCAGTGAGTTTAATCATTCATTCCAGCTAAGAATTTCCATTGTACACAGTAACTGTAAAACATTAACTTAGAATTCTTAGAGAAACTATATGTAAATGAAATTGTAAAAACGTGTAACTTAAGTAGATATTAAAACTTAGTTAATATTCTTCCACATTATTAAGTGCTCAAGGTACAAGACTGTTTTCTAATTAGCGAAAGAGTAACTGAATCATTCAAGCTGAGTGAAATTATTTCTCTATTAGTGGTAAATTATTATCCATTCAACATATTTTTCAACTTAACTAAGTAAGAGCCTGATTAGCATATGGAGATTTTATGGTTTTTACCTTTGGCTTCTTTCCAAAGAGCCACAATTTGCCCTTGGCCTTCCCTACTGTGGACTTGGCATCCATCTTGCCACTCTCCTGTTTGGATGCACTGATGGTCCCATCAGAAATGGTTCTGTAAATATGCTGACTATAATCTTCAAATGGAAAGTCTCCTGGAGGTTCAAAGCCAGACTTGAAGGAGTCTACTACCATTTGAGAATCCTGTATACAAAAAAACCATATTTTTAAACCATTTTATTTGTTAACAGTACATTAGCTTTCAAAAATAATTTAAATGAAAGTTTAAATAGTTCTATCGTAATCACCAATGGTCCTCAAGAACAAGACTGCTGTGTCCTCCTGATGCCCTTTTTCCTCATGACCACTATTCTACACTCTCATGTTTCTTGCTCAGCTCTAGCACAAACTCATATTCAAGACTGACAACTCAAGATTGAGTTGACAATGCTATATCACTCTAACTACATCCTTCTCTAAACCTTCACTAGAATAACAGCAAAATATAATTTAAATTAAGCACAGTTCAAAGGTTATGCCCTTGGGTTAGAACTAAAAAATTAGTGGAAAGGAGAGGGCTGTGAGTTTCTTTTAAAGGAGAAGAATTTTAGAGTTCAACTCATTGTAGGAACCTAATGTATGCAAGGCTTTCTCATACAGAGTATAATTAAGAACCAAATATTCTTTAGGTTACTTTACTCCTTTCCCAAACTATCTTATTAACTTCAACTGTACAACTACACCACATGCATTAATTCTGAGACAATTATATGGCACTTACTCTTCTTTCATCAACTGATTTGGCTGCAAGAATCATCCCTTCCAAACATTTTGAGATGATAGGAATCACTTTGCGTTCTGAGTCTGCAAATCCTCTGTAACATTCACTGAGTTTAATTGTCCTTCGTTCATCCATTTCTTGTAGTTGCTAATAATTCAGAATTCAAACAAGGAGGGGAAACTGAATTTTTTTATTCTGAAGAACAATTAGCGATCTTCCCCAAAAGATTTTTTCCCCTATTACACTTTTATTTTTTAAGACCTTTCAGTGGTTAACTATATACTTAGTAATTCTTACAATCTGAGGCCTGTTAAATAATAAAAGGAGGGGGGAAAAAACCAAGGCTTTTAATTCTGATATTCAAAATCATCTAAAACATGATTTTAGCTGCCATCTAAAATTGGCAGCTAGGTCTCTGATCCATACCTCTCTCACCGTTTCCTCTTCAGTTAGGGTAGTTTTATGATTTCATTAAATGTTCTAGTTGAAAAGCAAATTCTAGCTTTAGCCATACAATACAAGTCCAAGATGTACTCCTTAAACTGGTTCAGAGTACTTGAGTAAGACCTGGCTGGATGAAATACCCTGATTTGATGACAAACAGGGCTAGCTAGATCTTACTACAGTCTGCAGCTCAAAACCGAGGATATGAAAAGAAAACAGTAAGCCACATCACTGAGGTAGCACATGTATAAAATTCGCAAGTCCAAAATCACTATGGGAAATATACTGAGACAGGTGTGTTCAGTAAGTTCAAGTTGTCTTTGCACACTCGCTCGTGGCTAGCACTGGCCTTTCTCCTCATTTTCTCAAATTCTACTTCATATCACTTTTTGTTGTCACTTTCTGAAGTCTGGGGACTTATTTTGAGACTTTTAGTTTGTTTTTTCAGTCATAAAATGGCAAGCAATCTCCAAAGTGACCTTGAATACAAAGGGTGCTTTACTTCTCAGTTAAGGTTGCTGCAGAATATGAAGACTTGGCTAGTTAATACTATACTGAGAGAGTTCATAGGTTTGCAGCTCTGGATTCAGTGACCAGAAGCTGCTACTGAACTCTAGCCCACCAACGCTCACTTTGCACGATTGCCTTCCAAACTGTTTCCTTAATTCACTTTCTGTTCACTTCTTTCTAGAAAAAGCAGCAATTTAACCCCCATGAAAACTCTAGATTCATGATTTGCTACAGTGATCATTAAGCAATGGTACACAGAACTAACAAGGCCTTACACGACATCTGTGTCCTAGGAGACTCAGCAAGGTAGACAGACAGAAAAAACAGGCCAGCAATAATGCCAATGATTCTAGTGTGGTGTCAAAAAACAAACAAACCCACTAAATCCTAAATCTATGTGAAGAGATTACAACATCCAGTCTCAGTAAATTCCCCTCGCAGTCAAAATAGTTTATTTCAAAATTTTTATTGTCGTAGCAAGTTATATATACCACTAATAATAAACAGAGAAAGGTCAGTGGTTTAAAAATAAGGACATCTACTTTTCACATATAAATAGAATGAAATTTATCATCTGTCTTAGTAACTACTGAATTTAGAAATATTCTAAGATTGAATCTTGAGGTTTGGGGACTGGAGATGTATCATAGTGGTAAACTGTTTTCTTAGATCATGTAAGACCCTAGGTTTTATTTCCAAAGTGAAAAACAAAAGAAAACAAACAAAAAACAAAACACCTTTTTCCCCCACATGTCAAAAATTAATTCTTTAGCTAGGTACAGCGGTGCAAGCCTTTAATCCTAGCCCTGAGAAGGCAGAGGCAAGTGGGTCTCTGAGAGTGCAAGCCAACCAGGGAGAACACAGTGCAGTCTTTTCTCAAAAAAAAACAAAAAAAACAAAAAAAAAAAACAGTCCCTGAATGCAACTAAACTTACTTACCTTGTAAATCTGAGGAATCACCACATAAAAATGTTTGTGCTGTTCTCCATTAAAATTTTGCAGCTGTGCAGCATACTCATTTTTATTCTCATCAGCCATATGTGTACGAAGGTTCAACTGCTGTTTGGCCTACAGGCAAAAATGGGCCAAATGATTGCCAAAGACAAAGTAATTCATTTTTCTGAAAATTATACCAAAGCTAGATTTTGTCAATGGGTAATCCAACAGGTACAGAAGATGCTTCCAGATCTCATATGGCTTCCTTAGCACAATAATGCCCCTGTCCCTATAATAAGTCCTCCTCTTTCAATAACCTAAATAGTCAACTTACAATATTCACATAAGATATTATATTATCATGTTTCCTTCTCAGACTAATATATACCACTTCAAGTAAACAATATTTGCACATTTTAGATTTTGATAGAATAATGACACAAAAGGTATGCCTTTTTTCCATGTACGTAATACTTGGATATCAAAGTAGGATTGTTGTATACAATGAATATATACCAATAATTTTTTAAGCAGGTCTGTATGTCTTACCTTTTCAACATCTGCCTTAGTTGCATTAGTATCATTATCCAATCTTTCATAACTCTGTTGTGCTTTCTCTGCTTCTCTACATTCTCTTTCAAATTTCTTTTTACTCTGAGAAAGAAAGAAAGAAAGAAAGAAAGAAAGAAAGAAAGAAAGAAAGAAAGAAAGAAAGAAAGAAAGAGAAAAAAAAGAAAAAAAGCAAGAAGGAGAAAGTAATTTAAATGTTACCAGTGTGTGATATGTAAAAATGAACTAAACACTAAAAGTAAAACTTGTCCTTTCTGATGTGGAAAATTAAATACATTATTATAACCAATTTATACTGGTTATGTGTCTTAAATATCAGATATTACTTATTGATAATAATATCAATATATATATAATTCTGTTCAAAAAAAGAAAATTTTTATTTAAAATGAAGCTTCGTGGTTGGTTTGTGTCTGCTTCCATGTTGTTTTGTTTGTTTGTTTGTTTGTTTTTTTAAAATAGGACCCCAACACAGTTAAGATGTAAAAATCCCTTTTTATGTTCTGTCAGATGTCACAGGAGTATTATCAGCACAGACACAAACTTACTTGTTTTTCCTTTAACAAGCAAAAACAGGTTTTTCTACGTAGTGTAAGCTTGCCTGGATTCACTTGTGTAGCCGAATGATTGCTCGGCAGTTAAGAGTACTTGCACCTCTTGTAGAGGACCTAGATGGACTCCTAGCACCCACAAGGTTGACTTAGACCCATCACTAACTCCAATTTCAGGGAACCAATAGCCCTTTCTGGTCTCTGAAGGCACAGGCACACGCATGGGCACAAAAATACATGCAAGCAAACACTCACACTTTTAAAAATTAAAAAGCTATTTACAACCGAGCCACGATAATATACATGTCACACAATTTGATTTTCAATATACACTTATTGTTATTTCCAACCCCAATCTCGCTACATTGCTTAAATCTCTCTCTCCATATTGAATTCTAACATTAGGAATTCTATCAATTTTATTTTTTGGGTTCATTTTCTCTTTAATGGTTTTTAATCTGCTTAAATCTGAACTCACAGCAACTCTCCTAGCACATAGCTGTTTTCTTGGTGTTTTCCTTTCCTAGAATCCTAAGGATGCCTTGCACCTGTTATCTGGACCTGTTAGACTCAAAGCAGTAGCTTCCTTGAAGGTTTGTAAAATATCATTCTTGAGGTTAGAAATGTTTTTACTGTTACTGCCCCATCCTATCCCATCAATGAACTCCACACCACTGTGATACCCACAGCTTTTAACACTACTTTCAACTAACAGATATTGGCTGAGTTTAAAGACCTTAGTTGGAAAAAATTTCCTTCAGAAATTTAAAAGTAATATTCTACTATTTTCTGGTTTATCTGTAAGTAGACTGAGATATGCCCAATCCTTTTCTAATCCTTGATTCATTGTAAAAGGAATGTTTCTTTGCTGCATAATTTTGCCACCGTAACTAAATTTGTTTCTCTTTCAGGTAGCTGGGACCTCTCCTAAGAGTTCTGTGTTTGTTTAGGTATTTATTTAAAGTGGGTGCATCCACAGAGGTCAGGAGTGCACTGCAGGAGTCAGCGCTCTCCTCTCATCACTGGTTCTGAGGTCAGGATTGGGAGCAAGTGCTTAGTTATCCTGTCGGCCCTTGTGAGGATAAGCTTTGAAGACTTCTCGTAGCATTGGATGCTGAGAAATTCTTTCCTCTAGAAATCCATAACTTTATACTTGAAGGCATTTTTTTCTGGACTATTACCCATCTTTCTTTTCTATCTAGCATGCTTAATATTTTGAAAAAGAAACTGCTAAATAAAATTTTTCTAATTACACTGTCTTGTATTTTTAGCCTGTTATCCTGTTTTACTTTTGAAAAATGTCTTCAATTTTATCTTTCTTTCTAAAGACTTCATTTCGCCCTCCATTTAGTTCTTTCTATTCTTTACATCCTCCGTTTTAATAATACCTACCTTTATTTCCATGAAGATAGTATTTCATTTATCTATTCCACAAAGACAATACTAGTTTTGGATGCTCTTTTTTTTAAACTTTTTACCTTTCATGGGCGCTGTTTCTTCTAAGTTGCTTTTTTCCTCTATTTTATTGTTGTTTCTGATCTGATATTTTCTTTCAATGTTTGGGATCCTTGTCTGTGTGCTCTTATCTTAAATGCCTATTAAAACCTCTATAGGTGGGGCTGGCTAAGCCTGGTCTTTCCCTCTAGAGTGAAACAATCAGGTAGTTTCCTTAAAAAAAAAAAAAAAAAAAAAAGACAAAACCTATGGAATTCCCCCACTTAGCGATTGCCAGCTTGTGAGAATCCCCAGAGGAAGCCTCTACAAAGTCCTTGCCTGGAAAATGCTTTGCTGTCTCTGTTCTGAGAATTACTCAGAAAAAAAAGCAGAAGACTTGAGTATTTTGTATTTACCCAATCTCACTATAGAGCCACTAGCTATGCTTAATATTTTGATACAAATTGAGGCTACTTAAAAACACGTGTTTTATATTAAGTATCTTACTTGTGGAAAAAAAAAATATATATATATACTTTTCTCGCAACAGCCAAGCAATCATGAGATAAGTTTTAATAAATTAAAACTATTTCTTTCCCTGTGTATCATTATACAATAAAGAAAACCACATCTATTCCGTATTCTTCCTTAGCAGAACTTGCCTCTCAATACAAAGAGGCTGTAAATACCTGTGCCTTTCTGTCCCATTTGACCCACAGGCTCAACAAAGGCACCTAGGAGGAAGTCTGTTGGGGTTTTCTACCAGTTTTATGTCCTTGATAAAAAATAAAAAGGACAGTGAGAAAAGAAATGTTCCTTTTTCCTGTTCCTGGGTGCAGCTGTCTGGCTCTGTAGAGTGTAAGGTACTCCGAGTGTAAGGCACAAAGCTAAAGAATAGAAGCAACTCACTCCATGTCGCCAAGTAAGCAGAGGACATGTAGCCCTAGTGACATCACTCCACTACTGACCACTGGAGCGGCTGTTTCTGAGCTCTGTTCTTAGATGTTTGTATGCTGTCATCTGGAGCCTCCTGACTGACATGTCTAGCATCTGACATTAATATCCTTAAGTTCAAGATTTCCTTCACAGGTTACTCTCTTCTGCCCTCCTTTTAAATGCCATTGTTCATCCTGGGAGTAGTAACTGTCTTCCATCTCTTTCCCTAAAATTGTTTCAAGTTCCTTATTTCTCCCAGTTTGTTATAGCTCCTTTCAACTATTTCGGACACATTAGTTTTCTGTAATTTTATTTTGACTAAAAAGAAAGACAAGGAATTAGGAAACAGGATCCTACATTTGTTTCTACACAATAATCATGAATTATACCTGTCTCTTTCACTGGACTGCAAGCTCTACAAAAAGTAAAAGTCATTATCATATTTACTTATAAACATATAGGGACCAGTACAAGTAAGAGACAGACTAGGGTTGAATATACTATTCATAACATTGATGACTTGAAGAAATACAAACATTTGAAATGCCTTATTTTTGTTATGGTTCTTTCTTATTACATTTGCTACTTTTCTCAATAACTGCCAATTGTTCTAAGGGCAAGTTAGCACATATTGTCAACAGATTTATGTCAACACAAATTTCTAGAGGAACCAGTACCTCCTGAGTATAGGAGTATGTTATTCTGTGTGAATGAAAATACATGCGCATTCTCTCTCACTTATTAGATGGCAGATACTAAGGATGCCACTGACAGTAATTTAAAATTTAATAAATAAAACCCTCCCCTAAAGTCTTGGTGAAACCAATTACAAAGAAAATGAAAACACACTTAATATACCTCAGAACTCTAAGTCAGCACTAGTGATTAAAATAAATACATTTATTTTGATAAAATAAAAAGTTAAATAAAAATAGAATCTGAGTTTTGAATATGCATTGTAACAGGAAAACATAAAAACAGCAAATACATGCATGGGTTTTCAAAATGCCCAAGATTTGCACAGTATGGAGAGAAACTAGAATTCCCTGCATGCACTTGTAAAATTTCAGTTTCAGTCCTTTCAACAATCACAACTAAACACACACACACACACACACACACACACACACACACACACACACACCTTTCTTCAGCACAATTCTTAAGGAATATAGCATGTATTGTAAAAAATGCTAGAAAACAGCCAATCACTTGGCAACCTGAACATTTAAAAAGACTACCTTATACTAGTCTTTCAATTCAGCATTTCCAGTGATGAAGACTATAGTGTCTATTTGGACACCTTGTTTATTTATGTATAACAAAACCTTAAGAAAATCAACATTATCAAAGACCTTAGGGAAATTTTAAGTAGTTAGTACATTTTCTAACTCTGTCCTATAAGTTCTTTTTTTATAGTTAGATTATGGAACTGCTGGACTACTGAGCTAAAAGAAACACTTCTTATAAGGTAACCTTTGCTCCTTGCTGAAAAGGTGGAGAGAAACAATTTTGGTTCTTACCTCTCAGGCAAATAGTCCCCCAAGATATCTGTTTCCTACTACTCCAAACCCCTCTTGATATTGGACAAATATGCCTAATGTTTACCATAATAGGAAGACTAGAGAATTCATCCCAGTATTTACATGGGGGAAAAAAGAAAAGGAAATGAGCTCACATCCTCCATTTATATTTTTTTTGGTTATTATACAACAAAGCAAATGGCAAATTATGAAAAATAATAGTGAGAAATATACACTCATATATATACCATACTGGGGTTTAGATATAGTCAGTATGTGTATTTTTTGATTAACCATGAAAACACTCTAACTCACATTATCCATCTGTTTCCAACACATGTCAAGGTATTGTTGAGCTTTTCGTCCTTCTTGGAGATGCTGAAGATTATAACCACCAACAAACAAACAACACAAACAAACAAAAATAATTACATGTGCGTACTAACTAAATTCCAACATCCTCAAAAGGTTCCTCACTTTTGTCAAGGTGATAAAATATATACATATATAGTTATGCATCTTTAACTATAGTTATGAGAGTAAAAAACTTCAAGATACATTTTATAGATTACTTTATTATATTTAAAATATTCTTTAGTACAGGAATATTTTTTAAAAGTTATCATTTTCAATAGGGGTTTTCCATAACAGTCAGGTAACAAGTAATACTTACTTTAGGTTTGCAAGCCAAACAGTAAATATTCTGCTTACACAATGCAAAAGGGGCCACAGGAAATATCAAACTCAATGAATGCCAGTTAAACTTTACTGACACTGAAATTCCAATTTTATATGCCACAGAATATTTACTTTTTAATTCTTTTTCAACCACCTAAATATGCAACGTATTCTTAGTTTATGGAATCTAGGATGCAAAAATAAGTGACAGGATGTATTTGAAAGCAACTTTTCACAGTTTATTCTGATCTTACAAGTTTTAATGAGAAGAAATTTAGTAATATAAAAATCCGTTTTTATACTGAACATTTATTTCTAAAAATAAAAATTATTTGTCTTATGAAACTATTTCATAAGACTGTTGTAATTAGATAAAAATTATAAAAATTACCATTTTTCTTTCAGTTTTCAGATCATGGGCATATCTCATTAATTCACCATATACTCTGTGAGCCATTTCTTCTGCTACTAATTCTCGCTGTCCTGCATAGTCGTTTAACTCATTAAGGATGTTAAAAAAGGCGATACATGAAGTAAACCTGGCAAAACATATTAAAAATAATGAGATTTATTTTTGCTTCCATTACAATTTTTTGGTGAGGTATTTTTTGTGTCTAAAAGTTGGTAAGTTTTAATATACTCAATCTAAGACCAGCTACCGGTTCTAAATTAACTCCACATGAAAAGAATCCTGCATAAAGCTCAAGCTGTACATGTTTAAGTATCTTTACATAGCCTTTAATTTATAAATGAAGGGGTATTTGGGGTCAGAATATAATAAGAATACTACCTGCAGGCTCTTTTGACATAGTGGAATCTTTAGGTTGCCAACTGACTGGCCTGAACTTGGGAATCACTTGAATGGATTCCTAGGCTTGGCAGCTGAACCTTTTGCAGAGATGGTGTGCTTGTTCTCGAGGACAGAACCTGCCAATCATACCACTCAAATGCATCTTGATGGCTGATCTACAGAACTTTGCTATCAGCTCTGGATACAGCTGCCTGTATGCCTGCCCACATCCTGAAATGTATCATTATGGTTGGCACCAAAGAGGGATAAAGGGGGCAAAAATAAGGGTACAAATGTGTGTGAAGGGAAGGAGAGAAACAAAGAAAATTACTGTGTTAAAATTTATATACCGTCTTGGAACATACCAAGGAACACTCTCCCTTAATGCTAAGAACCGATATATATATACAAAAAGCTATTGAGACTAATCTCATTTAGTTTCTGCAGTTTACAACCACCTGCATATTAGTGTTTAAGTCCTCCAAAAAGCCAAAAGAAATTTCTAGTCTTTATTCAGGATTCAAAAACTATTCCCTAAGTTTCATCACTTTTTTGTTGTTGTTTTTCTTTTTCAAGACAGATTTCTCTGTGCAGCTTTGGCTGTCCTGGACTCGCTTTGTAGACCAGGCTGGCCTCGAACTCACCGAGATCTGCCTGACTCTGCCTCCCTGAATGCTAGGATTATAGGCATGTGCCACTGCGCCCAGATACTTTCATTATCATTATAATCCAATTTTTCATTATCCGTTTAAATGAACCAGCTAAGCAGTTTTCACTACCTGAAAGGCAAAACGCTTACAAAGCTGCTGACAACTTCACAATAAACTCCACCATAAAGTGTGGGAAAACATTCCCTTTTTATGAAGACTAAACAATTCAAGTAGAATCCTGGTCTAAATCTTACTTGAAAATTCCCCTTTCAATTATTCTTTTAAAAAAATCTAACTATTGATTAAGTTCATTAAAATATCTATCCTCAAAAGATAAATAGTAGTTCCTTCTTTTTTATAAACATTGTGCTGTTTTCATTAAAGCAAACTTTAAAGAAAAACTTCATGAGATGATTATGGTATATTTTACAAAGATACAAAGCTTACATATGCCCTGAATATTTTTAATGTGCAATAACTAACAAGTTAAATTTACCTTGGCTCTTCATCTTTGGATGAGCGTTTGGGACAGTACTTCTTAACCAGATTTCTAGAGAGATGAAAGTTTTAATTTTATAAAAAACACTTTTAAAATAAAAATATTCTAAAAGTTTCCAATTTCATTAAAGATTTAAGAAAATACTACTGTATAAAGACACCAAGAACAGCAACATAATTATCTGCAAACATTAAGATAATTAATATATAGTCATTATTTCCATTTTGTCCTTAAAATATTAATACTATTTCTGTTTACGGTATTATAATTAGGTTATGCTATAAACTAAGAGGAATAATATGAAAACAATATTCAGTACATGAAACTGAGTGATGGAAAAAAGACACATTCCAAAGCTCACTGTTTTGTTTGACAAATCAGATATTTTAAATTATAACTACATATTTTAATTAAGGCAAAATATAAACAGATGCTGACTAAACAGATGAAACAACAGCTGGCCACCATCCCCTACTATCTACTATGAAAATCATGTGACTCAGGGCCCCTCCCCACGCTTCCCTAGTTTAAGGTCCCAGGGCTCCTTCATGCTAAAGTGCTGGAAAGAACACACTCTCCTATTCTTTAACTTCCCCTTCTTTAGGCAAATAATTACATTCTGACTTGTGACTATATATGCTTACATCCCTACCTATAACATTCTTATATTAGAATACTACCTCATCTTATATTTATAAATTAAGAGACATGCTAATGTAGAAGACTCTGGAGGTAGACTGAGTTATGTGGGCTTTAATCCTGGCTTCATGATGTTTATATGGCACAGGTCAATTTACATTAATTTTTCTGTTCCCTAGATTCCTACACCGTGTCACCAGAACCTACCGCACAGATCTTGAAAGTAACTGAGTTAAAACATTGACCACAGTGCTCTATGTATAATACGTTTGCTCTACAATACACGGAGCACTGCAGGTCCAGATTTGTGAGCACTCGTATGTGAGTGCAGGTGCACGTGTGCCACAGAACACCTGTGGAGGACAATCAGTGTCGCTCCTCTCCTTCCTTGTTTGAGAGAGGTGCTCTTGCTCACCACTGCATATACCGGGCTATCTGGCCTTTGAACTTCTTCTGGAGATTCTTCTGCTTCCATCTCTCATCTTGCCCCGAGAGTGCTTAACGACAGCCACGAGACACCATGTCCACTGCTTCCTAAGTCCTGGGGACTCAAACTCAGGCTCTCATGCTTGAAGAACATGCATTTTACCCACTGAACCATCTCTCCAACCTCACAGAGTCTTTGAAGAGTAATTTTAGTTTTTGATTCAACAGAGACAAAAAGTCATGGTGTATTTAAAAAAAAAAAATCTCAAAAGTTTTAAGTACAAAACCAAATGGAAACTAAAGAAAGCTCACCACCATGATTTAAACATTAAGCATTTCATTATTTCCAGAATAAATTAATCCTGTTTACTTAATTCAGCTTACTGACCCCAAATAATTATGTGCTATGTACTAGCTACCAAATCACTGAAAATGAAAGAGAAATCCATGTTCAAAAGATACTACTTTCTTGAAAGGAGACAGGTATATGCCAGTAATTACAAAGTGTAATGTGTTAAGTGCTTGTGATAAGGTATAAAGAAGACAAAACAGCAAAAAAATAAATAAATAAATAAAGCTTTTCTATTACAAAAAAGAAAAGCTACCACCAGTGGGCGTGGTGGTTCACGCCTATAATCCCAATACTCTGGGAGGCAGAGGCAGGCAGATCTCTGTGAGTTTGCCAGTCAGCCTGGTCTACCAAGCCAAGGCCACACAGAGAAATTCTGTTTTGAAAAAGAATGAAAAAAGAAAAGCTACCACCAATGAAGAGAAAAACAGGCAAAGGTTTAGTGCCCATCATCAAGAAATCCATAGTCATCATTAGAAAGTACAGGTTTGAAAGTATTAGTCTTTATATGTGACTTTTATCAAAGTATAAATATTTAAGAAACTATCACACAACACTAGTCATTTTAGTTTTGCTTCTGTTCCTGTGATAAAATGCCGGGGGGGGGATCACTTAGGGAAGAAAGAGTTCATTCAGTTTACAACTGCAGATCACTGTCCATCATTGTGAGGAAGACAAGTCAGGAACTTGAAGCAGCTAGACAGAGACACAATCAAGAGCAAAGAGCCAGCATGCCTGTGCTCACCTTAGTTCTACTATTATGCAGCCTAGGACCCAAACTCAGGAAATGATGCCACCCACTGCAGCCAGGCCTTCTTGCCTCAATTAATGAAATCAAGACAATCTCTCAAGACACGCCCCACTGGCCAACCAGATCTAAACAACCTTTCATGGAGACTCATTTTTCAGGTAATTCTAGATTGTGTCAAGCTGACAACTGAAACTGTCATCAAATTTTACATACACACACATGCACATATATGTGCATATAATTTCTAAATAACTACACAGGTGTATGCACAGGTAATATTGCTGATTTAGACCTATGAAATATAGATATTTCTAAACATTATTACATGAAGACACTAGGTAGCTCGTAGAACAGCTTTCTTTAAAGAGGGTAGACTTAAATTTTCCAATTCTCTGACTATGTCTAAAAGGATAAATAGAAATTAGGAAACTGGAAAGCCCTGTTGGGATTTCTAACAGAGAAAGTACAATGAGCAAACAGCAGGAAGAAAAGAAATTCATGAAGAACTCTGAAGTGGGCTACTATGTTTCTGGCACATCAAAAATGAACCAAGAATGTCGAGCTCTGAGGGAGAAAGGACAAATGGGGAATATTAAAAACAAAAAGCAAACAAACAAACAAAAACAGCACCACCAACAAACAACCCTCCTGAGTTGTGTTAATGAACACTAACCAACAACTTAACGAATGGTTAGGTATCAAAAACATAACTAAAAATCACTTGTAGTACCTAGATTAACTTCACAATTCCCCCAAGTACCAGCAAAACTAAGTACTATTTGTAATTTCAGGTATTGGAATGATAGAAAAGTCATAACTTTCAAACTGGTAATTATATGAAACCTGCCGTCATTCTGAAAGAGAACCCAGAAAGGGAAGATATGAGGAAGAGATGACAAATCTAGGAGTTAGTCAGAATAAGCAAATCCAGAGACAAAAATAGATTAGTAGTTGCTCAAACCAGGAAAAAAGAGGAAATTACTGTAGATGGGTACAAAGTTTAGTTCTGTGATGATAAAAATGTTCTAAAATTATAGTACGCTGGATGGCTAAATCCTGAAGTGCTTGCTGTGAAGCACAAGGACCAGAACTCCATCTCAAGCATTCAAGTAAAAAGCCATGTGCACCCCTGCAATCTCATTGCTAGGGAGGTAGACACTGTATATCTGAAGCTTGTTGGTTGGGCCAGCCAGTCAGCCTAGCCAAATCAGCAATGTCCAGATTTAGTCATGGTTGTCTCAAAAAATAAGGTGATAAGCCTTTAATCCTACTCTCAGGAGGCAGGGCCAGCCTGGCATATACAGTGAATTCCAGGCCAGCCAGGAATATATTCATTTTCTCTGTCTCTGTCTGTCTGTCTGTCTGTCTCTCTCATTACACAGAGGTGCCTATCTCTGAGAATATATTAAGTATCACTGAATTGTTTTTAACAGACAAATTCTATAATATGGATATTTGCCATCTTAATTTTAACACAGTTGTGTTAAAGAAGGAATGGCTATCTGGGTAGATGTTCATCTGCAATGGGCACCTCAAATTCAGTAAATAGAATTCATCTCCTTTTACAACCTTTCTTTTTTCTCACATCAATAAAATAATCATTCACCAAGGGCCTGAACCATTAAAGCAAATTTGGTCATCACGCTACATTTTCCAACATTTCCAATATAGACGACTGTCTCCCTCTGTCTCCCGGAGTGCTGGGATTACAGGCATGCACCACTGCCTGGCTTGTTTTTGTTTTTTGAAATAGGGACTCTCTCACTATGTACCTTCGACTGTTGTGAACTAACAGACATCTGTCTGCCTCTGCCAGGCCACTTCCACTTTCCTTCCTTGTTCATAAGGATCACATGGCCAATTATAAAATTGGCCATGAGCCTGATCTATTCCCATCTGAAGCTTGCTCTCTTAATGCCTGCCAAAGCATATGCACAAGCCTCAGGATGAGACCAACATGGAAATAGTTTGGGTTTCTGAGTTAACACTTAAGGAATCCTACAGTCTCATGGACTTGAACTGTAAGTACAAAATAAACTTTCAGTTAGTTGTGCAGTTGTTATTCCAGTTCAAGCCAGTATGTTTTAAAATATACCTAATCCACATCGCTATGGTAAAGATGGCCACACAATAAGGTCATTACTTTAGCAACAGGATTCAGGTCTATTAATCTGGGTCAATGAAAGCCAATCCTTAAACACCTTCTTGGGAAGGTGTGTTCTCTTTCTGAACTTGTTAGATTAACGGTCTGACTCTACAGCTATGTGGACAAAACTACTTGGGAATCAGATCAACGGAAAGGAAAAAAAAAATCCAAGAAAAGAGCAATAAATCTTAACAATTTACTAGATATTTCTCTGTGTTCCTAGGTCCACAGACAATTAAGTCACACAAGTCGCCAGTTAGTGTCTGTGTCTGATTAACACAATCAGCTTCTAACACTTGCAGTGAATCTAACAGGGTAACCACCAATGTTATAACACAGATGAAAATAGCAGAATACCACTAATCTGAACTCTAATTACTGGGGAAAGAACAAGGATAAGAAGACAAGACTAGACGAAAATAACAATGGGTTCAAATTAAGTCAATTCTGCTATTGGAAAACTATGGCAAAGTCCACAGTGCTAGCATTGTCCAGCAAATTAAAATGGCCACCGTAGGCTTTCTCTGTCATGAACTCAGTGGCAGGTTCTCTGGACACCTCCCCCTGAGGGGAGCAGCCTTGCCTGGCCACAGAGGAAGACAATGCAACCAGTCCTTATGAGACCTGATAGGCTAGGGTCAAATAGAAGGGGAGGAGGTCCTCCCCTATCAGTGGACTAGGGGAGGGGCATAGGGAGAGAAGTGGGGTTGGGAGGAGACAAGGGAGAGGGCCACAGCTGGGATACAGATTGGATAAATTTTAATAAATGAAAATAAAATAAAACGCCCATTGTAGCAAAATAAACTCTGGAAAAATACACATCAATTTATTATGAGTATTTATATCTATTTGCTGAATAGTTTTATGTCAACTTGACAAATGCTATAGTCATCAAAGAGGAGGTATCCTCAATTGAGAAAATGACTCCATAAGACATGCAGTAGGCAAGCCCGCAGAGCATCTTCTTAATTAGTAATTCATGGGGGGTGGGGTCCTCAGCTCACTGTGGGTGGAGCCATCCCTGGGCCTGTGGTCCAGGAAAAGTAGGTTAAGCAAGCAAGACATGTGGAGCAAGCACTCCTTTACTGCCTCTGCATCAGCTCCTGTCTCCAGGTCCCTGCCTGTTTGAGCTCTTTTCCTGCCTTCCCTCCATGATGAACAGTGATACAGAAGCATAAGCCAAATAAAATCTTTGCTCCCCAAGTTGCTTTTATCCATAGTGTTTCATCACAGCAATAGTAAGCCTAAAATTAAGACATCTAGTGAGAGGAACTTGAAAAGGACTCAAATTCAATTGTGTTAGAATGAACATACTGTTTTCAGTGTTAGAAAAACTATTATCATGGAGAAAATAATTACTAAGTTCATAAATTTAGCTTTTCACACTGACCATGCTTTTTAGCTCAAATAAATCTTAAACTGGCTCGTTTATATTCAAGCTGTTTCTAAACGTAAAAAAAAAAAAAAAAAAAAAAATTATTTTGCACAAATCTGAAAAAAAAGCTGTACTTAATATTTTAGAATGTTTATCTCTCATTGGCCCAGTTTTCTCCAATTGCCAATTTGTATGTCGGACATGTTTTGAGAAGTTACTATAGATCAAGAGCTAACAGAAACACAGGTACTATAAACACAGTATAGTCCAGAAATTATAATAAAGGCGACATGTGGTGCTACTTTATCTGTGTGTATCCATGTCTATGTGTATTTGTTCATGTTTTGTTTGTTTTTTTCTGGTCCTATCTGGTGTTCTATAGCCTCTTGGACTTTGATAGCCATCGTTCTTTAGAGTGGGGATGTTTTCTTCAATGATTTTGTTGAAAATATTTTCTATGCCTTTGACCTGAATCTCTTTGGGTCTTTCTTTCTAGCATGTTTCCTTCTTGGTTTTCATAGATTTGACATTTTCTCTGACCAAGAAATCCAATTCCTTTACCTTATCATCTAGACCTGGTATTTTTTTCTCCCACTTCACCAATTCTAACATAAACTTGAGTCCTTTTAGGCTCCTTTTACTAGACATGAGCTGAGAACACTTTAATAACCTGATGTGTATTTTTCCAGAATTTGTTTTGCTGTAACAAATTTTAAGCTGGCAGAAAATGCTAACATTTTGGGTTTTCCTCTGAATTTTTTGTTTGAATTCCTGAATTTTTTCATTTTAAGATCTCATTTTGGCTTTTGTTCCAAGATTCTATCTCTTTATTAAATTCTGTTTTCATATCTTGAATTGTTTTCATTATTTCATCCAAGTGTGTTTTCAGAACTGGCATTCTGGCAAGTATTTACTTTAGGGTTCTTTGATAATGTTTACTATTGCTACTCTAAAGTCACTGTCTTGAACATCTTTTCCTAGGGAACATGACTATGAGTACTAACTACTGTTGGAGACTTGTTTTGCAATGAAACCTAGGTAATCTGAAGTTGAGGTTGTTGGTATTTTCTCCTGGTAAAGAAGTCTTGTCTCTCTTTTGCTGACTGGGTGTTTAAAACTTTTTCCTGTTAACTCTAATCTGTCAAGTGGGTGACCAGCTGTATAGAGCTTAGGGTCTATCTTTGGGCAATTGAATGTTGATATTCAAACAGGATTTTAGGAGTAGTACTTCCAATTCAGGCCTGGCAATGTGAGATTTCTAAGACCAGAAATAGACCTGTAGAGCTGAGAGATCCTCACTGCCAATCTTCAGGGGCCTGGGGGAAGTGCTCAGGACTCTCTCACAGGCAGTGGACTCTGGTAGAATTTATGCTAGGAGTCTGGGATCCCTAAAAAGGTTTTTTGAGAAGGGGCACTGGCAGGAAGGCAGGACACACATTCCTTAGGCAGGGTGCAGGGGTGGGTGAAGTTGCTGCTGTGGGATTAGCGATCCTTCCTGGAGAAGGTGGTCCTTGCAAAAAGGATTGTAGCAGGCACAGAAAGTCTGGTTGTCTGCCCAGAGAAGAGACCAGGATACACAGTAGGAATGGTGGTATCTTAGTTACTCTTGCTTCTATCACATAAAACACCATAACCAAGGCAACTTATAAAAGAAAGCATTTAATTCAGGGATTAGGGTTTCAGAGCATTAGAGTTCACAGTGACTGATCAAATCATGGCAGTAGGGAAAGCTGAGAGCTTACATATTGATCAGCAAACAGAAAACACAGAAAGCTGGGAATGGCATGGTTCTTTTTAAATCTCAAGGACAGGCCCCCAGTGACACTGCTCTTCCAACAGGGCCAAGTTTTCTTACCTTTCCCGAACAGTTCCACCAACTAGGGACCAAGTATTTAAACATACAAGACCATAAAGTCATTTTCACAGGTAAAATTGAAGTGGGGGGAAGTCTTGCTTTTCTGCTTGCTAGCATGCTTGCCAATGGTTGAAGAGGGTGACCAGTTGTACCTGGAACTCTCTACCTGACGACAGTGTGCAGGAAGGGGCACAGAAAGGCAGACCAGAAACTTGTTCCTTACACAAGCGGCAGAGGACACATGGATTCAGTGCAGAATTCTACCAGACCTTCAACAAAGAACTAACACTAATACCCCTCAAGCTATTCCACAAAATAGAAAAAAAAGAAAAAAGAAACATTCACAAATTCCTTTTATAAAGCCATTATTACTCTGATAACCATAATCAAAGAACAAACAAAAAAAGAAAACTGCAGGCTGATTATTTCTGATGAACAGAGACAAAAAAATTCTCAAAATACTTAGGAGCAGAATTCAAGGACACATCAAAAAGATTATCACCGTCAAGACAGCTTCATCCCAGATATGCAGGAATGGTTGGTGCCTCAACACATGTTAAGTCAACAAAAATAATTTGCCACATAAATAAGATTAAGGGACAAAAACCACACAGTCATCTCATTAGTTGTAGGAAAAGCCTTTGGCAAAATCCAATATCCATTTATGGAAAAAATAGGATACAGGGGATATCTCAACATAATAAACGTAATAGACAAGGAACCCACAGCCAACATCATCCTAAATGGAGAAAAATTCAAAGCATTTCCAATATAATCAGGAAAAAGACTAGGATGTCCACTTCCCCACTCCTATATTAAGATAGCACTGGGCTAGAATTGTAAGACAATTGAAGCAAATGAAGGGTTACTAATAGGAAAGGAAGAAATGAAAGTATTTTTATTTGCAGATAATGATTCTATATGTAAAAGACCATAAAAACTACACTAGAAAATTTCTACAGCTAACACCTACATTCAGTAAAGTAGCGGAATATGAAATTAACACATAAAAACTCAGTAGCCTTCAAATGACAAACACAATGAGAAAAAAAAATAAAAAAAATAATGTCATTAACACTTGCCTGTGTGTGTGTGTGTGTGTGTGTGTGTGTGTGTGTGTATGGTGTTAGAACATCTAACATGAAAGGCTTGTACAATAAAAACTTTAAGACACTGAAAAACTAAATTAAAAAAGATAGAAATACCTCCTATTCTCATGGCTTGGTGGGCTTAATATTGTGAAAATGGCTATCCAACTACGACTTTAAAGATTCAATATAATTCCATCAAAATCCAACCCAATTCTTTACAAAAGATAATTCTGCTCTTATCAAGAAGGTGTTAGACAAGCACAACTTGGCACTGCATCGTGGGGGTGGAACTTTGTTATGTGACACATGAAACAAACACTTCATCTACTTTTACCTGAGTCAGGTGGCCACAGTTCTGTTGAAATTTAATTAAAATTAAGGACTGTGCTGCTCAGTGATTGATCCAAAAACAGGAACTACAGCCTAAATTCTAAATACTAGAGACTGAGCTCTTCAGCCTCACTAAGGAAACTCCATTTTGAATCTTAAGTGTTCTGTACAAGGCATCCTCTATACTAGTTGGTGGTTGTAAACTAATAAAAAGGCTTACATTTCTACTTCTTTTATATTCATACTTCTGTGCCTATTGTCCTCCTTAATCTATTCTTTACATATACAAAAGTTTGTAGGAAACATTTATTTTTCATCCATCCATCCATCCATCTTTTGAGACAGGGTTTTTCTGTTTAGCCTTGGCTGTCTTGGACTCACTTTGTAGACCAGGCTGGCCTCAAACTCACATAAAACACCAGCCTCTTCCTCCCTGAGTGCTGTGATTACAGGTGTGCATCCCACTCCCAGCTGGAGATACATTTTTAAAAAGTATTACATGAATATTGTCAACATAATAGATACTACATGTATCACTAAGAACATTATTATAAATAAAATAAACTAGGCACAAAATGACAAATAGGTCTATAAGGTGCCAAGAGTATTCAAATTGGTAGAAACACAAACAGAAAGGTAGTTGCTAGGGGTTAGAGGAAGCTGACTATTGAATGAGTAGAGTGCTTCTGTTCCAAATGGAAGAAGCGTTATGGAAATAGGCGGCACTGACAGCTATACAAACATGTCAAGGTACTAAATATCAGTAAATTATACCTTTTAAATGGTTAACACAGTAATCTTAATATATTATTATGCTTCAGTTTTTTAAAACTAAATAATAGTCTATCACCCCACTCATTACTATATAGTACTAGAACAAAATCTGAACATACATACTTTTTAAAAGGACGTGCTTCAGTCTCAATATTTTTTACCTATGCTTATGGCAGATGCTGAGTAGACAGGTAACAAAAAGAAATTAGAAGCTCTAAATACTGATGCCTGAAAAACCCAGGAAAGAAAAAAAAATATATCAAACAAGCTCAAAGATATGAAGGCTCACAAATAGTCTTTCATCCATTTTACACACCAGTTCCTAGCTCTGCTTTATCTTCAGCATATCAAGAACATACCAAGCATGGATGTGTGCTGTGCATCTTAGTATAGCAACTGCACAGTCCACTCAGAAAATGTTGGCAACGTGTCATTACTGTTGTGTGATAAGCCTAACAAGGAGGCTTTCAAGGGACTACAGATCTTCTAAAGGAGTATTTTTCAAGTAAGTTAAAAATAGAAAAGAAAAATAATTATCTGTTCAATTTATTCTGAGGAACAAACTGACACTACAGACTTAAGTATTAGGTTTTCCAGATAAGTTCTGCTAAGATATTTGATCATTTGTTTACCTTTTTAAATGTCAGCTCAGTGCTTAAGTGTCTATTTAATAGAAATGAGGCCCTGGGTTGACTCCCAGAAAAGAGTAAAGGGTTGAATAAAAGATATACACTGACATTATGAGCAATCAAACTAATTTTTTTTTCAGTTTAATGTTTAAACAATGAGGCCCCAAAAATAGTAAAAATTTCACCATGAAGACACTCAACCTGACAGGTTTGAACTTATTTTCTTTCTTAAAAGGTTGCATGTTTTACATACTAAGTTCTGTTTAGATCATTTAATCTAAATATATAAAATATATAATAAATAATAAGCAGGAATATGACTTGCAGTTCTTATAAAAGTAGAATTATTAGGTCTGAAATTACTAGAAAAATGACAAGAGTTTACTTAATCATTCCACAACAATACAAGGCTGAAACCTACTATAGGCAGATATTCTTTAACTGCTAAAGATACAACAGTTGGTAATGGAAATCAAACTTGTAAAGATTAAATGGGACTGGAGTTTAATCACACTGAACATTACACAATCTAGTTGTCAGAAATCCAATTAGCTTAGTACAGTTAAACTAAAGGACAGCCATCTCTTTAGGTACAACAGAGCAAAGAAAGATTAAATAGAGCTCCAAAAACAGAAACATGAGGCAATAATCAAAACAAAGAACAGCTACAGCTAAATGAGACCCAACTACACATATCAAGATGAAGTTACAAGATATAGAAAAAAGGTTCCCGAAGTGCTGTATCGTTTCTTCTCGTAAGGCATCAAGAGAAAACAGTTAACCGTATTGACGAGAAAATTGAAGGGAAAAATCAGAGAAAACTAAACTAATATACCATATTTGTAATTTATGAGGTTATAGAGACCAAAGTAAACAGTACTTACTCAAATCTTCATAATAAAAAAGTACTTTTTTTTTAGCTAATCTTTAAAATTTTTTTTTAATTTATTACAATTTATTCATTTTGTATCCCAGCTGTAGCCCCCTCCCTCATTTCCTCCCAATCCTGCCCTCCCTCCCTCTTCTCCCTGCCCCTTCCCCAGTCCACTGATAGGGGAGGTCCTCCTCCCCTTCGCTCTGACCCTAGCATATCAGGTCTCATCAGGACTGGCTTAATTGTCTTCCTCTGCCCCCTGGTAAGGCTGCCCCCCTCAGGGAGAGGTGATCAAAGAGCCAGCCACTGAGTTCATGTTAGAGACAGTCCCTGTTCCCATTACTAGAGCACCCACTTGGAGACTGAGCTGCCATGGGCTACATCTGTGCAGCGATTCTAGGTTATCTCCATGCATGGTGCTTGTTTGGAGAATCAGTTTCAGAAAAGATCCCTGTGCAAAGATTTTTTGGTTCTATTGCTCTCCTTGTGGCATTCCTGTCCCCTCCAGGTCTATCTCCCCTTTCTTTCATAAAGATTCCCTGCACTCTGCCCAAAGTTTGGCTATGAGTCTCAGCATTTGCTTTAATACCCTGCTGGGCAGAGTCTTTCAGAGGCCCTCTGTGAAGAGGCTCCTGGCTTGTTCCTTGTTTTCACTCTCTTCCGATGTCTATTCCATTTGCCTTTCTGAGAAGATTGAACATCTTACCCAGGGTCCTCCTCCTTGATTAGCAAGAAGTACTTTCAAAATGAACTTTAAAACCTCAAGCACCTATAGCACCACAAATCTGTCCCTTAGACAATCAGGCTTGAAATGCAGCTGCTTTTTATGAACCTTCATTAATGAGAAAAACATTTTCTTAAAAGGAAGGATTTCTAAACTGTTTGCCCCTTTTACCTCAACCTTATGGAAAAATACATAGCCAAAACTAAATTTATAAATTATGTAATTTCCTTTTCCCCCTTTCTGACAGGGTCTCACTATGAAGACTCACAATGATCCACCTTCCTCTACCAGGTGCTTGGATTAAAAGCATGCACCATCATTCTAGGATATCCAGTTTATATTTTCATCAAATTTCTATAATTATTACTATGCTATATTTACATGGATCAGGTAGTTGGAAAAATGTGTTACTCAGTTTTGGGATAATTTACTAATATATGCAACAAAGTCTTTACAAATACAAAAATGTACTATGGCTATGTGGTCTGGTGGAGGGAAATCAACAGAGAAGTAGTAAATCTCTTAATGGTGAGATACAATGTAATGCAATACCCAAGAGCTCACATTCAGCAGCAACAGGTAAATGCAACTAGTTCTGCCTTAACTTTCTACCTCTGTTCCCAGAATTTGGGAGGCAAAGGCAGGTGGATCTCTGTGAGTTTGAGGCTAGTGTGGGCCTGAGTGAGTTCCAAGAAAACCAAGGCTACACATGGATACCCTGTCTAGTGTAGGGATTATATTCTTGAATTAAGCAGAAAGGAATAACATCATTCAGTGACTCAATCCAGGTAGAGATATGCACTGAGGCAAAGTGGGTGACTAGAGACTGACAGTAACTACTGGATTTCCACAGGATCAGTTCTATACAGGTAATGTGGCATTGTAATCCCACTGGACTACATAAAAGGCAGGGAGAAAAGCATATAGAAAGCAACAAGTTAAAGAACAGCAGCTGGTCCCTTGCAATAAATTAAATTAATTTTTACTTTCAAAAAATCAGTACAAAAATGGGCTCCTTAGGTTCTTATGGGTTTAAACAGAATGCGATGTTAATGGCAGAATCTGATAAAAGAATGTTAAGTGTGGAAGTTTACCCTAAAAACAGGCTACATAAACTAACAGCCTGATAGCAGTGATGTATATGATACCAAACTCCAGTACAAGTAGAGAGCCATGAATTACCAAAGGTCATAAGATTCTAAGTTAGATGGAAATAATATTTATTCATTCATTCAATGTATGCTTACTCAGCTAAGTTATCTGGCTTGGCATGGAGATACAAATGCACATAATATAGTATAATATAGTATAGGAAGTCAAAGAGATTTCTGCTCTAAGAAAAAACTAGTTGATAGGCTCCTTGCTTTCCAGTATCCTAAACTTCAAGTTCTTCAAACTTCAAGCATTATTTTTATAAAGCTGTGATAAACTAATAATTTTACTATTTTAACAAAATCTTAAGATTAATTTCATCAAATTTGAGATTTAAAAATTTCCCTTCATATTTCAAAAATAAATATTTTAACATGTACAAAGAAGCTGAGTTCAGCACAAATTCTATTTCCAAGACTTGGAAATTCTCAAGTTCAGTGCATTACAAAGAATTCTAAAATCAATAAATATCAGCAAACAGTGAAAATGTAAAGCACTGAATCATACCCCAGGTCTTGTTTGATTGGTCACTGAACCATTTTATTCAAATGCTTAAAGGTGGAAAGGGGCTAAGGAAGTCAGAAGGCTCTGGCTGCTTAGACAGGTTCCCCCTTTGCTCTGAGATTTAAAAATTTTAAATGTCTTTCTGCAATCAAAGTGGCATGATGTAGCTAGTCAATATTCCCCATGGTACAAGGCAATGATTTAACTAAATTAACCACTAGCTCTCTAATTAAAACCAATCTGGATAAAAAGCACAAGGTTTAACCTGCATAACACTATTCTTTTTTTTTAATATTAACCTGTTTAAATATGTAACTTTATTTCTAAAAAGTGAAAAGTAAATCAACTTACCTCAATTGTTTCGCATAGTTCTGTTCAATTTCAATCCTCTCTTTAACAAACTTGGCATATCTTTCCAAGAAGTCAATTCCCCATTGTGTATGCTTATCTAAGCTATCGAACTGATCCTAGAAAAGGAAAGCAAGAACAGGCTGAACACGCTTAAAATTGTATCCACAAATATTTTAACCAGTTTCTGATATCGGTACAGAAGCAATTAAGTATAAGGTATAAAGAGAAAACCCTGGCCCCTCCCACGTTTTCCTCTATCAGAAGGATAAATATAGAGGAAACCTTTGGTGTACAACTGTAATTCTTCCCTGGGTGACCCTTTCCAGATTTTGGTCTTGACAAGCCTCCACAACTGCATCAACTAATAATCTAAAAGAAATCCTCTAGGGTACAGTTACCACTCCTACTATTCTGTGCACGGAGGGCTAGCGCCAGGCTCATAAAGCAAAGCAGCAGAGCTCGAAGACTGTAGAATAGAGCACACACGCCCTGTGTCAAGAACCAGAAGGTGGAAGCAGAGGAAACAACTGTAAAGACAGGCTTAGGAAATCAAAGAAATGGAACAGAAAAGAAAATGGAGAGAAAGGTTGTCCTTTGGGAGGACAAAGCCACCAAGCTACAGGAAATAACAAACAAGCTCATCATTTGCTCCTAATTTCCTATGGGCCACACATAATAAGCAGATGGATGAAGAGAGAACACACTCAGAGGCGTGCTGAGGAACTGCCCAATGTTCTCACAAGGGCTCTCCCCTCATGACCTGAACATTGGTTCACACCTTGACTTCTGTCACTGTCTATGACCTCAAGAAAGTAGTTTCTAATCCTGTCCTTTTCATTCAACTTTCTTATTAATCCACTCACTACGAAACTCTTATTCTCACTGTTATTCCCAGTTCCTAATTGCCCATGACCTTTGCTTATAGTCTAAGTTCTGTCAATAAAAGAATTTTACTCATTATCATAGGAAAAGGTAAAGTTAATAAAGCAAGTAAAAAAAGTTTAAAATAAAATCTCTCTTTGTATACATATATGTATGTATTCTGCTGATTCTGTTTCTCTGGGGAACACTGAGGAAAACTTTACTCACGTTAAAACAAACAGAACTTGGCAGTTACTGCTCTGGCCTAAGGTCCTCCACAGGGTCCAAAAAGACCAAAGCAAAATGGATTTGCTCATGCTGAAATTCCCTGCCCACCATGCCCAAACCAAGTTACAGGAAACAGAAAGAAAAGAGAGGCTGATAGCCTCTAAGCAGGCTAGTTCTAACCTGCACAGCTGTTTAAGCAACCTCCACAAGGAAAGTAACACTTAAACATCAAACTGCCTTTTGCTCCATTCTGCCTTCTCAGCCCTTCTTTGTCTATAGGACTAGCATACTCCTTATATTTTATGGGATGACGTGTTGCCCAAATACAGACGTGTAAATCATGTCGATTATAATCTTTAACTTTTTAATTTTGTCTTTCGACATACTTGCTTCCAATAAATGATACAGTATCTGTAGGTAACATAGATAAGCGATAGATACATTTTCAAACACTCATTATCAAAATGCTTTCTCTCTAATTCAGATGTCTTTAAAAAAAAGCAACTAATCACTAACCATTAAAATTCCCTTTATCTCTTGATGATATAACATTTCTCAAAATTACATATTACATGAGTATTTAACTGACAACTACTTATTTTAAAAGGGTACAACTTTAAAGTATCCAAGAGATAAATATTGCGTTTATGAAAAACAGATTTTCAAGAGCACCTCCCAATTCCTCTTGGTAGCACTGAAAACAGTTTGTTTTCCATACACTATGAAAGTGTGATTTTTTATGAGGTTACAATACACTTCAGTGATCTATGGACTTCGCTCATTCATTTTCTCCTTACCTATAAACAATGAAGTGAATAAATTTTAACTTCCTTTTTAAAACTCCGTTAAAGCACAGGGCTAGTGGCAAAATGCAAAATTTCCAGTCAAACACTGCTTTACTGGTAGCTAAGGTAGTTTTTTTTTTAATAGAACATTGTTTTTGTTAAAGTCATTTATTATTGAGAATAAATGTTCAACACATTTTTCTTTAATGGATCACCAAAAAAAAAAAAACCTCTAAATATACTTTAAATATACTTGCACATGGAAACAGAATCTAACAGACATTATAACCTGAGAAATATTAAAAGTATCTTACTTTAATCAAATGACGTGGTCAACACTGTGATACATTTTGTTAGTGTTGAAAATAAAAAATGAAAATGAAACATTCCTCTCAGAGCAGCTATTTTGGAGGCAGAGGCAGAAGAACCACTTGGGCCAGGAATTCTTTAGAGGTGTTTTCTTTCCTTCTTTCTTTCTTTCTTTCTTTCTTTCTTTCTTTCTTTCTTTTCTTTCCTTCCTTCCTTTTCTTTTTTTTCTTTCTTTTCCTTCCTTCCTTCCTTCCGATTTATTTATTACTTATACAGTATTCTGCCTGCATGTATGCCTGCACATCAGAAGAGGGCACCAGATCTCACTATAGGTGGTTATGAGCCACCATGTAGTTGCTGGGAATTGAATTCAGGACCTTTGGAAGAACTGCCAGAGCTCTTAACCTCTGAGCCATCTCTCCAGCCCCCTAGAGGTGTTTTCTTTCTTCTTTTTTCTACCACAAACACTTATTTCTGTTAAAGCAGATTATAAATTCTCATCAGGACAAATATATGTATGTATATACAACTTATATTTGATTGTAAGGCCAATGCTCAAAAGTAAAAATGGGATGGGATCGCATGCCATTACCCGAGGTCAAGAAGCTGCAACTGGCATGGATGTTCTGTTCCCAGCGGGGCTGAAGGGGACACAGACACACAGAACACATAAAACCAGAATCCTCATCCCTGTAAAACTTACGGGAACAAGACTTCAAGGACAGAACCTACTAAGACCCACACTACAAACCAACACAACAGCCTGCATTCCCTTCTTTGGAGAGGATGTCATTGCCACCTTAATGCTGAAGTATAACATAAGGCAACAGCAATGATACATGAAAGATACACACATTCTAGAGGTGTTTTCTATGCAGCTTCTAACAGTATTTAGCTTGTTGTCATGCTGCTTATGTCTGTTATACATATCTGTATCTGTAACAGAAGAGCAAGCAAGAAATGCTTATTGGGTCTCTGTCCTCAGTTCTTAGCACAGCTTCTAAAACCATTAGAATTCTCTGAGTGACAAAGACATGCTTCCTTGTTGATCTTCACAAAAGGGAACTCGTGATCTTTAAACTCCGTACTCCCTTTGAACCACATTTGACTTTAAGCTAGTGAAGTGAACTGATTTGGATTATTTACCAAAGGAACTTTCATCTTCCTTATGAGAAGAAGGATTAGAGACTGATTTTGATAACCAATGCCTTAATCAAGGATGGTTACTTATCTCATGGAACTTCCATTAAAAAAAAAAAAAAAAAAACACTAAACAATGTGTTTACAGAGCTTCTTGGTTAGTGCCATGTGCCACAAAGGTCTTACTTGCATTTGAGCCCTTCTGGGCCTTACCTTATGCTGTTTACCTGCATGTATCATCAAGTAATAGTTCAAGTGTTTTCTGAGTTCTGTGAGCCATTTCAGCAAACTGCGACACCTGAGAGGTTATAGGAATACCTGACTTAGAGTCAAGTCTTTAGAAGTACCAGAGGTCCAGGAGAGCATCTCATGTGGGGTCAGTCCTATAACAGTAAGCCCTTAAACTTTATGAGGTCTTTATTAAAAACAAAAACGATTTTTTTTCTCAAAATATAATAAAATGACAAGCATTAACTTGGTCATTTCTCATTGTCTACCTATGCTCAATGTATTAAATTTAACCTAATCTCTTTAATCTAAGACATTGATGTCAATTCGTGTTTTACATGAGTAGTTTTAGACAATAAGAATTCTACGGTTTCCTGATTCACTCAGTAGATCAGCTTCTTTGCTCTTAGGATTCCTGCTTTAAATAATGTACCATGCTTGTTTGCTCTGTAGTAAGTTATTATTCCCATACCAAAGAGTTTCCCCAGGATTCGGGAGGCTGATGCAAGACAATCAGCTATAACTGAGGCCACAATGAATTCAAATCCAGTCGGGGTATATGCTAAGAACTCGTCTCAACAAACAAAACTGTTTATTCTTATTTTCTTGAATACTCAAAGGCATTCACAGTGGGGTGAATGTAGCCTTGGGCTTTTATGTGCAAGCATCAGCTTTCCCCTCGGTCATGCGACCTTGGAACCTGCCTGATCTAACCAAACTTCAGAAGCATCAGCTTTCTAAAAGGTATTTTGAGTTGTTTATCATTTAAAAAACTTAAAAAATAGAAGTTTTAAAACTCAACTAATCAGACTATTGAGAAAACAAATTTCATTATTAATGGTTAGACTACAAGCTAAAAATCTTTTAAAATATAACTTTCTTTTATAAGGTTTTACAGTTTGTAAGATTTATTTCTGTTATTTTTAATTAGGAGTGTGTGTGCATGTGAGTACAGATGCCCATGGAAGCTAGCAGCATCGAATCCCCTAGAACTGGATGGACTTAATAGGCATTACGCCCCTCGACATGTGTGCTGAGAATAAAACATACTCTTAACCACTGAGCAATCTCTCTAGCCTGTATTTATTAATTTTTAACAAAAATGTCGTATGTATATAGTTTTAATTTGTTTGTTTTCAAAGAGTCACATATAGCTCAAGTAAGCCCCACACTCACTGTGTAGTTGAGGATGATTTTGAATTTCTAATCCTATGTCTACCTTCAGAGCACTAAGATTACAGGTGTGTATCACCATGCCCATACGGTGACACACACCATCCAGGGCTTCATGCTTGCTTGGCAAGCACCTACCAACCGAGCTTTATTCCTAACCATACAATTTTTAATTGTTAATGTTAGTACTGGAGAGTTGGACCCATGACTAAAGGAAGATCAAGAGTTCAAGACCAGCTACATAGTGAGTTCAAGATCTGCCCTGGACTAAATGGCAAACTCTGTTTCAAAAATACCTGTAAGGCTGATTCTAAGTGAAACAGACTTTGTGTTATAAACATTGGAAGAGTAAGATAGGAGTTAGAAGGAAAAACAGTTTGGAGAACAAATCTTGAGACAGAAACATTCTAACTATGCTATATCCATATTATAAAGGTTTTCGTCTACCTCAAACAGTAAATCTACAAATTGAAAATCTTAAAAAATAAAGTTAATATATTTAATGCAAAAAGCATTCTTTACTTTTATGTCAAATCTCACACAACTCACTGATTAGCAACATCTTGATCCTCTAATAGACACATTAATTGCAATAAATTAGAAAATAAAATCTATAATCCTAGCACTTGGGAAGACAATACAGAATAATTACAATGGGTTCAAGGCCAGCCCCAAGTATATAAGGAATACCAGGCCAGCCAGGCCTACAAATAACAAGACCTGTCTTGGGAGGTTGTTGGTGGTGTATGAACATGTGACGAGAGAAGCAGAAATCATAAATATAAATATTTGGTAAATAAATGCTCATTTTAAATTATTTAATTTAACTAATTATTTTACTTAAATCACCTTTAAGCAGAACCAAAACTACACTGGTTGGTTGACTGATGTTGGAAACTGGGTCTCACAATCCTTCTGCCTCAACATTCTCAGAGTTGGGATTATAAGCATGCCCTACACCAAATCTAGCTCAAAATAGTATCAATTACAAAGTCGGTCTATTTATTTTACATCTAAAACCATTAGACAATGAAGGCTATTTGTTGTTATAAGTATTCTATCAAATAATTTCTTTTCATAATTTACATACTTAGGGAATCCAGAGACATGCTAAAACCAGAAGAGATGACAGAATGAACTTCATCTGAAACTTTAGCACATGAAAAGCACTTACGTGAATAATCATGTTTGCAAATTATTTTAGGATTTACAAAGTTTTTGCACACATTACTAGATGCCACTTACAAAGTCTTCTTTAGAAATATGGTATTTCACAAGTGTGGACATCAAGTTTCTAAAATTGAGAAATTCATCCAGTATTAAATCATTTCCTTTCTACTACAAGTTATCAATTGTTATTTGATTAAGGTTAGTTAGTAGATAACATGTTAGTCTACAGTGGTCCATATCTCTCATTTCGATGCACGATCACACATCTTCCTACTCTGCGCTTGCAAATACACTTGGGAAAAGAACAGAGACAAACTAAACAATGGATAAAGCCACTCTGAAAATATCAAGTTAGAAATAAGAATACCGGGCTGATGAGGGGGTTCAGCAGGTAAAGGTGTTTGACATGAAACCTGACCACTTGAGTTTGATCCCCAGAACCCATATGGTGAAAGGAAAGAACTGTCTTCTGAAAGTTGTCTTCTGACTTCCACAGAAAACCATAGCACTCACATGCCCACCCACAAACACACATATAAATGTAATAATACAAGAAAATTTAAAATATTGCATCAAAGTGGGCAATTTATCATCACTCCCATTCTTCCTGTCTTTAGCACATCTCTCATTCCACATTACTAGTTGAGTCCAACTTCTTTGCTCTCTGCCTTAACCATTCTCTCTTCCTTTCAAATACATTTTCCACACCACAGCTTCAGTGAAGTGAATTTCTCCATTAGTGGTGTGGCCTAAATTAATCTTATATTAAATTCAAGAAAGCTCTTCTTCTTCGTGTTATTTCTTTTTAACTTTCTGAAATATTTCAAGTTAGTTTTTTCACCTCAGAATAAGAGGAAAATATTCTAAGAGCTAGAATCAGCATCAACTTAAATGTCTCACACTATACATTGTAACTCAAATTATGTTTGTTGCTCCAATAATCTACTATAATATGTACTAGCTCATAAATATATCTATTTAATCTACATTCATCTTAAATATAATTTGTATAAAATACCTGTTACAAAATGTTACCATTCTTCCAGAAGTCACTTTTAAATATGCAATTCTTGTTTTCATAATTACTTTGATACAGCCTTGCATCCAAATGAAGTCCTAATAAAGTACTCTGGTAAAGTAACCAAGGGACACCACCATTTAAAGAAGACTTTTTGACTGAAGAGCTGAATAATGACGCTGCTGCCCTAGTTTAGACTTACTTTATGGCTCTGATCTGTCTGCCAGAGTTCCTCCAGCACTTCTGAATACCAAACTACTACTAAAGACATCTGAAAAGACCTAACACAACTGACTTTTCTCCTAACTCCTATGGACTCCAGATTTTCTTTTCGCTTCTGTCTCATGGAACTAAGAAGCAAATAGGCCTCAGAATCAATAACATCTACCCACAAAGAAAACTGAAAAGTAACGTTCTTTTGTATAATAACTTAATTATTTTGATGTTTAAGGTAAAATTAGAAGTTGCATATTTGGACAACTCAATTTTTTCTGATATGTATTGTTTTTTTTTTCATTTTTTATTTTTCTTATGTTTATTAACTTTGTATCCCAGCTGTAGCCCCCTCCTTCATTCCCTCCCAAATCCACCTTCCCTCCCACATCTCCTCCCTGCCGCTCTCTCAGTCCACTGATAGGGAAGGTGCTCCTCCCCTTCCATCTGAACCTACTTTATCAGGTCTCTTCAGGACTGGCTGTAATGTCCTCCTCTGTGGCCTAGCAAGGCTGTTCCTCCCTCAGGTGGGGTAGGGGTGGTCAAAGAGCCAGCCATTGAGTTCATGTCAGAAATAATCCCTGTTCCCCTTACTAGAGCACTTGGATACTGAGCTACCATGGGCTACATCTAAGCAGGGGTTCTAGGTTATACCCATACATGGTCCTTAGTTGGAGAAATAGTCTCATGAAAGACCCCTATGCCCAGATATATTTGGTCCTTGTGGAGCTCTTGTCCTCTCCAGGTCTTACTAACTCCCCCTTCTTTCATATGATTCCCTGCACTCTGCCCAAGGTTTGGTTATGAGTCTCAGCATCTGCTTTGATACACTGCTAGGTAGAGTCTTCCAGAGGCCCTCTACGGTAGGCTCCTGTCCTGTTACTTGTTTTCTCCTATGTCCAATGCACATCCCATTTGTCTTTCTAAGTGAGGATTGATTATCTTACCCCGGGTCCTTGAAACTCAAAATTTTCAACTCAACTTTATATTAAACTTACAGTGACTTCAAAAGCAATATAAATTATCCCTACCACAATTTCATTCAGCTACTCAGCAATTCATTCTCGTGGTTATTTCCACTGTAGTTAACAATACTATAGCATGACCTCCTTCTCCACACCTACATGGCATTCAAGAGTCTAATTTAGATGGCTTGTCTTTTTTTCTGTCTCCCTCAAAACTTTAGTCCAGCAATTTTTGAATCCGCAGAAGCTAATACTAATGTATTATTACTATACTTTATTCCCCCTGTCTTCCATCTCCACACATGCCATCATAATCACTTCTTGAAAATATTTCTCATTGTCCTTGCCACTGTCAAATTTTAACACTGATCTTATATTCAGTTTTTTATCAACCCTTCCTCATGCTACTGTAGAAAGGTAAAGACAAAGAATCATGCTAACTGGTCAAACTTTTGAAATTTCTGTCTGCTAAACTCATGAAAGACCCCTATGCCCAGATATATTTGGTCCTTGTGGAGCTCTTGTCCTCTCCAGGTCTTACTAACTCTGCACTCTGTGTGGACATCAAGTTTCTAAAATTGTGAAATTCATACAGTATTAAATCATTTCCTTTCTACTACAAGTTATCAATTGTTATTTGATTAAGGTTAGTTAGTAGATAACATGTTAGTCTACAGTGGTCCATATCTCTCATTTCGATGCACGATCACACATCTTCCTACTCTGCGCTTGCAAATACACTTGGGAAAAGAACAGAGACAAACTAAACAATGGATAAAGCCACTCTGAAAACATCAAGTTAGAAATAATGTTAGATAATAATCAAGTTAGAAATGGATGTCTTTAATGGTACTTAACTTGAGCCCATCAGTATCCCATTATCCTCGCCAACTATCTCATACTTTCTTCACTTATGTTAAATTTAAACCACCTCCAACCATTTCACTCACAGTCAACAACTTTACTTCCTATTTCAAAAAAAAAAAAAAGAAAAATCAAAGATTCTATTCTGAAGTAGGATAGAAAGGTGGGAGTTAGGGAAATTAACATGCATTTTGAAGATTACCTACACAGAGACACAGTATTCCTTTTATATGCAGTTATTTAGCAGTGACTCATGCTTGAGAACTAAGTACACGTGTGGGCACACTCACAAATATGAATTTCACAAGAAACTGCATTTACAGTAAAAAAGTGTCTTAATCTCTTATGCAATTTTTTGTGACCCACAAATCCTATTCAAGTCGCTGTGCAAGCAGTCCTATAATTTCACTTACCAAAGGTGGGAGGATCTTATAACCCTCTGAAGCATAACTTGAAAGTCACCAAAACTTAAGATTCACTATCTCTTGTGGATCCCAGACCCACTTGGGGTGTCTTATCATTTCCTTGATTGCTTCTCTTTATAATACTCCCTGTTACTTAAACATATGTTAATCTCTCTTCCAAATAAACTCAACTCTTTTCATACAGGCTTGTCCTAAAATCCTTTTCTGCAGCAAAGTCAAGAAGCTCTGCTTCATCTGAGCAGAGGTCTCTGAAAAGAACTCATACTGGTGCTGGTTATAGCATGAAGCCGTGTCAAGCTCCTGCCTCATTCTGTTTTAAGGCAGGGATGCTCTATGTTGTAGCCTTTACGCAGTGTTCTGGACTCGCTTTGTAAACCAGGCTGGTCTCGAACTCAGAGATCCATCTGCCTCTGTCTCCTTGAGTGCTGGGATTACAGGAGTACGCCTGGCCATTTGCCTCATTTTAGTGGCATTCTAACACTTTTTATCACAAATACAAACACCTATATGCTTCCTGTTTGCCTCTTTGGATCAGCTGTCTGCCCACATTCCCTGTCTTTTGCTTACCTGGAAACTAGTGCAGTCTCAAGTTCAGCTGTTAAAACATTTAAGTCCCTAGGCTACATATACTTGGTTTACTCCAGAGAAAGCAAGAAACTCATTAAGTTAGCTACAACTGGAAAGACCAGGAAGGAAAAATAGCTGCTGCTGAAATGAAGTTATACAAGGGTCAGAATGCCAATCATGTATCTTTATCTTTTCTACCCCCAAACCCCAGGTTTCACTGAGTAACTGAAAACAAAAAACAAAAAACAAACAAAAAAACCATAAGAAAATTCTGAGCATAAACCTGATGTGCTCCAACATAGGCTTTTAAATAAGCCATTCTGACTTTGACTTATTTATTGAGTTCATTCTGGAAACTGAACTCAGTACCTGTGGAAGAGCTGACAGTGCTCTTAAAACAGAAGACCCTGAGCGTGAAGTTGATCTGGAGAGGTTATGGGAAGCAGCAGGGCAGTGAGGAATAGTAAGAGTTTGCATATTCTTTTTTTTCCCCAAAGATTTATTATGTATAGAGTGCTCTGCCTCAAAGTATGCCTGCATGCCAGAAGAAAGCATCAGATCTCATTATAGATGGTTGTGAGCCACCATGTGGTTTCTGGGAATTGAACTCTGGACCTCTAGAGGAGAAGACAGTGTTCTCAAACACTGAGCCATCTCTCCAGCCCTGAGTTTACATATTTGTGTGTGTGTCTGGATGTGTGTACATATACATGTGTGGATATACATGTAGAGGGGGAAGGCCAACTCCAGGTATCATTCCTTGGGCATCTTCCATGTCCTTTGAAACAGGTTCTCTCATTTGCCAGGAGTTCATGGATCAGGCCAGACTGACTGGCCTATGAGCTCCAGGGGTCCTCTTGCTCTGCCACTCTTATCACTAGAATTATAAGCACATGCCTAGTATATTTGCATGGGTTCTGGGAATCAAACTCATGTCTTTATGCTTACAATGCAAGCACTTTACCAACTGAGCTTATCCCCAGATCCAAGTTTGTCTATATTCTGAGGGTAGTGTAAATAAAGCTTTCTGATGCTGGCTGTGGGTTATTACAGAAAACCATCCATTTTGATGCCCCATTAACTAGAAGGATGAACTTACTGTTTACTAAAATAGAAGAGTAGGGGGAGTTCTGCTTTTAGAAACTTTGTGATGTCCTTAAGATATGGACACATTGAAAAGGTAGCTGAACACTTATGTCTGGATTTAAAAAGCAATAGTTCCAAAGATATGTGGCAAAACATAACCCTAGGTACAATCTCCATTAAGCTCTACTGGCCACCTTGCATTTGAACACTCAACTATGGGCTGTTCCCAGCCAAATGACCTATGCATAGCTTTGTCTCTTCAGTGCTGGGATTATGGATATACGCTACTACACCAAGGTCACACAATCTATTGCAAATACTGTGTTCCCACTTAGTCCAGTGCCATTTACTAGTCTTGATCGCTGAATTTTAGATTCCATAGCTACAAAACTACAGCAACTACATGGCCTTAAAGAGAAAAAAATTTAATTTAAATTTAAAATGCATTTAACATAGAACTTGGCACTGGTATCTATCATTAATTCATTTAATTTAAAGGAAAGAGTGATAAGCTTGGCATTAGACATAAAATGTAAGCAAAAACAGCGTGAAATGGAGCACTATTAATCAAATAACTAAGTTTACTAGCTAATATCTCCAGAATGTGTGCAATACTAATAGTTAACAATAGTTAAAGGTCAGATTTGTGCATGAGATTTCAAACTCATACGAGAGTTGGATCTTTTATCTTCTAGCAAACCCAATACATGTTTTGTGTTTTCACATAATTTAAACTACATTATTATCACAACATACTATTATAATAGTTTCACAGCCAAGCTGTATTGGTATACTCCCAGCACTTAGGAGGCTGGGGCAAGAGGATTGGTAATTCGAGGCCATTTTGAACTACAGAGTGAAACTGACTCCAAAAATGGAGGTGGAGCTAGGGAGATGGTTCACTATTTTGTGAGCCTTAAAGCCCCATCTGGAAACCACATACAAAGCAAAGCAGGTTTGACACGGAATGTGCTTCAATTCCAGGAAAGGCAAGATGGGAAGTGGGCACAGGCAGATCCAACAAAGATGGCTGGTCTGCTCATCTAGCCTACCTGGCAAAGTTCTAGGCTAATGAGAGAGACCCTGTTTCATGCAAAAGGTGGAAAAACTTGAAGAATGACACCTGAGATTGTCCTCTGACCACCACATGCGCATACATGTACACACCCACACATGAAATAAAATAAAAATGTATGAAACTCTCAAAAACTCTCATTGTGCTAAAGCAACCTCAGGACACATTGGCCCCTACTTTAATTACTGAATTACTTCTTTCCTAAAGAAAACATTTTGTAGATTCTCTTCGGTATAATGAATCACCAGCCCACTCTTCTTTTTGCGTCCCTGAACACAAACACTGCAGTGCAAGGACAGTATGAAGTCATTGCAAGGCAGGCAGTTTGGTGGGTGGGCAGCGTAGACGAGCCACTAGATAAAAGGACGCCTCCAACCACTACCCTGCAGGTCCGCACACTATTCAGAATTTACAGACAGGTTATTTCTGGGTTTGCCCAATATTTCAGCCCACTGCTGACCCTGAGTAACTGAAATTGCAGAAAATAAACCACACACAATAAAAGACTACTGAATCATTTCGCTGGAGCTGACACTTTACCTTGAGACCAGAGAACATAATCAGTGAACAAAGAAGCCAAGAGCAGAACTGGTTTCATGTGTGCGCTTTGTATCTTTAACATGAACACTCCCCAGAACAGTGCTAGCTTCCTTCTTTCTGAAAGTTCCTCTTTGATTTCTTGGCATTCTTGTTGGGTTTATTTTTCACTCTGGCCTGACTTTCCCTTTTCCCTTTACAAGAGATTTCTTAATCTCCGTGGTAAGTGCAAAATAAGTATAAAATCTAATCATAGGACTTTAATGGCTAGAAAGGATTTTAAATATCAGACTGTTTGTAGATAAGGAAACTAAAGCATAGAAACTATTTGCTCAAGGTAACAGAGCTAATAGAACTGACTCAAAGATCTGTGAGTCTTAATTTTCCATTTTCTTGCTTCAACTTAGTTCACTTAGTTAAATAAATATTTTTAAGCTACATTTATTATTTAGAAGTCAAATAGGCTTCCTGGTGCTAATCTAACCTGAAGTGATACTTAGCTCTTACTATATTCTTGGGAATAATTCCAAGGAGTGACCTCATGCTACTCTTACTATATAATTATGGTTAAGTGCTGAGATAATTTAGTTCCATCCATATATGCTGCTACTTTTTGGAAGAAGCAGACAATACTTTATGCTATGCCTTCTTTCAGTAGGTCTTACATTTACAATTAAGAAATTATCACTGATGGATTATATCACAGGGGATATGTATGCAAGTATTTATATCTGATGAAGATGTTAGGTAGGTCAGAACGAGTAAGCTGAGAAGTTATCAAAAAGGGACTGACCTTTCTCTCCACACCCCATCCCAGCCGAAGAACTCCAATCAGCTTTTAGGCTCATTTGGAGAAGGCACTTTCCTTCTGGTTAAATACGGCCATTTTCCTAGTTACTTATGTCATTTCTGTGACAAAACACCCGATGAGAGCAATTTAAAGGTTTGAGAGTATAGTCCATTATGGTAGGGGAAGCACTGTGCAAGAACATGAGGCAGCTGACCATATTAAACCTACTGTCAGGAAGCAGAGCGGTGGAGATGGTGCTCCACCCTCTCCTTCCATTCAGCTGAAAACCCAAACAACAGAATGGCACTGCCTACATTAGAGCAGGTCAGTTAAGCCTTGGGGAAATACACCCTTGTAGTCACATGCACAGGTGTTTACATGGTAATTCTAAATACGAATCAGTTGACAAGATTAACAATCACATCTATTTTATTTCTTTTTTATATTCCGTTATTTTAACCTACTTACTGTTAACACGTGTTTTTTTGTTGTTGTTTTTGTTTTTTTTTTTTGGTACAAAGAATGGGACCTGAGTTTTACCTCTGGCCCTGAGTAAACACATAATATTCTAAAATGCCCAAAAGATTATTCTCAGATTCAAAAATATACTATTGTTCCCTCCCTTAGAAGTTAATTCAAATGAGCCTGTCAATCACCCGATGAGGAACCTGTCCTCAGAAAAACTGTATATTCCAGAAGTTTAAAGAAACAAAATATACCTGAAGACATACTGAGAATAACTATCCCCTTAATGACACCAGACCTAGAGAAGTCCCCCCCTTGATTCAGTTGCTAACACAGCTGAACATTCCACTGACCAAAATCCTAAACTGCTTGCCCTGATATGCGGACCCACCTCTTCTCTCATTATCTTGCTCCTGCCCTTCCCTCTCCACCCCTGCCATGCAATTGCTGTGGACCTCCATTACTATACCCAACTACTCTCTCAGCCTCTAACTCAAAAGCATGATTCTGTCTCGTTATTCATCTGCCTCCTTTGAGAACCTGCACATATCTCCAGTCTGCCTACCCTGTCAAGGTTTTTTGTTTTGTTTCCTTTAAAATCAATAAACCACCCTCAAGTATCCCTTTGGGTCCATTTTTAATATCTATCACACTAAGAATCCACAAACACAATTCGGTGTTCCCTTGGAACATCTTCATAATCCTTAAACAGAAACATATCCATGTTTTAGCCAATATTTTCCTCTCCTTTCATATTTTATTAAAAGCCTTATTTTTATTTCATGTGTATGGGTGTTTGCCCACATGTGTATCACATGCATGCAGTGCCTGAGGAAGCCCAAAGAAAGTGTCAGATTTCCTGGACTTGGAGTTGCAGACAGTTGCAAGCTGTCACATGTGCTAGGAATCCTCTAAGAGTGATAGAGCACGTGCTCTTAACTCCAAGCCTTCTCTCCAGCCCTATTTTCCATTTCTTTTAGGACCTAACAAGATTGCAATAATGGCTGACGGCATCAAGTGAAAGCAGCAAATTCTCTTGCACAGCAATGAACTAAGCAGCCCTGGTTCCTGTCACCATGTTTTACAGAAGCTCTGATGGGAGTTTTTTGCTGTAAGACTATCATCCTTTTTTCTGCCCCTCCTGCCTGAAAAACGAGTGTGCTTAGCAGTCATGCAGAAGTTCAAGCTTGAAGCTAACCAATAAAGAAAAGATGTACAGGCTTCAACTTTATGCTAATCAAAAGAATGAGTTTAAGGACCGAGAACTCTTATCAGGCCCTGAACAAATGGGAGGATCTTACATCTCACAAAAGCCCAAATTCTTTTCTATCAAAAATGGAGTATTGCCAGGCATGGTGGCATATTCCTTTAATCCCAGCACTTAAGAGGCAGAAGCAGGCAGTTCTCTGAGTTTGAGGCCAGCCTGGACTACACAGTGAGGCCCTGCATACAAAATATAGCTTGCAATCTGGTAAGTAGCTGCTGGTGGCTTTTACTCCAATTGTGGGGGAGGGGGAGTAATGATTGTCCTGCATTAATTAGAAGATTTGAAAGATAGCCACTAAGTTTATTATGTGGAAACTTGCTTAAGAGATTTAATAAACTGCTTCCCTAAAATTAGGAGGTTTTAAGATTAAAGGACCCTGAGAAAACCCAACTTGTAAGAGGACTCCTATCGCCATCAATAAGAAAATGTAGACATCTCAAGAGAAGTACATGTTAATGCATAAAGTGGGGAGGAATTTGAATACTAGTTAGTGGCATTATTTTGGAAGGGCATTGAAATTTCAGGTAGTGGGGCACAGCTAGAGAAGTATAGCTCTTGAGACACACCTGACATGTTTTTCCTTTTCCATCCTCACTACTGTGGGGTAAAGAGCAGTGGTGCTCTGCCCAACTGGGATGAGTAACCTTGAACAGAACTCTCTGAAAACATTAGGCAAAGCAAGCCTTTCTTCCTTTGTTTCTGTCAAATAGTTTAACTATAGTGACAACAAAATAACTAGTACACAGGGGTACTCTCAGTTGTTCTTTGCGACATGGTTTAAAAGGATGCATGCATAAGGCTATTTACTCCTCCTCATGAAAGTTCTCAATAAACCTCTGCATTGCCCATTTTCATCTGGTAAGTTAGATTCTATTTTCCCCAGGAAAACTGAATCAATCTATAGATAACCACACTATTATGGCTTGGACTTTACATGTTCACAAGGCCCATATGCTGAAGGCTTGGGTGCCAGCATCTGACACTAACAGGAGGTGGAAGAACCTTTACGAGGTGGAACCTCAGAGAGTGTTGAGGGCAAGTGACCCTGGAGGGAATATTGTGGCTCTAGTTCCTTCCTTCTTGTTCTTTTTTCTGTGACCACATGGGGCCAGGAGCTTTGCTCCACCAGCATTCCCTACCATGATACACTCACTCACTACCTGGCCAGAGGCCGTCTACCTGTGTGCTAAACCTCTAAACTTCATTCTCCTTTTGATTTATCTCAGATATTGTCACTAATGTGGAAGACTAATACACACTTCTTTCTGTCATTAAGCTACCTCTACTCAGAATTACTTGGCTCTTAAGATCAATTCTTTCAAGACTGGAATATGGCTGAGTGGGCAAAGTGCTTACTTTAAAGCATGAGGACCTGAGTTCAGATTCCCACCAACCATGTAAAGCCAGGCATTGAGGCCTGTGACTCTAATGCAAGAGCTAGGGGAAGAGGCAGATACTTAAGAGTTCACTGGCAAGCCAAGCCAAAAGGACGAGCTCTAGGTTCAATGAGAGACTCTGTCTCAAAGCGGAGGGTGGGATGGGGTGATGGGGAGCGGTGAAGTAGAGGACACTGACTTCTGGCCTCCACACCAGCATGTGCACGCGCGCGCGCGCGCGCGCGCACACACACACACACACACACACACCAACATCCCCACTCAGAATCCCTTTTAATTGTGCACTGGATCTCTTGTCTTTTTTTCTTCTCTAGTACATTGTTTTAGAGATTATTTCCTCTCCTGTACTATCATCTTCCCTTTCCTCTAGATCTTTCTCATTCACAAACAGACTTATGATATCTGTAAAACTGCACTCTTTATTCTCTAGCTCCATTTTTCTGCCTCCTTTATTAGCAACTTTCTCCAATGAGTTATCTTTCTGTACTCACTCTTTTTATACCTTGCATTTACTCTTTTCTTACCCCTAAATGCTTTTGTGTCTATCTGGCAGTTTGAATGAGAATGTCTCCCATAGGCCCATACATTTCAATACTAGATGGAAGTGTTTGTAAGCATTGGAAGGTGTGGCCTTGTGGGAGATATGTAACTAGAGGCAGGCTCTGAGGGTTCAAAAGATCAGCATCATTCCCAGTGTGATCTCTCTACCTCCTGCTTGTGGTTTGAGATGTGAGCTAAAGTAAGGTAGCAAGAATAGCTGAGACATCATGGACTTTAACCATTTGGAACTATAAAGTCAATTAAGCACTTTCTTTTATAAGCTTTCTCAGTAATGGTGTTTTATCACAGCAACAGAAAAGTAACTGATACAGTGTAGTTAATACAAAAAGATCATCTCCTAAATAACAAATATGTAATCAAAATAAAGACATTAACACTGATACAATCCTACCACTTAATTATCAGATCCATTCAAGTTTTACCAACTCGACTAGTAATACCTTTTATAGGAAAAAAAGAAAAACCAGATCTAGACTGTCAAGGTTACTGTCATACTTAAGTCTTCAATTTGAAATTGTTCTCGTCTTTCCTAACTCTCATGTCCTTCACATTTCTGAAGTTTGCAAGATATTTTTGTAAAACAGCCATTAACTTCAGGTTGTCTAAATCTTCCATATAACCCTGACTATGTTTCTTGGGCCACAAACACCCGCATCTTTGCATCCAATGAGGTGGCATATGATTTCATCCATCCTACTACTTGTAAAGCTAAGTGAATACTAGACTAAGATGTCATCTTAAGATGCCTTAAAAAAAAATTCCATCATTCTTTAAGTACATTCTTCCTGAAATAAAAATCATTTTAGGTTCAGCTTGCATTTTTCCTGCACTAACTTGTCATCAACTATATCTCAAAACAAAAAGTCCCATTTTCTTTCAGTGACTAAAGGGAGTCAGATGCCAAAATTTTAATGCTACATTTGCTCACTGCTATTTGAGGTGTCTCATTTACAAGGTCTGTCAATAATCAGACTACAAATAAAGACACAACATACATTTACTTTTTTATTGATGTACCTGTGTGTGTATATACATGAAAAGTGTTAACACCAAAATCTTCAATTCCAATCTAACAACAACACTTTGATTATTGGTAACCCCACTCTCCAGAAGTGAAAAAGATCTGGCTCTTTTTATCCTCAATACAGTTATTCATCTGAACAATTCCCAGTGTACGACCAATATCCCAGTGCCACTGTTGACACTGCCCCTCAGTACCTTCCTCCTTGTACTGTGTTACATGCTGCCCCTTACTTTGGCCTTCTCTATCAGGCTGACCCCACTTTTATCAACTGGTTCCACTACCTTGAAGCTGGCTGTCTTCATGAATGGATATTCTACCTGGACTCTAATATACTGTGATGGTTATAGCTTAGACTCTCATTTACTCACTCTCAATGACTTGGTGGTCTGATACTCCACAGGGTCATGTGAAGGTGTCCTACTCTCTACTTGGGCCCTGGATTACCACTCCCCATTCCTGGCATCTTCAAAACTCAAATTCTCAAACCCTGATCTAGGGTATCACCTCTTCCAACTCTGTGAGGAAAATGACATTGAACATCCTCACTTCAACTACTCAGAAGGTATAAGGGAAAACTCCTGCAACTCATTTTAGATTCTGTTTTATAACCCTTCACTTATCCCTAACTGAATATTTTTAATCCACACCATTTGCTAATTCCAAACCAAAATGAATTAGTATATGTCCTAGAAGTTTTCAAAAGTAAAAATGTACTCACACAGAATATATATACGTGTGTGTGTGTATTTTCCATCTAAACACAGGATACAGCCACTTTGTACAATAAACCATCTATGTCTCTGCATCTCCCATGCCATCATTTACTATCAACATACAACCACCATTTGGACATACTGCAGAGCAGTATCTTATCTCTCAATGACTGTTCTATTTCACATTTTTCAAGATCAATCATTCCAAAATTCAAAAGTGATCATGTAAGGCATTACAGTACTTAAGAGCACTGATTATGCCTAAAAGACAGCTCAGTGGATATAGCACATGCAGTGTAAGTGTGAGTACTGGAAACCAACTGATCCCATATTAGGTACGAACAAACAAACCTGGGCAAGTACGGCAGCCTGCCTCTGTCTAAGTAAATAAAAGCAGAGTGCAATAGGAAGACACACCCAATGTCTCCGCCTCCACACACCTCCTCTCCTGAATAAAAATTGCTTTAGAATGTCTCTGCTCCGTACCATCTGCCTCTCTAGAACCATCTCCACCTGCATTTCTTTGGACCCCAACAGACTGCACCAGTGGCTTCTCTCATTTTCTGAATCTTCTTTGGGCTTGGGCTTTGGAAGGCACAAACAAGATACAAGTGAGGCCAAGGTTCTTATTCCTCTGGCTCTCTGCCTATCAGGACTCTGCAAGTTTCCCATGTTCCTCTACTGAAAGTCAGAGGCCCTGTCAGGCACCCCTCAGTCAAAATTACATAGGTGCCTGGTAACTATTTCCTCTCCTTGCCTTTAAGAGCTAAATAGTGCCAGGCAGTGGTGGCACTTTAATCCCAGTACTTGGGAGGTAGGCAGGTGGATCTCTGTGATTTCTAGGCCATCCTGGTCTACGGATCTAGTTCCAGGACAGCCAGAACTACAAAAAGAAACCCTGTTTTTAAAAAATAAAATAATAATAATAATAATAATAATAATAATAATAATAGAACCCCACCACCAAAACCACCAAAGACCTAAGTAGTAATAGCTCTGTTATCATGACAACTGTACTTGTAATGGACTGTTGGTACTTTTTCTTTATTGTTAGGCATAGTGGTACACTCCTGCAATGTCAATACTTCTGAAGTGGAAGCAAGAAGACCAGGAGTTCAACTGACACACAGCAAGTTCAAGGCCAGCGTAGGTAACATAAGAACATCTCAAAAAACAAAAAATGTCTCTTTATTAAATGTTCTTTCATTAGCCCTTTGTGTTGTTTCCTACCGGGGCAATAACTAACGTGGTTTCTGTTCAAAGACATGCTCAACTTAATGCAAGACATTCTAGGAGAGACAGCTCAGCAGTTAAAAGAGCGCTGGCTGCTCTTCTACAGTACCCAAGTTTAGTTCCTAGCACTCACACTGGACAGCTGACAGCCATCTATGAGACTCCAGACTCAGGGATTTCAATGCCCTCTTCTGACGTCCATAAGCACTGCACACATGCAGCGCACATACACACAGGCAAAACAGTTATACACATAAAATAAAGTGAATCTTTTTTAACTAAAAATATCTCCCATGGGTCTCAGAGAACACTAACATATACTGGGCAGTATTATCTTCCTTATAATAAACTGACAGACTGCTACGCTACCAAGACCAAATGTAGCCTTTTCATTGGCTTTAAAAAATTTGATGTTAAGGCTCTCCAAAGGCCTTCAGACTTCTAGCTTCATCCACATTTTACTTTTCTATCAATATCAGTTATTTTCCTAATACATACTACCACAGGAATTTAAGGTGAACTTTCACATACTTAGGTGAATAAGATATTTTTCCAAAGTTATACAAATGGGAAGAAGGGATAGCCCAGTGACTTGTTAGTGTTACCGAGGCCTTGGGTTCCAGTCATAGCACTAGAGGGAAAATATGCAAATAGGGAATAGTACAGAAAAAGATGCTGAGTAGCTGGAGGGATGGTCCTATGATTAAGAGCCCTTGACTGTTCCAGAGAACGCAAGTTCAACTCTTAGCACCTACATAGCGGCTCACATGCTCCAGGGGATCTGATGGCCTCTGTGAGCACTGCATGCACATGGTACAATACATATATGCAGGTAAAACACTCATACTCATAAAATATAAACAAATCAAAGCAAAATTTTAAAACGATGCTCAACACCATTTCTCACCTGACAAACACAAATCCAATCCACAATGAGGTACCACTTTATACCCATCATGAGAGCTATGGCTATAGCCAAAAAGGCAATGAAGGGCCTGGGGAAATGACTCAGAAGTTAGGAACATGCATACTGTTCTTTCAAAGGACCCTAGTTCAGTTTACAGCATCCACACTGGATGGCTCACAACTACCTGCAATTCCGTTTCTGACCTCCTCTTCTGGCCTCTGTGGGCACCTGCACTCCAATATACAGATACACATAACTAAAAATAAAAACAAAATCTTAAACTAAAACCATATTTTATAAAAAAAAAAAAGCAAATGAAGAGAAAAACAGAGAAACCCTGTTCTGGAAAAAACAAAAAAGGAAAAAGAAAAACATATGTCCACACAAAAACTTAGCCCCAAATCTTCACAGCAGCATTAATCACAGTAGAAAAATTAAGAAACAACCAGAATATCCAATGAATGGATTAATAAAATGTGCATATGCACACAATAAAATATCATTTGATAAAAAGAATGAAACAGTGATAAATGCTACAACGTGGATGACCTTTGAAATCATTATGCTAATTGAAACGGCCCATCACCACATATTCTATGATTCTGTTTATACACGATGTCCGTAACAGACAAATCTGCAAAGAAAGCAGAATGGTTTTCTAAAGCTGTGGGCAGGGAAGAGTAGAAAATACAGAATTGACTTTTAATAAATATTTCCTTCTGGCATGACAAAAAAGCATAGTAAACAGACACTGACAGGGAAAGCATTAAACAGATAAAAGCACAGGGAATATAGGAGGGAGTAAGACTGACAGAGGGATAGAAGGAAGATAGGAGGGAGGAAGGGAGTAGATCAACTGAGTGCGAGCACACACAGATATTCGTGTCTAAGTATGGAGGTTACAGTTGATAGCGGTTGTTCAGACTGAGTAATTTATATGAAGCATAGAACTGAGGGACAGAGATGGCTCAGTGGTTAAGAGCACTTGTTGCTCTCCAGACCACCCAGGTTCAATCCCAGCACCTACATAGTGTCTCACAACCAACTGTAAGTCCATTCCCAGGGTATCTGGTGCTCTCTTCTGACCCCAAGGGCACCACACACACACACACACACACACACACACAAAAGTAAAACACTCATACCCATGCAATAATAAAACATATCTTAAAAAAACAAACAAACAAACAAACAAACACAGAACCGATTTCTCACAGTTCTGGTGCCTGCTGAACCTGCTCTCTGCTTCCAAGATGGCCCTCTGTGTTGTATCATCACATGGTGAAGGTGAATGGCAATATGAGGAAACTCCTGTCCTTCAAGTCCTTTATACGGACTCCAGCCCCATACCTGGAGGCAATGTCCTTTCTAATGGCCTAATAACCTCCTAAAGATGACACTTCTAAATTCTGTTGCATTGGGAGATTAGTTTCAACTACAATTTGAGGAGGGAAACATGCACCTACTATATTTTGGCTATTATCAATAATACTAGTACTGCAATAAACATAGAATACAGTTTTCTCTTCAACATGCTCTTGATATATGCTCTAGCTATATACCTAAGAGTGAGATTTTGGACCATATGAAGTTCTAGTTCTAAATATCTTAAGAACTTCCATACTATTTTTTACATTTTGCTAATTTATCTTCCCACCAAAAGTAGTATACTTAAATGTTCACCAACACTTATTTTTTTCATCATATTGCTCAAGTCATGTTTATAAGATACATGGTGGTATCCATAGTGATTTCAAGCTGCACTCTCCTGATGAACAGTAACATTGAACATTTTTCTATATACTGCTGGACTTTTGAGTAATGTTTATTCAGGTCAAGTTCAAGTGTACAAGCACATGTGTATGTAACAGTGCATGCATGTGTGGGTACATATAGCATACATACGGAGGTCAGAAGACAGTCCTTGCCTTCTACTTTTGAGACGAGGTCTTTCCGTTGTTCACTCGTGCGTATACCATATTATCTGCCTGTATGTGTACAGGGATTCTCCTGTCTCCATCCCCACAGAGGAGCAATGAGACTTCAGACCTAAACTCAGGTCTTCGGAGCACAACAAGCACTCTACTTCCTGAGCCATCCCACAGCCCCCTTTGCCTGTTTCTTAGATCAGGTTATGTATAATCTTGGTGTTTCCCTTATCAGATACAGTTTGCAAAATATATTCTCCCATTGCAGACATTGTTTTCTTTGCTGTGTAGAGGCTTTTCAATTTAATGTAATCCCATTTGTGTCTACTTTTCTTTTGCTACTAACACTTTTGAGGTCATATTAAAAAAAAAAAAATCTCTGTCCAGACCAACATCATAGAGCTGTCTTTGTTTTCTTCTAGTATTTTTATAGTTTCAGAGCTTCCATTTAGGTCTTTAATCCATTTGGTTTTGTTATTTTTAGGGTTCTTGGGGTTTTTCTTTTTGGTGGGGTATAGTATGGAGTAAGGGTCTAGAAAAGTTTTCTTAAACAAACAACAAACTAGTCTTTCTCAACATGTAGGTTGCAACCCCTTTGGGAGTCGAATGACCCTTTGACAGGAATCACCTAAGACCATCAGAAAACACAGATATTTACATTATGATTCGTAACAGCAAATTTAGTTATAAAATAGCAATGAAAATAATCTTATGGTTGGGGTCACCACAACATGAGGAACCTGTATTAAAGGCTGCAGCATCAGGAAGGTTGTGAACACTAGTCTAGACAATGACATGTTAGAAAATATCCTCCAAGATTCAAAATGACAATACTACAGGGGATGTAGCTCAGTTGGATGTAGCTTGAGGTGGTAGAGTGTACAAAGTCCTGGCTTCAATCCAGAACACTGCACAAACCGAATGTAGTGTTGGATGGCCATCACCTCATCATCTGGAAGTAGAGGCAGAATGACCAGATTTTCAAGGCCTTTGCTACCTAGCAAGTTTGAAGCCAGCCTAAGCTACATGAGATCTTGTAGCCAGAAAAAAAGGACCTTCAGAAAACAAAATATACAATTAATCAGCTCTTACCTATTAGGAACATAATACCAAAAATTAAAATCTCAATATAAGAAAATCCTGGTTTCCAATAATGGCAAACTAGGTTATTTAGACCAGTATCACTCTTCTACTGGAGGGTCTTGATTAAAATGTATTTCAAATAAGCTAAAGCAACAAAAACAAGCCACGTTTGTTATGGTTTAATTGTGAAATGTCCCACACAGGTTCATGTACTTGAAAACTTGGCCCCCAGCTGGTGGCAATGATTTAGGATGTAGTGGTAACCATTAGAATTGGTGTCTAGCTAGAGAAAATGGGTCCCTCAGAGGCGGGTCTTGAGGGTTCAAGCCTGCCCCATACAAACTGTTAGCTCCCAGCACCACTGACAAGAGCTGCCATGGACTTGGTGTCTATGGAGTGTACTCTATGAACCAGGAGCCAAAACAAATCTTTTCTCCCTTAAATTGATTCTTTCAGGGGCTTCGTCAGACCACTAAGAAAAGCTACTAAAAACAAAATTGTATAAAATTACAATCTCACAAAATTAAAAAAATGAACATCCAAAAAATGTATGAGTCCATAAAAAGCTACCTCTGTCCTAAGATGTGTGAGAATTTTGAAAAATTAGATCTTTGTTTCAATACTGTAACAAGGCACAGGAAGAGAAAGCAAATCTTACACAAGTAAATTCCCAAATCTTAAACTTGGTTCAAGATGGTCTCAGACTAACACATGACAAAGAAAATAATTCCTACATATGCAACTAACCATAGATGGACAGTTCTCCTAGATCTCATGTCAAAATAGGAAAGAACAAATGCATGAGGACATACTATATGACAGAACTCTTATGAAAACCGTCCTTTGTTTTCCCAGTTCATCACGGCAATTCATATTGACCTTCCTGCAGGTTACAAAAATCTGGGTGCTCAGTCTCCTTTTTAACCCAGAAATATTAAAGATAACCAGCTGCACTCAAATAATCAGGAACAACACAGCCCCCAACATAAATAAACAGAACATTTTCATATAAAGAGATACAATCGATCTCATTTCCAAGTTATGAAAAAGAGTACTAAGGCTAAAACAAATACAGCTATCCCTCAGAATCCATTTAGGAATGAATCCAGGACTGCTCACAGAAAGATCTATGACTGTTTAAGTCCCCTCTACAAGATGGCACCATATCTGGTACAACCCAGGCATACCCTGAAAATTTTCTCACATACTTTACAACATCTCTATTGTATTAATATTTAATGCAACATAAATGTTATGTAAACAGCTGCTCTACTACATGGCTTAGGGAATAAGAAAGTGGGAGAAGGGTGAAGGTAGTATTTTTTTGGTGTTCCATACAGAAATAATCTTTTTTAAATATTTTCAAACCACAGATGGCCGACTACACTGGTGCAGAACCCAAGGAAGGCCAGCTAATTACATATCCAGGAAATAAAAACTACCTTAGGATCTAAAGCATAATTTAATTACAAAGTTACAGCAATCTGTTGAATTTCTCCACCAAGTTATGAAGTATCTGAGTGCTTACAGAGCCAGCTGCTTGTCTAGAAGAGCAAAAGCAAAACAGGTACTTTCACTAACTAAACGTAAAATGCTAATGTGCCAAAATGGAAATATCTGACTATAAATGTATGCTTTTCAAATTGCCATGAGCATATAATAGATTTCACACCCAGTGCTAGAAATTAAACCCAGATAGTAGGCAGCAAATACTCTGCCATGGAGCCACATCTCCAGCCCCCTCATCTGGTATTTTAAAGACTGCTGATTACTGTTCTACCAAGAAATTACAGAGAAACCAAGCAGAGTGATGCACACCTGTACTCCCAGCACCTGGGAGCTGGAGAAAGGAGGGTTCCTAATTCAAAGCCAGCCTCAGCTGCATAGAGACTTTGAGGTCAGCTTGGGTACAAGAGCATTTCTCAAACAGACAAACAAAAACATAAGGAAAAACTGCTCCCAAGCCCTAAATATTAATATTAATTTGGATTCAGTGGGGATATTTTATACAAAACCTTTTTCACTGTGCCCTTCTCAACAGCCCCTAAGTGCTGAATCCCACATTAGCAAAGCAATCAGATATCATCTTATAAGGCCTGATAGCATAAAAGAGGTTTCAAAGAACTAGTCAGAGGAATTATGCAAAAGCAATCACAAATTTTACCACAATGTTATTTTAGGAACAAAAGAAGAAAATGCTGAAAAGCATGAATGACAATATTAAAACGATCTGTAGCCCCTACAGATTACTTTCAAAGCACAATTTTCAACTTAAGTCATTTATCCTCATATCATTAATTAGAAAGTGGTGTCTTGATGTGTGTGGTGGCACATGCCTTTAATCCCAACACTAAGTTGGCAGAGGCAAGGGTATCTCTGTGAGTTTAAGGTCAGCCTCGTCTACAGAGCTGTCCAGGACAAAGAGTCCAGGACAGCCAAGGGTCTGTTACACAGAGAAACTCTGTCTCCAAAAAAAAAAAAGGTGTCTCACTCAAAAACAAGTTTTTATACATAAGAAAAGATTTAGTGCATAAATCAGCTCAGAGCTCTTAACAGAGCAAAGGACCACAGTCGAACGAGCTGCCTTTTCCCACTGAAGAGGCTTTCACTTCCAGAAACAGCTCTGTAACTAAAGTGATACAGAAGTAAAAAAATCTAAATGGCAGGTGAGAGAAAGGAGTAGCAGTATTAACAAGTTGTGGTAATAATTCATATTAAAAAGTTATAGCCAGTTTCAGAATCAATAACATACTAATATACTGAAGAAACCAACTTTAAATTTTGTGCAGGAGAGATGAAATAGATGCAATTTTTATCTTTTAAAACCTAAAAGAGAGCTAGAAACACAGCTCAGCAGTTAAGAGCAGTGGCTGCTCTTCCAAAGGACCAATGTTCAATTCCCAGTACCCACATCACAGCTCACAACTATTTGTAACTCCTCTAAAACTCCAGTTTCAAGAAATCCAGTGCCCACTTCTGGCCTCCAAAAACACATGCACACACATGGTACAAAGACATACATGCAAGCAAAATGTTCATACACATAAAATAAAAACAAATACAAATTTAAAATAAATAAGTAAAATATAAGGAATGATTCTTCCTTTCACCAAAGAATTGGAGAAGGAAGAAGCAAACTGAAGCAAACTAGGATTTCCTCCTGTAGATTTTAATGGTTCAAAGACTGGTTAACTTTAGCACATAGTTAACATTAACTATATGCTAATGCACAGCCACACGTACACAGACACACAAATACCCAGTTCCTGAATCAAGCAATCAGCCAGACCAACCTCTGTGCCTGGTTCCTGACTCACTACTTTCAGGCATTTTAATGCAAGCCAGAGCCAACCACTATAATCAGGTTGTCCTAGAAAACATGTATTCAAGTTCCTATCTGAGTCAGGCTATATGCCAAGAAGCGCATTGATAACTGAGGAAACAGTAATGAAGCAGACAATGAAAAAGCAATGAATAAGACATGCTCTCTGCCCTCCAGGAACTTGAGAATTCCCACATGCACAACCGTTCTCATTCTAAAACCTAGGTGAAATGACACAATCTTCCTAAAGTTTTCCCTAAAATGAACAGAGGAAAAAAGCAATTTTTTATAGTCTTAACCTTTAGTTATCACCTTCTACTCATTTTAGCGTTACTAATAAAATCTTAAGTCAGGGCTGGAGAGATGACTCGGTGGGTAAGAATACTGGCTGCTCTTCCACAAGAGACAGGTTCCATTCCCAGCACCCACATGGTAGTTACAACCATCTATAACTCCAGTTCCAAGAAATCCGATGCCTTCTTCTGACCTCAAAGGACACCAGCCTCACCTCTATATACATATGTACACTTATATACACAAAAAAAGTTTTAAATGATATGAATGACCAGAGATTCATATTTCTGTCAAATTGGTTCTTTTCGTTTAAAAGAATACACAAAGCCTAGCTTACTGTATAAGCCATATAGGGCAGCTCTCAGTTTTATTTACTGAGGCAGGGTCTCTCACTGAATTGGGGGCTGGCCAACTCTGGCTAGTCTAGCTAGCCATCTTCAGGGAACCTGCGACTACCTCCCAAGTACTGGGATTTCAGACAGCTGTCAGACTGGTCTGACTTTTGCATGGGTTCTTGGGGATCAGAACTTCAGTCCTCACACTTCAACAAACAAATGCTTTATACACTAAGCAATCTTCCCAGACCCTGTAGAGAAATTTTAATTTAAGAACATGGCTGCTCTGGCAAGAGACATTCTAGGGTCTGTGTGATACTGCTAGGATACAGACACGTTTAATCCCGGAAGAAAAAGCCAAGATCTCTGAGTTTAAGGCCAGCCTGGTATAAAACAAGTTTCAGGTAAAGAAACGCTTAGGTCAAGGTATGGTGGTACACACCTTTAATCCCAGAACTTAGGAGACAGAGGCATGCAGATCTCTAGAGTTCTAGTCAGTGCTCGTCAGGCAGTTTGGCTGAGTCAAAGAGTTGAGAGGCAGTACAGTGGAGGTGAGTTCGTGCCAGTTAAGTTTGTGGAGTTCAGGGGCAGTTTTACCAGGACAGTTGTACAGAGAGAGAACAAGCTAGACACAGGTAAAGACAGAACAAGCCAGAGAATGAGAAAGAACCAGAAGATAAAAGAGATTGCTAGCTACTCTGAGGCCAACAGAGCAATTCAGTGCGAAACTAAGAGAAGCCAGATTTAATCAGTCAACTTGGAGAGGATTTTGAGTCAGAACAGCTGAGCTAAACCATCCAGCCAGAGTTCTGAAAGAACCAGAAAGGGTGAACTTCTTCACCCTTATGTGAATATTCCCCCTTAAGTGAACTTATTCACTTGAATCTCAGAAGCTGAAAACATTGTAGGCCTAGATAGGATTGTACAGAGGCTAGAAGCTTCCAGGACTAGGCCTAGATTAGCAGGAGGAGGTAGTAAGCCTTCCAAACAACAGGAGAATAAAAGCTAGTATTACAAGACCCAAGTAGCAAAATTTTAGTAAATATATAATTTTGATGTGTCTGCTCTATTTGTCTTTTATATACATATATGTATATATATGAATGTTTACTGCTACAAATATTTTTTCTGTTGACCATTAACTGGCCTCTCAGAAAACTAAAATGTCACCTCCTGACAAGTCAAATTTACTAAACAAAGGAGTTTTCTGACTCCCTTAGCTTTAAAGAGGAGCTATTAATCATAATATCTGCACTTGGGGGCTAGAGATGGCCCAGCAGTTAAGTACACTTACTACTCTTGCAGAGGATCCATGTTCAGTCCCCAACACCCACACGACCAGCTCAAAACCATCTATAACTCTAGTTCCAAAGGCTCTAGCGCCCTCCAAGGGCAACAGGCACACACTTGCACATCCATGCAGGCAAAACACTCATTCACATAAAGGTGAATCTTTTTAATCTGCACTTTGTAAAATCACTGACTCATATGATCCTCTACTAATTCTTTGTGTGATAAAAAGGGTCTACATAATCTGCAATGCCCAAGATGTCACTAATAACACATCCTGAAAAAAAAAAAATGCAGGCTGTTCACTCTAGTCACCTTATTTAAATGCTCATTTAAAAGTAGAAATCTCTTAAAGCACAACTCAAATACACTTAACAATTAATGCATAAAGCTTAAAAGAACACAACAAAAGCCTGATTCAATCCACTTAGCAAATCACTGTTAGTTCTGAAAACGAGTGTCACAAATAGTGGTTCTACAGAATACCTTTATTTCCAAATTTACTGTAAGACTTTAAGAAGCATTAACAGGCAAGCTATGGAGGTGTACACCTACACCCCAAGTCTGAAGCAAATAGATCAGGAATTCAAGACTACCCTGGGGTGCAGGGTGAAACCCTATCAAAGAAGATTAAAATGACAAAGGAGAGGGGGCAGGAACTGGAGATATCAATGTTGATAACGTGTCCTTGCAAGTATGAAGACCTGAATCCAATCCTCAGAAACAAGTTAAACAAGGAAAAAGTAAAAGAATAAATGCCCGGGATTAATCCCAGCACTGAGGAACCAAAACAATCGGACTCCTGAAGCTCTCTGGCCACCAGGCTCACCTAATCAGCAAACTCAAAATCAAGGAGAAATTCTGTTACAAAAACAGGTTGGATGACTCCTCAAAAACACCCGTTTGACCTCTATCCTCTCTTGCATACATGTACAACCACACATGCAAATACACACCAAAAAAAAAGATAAAAAAGCAAAAACCATCAGTTACAGCAAATTGCTTAAATTTGAGCACGTAACTGCATATCATCAAATCTGTGTTTAACAAAGAATGTTTAATAATTAAACCTTTAGGACAGTAACCCGATCCTAACGTTACAATGTGACAACTGTTTTCTACACTTAAATTTTGAAGAAAAATTTCCCAACATCAAATTCTCAAAGACAACAGACACTATAGGCTTTTGTATTATACTACAACCCACTGGAAAGCACAACATCTCGGTTCAAGACTGCACACTGGGACTGGAGACACCCTGCTTCCGCAGAGACCTGGGTTCAAGCCCCACCACCCACGTCAGCCGACTCCCAAGCGCCTGCTCCTCCAGCTTCCTCCTCTGGCTCCCTCAGGCACGCATGCACATGCCTACACACATGTACACACAAATTAAAAATAATTGGTTTTAAAACCTAAACAAAGTCCAATGAAGTTTTGTTTAGTCCAATCCCAATCCTTTACGCCAAGTTCAGTTTATCTGAGGCTTAGACACCAAGCTGGTATTAGCGGCATCTACAATATTAATTTGTAATAAATGTTTCCCCTCAAATCCTCAAACCATTAAAAATGCTTAAGTTTAATGGAAAAATTAAAAGTATGTTTCTAGAATTTCCAAGTTATATTAAAAATAATTTTTAATTTGAACCTTAATTCCCATCACTGCTTATCTTTTCAAATTACTGAGAATTATTTAAAAACTGAAAGCAAATAAGTTACAAGGTACATTCTTGTGGAGGACTGGAATTCTTTCTGAATGTGGCATATTCTTAACTTTTAAGTAACTCTGAGCTTGTCACAGTGGCTCACATCTGTAATCTCTCAGTACTTTGCAGGCTAAGGAAGGAGGATCACTGCCAGTTCTGGGCTAGCCTGAGCTACATATATTATTTACATATCATATATATAAATTAAAACCTTTAAAATTATATTGTTTTACCTAGAATTGTTTCTTCTTAAAACTTTGTAGTAGGATACAAAGTGAATTTCTTTAAATCTAAGTAATACTTCTTCATGGTTTTCCTGTAGGCAAAAAAATAAATATCTTCTCATAAAGATGGAGTGTAAGGGGTTGGAGCAATGAATGGCTCAATGGATAAGAGCACCTGCTGCTCTTACAGAGGACCCGAGTTTGGTTCCCGGCATTCATGTTATAACTGTCTGTAACTACAGCTCCAGGGGATCTGATGCCCTCTTCTGCCTTGTTCTATATACCCAGTCAGGCACAATAAACACATGTTTTTAAATTAAAAATAAGGGGCTAGAGATACAGCTTGAGCGGTAGTGTGCTTGTCTAGCATGTGTGACGTCTTGGGTCTGATCGCCAGTTCCAAATAGTAAAATAGAAAACAAAACTATACCTATTTCCATAAACTGAAATCCACCATGAAATGTACAAATACGAGGGGGAAAGCTTTAATCCCGGCAGTTGGAGGAGGAGTCAGGTGTATCTTGTGAGTTCAGTTCAAGGACAGCCTGGTCTTTATATGGAGTTCCAGGCCTGCCACGTTTATAGTGAAATTGTCTCAAACATACACTCAAACGGGAAAGGACCAACAATGCCCGAAAACCTAACTGATGTTACACGACTCGTTTACAAACGCGCTCACCATTATTAGAGGAACCAGTGCTGTCTGAAACAGCACTGTGAAAACAGAATGGAGAGCTTCCTGGGGCATTTTGTCTTTGGAGTGGTGTGTTTGCAGACTGGGCAAACACTTGTGCAGAGTGTTACAGGGCAGATTCCTGGGGGCTGGGTTAGGTCGGTACCCAGATGAGCTTTTAAGTGTCACTTCTAAAATTCCCAATCTACAACGCACGGGGAAAGAGAGGGAAAGAGAGAGAAAGGGAGAGAAAGGGAGAGAGAGGGAGAGAGAGAGAGAGAAAATTCAGCCTTCGGATTAAACGAGCTGCTTGGAATGCCAGTTAGCGAGCGCACCCTCTCAAAACTTGTTCCTCCCCCCCCCCCCCTCTCTCTCTCTCTCCAGAAATTTCCCGAGATTTTCGCAAACAAGGGCATGGAAAATATGCACAGGTGGGATGAGAGAGAGAAAGAGAGAGAGAGAGAGAGAGAGAGAGAGAGAGAGAGAGAGAGAGAGAGAGAGAGAGAGGTGGCAGAGGCCAGCGGCACTCGAGACAGCGCCCCCGTGCCGTGAATCTCGCCGGCCGCACCTGAGAAATCACTGCCCTGCACACCTCCACCCTCAGGTGGCGGCGTCCCGAGCCAATTCCCCTACCCATCACCCTCCTCCTGCGCCCTGCTCGAGCACTGGCCATTGTCTGGAGCCTCCTGCACCGGAGAAAGACCCCGGAGAAAGGAAGGGGGGGAACGGGAGGGAAAGCAAGCCGCGCGCTCCCTTCGGCGGAGGGCGCGTCCCTCCCTCGCTCCCTCTACCTAATCCCGCTCACAAAAGGCGGCCCCGCCAGCCCGGGAAGGCTGCAACCGGAGCTGGCTGGCCGGCGCCGAGTCGCGGGCGCCCCGGGTCCCGAGCGCCGGGGCGAGAAGGAGAGGGAAATGGGCGTGTGGGCTGGGCCTGGCTGGCCCGAGGCCGGGGCTCGGAACAAAGCCGCCCGGCTCCCCCCTACCTGGAGCCGGGGCGTCGCCCGGGCGCGCGGCGCGGGGGGGGACCCGGAGCGGCGGCCCCGCGGGACAATGGCCCCCTCCCTCCCCCGCCGTCGGGCGCGGGGTACAAAGGCGCGGCGCGGGGCTGGGGCGCCCGTCCGCCGGGTCGGGCGGAGGCGGTCCGGTCGCCGGCCCGCGGCCCCGCGGGCTCCCGCGGCACAAAGGGGAGCGGGACAACCCGAGCCGCGCCGCCCCGGCTTCCCGCCGCCCCGCTCGCCTCACTCACCCACAGCTCGGTGCCCCAGCTCATGGCGGAACCCGGCAGGCTGCTCCCGCTGTCCGCTCTGACTTTCCCTCCTCGGGAGGCTCGGGCAGGGCGAGTCTCCGCCGCGAGAGCTGCCGCCGCCGCCGCCGCCGGGCTCCCCAGTGAGCGAGAGAGACGCGACTGAAGCGAGCCGCCGCCGCCGCCGCCGCGTCCCCGCCTCCCGGCAGCGGGGAGGGAGGGAGGGAGGGGGCCCGCGCCGAGGGGAGGCGGGACGGCGGGGAGGGGGCGGGCCGCGGTGCACCCTGGGATCGGGGCGGGCCCGCACTGGCGCGCGCGGGGGGCTTGCGGGGTCTCCTCGAGGCCGCCCTGGCCGCGGCCCCAGGGCCGTCGGCGGCGTCTTCTCCGGCCGCGGCCCTCCCCCCCGGCCCCGGGATGGAGAGGGGAGGAGGACGCCCACCGCCCCTGCCTTGCTCGGAGACCCCCCTCAAATGAGACGACCCCCCCACACACACACCACGTCAGCCTCCCCCTGCCGACCGCTGACAAAGAAACCTCATCCAGACGCTGGAGCCCAGGGCCGGGGCGAGTGCTGAGCCAAGAGGTCTTTCTGGCTGAGGGGCTTCTCGTGCCGCGCTCTCATGGTTCAGCCTGCGCCCCTCGGGGACCCTAAACGTGTGCCGGGGTCAGAACGCCCAACGCGAATGCAGCGCGTCTCTCAAGTCTGTGTCAATGAAGCCTTTTGATTTTATTATAAGTTCTTTCGGGAAGTCTTTATTATATATGTTTTTTTTTCTTTCTTTCTTTAAAGAGGCAAACGATGCAGGAGGCATTTGGAGAAGTTGCCTCGGTAAAAGAGTTGGCGTGAAGCGAACCTGGCTGACACCTGCGGGAGCTGCCGGAGCTGGCCGGTGTCTCCCTCGTGCAAAACAACCTGTGCAGAGCCCGAGGCATCTCTTGCCTCCGGCAGGGATCTTGGCTGCAGACCACCACTTCTTTCCCAGCCTCCCTCCCCTGGCAGTCAGCAAGGGTGGCTGGCGTTACCAGATCGACTGCAGCACGCTCAGTAACTCCCGGACATATGCTTTGGTATTAATTGCTTGTCGCTTAAAACACGCACACACACATTTTCAATCTTTAACTAGGAGAGTACTCCTCCGGGAGTCATGACGGCTGAGTGCTTCGAGGCTCCCCAACAGTCGGCCCCGAAACTCCTCCCCTACGGGACCGGCACAGGTGTTCCAGCCGCTTCCTCCCCGGCCTTCCTGTTTGCCTAGTTCTGCTCCCTCCTGAGGTCCAGGCAAACAGCCAGAGCTCTTCGGGCAGTCTAGCACCCCTCGCCAGATTCTTTGCTGTCCCTTTCTGAGGTACGCTGAGCAGACGAAGGCTCTCTTCTAATTACGTTGAGGCCGGTTTTCAAATGCTTTTTGAAAGTCTCTGAAGCCAGGTGTGATGACTCACACCTGTAATTTTAGTGCCTTCAGAGCGGCTGAGGCATAACTGCTGGAGTTGAAAGCTAGCCTGGTTTACAGAGTGGGCAGGGGCAGGTGTCTGTGAGAGAGAGAGAGAGTGAAAATGTCTTCCAAACATTACGGAAGCAATACTTTGTTTCCAGTATTTTTCTAGAATTCTCTATTTCAAACAGGTATGTCTTTTTCAAGGCATGTCACCTAACAGTGCTAATCACCCACCCTCTCACTCTCTAGATAGAATGAATTTATGCAGCAATCAAGGGTTACACTAATTAGTAGTGGAATGTGCTTAATAAATGGCCGTGTCCTTTAGAGCTGTTCCAGTGCTAAAGTGTCCTTTGGAGCTATTCCATTGCTAAGATGTAACGTATGGAAGTTCTGCAATCTCAGTTAAGATGTAGGGACCATAATTTAAACCAAATTTACACCTCTAAGAGGCAGAGGCAGGTGAGTCTTTGAGTTCAAGGGCAACCTGGTCTACATAAGGAGTTCCAGGACAGTCAGGGCTACACAGACCCTGTCTCAAACGAAAGTTAAATAAACCACTGGTGATATTAAAACTATACAAACTACACAATTCCTTAATAAAGCATAAAATTTCTCCTCCAAGCGGAGCCATCTTTCTTCTCCCAAGACTTCTGAACATGATTCCACAATTAAAACAATTCATTGTCTCAAAAACGAAAGTAGAATTTGAGCCCGGGGGTATGGGCAAAGCACTAGTATGTGTGAGGCCTTCCTTGGGATGCGATTCCCAGTTCTAAAAAGGGGTAAAGGGGGGACTAGATTTGAATTAACTAAAACCCAAGCAGCAGGACACATGTGTGGGATTTTTCTTAATTGAATCATCTGAAGTGAGAAAACCCACCTTTTAATTCAAATCCTTTGAGGAAGGACGATCCACCTTAAACCCTGGCCACACCTTCTATTACATCATCATTTCTAACTACTACAGCCTTGTCTACTGTGTTCAACATCTTGGGTTTGACCTCCAGCCCTACAAAAAAAGGAAAAACAAGTTCTTGCAAAACAAGAATAAATACATCTGTCATTATATTTTGTCTTAAAATTAATATTAGAGTGTAAAGCCTACACTGTGTATATCCCGTCACTAAAACAGTTGACACTTAGCCGTGCAAAGTGTTCACAGACCCGCAGACACACAGTCACACAGGCAAACGTTCTATCACAGAGGTTTTGTGGGGAGTGTTTTTGTTATTGTGTGTACGTGTGCATGGTGTTAGGTGGGTTGTTCATGCTTCAGTGGGCGTGTGGAGGTGAGAGGACAGCTTTGGGGGGGTCAATTCTTTTCACCTCTACATAGCTCTCATGGATCAAGTCACACCTGCAGGCTTGCAGAGGAAGCACCTTTGCCTAGTGAGCTATCTCAGCAGCCAAGTTATTTGTGATTTTTTTTTCCCACACAGTCATTTTTAAGTGGTTTAAATAATCTTTTCACCTCTAAACTTTCAACTCATGATTGTGAAGATTTTCCAGTAGACCAAGACTATTGTCTTAATTCCAGATGCTATCCCTATCCTACTTGGAAGCCTTAACTTCACAGAACTCTGTTCTGTCGACTAGACCTTTGCTACTTGACCTAATTAGCAGTGAATTGTATCGTGGGTTCTATTTCATACTGCAGAATCTTTAAAGGTAAGCAACACTAAGAAAAAAAATCAAGGGAAAAATTACCCCACTTTTTGCACACATTTACTCCAATGAGCAAACTGTGAAGGTTTACACTACTGCAAAAGCTCTGTCATAATTTAGCCATTTTTACACTGTATCTTTTCTTTTACAAAAGAAAAAAGAAAAAAAATGCAGTGTGTTATGCAGGCCAGGATGACCTCCAACAGCTCCGTGGTTAATTTAGATAAGAATGCCTTGAACTGCTTCCTGATCCTCCGGTCTCTCCTTCAGGAGAGCTGATAGGCCACTGTAGTTTGATACACAGCTTCTTTCCAGTTATGAAAAATACTTTGCTAGAGTGCTTTTTTTTCTTCAGGCTTCTGTTTGAACTCCAGTCCATAATAAATCATTAACGTATTTTTTTCTTTTATCACATACTTATTCAAATACAAGTCCCTTCTATAATTTCTTTTTCCACTGAATGAGCTTCTCAAGTTTTTATTTTCAACTGATAGAAAATAATCATCCTCCTGTAATTCCATTATATCATAAACATTTATTATCTTGTGCCCTTTCCAGTTTCTAGTTTCCTTAAATAAATTTTTAAAAAGTCAAGTGTTAAGCATAGTCATTCACTATTGCATTGTAAATATGTAATAATTCACTAGTCCAAACGCACCAACCTCCAAACTCTTGGTTGCAAGGAAGAAAGAAAATCTGGATCAACATAATATCTGGAATATAAGAAGCTTCCTTTAGCATATATGTGTCAGTGTACCATCCATGAATAATCATTCACCCACAATTTCCACTACCCAAAGTAAAAATAGTACAAACAGCAATTGACTTTTTCTCATGAAAAAAAAAAAAAAAATGAAGGCCGTGTTTTAGAAGAAAACACTATTTTTGAAACGTTCAAGGCAGACTACCCCTGTAATTTCCCCACCCAGGAAGAAGGAACATCGGAAGTTCAAGGTCATCAGCTACGTAACAGTTTAAGGCCAGTCTGGGCTCCAGGAGACCCTGTTTCAACAAATGAACAAAACCCCACTGAGGCAATGTCTAAAAAAAAAAAAAAAAATTAATGTCTGAATCAGCAGGCCAGAAAAGCAAGCTAAAACTGTATTAGGAAGAGTGTCAAAAGCTGTTTTACGCTGCCAATGAAGCACCACACAAGGAGAATCCTACTAGCACTCTGATTCCATGCCAGCCAAGGAAAGAAAGGCGTAAGCTAGTTAATAGTCGTCACTACTTTCTGTACTGCTAGAACTGGAAGAAATCCAGACTTCAAGGGCATGGTTTAAGGTGGCTCCCTAGAGAAAAGAGAAAAACAGGAAGAGAGCAAGGTGCACAGATGGGGTATTTTTTTCCTTCTGGGGAATTCAACTCTCCGTTGTTAAAGACAGCTAAAGCATCTCCTGTAATAATCCTAATAACACTGCAAACAGAAAAAAAAAAGTATCTGTTGAGCATGGTGATGCATACCTGCAATCCCAGCACCCAGGAGATGGAGGCAGCAGAGTCATCGGGTCAGTCAAAGTTCAAGGCTAACCTGTTCTACAAAACAAGTTCCAGGCTAGCCAGAGAGGTGCAGGAAGACCTAGTCTCAAACAAACCAAAAAGAAAAAAAGAAAAAAAAGGAAAGAATAAAAGCTATATAAATCAAATGGACCGGTTCTGTCTAAAGAGGTGACTTGCTTCTACACATCTGTGGTGAATTGTCTCATTTTTGACTACACAGTGACAGAATGCGCAGTTTTAAGAACAGTTCAATACAGGGCCTGGTGGTTAAGAGCACTGGCTGCTCTTGCCGGTGAACTGGCTTCACTTTTGTTCCCAGCACCCACATGGCAGCTTGCAACACCTAGTTCCAAGGGGCCAAATATTTTTCTTCTGGCCTCTGGGCACCAGGCGTCCACGTACTTCAGTGCCAACAAAACATGAGTACATGGGAGATCAAGTACCCTCTAGGAAGTTTTCGAAGTTAAATAGGCCAATGTTCTCTCAAATATTGCAGATTTCCTCAGATACTTGTTACAGCTTCTTAAACTGGTTTACGACTCTGACAAGTCAGTTTTAAAGATTTATTTTACCTAATATGTGAGTGTTTGCTCGCACGTACGTGTGTGCAGTGTGTGTAGCACTCGGTGCCTTTGGAGGCCAAAAGAGGGCTCCGGTCCCCCCAATAGAGTTCCAGTCAGTTGTGAGCCCGACCGTGCCTGCTGGGAGCTGGCCCTGGGACCTCTGCGGGAGCAGTAAGCACTCTTAACCCTCAGCTCTTCCGCCCCTCCACCGGCTAATGAAACTACTCCTGTGGTTTCTCCTACCGGTTGCTTTGTCTGAAGGTAATCGAAGTTGACGGATTTTAAGAGATGAATATCAATTAGCAAAAACAAAGCATAGTTCTCAGCGTTCTTTTTAGGAAATCTAGTCCTAGCTGGGCATAGTTACAAATGCCTGCAATCCCAGAACTTGAGAGGTAAGGGCAGGAGGATCGGGTGTTCACCGTCAGGCTCAGCTACGCAGCCTGAAGCCAGCCTGGGCTCCTGAGACCCTGTCTCAAAACACGTTTGCACTAGAGATTTTTCTTTCTTTCTTCTTCTATTTTGCTGTGATAGAAGGTCTCACTCGGTAGCCCCAGGCGGCCTGGAACTCACCGTGTAAACCAGGATGGTTGACAGTCCTCATGCATGGGCCTTCTGAGGGCTGGGGTTAAAGGCGCGAACAACACCTGCCTTGGAATTAAGTTTCCAGCGCAGGAACTTTGAGGAGCCCCTTCAAACAATAGCATGCTGCTCCCCCAAATTACGCTCTTCCTGCATAGAAAACACAATCATCCCGCCTCAACAGGCCACGACGTCTGAACTCTTTCCAGCATCAACTCCAAAGTCCTTAATTAGTGTCCATCTGAATCAGATAGGAGTGAGACTCAGGTCTGGTTTACCTTCTTCCCCTCCTACTCCAGTTGCTGAAGAGCAAATGCAAGGCCTTATGCCAGCGCTTCTCAGCCTTCCTAACGCCGTGACCTAGGTTCCTCTCAGGTTGTGGTGACCCCCCCAGCTATAAAGTCATTGTTGTTGCCACTTCGTAACTGTAATCTCACAACTGTTATAGATTGTAACGTCATGTAATGTAATATAGATTGTCATGTTGCCCAATGGTCCCTGTGTGACCTCCCCAAAGGGGCCGTGACCCACAGGTTGAGAATCACTGTTTTGTGCCTACGGGACAAGCATTCTACCTTTGTGCTGTATCCCAGCTGTTGCCTGGTTTGTTTTTTTAAAGATTTATTTTTATGTTTTTAATTATGCATTCAGACAGGGAAGTGTGCGTCTGCTCATGTCTGGGAGTGGGAGTTACAGGCAGGTGGAAGCCGCCGGTCCCATCGTGGGTCCTGGGAATAGAAGTCGGGTCCTCCACGGGAGCAGTACGTGATCTTAACCGCTGAGCTGATGGATATTTTTAGCTGAGAACTCATTCTATAGCTCAGGCTAGTCTTGAACTCACCGTCCTCCTGCCTCAGCCTTCTAAACTCTGGGATAACAGCTGTGGCCTAGCCTGACTGGGTGCTTTAGTGAGTCAACCAACTTCAGGCTGCCTGACACATTCCGAGGCAGAGTCTCCTCCAGCTGTGCGCCTATGAAATCAATACATGGCTACGTGATTCCAAACTCAACTGGTGGGATAAGTGCAAGACACACACTCTCATTCCAAAAGGGAGGAACAGGCAGGAAAGAGAATAACAGACTCTGAGCTACCTTAAAGCCCAACACGAAAGGCAGCAGTAACTCTCTTTCACACGTCTGATTTTACTCAAGTGTGTTCGTGTGTTGGAGGTGCATGGGTAGACATGCCATGGCATGCAGCTGTGCGGGATCAGTTCTTTCCTTTAGAAGGTCCCTGGGATCACACGCAGGTTGCCAGGCTTCTGCAGCGAGTGCCTGTGCCCACTGGGCCCTCTCCCTGGCCCATCGTTCAATAACTCTTAAGGCTGGGGGGAAAATTTCTTCTGATTCCATGATGCTGCCTATTTTGGGCCCACAGGATGACTGCCAAGGACTTTGCCCCTATGGCCTAGCTCAGTCCTGCCTGTTCAACTCCCCTGGCTTAGGGTCCCCCACCTAGGGTTCCTAGGCTGGCGTTTTACACTGGTGGCCTGTGCCCAGCATTCTTTCCCTGGGGAAATGTAAACAAACGCCTACTCCTCCTTATAAAACCCCAAAGACCGGACAAACCCATGTATGATCCTACCAAAGCCCAGCTTGGTGAACCCTTGAGATTATCGCACTTGCTTACAGAGAGCATGGGTGAGGAGTTCCTGCTTACAGATGGGCTGCCCGGAAGCAGCCGCCCTGCGACGTCCTAACCAGCGCGGATGGTGGCTTCCCCATCGCTGCAAGAATAGAGGCCTCCCCTCCATGTTTCTCTCCCCAGCCCCCACTGCCAATCCACCATCTGTATGCTCTGACACCTCCTGAGCACTCTAGGCCATGTGCAGTATCATATACAAATGTCCGGGAGCCAGGGAGGGAGTATCCAGAATCTCAGATGAGGGCCCAATGACCCTCCTCTCTCCTTGCTCTCTTCTGAGGGAAGTCAGCAGTCATGGATCTCGGGGGGGTCTCTTGTGAGTAATCACAGCTGTTCTGAGGACAACAATGGCTGGTGCCCTCGGAGGACAGCAACATGGTGATCAGTTCTCCACTGGACATTGCTGCTCTGAGGGCTTTCGGCAGGTGCTCTACCCCCGTGATAAGTCTCTACCTGGGACTCCAGGTTGTCTGTGACATCCTTTGAAATCTGAGCAGACATCATCATAGCTCCACAGTTCTTGCAGGATGCAGGTCGGCAGAGTTAGCACCACTGACTGCCAAGGCTCACTTCTGTGTCCCTTAGAATGACCAGGGCCTGCTTGAGCTGTAGCTGGGGAAGCTGAGGATCACTGTACTGCAATGCAATGCATGGAAGAGAGTCCCAAGACAACTGTAGCTCACCCCAACCTCACAAACCATTGCCTCCTCTGATGCTCTGGGCCTGTAATAGGAGGAGCAAGCTGAATGAGGCCCACAATGCTTAGGGTCAGTCTCTCGTTGCCTTGAATAGAACCTGGCTTTTTTGTAGCCGTAGTAATCTCCAGTAGACGGGTCACTTGACCACATACTTTGTGTTCTCTACTAAACAACAGTTTTTAAATTCTTTACATGGTGGTGTGGTTTGAGTGACTCATCCCGGCAGGTTGAAATTTAATCCCCATTGTATTCAAAGGGTGAAAACTTATTTCAATTGTTGTATTTGAAGATGGCATCTTTGCAGGTAATTGCGGCTCAAGGAGATTACAAAGACAGAAACACACACACACACACACACACACACACACACACACACACAGTTTCCATGATTGCATTACTTGCTCTGTAAAAAGAGAGGGCTGGTGAGATGGCTCAGTGGGTCAAGACACTTGCTGATGACCATTCAATTCCCAGAACTCTCTGAGTAGAAGCAGGAAAAAAAAAAAAAAGACTACTGCAAATTATTCTTTGACCTCCACTTGCCATGCCTCAGCACCCACTTGGAATATGCACACTCACATAAATAAGTTTGATTTTAAAGAGACAAAGAAGAGACTCCAAGTAAACAACCTTGCTCTGTCTTGCCAGGCGATGCCCTGAATGGCCTTGTGACTGCTGGGTTAACACTAGCAGGAAGGGCCTCATCAGATGTGGCTACTTCTTCTTGAACTCCCCCAGCTACCAGAGCAGGAAAACAAATAACAGACAAAAAAATGGAGCTTTGAATCCCACCTTGCAAGAGCCAGGTTATAGCCCTGGCTCCCCTCCCCCAGCTTTTCTGAGGTAGTGTCTCACTGTCTCAAACTCACCTTAAGCTCTAGAGCCTCATTCTCCTCCTCTCAAGTCTGGAATTAGGTGTATGTGCCACCATGCCTGGCTTTATAAATCCCATCTTCAAGTCATTTCTTTTTTTACTCTCAAGTTACTGTGGGTGGTGAAATGTGGGCATTGCCGCCTCTTCAGTATTTTGTTGCTTAGCTATTTCTTCTGCTAGCTGTCCTAGCTTGTTGCTCTTGAGTTCCACTTTCCTAGAGTCCAGGAAATAAATGTCATTCTATGATGTTCTTTCCTGGAGAACAAGGATGGTCCTGAACTCTAGGGTTTGTTTGTTTGTTGGGATGGGTGTTTTGCCTGCATGTATGTCTGCCATTACTACGAATGTGCCATGCCCCAGGGGCCACTCCTATTCCCAAGCCCATTTCCGCCAGGGGCAAGTGACCACTGCTTTTCCTCTCGTAAGCTTCTCAGCTTCATGGGCAATTATGCCCTGGTTGAGAGTCTTGCTATTGTGGGTAGGAATGGCATCTAAGAAAGCCTCCACCTATTCCCCAAAGACACAATCCCAAACCACCCAAACCACCCTGAGAATGGGAAAGGGGAGGAAAGACGGCAGAAAGAACTTGACACTCAGATTAGTCCACCCTCCACTCTGGAGAGCACACTTACTTCCCACGCTTGCTCGCTCATTTGCTCAAATAAACCTTGATTATTTGCTGGCCTTACCTGTGACTTGGCACGGATTCTTTTCTTTAGGGAGCACAATGCCCTGGCTGGGATGAGAGGGAATTGGGGGGGGGCTATCACTCCTCATACACAATACATGCCTCTACTCCAAACTTAATTAGGGCTTTTGGCTGGGGCTCAAACCTAGGACCCTGCACACAGCAGTAAAGAACTCTACCGCTGAGTTCTATCCCTGGCCCATTTTAACTAAGATTCTAACTCCCATTTCCAGACTAATGTAGCTCAGACCTTAGCTATTCCCTAGATATTGGTCCTATCATTCATTATATATTACCTAGGTCACCTCTGATACAAGGCATTCTAGGGACTATTGGTTGGAGTAACTCCCCATGAATAAACGTTTTCTGTGAGGTTCTCAAATTTAGCAGCTAAAAACACAGAACTACCACTTGGATTCAAAGTTCAGAGATTGAAAGTATTGTATAGAATGGACTTGGACAAATGGGTATCAGTTAATGGCGGGGACATCTTCTGAGAGATGCCTCAGTAGGCATTTGCTTCAAAGTGCGTTTATCCTAAGACAGCGAATATACTAGCTGAAATCTTATGGGGCTAGCATCATACACACAGCCTGCCATTGCCTGTGACACTGCCAGGCGGCACATGCCTAGACTGAAAAATCATCTTGTTATCCGAAATCCAAATGTAATAGAGAAGCCTGTATTTTATCTGGAAACATCAAATATTCATGCATTAAATACCAAGGCCAAGGGCTTTTGAGGAGTTTATCTACACCAGGGATTTGGGGGGGTTAGTGAATCCTTGAAGTTGTCTGTAAACGATGCCTCTTTGTTTGTTGCTTGAGACAGGATTTCTTGAAACTCAGACTGCCTCACGCCCACTCTCTTGTCAACAATGACCTTCATCTCCTGATTATCCTGTGCCTCCCTCCCAAGTACCAGAATTACAGACATGTACCAACGAGCCTGGCTTATAAAATATTTTTAATAGATGTGTTTGTAGTGCTTTTCCTGGGGAACAGAGGGGAGGCCTTTATTATAAGTGACTCCTTTGCCTTGAGATCTCTAAAAAAAAAAAATTAAAAAGCTGACAAGGTTCAGAACAGGAGGAAGAGGCTACCTTCGCTTCTCTCTGAAAGAGGAAAGAGCATGGCCTCACACCTGTTATCCCAGCATGTGGGAAACAGAAGTAGCATGTCTTCCCTCAGTTCAGAGACAGCGTATTGAACATCGTGAGTTCGAGCCCAGCCTAGACTACAAGAACAATACCCTGTCTCAAAAACTCTAAGAGAGAGAAAAAAAAAAGGAAGAAGAAGAAGAAGAAGAAGAAGAAGAAGAAGAAGAAGAAGAAGAAGAAAGAAAGAAAATAAAAAGACAGAAGTGGGGCTTTTAAGCTCAGAATGCAGAACACTTGTGGAAGGACTGACAAGAAGGGAGAACAGGGGAACTAAGATTGAGAAGAAAAAGACCTTCCTTCCCACTGTTACTTTTTGCTATTTGATTTTCTCAGGAGGTACATGTTTTCTTTTTTTAAAAGAGTTTGCAGATACAAATTAACAGCATTGAGCCTTAGCAGTACCCAGGCCTCCCCCGAAGCCTAGGAAGTCAGAACTTCTAATTCTGCCATGGTTAGATATCAAGAGCACACATGCTTCTCAGTGGCAGTTACCCTGACAAACAATCAAACACAAATGCATCCGACTCTCACTCGATACACCTCGTCCCTCGACTCTCCCAGGAAAGATTCGAAAAGTAGAGCGACTCTCTTCAAGCTGGGCCAGGGAAGTGCTGCTTGGAACTCTCGTGGGCTGAGTCAAAACACTCTGCTCCCAGCTGTGGCCACGCCAGGAAGCCAGGAAGAGGGTTCGGCTGCAGTTGCAGGCTCAGGCTCGGGGCAGCAGGCTCCTAATTAATGTTTCTGGCCAACAGAGCATGACAAGAGGTAATTGAGCCTTTATTTATACCCCTAATAAGCAAGCTGCCTTTTCTGTGCTTGCACCGGGCAGGGCCAAGAATAACAAACAGCCGGATATCCTGCCACTCCTGGAAACTTCCCGTGTTTCCAGCGCTGTAGGACTCTGCCCAGCCTGCTTCAAGGTGACACGCCACCTGCTCAGAACTGACCTCACTGCCGCTTGCTCTTACCTCGCAAGTACCACTGACTTTTAAAGATTCCCTGACGGGAAACGGCATCGTCAGATAGGTTGGCTTGAACAGCCCTCAGATCACTGTTCTGGAGTCCACCGCAGACATGGTATCTTTTTACTTGTGCCTTTCTCCATCTCAGTAAAACTGGCAGCCAAAAAGTTCTCTGTAGGCAAACAAGCAATCTGAGGAAATGAAACAGAACAGAACCACACTGAAACAAAACAACAACAAAACCCTGCTCGCGGGGCGGTTAAGAGCAGCGTTTGCTGCTCTTACAGAAGACCTGAACCTGAGTTCAGTTCCCACCTGTAACTCCTGCTCCCGTGGCTTTCTGACCTCCACAGGTACCTGAACTCACAGGCAGACACAGACACGCATACATATAATTAAAAAATAAACTTAAAAATTTTATGCATATTGTTAGAAATAATCTGTAAACAATAATATTACCTTTTCTGTTTTTGCTTGGTGTAACCAGGGGAAGGAAATGTCACAAATCAGACAGCACAGTGCATTTGATTACATCCACAATGTCAACTTGGACACTGCTAGGAACCCAGGCCCTAGAAAACATGGAGAGTTTCTTTTGACAGTAGTCCCGGGGTTCTACAGTCTCTAAACTGGACATTTCTGGAGACCATTCTAAGTATTTCATGTATTCTTTGGGAGGTAAAGGTCAAAGTCTCCCTTAGTAATCCTGAATCTGTTATTAGTTAGAGGATCCTTACGATGGCTTTGGCGGTTTTGTTTGGCTTGTTTGGATTTGCCTTAGGTGTGTGTGTGTGTGTGTGTGTGTGTGTGTGTGTGTGCGTGCATTAAGACAGTTTCGCTATATAGTTGAGGCTGGTTCGGAACTCAGAATCTTCCCACCCCAGCCCGCTGGGATTATGGTGCAATCTGCCATACTAGACAAATTATACATATAGACATTTTTCATTTTGTGTATATGGGTGTTTTGTCTACATGTATGTGCCTGGTGTCGGCCGAGGCCAGAAGGGGCGTCAGATCCCCTGTAACTGGAGTTGCAGTCAGCCTTGAGTTGTGATGACAGGTGGCTGCTGGGAATACAATTGTCCTTTGCAAGAGCAACAAGTACCCTAACTGCTGAGCCGTCTCAGTCCCCTGAGGTGATATTTTTAATAAAAAAAAGATAAGTTATAGCAGTGTGATTTTTGTGTGTGTGTGTGTGTGTGTGTGTGTGTGTGTGCGCGCACACACACACTCCCTATGTAGCCTTGGCTGGCCTGAAGCTCCCTATGTAGACCAGGATGGACTTGAACTCACAGAGATATCTGCCTGACTCTGCTCCCTGAGTGCCGAGTGTACACCGCGGACAGAACTTTTCTGATACATAGTAAACATTCAGCTAATATTTAATAAATGAATGTCAAATGTTCTCAAATGAGAAAATTTACTTTCTGTGTATCTTTGAGGTTGACTACAGGTCAGATGAATCATACTTCTAAAGTTGATTGTCAGATTTCATTTATAATATATGAACCTGTTATCTCATTCTTGTTTGCCTTCAAAGTAGGAAGAAACAGGATTAAAATAGACTAAAAGGAAATCTTAAGGGCTGGAGAGATGACTCAGTGTTTAATAGTACTTGCTGCTTTTGCAGAAGACCTGGTCTTCATTCTCAGTACTACAGAGACGGCTCACAGCCACCTGTAACTCTAGTTCCAGGGGACCCAAAATCCTCTTCTGGTCTGCGCAGGTACTGCAAGCATGCGGTTTACATACAGACAAGCAGGCACACAAACCTACACACAAACAGAAATCATTTAAAATGTTCTAAAAATATCTTAAAACAACCTCTGTGAAATAATATTCATGATTCACTCTTTGCATAATAATAGAAATGGATAGGAGCTAATTACTTTAGATTCATACAATACACAGAAAATTGTGTAGCTGGTCCTTGACATACACAATATGTACCCCAGACCTTGTCTATCCCAGAGTAGCCTTGACCTCACAGCCCTCTCGGCTGAGCCTCCCAAGTGGTAGACTTGTAGGCATTTAAATGCTCTCAACCTTGAAGTTTTTTGACAGTTCACATGGAAATGGTGTCAGCCAATTACTATTTTAAAACTTGTTCTGAGATCCAAGTCCACTGAATTACTTTTCAAATGAACACACTAACTATTGACAGCACCCAGGTCATGAGGGAGCAAGATTAGAAGCTGGAGACCAGCTCAGGCGAGGCGGCAAGTTCGAGGCTCGCCTGGGCTATGTAGTGAGATACTTTTATAAAAAACAATAAGGGGCTGAAGAAATGGCTCAGAGGGTGAAGAGCACTGGCTGTTCTTCCAAAGTTCAATTCCCAGCAACCACATGGTGGCTCATAGCCATCTATAATGAGAACTGATGCCCTCTTCTGGCCTGCAAACATTCATGCAGGCAGAACACGGTACAAATAATAAACAAACAAACAAACAAACAAACAAATCTTCGCTGGGCGAGACACCCTGCCTCAAAATATAAATAAATAAATACCAAAAAATAAATAAAAACCAAACCAAAACAAAAAACAATCAATAAATAGAATTCAGAAAGATCAAAGCAATTGTGACTTCCACACTCCAAGCAATAAACCCACATGGGTGATGGTTTGCTAATTATACATTGAACAGGACACAAAAGGGAGCAGGCTTAAAGTACAGAAGACCAGCCAACGGTGACTCCCAAACCTTTAACATAAAATATAATTTTTAACATAGTGTCCAATTATGCAGCTCAAGGTCACCTCAAACCCATGGTCTTCCCTCCAGCCTCTGCCTCCTCTGCATGTGATTACAGGCGTGTACATCAAGCCTTTCACCTCACTTTTTCTAGTGCTGCCTTCCTAAAGGTTTATACTTGCAGATAAATAATGCACTGTACCAAAACAACAATACATTTCATGCATTCTAATACAGATACTTTAACAAGGGGTAGATAGGTTTGGAAGGCCATAAGATAAAGCCATCCACGGGAATACGATAGCCAAAAACTCTCAAGAAATAGAAAACAGATTAGCCTACGTTGAAGGAAACTAAGTTATAAAGCACAGAGATAATTTTAGATTATGATAACTCGTGTTTTTTAAAAAAATGACACAATTAGGTTTTTAATCTTATTAAAGATTTACTGTGTGGGTGTGGGTAGGAGGGGTCTGGAGTTGCATACCACGGCACAACTGTGGGCCTCAAAGGACGTCTTGTGGGGGTCAGTTCTCTCCTTCCACCTGCTAGTCCCAGAGGCTGAACTCGGGTCCTCAGGCTTGGCAACAGGCACCCTTACCCCCTGAGCCATGTCACTGGCCCACAGTTAGACATTTGAAACTACAGCTACCAAGCCAGCAAAAGGATGGCTCAGCAGCTAGAGACACCCGCTACCATGCCTGATAACATAAATTCAGCCCCCAGAACCCATGTGGTGAAGGAGAAAACTTAGTCCTGACAGTTGTCCTTGGACTGATGCACTGTAGCCAGTGTATGCCCGAACAACACAACATAAGCTGATTAATGATTAATTAACTTCCTAATTAATGAATGACAATTTAAACTATGGATCTTACTACGCAGTGAGTGGAAACAGGACCCATGTTTGATTGATTTCGACCTTTCCCACCAGAGGGAGAGCGGAGTTAGGAGCATTTGGCTTTACTGTGTCTATCTTTTCAAACTCATTAGTTTGTTGATATTTCCCAACCTAGACGATAGCATCGTCAAAGGCTTGAGCCAGGTCGGCCACAAAGGCATATTGGGCCCCTCTTTGAGGATGAGAATCAGCCTGGCAGCATAATTTCTAAGCCCACACAATCTGCCTCACTTCACTTGGAATTATTTGCTTGAACTCCTTTAGGGAAAACAAAAAATAATTTTAGACTTTCCAGACAATTCCACACAACTTGGCTGGTGATGAAGTTCTTCCTTGTGACAACCAGGCATGATCAGAGCTTGACACCCCAGTTCTCATGTGAGCCCAGTCTCGGTACAGCCACGTGGGAGCATGGGCTCTCCTGTATGCACAACTGTATGTGGTGGCTTGGATACCCACGTTCTCACACCTGCCGTGTGCTGCAGTTTGGTGACCCAGGCACGCCTGCTTTCATACCTTCTGCATTCCAGGTCTGCCGTGGAGCATCTTGCGCGTGCCTGCCTGTTTGCATGCTTGCCAGGTCCCCTTCATGCTACCATCTGATGGCCTGGGAACACCTACTTGCCTGCTTTCTCCGTCCTGGTACCTGTGCATGCCTGTTCACACACTTGCTGCCTCCTGGTGCTAAGCCGTGGCAGCCTGGACACACCTGTCCACACACCTGCCATGTTCCAGCGCTGTCACATGGCGGCCTACACGCACCTGTCTGTGAACATGCCGTGTCCTCAGTAGGACACGATAGTAGGAGAATAGACTGGCTCTCCTGCCGCGTCCCAGAGCCACCAAGTAAAGGCAGAGTCGCTCCTGTTTTCGTGCTCATGTCGCGCCATGTTCCCAAACTGCCAATAGTCAGCCTAGGCTCAGCTGTTGGCACACATGTTTCCCAGTGCCATCACGTGCCATCATGAGTACGCTTAGTTCCCCTGCAGGCACCATTGTTCACAAGTGCGGAGCCACAGCACTGTCCCGTGAAAGTCTGGGCAGGCCCACTCACACGTGAGCCCCGTATCACTCCACCTTGCTGCAGAGCCGTGTTCCAGGGCTGCGAAGTATCGACACTCTTTCCACATCCCAGTATCTTCCAGCGCATTCCTGGGCACAGGCTTGCTGGGTCTCGGTGCTGCCACCTGGTGGCCGCTGCGTGCCTGTTCGCATGCCTTCTGTGTCCCAGCACTGCCACCTGGTGGTCTGTGCGTGTCTGTTTCCATACTTGCCATGTTCCAAAAACCACCATGCGGTGCCCTGGCCACGCATGTTTGAATGCCTGCTGCGTTCCGGTGCTGCCTGGGCATATCTGTTCACACGCATCCTGTGTCTTTTATGGTGTCACGTGGTGGCGTAGGCTCACTTGTTTGCATGCATGCTGAGTCTCAGGGCCAACGTGTGGGGCCTGGGTATATCTGTACTCAGACCTGCCGTGTCCCAGCCTTGCTACTTCATGGCCTGGGCCAGCATGTTATGAGATTGCTGTGTCCTGATGCTACCCCACTATGGCCTGGGTGACCTATTTGCATGTCTGCTGTGTCCTAGGGCCACCAAGTGATGGCTGAGGCATGCCTGTTCCCACACATGTCATGTTTCCATGCAACCTCTTGGATGCCTGAGCATGCTGTTTCCTAGTGTCACCTTGTTTGGGTGCAGGATCCCTTGTTTGCACATCTGCATGTCCCAGTACCGCTCTGTGGCACAGTAGCCCCCGGAGTTCACTGCCCTGTGGTTTTCTGCTCCTACCTGTTCTCTTGGAAGACAAGCCTCAGTGCTGCCGTGTGGTGGCACTAGCTTTCCCGTTCCTGTGCCAGCCATGTCTTAGCATTGCCGTGCGGGGAGTATGCTCATCTGTTATACGCCAGCTGTGTCCCAGGGCTGCCTCGGGTGGCCTTGACCTGCCTGTCGGCTGGCCTGCCATGCCTGGTGCATCATGGCTACCTGGGCATGCGTGTCACATGGCTGCCATGTTCCAATGCCACCACGTCATGCCCTGTGCAGCAGGCCTTTTGGAAGCCTGTGATGTCCCTGCCTGTTGGGACAAGGGCTGCCTGTTGGTGGCCTTGACTCACCTGCTGACACACATGCTATTTTCAAGTGCCAATCCATGTGCCAATCACAGGCACACTTGTTCTTCTGCCTGCCGTGTCTCAAGTGCCACCATGTGTTGGCACAGGCGCCTTGGTTCTCATGCTCGCAGTGATCCAGAGCTGTGCTGTGGAGGTCTGGGCTCCCCCAGTCAGGCAGGCATGCTGCAGCAGGTTCTCCCATTAGCGTGTCAGCCATTTTCCAGGGCCACAGTATGGGGGTGGGTGGGTTCAAGTGTTAGGAGCCACGCTGTTTCCCAGCACCCCCATATGGTGCCTAAGCTTGCTGGTTTGCACTCCTGCCCTGTCCCATTGCCCCCAAGTGATGACCAGAGTATCCTGTTGGTGTGCCCATCCTGTTCCTTTGCTGTCACGGGCTGGCCGGGGCGAGTCTGTCAGATACCCACCAGGTCACAGTGAGCTGCCATGCCTGCCACATATCAGTGATGCCAGGTCACAGCCTGGGCAGGGTCATCCGCTGTGCCCGGGGGCTTCCAAGTGATGGCCGTCAGGCCTGTCAGCAAACAGGTGACCTAGCACCACGATGGCTCTGCCTGTGTGTGCTTGCTCACACATGTGTTGTGAGCCTCTGCAAACATGTGGACTGTGCCACCAGGGGAAATCGGCGTGGAGGTAGAGCGAAGCTGAGACATATCTAAAACCCCGAAAATCTCAATCGTGACACCTGCAGGAGTAAGGCTCCCTCCCTCCCTTTTCTGTGTGAGCCCAGGCCCATGTAGCCTGGGACCCCTGCCGTCCACCCCTGGCACCTGGAATTCCTCTCCTTACAAAGGAAGCATTCCTAGCACTCCCAGCACACTGGCCCCAGCCAATGATGTTTAACTCACCTGAAAACTCCTACCCACTTCCCCAAGGCTTATATAGCCCCAATTTACTCCAATAAAGGGAGCTGTATCCTTGGAAGAGCTGTGTGGCTGTGAAAACTGCTGAAAACTGCCTGTGTCACTGAAAACCACCTAGGGGAAGGCTTTCTCCCTCCGGGCAGTCACCACCACACTGGGTCCTGCAGACCCACCCGCCGAGCTAGGCGTCCTTCCTTGGAGCCTAGAACCTGTACACTCAGTGCCTAGATGCCCCGAAGGGAAAAAGCGGACCTGAGCTCTGGATTGCACAAGCCTGTTGCAGCCTGCGTTCGTCAGTTCACAAACGTGCTGTGTCCCCGTGCTGCAGCATGGTCCCACAGGCTTCTCACACAGGAGCCTGTGACCCTGTCCACACACCTGCTTTGTTCCAGTGCTGCCGCAGACTGCCCCGGGAATTGCTGTTCTCACGCTGGCCAGGTCCTAGCACCACTCGGTTGCCTGAGCACCACTGCCACGTACCACTGCTGCCACGTGGTGGGGTGGGCACGGCTATTTGCACAGCTATCATGTGTTCGCACTATCACGTGGTTGGCATGCCGGCTGAGTCTCAGGTGCCGAGGGATAGTAGAAGGGCGAACCTGTTCCCATGCCTGTCCTGTGCCAGGCCACCGCCTAGAGGCCTGGGCATGCGTTTTTGCATACTTACTAAATTCCAGCCCATCCACATGATCGCCTAGCAGCACCTATTAACGTGTCTGCCTAGTCCCACTGACATGAGTTGCTTGCCTCGGGCACTCCTGTTTTCACATCAGTGCTACCACCCGGAAGCCTTGGCTCACCTGCTCGCGCTAACGCTTTGTCCCAAGGCTGCAGTGTGGTTGCATGTGTGTGTGCCTGTTTGTACAGCTGCCAGTCCCAACACTGCTCCATAGAGGTCTGGCTCTGCCTGTACCTATGTACAAGCCTGCTGCATTCCTGCCAATCATAGTGCCATCACGTGGCAGTGTGGGCAGGCCTGTCCCATGCCTGCTGTATCCAAGTTCAGCACGGGCAGGCCTGTTCAGTAGCCTGCTATACCTTAGCATCACCACTGATTCAGCACAGAATTCTAGCAGATTTTCAAAAAAGAATTAACACTAAATACTATTCCTTGAACTATTCCACAGGAAAGAAACAGAAGAAGCATTGTCTTATGAGGTGACAATTACCCTGACACCAAAATTACCACATAAAGACTCAACAAAGAAAAAAGATTCCAAACGAGTTTCCCTTATGAACATAGAAACAAAGATTCTCAATAAAATACTTGCAAACAAGCAGCAGAAGTTGGCAGCTTCAGCCATGTGGTTCTGGCTTTAGAATCAAGGATAGAAGAAAAGGGTTGTGGAATTTCCTTCTGAGACTAAAGGAAAGCCACTGAGGCCAGGCATGTGTCAGGGGTGTCCTTGCATGGAGGCCTAGAGAGGTCATTGGAAGATGAAACTTGGTTGCCTTGGGGGACCCAAGCCTTAGATAAGGTTTCTATTGTTGCAACCAAACACCACAACCAAAAAGCAAGTTGAGGAGGAAAGGGTTTATTTGGCTTAGACTTCCAGATCATAGTCCATTGTAGGAGGACGGAGGACGTCAGGACAGGGACTCAAGCAGGGTAGAAACCTGGAAGCAGGAACTGATGCAGAGGCCATGGAGGAGTGCTGCTTACTGGCTTGCTTCACATGGCTTGCTCAGCCTGTTTTCTTATAGGACTCAGAACCACAGGTCTGACAGACACTCCCCACCACAGACCAGATCCTCTACTATTAATCACTGATTGGGAAAGTGCCTTACAGCCAGACCTCATGCAGGCACTTCCTCAACTGAGGCTCCTTCCTCTTTGATGATTGTAGCTTGTGTCAAGTTGATATACAAAAAGCGGACAGTACATCCCAGGATGTACAGATGCCAGAACTCTGAGGTACCTGCTGAGCAAAGCTGCAGACTGGGTGTGGAACCAGTCCAAGAGAGAGAAGTGTGTTGCAGTCAACAAAGCCGAAAGGCATTGGAGATCTGTAGAGCACTTTGACATCAGACATGATGACGCAGAACCTGGAATTTGCTCTGTTGGTTTCCGTCTTTCTCTGACCATGTATTTTCCCACTACGCCCTCTTTCCTACATTCTGGAATGGTAATGAATATTCTGTGCCACTGTAGGTTTGGAAGTATGTGATCTGCTTTTTGATCTTGATTTTACAGAGGAATACAGTTAAGAGATTATATGAGTCTCAGAAGAGACTTTGAACTATGGACTTTCATACAGCGTTGAGAATGTTATAGACTGTGGCGACGTTTGACGTTGGACTTTAAAATGAATGCATTTCTAGATTATGAGATGGCTACAACTTGTGGGGGCTGGGGAGTGGAATGTGATGAGTGAGAATGCCCGCCGTGGGCTCATGTACTTGGTCGTTAGAGGGTGGTGATATTTGGGAGGGCCTAGGTGACCGCAGTGGAGTAGGTGTGGCTGTGTTGGAGGAAGTGTGTTACTGCAGGTGGACTCTGAGGTTTCAAAAACTCAAGCCAGAACAAGTGTTTCTCTCTTCCTGCTGCCCTCTGATCTTGACTGTCAAACTCTCAGCTAACACGTCCGCCTGCACATGCCCACACTCCGTTCCATGATGAGAATGGACTAGATCCCTGAAAATGGAAGCAAGCCCCAGTAAAATGCTTACCTTTATAAGAGCCGCTGTGGCCACAGTGTCTCTTCATAGCAATGGAACACCGACTAAGACAGACTCGCACTATAAATACTTTAAGACATTGGAAAGATGTCCCATGTGGATGGATTGGTAGGATTAATATATAGAAGAAATGGCCATTCTACCAAAAGCAATCTACCATTCAGTGAAATCCTAATCAAGATTTTAACACAACTCTTCACAGAATTTAAAAACAACAACAACAACAACAACAACTAATATTTGGCTTAATGTCAAAATAAAAAAAGCCAAGAATAAGTAAAATGATAATAAAAGAACTGCTGGGGGTATCACCATTCCAGATCTCAACCTGTGCTACAGAGCAATAGTAATAAAAACAGCATCGTATTGAAAAACAAAACAAAACAAAACAAAAAAACCAAAACACATTGATCAACGGAATCAAATGGAAGACCTAGACATTAGTCCACAAGCTTAAGGAAACCTGCTTTTTATGAAGAGGCCGGAAGCACACACTGAAGTGACTAAGCATCATCAACAAATGGCGCGCTGGCCAAGCTGGACTTAGAAGGATATATGCAGAAGGATGCAAATAGATCTGTGGTTATCACCCTGCACGAAACTTAGCTCCAAGCGGATCAAAGACCTCAACACAAGGCCAGATGCATTGAATCTGAGAGAAGAAAAGCTAGGGAATAGTTTTGAGCTCACTGGCATAGGAAAAGGCTTTCTGAGTAGACCATTGAAAGCACAGACACTTAGAAGAATTAACAAATGGGACCTCATAAGGTGTCTGTATGGCGAAGGTCACCATCATTTAGACAAAGCGGCAGGCTACGGAATGGAAAAAGTTTTTTTTTTCTTTTCCTACCATATATCCCAAAGAGGGCTAATAACCAAAATATATAAAGACCTCAAATAAGGAGACATCAAGAAAACAGATAACCCAATTAAAAATGGGGTACAGATACAAACAGAGAGTTCTAAAAAGAGGGAATGCAAATGAGTGAGAGTCACTTTGAGAAATGTTCAACATCTTTGGCCATCAGGGAAATCCAAAATCAAACCTACCTTGAGATGTCATCTTCTGCCTGTCAGAATGGCTAAGATCAACAACAAAGTGACAACTTGCAACGGCAAAGATGTGGAGTAAGAGCCCTCCTTCACAGCTGGTGGGAGTGCAAACTTGTAGAGCCACTGTGGAAATCTGTGTGGCGGTCCCTCAGGAAGCTGGGAATAGTGCTCCCTCCAGCTAGGCTATACTGCTCCCATAGGCATGTACCCAAACCACTCCACATCCAGCTACAGAGACACCTGCTCACCCGTGTCGATTGCTGCTGTATTCATAATAGCCAGACACTGAAGACAAACCAGATGCCCACTGATGGACGAGTGGATAAAGAAAATGTGGTTCGTTACCAAACAGAATATTATCATGAAATCCACAGGTCAATAGATGGAGCTGGAAAAAAGGTATCCTGAGTAATATAACTCAGACATAAGAGGGCAGATATGGTATGTAGAGCCCACAAAACCTGAGAGCAATAGGAGTTGGAAGCTCTTGATGTCAGAGAAAATTTTTAGAGGGAAACAAAGCAGGCTCTCCTTTCTGCCATCCAAAAATACCAAGCTCTGAATACATTCAAACTTGTGAAACGTGAAAATTATTAGTTCTTTGAAGTAAGGTTGAGTTCCAACCATTTTTTTTTTAAATTGTATTTTGGAACCATTTAGCCTGACGTCAGCATACACCAGAAGGTCTCATTTATTTTCTAGTGCTTGGGGGTAGACTGGGCAGTCAAATACTCTAAATTATAGCGTATTTATGCGTCCCTCCCCAGTTGCTCACTCCTCAATTACAACACGTTGCCAGCAGGTGGCGGAGGAGTGTCTCGGTTTATGAAATGGACTACTCAGCAGAAAATGAAAGTGCTGGCTCGTGGGCTCAGTTTATAGATGAGACTCAATCGGAGACCAGTATTAGTAACATGACACAACTAACCATATCAGTAGCAGGAAATTTAAATAATCTCTCTTCTATACACCCATCTCACTAAAAGAATGCATTATTATTGTATGGTTGTCTTCACGTTCTGTTTCGATTCTAACGTAATCTCATGATGGTAGCTATGTGCCGTACTAACAAGCATTCTTTGGGACCCTCAATTCCTTTTAAGTGTAAATGAGTGAGTGCTGAGACCAAAATAATTTTAGGGGTATAAAGTATCTCTAGTTAAACATGTTTCTTTTCCTGTCTTTTCTGGGGACAAAGGTTTCATATATATCTTTGAATTTCATCCCATCACAGGCCTGGTACTGACAGTACAAAACAGACTCTTAAGAAAAGTTTGTTGAGGGGGCTGGAGAGATGGCTCAGAGGTTAAGAGCACTGGCTGCTCTTGCAGAGGACCTGGGCTCAATTCCCAGCAACCACTTGGCGGTTCACAACTGTCTGTAACTCCAGTTTCAGAGGAGCCAATACCCTCCCACAGGCATACATGCGGGTAAAATACTAATACACATAGAATGAAAGAAATTAATAAAAAAAAATATGTTTAAAAATGGAGTGTATCCGAGGAATATTAGAATGAAATGGATGGGGAGGCACTTGGTAGTTTTAAAAGTTACTTACTAAAATCTAGTATCAAAATACTCATTTTTTTTTAAAGATTCAAGATTGTTTACATTGGTGTGAGTGTATACCACACGCGTGTGTACTCTCGAAGGCCATCTCCTCAGTCTGCAAAATAACCTAAGTAAGATTACAATAATAACTTTAAGTCCTAGCTAGTGAAAGCACATCAGAAACTATGAAAACTAAATACGAAGTTGCAATTAATCATACGCTGAGTACACGACAAATATTTCAGTTACCTGAGACATGAAGGTGTAATGTATCATTGTGTGAATTGGAAACTGATGACTTAAGACTGCAATGTTGTATTAGGCTCAGCAGAGAGCATCCTTCCAAACACCAGCAAGTCCCTTTTACTCTGAGGAAGGCAAAGAAAAGAAGCAGTGTTTGTTCAGAAGAATCTCCCCAAAGGCCTTTCCTTTCAGGAAAGAGTTGGAGGGACTTAGCATTTGAGCACTCTGGGAAGAGAAATCATCAGTAAGTTTCAGTAAGTTTCTACATGAAAACCACTTAAAGGTTTTTATTTTCTTCTGAAAATCCCGAGTTAGAACATGGGTCCTGACTATACAATAAAGGGAAGTATTTTTAATGAATATGACTATGTATATACTCTAAAGCTTATAATTAATGATTCTACAGATTCCTTAAATTATTTCAAGATATAGGTTAGACTTTTAACCTCAGGTGCAGGCTAAGAAAAATATAATTGTCAAATATTTTCTCTCTCTCTCTCTCTCTCTCAACTAGGAGGAAGTTTACTGCAAATGTTTTTTTCTGTATCCCACATCTGTATCTCTTCTGACACTTGCCAAAAATTTAACTTTAGCAGGAATTACAATAATCTCCAAGCATTCTTGGTTCTCCAGCATTTGTTCTAAATTTTTTCGTTATCTTTGCCCATAAACAATGACTGTATCTTCTGGAAGTTATTCTAGTTCTGAAGAACTCAGCGAGCCTCTCACTTTCACTGTGTGCTGCAGATTCTTGCACAGCTGCTCTTAAGTAAGAACTGACAAGACTGATGTGGAACACAGAATTCAATTTCTTCTTTTGTTCTGCCTGTGTTATCTCTGGATTCCTCTGTAAAGAATAATGCATTGTTGTATGTTTTTTTTTTCTTGAAAACTAATTTTTCCCCAAAAACATTTTATTTATTTATTTATCTTTGTGTGTGCGTAGATACATGCCTATGTGTGTGCAGGTGTGCCACTGTGTGTGAGGAGGCTACAAGAGAGTTCTGGATCCCTTGGAGGTGGAGTTATATGGGCATTGAATGGACTCTTGAGTTCCACTGACAATTTTACTCTCAGTCTATCGGTGGGAGGAATTTGCTTTTCCTCAGGAAGCAATAATTGTGTCTAATGACTTAAAACAACAACAACAGCAACAAAATTTCGTAGGTGTAAAAGTGAGAAAAACAACATTTTAGCTACTTGTAGGCCAGTTTGTTTTACTGTCTTATTGCACATAGAAATAGATGCGGGTCTAAGTTTTCTTTTCAAGTGAAGTTGTTGTTAGATATATGGATGTGTTTGGAAATGTAATGAAGTGAACCTAGGAATATCAGGGGTTCATAGTGAAAGATATAAAACAGTAAGTATTGCCTGCCCTATAATAGGCACAAAATAGTTTCAGGATGCAGAGGAGGGTTTTGATCCCATCATAAAGGCCACTTTTCTTCCGGAAATCCACACTCACAGTTGGATAACATGTTTGTGTTAAATTTAACGTAGTCTCTATTCTCTGCATGTTGACCACCATGTTGTGGTTTTCTGTAACGGTCTCTGACTGCTGCAAAGAGATGCTTCTTTCACAAAGGGTGAGAGCTTTGCCTTCCTGTGGTCATAGGGTAAATGTTTAGAATGCAGTTAGGAATTATGCTAGGTTAGTAAAGTGGTGAAAGTTCTTCTCTTAGACTCAAAACCTCACTAGCCCCCAGTAGCTCACTGGGTTTCTCTTCTGTTCAGTGTGTCTTACAATCAGTTAGCCAGCTGTTGGTTACCATCAAGACAAGAATGCCACTATTGTACCTTTAGGGATATTGTGCCATGCTGGGCATTGTTGTAGTTCATAGGTGTCAAAGCTGGGTACGATTATTATTTGCCTCCATGTTTCTGTGCAGCAAATGAAATAATAATTAGGTCAAAAGAGAGCATGCAGATTGTAGAAAATCTTTCCTAGCCATGTACCAGAAAATAAATGATTAATATCTATTATACAAAGAACCCACAAAACCAAATACCAAGAAGCCTAGCAACTGAATCAGTAAGTGGGCTAATGAAATGAACAGACATTTCTCAGGATATGAATTACAAATAGTCAGTAAACATATGAAAAAAATTTAACATTTTTAGCCAGCAGAGAAATGCAGACATTCAGATTCCAACTAATCCCAGTCAGAATGGCCGTTATAAGAAAACAAATAACAAATCCTGGCAAATACACGGGGGAAATAGAATTTAAGTGCGCTCATGGTGAGCCTGTAAATTTAAATTTGTTTAGCCTCTATGGAAATCAGTCTAGAGGTTTCTCCAAAAACTTAAAATAGAACTACAATGTGATACAGCTGCACCACTTCTGGATATATAGCCAAAGAACTATAATACAACATTAAAGTTCAAATTATGGAAAAAATCTAGTTGTCTATCAAAATATGAATGAAGCAATGTAATTTATACACACACGATGGAGCTTTCTTCAGCCATAAAAAATAAGTTATGTCATTTGCTGGAAAGTGATTGCAACTTGAGATCACTACATTAAGTGAAACAAGCCAGACTTAGAAAGATAAATATTATATGTTTTCTCTCATTTGTAGTTATAGCTACATCAGCCGTATATGGGCAAGTGTGTGTGCGTGCGTGTGTGTGTGTGTGTGTGTGTGTGTGTGTTGTTTAGTTCAGTTCCTTAGCAGCATCGTGGTAGAATGACAGACATTCTACTTTTCAATAATGCATTCTTCAGGGTGCATGTTTGTCTTCAGGAACACTGTCCTATATCATGAATGAAATAATACACAGTATAAAGTCATCTCTTTTTCTGTATCTCTAGTTATGAATATTTTCCCCAAAGTGTCCCAGTAGGTTCCTTCCTAAGGCTCCTTCATCAGAAATACATTACACATACTGCTGGCAGGAAGAATGAGATTACCATAATTTCATTAGGAAAACACATGGCCCTCTGAAAGAGGTTAAATCATCCAAACAAAAATTGATGTTCATTAGAAAGTCAGAAGAAGGGAGATGTGGTGGATCTTTATCCAGCGGTAATGCAAACTCAGTACCGCAACAGCAATTTGCATTTAGCAAGCGACTGCCATTAAACGGAACCCCATTCTTTCCCAGGTATAAAAATTAATTTCTGAAAGTAGATTTCATTGGGAGATTCTGTGATAAGACAGTCTGGATATTTGTATCCTGTGGTCATGAAATAACGGGAACATGGTTGTAGAACTTGAACAACAGGTCACAATTGGAGACAAGCTTGAGGAAATTGGGAAATTTGGTCCCAATACTTGTCAAGAGAGCAGTATTCATTGTGTGACTCAGGATGATGGAATTTGAAGCTTCCATCCAGAATGCAGCCATCTCTCTCATGAAAGATCAAGTCCAAGTAACGTAATTGCCAGCCAAACAGAATCTGCATTTCTATCCCTGCTTTGTTCTTTTGTCAGCTTAGTCTACACACACACACACACACACACACACACACACACACTCCCCTTTTTTAATAGATTTTTTTATTTTTTATTAATTACACTTTATTCACTTTGTATCTCCCCATAAGTCCCTTCCTCCTCTCCTCCCAATCCCACCCTCCCTCCCCCTTCTTCATGCATTCCCCTCCCCAAGTCCATTAATAGGGGAAGTCCTCTTCTCCTTCCTTCTGATCTTAGTCTATCATATCCCATCAGGAGTGGCTGCATTGTCATCTTCTGTGGCCTGGTAAGACTGCTCCCTCCTCAGGGGGAGGTGATCAAAGAGCAGGCCAATCAGATTATGTCAGAGGCAGTCCCTCTTCTCATTACTGTGTAACCCACTTGGACACTAAACTGCCATGGGCTATATCTTACACACACACCTTTAAACATCTCACTGACTTTGCATCCCTCTCATATGCTGGTTACATTTTTGCTTCTCTTTGTTCCCAAGTCTATACTCTAAGAATTTTCACTTTTTACTCTTGTCACTGTCACTCAACACCTTTCTTTGCAGCTGGAAGAATTAAGGATTGGAAGACACTTTCGAAAAATGGACAGCATATGTTTTACCAATAGCATTGGCTGGTTCTCTTTGAAACTGATTAATGGCCGTGGAAACATGGGCTGAGTGAAAAATTACAATTTCTGAAGAGAAAACTGTATACTTACATGCTTACAATATATATATGTACACACATGTTTATATATAAGCAATATATATATATATATATATATATATATATATATATACAACTGGGGATTGATTTGACAAATGCATGAAACCTCAAGAAAACTTTAAGACACACACTTTGATTTGTGCATTATAAAAGCTAATACAGTTTACTTTAAGGGAATGAACATAAAATAGAACAAAGTTAAATTTTCTAAAGGACTGAGATATGGCATGAGAGTAAAAATTTGTAACCCTCATTGGTACTGTGTCTCATGGCTTGGTATCAACTTGCAGACAGAGGGAACATTTGGGGAAGGAGAAGTCATTGGATTGTCAAAGAAAAAAGAGGAGTTTGTCTATTTTGACCCTTCCATACCCTATAGTTCACTTTCAATGTCTACCAGCATCCTAAAGAACAGAAAACTTGACAAGAAAGCAGTGTTCTTAGGAGCTGGCTGATGGTGGGAAAGGTCAGAAAATTTCTATTTCCTTTTCTCAACTATTCCTTAAAGTAAAAAAACAAAACATATTCCATCTATAACTCTGAAAAGCTTCTTTAAAATTTCTGAATGTTACAGAAAGTGTCTCAAGCAAACTTCTTTCCTGTGGTTTAAGATTCTAGGGTAGAAACTGATATTTGAGAATATATCCCAGGACCTGATGTATTCCGGAGACCTTTATTTATCCTGCCTTTCTGTTAGGTTTTGTTTCTTTTTTAGAGTGAGTAATTTAGAGTGGAATTAGCTCTCTGTGGGGTTCACAACAGATAGTTAGAAGTATTTTGACGCTAAAATTATAGCGGAATCATTTGTTGTTATTGTTGTTTCCTTATTCATGTTTTAAGGACAAATTTAAACATTTCAGCCCATGAGAATCTGCTTACAGATAGCAGAATGCTTTTAGAAGTTGTCATTTGAACAGAAAAGAACAAGGCACTTAAGTATGTCCAAATAGACATTGTGCCAAGAATCTGAGAATAATCACAACCTGGATACGTTGCAATCAAACGAATACATAGAAATGCAGATGAGTTTTATTAATGTAAGTCCATTACAATGATAGCACAGATACTCTGGGCTTCTAAATAGAAAAGAATTAGTAGTGTTATACTTTATCAATATTTCAACCTCAAGGGAAGTGTAACAAGACTTTTTGAAAAGTTCTTATTTTTTATTTTGTTCCTTTAAACAATCACTTTAAATTATACACATTTCTAGAGGGTGAGGTGATGTTTGATACATGTGCGCTGATATGCAAATCAATATTAACAATTTTCTCTCCTCAAACACACAGTGTCATCAAAGATTTTAGCATATAGCCCAGACTCCAGTGGCTTCAGCAGATTAATCTCCTTGACCTCCCTTCCCGATATGTCAATTAAAGAGAGAAATGGTGGTGAAAAAAAAAAAAAGATATTTTTCAATGTGGCCATATTGAAAAGAAGAACAAATAAAGTGGTCCAGTGACCTTCAGGGTACTGACATGAGGTTTATATCTGAAGAAAGAGCAAGAGGAATGCATAATTTAGCAGTCGTGGTCAAAGTTTGGTCTCCCCCAGCACCGAACCATCATCCTCTTTACTTCCATCTTTCAAAGTGATCATTAAAGATGATCTTTTATGTTGTAAGTCTGTTTATCGTTGTCCCCAGCCGGGATATCAGAGCTCTTCTATAAGGTGACTACTTCCATTCTAGGGTATCCTCATCCTTATGAAAAGTTGTCCTTATCCTGGAGAAGATCAATTCCTGAGAGGTTTCGCTCTTTTTGGAATTCAAAGAGTGTTGGGGGGGGGCGGGGGGAGGGAGCAGGCTGCCGACACGCTACTTCTGTGATCGCAGCCAAACTATGGACACAAAATGAAGGCTGAGATGCCAGGGTTTCATCTTGCCTGAAGTCACCGTTGGTGCAAGTGAACGGTCCATGCTTTTTAGCAAAAGCAGCTTATAAGGTCTTCTTACGATAGTAGGTCATTACTGTATCCCTGCCGTGCGCGTTAGGATGTACGACTCCTGTAGCTACAGCCTATTACTCACTGGTCATTTTTCCTTATCCATCTCCCACACTTTCCACAACCAAGGGAACTGGCCTGCAGCAAGAGTGAGGTCGAAATGTGTCCAAACCTCAAAAATCTCGTCTTGAGACTGGCAGGAGTAAGGACCACCCCCTCCCTGTTCTGGGCCGGCATGCTCCAGGGCATGCGGTAACCTTGCAAGCCCCACTTCTGCCACCTTAGAGAAGTCACAGCGCCTGGGGACCAGCTTTCAGGTTCCTCTTAAGGAGTATCCAGCCAGCACCTGGAATTCCTCTTCCAGCACCTCAGCCCCAGTCAACGATGTTCAACGAGCGTTCTGAAAACCCCTCCCCGCTTCCCCAAGGTTTACACAGCTCTTATTTCCCCCAGTAAAGAAGAGCTGTATCACTGAAAGGGCTGTGTTAGAGAGGGCTTTCTCCCGCCGCTGCACATTCACTCTCACACTGAGATCCTGCTAACCCATTCGACTGGCTAAGCTTCATTTTGAATTTTTGGTTAATAAGTGCTGGAACACAGAAGGCATTTTTTTTCATTTTTCTTCTTTTATTGATGTTTGTATTTAATTATCCCACCGCATATGCAAAAGACTTCTGAGATTTCTGCATAGGAAATACGCACTGAGCTATAGCATCGGTTCATAACAATTTCCAAATTTGCGTCTCGTAACTGCCATCAGTTAAATTTATTGAAAGGAAAATATTGATTTAATCTTAGTTTTTATAATGGATATGTTCTGAGAAAGTTCTCAGATTTCTAAGAATGTTTATTGTTGTTAGGTTAAATTACGCGTGGGTGGTGTGTATGCATGTGGCTGTATGGACATTAAGTGCAGGAGGCCTCAGGGGTATTAGATTCCCTGGAGCTGCCATTACAGAGGGCTGTAAGCCACCTAATGCCGGTGCTGGGAACTGAACCCAGGTCCTCTGGAAGAGCAGCAAGTGCTCTTAGCTGCTGAGCCATCTCTCCAGCCCCCCACATCTTAGATTTTTCTTAAATGTCAAAATCCATCTTCTATGGGGCTGGAGAGATGGCTCAGAGCTTAAGAGCACTGCTTGCTCTTCCAGAGGTCCTGAGTTCAACTCCCAGCAACCACGTGGTGGCTCACAACCATCTATAATGAAATCTGGTGCCCTCTTCTGGCGTGCAGGTGTATAGGCAGACAGAACATTGCATACATAGTAAAATAAATAACTCTTTAAAAAAATTAAAAAATAAATACATAAAAAAATCCATTTTCTAACAATATTTTTAAAATTCCAAATTAATATGCTGAGGTTTGGTGACTGTATATCAATTATCCAAAGTCCTTCAGCAAAGAACAAAATTTAGAGAAATAAAATTTCTTTTCTCCTTATGAATAAGAAATCCAAACTAATTGGGTATGTTAAAGGATGACAGGTGTTCAAATGCTACAAGTATCGGCACCCACCTGTGATACCATCACGGAGCGTCTAACCTTGCAGGATCAGGAGTTTCAGGGCATCTTGTCTGACAGAGCAAAACCCTGCCCCCAAAACCAAAAAGTAAAAGAACAAAGAAGGAGGAGAAGAAGGAGAAGAAAGCAGAATAAAAAGAATTAAATTTCTTTCTTATGTACTGTGTCCTAAACATCAAGTTACGTAAAAGATTTAATCTTGAATAATGTGTATGAATGTGTGAGGGTGTGTGGGTGCAATACATTTTAAATATATTCCCTGTAAAAATTAAAAGAAAAAAAACAAGTGAACCCTATCACTGTTAAGTAGCCACATTATTTTATAGCCTTGATTTGCAAAATCGATCGTTCAATTAAAATTTTCTCACAAGAGTAACTACAAGAGAAGAGTGATCGTCCTTTTTTTTTGTACTGATGGGTGCAACATTCTACAACCCTTGGATGAAAGGAACAGTACTTCCTTTCTCATGAAATCAAAGCTCCCTGAGTGTTTGGACTAAACGGACCAGGATGTTTCACTGTCTCCGACACAGCAGTTATGTCAGTCTTCCAGCTGTTGGCCTCTACAGCTCTCCTCCGGCCACTCAGCTTAGTGAGTTAGTGAGACCAATACCAAACTCCCCCTTTTCTCTCAGTACTTAGAAGAATTACACCTCATGCCTCTCGGACAGAGGCAGGACAGAAAGACTGCCTACCCTTTCAAGTTAGAGCCTGGTCTAGTTTGTTGGTTTGTCTGTGAAATCCTGGATGTAAGTTTGATCTCTAGCTGGAATTCTTACACTGAAAAAAAAAAAAGCTGTATTTATTACATTTTTACTTTACTTCCAGAAGACAAAAATTCTATTAAATTAAAAACTGGCAAATAATGTTGAAGAATAAGAGTCACTGAACTGGCTGGGTCTCGTTACCACAGGTTATTTTTAATGCTATAGGATGTGTGTGTGGTCAAGCATCATTTTTGTGGCTTACTGTTCTTCAAGGTCTAGAAAAATGTAACTAAATTATTTTGATGCACGCCTAAATTTCATGGATAACTTTTAAGCAAAATCAAGCCAAAAATAACCCCCCCCAAACCAACCAACCAACCAACCAACCAGCAAACCACAACAGAACAAGCTGTAAAACCAGCAGTGAAAGAGCGGATGTGTTTCAAAATATATTCACAGAATTATTTAGCATGAGCCTGATCAAACAAGGTTGTGAACCACTTTCTCGGAGGAAGCCTAAAAGGATGTTTACATTCTTAACTTTTCTTCTCATCTTAATCCAAGTCTGAAGCCTCTAAGAGTTAAAGGCTAGCTGCATCTCCGTCAGAGAAACCACCAGTGTGGAAATAAGAGAACCACTGAGAGTGAAAGGAAGTCACTTCAGTGAGAATGTGGGAAGCTGGGGGAGAAAAAGAGCATGTAAGGCAGTAGCGTCAAAAAGGAGAATGATCCCAAATGCCTGGCCTTCTCATCTGCTGCCTTTTTCCAGCGCTAACTCAAGGCTGATGCATTTCAGGCGATGGCTCTTAACCAGTGTTACCGTCAGAGGCGTGTGGAGCCTTTTCGTCGCCCAGTTCCAGCATGCCACCCTGCGTCTTCTGACCTCCTCCACAAGTGGGACATGGGTCTTAAAAAATAAGAACTTCTACCAGTTGTCCTGGAGCACGCTTCAGCATAAAATCTACTTTTGTATTGCAGTCCCCACTTCCAGCAAGACTCACTAAAGGTCAAATTCGTGGCCACCCTTGTGTGATTTCATACACTTATTTCTGCAGGCTCTAGATATGTTGAACGAAGTTGGCAAGCTTTCTTCCTAGGTCTTCCTACCAGGCATATGTAGCTGAGACCCTGGCTAGCATTGACTCTTGAGAGTTAATAACTGACCCTGGTTTCTGGTCCTGAGTGATAAATCCCATCCCAGTGTTCCAAAATTGTAAACACTAATCTCAAACACTGTCATTTCAGAACCAGGCTGTGGGAGCCTAAATATGGTGGGAAGAATGCTCCTTCCTTCCTTGGCCTCCCTGGGCCACTTAGCAGATGGGTCTTTTCTCTCTGGCTCTTCTTGTAGCATCATTCTCTACCAAGATTGGACTATGTACTTGTTTATCCGCCTGCCGTTGACCCCTAGGCCAGTGGATCTCAGCCATCCTCATGCTGTGACCCTTTAATACAGTTCCTCATGTTGTGGTGACCCCCAACCACAAACTTATTCTCATTGCTACTCCATAACTTTATTTTGCTGCTGTCATGAATGTAAATATCTGTGTTTTCCGATGGTGTTAGTTGATCCCTGTGATAGGGTCATTGACCTCCCCCCCCAAAGGGGTCACAACCCTCAGGTTGAGAACTGCCGCCCTCGGCACTTTCCTGCTATGTACTTACTTCATCAACATGGACTCTTAAAGCTGTTAGCTGCACCTTTTAATCAAATACACACCTACACACCGAAATTCTGGATCTCAGCTTAGACTGGGGAAAGAGCCATATTCTTCTAAGACTAATGCCCTTTCCCTTACGTCACCTAGAATCTAGCTAGGCCAAGGCGATCACAAGGCCTTGGATTAAAGAAGTTGGTAAACGACCCTGAAGCTACGCAGAAAATGTATTGATGTTTGTGTTTCCAACCCTGAGGCCTAGGCTCTAGTCTGATCACATGTATAAGAGAAAGAAAAGAAGTTGAAGGGGCATTTAGTAGAGCATGCATTTATTCTCAGACAGCCAATCAAAGGCCTATTTGAAAAACTCCCAGTACTCAATCAGAAGGCAGAGAACTTGCTCCCGCCACCCTCCTGGGGCTCCCTTCCTTATCCCATCGCCACACTACTTGCCAGGGTTTTTCATCTTCACAAGGGGCTCCGCCAGCCACCCCCTAATCTCCCACAACAAATCTAGCAACAAGCATTACCAGCTTTACAACTCTAAATCGCTACTGATTCTCTGTCTTCACTGACTACAGGGCAGGCTGACAGCATGTCTTCCTGAGACGAACATGGGAAAGAATAACTGACTTTTTTATATGGATATGTGTACCCTGCAATGTTTTTCTCTACCCTACCCTAACATGCTCACCTTCCCCTCATACCTCTTACTGCCCCAGTCTGGGACTGCTTGGAGTCTAAATCCTGACTTTGAGGCAGAACTTCAGGTAGGGCTTTCCAGACACAGATTCACTTCCGTGTCACACGCCTCCACCTAGCCTACCTGCAACTGGGCCGTGGGACAGGTGCCATGAGGAGCCAGACTGCAAAGTCCACTTGCAGGACTTCAGAGTCACCCTCTTCTCCCAGGACCTTCAGAGTCAGCCCTCTTCTCCCATCTGCCTGCATACCACCCTCCCCTTCTACTGCAGCTATCTAGGACTGCTTGGGGACTGAACCTAGGGCTCTAATAATACTTTTAGCTACTCTAAGCTATCAAGCTGATCTTCAGCTAGTTTGAATCTGAACCCTGAAACCCAGAGTGGTGGCAGAACTGAAAACAGAGCATCATTCAGCTAGTCTACCTGGCCGATTGGGGTAATAGTAAACAAAGGCCCAAATAGCTAAGCAATAGAAGCAATACTAGATATCCACACTGGGAAACATTCCAAACGTTTTAATTCCAGATGTGCCTCGATCCCATTACAAAATACAGACATAAGCAACCAAAACAGCATGCCCTCTCAAGAAACCAGCACCCTTACTGGAATATTCCACAAAAAGAATTTAGCTAACAAAGGCTTCAAAACAGCAATTATGAATATGTTCAAGGACCTTAAAGAGGATATGAATAAATGCCTCAATGAAGACTGTGAAAACAGAGATAGTTGAATGAGATAATGAAAATAATTTGAGGCATGACAATAGAATTTGATGAAGAGATACAACTGCTAAAGAACAGCAACTGAAATAAAACTCAAAATGAAAAATTCAGGAAGTCAAACAAAAAGCCCAGAGGTAAGCCTTACAAAGAGATCAAAAAATAAAAAAGGTGGAAGAGAGAATTTCAAGTATTGAAGACAAGATAGGAGAAGTAGATCAATCACTCAAAGAAAATATTAAACCTAAAAATATTCAGAAAAAAAATCCAAGACATCTGGGACATCAAAAAAGACTAAATCTACAAATAGTTAATGAAGAAGGAGAAGAAACCCAAGTCAAAGGCTTCAGTCTAATCTCAATATGCTTGTAAAAGATAACAACAGAAATAAAGGAATCGGAGAGCACGCAAAGCCGTGGAGGCTCAACGACTTGCTGCTGAATGAAAATAGGGTCAAGACAGAAATCAAGAAGGAAATTTAAAACTTTAAAAAGTTGAACGGGAATAAAAAGATAACATACCAAGACATCTAAGAAACAATGAAGGCCGTTCTAAGAATTCAGGGCACAACAAAACAAACAAACAAACAAACTTATAGATACCTCACATTAACAGGGCTAAAGTAATAAAAACAACATTGTGTCGACATAAAAACATCTAGGGAATAAAGTCGAAGACACATGTTTAGGTCCATACACTTAGAGACACCTGATTTTTGTCAAAGTGGCAACAAATACACACCGAAAAGAAGAGCATCTTTAATAAATGAAGCTAACCAGATTGGGTGACTGCACGTAAGAGAATTAAAATAGATCCATACCTATCGATCAACATGTAAGTCAATTCCAATTGGATCAAAGACATCAACATAAGACCTGATAGCCTAAATCTAATAGAAAAGAAAGCAGGGAATATTCTTGAACCTGTTGACACGGGAAAGACTGGCTGAACAGAACCCCAAAAGCACAGGCTATTTATTATTTAATTAGGCTATTATTATTATTATTTAATTAGCCAATTATTTAATAAGACCTCATAGAACTAAAAAGTATAGGAAAGAACAGCATTTTTCAAGTGAAGAGACCGCTTACAAAATGGGGGGAAAAATCCTTACTAATACATCTGACAGAGCTTTAGTCCCTACAATATGCAAAGAATTAAATGTAAATGGCCTGGAAACTTTTTTTTTTTTTGTGTTCAACACCTTTAGCCATTAAGGAAATGCTAATTCAAACTACTTTGAAGCTGAAAATAGACCTCCTATTACAAGACCGAGCTATACCACTCTCAGACATTTACCCAAAGGACTCTACATCTGAAAATGTAGGCCACATGCTCATCCATGTTCACTGTTGCTCTATTTATAAAAAAACAGAAACTGGAAATTTAAAAGTGAAGATTGCCATATTTAGTCACAGGTATGTTAACGGCTTCTCCTTCCAAACTTAATTGTCTGTATTCTAGTCTTTCCTTGTCCCTTTTCTCTAAACTCTAAACTACGGCCCCATCGTCCCATTGAAAGGGAACCATTGTTTGAGAGGGAACTCACCCAACAAGTTTACCCCTGTAGTTTCCACAGATGTGGGAACAGCACCGCTTCCTCTTTGATCTGCAATACATAAGCATCTCTTAAGAAATGAAGCATAAGTTTACTGTAATTCTAAGGATAAAAATAAACAAATGAAAGCATGAATGATAATTTGAGAATTCTCCACAACATTAACTCCTGTAAATGAAATTGTGTCTGAGGATACAATGCCTGAATTTGCTGGATGTTAAAAAAAACAACAACCCAGAAATATTTAAATTACAACCCTTACACTGTGCTGGACACATAGTAGTTATCTTTTATTTTTTTCCTTAACAAGCTTCAATAATATTACAAAATTAGAAATTAAAATGAGAACATTTCCTAAGGAGAAAAAGGAAAATATTTCACATAGCAATGCAAGGTCCTAATCTGCTTATTTAAAATGTCATATAGTTGATGATCATTGTTTATCTACCCATTAGATGTCCAAGGATATATTTGGCTTTATTATGAATTCCAATTCTTGAAAACCTTGGAGGAAAGTTTTTAGTAATGTAGCATGTCAAATACGAGCTCTGTTCTGCTTATTTATACTAAATAGCTTCTAATCTCCAGTCCAGTACGCTGCACAAGATTTATTTGCAAAGCCTTCAGGAAGGGTTAGGTTCCTCAAGTACCAAGGACACAACTCGTGGCCAGCACATCGCTCTGGGTCAGCTCTTCCACGTGACTTTGATTTCAGTGTGTCTGCCCACTTGGGTCTAGGAAAACACATAGTTAGGAAGCATGTTTTCCAGGGACGGCTCTTTCATTTACCAAGAGACCACTGAAAATGAAAGCTTCAGTTATCGACTAAAGTGCTACACAGATGATAAAGTAAGTCTTGAAAACGTGATCCCTATATCATTATCTTTTCAGAGAGTTGTACAGTTTTCCGAGTTGTTCTGGTGAACTCAACAGACCCATGTTTTGACTGTTCGAGCTCGTCCTGTGGAATAACACGAATCACACCCAAGTTCACGTGGTCATGTTACCCAACTTTGCTGTCTTTTGTATAAGAGGAACAAAGCTCTGTCTACTACGTAAAGTACACACGACTCTTTGAGATAATTGATCTGTGATGATTTTAGATACATTTCTAATTTTGTATTCTCACTAAGAGACAATATTAGCTGAAAGAAAAATGGTTTCAATAAAACATAAAGAGAATCCTAAAATTTACAATTTTCCCTCTAGGTCTTCAGTATTTTGCCAGGTGTATTTAGAACATTAGCAAAACTTAGAGACAAAGTTAGCACATTTGAAGGTAACATTCATTCATATGAGTCATTTTGACACTAACTTAGTGAATTCATAAAATTACCTTGTAATTGAAACAGTAACATAAAATTTCAGGAACTGAAAAAAACTGCTTCCTTCAGAAATCTTTGCTACATATTTAGTAATAAACTAAGACATATAGGCTTTTCTCAGGATGCTAGGCTTTTCTGTAAAATAATATAACCCAAGCACACGTAAAATAATTACACTATTTAAAGTTCTTTCATACATATTATCTTAATCACCAGATTACAAATGTCTATGAATTGAGTTGTTCAAAATGTAGGAAGAAACCTATTTTCATTCTTTACCATTTTTTTTTTTTTGTTAGCATTTTTGCTGATCAGGAAATAGGGCAGTTTACCAGAAGTCACAAATATAGGCTTTTGAATATACATACAAGAAAAGTACTTTTTTCTTTCTTTCTTTCTTTTTTTAACATTGCCTGGGCAACACAGTAGAGCTGGCCCTGGTTGCAGGGCCACGAGTGAGCCAGCCTGTGGGTGTGAGGATGGGAGAACTGGCCTAGAGAGCACGAGACTGGGTAAGCTGGCCCTGCCCCTCACTTGGGCAGTGCTGGAGAGCTGGCCCAGGTGACATGGGCACAGGAGAGCTGGCGGCTGACCAACTCAGCTACTACCCAGGCCCAGATCCAGGGCTTTGAGTTGGCCCATCCCAGCATCCACACTATGAACTGATGGCGTGAGTGAAGGGCTGGACCTGTAGAACTAAAGCTGTGGCATCTCCATGACACAGGGCAACAGCAAGATATCTGATGAGAGTCCCAGTGAGGATCTGGTATTGATAGTATAGCAGAAGTCAGAGGCCTGGAGCCAGACCAATGACTCATTGCAGTGAATATTTGCAAGAAAAACTGTTTGGACAAAAGGGAATTCTGTGTGTTACCGTGACACACTGCAGCTTCCCCAAAAAGATTTGTTTTTTTGTTTGTTTTCTTTTGGGGAGAGGTTGCAAGGGTAGAGGGCAGATATGGAGGGACAGGGAGATGAGTGATATTGGGATAATATGATATTCAATAAAGAATCAATAAAGTGTTTTAAAAAGTGTTTTCCATTCCAGAATAAAATTAATATACTATAAATGGTATTCACTTCAGTCAATCTTATCCTTTTAAATACATAATTGCATTATAGTCTGAGAAGGATAAACCACAGGACTTTCACAGAAATTGGGAATGAAAGCCTGAAATATTAAAACCAGGTGAAGAATTGAACAAAGAAGAGTTAAAACACAAAATGTAACAGAAAGTTTGCAGAGCATGACAGCAGTGAGAGGCAAATCCAAAAGATGAACAATTTTAAGGGGACAGAATGGGAGCTCATGAGAATTCCAGGGAACCCCGGACTGGAAATCACCTCTAATACTGACCTCATCAGTGGGAGGAGTGGCGTTCAGGGATTACAGCTCACTTCTCGTTCTCTCTCTGCTCAGCTCCTCTTTTCTCGTTTTTCTTTTATGTGCTGCAAACCAGTCAAATGAGAAGGGTGTTCTCCTTATTTTAGAAAAGCCAGAGATGTGGCTGCTCTAGAAATATGGAGACAGTTCAACCAATGTCAGATAATAAAAAATGGGTATGAGGAGCTACATTTTATTTCTATGCCCAAACAAATTTTTATGTACCTTCCCCCACTGCGTTATGGAGTTAGTGGAAACAAGATGTTTGATGCTTGTATTTGTATGGCATGGTGATTTTTGTTTGTTGAAAAACTGTCATATATATACATATATATATACACACACACACACACACACACACACACACACACACATACACGCCCTCATACATGCTTAATGAAAGGGCACGAAAAACAGTTGGGTTGGAGTAAAGATTAGTTGACTTTTCAAGCTGCCTAAAACTCATCTAGGTACTCAAATGCTTTCCTTATGGAAGCCTCATGTCGATTTAATCTCTGGGTGGCTTTGTTTAGCTCTAACTAATTGCCAAAAAGAATAGAGGTACCAACAGTGACAGGGTCTGCCCCTTTGCCTCATGCCCAGCTCCCAGCACACATACACACATACATGCACATGTGAATCAAACTGTGTCTTTACCATCCGGCACCTTCCAGCCTGGGGTCAGTGGTCCCACTTTTGTCTTGTTTCTGCTCTTTCCTCAGCAGGGAGTCGAGATTTTGAGTTCCTGCATGCATAGACACATAGGCAGTCCCTAAATAGTCTTTTGGCTAACAGTGAGCAGATTCCAGTACTATGAGGATTAACGACTCACTTTATTTCTTTTGGAAGGCTCGGCCGTAACCGAAGCCCAACATTTTGTTTATCTTCCACTGTTTATCTTCCAAGGAACTCACTCAAATTCATTCACCATGACAAAGTGCCTGCTGTGGAAATATGCTTTAATATTGTGAGGACTTTTTGATAGAAAAGGGATTATATCTAATTTTGAGAGTGTTTTAATCCTTCCCAGAGGCAGACAAAGTATAAGAACGTTACTGATTTTAAACACAAAGATCTTAAATCTTTATTGAAGTAGTTTTTTTAATCACCCTGTAATGTATCAAGTTTAGCAGATCTATCCTTATGGTAAATGGATCATCAAAACCTATAAATATTAACAAATTCTTTTGACCTCCTGCTACAATGCCATTTTTTTTGACAACTTCTAAAAAATGGGAAGAGGAAAGTCTGTGTTCTTGGTCATGTCCCAGTGTGGTTTCTAATTAATAGTAAGATGTTGTGACTAAGGGCGAACAAAGAAAAGCAAAGATGAGCTGAGGACAACCCATGAGTTCCACCATTAATCCCTAAATGCCTGAAACTTGATACTGGTGGGTGCATATTTTTCAATTCTAATTACTAGCTAACAGGAAGTAAAAAGTATTGTAAGATGCAACTGAATGAAGGCTCACTCAGCAGCCATCCCCCAACCCCAGCATTTTCTTTTGTCTTAAGTGCATACACAGTATTAAAACTATTAAGTAATGTACAGTGGCAAGAAAGTAAGGTGTTTTTTTTTTTCAGTTTCTTCTCTGAATATATTTTTGTGAGAGTAAGAAATAAAGGGAGTCAGTGTTTTTAATTGTTTGTCTCAATGTCTAGGTTTTAGATTTAAACATAAAAAAAACTTCAAATGTGATATAAGTACTACAATTCAAAATACATGTTAGAAGACAAAGAATTTCAATAAGAGTTAAAAAGTATAGTCTTAGTCTTCCTTTGCCCCAAATTTTATTTAATTAATACTTAACATTCATTGGTCATATTTTATATGCCAGGGTTTTATAATTTAAGTATGGAAACTATTATCTCTCACTCCCTTTGCAAACAAATACAAAAGTTGGAGAGAACCAATAATTTGCCTTGGGGACATGAGAAGAAGAAAGTTTAAAAACTCGATAAAGATCAGCTTTGTTGGTAAATGTTAAACAACTGAATCTCCATGATTAATTTTTAGCAGAAATTCAAATGACCAGTTACCATGGTGTCAACAGAAACACTGAGCCAGATCGCAACCTATCAGTTCTACCAGTGTGACCTTTCTGACTGTGGCAGAGGAGAGTCGCACATTCCGACACAAATGAGGCCGTGTCAGCAAATTACTGCTAGTGACCATCGTCCAACAACTTTCCAGATACCACAGGAGTCCACCTCCAAGGACAAAGCCGGAAGAAGCCGGAGACTGTGTCGGGGGTCTGACTCCTTGTGTCCTATGGATGCGCTGATGTGTGTCCCCTTTCCTTTGGAATTTAGAGCTGCTCCTCATGAATATTCCCTCCCCCTCTGTTGTGTGTGTTTTCTGTCCCTGTTGTCTCTGTCTTTCTTTTTCTCTTGTATCTCTCTATATACATATCCTTTTCTCCTCCCTCCCTCCTTTTCTTTCTTTCTCCTTCCCTTGATTGCTCCCTTCCTCCCTCTCTCCTTACCCCCCCCCCCCCCGTCTTCCTCTCTCTCTCTACTTCCCTGCTGCATTAAGCAGCTGACCTCTGGTTATGCTTTGGGAGGTTAACACTTGCTCCATCCTAGTGTTTCAACTGAGTGTTTCACAATTTTAAAACAGTACGTGTGCACCCCGTCCCCAACACAGAAGCTATCTCCAAGTGACAATCACTTGCAAAGGACAAATTAGTTTTCTCTGGCAGAGTGTCTCTGGGTTTACAAATCACACTTAGGAGCAAGCCGGTGCTCAGCAGTAGGTGGCCAAACCGAAATATGCTTAATGGCATGTTTGGAGTGTTGTTTTGTTTTTGTCTCGTACTGCTTTGTTTGGACATTTAAAACCACACTGGGCTTTTGCTTGTAAATTATGGTTTCACATATTGTGTTTTTATGGGTTTTGTTTGTGTGTGTTTCCAGGTGTCTGTATTTCTTGTGCTTTTTCTTTCTTTTTTGTTATTGTTTGTCTGTTTTTGAAATTTTTTTTGTCAGTTTTCTAACGAAAGAGAGAAAGAAGGATGAGTGGGGAGGTGGGAGGGTCTGGGAGGAAATGAGGAAGGAGAAACCATGATCAGAATATATTGAGTGAAAACAATTATCTTTAATAAAAATAAAAGTGTATGCTCAGGGGTGAGATTTATTAAGACTAATAAATCTGCTTCATCAAGAATACCCTTAATGATAACTTGTACCTTTTCACTGAGAATATGCTAAGATCCTCTAGTGGTTGGCACTAAATTCATGCACATATATGTAACACTAGTTGGAATTACTGGGTTCCAAAAAGAGAGATGGAGGAAGGAGAGGAGGAGGAGGAGGAGGAGGAGGAGGAAAAGGAGGAGGAGAAAATGATGACATGAGGTTGAGAGGGACCTGCCAGAGGGGATGTCAGGAGGAGTTGAAAGAGAAAATGGGGTGATTTTCTTTGCATAATTTTTCTTTGTATATGCCATGTTTTGTCTTGTATGTGTGTGAAATTCTCAATGAATAAAAATTAAATCTCAGACTGATCTCTGGAACTATAGCTTTTGTGTCACTAGTGCAAATAGCGAAGCAATTTAAAAACAAAGTACTGCTACAGCACTAACATTTGGGCACGTGTCTTCAGTGCGAAGCCCGAATCCAAGCGAGACAAGAAAGTTTCTTTAGCAAAAACTGCCAAGAAAGGCTTGGAACTGAAGCAGAACCTGCTAGAAGAGCTTCGGAAATGTGTGGACACCTACAAGAACCTCTTCATCTTCTCTGTGGCCAACATGAGGAACAGAAAGCTGAAGGACATCTGGAAAGCCTAGAAGCACAGCCGGATGTTCTTTGTCAAAAACAAGGTGATGATGGTCACCTTGGGATGAAGCCCATCTGACTTAGACAAAAACAACCTGCATCAGGTCAGCAAGAAGTTGAGAGGGGAGTTTTTACCAATCGCACGAAGGAGGAGGTGAATGAGTGGTTCACCAAGTACACAGAAGTGGATTCTGCTGGAGCTGGGAACAGGCAACTTTAACTGTGAGCCTGCACCCAGGGCCCCTGAAGCAGTTCCCTCATTCTGAGGAACCACAGCTGAGGCTGCCCGGCCTGCCCACTGCCCTCAAGAAAGGTGTGGTGACCCAGATATCTGACTAGGAAGTATGCAAGGAAGGTGACATGCTGACCGCAGAGCAGGCCAGTGTCCTGAAGATTTTTGGGTATGAGATGGCTGAAGTCAAAGTGCCCATCAAATACACGTGGGATGCTCAGACTGGAAGATTTCAGCAAATGGATGATGACTTGCCTGAGAGTGCACCTGAGTCTGAGGGAGAGTTCGAGATGACAGCTGACTTTAGGACTTGGGACTAAGGCCTTCCAGCAAGTTCTTCATCTCCACAGGACCACCCAGGACTGGAGGGAGCAGCTATTTGTTTTGCTATGGATAAAGACAAAGGAGTGACTTTATTTCTTTGTTTCTATAAGGAATAAAATTTTGTCCACGGGCTGTTCCTGTGGCAAGAGACTTTTTCTAGTAAATAATAAAAAAAAGAAGTAACATTTGCAGACCCATGAAAGGATGTTCAGGATCTCCAGGGAGCCACAGATATCGGCCAACCACTATCCTTGTCTAAAGTCACCAGAGCCTTGTTCTGGCATTTGTAATGGCTTTTCCACATCCATTCTTTCCCCCTTATAATCCAGATGCCAAGAAGCAGCCCAAGGACTTATGGGGCTTTTAATCATATTACTTTGTTCCAAAACACTTTTATGAATCCCATCACTCTTAGGACAAAATTTAAATACTTGTAAGGGCTGACCGAGCCATCCATAAGCCAATTCCTGCTAAGTACTGTAGAGTCACTTCCCCAGTTTCTCCTCCTGGCTCTTTTTGCAATAGCTCCTCTCTGTTCTCTGAACAGAGTAAATACACTATACCAGTGTTTTGACATATGTCCTTTATTTCTGTAATGCTTTCTCCATATGCCATGTACCTGACTGACTTCATATCTTTCATCTATCAATTTAAAATCTCACTTTAAGAGGCAGTCCTTAATATTAGGTAAGATTTCTCCCTGTTGTATGATTTCACAAACACTCTTGGGGTTTAATAATTAGTATGGTAGCATATATGTTTGAAGTTAGCTTTCCCCATGAAACTATACCTGATCAAAAACAACTGGTCATGCTCTTCATCATCTCCCTAAACTTGACACAGATTGGATGCATCTAATGTCATCTGAGTTTATTGAAAGATGCCATCTAAAATAAAAAAGGAGCTTAAAATTTGCTTATTTATAAGTATCAATCTGTCTGCTCCTTTGAGTGCATAAAATTGACACTGTGGCCTCAATTTATAGAACAGGAAAGAATCTGACTCTATACAAATTACCTACCAAAGACTTTCTTATTAAAAAGAAAGGTTAGCAAACAGAACATGTAAAACATCTCTCTTATCCCCACAGTAATTTGAAAATCCACCCTTAATAACAAAGATTTTGTTATAAGGACCTTATTGCACATTAGTCTCTCATTAATTTAAGGTAATGAGTCCCCAAGGAGTTTCCTAAACTCTTCACTTAAATAGACTACAGAAAGCCTGTAGACATGGACAGCAGGCGTTCCTTGTCTATCCTTCTTCTCCAGCAGAAAATACTGATCTTTTAACACATCTGAGGCAAGTTGGTAATTTCTTGACTTTCTAAATAATGCCTTCATGCTCCCAAGTCAACATTAGAAGTGTCCTTCATTTCTATATACTATTAAAACGTTTGCGCCCCTCTTAGTGCTTTTCCATGAAATTAAGGAATTCCAGGAAAGCTCCAAGTTCCCCAGATTGTAGGTATAGCCTTTGGTGGTTTGCACAAATCTCATGCGTAGTAATGACCAGAAGGTAGGAGGGCATGGTAGTCTAAGAAAGTACACCGGAAATCATAGTTTTCAGTATTTTTCACAAGCCCAAATAGACACCTCCAAACCAGCACAACCCTTCAAAAAGTACGTTTATAACATTTACCTACTAATTCTGCTAAAGATAAAATCGAATTCTATTCTATCATTGCAGCATATGAATAAACCATAGTGGGTTATAAAACTCTAGGGACTGGAGAGATAGCTAAGTGGGCAAAAACAACCTTAGATCCACATAACAACCAGGCATGGTAGAACACACCTCTAGTCTCTATCTCCAGCGCGGGGAAGCTGCAGAGGCTTGCAGGCCAGCTAGCCTGGCACACGGATCATGAGATCCTGCTGCAGACACAGTGCAAGGTGAGGACTGACACCTGGAATCGTCCTCTGACCTCCGCATGAGAACCGTGTCTTGCTCATGCACTCACACGCACAGAAGTGCACACGCAAAGGCAAAAACTCAGGGTGTGTTGGTGCTGAAAAGTTACCGTTGTTTGGTTAAATGGCAGTTCGAACCTAAATATTTCAAATAAGAGCATATATGAGACAATGCTTCCCGGAGCGCTCTTCTCCAAGCAGCTGTGCACATCCAGAAGGATGAAGTCAGGGCCCATCCATCATCCTGCACAAGAATCCACTCACTCGGAACACATTGAAGACTCCAGCATCACACCTGAAACGACAAGATTCAAACACAGCAGAGAGTTCTTTCTCCATTAGTGTATATTTCCTTTGTTTCTCTTCGTCAGTTTTTGAAACTAATATTTGTTGCATTGTCTTCGAAAAGGAGACAATAGAATCATGTATGTTTTGGTCTTAGGCTAATGGCCCAACCAAGTCATGTGATACTCCAAAGTACCATCATTACACACTTAAGGAAGCTGTAAAGAGTCAGTTTCTCACAAGCAGTGAACAGCAGGTGCCTTATCGTCCCACAATCTGGAGGTATGAGATGGGCCTCACTTCTGCCCTCCTCCTTGTGTTCTTTTAGGCTTCCAGCTCACTGACCTGTGGTTAGTGTACTCTCCAGAGGGAGGCCAAGGATTAATAGGACTTATTGCTCAGCGCTCATGTAAATGGAACCCACTGAAAAGAGTAAAGAAAGAAAAAAAAATAACCAGTAAGTTAGACTTGTGAATTATTTTTGATGTAATTAATTCTGACCGGAAACCCTCCATGTTGGAACAGCACTTTCAATGGAGTACTTTCTGTGACTCATTCTGGTGGAAGAACATTCTGCATTGGGCAGCTCAGTGTGGTGACCATCGCGCCAGCTACTCAATTTTCAACCCTATTCCATTTAATCCGTTTCAATATTAATTCAAGTGGCTCCCTGTAGCTAGTAGACGACACAGCATCGCAGCATGCCCTTCTCTAGCTGGAATGGTAACCCACACCTGCAATCCCCCTGCTGGGAAAGCAGAGGCAGAAGGATCTGAAGCTCAAGGTCAATCTCAGCTACACAAGAGTTAGAGGCCAGTCTGGGCTGTGTGAGACCCTGTCCTCTTGTCGGAAACAGAACATCTCTTTCTCTTTCTTGCAGAAAGTTTGCTCATTTGGAAATGTGATCACCCGGCATAGACTGAACATCCTATTGATTCTTGGACTGAAAAGAAAATATCTGACAATCACGTTAGTAATACAAAACATTTATAAGTCAAAAGTTCAATTTTCATAATGGCATGAACTGGGTATAAGAGTGTGGAATTATTAAGGTTATCTATGCTTTAATATAGATGATTGATAATAAATTCATTATGTGGTGGAACAGTTTGCACTGCTTATTAATGTGAAGTATACACAGAGAAACTGTACTTGCATATCTGTTTATCCAAACCCTGAGGCACTGAAAAAGCTTGTCTTCAAGAAACTCATTTTAGGGCTGGAGAGATGGCTCAGTAGTTAAGAGCACTGTCTGCTCTTCCAAAGGGCCTGGGTTCAATTCCCAACACCCACATGGCAGCTCACAACTGTCTAACCCCAATTCCAAGGGATCTGACACCTTCACAGTAATGCACATAAAATAAAATTAAATAAATTATTAAAAAGAAACTCGCTTTAATTTTTAAAGGTATCAGAGTTATTTACCTGATGTTTCATGTTTTGTACTTTTAACATAAATAATATGAAAGTTTTCCCAAATTAGTATGAGCCAATTTAAAGTTTGGCTATTTTATTTATGTAATTTATAGGATTACTGACTGTTTTTAGTCTAATACATTTGTACATAGTAGTCTGTATTTATATTTGCAATATATACCAAACAGCTTTTGCTCTAATCAGTTTTAAAATGTCTCAGTATTTGAATGCCAATTAATCTTATATATAATATACAATAGTCATGTTCTAATGCAATTGTGCAAGCCATTAGAAGTACCACACTAATTAGAAATGCTACAGACTCAGAAAACTAAAGAATAAACAAGATATATATACACACACATATATAGCGAGAAATACTAATATTTGTTCCTGTGATTTCTTGAAAGAACATTACTTTCATAACAGAATACACATAATACCTAGTACACTAATATGTACTATCATTGGTTAAAATGCTGAGCGGGTTTACATTTACTGAGAGCAGCTTCATATTTTCAACACTATAGAGAATGGGCTAAAGAGCCAAACTGTCAGTGTGTTCATTCCCACCTTTCCCACATACTAGGTACAGCCTTGAGCAGGTCATTCCATTTATCCGCGTTTCAGTTTCTTCATGAAGAAAGTGGAAAATGGCTGTCTGCTTATGGGGTTACTACAAGAAATAAAATTTAAATATTCATCAGAGTACTTTACATAGTCCTTGACACTTGGTTAGATTTGAACAAAACTTACGTAACTATTTACTGTTGCTACCATTATTATTACATATATTGTAAGGTAAAGCACATGCATTTGAGGCTGTGTCACTTTAAAAGAGAGACTTGGAGTGGAAGGGTCATGAACCAGACCTGGACATGTCACCTCCATTTGCATCCTGCGAGTAGACTATCAGTCACTCCTCTCTGCAAGGGAAGCCATCAGCCTAGCAAGAAAAGCGAAGTGTCACACCCTTCTTGACTGTCTACAGATGGCTGTAACTTCCTCTCTTCCCTCAATGACTGTGTGACCACCAGATGCCTCTCTCATGCTCAGTGGAAACAGAAAGCTGATTTCTTATTGGGTCACCGTTATATTTCAGCCTTGGATACACGTTATAAGTGCCAAGGCCTGCAGAAAGATGATTCACTTCAGAAGATATATGGGGTTTTTGCTTTTTTTTTTTCTTTGTTACCGTTGTTGTCACTATTTTCTATAAGATGGGATCAAAAATTATTTTAATGGGTGGAAAAAAGTTCTATAAAGCTGTGAGGCCAGGTGTAGTGACACAAACCTGTAAGCCCAGAGCTGGAGAGGCTGTGGAGGAGGATCACACGTTGAAGGCCACCGTGGGCTACACAGCAAGATCTGGTCTCAAACAATGAATAAATAAATTTAATAAAATATGGATGGAACACCAATTGAACAGATAGCCTCAGTCCTAGTGGTGCATTCCTTTAATCCCAGCACTCAGGAGATGGTTCAAGGTCAGCCTGGTCTACATAGTAAGTTCCAAGAGAGCCACGGCTACAGAGTGAAACCCTGTTTGAAAAACAAAACAAACTGTAACCCCTCAAAACCAACCAAACAACTAACCAAACAGCTAACCAAAAAAAAACAAAAAATAGATATAAATAGTATGTATCGATTCTGTTTTTTTTCTCTTTTCAAATATTCACAGAGCAGCACTTTAGTAAACTGGTACCTCTGATGACATTGGTTGAATGCTCTATGGCATAGAGCCAGTAGCAGATTCCGTTGCTGCACTGGGTGAGAAAACATCTAGCAACTGAAAATATAAGACGCTCCAAAACTGGAATTTCGCTTCCCCTCTACAGTCCGTCCACATCTTTTCTTTATTTCTTCACTGATAAATAGTGCTAAAATGTTGTAGTCATTTTAGTTTCTCCCTTCTCTCACATATCTTATCCAAGCTTCTAGGAATTCCTATGACCTCATCTTTAAATGAACAAACAAACAAACAGACAGAATATGAACATTTCTCTTGATCTTCACTGCTGCTACAAATTCACACATTCTCTCACCTAGCTTACTGAAATAAGCATACTGCCTACCTTACACAGATGCACACACATACATACATACATACATACATACAGACACACACACACACACACACACAGACACACAGACAACTGTGTTAACCAAGATGAGAGATTCAGGTTTTTGTTAAGTTGACTTAAAACTAGCCATCACAAACTACTAACATCCTATGGAATCAGTTATTAGAGCAATCACTGCTCTAGGCCAATGATAATTTTACATTAAATTGGGCTTAGGCTTGGAATGAATAGTTGGTTCAAATGTGAGAAGCGATGATTGTGATGAGCCATGTTCATTGAACAAAGGTTGAAAAATACATGATCACCTCAACAAACACTGATAAAGCATTTCACAAAATCCATGAGCCTTGTGTTATAAAAGCACTGAACAAATGACTATGTATAACAAATGAATATATATTCATTATGTATGTATAATTATGCCATTGGTAAGAGTCTGAATGACTTTCTTCTATGTTCAGTATCAAAAAGGAATATCTACTTTCTTTTATGCAACAATAGAGTGGAATCCTAGCTAAGTAATTAGGTGAGAAAATAGTTTTAAATAGAAAAATAAAACTATTTTTATTGCAGTGTTTATTGTTTTTGTATCATACTAAGGGAAAACTTAGGACACACTAGGACATTCATACACACACATGCATGCACACATACATCTTTATCCATTACAAATAATACGTGAGTTCATCATATGTTCTATGCCTTTTTCTGGCATGGTGGATTGAATAAGAATGGTCCCCATAGGCACATATATTTAGTGCTTAGGTACCAGGGTGTGACACTATTTAAAGGAATTACAAGGATTAGAGTGTGGTTTTATTGGTGAAAGTGTGTCACTAAAAGTCGACTTTGACATTTCAAAAGCTCATGGTAGGTCAAGCTCTCTCTCTCTGTGTCTCCATGTCCTCTCTCTCTTTTCCTTTCTTTCTTCATACCTTCTCTCCTTCCTCCCCCCTTCCCTCCCTCCCTAACACACTTTCTCTTGGCCTGTGGATCAGGATACAGCTACTGCTCCAGTACCACCATGCTTCTGGCCATGATAATAATAGACTGAACCCCTGAAACTATAAGTCCCTAATTAAAGTTTTCCTCACAGACTTGCCTTGGTCATGGTGTCTCTTTACAGAAATAGAATGGTGAGTAAGACACCTAGGGAACAGTAAACTCTTCACCCTAGATAGGGCAGTGACAGACTAAAGAAATTACTCCATCCAAGTCCAGCGTGGTGAAACTATGAGTACACTGAAGTTTTCTGCTGGAACATGGTTCACTAACAAGAGCATCGGTGACTCAAAAGCAACTGGATCCCTGAAAAGTACCATCACAAAAAAAGTGACCCCAAGTCAGCAACACGAGTGTCTCATCCTCAGCCAACTTTGTGCATTCTAGTTTCTTCTCTAGGACCTCCCACGATAATATTTATCTTGGAAGGGATAGGGTTAAGGGGTGGTGGTTGGGACCTCTGTAGAGGGGATGGTGACCCTCCCTCTCTCCTTCTACTGTGGAATGTCTACAGTCCCATGGCCCTTGCTTTAGAGCTAAACAAAACAATCAGATTGTTTTGCTTACTTTGTTGCCATGACGACAGCTCTGCTTTATGATGGCAATGGCCATATTATGCCTGGAGGAAATAGCCATACTGTTACATAATGATCACAGAAGTCAAGGCCCAGGCACAGAAATCTGTTGTATCCTTATCCATTAGCACTGACTAAAAGAGAAATGAATTTGAGAAAATTGCCTCATTAGTAACAGTATCATAAGGAATGGACTATTTAGACCTAATCTAACAAAAGAGGTATAACAGGAGTACATTGAAAATACATATGCTCATCAGGTAAACGAAGATCTAAGTAATGGAAAGACACTCTTTGTCTGTGCTCTGAATGACTTAAAGTTATGAAAATGGCAGTTCTTCTCCTAAAGAGCTCTACAGATTCAACACAATGACTATAAAGTATATACTGATAGTCATTAAAAAGATAAAATTGTCTATAAAAAGAAAACCTTTTATAGAAGCTGACAAACTTGCCTTTAAAATTTGTATAGAGCTTCAAGAGTTATAAAATAGCAGACATTTAGAAAGGAAAATAAAGATATAATTTATTTACTGATTTCAAAACTTGTTACAACACTACATACAGTAACGAAGACATTAGAGAAATAGCCATATCTAAATCTCTAGCCCAGTGGTTCTCAACCTTCCTAATGCTGTGACCCTTTAATACAGGTCCTCATGTTGTGGTGATCCCCAACCATAAAATTCTTTTCATTGTGTCTTTATTATAACAGCAATTTTTCTACTGTTGTGAATCATGATGTAATTTTTGATTTTTTAATTTTTGATGTAATCATGATTTTTGGAGACAGAGATTTGCCAAAGCAGCCACAACCTACAGGTTAGGAACTTCTGCTCCAGATAGACAGATACAGATAAAGGTATATGCAGAGATAGACATGGATAATGTAAAGTATTATGGTGGGGGATTTGGGGTGGGTTGGCGAAAGGATTCACCCTGTAAAACAGAGAACCAAGAAAACCTTTACTTAGCACACTGCAAAGAGAACCAGATATAGAAGTCACAGAAAAGCCTCTTATGTACAGCAGTAGTTGTGTGTGTGGGTTTCCATCATGGAGGGGTATGGTTCTCATCCTATCAAAGTGAGTCACATTTGTATGAAGTTTCCAGGTATATAATTCTTGACATGCGAAGACAGTGGCCGGTGGTGTAGGGTTGCAGCTAATTTTGTCAGGATACATCATTCTTCTATTCTGGTTTCACTGTTTGAGTAGAATGAGGTCACAGGTTTTCTTTGGGGGGATCTGTTTTGAACCCAGCTCACACTGGGACCTTGTTCTTTTTTTTCTGCTCTTTCAATCATGGTCTTCTAGTACGCTCCACTCTGATGGAGCAAGAAGCCCCAATCTCGTGATATTAGAGGCCTCTTCTCAAGTAGCTTCTTCCACCTGAGCTGGCACACTGACACACTGTCTCTACCTACCATTTACTTCTCTTGTAGAGGCCCACGAGATGCAACAAAAAGTAAACCGTATTCGAGGCTAGTTTTGCTCAATGTTCTGGGCTGTGTGGGACAGGGGATTTAAGTAGTGCATCTCCTGGCAAGGGTCAAAAGCCTGGCCGAAGAATCATCTGAAGAGGGAAATGCTGAACTCGAGAAGGAACAAACTTGGTTAGAAGGTTTGAAATGTAGGGACCGAGTGTAGGAAGTAGAAAGATGGCTATGAGTGGCCCCAGGAGAAGCAACCAGGACAACTAGGACCAGATGTTTATTTCAAAATCCCACCAATCAAATCCCCCCCTTTTTTTCTGTACTTCCCAAGATTATACCTGTATCTGATGATATTTTGTTGATGTGTTGCACTGTTTGACATTTTCACATTTGCTTGTGTGAACTCAGTATTCTTTTAGCATGAAGCACATTCTACCGTTAGCCTCAGTCAGCCAATCTAGAGCTGGTTGTCACACAAGTGTAACCGCTGAAATGAATTCAATTGTTCCCATGTCATTTGAAGTTCTTGGACTATCACAGCGGTTTGGTTTGTGAGTGCTAAGGATAGTCTTTGAACAACAACAAGAAAAAAAAAATAGAGGAAGAAGGTTGGCCTAATGGCCAAGTATTCCCCATTAGGGAAGACATTGTGAAGACAAGAGCTTGTTGTGCATGGGGACAGGAAATCTGGAATTTGGAGGCGATACCATGAAGCAGAAGAAAATAAACAAAGATTTTTATATGTGGCCATCAGTATGTACCAGTTTTTCTGGTACTTACTGGAGATCCTTTCTATCTTGGCTGAAGCTGCTTATCTGAATGACTGCCTTTGTGCGTCTTTGGGTTCACTTGGTCCCCCATCTGACCTGGGTTAAGATAGAATACTAATTGAGGTCTGGCAGAAATTAGTTTTTAGTAATAGTTACTATTTTATTCTCTGGCTATTCTGTCCTAGATGTTTAAGACAGTGTAGGTGGCCAGGATGAACTTCTTGGTCATGCTGGGTCTCCACAAGGGTTACTTTTGTGGTTTTAGGAGGAGTTCTGTGTATCCTGTAGCTTTCCTTTACCAGTTATGGCACCTGTTGGGATAGATCAGCTTCTCACTGACTGTCTTAGGGGGTTCTATTGCTGTTATAAAACATCACCAAGTAAAACACCAAAAGCAACTTGGGGAAGAGAGGATTTATTACAGCCCTCAGGTAAAAAAAAAAAAAAAGTTTTGTCACTGAGGGAATGGAGGTGGGAACCTGGAGGCAGGAACTGAAGCAAAGGCAGCCATGAAGACTGCTTGCTGGCTTGCTCTTCATGTCTTGCTCGGCCTGCTCTCTTATTCTATTCAGGACCCTGTGTCCAGGCATGGTATTTAAGCCAGTTTTTTGTAAATGCTATTAAAGAAGGCAGAGAATTATATTGAAAACAGAAAATTTTAAATAACATCTTAAGAAAATGTGTTAACAGTTGGATAGGTATTTTTGTCATTTTATCAACAAACATAATAATAATTTTACATTTGTATGCATTTAAATGAATTTGGATTAAGTACATAAACATTTTCTTACTTATAAGCCAATTTGAATCAAACCTTCTTAGGGAGGATTTTGTACTTAACATATAACAAAATGTAGTATGCAGAACAAAAACATCAAATTATAGACACAGGCTACCAATGAGCCAGCAGACAGGATACATGTAATCAATTATATCAAATCAACAATTATGAGTACTCTAACAAAGAAACTCAAAGGATATTTAATATAATTATATTCCACCAGAATATACCATTAGTAAAAACATGTAGACAATTTTACAGATGTAGAGCTTAGCCTAAATATTGAGAGGCGGCAATGAAGGCAATGATGTCAAAGGTGAAGTGTATTATGGAGACTTAAGAAATGAGATGATTAGTGTTAGAAAGGAAACGATGACACAGGAACTAGAATTGGGGTCATTTATTTGGTGAGGACAGATTTGATGGCCTTTTAATGAGCATAAGACATTTCATTCTCAGGGCCTGAGAATCAAATTTACTTCAGTTTCTGAGAATACATCCTATTGGTGAGTCTGAAGGGATTTGTCCCATGTTGAGACAGTGGATCTGTGACTCCAGTTCCTGAAAGGGCAACAGTCCAGGGTAAAGGGGTTTGTGGCATTCCTAAGGGACTCAAGATGAAACGTTCAAAAGGCGTGTCTTGTTTCCTGAAAGGAACTCCAGATGGCACTCCTCCTTTCATAAGAACCATCTGGTGATGGAGCCAACTGTTACAGTGAGGATCTGGAGCAAGGAAGATCCACCGATGTGGCATCGGAGAAATGCTCAGATGAGTAGGAAGACTGAGGCCTCAGAAGGGACAGCCAAAAGAGAAGGAAGGGAAAATTTACAGGCACACCTTCTATGAAGTGGATAATCCATCCAGCAGTAGCTGCTGCGTGGTGTGCAGTGGGAGCCAAGAAGAGAGAAACTGTCCTAGGGCGCCAGAGTTACTTTGGCCAGAGATCTTCTGTTTCCAAGGGAGGAGGGCCTCTCCACTGAAATATCTGTTAATAATGTCGGGCCCGTGTCCCAAAGGCCTGTGGGAGGTTTTCAAGAGCACAGCAGTTCAGTGAAGGCCCCAAGGAAGTAAGAGAATGTTTCCAGATCAGGTGAGAATTAGTAAAGATATAGGAATTTTAAGTGCACTAGATTACCCTAGTAAGGGGAACAGGGACTATTTCTGACATGAATTCAATGGTGGGCTCTTTGAACTCCCCATCCCTCAAGGGAGAGCAGCCCTGCTAAGCCACAGAAGAGGACTTTGTAGCCAGTCCTGAAGATACCTGATAAAACAGGGTCAGATGAAAGGGGAGGAGGTCCTCCCCAATCAGTGGACTTGGAAAGGGGCAGGGAGGAGATGAGGGAGGACCGGTGGGATTGGGAGGGAATGAAGGAGCAGGATACAGCTGGGATACAGAGTTAATAAAATGTAACTAATAATAAAAATAAATAAAAAAGAAAATAAAAAATAAAAAATAAAGTGCACTAGACAGAAATACAGACTCTCTCAAATTTAAGAGCCACATGAAAATCACACTGTCAGGAGGTTGAATATTTCCCCCAGAATATATGCTAAAATTTAATTACCATTGAACTACTGTTAAGGACTAAGACCGTAAATTATTGCCCTCATTTTTATGGCTCTAGTCTCCTGAATTAACTAATGCTGTTATCACAGGAGTGGGTTAAAGATTAAAAGCAATGAATTTTGCCTAATATCCTTTTCCATTTTTAACCTGCCTCCTACCGTGTATATGTGTATACATGTGGATGTGTGTGTGTGTGTGTATGTGGATGTGTGTGCAGATGCGCGTGCTTCTGTGTGCATGGAGGCCAGAAAAAAATACTGGATCCCTCAAAGCTGCAGTTTCGGGCACTTGTGAGATGCACAACTTGTTACAGGGGAACGGGGATCCAAGCTCTGGGTTTTGTGAGCACACAGTGAGTACTCTAAGCCGCCTCACCACCTCGCTAGCCCTCACCTTGTTCTTTGTATCAAGCACTTGCTCGCTGACCTTTTCACCATATCCCTAAGGTTTATTATTCCAATCTTAAAGAAGAAGTAGTTTAAAATTTAGCTGTTTAACATTTAGACAGAGCACAACAAAAACGATCAGACTTCTAGACCATGCTGTCAACCTTCCCGGCTTCCAGAATCGTGAAGCCGTTAGTTTCTATCTTTGTAAATGACCCAATCTATGGTATTCTGCTTCATCAGGAGAAAATGGGCTAAGATATCTTACATTCTCACCTTTCCTGCCAACATATCACTTTCCACGAGAGCAAAAGAAGTGTTAGCTATGTGGAAAGGAGATTTTTATATACGTACTTATGCATAGAAATTTGCTCAGAATGCTTTGATTGACATCAAAACTCTCAAGATCCTCGGAAGCTTTTGGTATCAGAATAAATTCACTAAAAGACAATCCAAAAGAGCGAGCCTCATTCATCACTAATGTGCAGCATTATGCACTTGTCTCATCTGAAGCAGAGTAAAATGTTGCTGCAGTCAGGCCCGAAGCGAGCCGGAACACAAAATGGCTTTCGGTAAAACCCACCGCCTGACAGCTCTTCTGCCTCTCTGTTGTCTTAGATAGCGCAATCACCCACAAGAGGACTGCACAGTCTCTGGCCGCTCGGAGGAGACAAAGACATGTTATCTGCCTGCCAGGAAGCTGTCCGGGGTGGGAGCCTTGTATATCCAGCTGCAGGATTGTACCGGTGGCAGTTGTTTGACAGGACACGGGAAGGATGTCGGCAGAAGATTGTGGGGTCATCCTAGGCCAAGCTTCTCAAGTTCTCCTTCGGCTCCTTTTAAAGCCTGTAGGGCTGACTACATGCGTGTGGGTTCAAGCTACGATAGAAGTGAATCATAGGGTGGAAACGAGCACTCTATCTGACGCGCATTTTAGGCTCATTTCTTCGGGCGCTGACCCCAAACAGTTACTTTCTGTGGGAGCAGCGGTGACTAGCAAGTATTGGTAGAGAATTTCTATTTTACCCAGTGATCTGACATAAGTGATGTCTTCTCAGGGAAAGCAAACAGCACCTGAAAATTGGCATGGCAGAGGTCAATAGCCTGTTAAATGAATTGCAGAAACTGGGCTTAGGTTTCTAAAATTTAAATTTCACTGCTTGTGAAAAAAGTGCAACGCTAAACTTCACCCTTCTTCCTGCGTGTTGATGATGCGGTTGCACGTGGTGGGTATGTTTTTGGGCCTGAGTGATGATGTTCAGGGCCAAGATTCTGATGCCCTACTGCGAAGCTTGGGAGCCAAATGTGGAAGACTAATCTGCCTTCTTTCTCTTGTTTCTATTTTAATCTGATTTTGTTTAGGTTTTAACTTACCGTAGCATATATTTTATAAGCTCCCTGCCCCTAATCCTTTTGTAATAAAACGGGGCTGAAAATAACCCCACTTTAGTGACGTAGGACAGCTGGTTGTTGGTTGTCCTGCGCTGCGTAGTGTGGTAGTGCGTAATTCCTGGAATGATACGCAGGGAACGGGAGGCAGTCTTAACCCATTGTTTAGGAGCTCCAGTCTCTTCACTTCTTTAAGACGACGCCTGAATTACAAAAAGGAGGTTCTCTGTAGCGTCTGGGAGAGTTTCTCACTTTAGTAGGTGCTGGAAGCAGCTATTAAGTGTTGCTTAGTATCTTGGTATGTGGCATACTGTACGTGAGATATTGCTTCACTGCGTCAGCCTGGGTCCTCCTATCAGCAATCCTCTAACTTATGCTCTATCACCGTCACCAATCTTGTTTTACAAATGAGAACACAGGTGAGCGAATGGTTAAGTTTCTTGCCCAGACTCACACTGGTTAGAAGCAGCAGCCAGCACTTGAAGCCCCAGCTACACAGCATCACCCTGGACAAGACAGCTATACACACACATCGCTATCTGACTCTCTGCCCTGAAGTAGCATGCATCAGAGACAGGAGGTTAAAAGTGTCCTTCGGAACTGAGTTCAGATACCATGAGCTAGATTATTTGTTGTGATTGTTTTTCAAGACAGTTTCTCGGTGTAGCCTTGGCTGTCCTGAACTTGCTTTGTAGACCAGGCTGGCCTTGAACCCACAGAGATCCGGCTGCCTCTGCCTCTGCTGGGATTACAATAGTGAGCCACTGCATCCGGCTCATGAACTAGATTTTCTTTTCTTTTCTCTCTCTCTTTTTTTATGAACTAGTTTTTCTAGAAGACTATACATGATTATTTTTCTCATACTCTGGGTAAGAACCACTGAAATAGATGAGTCTGTGATTTCTAGTCATAAGCTAGAATATACTTCAAGGACTATATTCTGCTCAGCCTCTTTTAAGTCTTTGAAATATAAAAAAAATAATAATTGAAATGAGGATAGTGTCGTAGTGACAAAATAAACCATGAACCAAAGAAACCAAACCACACAGGTCCTTTGTTACCATTCCTTGCCATAAATGATACCACAATTATAACAGAGACTGACCCATATTCTAGGGGCAATAGAAATTCAGTAAAAGTGACAGCATTCAGAGGAAAATTTCAGGGACTTTCATTTGCAAAGGATGGCACTGAATCGTTTGAAATCTACCACCTGGTAAGGAAATGGTACCAAATAATCCTGAATGTTGATAACTCAGGCGGTGTGGTCCTTTGCCTGAGACTGGCCCCAAAAGGCTCCTATGTCTGAATGATTGGTCCACAGTTACTAGAACTGTTTAGGAAAAGGTTAAGAGGTGTGGGTTTTTATTGGAGGTCACTGGGGTTGACCTTTGAGGTTTCAAAAGCCCACACTAGGCCCAGCCTCTCTATCTCTCTGCCTGCTCCTTATTGATTAGACGTGAGTGCTCAGCTACTGCTCCATCAGCACGCCTGCTGTCACGCTCCTTGCCATGATTCTCTTGGACTAGCCCTCTGAAACTGTAAGCAAGCCCCCAGTTAAGTGCCTTCCTATATGGGCCACACTGGTCAAGGCGTCTTGACCAGTAGAAGAGTAACCAAGACAGGCAAAAACAAAGTTAACATTTTCCCTGATAGGAAACAAAGAGTTTGACAGAAATAGGCTATAGAGATGCTCTAGTAAGATTACTGAGCTGGACTCGCTTTGTAGACCAGGCTGGCCTCAAACTCACAGAGATCTGCCTGCCTCTGCCTCCCTGAGTGCTGGGATCAAAAGTGTGCACCACCACACCTGACTCTTGAATAATGTCCTAAGTGAAACTTTCCAAAGCTTTAAAAGCATCCGCCTGTACAGGCTGCTCCCCATGTGTCCTGGAAGGGGCAGTATGAAGAAAGGCTTCCACGTCTTTATTAATGACACTCTTCCGGGCCTTAGCTTGCCAGGGAGGCCTGATCTGTTCTGTGGGGTGAGGGAAGCAGATGGACATGGAGGCGGCTTGCAGAGTCCTGCTCACTACAGAAGGCTCCATGGCCTGGCCTTACGATTCAGTGAGCAAACACGGACACTGTACCTGTGAGGCCAAGATTTGATATGTTGACTTGCTGTTTACTTTGTTCTTTTGTTTTTCTGTTTGTGTCTACTTTCAGAGATTAAAAAACAACAACACTCCACCCCCAACTCATTGAGTGTTAACTTTCAATGGTTACCTTAGGCAGTTGCTCCATTTCTTTAATTATTTTTACTTATACAATGAAGATAGTGGTCACTACTAAAACTCTGTTTCTTTTACAAGGGAGTGCATCTTTTAAAAGGGCTACCTTCCACTGAGTATAACAAAAAGTAGCCAAATGTTAATTAAAAAACAACACACTGACATTACGTCATAATGTCGTCATTAACAGAAGTTTCCCCAAAGGTAAGATACTCTACAAATAATAATAGATGCAAGGGACTGGAGAGTCAGCTCAGCAGTTAAGAACCTTGGCTGCTCTTGCAGAGGACCTGGGTTGGATCCCCAGAGCCCACATGGCAGCTCACACCATCTGAAACTCCAGCCCCAAGGGATCTGACGCCCTCTTCCAGCCTCTGCAGGCACCGTACATACGTAATGCTCAGATACACACAGGCGAAACACCCACACACATAAAATAAAAATAAAGAGAACAATAAAAATGCAGATACAAAATAAATTCTTACTCATACTAATTGAATTTACAAATACCGTCATGTTTTCTTTTTTTAATATAATTTTTTATTTCTTTACAATTTATTCACTTTGTATCCCAGCTGTAGCCCCACCCTCCCTCCTCATCCCGCCCTCCCTCCTACCTTCATGTTTGCAATCCCACCTGGAATACAAGTTTCATGTGGAAAAAGAAGGGGAGAGGGAGTCACGAAAAGCTACTTGGCACTGCCATGTACTCACAACAATCAGGATCTCATGGCCTACTGTCTCCAAGGCCAGAGTGCTGTGACACGCAAGCTATCACAATGGCATCGCTTTTGCCTAAAAAGGAAAAGAATGAAAAGAAAAGAGAGTTCACGTTTTGGGCATCCAGATGTGTTAAATAGTATGTCAGGGGTGTTTACATAATATATCATTTAAATCCCGATAATGGTTTCGAGACATAGCTATTTTTACAGGAAAGTCACTTGAAGTTCAGAGAGACTGAATCCCTTGTCAAGAACACACTGTCAGTAAGTTAGAGTTTGACTGACTATCTGAAGACCCTAAAATCCAGCTAAGTCTTTCCGGCCTTATTGCTTCCCCACTGTCATGGGTTACGTTTGGTGAGGAGAATAGTGCTCGCACACAGAAGCCACAGAATGTTTTAATTTCTGATGCAATAAGCTTTTATGCTCTCATCGTAAAGGCCTCTTTAAAATAACGTATATAAAAATATACACCACCACTGACAGAAGCGCTGTTCCCATAGATATTAGATGGCCTGAGGTCTCACTTCAGCTCCAGGGTGACTGAGTTTTGTCTAATGTTTGGTAATGCATTTGTCTTAGGGTCAAATGGAAAAGTGACAGCAGTATCAGGTCATAACTCTAAAAAGAATAAAGAAAGCGCCTAGCCTGAGGACAAGAAGACAGCAATAGAAATGCACTCTGTACAAATGTGTCTCAAAACACATCTCAGTTCTGCAAGGCAAAGAAAGAAGGAGAGACCGAGAAAATCTTACTTCTTTGCTATAAAAGGAGGAAATAACCCATTAAGTGACATTGAAAATGTTTATGTAATTTAAATTCCCTTATGTGTTTGTTTTTTGTTGAAAACACACACACACACACACACACACACACACACCTATCATACACATACCATACCCACACTGCCCACAGCACACACATACTCACCATTCAGTCTTTCCACAGCATACGTACATATGCACACCCATCATGCACATACTTATTGCACCATACACACATCCACACACATATACACACCACACACATACAACATACTATACATACACATACATGCCACCACATACATACATCACAAACCACCCCCCCCACACACATACACATTGACCACGCACACACATACACAGCACTCCACACACACAGAGACCCAGACACAAACATGCACACACACAGAGACCCAGACACAAACATGCACACACACAGAGACCCAGACACAAACATGCACACACACAGAGACCCAGACACAAACATGCACACACACAGAGACCCAGACACAAACATGCACACACACAGAGACCCAGACACAAACATGCACACACACATAGACCCACACACTCCCGTGACTTTTCTCTAAGTAAATGTACATAGGTAACTGCTATCTAGTTCAAGAACTAGCAACTTGTGATAGCCCATGGTTTTCCTCCCGCCTCCAGCCGTGACCCTCCGACTTCTAACACTTGATCAGCCTTACCTGCCTCTGACCTTCACGAAAAGTAGAATCATGTAGTATGTGCTGTTGGCGTCTGACTTCTGCGGGACATAATGGTGTGAGATTCCTCCATGCTGGAACACGCGGAAGTTGTTTGTGTTCACTGCCGAACAACATGTCATTGTTTGAGTAAGACACAGCCAGTTTATCCTTTTTGGGTTTGTTGGTGTTTAGACTGATGGCCGCTTTAACTTTTATTAAGGTTTAAGAGCGACACATGACTTTTGCTGTATCCATTGCAGTCAGACCTAGAAAATGGAGTTGCTGAGTAGTTGACTGTATGCTTGTATATATAGCCTTTAATATTTATTTTGGAAATATTTCCCAAAATTTCTTTAATCATTTACACTCATACTAGAACCATGTTCCAAGTGCTCCATACCTTTGTCAGGCTTGGGATTGTCAGTCTGTCAAATTGTAGCCATTCTGAGAGAATATGGTGGCATCTCATTGTGCTTTCAATTTGTGCTTCCCCAGTGAAAGATAAGCTAGCTCATTGAGCACGGTGGTACACACCTGTAAACCCAGCTCTTAGGATCAACAGTCAAGAAGATAAAGTGAGTTCAAGACCAGACTGAGCTCTATGAGCTACGTGTCCAAAATAAAAGCAAAAAAGATGATTATTGGTATATGGATATGCTTCTTTGTGAAGTCTCCATCAAGACTTCCAACATTTTTCTGTGTTCTGTGTTCCCTAGCTTTTCTATTCTAAGCATTGAATCGTCAAAAACTTCCTCTTTTTCTTCTTTCCCTTGATATTTTGATTGTGAGTCTGGTGTTGGCAGTAGTTTGACTGAGAAATGTCCCCATAGTGTCTGATATTTGGACGCTTGGACCCCAGCTAGTGGCTTTGTTGGGAGATATGTTACCTGCGGTGGACTTTGAGTTTAAACCCTCAAGCCATTGCCAGTTTACACTTTCTGCGTTGTGCTTAGGCTCAGGATGTGAGTTCTCAGCAGCTTGTTCCTGCTGCCAGGCCTCTCTCCGTGATGGACTCATAACACTCTGGAACCATAAGCCAAAATAAACTCTGTCTTCCATTAGTTGCTATAGGTAGCTACTACATGCATGTGCCGTAAACATCATTGTTTTTGTTTATTTTTTTTTTAATCAACAGAAGTCTTACTATAGCACAATTCATCAAAATTTCCCCCTTGACTGGTGTCTCCTCTATCTTGCTGATGAAAACTGTCCCTCTCCAGGCTCATAGAGACATTCTTACTTCTGTAAACTGTTCTATTTTTTTTCTATCACATTTTAATCTCAACACCCAGCCTTTTGTCTATGGTGTGATTTTCCTTTATATTTTCATTTTTTAGGAAACTCTCAATTCTAGTCAATTATCCAGGGTTAGAAGTCAGAGTTCAGAATGGGCACAAAAGTGAGAAAAAAAATCATTTAATGGGAAGCAGTCTAAAAATATTAATTATGTTTGGGTTTGAGTATGGAATCCTTCAGAAAATATATTGGGAGCTGTCCCTGAGAACAGTAGATTTTTTTCTGCAGATTTAGGAAAGAGATGCCGAGTGGTATTTGAACAGCAGGGACCATGGAACCTCTAGATTCTCACTGTGGCAGGAAATAAAGGGACTTTGTACTTGGAAAAAAAGTTCAGAAGCCTCAGCAAGGATTTTGGAAACAACAATAACAAAAAGAAAGTGGTTCATACCTCATCTCTGTCCTTGGCCAGCTGGTACCAATGTCGCAATTGATCTCACTGTGGAAAGTAAAACATATCTCTTGGTTTCAATGGAGGAAGCCAGTGGTTCCCACTTCCTCATCCCCAGCAGTTACGATACTGCGTATCACGTCATGGGAGCTGAATGTTAGGTGGCCTTTGCATCACGTTTCTTACTTGTCAACTAGACAAGTTTAGAGGCTCCAGGGAAAGCAGATGATGACAAGGTCATTTGGAAACCAAGAAAGTCAAAGACTGACTGCGTTTATAACTTGGTCAAAGCAAACCTAAAAGAGGAAGCTGAATGTTAATACCCGAGAAACTCCACCATTGTTAAGGTTCTTAAAAGACCAGAAACAACCTTAAAGTGACTGAGAGCACTGTAGTTCTAGAAACCTAAAAATTTGTAAATTTCTACATGGTTCAGTATAGTATATCATGTGGAGATGCCTCCCCAAAAACTGGCTTACTATTAACTGCTAACTTTATTAGAAAAAAGCAAATAAGAACTAATAGAACTCATCTTCTCGGAGCTTAGCCCGAATATTTAAGGATGAGTCTTCAAATTACGTATAACATGCTATGAAAACTTTATGCTACTTTACAGTGTATTCATTCTAAGATGATTTTTCTTCTGCTATTGAACTTGCTCAGGTCAAGAGCCTCTTCTATTTCATCATTATTCATTTCACACATGAAAAAGCAGGCTGTGTATGACTTCACAGTTCACCAGATTGCAGGTAGGCACAGTCTGAGAGATCCTAGACAGTACTGCTTCTAAGTGAGAGTTCTAAAGTCACCCCCATAATGAGAATCATTGTTATAATACCAAAAAGATAGAAAGTCAACTGAGGAACAGTGATGTCAACAAGAATAGGGAAGATGCTGGGTTGTTTGTTTGTTTGGGGAAGATGCTGAGAGTTTTTGTTTTTATTTTATTTTACTTATTTTTTATTCACTTTACATACCGGTGGTAGCCCTATTCTTCCTCCCCTCCCAGTCTCTCCTTCTCTCACTTCCCCTCCCTCTTCCCTATTTTTTCAGGAAAGGGGATCTCCCTTTCCCATCCACCCCAGTTCATTAAGTCAAATCAGGACTGAGCATATCCGCTTCCCCTGTGGCCTGGTAAGGCAGTCCCACCAGGGAAAAGTGATCAAAAAGCTGGAAAGAATGCAGATAACCTAGAACCCCTGCACAGATATAGCCCATGGCAGCTCAGTCTCCAAGTGGGTTCCCTGGTAAGGGGAAAACGGACTGTCTCTACATGAACATGGCTCTTTGATCACCTCCCTTGGGGGGGGGGGAGCAGCTTTACCAGGCCACAAAGGAAGACAATACAGTCAGTCCTGATGAGACTTGATAGGCTAGAGTCAGATGGAAGGGGAGGATGACTTCCCTTATCAGTGGACTTGGGGGAGGGCCATGGGAGGAGAAGAGGGAGGGAGGATGGGATTGGGAGGGGAGGGAGGAGGCTACAGCTGGGATACAAAGTGAATACATTGTAATAAATAAATAAATAAATAAATAAATAAATAAATAAATAAATGGAATGGAAAAAGAAAACAGCTTGCAAGAGTGTCCTTGTCACATGGGGTCCCTGCTTCCCTTACTAGAGGACCCAACTGCCTAAACTGCTTAAACTGAGGCCTAAACTGCCCATCTGCTTCATCTTTGTAGGGGACCCAAGGTCCTGTCCATGCATGATCCTTGGTTGACGCTTCAATCTCAAGCAAGCCCCTCTGGGCCCTAATTAGTTGTCTCTGTTGGTCTTCTTGTGGAGCTCCTGTCACCTCCAGGTCCTTTCTCTTTCCTCCCACTTTTCCACAAATGTCCTTACACATCACCCAATGTTTGGCTGTAACTCTCTGCATCTGTTTTGGGGCACTGTCTCTCAGAGGACAACTCTGATAGGCTCCTGTCTGCAAGCTTAGCACAGTATCATTCATAGTGTCTCAATTTGCTCCATCTTTATCCCTGCACATCTTATAGGCAGTGTAAATTTTGGGTCAAGGTTTTCGTGGGTGGGTTGGTGTTCCCCTCCCCCTACTAGGAGATTTTCTAGTTAGTTGGTGTCCTCTTTTCTCTCTATGGCCTCTGCTACTAGGAGTCTCAGCTTGAATCCCCCTCATATCCTCCCAGGAGCCTACCCTGACTTACATCTCCTGTTTGTCATAGAGATGCCCACATCCTCAGTTTCTCTTTTCTCTCCAGGCCTTCTGTCCTCTTATCCCTCCTCTCCTCAGGTCTGATCTCCACCCTGATATCTCTCTGTGCCACCTCTTCCACCGTGTTCCCTCATGTCCCTCAACCAAAGCATAGATAAAGAAACTGTGGTATATTTACACAGTGGAACACCACTCAGCTATTAAAAACAAAGACATCATGAAATTTGCAGGCAAATGAATGGAACTAGAAAAGACCATACTGAATGGGGTAACCCAGACTTAGAAAGGCATACATGGCATCTACCCACTAGATTTTATCCATATGGTTACAGGATAAACATACTACAAGGCACAGACCCAAAGAAGATAAGTAACAGGGAGGATGCATAAATCTCACTCAGAAGGGGAGATAGAATAGACAGAGGTACTGGCTGAAGAGAGATGCTGTTTCAAATCCTTGATTTTTTAAAGTGCTTAAGAGTAATATGGTGATATATGATAGTTAACAGAACAGGTGAGTTCAATGGGCTTTTTTACTGTGGGGCCAGAGCACATTTTTCTTGGCAGAATAATTAAAGTCAACTGTACTGGAAGAAACAGTTTCCTAAAAATAGGATACTCAATAGATCTTCCAGTACAAAACAACTTGGCAAGATCAGAGAACACCTGGAACCACAATCCCATCCCATCTACGCTCCGTGCTACACCGTTCAAGTGTTTGGACTCTGAGTATGTGATTGATTACACATGCAAATTGAAACAAATGATGCATCCCCAAAGGAACTCTGGGGAGCACTTTCCACTTGTAAGCATACCCGTGGGGCCCATATTTTATAGATGTCAAGGCTAATTAAGATAGGGAAAGAAGCTTCGTGGCGGATTTGCAGGGCTTTACTTCTGCGAATTCTGGTCTCTCAAACGTACATTTGCTCATTCCTCCTCTTTTCATAGTTGAGAGAAGTTAGCATTCTTGATGCAACCAGCTGGATTGGCATAAAGTCCTTGAGGAACAAGGGAGTAGAAGAAAAATCTATAATATATGACCTATTGTCAGGGAACCTGTCAGGCAAATGAACTGCAATGCTGTAAGAAATGCAAATGCCAAAATGAGAAGTCTGATTTACAAAAAAATTTTTTTTTTAAATAGGGAAGTTAGTTGTTTATTAGTATTTATTCATAGAGCAACTAAGAATGCTATCCTCCCTATTAAAAAGAGCCCATGTAAAAAAGATATTGAAAAACACAAAATTAAATGTCGGCAATCAGAATGAATTGATAGAAGTCATCAGGTTAGAGTGAAGCCTGGCAACCCTTAACAGATCAGACACGGTTAGCTCCCCAGCATTTACCATGTTTTATGAGTGTCTCATTTACATATGTAGTTTTATTCAGCTCTTAATTACTACATATTAAGACAGAAATAAGGATATTTTTATTTCTTTGATTCTAGAGCACAATGTTTACAACTGTGAAAATTAATGACAGTGTAATTAAAGTTTAGTTTTGCACATATATGACAGCAAGTTACACAGCTTAAGCTCAATACTTCTACACTCTAAGAAAAGAGAGATTTTATTTAAGAATGTTTACAACTTACAAAAGTATAGGGAAAACAATTGCTTCATCAGAATATATGTAGATAGGTCAACAGAATTATATCATGTGTCCTAACACTGTAGGTTGACAGTGCCTTATGTTATGTGTCCATACCTTATCAACTTGGGAATGTATCCTGGGAAATAATTCTTAAATCTTTTTTTATAAACTGTAAAAATACTCTTCCTCATGTAGACACTAGGCTGCTGTAATTGCATATAACTATTTCATAAGATAAAACCAGGGGAATATGTGTGCAAAGGTACAAAAAAAAAAAAAAACTCTCACAGCAAATGTCACTCTAGTCAGGTACTCAGAGAAATTTATGCAGTTTCCAAAACCCCTTTGCAAACACTCTGTGCCAAACAGGGCAGGAAAAAGGCCTTTACTTCATATGTTTTTGAAGTTTCAAACAGGGCTAGCAAAGGAAGTAGTATAGATATATGTCTTAGCTTGGGTTCTGTTGATGTGAAGAGACACCATGACCACAGCAACTCTTGTAACAAAAAACGTTTAATGGGGGCTAGCTTCAGTTTCAGAGGTTTAGTCCATCATCATCATCATCATGGTGGAAAACATGCAGCAAGCAGACTGAAAATGGTGCTGAAGAAGGAGCTGAGAGTTCTACATCTTGATCGGCAGACAATGGGGAAAAAGACTACCGCAGTGGGCATGGCTTGAGCATCTGAGAACTCAGAGTCTGCCCTCAGTGACTGCTTTTTCCAGCATGGCCACACCTCCTAAAGTGCTATTCCCTATGGCCAAGCATTCAAACACATGAGTCTATGGGGGCCATTCCTATTCAAACCACCACAACATGCAAAGTAAGAGCAAGTTACCAAAAAGTTGAATTAAAATCTGAGAAAGTGGCATACTACAGGCTCATAGAGGACCACAAATTAAATATCTTATCCCTATCCTTAGCCCTACAGTATCATGTAACTTTTGAAAAGAGAACAGATTGGGACCTAAACCTAGAAAGCATTTTTTCACTAATAAGTCTCCATTTAAAGCTATATTTTTTAAAAAGTGAAACATGGGAGAAAAAGAAAGTTGTTTATTCTGAAATGCATAATTTTCTTTTATTACAACTCAATATAAGTTGATAAATTTGTTTACTGACTTTAGGTAACATGGAACTTCTTGTATAGAAAATTTTTATGGGCTGGTGATGTCAAATCTGTCATAAACCAAGATGGCAATAGGAAAAATCTCAAGGTGTACTATAGAGCAATAGTAATAAAAACTGCATGGTACTGGCATAGAAACAGAATGGTGGATCAATGGAATAGAATAAAAGACCCCAGAAAAAAACCCCCACACATATGGATACTTGATTTTTTACAAAGAAGCCAAAACAATACAATGGAAGACAGACAGCATCTTCAACAAATGGTGCTGGTCTAACTGGATGTCTGCATGTAGAAAAATGAAAATAGATCCATATTTATCATGCTGCACAAAACTATTAAGTCCAAGTAGATCAAAGACCTCAACATAAAACTAGGCACACTAAATCTGTTAGAAGAAAAAGTAAGGAAGAGTCTTGAACTCATTGGCACAGGAGACAACTTCCTGAACAGAACACCAACAGCACATGCTCTAAGATCAACAATCAATAACTGGGATCTCATGAAATTGAAAAGCTTCTGTAAAGCAAAGGACACTGTTATCAGAACAAAACAACAGCCTACAAACTGGGAAAAGATCTTTACCAACCCTATATCTGACAGAGGGCTGATATCCAGCATATATAAAGAACTCAAGAAGTTAAACAGCAACAAATCAAGTAATGCAATTAAAAAATGGGGTACAAAGCTAAACAGATAATTCTCTATAGAGGAATATCGAATAGCAGAGAAACACTTAAAAAAATGCTCAGCTTCCTTAGTCATCACGGAAATGCAAATCGAAACGACCCTGAGATTTCACCTTACACCCAGCAGAATGGCTAAGATAAAAAACTCAAGTGACAATACCTGCTGGAGAGGATGTGGAGAAAGGGGTACCCTCCTCCACTGCTGGTGGGAATGTAAACTTGTACAACCACTTTGGAAATCAATCTGGCGCTTTCTCAGATAATTAAGAATAGCGCTTCCTCAAGATCCAGCTATACCACTCCTAGGCATATATCAAAAATATGCTCAAGTACACAACAAGGACATTTGCTCAACCATGTTTGTAGCAGCTTTATTTGTAATAGTCAGAATCTGGAAACAACCCAGATGTCCCTCGACTGAGGAATGGATACAGAAATTGTGGTACATTTACACAACGGAATACTACTCAGCAATTAAAAACAAGGAAATAATGAAATTTGCAGGCAAATGGTGGGACCTAGAAAAGATCATCCTGAGTGAGATATCCCAGAAGAAGAAAGACACACATGATATATACTCACTTATAAGTGGATATTAGACATATATTATAGGATAAACATTCTAAAATCTGTACACCTAAAGAAGCTAATCAAGAAGGAGGACCCTGGGTAAGATGATCAATCCTCTCTCAGAAAGGCAAATGGGATGGACATCGGGAGAGAGAGAAAACAGGGAACAGGACAGGAGCTTACCACAGAGGGCCTCTGAAAGCCTCTGCCCAGCAGGGTATCAAAGCAGATGCTGAGACTCATAGCTAAACTTTGGGCAGAGTGCAGGAAATCTTATGAAAGAAGGGAGAGAAGGAAAGACTTGGAGGGGACAGGAGCTCCCCAAGGAGAGCAACAGAACCAAAAAATCTGGGCACAGGTGTCTTTTCTGAGACTGATACTTACAAGGACCATGCATGGAGATAACCTAGAACCATCTACCCTTGCATAGATGTAACCCATGGCAGCTCAGTGTCCCAGTGGGTTCCCTAGTAAGGGGAGCAGGGACTGCTTCTGACATGAACTCAGTGGCTGCTTCTTTGATCACCTCCCCCTGATGGAGGAACAGCCTTCCCAGGCCACAGAGAAAAACAATGCAGCCAGTCCTGATGAGACCTGAGAGGCTAGAGTTAGATGGAAGGGGAGGAGGACCTCCCCAATCAGTGGATTTGGAGAGGGGCATTGGGGGAGATGAGGGAGGGAAGTATGATTGGGAGAGAATGAGGGAAGGCCCTACAGCTGGGATAGAAAGTGAATAAACTGTAATTAATTTTAAAAAAGATTAATTCCTGATAACATCTCTGAAATGGAACATTCTACCAATAATCATTTGACCCAAAATATTGTGCCAATCAAAAATTTAATAAAATCAAAGCTAAGCAAAAAAGAAAGAAAGAAAGAAAGAAAGAAAGAAAGAAAGAAAGAGAAAAGAGAAATGGACACTGGTAAATTCTGAAGTAATGTCAAGGACTTGCAACCCTCCTACATCACTCAAGGGAACGTGAAATGATGTAACCCCTGTCAAGAATGATTTGGTCGTCCTTCAAAAGTTAAACAAATAGTTACCGTATGACCTGGTAGTTACACATCTAAATATTTACCTTGGGAAACTGGAGACATGTGTCCTCACCAAATTTGTACATATTCATTGGAGCATTCTTAATAATGGTCAGAATGTGGGGAAGTCCTAATGTGTGCAATCAGCCGAAGAGCGGGCAAACAAAACGCGCTATGCCTTTATGACTGAACGTTGTTTAACTGTGAAAAGAAACGAGACATGTTACCATGTGGTGAAACCTTGAAAACAGGGTATGATGTTGAAAAATAAAAAACAGACACTCACTTCACAAGCATGAGGACCTGTGTTCAACTTCCACGTCCCTATAAAAGCGCCAGGTGTTGTGCTAGGTGCTCATGATCCAACCACTTGGGAAGCGAAGGCTGAGGACCTCTGACGAGCCCGATAGCCTACTCAGCAAACTCCAGGTTCAGTGAGGAAGCAGTGTTCCTAAAGACGACACCCAAGGTTGTCTTCAGCCCTCTGCATACATGTGTATGTACACGCACATGCACACAGACAGACGCAAACATTTAGAAACGAAAGCAGGCACAAAGGCTACATAATTGTTTAATTCCATCTTCATCAACTATATACAATTAGGCAAACTTATGAAGGCAGAAAATTGCTTTATTGGCCTGAATAAAGGGACAGTGTTTGCTAATGGGGTCAGAGTTTATTTTAAGGACCATGGAAATGTTCTAGAATTACTGATGGCAGTTACAGAACTGCCATCAGTAATTCTAGAACATTCTAGTTCTGTAACCATTTCTATTGAAAACTACTGAACTGTGTATTTTGAAATATACTGATAATATTATATAATATTAAATATATTATATTAAACATACTTCTGTATACATTAAAGCAATCATTTACAGGGCTACTTGTAAAGACAGTGTGAGCTGAGGGACCCTAAGCATGATTCATCTCTAACTTAGGCCAGATCATTATCGAGGTACGTTTGTATGGAAATCTGTAAGGTAGGGTTGAATTCTACAGCATAGTAAAGAATTTGAGGAGTCATTAGAACATATATGAAAAATGGGAATGAATATGTTTGCCCATATGTTTCCCAAAACAGAAAACAAAAGGTCAAAGGGTGAAAGCCATCAGAGTCCAGATCGTGGAATTGACAGCACCAATGAATAAATATACATCTTATTTGGTCCTCAAAAGAGCAGATGAGGTGATAAATAGAATGCGGAGGGCGGGGGCAGACTTTTCTAATGGTTTTTGTATCACAACCTCAATTTCATCTTGCTCAACATTATCCAGCCATGCAATCTGGGTCATTTTTCTGCTTGGAGACAAGTTTGCAAAAGGTATGAGTAATAAAGAGAGGTGAAGCCTGAATCCTGGTCAGGAAGAGGAGATGGATCCAACAAAAAGGCAGTAAGGACAGCAGCCCCCTGACACAGGGCTGCAAGTGTGTCAGCGGAGTCTCTGGAAAAAAAAAAAAGAGAGAGAGAGAGAGAGAGAGAGAAGTAGGTGGTGGGCCGTGGGAAGACAGCTGCTGCCCAAAGTAAAGAGAGGACGGAGGCAGTTAGGCTGGCCTTGCCAAACAGAGGCCACTTGTGGGTTTGCTGGGTGCTGTTCTGTGGAGTGGGAAGAAAAGAAAGCAAAACAGCAGCGAGTTCAGAAGCACGTCCTGTGAAGATATAAAACACAGCCCTGGCATTCAAGTGAAAGAACCGGAGTACAGACATGAATAAGACAAGGTAGAGGAGGTGGAGGAAGCAAAATGGGTATGGGGCTCTGTCAAGGAGGTGAGCAGGGAAATAGGCACAGCTGGGATCTCTACCTGGGATCCAAGGTAGAGCCAAACAAACGCTCTTTTCCCGTTTGTTTAATAGGAGAGGGAGTGTGCCTTAGTTCCTGCTCTATTGCTTCGAAGAGGCACTAAGACCAAGGCAACTAGTGTAAACAAAAACAACAAACAAACAAACAATAAAACCCGAGAATAACAAAAACAAAACATTTAATTTAACTGGGGGCTTGCTTACAGCTTCAGAGGATTAGTCCATTAGCATCATGGCATAGACTGTGGTGGCAGGCAGGCAGGGTGCTGGAGAGGCAGCTGATCTCCAGGCAGCTGGCAAAGACAGATAGAGATGGAGGCAGAGGAAGAGAGGGAGGTTGGGAGGCGGGGGTTGGGCCTGGTGTAGGCTTTTGGAACCTCAGACTGTTGGGGTAGGAGAAGCACTGAAGAAAGACCCCAGACTCAGGTAGTATGCAAAAGCAAAGAGCGTTTATTCTGCAGAAATTTACCAGCACGGAGAATGCAGGCTCAATTTGAAGGCAATGAATGAGGGTCCCTCTTATTTAGTTCTTTATATATTCTAGATATTAATCCTCTGTCAGACTTGTAGAAGTTCATTCTGTGAGTGTCCTCTTCTGTTGGCTGAGTCTTTCATCCTGTTTTTTTAGTTTTCTGAGGGTCCACTCATCAACTGTTGACCTCAATTCTTTTATGGGTGTAGCTTTTGACATTTCAAGGAGGCAGCTGAAGTCCTATTCAGGAAGTGCTTCCCCGTGCCTGTATCCTGCTGGGTACTGCCAATGCTTTCTTTTGTCAGTTTCAGCGTTTTGGGTTTTACATTTAGGTCTTTGGTCCATTGGAGTTAGTTTTTGTGCAAAGTGATAAATAGGGTCTAGTTTCATTCCTTTGATGTGGGCGTCCAGTTACGATGTTTTCCTTTTGAATTCTGATTCTGTTCGTGTGTGTGTTTCTTTCTTTCTTTCTTTCTTTCTTTCTTTCTTTCTTTCTTTCTTTCTTTCTTTCTTTCTTTCTTTCTTTCTTTCTTTCTTTCTTCCTTCCTTCCTTCCTTCCTTCCTTCCTTCCTTCCTTCCTTCCTTCCTTCCTTCCTTTCTTTCTTTCTTTCTTTCTTTCTTTCTTTCTTTCTTTCTTTCTTTCTTTCTTTCTTTCTTCTTTTTGGTGACCAGTGACCTATCAGTCTTGTTTATCTCCCCAAAGAATCAGTCTTTAGATTACTGATTTTTCCCATCCTTTTCTTTGTTTATATTTCATTGATTTGTATTCTGATTTTTAAAATTTTTCTTGCTGTCAACTGGGTTTGGATTTGGTTTGTTTTCGTTTTTCCAATTATTTTTGTGTTGTGTCCTTAAGTCATTATTTTTGCTCTTTTTATTTTATTTTTTGAGATTGTTATTTAATTAGAATATTTATTCCTTTCCTTCCCTCCTTTCAAATCACATTCTCCTTCCTGCTCTTCTTCAAATTTATAGCCTCATGTAAAAAATGTTAATTGCATATATATCTGAATTTAAACAGTTAATCCCATGTAATGTCACCTGTATGTATCTTCAGGGCTAACTATTTGGCATTGAACAACCAATCAGTATGCTCTGAGGAATGCCACCTCTCTCGTACCCAGATGTCTTCAGTTGCCTGTGGTTCTTTTTGCAGGGTTGAGGCCTCATGGTCTTTCCCTGTTTGTTTGGCATGTTCGTTGTCCAGCTCACACTGGGCAGTCATTTTGGTGAGACTTTATGGATGTAGCTTCTTCGTGTAGGAACTCAGAGCTGTAAATTTCCCTTGAGGGACTTGCTTTCAATGTATTTCAGAGGTTTTGTTGTGCTGTGTTTTTGTTTTCATTTCATTAGGGGGAAATTTCTTTTCCTTCACAGTTTCTTCTCTGACCCGTTCATCATTAGTAAGGAGTTGCTTAATCTCCAGGAGTTCGTGTTTTTACTAGAGATTTGTTTGCAGCCAATTTTAAGTTTTATTGCTTTGTGGTCAGATGGGATACATGGAGTTATTTCAACCTTTTTGAATACTAAAGGTTTGTTTTGTGTCTTAGTATCTGTCTTGTGTCTTAAGTATGTGTTCTGTGAGCTGCTGAGTAGAATGTGTATTCTTTTGTGTTTGGGTGGAATATTCTTTAGCTGTTAAGTATGATGTCAGTTAATTCTGATGTTTCTCTATTAACTTTTTTGTACATATGGCCTGTTTATTGGATAAATTGGGCACTGATATCACCTATTATTAATGGGGACTGAAATGCTCTTAGCAACACGGACAGAACTGTTGAGTATGCATGACCTGTAAAGTAATAACTTTAGAGAGAAAAATCATTTGCACTTATAAATTTCAGTTTTGAAACATTACTTAAATGTTTAAAGATTCACAGGTAACTTTTAGCGATGAGAAGATAATAATGTAGGTCTTAGCATGATGCTGGAGAGCTTGTATGGAGGATGAATTCATGCATTTTGGTGACCCCACAGTCAGCAAAGAACGAGAACAAGTGAACTTGAAGAAATGGACTCTGGTCTGTAGATATAGCTTCTCCTTTATTATTGAATTGTTGATTATCTTTCTTTAAAAAAGTGCTATCATTTAATGTCAACATTTTTTTGTAAACATAACTGAAAATTATGAAAAGAATGAGCTTTGACTTAGTCCCAATTCTCATGGAACCATTTATTTATCTTAAAAATAAGGCATTTTTATACAGTTATCAAAGTAGAGTGAACATTTTTTCACAACTTATAGTAAACCTGATTTTGAGGTCTAGATTTTCATTGATTTCTCTTACTAAATTTTAAAATGTTGTTTTAAAGAAAAGAATCAATTTACAGAAATGAAAACTAAAAGCAATTTTAAGTGTTTTTTTAAATCTCTGGTTTGATAATAAAATCAAATTTTTATTACCTATTTGGGAGGCAGGAGGCTCCATGGTCCTGTGTATGAATTTTTCCACTTGAAGTTTTTAAAATGTGACTTTGGCACCAACAACTCTGTGTTGTCTGCATTTATAAGAGATAGGTGAGTGACTCTCTAGACTTCAAATTCAAAATCAGTAAACTTCTACTTCTGTAAATGTGCTTTGAAAAGGTATGTCTTTATACTGTTAAGCCTTAGAATCTATTTTACCTTGTTATTGTTTTACTTTATGTATATGGATGTTTTGCCTGCATGTATGTCTGTGCTCATGGAGGCCTGAAGAGAGCACTGGGTCTCTTGGAACTGGAGATACAGATGATTGTGAGCTGCCACGTGGGTGCTGGGACCAAACCTAGGTCCTCTATTAAAGTAACAAGTGCTCTTAACTGCTGAGCCATCTGTCCAGCCCCTAGAGCAGTGGTTCTCAACCTGAGCATGCAATCCCTTTGGGGTCGCATGACCCTTTCACGTGGTTCACCTCAGACCACTGGAAAACACGGATATTTACATCACCATTCATGACATTAGCAAAATTACAGTTACGAAGGAGCAACAAAATGATCTTATGCTTGGGAATCACCACAGTAGGAGGAGCCGTATTACGGTATGGCAGTGTTAGGAAAGGCTGAGAGTCATTGCAAGAGTCTCCTTTAAATGGTCTGCTTTTAAACTGGATTTTACTCAAACGTGTCACACCTCGATAGAGTGGACACAGGACTGATCCTCTCTTTGCTACTTCACTCTAAATTAATCACTTTATGTTATCATAATCTCCTTAGAGAATAGAATCTCTTTAATAGAAAAATGGATGGGGGAATATTTTTTTTTCTGGCTTCATGTTAGTCAATTTTTTTTTTTTGAGGATCTAATACTACTTATTAATAAAAACCACAGTTCCTCTGTTTAACATAATCTCTATGTACAGGTGAGAGGGATGGTCGGCCCTCTGTCAGGTTCTGAGGTTGATCGGTGTCACAGACAAGCCTTCAAAGCATTGTCAGCAGATGGCGGCCTACAGTGTCCACGAAGATCCCTAGGGAAAAATTCCACTGTTGCTTCTCGTCACAAGTCCATCCGGGTTGCATCTGCTTGTCAGGAACATGTGTCCGATATCTGTCCTAAATCACCCTGCACCAATGTGATTTTATTTCCTCGGCACATCTGTTGTTGATATGAAGAACAGCTGCTTACCCCGGTCTGTATAAGGTCTTCCCCACACGGATCTGCCTTCGTGCATCAGGTTCAGTTCTGGGCTGCTGCCGGAGACCTTTGTAGAAAATTTCCACGTTTGGTTTGGAAAAAGGCAATTCTGTCCACTCCCGGGATCGCTGCGACCCAGTGTTACCAGAGTTAAGCCGGTTTTGTTCTTTAAACCGAGGCTCAGGGTCTGACCTGAATTCACACGTTTAAAATATTAAGGCTGTATTTAAAATTTTGGCTGATATTAGGATGCTCATATGACAACTTGAAATACACACCCTTGTCGGCACCTAGTGCTGCTACGTGGAAAAGTTATCTTAGTAAGTATGGTAAAAACCTCAAATACCACAAAACAAAACAAACAAGCAAACCTTCCGAGTTTAATTGCTGTCATTTTAATATTCAATACACTGACAAACGGTCATAATACTCTAAAGAACGTCCCATATTCCATTTTGAATTGACCCAACAAAAATCTCTCCAGCAAATACTTTGTGTGGATTTCCATGTCTTACCATGACATTTTCTGCTGATAGTGCATCCTAATAGAAGCCTAAAAATTGACATACTACCTCATATTTTAAATGTGTGAATTTAGCTCAGATTCTGATTCTCAGTTTAAAGGACAAAACCAACTTAATAGAAGCAACAGTGGATCTCAGTGTAGTGAATCAGTGAGTGCGCATGACTCCTTCCTCCAAATTGGTGTAGCAAAGGTTCTTTTCCATTCTTGTGTTTTCTTCCTCACCCAGACAACTGTTTCTTTAGCAGTACACAAACAGCTTAGTCTCATGTGCTCTCAGCTATCAATTGTCGGCCTTAAAACCTAGGTAAATGGAGTCTGCTGTACAGAAATTTGTTTCCTATACCCTTATCTTGTATGGTGTGGCCTATGTTTTCTTCTAGCAGTTTTAGAACTGCACCTGAGGTTTCAAATCGTGGATGATTTCCTTGATAAATGCCTGTATTCTGTTTGCTAGTGTGTACTGAGGAGTTTTGCGTCCATATTCATCAGGAATTTTGGCCTATAGGGTTTTATTGTTGCTGTTTGGTCTTAACCCGGCTTAGGTCTTAGAGGAATATTCCCTTAAAGAAAAAGTTGAAGTATGCTCCTTTTGGTTTTCTTTCTTTCTTTGTCTCTTTTCTTTCTACCCTTTTCAATAAATAAAATTTTAAAAAATCTATTGATTTTAGATCATCTTTGAGGGTCTGGTGGGATTCTGACGCTTAGTTTCTTAGTTCATTTAGCTACCTACGTATTTTGTTTGAAGAGCTGAGACCATTAATACTTATTACTGAAAGGCATGTGGTTGGGTGTGGAAGCTCAAGTCTTTAATCTCAGCACTCAGGAGGCAGAGGCAAGTTGATATCTGTGATTCAGAGGCCTGCGGGGGTCTACATAGCTAGTGCAGGCCAGCTGAAGCTGCATAGTGAGATCCTGTCTCAAACAATAACAGCGGCAACATCAACAACAAAAACCCCCAAACAACAACCCCCCTCGACAAAAACAAAACACACCACCAGGGAGAGGGGTATCTACATAGACAGTAGCCTGTGTGTATGTGTGTGTTTTTCAGTCCTGCTTTGTATTTCGTTAATTATAGCTTCATTTGTTCTCTTTTTTTTTAAAAATTTATTATTTATTTATTATGTACACAATGTTCTGTCTGCATGTACACCTGTAGGCCAGTAGAGGGCACCAGATCTCATTATAGATAGTTGTAAGCCACCATGTGGTGTGGGAATTGAACTTGGGACCTCTGGAAGAGCAAACAGTGCTCTTAACCTCTGAGCCATCTCTCCAGCCCCTCATTTGTTCTCTTTATATAGTTGCTTAGCTATGCTAATTCCGCTCTTCTGCCTGAAGCATTGTTTCTAGTATTCTCTGTAGGTTTGTTTTAGTGGAGATTTCTTTTTAAAAGCTGTTTGTTTCCTTTCTTCTTTCATAACGGCAAATAGTTTTCCTGGGTAGTCAGATTTTTTTTTTTCTTAAGAATTTGGAGTGCATTGATCTAGGATCTTCTAGATTTCAAAGTTTTCATTGAGAAATAAGCTGCTATTCTGATAAGTTTCTTCCTACACATGACTTGTGGGTTTCTTTCTTCTCTTTTAGCTCTCAATAATCTTTCTTTGTTCTGTATATTTAGTATTTTAATTATGATGCTATATGGGGAGTTTCTTTTGTAGTCTTGCCCATCAGTGTTCTGTGCTTCTGGTATCTGTATGGGTGTTTCTTCTTGAATGGGAACCCCTGACCCGGGCTTTTTCTTCCTAATTTATACCTAAAACTTCAAGGATTTGGTCTTTTCATGGTGTTACACAGCTTTTGCACATTCATTTTCTGTACTTTAAGGGTTTTTTTCCGCCCCAAATTCTTTGATTGTTTGGTCTAGTTCCTATATTGTATCTTCAAGTCCTGATGCTCTATCTTCTACTTAATCTGTTCTGCTTGTAAGGCTGTCTCCTGAGTTCTTTTGCAGGGTTAATGAGTTTTTCCATTCCATTTCCATTTTAGCTTGATTTCTCTTCAACATTGCTGTCTCCTTATTCTATCCTGATTTCAAATCCCGAATTGTCTTTGTCATTTCCTTCAGACATATTTGCATTTTCTTGGACATCTCTTGGGCAGTTTTTGGTATCCGCTTAAAGTTCAATGGGGTGTCTGTGTCTTTTTTAATGTTCTGGAATTCTTTGATGAAGTTCATGATTTTAAATTTTGTGTCCTGAGGTTCGTCTAGGTAATTCTCATTAGGAAACACTTCTATGGGACTAGTGGGTTTGATGGATGACACACTGTCTTGGCTGTTCATATTGTGTTTGCAACCTGACGTGTGAATGTGAACCTCTTCCTTTGGTTGTGTGTTTGACATGAGAATCTGCCCTGCCTTAGACTGGGCCAGTGCAGGAGATCAGCGAGCACCAGCATGAGTTCTTCCACTGGACCTGGCCAGGCAAAGCTGGTCTTCAAACGGTCATCTGCACTAGTTCCTGTGGGTGTGAATATGGTGGCAAGGCTGGTAAGACATAGGAGGAGCGATTTATCAGGCAAAGATGGCTGTCAGCCGTAGGTCTGGAGGTAGGCGTGTGGGTGTGGAGACGGCAGAGGACAGAGGGAAGAGTGGGAGAAGAAAGAAATGACTTAATCCGCAAAGGCAGCTTGGGAACTGAACCCCAACCTACGTAAGAGAAGGAAGGATTCTGAGCCGTCGCTCCAGCACCAGAATTAAGTTTCAATATGAACTTTGGAGGGGGGGTGGGGCAGAAACAGTCAAGTCCCAATTTCTACTATTACCCCAAAGAGTTTAGTTTTAAACTAAGTGACTTCCCGGTAGGAGGAAAGTGGGAAAAACCCCTGTTCTCTTAAGTGTAATTAATGCCACAGTAACATATTAGAAGAGAACTGTCATTTAAAATCTAATACAATTGATCGTTTGTTGCTCTGGTCGTGATACTCTGTCACGCCAACAGAAGCCTAAGACGGTGCTCTTCCTGAGGTATTGATGACAGGTAAACATAAATGGGTTGATTTTAAAATAGACCAACTGGGTGTTCTCAGTTGCCCATGGGCAGCTAGTGTTAGTGTTCTTAAGTCAGGGTAATCGTACGGAGGCATTCCCGTTTTCAAAAGTCACAGGCAAGGAGAGGTGGCTGTCGTTTTTATGTCCCACGCTCAGCCCTAATCAAAAGGAGAGTCTTCGGTCGAATGAATCAAAGCACTTGGCCACTGACGTTAGCTTTAAGCTCGGGTGCGGTTCTGTTGGCAGTCAGGCCACGCTACACCTGCAGGTTTGTCCTAGCGGCGCATGCTTCAGTTCTCTCCCTAGTTTGCAGGGTCGGTGGCAGGGGTGCTTGGAGTCACTGCCGCGAGGGAGATAGGTCCTGGGTCCTCTCCACCAAGAGTTGCTTTAAGGAGAAAAGGAAGATGGAACTGTCACTTGTACTACTAAGAACGAGGGAAACCACCCAGGCTAGCATTCTCTCTCACTCTCCAGGGAAGCTCCCCGCCTCTTGTCTCCTGGACTCGGGATAGGTCCTCAGGCTGATCTTCCCTTCCTAGAAAAGGACATTGCAAACCCACCCACCGTCACCTTTGCTTGCCTAGGGACGCCGTCTGCGCCCACAGCGCACCCCAGCGGCGGTCTGGATTCCTGCTGGCCCGGGCCACTTGGCTTCCGGAGAGCTCGCCAGGCAGCGCCTCGGCAGATGCTGCGCGCCGGTCTCCGCGGGACCCCGAGGAGGGCGCGGGCCACCTGGGAACCTCGGGGACCTGGAGGGGCGGGGCGGGGCGGGCTGGGAGGCCTGCCCGCGGCTCCGCGGCTCCGCTGACGGGCTGCGGGACCGAAGAAAGGCAACAGGGGAGGGTCTCGATCACAGCCCCGCTCCTCTCCTGCGCCCGAGAGCTACGGAGACGCGCGGCACCCGACATGGAACGAGCCGGCCCCAGCTCCGGGCAGCCGCAGCCGCAGCCGCAGAGGGACCAGGACTGGGTGGAAGCCTGGCTGGACGATCACCGGGACTTTACCTTCTCTTACTTTGTTAGAAAAGCCAGCAGGTAAGAAGAGCCACAAAGGACACGGCCAGGGCCTTGGAGCGTGACCCGGGGCTGATCTCTCCTCCCCCCATTGAATCTTCCCCTGGGTTCAACACCAAACAATCCCTGTTCCCAGGCCGGTTGCTTCACAAGTAGTTTCTCGGTCCCCGTATGGACCGGAGCCCTAGACTTAAAGCGAGCACACTTGAGGCTTAGATACTCCTTGCCCAACCAAGTTAAAAACAAAAGCGTACACCCGGCCCGGGAGCAAGATTTACTTTCACGCACTCCCACGGGCCTTCCCCCCCGCGGCCCCCTCTCCCCTCCCGGTTCTCCCCCACAAAAACCGGCTTAGCCAAACCAAAACAAGCCAGAGCCCCTTCCCAGCGGCTCCGGAAGCACCGCTGGCGGGCGCGTCCAGCGGCCGCGCTCCTCCCCTGCCCGGCTCGCTCTGACCCTGGAGGGGCGGGGAAGTCGGGGGTGGGGGTGGGGGTCTGCTCTCCTCCCCGCAGAGCAGCGGCGCGCCCGGGGCGCCCCCAGCGAGGGCTGTCGCCTTTGGGACCCCCTGACAGTGGCCCCCGATCATTTCTCCGCGAGCTGCGTCGCGGAGCTCTGCGGAGCGGACACAAAGGGAGGGCGGGAGGCGGCCGGGGCGGACTCGGGGGGGAGCCCGAAGTCCGGGACACCCCAGAGGCCACTTCTCCCTTGGTCTCGAGCCAAGCGCCGGGAGGCAGCGGCGGAGGGCGTGGAGGAGGGAGCCTGTCCTCTAGGAACCGGCCGAGGCAGGGGCAGTCGGGGCGCGCGCAGGCTGGAGAGTGGAGCGGAGGGGCGAGAGGGTGGAGCGGAGTGCGTGGCGGGCGGGTCCCCCCCCCTCCCCGAAGCTCGAGGAGTCGCCCGCGAGCGCGCGCTCGGCCCCCCGCGCGCCGTCCTGGGCCGGACGGACGAGCTCCGCTTTGGAGAAGGGGGCTGGAAGCCCCGCCACCGGCGCCTTGGGGCAACGGCCGTCGAGCAGCTGGTGCTGGCCGCCCGAGCCGGGAGGGCGGCTCTCGCCGGGCGGGGATGGTGGACGAGCCGGCGGGGACTCACCCGCGCGCAGCCGCCGCTCGGCCGGGCTCTGCCCGCCAGGGGGCGACGGCACGCGGGGTCCGCAGCCCGACGCGACCCGCAGCGAAGAGGCGGCGGGGACCGTAGGGGAACCGGCCGGGCACCCACGGGCCTCCGCCGGCCCCCAGAGTCTCCGGAACCCGCCGCCCCGCGAGTTCGGAAACGAGAGCCCCACTTTGGCTATGTTGCCCTGTGGAGACAAAAAGAGGTACTTCCTTCAACATCCCGCTTTGCCTGGGAGGGGTGCGGGAGGGGCCAGGCACCCCGCGCACCTGCGGGGAGTTACGCCCCGTCGTAGATGGGCCGTGTGTGTGTGTGTGTGTGTGTGTGTGTCCTTGCTTTCCCTCGGAGGTACTGCTTGGGGTCAGTTTTCTCTTTTCCCGCCGAGCCACTTCTGAGCCATCTCTTTCGTCCTGATGTGCCCCAAATGCCCAGCCCTCCTTTTAAACTCCCCCCCACCCCCATTAGGTCTTCTTTCCTCAAATTCTGCAGTCTCTCTTTGAAACATTGCTGGGAGTTTGAGCTGAAGCACCGAGACAGACCGTCTCGACCTAGAAATATCGATTGCTGTCAACCAACAGTTTCCAGGGGTCACTAGCTGCTCTGAGACCATCTGTCCCGGTGTCCCTTTTCTGCACACTCCCATCCTCCTCTTCCTTGGCGTTAGTGCAGAGAGTGGGGAGGGGCCGGAGAGCTGAGCTGAGTTCTAAAGTATTCTTTGGAGGTGTCCTTTAGATAGGTTGTTAACAGCTGGAAGCTAAAAATGCAGCAAAAATGTCCCATTCTTTGTTTTCCTCTCTCTGCTTTGAAGACAAACTTTGGATGGTTTACTGGAGGTTTTTGAGCAGTCCTAGGTGAGGGCTCTGTCAAAATCCTCCAAAAACCTTGTCAGTGTTAGCAACGTTGTATTGAAAAGTATAAAGAATCGTTTGATACAATTATTATAACTTTTTCTCTCAAGTAAAATACAATTAAAATATCAATTACAATGCTAACTGTAAAATTTAGATATTCTGAGATTCCAAAAGTTTTTCTTTCCCCAGTTAGTGCATTATATGAACTATATATACTTTGTGTGTGTGTGTCTCTGTGAGTGTGTGTGTGTTTTTTTGGAGTACAACTTAGAAAATGAAAGTGTAAAATATTTTAAAGTAATTCAGGCCTTCACATTTTTAGGAGAAGATTTAGAAACTTACTTTAGCATAAAGAATAATAATCTAGGAATTTTTGTGTAGCCTGAGGGCCTTGTTCGTGAAATTGAAGTTTGGCTTCATGCTGGTGATGTTAGCTGAAGGCTTTTAACATTAAGAACAGGAAGTTGGACACCAATAGATTATTATTACTTTTTTTTTTTAAAGCTAGATTGCTAAGGCTAGTGTGGTCCACATTATCGAGATAAAAGTTTATTCTATACATTTTAATTTTACAGCACGATGCTTTTTAAGTGTAATCCATATGTGTCTGTGTAAAAAAGAAATGTATGTGATTCAGGTTATCCATGAAACAGTTGTTGTACAGAGAGGCATGTGGAACATTTTAAGAGTTTAAAATGAGTTTGGATTCATTTAGATTGCCCAACTGCACCAACAATCAGGCTTACTGTTGGAAATGTTTCTGCATTTATTAACTGTTGTCATTTGATACAAATGTGTTATACACTTTCCTGTTCCCCAGGCCCAATTATCTGGGTCTAAGGAGAGTCCAGGAACGTAATGAAACTCCTGGCATTCCTGAATTTATTATGCTTGACCTTGATAGCAGTTATAACTGTCAAGATTTTTTTTTTTCTTAAAATTCCCTTCAGCTATGCAGCCACACGCTGAAGTAGTGGCTGTATTCTCCAACAAAGGAATGGGGGGCTGCTTTTTAGTTGTCACAACCCATTTGTATGAATTTGACTGTGAAGGTTGAACAGGTCGTAACATAATTTATTGGCATGGGAATTTATGCTTTGTTTTTCTAGTGAATTGTAAGTAGAACGTTCCCACCCTCACTATCCAAAACCATTTGGAATTCTCCAGGACTGAGTTAATTAGAGGTCTTAATATGCAGACATTTGCAAAGGAAACCTTCTTGGTGCTAGAGCCACTCAGCAGCTGTTGTTATTCTTGACAGCATATTTGAATAGTGTTACCTTTCATCAATTACTAATCAGGTCTATGATTGCGGGTGGTGTTTTTAAGTCATTTACTATTGAAGGGGTGAGATGGTTGAATTTCATTGCTTTGTTTTGTGCCTGGCAAAAGCCTGAGAATATTTGACATATAATGGAAGCAAGAGATTTAAGTGAGGACAAGTTTTATGGCAGGTTGGATCAAAGTCCAGAAACAGAAGTTTTACGGGTCCTGGTTGCCTCCTGTGACATACTTGACACCGCAAAGCTGTGCTCAATTAGTTGAGTGTTTAGGTCCTGTATTTGGGATTCTTTTTTGTTCTCTTCTTGACTTTTCGTGTTTATTCTTTTTCCTGCAGTACTGAGAATTAATTATGGCCTTCTGTATGCAAGGCAAGTGCTCTGCCAAATGATACCCAACATTCAAATATTTGTTATTTTGAGATAAGGTCTCCTTAAGTTGTCCTGGGGTTTTGAACCCACTATGTAGCTCAGGCTTACTCTATCTCAGCTTCTCAAATGTTTAAAAGCTGGCATTATGGGCATGGACCAGTATGCCTGGTTCCCTCTTCACCTCTAAAAGATGTAACCTTTTTATTTGTAGGATACATACATTCAACTTAGATGGGAGATGTAAAACAAATACTGCTCTCCATTCTTAGAACTTACTGTTTCTATAATTACATAGGAATGGAAAGTATGTCACAGTGTTCAAACAAATACTTTAGTAAGCATACTTTTTAGGCAACACTGGTATTAAAAATAATAAAATCTTCAGAACAATGGCCCAATCTGAGTGTTATTGTGTGTATTTAGTTATTTAGAGCAATAATTCTCACAGAATAACACATTTTCTTGTGTTGTCTTGTGGTTTATGTACCCCACACTGCCCTCTAGTTTCCTGGAAGCATTCTGATAGACTTCAGTTCTTCCTGCCCACAAGAATCTATAGAAGTCTTGTAACAACAGCTCTTTCTCAGTATCCTCCTTTCTGTAATGTTTTCAGAGTTCTAGATCCTTCTTAGAGCCAGCCTGGTTCTACATGATCAAGATTTGCGCAGTACTCATTAGATGGCTAATCTTGAAATAAAGCGATTTTTGTGTTATAATGTAAACTCAATCAACTTGTGTAATCCTATAAAAACTGCCACTATTTTTATGAGATCACATCAACAGTATTTAAAGATTAGGAAGCATATTGGTGTTTTGCTTATTCTAGGCAATGTGACTTACTTTTCATGGACTTAGAGATTGTATCTACAACTGCCAGCACTGTTGGCAAGTTCCACCAGAGAACTATATATATACTCAGCCCCCAGCTGCCTTTTTTAAAAAATAATTTGTTTTTTTATTTATGTACGTTCCTGGTTACTTTTATACATGTCTGTGTGAGGGTCTCAGATCCCCTGGAACTGTTACAGACAGTTGTGAGCTGCCATGTGGGTGCTGGGGATTGAACTGAGGTACTCTAGAAGAGCAAGCACTGTTCTTAACCACTAAGCCATCTCTCCAGTCCCAATCCCATTGCCTTTTAAATAATTCTACCTACACTGACCATCTTTTGTCTCTTATGTTGTTTCTTTTAAGCTAATTAAATTAAAAAAAATTGTATACAGTTGTGCACTTACAACTTTTCTATGGCAGACAAAGTGTTTTACTGAGATGCTCTCCTTCCGTTGTATTTGGAGACACAAATTACAGCTTTGCTCAAGCTGCCTTGGGTGTTTTAATAATGCTCCAGAATGATTTCCTTTGTAATGGAAAAGACTAAACAGAGCCGGATAGTATTTATTTGTTTCTACTCCAAACATAATTTATTGAACTTTCAATTGTGGTTTTCAAGTTACATCTGTTTTTGTTGTTGTTTTCAGAGCTGAATCTGCTTAGGATGAAAACTTCTTTAGTAAGCTTTGGGACAATGAAATAAATCAGTGAGCTGATTGGTCATGGAGAGTTGAAAATGATTAGTCTGTGACTCTAAAGTGCAGACGATCCATGGACCTCCTGTAGCCTTCCTTTAGAGGCACAGATGTGCATGCAGGTTGACTAGTGGTATAGCCGTGAAAGGGACTTGGAGCTAGCTACGTTTCATCTGAGGTTCTCAGGAGTAAGGGCCAGGGAGCTGCATACCAAGGAGTCAAACCCAAGCAAGTCTCTCCGCACGACTCATTCATTTGATATTTAGCACTATAGTCTTATTTGCTGACTTGTTATTCTCAATTTATTTTAAATTGTATTTTTTTTTTTACAATGTAAAGACTTTATTCATTTTTAATGAGTGGTAGGACTTTTAAATCAAATATATAAGGTGGACAAAAACAAAATGAGTGTTAAGTTTCTAAGAAAAATGTTAACAATTCGTCTCTCTCTCTCTCTCTCTCTCTCTCTCTCTCTCTGTGTGTGTGTGTGTGTGTGTGTGTGTTAGCTTATCCAGACAAGGTCTCTATGTGTAGCCCTGGCTGTCCTGGAACTCTCTCTGTAGACCAGGCTGGCTTCGGACTCATAGAGATCTACCTACTTCTGCCTTCCTCTATTTGGGAGAAGGAAGGATTTTCGTTGTATAAAATGACTTCTCTGAAGAGCTTTGTGTGTTTGTTTTGGTATGTGGGGGGAGGGCAGTGCTTTAACTCTGTTGGAAACTGACCGTCATTTGATATTTTAGTGATAATATATATATATATATATAAAGTAACCATCTGCATTCTCTGTTGAATTCGTATGTAAGAATATAAAAAAATCCTAATCCTTTGAACTAATAAAATAATTAAACCCTTAGGTACACACAGAGAGGGATGGGTGAGGGCAGGTAGCACACGGTCTGAGCTTGCCTTTGTGGACAGGGTCAGGGGTGAGGGCATGGGAGGAGAGGGGAGGCAGGGGGAGGGACTGTCAAAGTGTTGTGGACAGACCCCTATGGCTATGCCACATCTGGTGTTGACTAAGTCCCCCTTTTTTTCTTTCTATCAGAGCCTTACTTTGTGTTGTAGGCTTTCCTGCAACTCACTGGGTAGCTATGTAGGTTCAAATTCATGGTGCCCTTCCTGCTTCAGCCTTCTGAGTACTGGGATTATAGCTGGGAGTCACACCCACCTCTGAGCTCTCTTCATTTTGTTGTTAAGCTGAATGTGGAACTTTTAAAGTCTGTATAAAGATATAAACTTAATCATAGTTACAACATTTATGCAACTGCAACCCTAAATTACATTTTAAGTTAATTATGAGCAGAATGATAAAACTACAGTCAAATGCAAATTGGCAGCGTTCATTAAATGCCCCTTGCGAAGTTATTATGGCCTCAGCTGGGGTGCTGGACAGTACAACATGGCCACGAGGCCTTTTCCATGCCTTGTATTAGCTCACTTCTCCCGCTGGCCCTTGGAACGCTCATGTGCCTTTTAGCCCTATAGCATAGCAGTCTCACTTTTGGATTTCACTTTTCGTATGGGAATGAAAGTCTGCTTGCATACTGCTTACTTTTCCACCGAAATTGAAGGGCAATACTTGGCAATAGGCTGGTGATTCCCATCACGTAAGACGTACTGTTTTTCACCTTTTTATGTTTTAATTATGATCATTTGAAAATACCAAACGAAAGCACATTTATAGGATTGTACAGATCTTCGAGATATACTTGCATTGAACTCTTTAGAATCTGGGTTGGGAAATGCTCAAATAGCACAGTTTTCTGTTTCTAAACCGCAAACCAATCAGCATACTTACTTAGTACATAGGTTTCAGGTCCTGTGCTTTCTTTCAGATTGTAGCAGTTTCTCCTTAAGCAGTATCATTCTTAGGTGCCATCAGGAATGCAAGGGAAAATGCAAAGCAGAATGACCCTTCCAACTTGCAAGTTCTGAGTCTCAGACTCAGCGCTCTGCTTTCTCTGCGTCTGGTAAGCTCCTCCCAGGGGAGAGCACTTGGGAATACTGAAGAACTTTAGGCAGGGTATTTGTTTCATTGCCATGTCAAGCCCAAGTGAATTATTTACTTTCAGGGTACAGATTATGGAGGTGGTGAGGCGCCTCAAATCTCCTGCTTCCTCTAATATCCCTATAGCCAGCTAATTTTTTCACTCAAAGTGCAAGTGGAAGTTGGAATTTGGCTGCGATGCTTTTGCGCTGAAAAGCTGTCTGTCAAAGCTGCAGGGTGAATTACATCCTCAGGCCCCTGGCACTTAATGCCAGAAGCATCCCTAATGCCAAGAACGCCCCCAAGATCGTGAAATCAAATCTGTTCCCACATATTTCCAGATTTCCCTCAAGGACTGGCACCGCTACTCAGTTTAGAGCCACTGTTTTTAAAACCTTTGAAACGCACTTCTGTTCATGGAAATGAGGACCTTCACACGTGAGAAGCTTAGGCTTCGATTCCTACGACATCTTTCTGAGAGAGTGACCTTAGATACGTGGCTTACTGATTGTAAGTTGGAGCTGATGGGCTTCACCTCATAGAGTTCTCAGGACAGTTAAAGGAGACAACACATATTCCCTGTCTTTTCTCAATAGTGTTTTGTTTTTCTGGTAGTTTATAATTTTCACACTGAGAATTAGTAACACCTAAAACTTGATCATAAACATTGATCATCATTCCCTCTTTCTGACAAATGGGAATCACAAAGCCTTTTTTAGATGGCTTTTTATTAATGGTCTGGATGAACCTTATTTGGGATTGTGTAAAGCTCTAGCAAGCTAATTGGAACAGGAACTAGGCCAGGACATTTTCCTCCCGGTTTCGCTGTTAATGAAGACGGGAGCTGTGAGGAGCTGAGGGACAGGACACAGGTTCACACATGAGCTTTCACTGTCTCCTCAACATTTCTTGCTTCTGAGGCGAGCACAGCATCAGCTTCTCAAGTTAAACAGTTTCATTCTTGTATTTTTCCAAACTCGAGTAGTGGATCCAGGTCAAATTATGCAAACACTGTAACTAAAACTGTATAAAATAAGGATCTAAGAGCAGGAAAAATAGCCAACATTATTTTTATGGAGGTTATTTTTGTGTTTTTTTCCTATGAATAATTTTAGCAGGTTTTTATACAATCATTCTTTCCAGTCTGAGGATTTAGTAGGCTCTTTCTAATTCAGGTACTAGTGATTAATCAACACAACTGGTGGATAAAGAACATTGAAAAGGACAGAAAATATGACATTTTAATAGTATAATTATAAACACGAACATGTGCTTGTATGTTGTGGATTAGTTACACCTGCAAATTTTTCCTCTGTTTTGGTTAAGGCACCTTGAGAAAGCTCTCTTAAAAATCATTGCTCAAAGGGCTGCTCTGTGGGTATCCTTTAAATCCAGGGGTGCCATCAACGTACTTTGAGTATTTCCTTAAAGTTGGATACGAAGTAAAATGGCTAACTTTTATATCCAAATGGCCTGTAACATTTTTATCAGGTTATAAAAATATGCTCAGGTGTAGAATTATAATATTGTAAAATACTGCTATGGTTTAATTACTATATGTTTTCTAATATATATGACTAGATAATTTTAGAAGTAACAGAAAACAGGTTCATTCTTGTGATTGTTTTCCTAAATTACATAATCTTTATGTAAGATTCAGAAAATTAGGTTGTATATTAATGTGGGGAATGTATTCCTTAATTTTGATTTGAAAAATAAGTTGAAAAAAATTTTATTTTTCTGCATATTAAGAGTTGTTGTAAAAATGGTGCTTTTACATTTTAGTGAGTGTGTGTTTGTGTGCACATATGTATGTATATATGTATGTATGCATATATATGTATGTATGTTTATGTGTGTATGTGTGTGTGTACAGGTGTACCACAGTCACTTTACAGAGGTCAGAGGTCAACTCTGTTTCTCTCTTTCCATCATTTGAGTTCCAGGGATCAAAGTCATGTCTTCAGACTTGGAGGCAGATGTTTTACTTGATGAGCTATTTGGCCTGCCCCAAATGGTGTTTTTAAATTAAGTGCTTAAAAGGAAGCCATGAAGGACTGTGCATGATGGCACATACCTGTAATTCTGGCCTGTGGGAAGCTAAGACTAAGATTCTTAAGTTCAAGTCCAGCCTTGATGATTTCTAAACAAAACAGAGGAAGTAACAAGAGTTATCCTGTTTAAGTAAATTGAATAAACTCTCATTATTTAAAAAGGCCAATTGATTTAAAATGCATACTACTACGTTTAGTGTTCAACTAATTATATCATCACTGTATGTACATTGAATTATTTACTTTCCTGGACTATGTGAAGGAAATGATAGCTCATTTTACAGTGAGAGCACTTACTGTCATATTCTTTTTAAGAATTGGTTTGGGTTTGAGTTCTGAGTCTATGTGACCAGGTCCCCTTAATAAATACCATGCTATGGCAGTTCAGTCTCCAAGTGGGTTCCCTAGTAATGGGAACAGGGACTGTCTCTGATATGAACTCAGTGGCTGGCTCTTTGATCACCTCCCCCTGAGGGGGGCACAACCTTCCCAGGCCACAGAGGAAGACAATGTAGCCAGTCCTGATGAGACCTGATAGACTAGGGTCAGATGGAAGGGGAGAAGGACCTCCCCTATCAGTGGACTGGTTTAGGGGCATGGGAGGAGATGAGGGAGGGAGGGCAGGATTGGGAGAGGACAAGGGAGGGGGCTACAGCTGGGATACAAAGTGAATAAGTTGTAATAAATAAAAAATAAATTGAATACTATGCTATACTGAAGTTCATTGTAAGTTTCAATGGAAGAAAAGCCAAAGCTTATAGATTTAACATCATGTAGAATCTAACTCAAGAAGAGTTTAGTGCTTCTCTTATCCTCTCTTAGTGTGTACAAGCACATTAATTAATGGGGTGTCTTTGCCAATGTGGATTTAGTTTTTGTATATAATTTTAAATGTGAAGTCTCTCAGGGCATTTTTTAAAAGTAGCTGAATATTTAGAACTTAGGCTACAGCAATTAGATCTGAGTACTAGAACAAAATCACTCTAAGCACAGGGCTGGAGAGAGAGCAGCACTTGGTGTTCTTAAGAGGACGGGGGTCCGGTTCCCAGCATCCACATCACGCGGCCCACAGCCACCTGCAACTCCAGTTCCAAGGGGTGCAACGCACTCTGCTGGCCTTCGGGTGCACCTTAATGTGCATGGTGTGTATGCGTATAGTCAGGCCCATAAGATAGATAGATAGATAGATAGATAGATAGATAGATAGATAGATAGGTAGGTACGTGGGTAGGTAGGTATGTAGGTAGGTAGGTAGATATGTATGTAGGTAGGTAGATAGATAGATCTTTTAAAAATACTCAAAGTGCAATCTACTTTCCATTTAAAAATTCTTTAATAACATTTGTTTGGGGAGCTGGAGAGATCGCTCAGCCATTAAGAGCACTGGCTGCTCTTCTAGCGGTCCTGAGTTCAATTCCCAGCAACCTCATAGTGGTTTACAACCATTCATAATGGGATCTGATTTTCTCTTCTGGCATGCAAGAGTGAGCGCATGCAGACAGAGCACTCATATACATAAAATATATAAGTAAGTGAGTCTTTAAAAATGTAACAATAATGTGGGCAAACGTGCAAGCCACATTGAATTAGTTGCTTTGTAGGCAGATTTTTATCTAATTATATTTTTAACTCTAGACGGTTATTAGGTTTATATTACAATTTTGCTTTGCCTTTTAAGTTTTCATGTTTCCTTTCCTTAGTTTTTTAGATTCCAAGACTATTCTACAAAGCATAGACAAAACATCTTATTTTTTCCCTGTCAAGGCATCTGGAATATTAAGTATGCATTTGAAGCCATTTAAGCAGGTTGGCTTTGATAGGAAGTGATACTACTTCTACAGGGAGCTACCTACAGACACAGGTGTGTGTGTGTTCTCCTTGATAGCTAATCATATTTGAAATCTGTGGGATTTTGCTTCTCTCTGTTCTATCAATAAATTAAGCATTGAATGCTTCTTTCTAGGCATCTTGCTCAGCAGTAGATGGGCAACAACTAACTCAGTGCTATTTTTGTAAGGGTTTTTTTTTTGTCTTACAATTATTTTTTCAGAATTTTCTAAAATGTTATTATCTTTTGATCATATAGAATGGCTTCCAATTTTGTTTTTATGAGATTTCTCTGTGCGTGAGTATGTGTCCCTGTGTCTGTATGTGTTTCTTGTGCTTTTTTTTGGCTCTTTTCTGATTGTTTTGTCTTATTCTGATTTGTTTGTTTTCATATTTTATCATCATCATCATCATCATCATTGGTACCTGTTTGTATTCTAATGAGAGAGAGAAAGAACAGGTGTAGATTTGGATGGGTGGGGAAGATTAGGGGAAGGAGAAACTGATCTGAATGTAATGTATGAAGAAAAAAAATCTTTTTAATTAAAAAAAGAAAAAAAAATACTTGTGAATAGAAAGGAGCTATAGCTTATCCAGTTAAATGAAGAACACAAACTACAAATTACCCTTTTTCTTTCTTTGAGGTTAAAATAATCTTGAGTGAAAAACGAGAGAGGTTTTAGTCTTAAGACAATATGTGCTATGTAAGTTTTCATTTTTTTAAAGTATTACTAATCTGTAAAAACTTTAGAGGATATGAGCCAAGATGTGCTCAACATGTAAAATTAAAAACTGTTTTTTTTCCTTAATGTATTTGATCCAGGGTCTCATTATTTCATATTAGCCTTGAACTCATCATGTAACAAAGAAGACCTGGAGCTTCTGATCCTCCGGCCTGTAACTGGGGAGCTGGAATTGGAAACTTGGGCCACTGGGGCTTGGCTTTATGCAGTTCTGGGGGGGGGGGGTGGGAGGTCATGAATGATAGGTGTGCTGGTTAGTTATTATGTTAATTGGATGCAAGCTAGAGTTATTTTGGATGATGGGACTGCAATTGAAAAAACACTGCCCACCAGACTGTCCTGTGAGCAGGCCTGTGGAACATTTTCTTGTTTGGAGATGGACGTGGAAGGGCTCAGCCCCTCAGCTCTCCAACCACACAGTCACAAAGTCATGAAATGTGTTACAAAGAAGCCTGTCTTAGGGTTTTGTTGCTGTGAAGGAACACCATGACCACAACAACTATTATAAAGGAAAACATTTAACTGGGGCTGGCTTTCAGTTGGGAGGTTTAGTCCATTATCGTCATGGTGGCACACAGGCAGATGTGGTGCTAAAGGAGACCAAGGTTCCACATCTGCAGGCAGCAGATGGAGAGTAGATAGTGACACGCTGACCAGGCTTTTTGAGTATCTGAGACCTCAAAGCCTATCTCCAGTGACATGCTTCCTCCAGCGAGGCCATACCTTCTAATAGTGACACTCCCTGTGAACCTATGACAGCCATTTTTATTCAAACCGCCACAAAGCCCCATGAAATAAAAATGTCCTAAGCATTTTCTCATAGGCCCTGATTGTTTTATTAAATGACTGCACGAACATTTTTGAGGTACCCAGCGTCTTCTCTGGAGTAGAACCTTAGAATAATATATTTCTGCTTAGAGTCATTATCTAAAGAGTCTTGAGATTTAAGGCTTAAAACCTTTAAGACAGGAACTTAGTAGCTTTAATACAGCTTGTTGGTGATAACTTCCATTTGATTTCATTTCTCCTCATCTAACTTGTCTGGATCTTTTGGTGTTTTCTGTATTAAGTGCTTAATGAGCCTGAACACCATCTGTGGTGGGCAAGTTTGAAAAGAAGTGGTATTCACCATTAGTGTTACCTGAGAACAGTCCCTGCCAGCATTGATTTCGACACCCTCCAGGCTTCCTTCAGCTATTTTAAGATACACCGTAAAAGCTGAAAAAACAAAACCCAAGTCTCCCACTTGAAATGGATATATAATGCAGCTCATTTATGAATACGTTTTTCTGGATAATAAGATCAGTGACTAGACAGTAATTCGGTGAGGAGAGGGAACATTTTGCATGGATGTTAACATGAGAATCTTGGGCATCGATCTTTATTACTTTTTTTCTTGGCCAGCTTTCTTTTGAATATTTGTCTTTTTGTTAGCAGCCTTGTAAACACCAAAATCAACTAAAAGACTTTAAGGCTTGTGCTCTTGCTTGCTCTCAGGTTCGAAGGGCAGTTAGGATTGTCTATGAAAGCCACATATTAAATTATTAGTACTTACAGCAAAGTGTAAAAATACCTCTGGGACTTTCATTTCTTTGCCCAGACATTTGTTATGTAATTTAAACCCTTTGTCAAAAACAAAAACAAAGACAAAACAAAAAAGCAGGTGTACGTATTCTGTAAAGATAGCACTTGAAGCGTCTGCTTTGGCTATGGCCCTGATCAGGCCATGATAGGTGTAGCTAGCATATACCAAACCTTATCTGTCCCTCTGCCTATGGGCTTGTCCTGTTCTTTTCTAATTGGCTAAACTTTATGAAGCCCCTTTCTTAGTTCCCCATCTCCATTAGTGTGATGCTAAGGATCCAGGAGATAACGACAGCTTATATTCGGTGATGTAGAGATGTAAGAGAGGAGGTCATGGAGTTCTCGCAAATGCATGTTCTAATTTGATTTGCCCATCCACGCGGTGTCAGAGGTGAAGGGCTCAGGTGCATTTCCTCTTGTTTAAAAGTGAAGGAGTTGAGGAGCAAAAAGAGGTTAAGTTAGGTTAGGACCCAAGACCACCTGCTGGTCAGTGGATAACATAAACTGTTTTAGGGGCCTTAGCCCGTCAATACGGCAGCCATTGTTAGCACTAAACAATTGGACCTCCAGAGTTCTGGAAGTAACTGACTGTTGAAAGCTGAGCCCTAAACGGGATCTTTAGATCATGCCCTCCAATGCTCAGGGAACACTGTTTCTGCAACAACAGAAGAACATAAGGGCTGGAGGAAGGGAAAGGTGTGGTGGGATGCTTCTGTTTGGATACGGCATGGCTGCACTCAGGCTCTGGGCAGCTGTGTTTATCAGCATAAGAGCTGCCTAAGATTGGATCCATCTACACACTGTTAGAGAGGAGGGAGGGGTTCACGAGGCCCCATCCCTCCCTGAGGCTGTTGGTTTATATTTGTCTGGAAAGGAAGAGATATTTTCCTCAGTGGTAGAACCACTGGTGAGGTACCCATGCTCCTGTAAACAACCCCTCACTCACATTTCTATTAGCAATCCTAATTAAACTCAGTGGGCCACAAAGATAGAGGCAGTGGTGGGGGCTGGGGGGAGAGCAGAAAACAAGTCCTGACAAGGGAAGGGGGACTGGTTGAGAAGAGAACAGGGGTTGTTAGCAGGATTGAGAGGAAGACAGGAAAGGGTTATGAAGGGGTAAATATGCTCAAAATACACTATATGATGAATGAATGTGTCATAACGAAACACCTCAATGTATATAGTTAATATATGCTAATAAAAATCTTTCTAAACTACTAACTTGACCACTAGAGAAATTGTAGTGTTTCTACTTTGACTTGCGTGTCAGCCTTGTGTCTCATCTGTGTAGTGTTGGGGTTGGATCTAGAATTATCCCCTTCACCCTAGTTTGATATTTTTGACTGTTTACAGCACTGAGGATAGTCCTGTGTCTTTTACTTTTTGCAGTGGGTTGGAGAGATGGCTCAGAAGTTAAGAGCACTGACGTTTTTTTCAGAGTATCTAGGTTCAATTCTCAGTTCCCACATGTCGGCTCACTACTGTCTGTAGCTCCAGTCTTGGGGGACCTGATTCCTTCCTCTGGCCTGCACAGGTGCCAGATGCACACGTGGTGCGCAGAACACTCGTATGCATAAGATAAATTGAGAAAAGGAAGTTGGAATGGTTGGTTTGTGTTTTATGGAGGATGAAATTGAAGTGCAAAAGAAGAAAGTTGCTTATGATTGCTTATATATTCCATTAGTAACAGATGCTGTTTGAAACTCAGAATTGGAGACTGAAAACTTACAAATCCCCCAAATTTTTAACAATTAATAATTTCCCCTCTTATAAGAACATTTCAGTTTGAGGGTGGTAGCCCTCCTGTGGGTATATTGTAAAAGTAGGTTTGAAAGCAGAACAAGAAAGCTTGGCTTAAGGAGGAATTTTATGTTCTAGTTTTAACCTAACTTAGTCCAAAAATTTTGATAACTTAGTCCAGCTATCGGAAACAGAATCAGTGTGGTCATCTTTTGTGTGTGTTCAAGTGATGCAATCAGTAACCTGGCAGCCTGACAACTTGTTGGTATGTTACATAAAATTTACCTTCTCTGTTCACCAGCAATTTCAGGAAAAAACAAAAAACAAAAAACAAAAAAACCCAGCATGACTAAAGTGGCCAGATGAAATACAGAGCACTCAGTTAAGTTTAAATTCCAAATACCACTTAATTATTCCTTGTTTTCCTCAAACCCAACACTACCTGGGTGCTTGGTGTTTGTATTTATATTTTTTACCCTTAGAATGACTATTCTTTCAAATATACTCATTATGCATTCTTTTCAGTGCAGTGCTTTCGATTTACAAAATATGACTTGTTTCCTGAGAATATTAGACATGACAAGATTTCATTAGATTTTTTTTTCTTTAAGGATACTATGCTCAAAAATATTTTTTCTTTGGGTTCTCTGGGTTCCTATTTTTATTATTATATTTATAATGTGACATTATGATACAATGTAGAGGATTAGAAAATGCATTATCAAGAATGATCATATTCTCTTTGTGCCTTTGTTGTTTAAATTTGTTTTTGTTTTTGTTTTTGTGTTTTTACTTTCAAGTTTGCTTAAACTAATTAGACACCTTCTTCAGGCAGTGATGTGTAATCTGGGGAAGTTTATATTCTTCTGTATCACAGCACCAGGAATAGGAGACCTGGTTTTGCCACCAGGTCACAGAACAGATTTGATTTAAATATTTAAATTTCTTTCATAGTGTAGAAGGCAAGCTTGTTAATGTCTGCCTCACCAGGTTTAAATAAGATGATACTTAAAAAAAAAGTTAATGACTATTTCTCAAAATTTTCTAACGTCAAGGAAGAGATAGGAAAGTAGAGATACTGTGTTTGGCTGTAGAAGCGATTTATCTACCCAGGCCTGGCTTGAATGGGAATGGCCTCATAAGGCTGAATGTTTGAATGCTTGGTTCCGGTTGGTGGAACTGTTTGGGAAGGATTAGGAAGTCGTAGCCTTGTTGAAGGAGGTGTGTTAACGGGGTCAGACTTTGAGGTCTCAAAAGGCCAGCCCAGTGTGCCTTTCTGCTCCCAGCTTGCAGATCAAGATGTAAGCTCTCCGCTGTCCGTACCGTCACTTCTTTGCCCTGCTATCATGGGCCCTAATCCTCCGAAACCATGAGCTAGCTGCCCATGTAGTTACCTTCTTTTATAAGTTGGCTTGATCATGGTGTTTTAGCACAGCAATAGAAATGTAAGTAGGGAGAAACTGGAGCCAGAGTATGGACTATTGCCATGACAGTCCTGACTGTAGCGGATTTTTTGGAGAAATGTGGAAGACATTGGGACTTTGGACTATGGAAGCGTTTGGTTGCTGTAAGCAAGGCTTAGTGGGCCATCATAGTCGGATTTGGAAGACAGTGGTGCTGAGAGCCACGTGGACCGTGTAGGCCCAGTTCAAGGGGTTTCAGAGGGGAGCACAATTACCAACTGGGCTAGAAGTCATGTGATATTTTGGCAAGGAACTTGGCCACATTCTGCCCTTGTCCTACAAATCTGTCTGAGGGAAAAATTGAAAAGCTTTAATTTCCTCTGTGGAGGAGATGTCAAGACAGCTTACTGTTGATTCTGTCCCATGGTTACTAGTAATCACTCTTATGCAGGTAAAAAGTGAAAAAGAACAAGCAGGGAAAAAATAAATAAATAAATAAATAAATAAATAAATAAATAAATAAATAAATAAAGAAGAGAGAAAAATAAAGAAGTAGAAATTGCACAATCTGAAGAGAAAAATAACACCAGTAAATCTAATGTCGCAGCTGAGGCTTGTGCTGAAAGAGATGAGAAAAATGAAAGAAAGACCTGAACCAAAGTGGAATAAAGGGAGGAGGTCCTTAGGGCAAGACCCCCATCAGCTAAGCTCCCAAGGAATTCTCTGTTCCTAAAAGGAGACAACAAAATAAAGCTTCTGCCAAGAACCCAAGTTGATGACACACTCTGGCACTGAACCCCAGTCCCAGCCCACGTGAAGATTATCTACCTTAGTAAATTCACCACCATTAGCGTTGGCCTAGCTTTCCCGTATAGGTGCTGTGCTGCACACAGCCAACCATAGGTTGGAGTTAGGGCGCTGCTTTTCTTTGCTACCTCAGATAGTTCTGCAGTCAGATACCCCTGCATTTCCTTTGTCACATGGAAAAGGAACTTTATTTCTTAGGGAAAGAAGTCATCCACAGAGATCATATACCTAGGTATATCTCTAATATATATGTGTGTACCTATAATATACATACATACCCACAAAGATTGGAGAGTGGCTACAACTGTACATTGACAGGATTTTTGGCAGCTGTAGAAGATAGTACCCCTTTCTCTCAAATATCTAACATGTCTGCATGTTTCTGTTCTACAGAGAAATGGTCAACGCATGGTTTTCTGAGAGGGTTCACAACATTCCCGTTTGCAAAGAAGGCATCCGAGCCCACCCCGAGTCTTGCTCTTGCTCTCTGCAGCAAAGTCCTCACTCAGATAATGCCGCCCCTGGAGCACCAGCCAGAAAGATCTCTGCCTCTGAGTTTGACCGGCCTCTTAGGCCCATTGTTGTCAAGGATTCCGAGGGAACAGTGAGCTTTCTCTCCGACTCACGAGAAAAGGAACAGATGCCGCTAACCCCCCCAAAGTTTGATAGTGACGGAGGGGACCAGTGCTCAGGACTCTTGGAGTTAGTCAAAGATATTTCCAGTCATTTGGATGTCGCGGCCTTGTGCCACAAAATCTTCTTGCATATCCATGAGCTTATCTCCGCTGATCGCTACTCCCTGTTCCTCGTGTGTGAGGACAGCTCCAACGACAAATTTCTCATCAGCCGCCTCTTCGATGTCGCCGAAGGTTCAACGCTGGAGGAAGCTTCAAATAACTGTATCCGCTTAGAGTGGAACAAGGGCATCGTGGGACACGTGGCAGCTTTTGGTGAGCCCTTGAACATCAAAGACGCCTATGAGGTATGTAGGGGACGATGGGGGAGGGGGGCACGGTTAGAGCATCCAACAATGATTGCGAATAATGATGGGAATGTAGGAGATGGAGGTACAGCCATTTGCATGGCTATTTAAAGCTGGAATGTAGCCTGGGCTGCAGCTCAGTGGCGGAATGCTTGTGTGCGAAGTCTTGGATTGACCCTTCAGCCCTCAGGAGATTGGGGAGATTTAAAAAAAAAAAATCATAATAATAACCAAGAGTAGGATAGGAGTATTGCTAGCTTATCGGACGGCGGTTTTTCTCTTCTAGTACTTTAGTCAAGGGCAGGGCCCAAGAGAAGTGTCTTCTTGTCCTATTAAATACAGTATAAGCAAATCCATCTCCTATTTGTAATCTTATGATTAGGTGCAGCATAGCTAGCTATCTCTATATGAACTTTGTGATTTTAAATTAAGGTTCTAAAATAATAGGTCTAAAACCTGTCAAAATAAATGAATACACAAAGCTGTCATTCATTTCCTTTCATTCAGGATACATTCAAGAAGTCACTGCCGTCTTTTGAAAGCCTCATTGATAACAAAGTTTGGTTTGGTTTTCTTTCCTTCCATTTCGCTTGTCTTTTTTCTTTTTTTCAGATGGTACACTTTGGGGCTTCCGCACCGTTACAGTTAGGTGATGGTTGAGTTCTGGGAGAGCTGGTTGTCTCTCAACTTTTACTGTTAAGGTTTTATTCACAAAGATACTAGGAAGTTTTATGTCCCTACATGCCTGACTTTGGGAATATTGTCAATAACTAGTCTCATTTTTCCGTTTTCTTTAAATTTATTTTAGAAAACCACTTTACTGTAACGAACTTACAAATAAAAATATCATGCAGCTAGACTAACATAGTCACTCAGATGAATACTTGGCTAATCCCCAACTCTCTCTATATGTAATGAATAGATATTATCCTGTTAGAGTAGCCATTCTGAAGCCACGAGGCTTAGGTTTAATAGTTTCACTGTCAATTATTTTTATGTATGTAACTACTACAAATTTACTTTATATCCTTTACCTGAATTCTGTCTTCCTCCATCATTAATACTTTTTTCTTTTTCCCTCTAAATGTTCCCATATATATATATATATAATGTAAATATTATATATATATATGTTATAGGCTAGAATCCATATATGAAGGAAAACGTGAAATTTCTCTATAAATCTGTCTTAGATTGGGTGACCTTGCTAAATATTATGCAGTCTATGTCTATTTATTTTCCTATAAAATTCTTTATTTCATTTTTCAATAGAGCTGAATGATATTATATATATATCAAGGTCTTCATTATCTGCTTGTCTGTGGATGGACATCTAGGTTGGCTCTATTTCCTTGCTATAGTTAATAGAGCAACAATAAACATGGTGTGCAAATATCTCTGGATCTCTGGGTCTATGCTGAAGAGTGAAATAACTGGGTCGTATAATAGTTCTATTTTTCAGTTTTTTAGGGGAAACCTCCAAGATGATTTTCATAATGACTATAATAATGTGTATCCCATGAGTAGTGTGAGTAAAGGTCCTCTTTCACATCCTCCAACATTTGTTGTCCTATTTTTTTTCTTGTCTAATACTTACAAAAAGTTAATTTTATGTGGATGAGTGTTTTATGTGCATGGATGTTTTATACGCACTTGTGTGCAATCCTGGTGCCTGTGGAGGCCAAAAGAGGGTGGTAGATCCTCTGGAATTAGAGGTACTGACCATGTGGATGCTGGGAATTAAGCCTGGGCCTCAGAAAGAGCAGCAAGTGCTCTTCCCTGCTGAGCCATCTCTCCACTCCAGTCCCCCTCATGAGATTTCTTTATGATAGCCATTCTGAAAGAATCAGGTGCTATCTCAGAGCAACCTTAAAATAGTTATTGTCCACTTTTCTTTCTTTCTTTTTTTGGAAACTGTCTATTCCATTCATTAGCCTAATTCTCAGTTGGCAGTTCCATATCCTTGGCATTTCTGCAGTTTTCCATAAGTTTTGGATATTAGCCCCTTGTCCAGAGTATAGCTGATAAAGATTTTCTCCCATTCTGTGGCTGTGGTGTGCCCTGACGGTGGTTTCCTTAGCTGTGCAGAAACTTGATTTCACATCACTCCATCTGTTGATATGTGAGGCTAGTTCCCGTGGCAATGCAGAACGCTCAGAATGCTTTTCTCTGCCCCAAGAACTCGAAGGGCATTACCTATGTTTTTGTCTCCTAGTTGCAGCATTTTAGTTTTTAACTTAAGGTCTTTGGTCCATTTCAGGCTGATTTGTGCACAAGGTTAAAGCTATGAACCTAATTTCATTTTTTCACAGGTGGATGTTCAGTTCTGCTACCATTGTTGAATAGGCTTTTCTACCAATGTATGTTTTTGACTCCTTTGCCAAGGATTATGTTGGCATGGCTTTGGCAGCTTATTTCTGGGTCCTCTAACCTATTCCTTTGGTCTACATGTCTGTTCCTATGCCAGTAGCAGATGGTCTTTATCTCTGTGGCCTTATAGTGTAATTTGAGGTGAGGAATTGTGATACTTCCAAGTGTCTTTTTACTCCTTAGGGTTGCTTTGGCTTTTCATGGTCTTTTGTGGTTTCATGTGAATTCTAGATCTGTGAAATACAACATCAGAATTTTGATAGGCATTGAGTTAAATTTGTAGATTAATTTTGTTAATAAAGATGTTTTCACATTAATTCTGCCAGTCCAAGGGTGTGGAAGGCCTTTCCATTTTCTAGTAAGTGTTTTTTTTTTTTGGATCTAGGAGTTTTCTGCTAGATTCTATATATGGTCTTTTTAAGTGTAGGATCATGTTTTCTGTTAATAGGGACTATTTGACCTCTGCCTTTCCTATTTTTGTTCCTGTATTAACTCTTTCCTCTCTAATTGCTATAGATAAGACTCCAAGCACATATTAAATAAGAGGGGGGAGAGTGGCCATCCTATCTCATTCCTGGTTTTAGAGGAATGGTTTTAGAGGTTTTTCTCCATTTGCTATAATAATGACTACAGGTTTGTTGTATATAATTTTATTTCCTTGAGGCATGAGTCATCTTTTACTAACATCTCAGGACTTTATCATGAATGCAAGTTGAGCTTTATCAAATGCTTTTTCAGCATCAGTCAAGACAATTATTTCTGTCTTTAAACATTTTGTTTTATTTTATTTTATTTTATTTTATTTTATTTTATTTTATTTTATTTATGTGTGTTGTTTATTTATTTGCTTCTGTTGAACCAACCTTGTCTTTCTGGGATAAGACCCATTTGGTCATGGTGTATGATCTCCTTAATATGTTTCAAATTTCAATTCGCAAGTGTTTGTTGAATTTTGCATGTGTGTTCAGCAAAGAAATTGATCTTTAGGTTTTTTTTTCTTTTACTATTTTCCTTTCTCTTCCTTCCTTTCTTTCGTGCCTTTAACCTTTTGACGTCAAGATAATACTGACTTCACAAAATGAAGTAGTTTCTTGTATTGTTTAGTATCCACGTATCTTTGTAGTTTTAATACTTTATCTTGTTGATTTTTACTTTAATTACATCGTGATTTGATAGGAGGAAAGGCATTATCTTGATTTTTCTTTTAAACATTACTTGTTCATGCTTGATTTTTGTATTATGATATTATTTTGGAGAAATTTCCATGTGCTGTTGAAAAAAATGTCTATTCTCTATTTGTTGTGTGTAATATTGTGTGAGTGTTAAGTCTAGTTGATTGGTAGTGTGTTTTAGCTGTGAATTTCTTTGTTTACTTTTAGTATAAAAGACATCTAAAAATGAGAGTAGAGTTTCAAAGTTATCCACTACTATTATTCCAAGAACTATACATCCTTTTATGCCTTACAGTGTTTGTTTTTATGAAATTAGAGCCTTTAGTATTTGATGCATACATTGTAGAATTTTTATATTCTTCTTGATGAATTGTTCCCTGGATTAATATTTAGTGTTCCTTTTTATCTCTTCTAACTGGTTTTGGTTTGAAGTTTACTTTAATATAAGGATAGCTAGGCCTGCTTGTTTATGGTTTTCATTTGCATGCTAGTTTGCTTTCTGTATTTTGATATGAAATTTTGGCTATCTTGACTGGCTAACTGTGTTCCTTATATATACAATATGTAACTGGTTCTTGTTTTTTAAACCCATTTTATTAGTCTGTATTTTTAAATTGGGAGTTGAAGCCATTTATACTTAACGTTATTATGGAAAGGTTTGCAGTTTTCTATAGATTCTTTAGGTGTTTTTCTGTGCCATTGCCATGTCTTTTCTTCCTCCGTTGGTTTTGAGGATTTGCAGAGTTTCTGTGTCAGATGTGGGTGTTTCACTTGATTTTATTTCTCTCCTTTCATGGAGTGTACACTTCCATGCATTCTTCTAAACCAAGCTGTTTTCTTCTACTTCCCTGTAATGTGTTCCATGAAGAATTTTCTTTAGTTCTGGCTCTGTTGTTGTAAATTACCCTTAATTTATGTTTGTCTTGAATTGCCCGTATTTCTCCATCACTTTTGAGGGGTAACTTTGCTGGGTATAGCATTCTTGGCTCACAGCTATTTATTTTCAGAAATTGAAATATTTAATTCCATGCTATTCTAACTTTTATGGATTCTGAAAATTCTGGGGGTTAATTCTGATAGTTCTTTTTTTGCCTTTGTGTATGATTGACATTTTTCTCACACTGCTTGTAGGATTATTTCTTCCTTTTTACTTTTGACAACCTAACTATAATATTTCCTAGAGAGTTTGGAGTTCTGTAAACATCTTCTGTTTGGATGTCTGTTTCTTTCTTTAGGTATGCTGTTATTATTTTATTAAATAGTCTGTCTACTTTATTCAGTTTTATTTTTGCTCCTTTTTCTGCACTATGAATATTCAGGTTTAGACTCCAGAATGTATCCCAGAGTTCTTGAAAGCATAATTTGTGGTTTTTAATATATTCATATACACAGATGCATACATATATATGTCTGCTTGTATTATTGTTTTGACTATGTCCATTCTTGAAATTCATTTTTCTTTCCAGTCTTGTCTGCTAATGGTGATGCCTGTTGTGTTTTTTCTTTGATTGATCAGATCCTTCATTTCAAGCATTTCTGTTTGGTTCTTTTTCAGCATTTCAATCTCTTTGCTGAATTTTTCTCTTCCATATCTTGTAGTTTTCCCTTCAGTTTACCATTTTATTCACTTTGGAGACTGTCTTGTTTAGGTCTTAGATAGATTTTATTAATTCATTCACCTATTTGCTTGAATCTTCTTCGTGATAATTCGTTCTTTTTTAAAGTAGGCTCAGTGTTCTTTTCCTGTCGTTTCAGCTATCAGTTGGGAATGGGTCGTGGGCGGTAGCCGTGTCACTTGCTTTGATGTGCTTTGCTCATCTGTTAGGCTGAGTTTGTCTTCCAATTCTTGCCTCCCTTTGCTAAGAGTCTATGTGGATGCTTTGTTCTGTGTGGGATATTGCATAAAGTACAGCTATGGGATTAGTGAAACTTGGTGAAGAATGTCAGATAGAGTCACTGAGGTGATACTGTTAATGTGCCAACAGCACCAAAGGTAGGTTTCACCCTGAGCCCCAAAGCGGCCAGATGCAGTAAAAACTTTGGTCACCCCTTTGATTTTGTGAACCTTCTGGAGGCATAATACATGATACCCACTGAAGTCTCTAGTACATGGAGGAGATCATTAGAGTCATAGGCCTGAAGTAACCCACAACCACAGCAGTGTAGTCTCTTGGTCCTTCAGGGACCACTGGAACCCCAGTGTCAAAATCCCACACCCACAACGACTTCAGATGCCACTGGAGCCAAGCTTCTGTCATTGAAGCCGAAGCTCTGGCCTTGCACTGGTCCTGGAGGCCCCCAGAGATGGAAGTCTGGTCACATGGTGCTTCCGGTCTCACTAGAGCCAGAGGCCTCCTTCTTGTCTTTTTAAACAATTAAACTCATGCATATATTTTTTTAAAATGGAATTTTTTTTCCTCTGAGGTATTTTAAGTTCTGATAGTTCTTCATTTGTTACAGCTATGCACAGGCTCTTAATTTGTTTTCACATTTTCCATTTAAGATGCATTATATGTGTTAGGGTTGTATATATTATTTATTTTAATGTATGGGTGTTTTTATACATATATATAGAAACATATAAATATGTGTGTGCGCGCACACACCATGTACATGTAGAGCCCACAGGGGCCATTGGAGACCATCAGATTCCCTGGAACAAGAATTATAGGCAGTTGTTAGCTTCTCTGTGGGTGCTGGGAATCTTATCTGGGTTCTCTGGAAGAGCAGCCAGTGCTCTTAACAGGAAAGCCATCTCTTCAGCCCCTTAAAATGAATTATCATTCTTTTTTGTGTGTTTTTTTTTTACAATTTTTAAAATTATTTTTATTGTTTTATATTAATTACAGTTTATTTACTTTGTATCCCAGCTGTAGACCCCTCCCTCATTCCCTCCCCACTCTCCCTCCTTCGTCTCCTCCCTGCCCCTCTCTAAGTCCACTGATAAGGGAGTTCCTCATCCCCTTCCATCTGACCCTAGCTTATCAGATCTCACCAGGACTGGCTGCAATGTCCTCCTCTATGGCCTAGCTAGGTTGTTCCTCCCATGGGGAGTGGGAAGGTCAAAGAACTAGCCTCAGAGTTCATGCCAGAGACAGTCCCTGTTCCCCTTACTAGGGTACCCACTTGGATACTGAGCTACCATGGGCTACGTCCGAGCAGGGATTCTAGGTTATCTCCATGCATGGTCCTTGGTTGGAGAATCAGTCTCAGACAAGACCCCTGTGCCCAGATATATTTGGTTCTTGTAGAGCTCCTGTCCTCTCCAACTCTTACTAACTCCACCTTCTTTCATGATTCCCTGAATATTGCCCAAAGTTTGGATATGAGTCTCAGCATCTGCTTTGATACACTGCTAGGTAGAGTCTTTCAGAAGCCCTCTGTGTTGGGCTCCTGTCCTGTTTCTTGTTTTCTCCTACTTCCAATGTCCATCCCATTTGTCTTTCTGAGTGAGGATTGATCATCTTACCCTGGGTCCTCTTTCTTGTTTATCTTCCTTAGGTGTACAGATTTTAGTATGTTTATCCTATTGAATAAGTCTAGTATCCACCTATAAGTGAGTATACCATGTGTGTCTTTCTGATTCTGAGATACCTTACTCAGGATGATCTTTTCTAGGTCCCACCATTTGCCTGCAAATTTCATGATTTCCTTGTTTTTAATTGCTGAGTAGTATTCCATTGTGTAAATGTACCACAGTTTCTGTATCCATTCCTCTGTTGAGGGACATCTGGGTTGTTTCCAGGTTCTGGCTATTACGAATAAAGCTGCTAGGAACATGGTTGAACAAGTGTACTTGAGCATATTTTGTATATATGCCTAGGGGTGGTATAGCTGGATCTTGAGGAAGCACTATTCCTAATTATCTGAGAAAGCGCCAGATTGATTTCAAGATTAGTTGTACTAGTTTACATTCCCACCAGCAATGGAGGAGGGTTCCCCTTTCTCCACATCCTCTCCAGCATGTGTTGCCATTTGAGTTTTTCATCCTAGCCATTCTGCTGGGTGTTAGGTGAAATCTCAGAGTCGTTTTGATTTGCATCTCCCTGATGGTTAAGAAGTTTGAGCATTTCTTTTAAGTGTTTCTCTGCCATTCTTCATTCCTCTACAGAGAATTCTCTGTTTAGCTCCCTACCCCATTTTTTAATTGGATTACTTGATTTGTTGCTGTTTAACTTCTTGAGTTCTTTATATATTCTGGATATTAGCCCTCTGTCAGATATAGGGTTGGTGAAGATCCTTTCCCAGTCTGTAGGCTGTCATTTCGTTCTGACGGCAGAATTATCATTCTTAAACAAAACATCTTAATTGGGTAAAATGCTGCTGTGTCTAGTGACAAGGTAGCTTATGTACTCAAGAGTTGTTCTAGCTATGTGCTAGAATACACAGTGTGGCCCGGGTCACTCTTATGTTCCCAGTGCCTGTTTCAGTGTCTGGCAGATAGGACTTGATAGTATTTGTTGGATTAAAATTATATTAGATATAATAGATATCTAGAAACTCTAGCTTAAAATATCAGATCTCTAGCCAGTCATACCTATTAAGGAAAGTATAGTCAGTTAATACTGGACAACTAACACATTGCCTTTTTTTCCAAGTATAAGTCACTATTCTCAGCTTAGCCCAATGGTTCTGCTAGACCAGGAATGCCAAGGAGAGGATTGATGTTTAACCTCTGACTGATGTTGTCTTACGACTTCCTAGTTGGGGAAACTTCTGCAATGTGGTATATTTATTAATAGTAAAACATTTATCAGTAAGAAGGTAAGGAAACGTAGGTAGGTAGGTATAAGATATTGACTTAATGAGATATGCTATCATAATAACAAAGTGCCCGATACCTACACAAGACCACCTGGAACTGGGCCACCTTCCTGCCTCTCTGCTGAACTGACTCGAATGTGAACCTCAAGTTCTGCTTCTGCATGGGCAGCACGCCACGTGGACCTCGATTTCTGGAGATCGTGGGTGACGCGTGTCACCGCTGACGCAGCTCTCGTCCCGGAACTGCTGTTCCGCAGCCTGCACTTCCTCCTTCCCGCTCCTTCTTTTCCAGGGGAACAAACCGACTTATTTCCCTCCTCAGTCCTTGCACTTTCCACTGAAGGGCTCGTCGAGATCCCTTCTTAAAGGAGGGTGAGGTCTCTCTGGTGAATTCCTAATTGAGTACAGTTATTTCCAAAATAAATATTCGGGGAGGAAAGAGCACCAGCAGATGCTCCAGTGTAGATCAATCATGAGCCCTCGTGGCGTTGCTGTGCCCCGGGGAGCACGGTCTGGGAACGGCTGCGTCCGGGCCCGTTCATGCTCAGTGCGCTAATTTTAGGCATGATCTATAAAAACGCCGTTTTTGGAGAAAATGAGCCTTCCTTGGCAGTTCTTCTATGCATTTGTTTTTGTTTTCTGTTTTTTTTTTTTGTTTGTTTTGTTTTATTTAATTTTAAATTCACAGATTAGCCTAAGAAGCTTCCACAGTGTTCTGTTGGTTCTCCTCTCTTTGAGTCACCACGTCTCTTTCCTTCCCCCCTCCCTCTTATGGAAGTCACACATGCTTAGTATTTTTTAAAAAAATAATTAGATAAGTTGAAAACATACTTTTACTAAATATTTTATCACCGTGGTTTAAATTTTTTTTTTTTAATTATATTGTGTGTGTATGATGTCACATGTGTGGAAGACAGGACAGTTTGTGGGAGTCACCATGTGAGTCCTAGGGACTGAACTCAGGTTTCTAGGGTGAGTGGCAAGAACCGTTTTCCAACGAGCCTTCTCACTGGCCCTTTGTTTTGTGCTTTTCTGTAAGAACATTCTTCTACATACAATAAAATGATCAAATTCGGAAAATTTGACAGTGATACAATGCTCTTACCTAATGCGTATAAAACACCGCACAGTCCATACTCTGTCATTTTCAGTTATCCTGTTAAATATCCCCCATACAGTTATTTTTTTTTCTTCTAATCAGGATGCAATTTAGGATCACATTTTGCAGAGTTTTCGTGTCTCTTTCCAAGCTCAAACAGTTTATCACTGTGTTTATTGTTCTCGATGGAGGTATGTTTGAAGGGTACAGGGCAGTTATTCTTTAAACTGTCTTTCTTGGATAGTCTGAAGCCAGGCACTTTTGCCAAGAACGTCCACAGATGTCTAATGTCGAGACTTTGTTTGGTTTTCCAAACAACCAATTCTCAATTCTTCCGCATGAGGTGGGAGTTCGCAGTTCTGTTTAATTCTAACACTACTTGGGGTCACAAACCCTGTATGCTAAGTTGTCAGTCCCTCCAGGGTGCTTTCTCCCAACACCAGCCTCAAATGGGATCCCAGGCAACCCACACTTCCTTCCTGTTGTCCACAGTAGGAGTTCCTGTAACCTTGTCGGGTTCAGCAATTTGATCAGATGAGCTGCAGAACCCAGCAAAGCTTTATACCTTTTGTTAAAACTCAGAAACAGTCAAACTGAAGGGAACACAGAGTGAGTAATGGGGGAAGGGAGAATGCTCCCAATCCCTCTTCGGTGTTTACCTGTGCCTGCACTCTGATATGCCGTCAGCCTAAAACTCACTAACCTGATATCCCATGTTTGTGTTGCAGTTTTGCTGTGCAGATAGAAATTCTACTGTGTTGATTAAATAGTTGATAAACTGAATTTGTAATTACAACATTCATTAACAAAGTTATTACAAAAGGTACATTTTTATTCTTAACATTTGATTTAATATTATGTAAAATAATTCACCAATTGTTAATTTTTACCCCTTTTGTCCATCACTATCAATATTCTTTCTACTTTCCTTTGATACATTAAAGTCTAAAGATTAAAAAAAATCTAGATACACAAAGATAAAATAAGAACTATTTTACTAGAAACATTTAGCAAACACCTCCTGTGTGTCTGAGTAAAACTTTGCGCATATTTGCAGAAAAAAAAAAAAAAACAAAACAAAACAAGAATTCAGTGATGGTTATAATGTAAAGTATTTATACTGATTTATCTTTTCCTTTGAAGTTATCTTTAAACTGAAACCAACTTCAGCTCTATCCTCTTGAGAAAATTGGCCTCATTTCTGACCCCGTTTGATAGAATCTGGTGTAATCACCTGCTTTGTTCACAGCTTTGGCTTTGTACGACTTTCAACCAAGTTAAAGAAAAAATAGAAATGACATTCAAAAGATGAGGGTTTTCCTAAGGGAATATTCCATAGTCCTGAGGGGAATTCCAAATGCAGCTTTTGGATACTATTATTAGGTGGAGCACAGGGCTAGCTCCTGTTTTATGCTCTGGAGGGCTTGCTTCATTCCAACCTGATGTTCTAGGCTCATCCCTGATCTTTTCCAAAATTTCAGTCCTAATGAACAAGGTTTGCTTTGAGAATTACAAATATAAAAATAGCCACACCTGATAACGATCGGATCATTTATTATAGTTCTCCCAATTATTAATAACCACTAAGTATCAAGAGTACAATAATGAATGAAAAAGAGATTAAAAAATTTTTTTTGTAGAATTTATGGCTAAATTATAGAGCTTGCTAATCTAAAGAATAACGGAAGACTGCCTTGTACCTTAATTTGACCCACATTTAGAACTTTCACACTCTTTACCTACCCTCTGGGGTTCTGACGTATATGTCCCTGTGCTTTAACAAGTAGAGATGTCACTTGGCAACTGCCGCGCATGGAGAGGATTAGAGTTTGTTCAGTTCCTATCACTCACCACAAAACATTCATCGCTGCCCTCACGTGAACTCCAGGGGATCTGGTGCCTTCTGCCCTCTGTGAGCACATGCTTTCATGTGCACACACACACTTACACGTGCAGTTAGAACAATTTTAAGAGCAAAGAGATTCAAGAGCAAACAGAATCCTTACTAACACCCAACAGAGAAGTGTCAGCACTTTGAAGGGCAGAGGGAGAAGGCATCGCTCCCCGCTGAGAACCTCAAGCAGCCTGAAGACTTCCCTTAGACTTTAAAACCAAACAAGGATCTGGGGCTTTGATTCAGAAAAGAATTTTAGGACTAGCCACTTTAGGAAGCAGAGTTGTGGTTCAAGAAAGCTATTTGTATATGAGCTTAAGCATATGGGTTAAGAGAGAAATGAGGAAGTCATGTCCAAGAGTCTGGGTATGGATCACTCAGAGAAAAGCCGGACTCATTTGTGTTTTAAACAGTCTGCAGGACTGGGGTGGGGCTTGAAGTTCCTCTCTTTAAAGACTTGCTAAGAAACCTCAGTGAGGTCACTGAGTGGTTCTTCCTTGGCAGCTTCAGGATGGCAGTTGATCAGGTGGGAGTCTATAATCTACAAGGAAGAAGGAAGGCATCTTTAGCATAAACAGAGTTAACATTTCTAGGCCATGCCTGGGGAAAGGGTTGAGGCCCTGCTTAAAATCATACACATTCAGTCTTAGGTCATCGTTACTTTAACAAAAGAGAGCTGTCTATGAAATGAATATTAATTCTATGGCAGTAGCATTTATAGAAGATGTTGGTGCTAGAATTAAAGATTTTCATAGAGCCAGTGAGAGGCTTTGGCCAGACTGTAGGATGAGAGGGCCCTTTTCTTTTCCATTTCCCCATAATTTCCATTTCTTACTATCTTGCCTCAGAAAGACAGAGCGGACGTGTAGAACAATCCTTATAAAAGAAATGAGGTCATTTGTTGGAAAGGTTTGAGGACAGAGCTGCTTTCTGTGACACAGTAGTACCAGACTGTAGACAGATGGGGACAGACAGTTTTTGTCAGAGGTCAAAGAGGCTACTTTTTCCTCAATTCTACAGCCCTCTAATTATTTTGTGTATCATTTATTTTTGAACAATTGTCAAAATGTTGTTTCAGGGGTAGGGTGCTTTGTTTTCATAAACACTGGAGCTCCCCCTCAAAAAAAAAAAAAAAAAACCCAGCCCTGAAACTCATCTTCGTCAAATGCTCTGGGCTTACGTGATTTGATGCCTTTCACAATGATAAAGTCATTACTCAATAGTAACAAGGTAAGTCAAAGGGTAGATTTCTCTAATCTAATGCAGGAGAAAAATCAAATCAATCTTTGTACAGGTTGACCAATAAATTTGATTTCTCTTTCCTTCCTAGGATCCCCGGTTTAATGCAGAGGTTGACCAAATTACAGGCTACAAGACACAGAGCGTCCTTTGTATGCCAATTAAGAACCACAGGGGAGAGGTGAGCCAACTTTTCACTTATATAGAAGGCCACTTGGAAATATTTTCTATTCTGAAGAACATGTTTTTACCCTCACGTGTACGAAGTAATACTGTAGTGCCAAATTATCATTTAAATTAATATGTAAATACTTCAGTATTCTGCTTGAGATTTTTTTTAAACTATAGTTACAACGTTGAATGCTAATTAAAAAAAATTTCCCATGACCATTTATTGGGAAACAAATTGTGTACATTTTACTCCCTGTCTCCCCTCTGCGGTTGGAGTGTCCTAGTCTATCTTATATATGTAAATATGGTGTGATTCTAATGGATTTCTTTCACATTGTATGTCACTGTCTAAATAATGCTTATTTCATAAATGGCCGTCTAGTTGTGATGGTTAGCAGTTGATATTTTTGGATTTACATTGCAATTTTGGAAAACTGAAATTGTAGCTAATTTCAATGACATACATTTAAGTATAAAATATAATAGGTAAGTGAAAATATTGTATATTTTTACCTGCCTACAAGATTTGGATACTGTTAGCACTCAGTTCCCTCATCATTTTGCACTTCTATGAAAAAAAAATAGTAAAATGTCAATTAAACTGAATGTTTGAATTGCACATTCTCAAATCTCAATTCACATTACCACCAATCACGGGATTCTGAGAGGGCAGCAGGTTTTCCAGATAAAGAGAGTCATTAGGATGGTTATAGATACAGCTGAGATTTATTATGGGAGTTAGCCAACACAACTGGAGGACAAAAAGCCCATCATCTTTCGTCATTAACCCCGACAACTATTCCTGTGGGTTGTATAGTTCACTGAGACCTAAGGCTTGAAATGCTTGGGAGCTGCTAGCTAAGACCCAATCCAAAGGCCTTAAAACATAGAGTTCTGATGCATGGAAGATGGCCAGCAAAGCTCCAGGAGAGAGGAGAGATTGTCTCTGCCTCTGCCTGTCCTGGTCCACCCGCATTGGTGGATGAAGAATCCTCTTCACAGGCTTGTTGATTCAGGTGCTGTTCCTTCTTGAGACACCCTCACAGGCACACTCAGAAATAATTATACCTGTCGGCTGGGTTCACTAAAAGAGGTTGATATATAAAATTAAGGTTCAACACCAGGTGATCCAGAACATCTGTATTAACTGTTTTTCTGTTGCTGGGATAAACAATCTTGACCAAGGACAACATTAAGGAGGAAGTTTTATTTTGGTTTGCGTTACCAGAGGGACGGTCTGCTATGGTGAGGGAGAAACTGAGTGAGAAACTGAGAGATCCCATCTTCAGACTCCAGCACAAAGCAGAGAGAGTTACCTGGAGGTGGGGGCAAAGCCACGAACTCTCAGTGACTGTCTCCATCGACTTACTTAACCTCCCCGAATCCTCCAAAGATAACACAGCCAGCTGGAGTGTCCAAATACCTCAGCCTATGGAAAACATTTCTCACTCAAACCTCCACAAGGTCCTCAGGGATTGTGGGTGGTGATGTGTTTTCAAAGCCCACTGTAGGCTTCTGTAAACCAACTGCACAGCCTGCATGGGCCGTGGGACAGCCGAATACAAACTCATGCCTTTCCTAGGCTTTATCCTCGTATTGAATTTGTATCCAACAAGGGTCGGATGTTGGCTAGATCAGTCTTCATTTTAATAGTATCCCTTCTTTTCTTGTTATAGGCACATTTAACTTTTTAGTCTGTGAGCTGGGCCAGTTCTCCTATCCTGAGACTCCCCAGACCATGCACCCCTAGTTAGGGTATACCCCTAGGTAGGGTGTGTCTCCAGAAGGAATTTAAGAAGCAGCCATGGTCCTGAGGTTTGTGCTTTTGAGACCTAATTATTTGTCATTCTACTGGAGGAGTATAATTGCGCATGTCAGGAAGATTCCCGGAGCTTTAGAGTTCTCGGATTCCACAGCACCGAAGGGAGACAGGTGGACACAGAGTGACTAACTTGCTGACCTCGGTTAAAGAGACACCCCCTTTCCCCAGAGCTATGTCAGGGCGACCTTTGCCCACACACTTCACTTCCTGAGGTAAGCCTCCTGCCAACTGCACTTTTTCTCCTGTCAGTTTCTGGTCCCCCTCGTCCCCATTATTGCTTCCTAGAGGGTTTCTCATTTCATGCTGTTGCAGGTTAAATGGAATCTCCCAGACCTGTGGTTGTTCCTTGTTGCCAGGCCCTTAGGGTAGCTAAGTTTTAAATGATAGGTTCTTTTTTTAGGGTGTGCCTGGTCGCTGCCCTCTGAGTCATATGGCAGAGTGGATATCGCTGGCCTTCTCTAGCACTGACCCTTCCGCAGGAGGAATCACTGTTTGACTAAAACCCACAGCTGGTTTGGGGTTTGCGAAGCTGGGGCAGGACTGCCTGGATGTACTCACCCTTGGGTTGAGGCTTCTTCTCCCGCGCCACCAGGGAGCCTGGCTGGAGCCCTCTGACATGGCTTATTCCCTCTCGGTGCAGTTGCCAATCTTTTTCTCCTCCTGTTTTCTATCATCACCTCTGCGAACTTCCAAAGCCCCTCTCTCACTTTGGAGCAGTATAAAAATTATTTTCTTATTATTTTCTCCTTTATCACATCAGTCAGTGATAGCCTCTCAACTAACTTTACCAGAAGTCTCACAGATCTTTTAAATGAAAATTTATGGCACAGTCGGAATAACTGTAAAGATTGTTTGCTCTGAGTTTGAGTCCCTTCTTATTGCTTCCTGGATGACTAATCAGGGTTAATCCCTTTGAGCTCCGCTTTCCATCTCTGCAACTCAGGAGGGTAATAAAAAGACCCACCCCGCCAGACCTGCATTCATGAGTGCAGAGGGCGAGTCATGCTTTGTGACACTTTGGAAATGGTCAGGAAGTACTGTCTAGTGCTTTTGGGGAAAAAAAAATGAGTAAGTAGCAATAGCGAAACTTGTAAATGAAGGAAGGAGAGGAGCCCGAGGCGGTCACTAACCATCTTGTAATCAGTCTGGGCCCAGTGACAGTGGCAAAGACGTGGGTTTGGTTGTTCTGTTTATTATCCCTTAACCAACTTTCAACCATAAAAGAAAAATGGCCTACTCTTTTTTTTTTTTCTCATAATTGAAGCAGAGCGGTTTTGCCTTCATTTTGTTTAAATCATTCCTATTAAGTTTTCTCTCATTCTAATTATTTACCAGAGAAACCAAAAGCGCTATGATTATTGAATTACTGTTTATCTCTTGTTTATAAAAGGTTTTATATTTTTTTAGGGACAGCAGTCTTTCAAGGGAAATAGTCCTGACAGCTGCGTGGGTGGGGAGGTTTCATGTTACACACTGAAGTCTGTGCTCTGACATAGGCCGGGACACTATGGAAGATTTTTAGGGTTCATTAAAATACTGAGTATTGCTTATTATTTACTTACTAATTTATTTATCTGTGTATACACACATGCATGTGCGTGTGCAAACATACACACGTGAGGATCGGAGGGTAACTTTTGAGAGTTGGCTCTTTCCTTCCACCACATGGACCCTAGGAATTGAACTCGTATCTTTAGGGTAAGTGGCAAGCCCCTTTATTTGCTGAGCCGTCTTGCCAGCCCAGCCTCTTGTTCTTGTGAGATATTTTAGCAAATTAAAAATCCCAGGAGTTTTTTTTTCCCATAATGTTATATTATGTTACATTATAATTCATTGATGTAATGGATTTAACAATGTTATTTCAGAAGCTGGGATCATAATTACTCATGCAGTGCAGAGGATCAGTTTTTGTATTCCTCCCTCTTCTCCCTATTCCTTCTTAAGATAGGGGTTGATGGGAAGAAAAAAAATAAGACTAAAGAAGCTTGAGGAAGCTAAAGTATTCTATTTCTGAAAGGTCAAGGAGCTATTAGCCAGAGACAAATGAATAACCAAAGGGGGTAGGGGGATGGTGGAAAATCAATGAAAGGACAGAAGAGCTGTCCAGGTTGGGTATGAGAGTGATTAAGTGGTGTGGAACAGGACTTGGGAACCAATTGCCTTATATGTAGAAAACAGTTGCCATGTGTGATATTTCTGGCATAAACACTGTGGGAATTGTTGTAGGGGCCTGGCATTTTCATAACATCCTTGGAAGCAGTCATCTTCTGTCCTCTTAACAGGTGAGGGAACCAAGACTGCAACATTTAGGGGTCTTGGTCGCAGTCACATGACTAGAAACTTACAAATCAAGATCTATAAGTACACGCTTGGCCTTGTGCGGTCACAAGACAGAAAAGGGCCTACTTGAAATTCAGTTAGGAAGACAACTGCACTGTCACTCCCACTTAAACTTCTGTTGCTTTGCATGGGAAGGTGTGTGTGTGGGTGCTCTGATAAAGTAATATGGGCACAACCAGGGGACCTGACTGTCTTCTGATGGCCCTTCAACGTTAGGGCTCAGGTCACTGAACACAAAGATTCTTTCAAAACATGAGACAAAGAAGGATGGGGCAACGGAGCACATTCACTGATGCCTTAAGAGGAATCCACGGGCAAACATTTACCACGGACAGAAGAGTTACAAGAGGGTTTTTGCATTAAGCTGGGCCAGCATGCCCCAGTAAGCAACCGTGATATACCCAGAAAGCAAACTGGAAATAAAAAATGCAAGCATGCTTTTTCAGGCCTCCTATTAAATTTCATTCAGACTTAATTCTGGACTTTTCAGGCAAAGGCGCTTGAGACCATTTTTATTTTAGCCACCTGCATTAGTTATTTATGTAAGCAGACAGAATTCTCTTATGTTTAGTAAAGAAGTACAGAGAAGCCAGCTGCCACTAGACCAGATGGCCTATTTTTGAAACACTGTCCTTCCCTGAAGTAGTGTTCCCTGTAACATGCTAGAAACGAGTGTTCCTTTGTATTTATAGGGACCAAACCTGGACACTAACTCTCACTGACAGACCCATCACTTGTAGCTTACTGCTGTTTTCTCTGTGGATAATTTGGGAAAGGGTGAGTAGGAGACAGAAAGCAGGACATTATCAAATAATGCAAATACATGAACGCAAAAAAAAAAAAAAAAAAACAAAACCTGCCAGTTTTTAATAGATTCCCAAGAGATAAATAGTTTGGTGAATTAAAGCCATTTAATGTACACTCAAGCCACAAAAATATGGCATGAAGACATGTTATTCAAACGACAATATGCAAAATATGCTTTGTAGAGTTTAAGTTTTTATGACCTATGTTTGATCATTTAAAAATATTCTCACGTATTTTCTGTAACCCTGAGTCTTAATTTGACAAGTAATGGTAGGATCATTGAGATACGTAGATACTGGTCTCATCAGAAGAGACATGAAAAATAAACGGGAAGCTGAGTGTGGTGGTGCATATCTCTAAGTCTGGTATGATGAACATGGAGGAAGGATTATTGATTCAAGACTAGCCTGGGTTATCTATTAAAAAAAACTTTTCTCAAAAAAGCAAATCACAACAACAACAATAATAAAAGAATTAAAAAGCAAGCAAAATAAAAATAAAATATCTTGGTTTTTTAATTTTTCCATTTGGACTGTGCACCGGAAACAATTCTGTGCGAGATGGATGTTAAATGGGTTCAGCATTCACACGAAAGGCTGAACCAAGAAGCTGAGACCTGGCAGAGCAAGCCTGGGAGCCTGCTGCTGCATTCATGTATGTTTTTGCCTGCAGTCTTTCATGAGGAAACCCGTGCTCCCACAATCTGTGCATTAGTGTTTGCTCCACCTTGAGAGCAGAGGTGGAAGATCCATCCTGTGTCCTATGCAACAGTGGAGACTTCCTCAAATTTGACAAGGAAATTCGGTACAAATAAAATGTTACAGTGATAGCTTATACTCCTTCAGTTCCAAGGAAAATATAATTAACAAAACTCGGCAAGGTTTATTAGTGGACTGTCAGTTGGTCTAGGTCTATTTTAGTCTGAAAGAACTGGCTAGCTTCTAAAAACTTTTAAATTGTTCCCTGAGCTTATTCCCCCCGCCCCCCTGCCGTGCTCTTTCTTGTAGGTTTGTTTTAGAAACAAAATAGAAGTGCTGGGAGCAGATTCTGTTTGTTCTGGATGGATGCTGTGATGGTGAAGATCCTTCCCTTTTCCACATTACCACTTAAATAATAAACAAGAGCGCTTTCAGAGAAGACGGCAATCACTTTCCCAAGGGGGTGGGTAGGAACATTTCCTAAGAATAGCAGATGAAAAACACAGTCTCATAGGTGAAATCTTTGCATCTACACCATGGACCCAGAGTGAAAAGAAAGTGCATACACAATCCAGACTTGAGGATTCAGTTAGCAGTGTGCTCCAGGACTCTATGAAAGCTCATTTGAATGCTTAGAAAATTTGGTTCATGCTATCCTTTACTCAGTAGAGGATTCAGTTTCACGGGTACATTCTGCAACCATTCTGATGCTTGTTGAAGGGTATTGCATTTTTAATTTTACAGATCATTCGTAAATTTAATTTTCATGAGTTTTATGTCATCCTCAGTGGTGAGTGTTAAGGATCTGGAACCACTTGCAGAAAAGAATAGACAATTTCTCTGTGTAATATTTGGCCCAACATTGCATATTTATCATAAATTCTTCAAGTAATTGTCAGTGAAATTACAACTCTCAATAGACGTATGTGCCAATATCTGTATTCATCTAAGAACTAAAGTTACACAGGGAACGTGCTTTGTCAAATCTGACTCATGTTTCTTTTTTAAATCCAACTATGTTTTAATATCTACATCACATAAAAATTTATGTTGAAACTTCATCTAAAATTTTACTTTCTTCTGTATCACAAAGAGAAAATTAGGCCTCCAGGCTTAATTTCGTGAGAACTAGATATGTCTTAGATTTTTCTAGTGCATGATGAAACATTACCAAAAAGCAAGTCGGTGAGGAAAGGGTTTAATTTTGCTTACATTTCCATATCACAACTCATCAATAACCTCTGTCTACTTGTGTTTCTTCTTGTCAGGTATTTACAAGAAAACTAACCTGTGCCCTCACCATTCTCCTTTTATTAATGGGAAAAATTTAACATATGACTATTTCTCCCTTTGTTCTGGGAAGAAAAGTCCCAGCTTATAGAGGAATTTTAATTCAGAACATGGCTGCTCTGGCAAGAGATCACATCCAAAGATCTTCTAGGTCTGCGTGATCAGCTAGAATATAAACATGCCTTTAATCCAGGAGACAGAGGAAAGCAGATCTGAGTTCAAGTACAGCCTGGTATAGAACAAGTATCAGACAAAGAAAAGCTAAGTTCCAAGGGTGGTTGTACATGCCTTTCATCCCAAACAATGAAGGTAAGTTAGTCTGTAAGAGGAAGCACTCATGTTTGAAAGTGATGTCTAATTGATTGGCAGAAAAAGTGATGAATCAGAGAAAGATTTGACGGAATAAGATATACCCAACTCTCACAAGAAGAGAGAGGAAAGGGAAGCTACTTAAGGGGCAATGCAGAGAAAGAGGAGGGGAAGGGGTAGGAGAGAGGAGTAAAGGAAGGGAGAGAGAGAGGGAGGGAGGAAGAAGGAAGAGAAGAGAGAAAGGAGGCAGTTTTATTGGAACAATAATAGACAAGTTGCAGAGAGAGAACAAGCTAGACTCAGGGGAAAACTGAATGAGCCAGAGAATGAGAAGGAGCCGGAAGATTAGAAAAGATTCCTGGACTTAGTTTGAAGCCAAGCAGAGCAACTCAGGGGCTGAGAGAGAAACCAGATTGGATAAGTTATCTGGGAGAGGATTTGAGCCAGAATTCAACTCAGGTTGAACCAGCTAGCCCAAAGCTCAGTAAGAACAAGAAAGGGTGACAGTAAGTCTCAGAGGCTGAAAACATTCTAGACCTAGGATAGATTGTACAAGAGGCTGGAAGACTAGGGCCTAGGTTAGCAGACAGAGGCAGTAATCCTCTGAGACAACTGAAACAGATGAATAAAAGTTGTTTTATACCAGCTCCAAAGAAACTCATTCATTTACAAAGTGAACTTTTGAGAAGAACGCTTGGGTGAATTCTCCACAAGTTGATAACATTGGGTATTATTGTTGTTGTATTTACATTATGTTGCTGTGTTCTAGTTTATTCTTTTGGGGGGGGTATGGCTTTTGGCTCAGGTTAGACTATCCTGCATGAGGCCTTACAAGACAAGTGTGGAGGGGCATCCATATCTGTGGTCTCTTCCATTCCTCCCTGGGTTTTTGCTTCCATGTGGAGCAGCCACTGGACACCGAAACAGAAGGATGTATTGAGATTGATATGTGACCTCAGCAAACATCTGGGATTAACCACTTATTGAATAAGAGGTTGCTGTCTGTGACAGTGATGGGTTGTCCCCGAAATGACCAGCTGTCACACTCCACATTTCTTGCCTAGAGAGACTCAAGTCATTTTGAGAAAACATTCAATCCTGTAGAGGCATCGTGTCATTGATGATGTGTGGAATGCCGGTGAAATAGAGGCTCCTTTCTGCTTGAGAACATAGCCTAGGGCACCAGGTAGGCAGCAAGCAAGTGGGCTTCCCGATAATGAATCTGACATTTGTAGCTGCTTTCACTCTCAAATGTGAAGTCGGAACATACACTTGCAATAAAAGAGCTTTTAAAAGCTGTTTAGTTCATACTTGTAATCTAGACTAGGAAGCTAGAGGATCAACATTCCCAGGCTAGCCTTGGCTACATAGTAAGGTCCAGACCAGCCTAAGCTATAATAATTAAGGAGAGACTTTGTCTCAAAAACCAAACAAAAACAAAGTTAACCACAAAGTAATTATTTGATCTTAAGACCAATTTGTTCAAAGGGCAATCAATAGGAGACTAGAAAAAAAGCCTTTGTAGCCACACAAGGAGGGCAGAGGTTGCTAACTTTGCTCTGGATAGGTGATTATGAGATCATTGGTGACTTTTTGGCTTTATCTCTGTTTAGACAAACATTGTAACTTTCCTTTCTTTTGTCCCTGCTACGCTAATGTTTGAACCAAGAGCCTTGTTCATGGTAGACAAATATTCTATCACTAAGCTGTAGTCCTAACTGTCTATTTTTAACCTATTGCTGTATTCCATGTTGATTTTAGAATGACATCCACCTGAAGGTGGAAGAACACACACACACACACACACACACACACACACACACACACACACATTTTTTCTGATCTAGTAATCTCTTGAGAGAAATACTTGGTTGGTTGGTATGGTTTTGGTGGAGGTTATATCTATCTATCTATCCATCCATCCATCCATCCATCCATCCGTCTATTATCAATCTATCTGTCATCTATATATTCATCTATCATCTATTTACCTATCTATCACTTATTTTTGAGATATAGTTTTGTTATATACATCTGGAAGACCTGGAACTTACTATATGTCTGTCCCAAATTGGCCTTGAAATCTTAGCTACTTGCTTTTTTTTTTTTTTTTAATTTACTTGTTTTTGTATGTATGGATGTTTTGCCTGCATGTCTGTCTTTGTACCATTTTGTGCCTGATGCCTGCAGAGTTCAGAAGAGGGTGTCGGATCTCTTGAAACTGGAGTTTCAAATGGTCGTGGTCTGCCATGTGGGTGCAAGGAATAAAAACTGTGTCTTCTGAAAGAAAAAAGCCAATGCTCTTCACTGCAGGGCCATCTCTCCAGCTCTCACTTGCCTAATTTTTAATGTAAATGCTGTACTCAGTCTTCCTAACAAAACAAAAAACAACACCAAAAACTTCTCACCTACGCCTACAATATTAATAGTAGAAAAGTCATCGGTGATCAAAAAAGGATGAGTATTTATTGTTGGACTAACTCATTCTGTGGCATTGTCTTAGTACTTATCTTTCTTTACCAATAGAGGAAATTACGTTTAGACAGCCTTCTGTAACTGCCTCCACAGATTCCTCCAGCTTTAGATAAAAATATGTGGGCAAAAATTGTTCTGTTCAGAATATATACAAACCTTTTCTTTTGTTATTCCTTAACTAATACAGTGTAGCAACTACTAAGATAGCATTTACAGTGTATCATGTATTATAAGTAATCTAGCAGAGACTGAAAGGAGGAGTGTGTGTGTGTTATATAAAACTATGTATCATGTTATATGAAGGAGATCAGCATTTTCTGATATTGGCATCTGAATGGCAGGAACTTGGAATTAGTTCCCTGTGTTTTCTGGGAAACAATAAAGTAGTAAATGTTTGGTACGAGGGGATACAAAGTACATTTTCAAGCCCACCTGGTAGACTTCAGAAGACAAAACTGATGTAGAAATCTTAGCATTCTGCAAACTGGTCCAAGATCAAATGTTACCAAAAGCAATGTTTAAACTATATAAATGAGTTTAAAAGGGGCAGGTTGGGGGTGTGGTACCAATATATGCCTGCAGCCAGAGGGTGAATCCAAGGTAAGGAAAATGCGCTCCAAAAGCTCAAATGGGCTCACAGTGTCAGAGATTTCCATATGAAGAGAGTAAAGTATGCCAGTGGCACCTGTGGACTGTAGGGGAGGCCATGTTGCTGGTGAGAGGCAAGTGGGCTTCAAGTGAACTCTGTGAAAACGCCCATTCCTGACATTCTACCTACCTATGAGCTGAGTTCATTGCCTGTCAGTAGTCCTGAGAGGCAGTGGTGGAGCGTGCCCTCTGCTTAAGCCTGGACCACACACAGGCAGCAAATTCAAATTCATGCAAATCACTGAACAAATAGTAGGCCACACCTACTCTGCTCATGGTGAATTTACAGCCCAAGTTAGAATCTTTAGAAATGAGCAATAGGCACTAGTATCTAAAGAAGAACAAACAAACAGGAAATGGATAAAGGGGTTTCATACATAATGGCTTCAAAGACATTTTTCTTTCAACCAGAAAGAAAACTTTTAATCTCATAGTTACAGATAATGCTTATTCATAAATAAATATCTCTGAGTGTAAAACCATAAATTGAAACTTAAGTTGAAAGGCAAGATGTCATGCCAGCAAACATAAAATATGAGAGGTGGAGGCAGGGGGCTTGCTGTGAGGTCAAACAAAGGTGTCTAAGCTTGTAGAGTGAGAGAGAAAGAACGAGAGAGGGGAGTGAGGAAAGAGGAAGGGAAAGGAGAGAGGAAAACCGGGACACAGGGTTTACTGAAGGGAGAGCTCCGGGGATCACCACGTGTCTGCTGAAGAAGCCTTGTTCTGGAGGCTCTGAAACTAAAATGGAGGGAACGGGGCGCTCCGGGCCCAGCAGTGTTCTGAGTCTGCGTGTCTGTTGGGAACTGATGTTCTTTGACCCACACTTCTCTGTGGGACTCCCTGGTTATCCAGTCATTTCCAGACACCAGTCCTATAGCCTACTGGCCAGGTCAAAGTTTCTATGGCCGGTAGCCTGGAACTCAGAGAAGCAAACGGCCTGTCCTTAAGGTTGGCTTCATTTTCAGGGGACTTCAATAGCCTGATCAAGTCACAATATGTTTTTTTGTTTTTTTTTTAACTCTCAATTTCAGCATTGTGCGGCTGATTTTATTTCTTTTAAGACTTAATTTATCTCATTATCAATTTATGGTAACATACTGATGGACTAAAAGGTTTCTACAATTTGATTTGGAGTCAGCTTTTAAATAGCTTCGTGGCTTTGAGTGAGCGTGTTAGCCTTTCTGAGCACTCCTCAGAAAGGCTAAAACTGTGTCCTCAGTGCGGGTAACTGCGCCCTAAAAACTCACCACACCATGTGCTGGGTCTGCACGGGCCACACTTTGCCCACTAAATCCTGAACCTCTTCTGGGTCTCCTTTTCTTCTGTTGCCCTTTGATTTCTTTCTTTCTTTCTTTCTTTTTTTTTTTTAAAGTAGGCAGTTTAACACTTTTTGGATAAATGAATGAACGAACAATTAAAATCAGGTTAGACCTGCACTGCTACAGATTAGGGCCCGTGACACTCGGGTTGTTCTCGTCAGTTCCGTTTCAAGTAAAAATACCTACTCTAAACCAGACCTAGTTGACCTGAGCCAAAATCTTTCCCAAGCGCGTGTCACTAAGACTAGAGCATCTAGAAACTTTGCGATTATACAAGGAGCCTGTGAAAGTCAGGATGAGTCAAACCAAAAGCAACAAAGGTGGTTAGGGTAAATGAACAATTCTCTTTTTAAAAATACTATTCTTTTATGATATAATAAAGAAGGAGATAACAACAACAAAAACCAGAGTCGAGAGTACCAGCAAGCTGCATCTCCTGAGAATGCTTGTCTCTTTTCTGATCTGCCCTCCTGAGGGAGAATTTTGTATCGTTTTCTTGTAGGTAGAGAATTAGAATGAAAGATGAACCTCCCATACAGAAGAACTAAGGCTGCATTCCCTAAAGTGTTATCACTTAGTGGGGAAATAGTTTGTCTTGATGATACTAAATCGGGAAAAGAAGGAAGCAGTAGAATTTGTATTACAAGGAAACTGAAGTAAGTTGTAAGTTGCTGTAGACTGGAAGTAATTCCTCCAGCTGAAGCTAGAACTGGACAAGAATAATGTCGCTCTTAGCTGAGAGATGAGAAGCTTCTTTAGGTCTTTCTAAATCTTCTGTGGAACTAAAGGCACACGGGCCAAGTTTAGCTTGGACAACTTAAGTATAGTTTATCTTTCAAATTCCTTCTGACCTATGTGAAAGTAGACTTCGCCTGTTAATTCCTGTTTTGGTTTTTTAATAACTTCTTTTCCCAAAAATAATTCTGTTGAAGGTCAAATAATTTTCAAGGCCAGAAGTTTCAAAAGAAGCTGAGCTGCATTCCTGCATGAGAAATTCTTTTTCACTAATGATTCTCCTGCATTCCCCTGTAACTGGCCACTGGGCCCTGCTTCGTTTTTAGTAAATGAGCACTTAGCCTTTTTGAAATAGAAGAAATCAATGTAAAATGTTTGCTTAATTATATATTTTATTAGAACTATAAAAGTTTTTTTTTATACTAGAAAACTACAGAATATTTACTTAGAACATAATTACCAGCTAGTTTAATCTGGATGTAAGATAAAATCCCAAAGTCCAGTTTGGGCTCCAGGAAATTAAGAATATTGCTACCCTTATTAAGAATAAAAGTCTGGACTCGGGAGTTTTGTTTTAGCTTTTTAGCTTTGTGATTTTAAGCAGCCTATTTCCTCCGTAAAACACATTTACTCTGAGGAACTGAAGGTAATGAAAAAACTGTGTTGCTTTTCTCTTCTCATTCTAGGTTGTCGGTGTAGCCCAGGCCATCAACAAGAAATCAGGAAATGGTGGGACATTCACTGAAAAAGATGAAAAGGTACCAAAACCAGAATTTGGCCATGATGCCAGCTTAGAAAAAAAAAGACACATTCTCTTTATAGCATATGACCTCTGGAATTAGGCATTGCTGAAATAGTTGCTTGAAAGAAAATTATGGTTAAAAATTATATGAGTGTGTGTATGCATCAGTAATAATTAAGGAAGTGGGGGCTTGGAAGAAGTTGAGAGACAAGAGGGTGGGGTAGAAAGGATGAAAGTACAATACTCATCTATGACATTTTCAACAAAGTATTTGTAGACCTGGAGGGGACAGGAGCTCCACAAGGAGAGCAACAGAACCAAAAAATCTTGGCACAGGGGTCTTTTCTAAGACTGATTCTCCAACCAAGGACCATACACGGAGATAACCTAGAACCCCTGCACAGATGTAACTCATGGCAGCTTAGTGTTCAAGTGGGTGTTCTAGTAATAGGAACAGGGACTGTCTCTGACATGAACTCAGTGGCTGGCTCTTTGGTCACCTCCCCCTGAGGTAGTGGGGGCAGCCTTCAGGAACACAATGCAGCCAGTCCTGATGAGACCTGATAGGCTAGGGTCAGATGGAAGGGGAGGAGGACCTCCCCTGTCAGTGGACTGGGGAAGGGGCAGGGAGTTGATGAGGATGAGATTGGAAGGGTATGAGGGAGGGGGCTACAGCTGGGATACAAAATGAATAAACTGTAATAAAGAAATACATTTTAAAAAATTAAAGAGAATAAAAGAGAAAAAATAATGTGAATTTTAGAAAAAAATTTTCAGCTAACTACAGTGTTGTATGACCTGAGGGTGCTTGAGTGTTAGCAGGAACCCCGAGTCCTCTCCTCACTGAGCTTCCAGCAGCCCTCTCCTGAGCTGGGTAAGCAAAAAGCTCCCTCTGTATTTTAGTAAGCTCATTGTACTTTCTGTCAGTACTGTACAAAAATTCATCAGTGAGCGGGGAGAAAGGGTTGCTCTAAGTCCTGTACCCCACACTGCCTGAAAGCTGGCATTTTTCTCCCGGCTATGCAAACTTCCCAGTTTTATAAGCTTCGTACAGAGTTCCAGGGTGTACATTCAGCATGGGTTATATGAATTCATCTTCCAAGGGAACAGCAATCAGCGTTATCTTACCATTCCTTTCCAACTCCTAAGAAAAACATTCTACACAGCACACCGACAAGATTCCAGTCCTGCTCTCCCTTAGTTCTGCCTTTACCATGTCATACATTTGCTGTAGCCCCCTGCATTGCCACTGCTCCAAGCCATTGCTAGCATTTTGCTCTGCTCAAAATTAGTAGGTGCTTTTTAATTTGGAAGATGTTCAAACAAAGCAGTTATTTCTATTCAGTATTGACACCTATATTAGCCCCTATGTTTCAGTTGGTCTAGAACATGAGAAGTATCTTTTAAAGTCAGAGTAGTATGCCTTTACACAATTATTTATACCTGGATACTTGATAGGAAAGCATAATTATTAGATTAACTTTATGTCCACTATTCATATAGTCCTTTGGAATAAACCTTCCCTAAATACATATTTAGACTGTATCACATCTTGACAACATATGTTCATAGGTGTGGATAAAGCACACTGGCCAAAGATTGCTTTAACCCTGACTTAACCGGGTGCACATCACCCTATTACACTGTAATAAGGATTCTAGTTTCCGTTTAAAAAGAATGCGTTTAAGCTAATACTTGCAGCCTTATGGAGCACTTCGCTTGTTATGACCAATGTTCTCTTAATTATGTGTTCTCATAAACTATAAGCTGCTTATTAGGTCCCCCATAGGCGTGAGCCTTAGTGTCATGTAGAGTCTACACTGACTCTTGTATAGGGAAAGTTGTGAGTTCATACGCCATCATCATCTCAGTTCCCCTCCTCTTCTTCCTGTACCTTAAGAAACCTGAACACTCAGCCATCTGTTACTTGTGCCATTTAGCTAACAGTCAGTTTGCATCAGCTCCTGCTTTCATGCATAACAAACAAGTACATTTCGGTGTTTTCATGTTGATTTCAGCTGGACATGCTTTCATGTCCCGGGCAGTGTTTCTAGACTGTTCCAGGCGGTTCTCACCTGGCTGTTGTCATCTCTGTTCCAGGACTTTGCTGCCTATTTGGCGTTCTGTGGTATTGTTCTTCACAACGCCCAGCTCTATGAAACATCCCTGCTGGAGAACAAAAGAAATCAGGTACGTGTCGTTTCTAAAGAGAGCACGAAAGCTTGTTTTTTTTTTTTTTTTTTTTTTTTTTTTTTTTTTTTTTATACACTGTTAAGGTTTTATCTGAATTATGAATGCACACAATTAAAATTCAGTTCACACGACTTGGTCTTGTAGACATTTTTGCTGTTTCTGATAGTCATTTCCTTTTCCATTTTCCGCGCTCAAAAGCTCCATCATCGTTAGACTTCGCCGTAAGAGACTTAGATGAATTCATGTCATTAAACCATGTTTTTAGCTTTTGCTCTTCAGCTGCAGCCACCCCTCCATCCCATTGTTTCTCAAAGGAACCTCTTCGCATCCTCGGTCTTCCTTGCATCTTTCCCCAGTCCTATTCCTTCGACCTGCCATCTGAATCTTTTTCTCTTGTATTGCCGAAGTTGCTAACATGCATACTGTTCTGTAGCCATGATGAACTTTTCTCAACTTTTATGTTAATTCTGATTTGTAATTATACTTTATGCCCATTCTTCTCTGGTAGCATGCAGAACCATGAACGGTAATCAATAGGAATGAAGCTTCTTGTTGAAGCTTCTTGTTGCCAATAGCCTTGGCAATAGTTTTTGATGGTTAGCGAGAGAGTTTACGGGACCCTTTGGCCACTGACTCAACAGGATGCAACCCATTTTTGGCACTGGAAGTTTTGCTTGCTGGCATTAAATTTCTAGTTCAGGCATTTTCTCCTCTGTTGTATAGTGAATCCATTTAGATTATTTTTATATATGTATATATTTTAGAAAACTTCTACAAAAGTAGGTCTCCATATGGTGGTTCAGAACGCTCTTAATGTTATTGTCCTCCTTTCTCCTTGGTCTCTTCTTTACCTTGCCCTCCTGTTCTCCTTTACCATTTAGTCCTACAATTATAGCTTCCCCTTTATCTCTTTATAACACTGTATTCTGTTTTCCCTTCCTTGGAATATCTCCTTTCCACCATTGATCTCTTACTAGCTACCTAACCTCTGGTTATTTGGATTGAATACACACATATAAAGCTTAAAAGCCAACATCCATAAATAAGAGAAAACATGTAACATTTGTCTTTTGGGGACTAGGTTACATCACCCAGGATGGCTGCTATCCTATCAGCTGAATATCCTGGTATCCTTAACAGCTGAATAATATTCCATTGTGTAATAGATGTACCACATTTTCATCATCTGTTTATCAGTTCGTGGACATCAAGGCTGTTTCCAATTTCTGTCTGTTCCAAATAGAGCACCTATGAACAGGGATCACTGCAGTAAGATTTAGAGTCCTTTGGGTACGTGCTTAAGAGCAGTAGAGCTGTGTTTTGTGGTAGATGGATTTGCAGCTTTCTGAGGAACTGCACACTGATCTCCATGGTGGCTGTCTCAATTTGTATTTCCACCAGCAATGGATATGTGTTTCCCTTCCCCACGACCTGTGTTGTCATTCGTCTCTGTTTAGTTCCATACCCCGTTTTAAAATTGTGTTCTTTGTTTTCATAATGTTCACTTCTTTTAGTTCTATATATTTTCTAGATACTATTCCTCTACTAAATATATAATGGTAAAGATTTTCTCATTTTAGGATGCCACTTTGAATGATGATGTCTTGCTGTACAGATGCTTCTCCAGTTTCGTTAGGTCCCACTTATTAATTGTCTGTCTTAATACCTGTGCTGCTTGTTCTGTTCAGAAACTCCTTTCTGGTGCCAATGAATTCAAGCCTATTTCCTGTTTCTCTTCTGTCAGATGTGGTCTTAGGTTGAGGTCCTTGATCTATTTGGAGTTGAGTTTTGTGCAGGGTGAAAAGAATGGATCTATTTTTCTTTTTCCCCACACAGCCACGCAGATTGACTAGCAGCACTTGCTGGAGATTTTGTCTTTTCTCCATCGTGTATCTTTAGCTTCTTTGTTAAACACCGGTGCCATTGGTGTGTAGAATCGTGTTTGAGTCTCCAGTTCTACGTCATTAATGAACACGTCTGTTTTTATACCGATACCGTTGCTGTTTTCATTACTATTGCTCTGTAGTACACCTAGAAATCTGGAGTGGTGATACCTCCAGCAGTTCTTTTATTATTCAGGAATGTTTTAGCTATCACGCTTTTTGTTTTTTGTTTGTGTGTGTATGTGTTTCCATGTGAAATTGAAGTTTCTTTTTTATTTTTTCCAATTTCTGTGAAGAAGTGTGTTGGAATTTTGATGGGTGTTGCACTCAATCTGCTTTTGGTAAGATGGCCATTTTCACAATAGGAATAGTACCAATCCATGAGCTTGGGATATCCAACCCCTTATATCTTCTTCAATTGCTTTCTTCATAAATCTTTCTTCTTTAAAGATGTATTTATTTATTATATATACAATGTTCCGTCTGCACGTACACCTGCACGCCAGAAGAGGGCAACAGATCTCATTACAGATGGTTGTGAGCCACCATGTAGTTGCTGGGAATTGAACTCAGGACCTCTGGAAGAGCAGCCAGTGCTCTTAACTTCTGAGCCATTTTTCTAGCCCATCTCAGAAGTTTTTATTACACAAATCTTTTTCTTGTTTGGAGTTGTTCCAAGACATTTGGTTTTTGAAACTATAGTAAAAACTATTGTTTCATTGATACCTTTATCAGTATGTTTGTCACTTGTATATAGGAAGGCTGCTGATTTTTGTGTGTTGATTTTGTCTCCTGCTACTTTGCTGAAGGTGTTTATAGGCAGTTTTTGCTATGAATTTGCCTCTTAGATGTGGGTTTATTGTTTCCCATAGGTTTGTGTATGTTGTATTTTCATTTTCAGTTCCAAAAAGTTTAAAATTTCCTTCTGGATTTCTGTCTTGATCCAACTTTCATTCTGTAGTGAGTTGTTTAGCTTCCATGAGTCTGTATACTTTCTGCCATTCTCTTGTTGATATCTGTCTTTAATCCATGGTAGTCAGATAGGATGCAGGATGTTGTCTTAGTCACTGTTCTATTGCTGTAAAGAGACACCATGACCTCACACAACTCTTAGAAAAGAAAATATTTCATTGGGGGCTTGATTTTAGTTTCAGAGGGTTAGTCTATTATTATGGCAGGGAGCAAGTGGCATGCAGGCAGGCATAGCACAGAAGTAGCTGAGAGTAGGAGAGTGTATTCTATCCTGTTTGTAGTTAGCAAGCATAAAGAGAGAAAGACAAAGAGACAGAGACAGAGAGACAGAGAGAGGGATAGAGACTGGGCCTGGCTTGAGCTTTTGAGACATCAGAGCCCACACCCAGTGATGCCTCTCGTCAAACAAGACCACGTTCTCTCTATAAGCCTTTTTTCTTTTGCCCTGGTAAGCACATTTTTCTCTAAAGTTAGGGAGGTTTTCTTCTTTGATTTTTGTGCCTTCGACTTGGGTTTGTCTTTTTCCTCTATACTACTATTTATAGACTTGTTGTTGGTTTATTTGTTTCTCTTTTTTAAAGATTTATTTATTTCTTATTTATTTATACAGCATTTTACCTGCATGGGTCCCTGCAAACCAGAAGAGGGCACCAGATCTCACTATAGATGGTTAGGTGCCACCATGTGGGTTCTGGCAATTGAACTCAGGCCCTTTGGAAGAACAGCCAGTGCTCTTAACCTCTGAGCCATTTCTCTAGCTCTTGTTTTTGTTTTTTGTTTATTTGTTATTTTTGCTTTTTTGGGGAATGGGGGGCTGAGCTATTCATTTCTTTCATCTTGTCCTCAGAACCTAATATTCTGTCTTCCAAGTCTTTTAATCTGTTGGTAAGGCTTACCTCTGAGGTTTTTGTTTGACATCCAGAGTTTTTCATTTCCAGTTTTATTTCAGTTTGGGTTTTCTTTAGTGATGCTGTTTGTTTGTTTACTTCTAATTTCATGTCCTGAATGTTTTCATTATTTCATTCAACTATTTTCACAATCTTCATTGAAGCATTTATTCATATCCTCTTTAAAGCCCTTGAACACAGTTATAATTGTTATTTGAAGTCTTTGCCTTGTACTTCATCTAAATTATTTGGGGAAGGAGGGTACTTAATGTAAGAGGGTTTCTGGCTTCTGGAGGAGGTTTATTGTCTTCATTGTTGTCCTTTTGTATTTGTGCAGTAGGACCTAGGCATCTGGAGTGTTTAAAGTGTTTCTTGCTGTAGATATCTGGTTTCATCTTTGTTAGGAGGCTGATCTGTGTTTTGGTTGCTGTTTGCCTCTCTGGTTTCTAGCCAAGCATGGTGTCTCTGTTAGAGAGCTGCCCTGCAGGTCAGCAGGGAGTCACAAAAGAATGGAGCTGAATTAGAAGGAAAAATTCAAAGGGGAGCCTTAGATCTGCAACAAGAGGCCTAGTCCCTAGGGAATGAAGGGGGCCTGGAAGGAGGGTTTTCTGCAAGCTGGCTGCAGCAAGAATAAGGGTTAAGTCTGAAGAGACCAGACTCTAGAGACAGGAAGGAGGATTTTTAAAACTTTGTTTTCTTCATACTTTATGAAAAATTAATAATATTGGTTTTACCAATCTCAGAAGTTTACGATGATAACCATTCTCCACCAGGTAGATGCTGCTCAGCAAATCTTGTAAATTTTAAACTTCATAATCCTGACAATAGCCTAATAATAGTCCACTTTTACAAACTTGCCCTGGCGTCCCAAACTACCGGGGAGGATTAGGAACTGATTACATTAGCCTAAGCACCGATGCTCTTTCTGACTATATTAATGATCTGCGTTAGCGGCACAGACGCAGCCTTAAACCATCTTTAACCCACCGTCTTGTTTTCGTCTGCGCACACCCGTCACCTTTTCTCCTCTAGGTATTACTTGACCTTGCTAGCTTAATTTTCGAAGAGCAGCAGTCGCTGGAAGTGATCCTGAAGAAGATCGCGGCCACCATCATCTCCTTCATGCAGGTGCAGAAGTGCACCGTATTCATCGTGGACGAGGACGGCTCGGTGAGTACAGCGCGGGGCTTCGGTTTGCTCAGGACGGACACTTACATTCCCCAGAGCACATTCTGCGCTGAAACCCCATTCCGGCCTTAGAACCCACCCCAACTCCGACCGCCTGCAGATATTTATGCAAAACCAGTACGTGGGCGAGCTGGTTTTGAAGTGGGGTGGAGGTGAAGGTGAAGAGGCTTCAATGCCCAGCCGCTGCGGCCAGGGCAGCCTAACTGGTGAGCGCCAGGTTAAAGGAGATGGACAGTGATCCTGAGGAAGGCACCCGAGGCTGTCCTCTGGCCTACTCAGTCTCTCTCTCTCTCTCTCTCACAGACACACACTAATGAACACACACATACTCAAATATACCCATGATTACACACACTGAGATGCATACGAGCACACATGCACACTCGCGCACACACATAATGTACACATGTGCGCATGAACACACACATAGAGACACACAGAGACACACATGAACATGTGCATTAAAAAAGCCTGAGATTTACTAGCAGCAGAGTGTGTCCTGGAAAAGCTTTCGTTGGTTAAAATCAGCACTGATACGAGCCTTTAATAATAGGAAGCATCTTCGAGGATGTTGCAAATTTAGCGCTTAGATCCAGTTAGTCCAAGAACAAGGAAAATATGTTCAAGCATTGGCGTCGTGTTGCACGGCATGTGTGTGTGTGCGTGTGTGTGTGCGCGTGCACGCGCGTGCTGTGGCTTCCGTTGCTTTTTTAAATGCCTTAACTTGCATTGTGTCTGTTCTCAGGATTCTTTCTCTAGTGTGTTCCACATGGAGTGTGAGGAATTGGGGAAGTCATCCGACACTCTAACAAGGTAAAGCGACTTCTCTGTCTTTATCACAAGTCTACTGTGCTGCTGAACAGTTGCTTTGTTACTGGTTTGACTCGAGGTGTGTAAGTGCAGGCTGTTTTCCCTGCAAAGATGAAGTGTTCTTACAACACCTTCTTTGGTGTTAATAGCAAGTTTCCCGCTGCTTTGACCTGAGGATTCTTCCTTACAGCAAATAGTGCTCTAACTAGTGCAGGCCTTGCTCTGTTGCTGTTATAAACTTGTTCAGGTGAGACCCACAAGTACTGTTGCTCGATTATATTTTTCTCTTTGGATAACTGGAAACATCACAGATCCTCTAGCAAACTTTTCCGTAAACCCATTCTGAGTTGGAATCAGCCGTGAGACTCATCCTGGTAAGAGAAGGAGGCCTATGATCCTGGCCTTAGAAATCCGTGTACCTCCCCTACCTAGATCAAACCAGATCTTCCATTCAGTTTTTTTCCAGAGTCTAAACATCCGCTCGTTTTTCTGTTAATAGCGATTACTTTGGAAAGCATGTGCTGTGTTTGTTTAAGAGAGGACACAGGTGTAGTTATCCCAATCTGGCAAGTGCTTTTCTGGAAGATTGTGAAGGGCATTTAGGGAAAACTAGAAAATGTTCTTACACATGTTTCTTTGACCCATACCAAAAAATTACATTGTTCTCTATGTGATAGGATGTTCTGAAGAATGGAAATCCACCAAAATGAGGTACCAGAAATTCTTAGGCATTTCTCATACTTCTTATTTCTTAAAAGCCGTATGTATGATTTTATTTGGTGATGTTGTAACAACTTTGTTCATTTTGTTACGATATATAAATTAAGTATGCATTCATTATTATATTTGATTGCCTTCATCAAATATAATGAAGTAGTATGATGCTTGTCAAGAAAATTAAATAAGTTATCTAAATGTACCTTTTAGTATTTATGCTGCAGCATATATATATATATATATAATTAAATTTTTATCTTGACATTTTGATTTTTATTACAAATTCAACCAATAACTTGTTTTGAATTTTAATTTCAACTAATAGCTAGCAATCTCTGGACAGACCTAGCGTAATAGTGACCTCTGCTGGTAAATACACATGAAAACAGCAAACGCAAAGACTTATGTCTGATTTCTTTTTGATAAATTCTCTCTGTGGAAGTCATTTCACCATTTATAATTGTGTGTCATTCCAAGTACCTTATAAAATGTTTTTATAAGGTTTAAGTATGCTAGTGTGGTTGTTTTAGAAAAGACAAATTCGAACTGATTTTTAAGCTAATATTATGGTAATGGAAACCATTCATTGTCAATGGCTTTTGCTAGCCTATCACTTTAAAGTTAGCCTTTATTCTAAAGATGCAATAAAATACCATTTATTAATGAAATAGAATTATTTAAAATATTTTAAAATAAAATTAGATATCTGGCTTAACTTTATGAAACCCGAACTATTAAAGGTGTTTGGTAACATTTTAAGAAAGTTTTGATATTGATACTTAATGTTTATTATATATTATATTATATTATATCATATTATATTATATATTATATTATTCTTCTGTAATTGCCTACTGATGGTACAGTGATTTGGCACTCTCTACTCCTCACTACTAAATATTTTACTGGTTCAGTAAATCTTCACTCATCCATGAGATGAAGTGCTGTGCAGTTTATATTAACAGTTAAATAAATCATTTTCATTTTTAAGCTCTTATGTATTGATTGAAAATTGAGGGTCTTGAGCCTAGGGGTGCAACCGAGCTGTTAAAGTACTTGCCAGGCATGCACAAAGCCCTGGGTTTGATTGCTAACACTGCACAGGCCAGGTGAGGTTGTCCACACATGTGTTCCTGGCACTCCAGAGATGGGGCTGGTGAGGTGCTCGGATCACATGCTTATCCTTCGCCCCACAGGATGTCAAAGGCAACATGGACTGGAGACCCTGTCTAAAATAATAAAGGATAAAATGTCAGGGCTGTTCTAGATTATTTTCTCTTATAGGCTTAAATAAGATATTGACCACAGTTTTCAAACGTTAGCTATCAAAATATAAACAGCTGTTCAGGGAACACGCTCTGTCTTCAATAGAATCGTTACACAAGTGCGATGACGTTAGTGGGTTCCTGAGAGTTGGCTTGTCACCCCAGATTCCAGAAGTGGGGAACATTTCCAAATGGTAGGGGGTTTGTGTTCTGTGCTCTGACATAGAGCTCACGCTGGAGTTTGTGTTAACCCTTTATTTTAAGTAGATATTTCACTCCTATCACTCCATCCTAGTGATCTTTATGTTTTTTTTTAAAGAAATGTGCCTTTTAATTATGAAATGATAAGCACATAGGATGGCTCCTTCAGACTAATGTTGGAACTATATGTGCTCTCTAGTGCTCGTTACTGACTATTAAATTTGAAAATGCAAATATAGTTCAATTTAGGAAAGACTAACCTTTTAAAGTGAAAAAACTCCAACGCGAAGATTAACCGGAAGGATGTGGCACTTAGACCGTATTTGGCTGTAGGTTCAGCTCTGTACTAGCTATTGTGTAATTTACTTGACCCCTGAAGCCTTGGTTTCTCCCTCTGCAACGGTAGAATTGCAGAAAGGCTTAAAAGAGCCTCATGCCTGTAAAAGTTCTTCAGAAAACCTTCCCCGTAGCCTGTAATTGGTGTCCCGGGTGTGTTTTTGGTTTGCAGCAGCCTGCGGTGGTTCCAGTAGACTTGTGCAACTCAGTAAGGCTTATCTTCCCCAAACTCCCTGCCCCTGCTTTCTCAGGGGTTCTCTCTCATGCAGCTCTGCTGATATCTGCTCTGTAAATGTTGAAACATTTGACTTAGCCCAGCTCTTCCAAAAGGAGATGCCAAGACCTGTTGAAATACGGGAAGCTTACGAGGGAACACAGCACGCTCTAGAAAAAGAAAAGGGAGAATGAGGTGGGAGAGGCCGGCAGGGAGCCCACCGAACCGGCATGACTGTCTGATCCAGCCCGTGGGTCTGTGGGACGGGGGAAGGAATGAAGGGAGGCTGTGTGCTACAAAGTCTAAGGAAAGTCCAACAGGGCTGCTGGGGAAGTTTCTCGGCTGCAGAGTCATGGGTCTTAGAAGAACAGTCTTGACTTCATGTCCTGGTAGGCTTGGAACATCCCTGGGAGGCATGGCCTCTGAAGTGGGAGATCAGCAGCGGAGACATCAGTCATCTGAGCTTCCTGGAGCCTAATCTCTAAGGCCCTTCTTAAGGCCACCAGGACATCACTGTTATGTAAAGGATGACGTCCCTGTTCTTTGTATTACACTTTGAAAGCCTTCACTATCTATTCTATCTAGCCAAACATTTTTGGCCAGAAACACCCACTTTATTTTCTTTCTTTTTTTTCCCCCCCTCGAACATTTATTTTTCACTAAGACTTTCCCAGAGGATATAATGAACCTTGTCACCACCCCAATCCCCCGTGAAGGGTTAGCGCACTCACAGCTATAAGCAGATCCAAACAGTTTCAAGGACAGGAACCAACCTTAACTAGCAAAGAACACTTTCCGTCTGAATTACCATAAAACGTTTCAGTAAACAAACAAAAGGATCAAAGGGGCAAGTGTGGTTTCAGAATGAAAGACCATTCATGTTTCGCGCCATGCAGTCAGTCTGGCTAGAGTGTAACAAAATGGAAACAGGATTATCGTCACACAAAATGTCCACTACAGCATGCCGTACACACCTGCCCCGAGCCCACCCCTGACCCCCGGGGCTCCCAGCTTCGTTACTTCCCAGCCTGCTGGGTGTCGGTAAGGAGTGCACAGGCCTTCGTTCTGAGGCTGATACGTCTGTGTAGCGGCTCTGGGAATGAGACAGCTGCAGTCGGCCAGGTTGTCGATAAAATCGAGCCGCTGACCGGTAGGTATCGTAGGTGACGGGGAGTTGCTGGGTTGCGTCCTCTTCAGATGTTCTTTATTAACGTTTTGCAAACGCTCTCCACGCGCGCTCATTCACAGGTTCGGAGTCCGTGAGAATCCTGCCTTCTGCACCCTTGGTAGGCTAAAGCAGCAGAATGGCGTGAGAGTTCGCACCAAATGCTTTGCTGCCACCTGCCGCTAACACTGCCGCCTCTGCGCATGCGCTCAGCCGCCCCCTTTATTTTTGATAATCTGCAGCTGTTTAACATTTCTCAAATGCATGCAGTACTCATTCATCTCAGAAGTGAGCTTTATATTGCTGTCCTTTAATTTTTTTGTCTTGCCTATTTTTCCACCTCACCTTTCTCGCCTTATTTCTTTACCCACCCATAAGGCTTAGGTCGAGTTGTAAGCATTTCTTTCCTAATCTGATCCATTTGGATGCTATCTGTCCTTCTCCACACGTGATGTTTACACTGTTACCAGCAGAATTTCTGGAGGTTAGTTTTACCTGTGAATACTGAACAGACAAAATAAAAACAGCAATGCAAGATGGTCTCCTCTGTGACAGGAAAGCCGCCCCTATGATCATAACAGTATGGTCACCTATATAAGACCTGCATAATGATAATACTAGTTGACAGGACAGCAGGGATGGGGGAAATCTCACAAGGTCCCACCCCTAGGTGAAGAACTACAGCTAATTAATGGTTGCTAAGGAAGGGAGAATTGCTCTTCCCCAGGGATAAGTTCTAAACACACACACATGTAGGATCAACACTAAATGGACTCAGTAGGTTGCATTTACATATACCTATGTATGTATGTAACAACGATAATTAAAGAAGTCATGGGTTTGAGAGTAGATGGAGGAGAATCAGGAGTTGGACAAGGAAAAGGGGAGCTGTGGGATGATATGAATGCAGTACTCATGCAGGGAATTCTCAAAATTCAAAAAGTAACAGATTTAAAAGAAATATAATCTCATCACTGTCTCCTGGGTGTGCGCCGAGGCAGGCAGGTCAAAGCTGGCGTTGGGCCTGTGTTCTACAAATGTCCTAAGATCTCGGATGCCTTCTAACTCACACCCACTAGGTTTGTTCCATTCATTCAGGAGCTAAGATGGAGCCCTAGCCATCACAGCCATGTCCTAAACAAGGGACCAAGGGGCAAAAAGCATGTGTCAGTATTCTAGAAGTTGTCTGCAGATGCCTCTGCCGTCCTATTCACGGGGACTTATTCCTGTAGTAACACTAACTCTATAGGTGTCAGAGTAATGCAGGCTTTATCCTAGGTAGCTCTGTGTCCATGCAAAGAGGAGTTGATTTGAGGGCAGCTGGCATATCTCTCCCAGACACTGCCCAAACAGCATACACAGCTGAAAACTCTATCACTCTGTTACAGCTTCCAGCTAGATTATAAGCTCCTCCCTTAAGTTTGTTTTCCTTTCACATAGACCTAAGAGTGGCTCTCGGGGAACAGGTGTTCAAGCTGTATTTATTGAGGACAGGAAGCAATTTATTAACATTTTCTAAAGTAGGAAATAACCGTGGTGTTATGTAACTTTAAAGAACTCACACTTCTACACCAGCTCCTATTTCTGAGTTAGTGGTTCTGGCAAGTTTCTTGGGCATTTTGAGTTGCTTCTGACTCCTGTTGTCAGCATAGTGATGATGGTCACAGTAAGAATGGTATAGTTTTTACTGTTTTTATTACTAGTCTACTAAAGACTTAATTGAAGGCATCTTCTCTGGTGTTCTTCTGGTAGCAACCCTTTTATTTTTTCCTGTCTTTATTACGGCTTCTTTTTGTTTTCATTCCCCTAGGCTATTGTTTGTAAAAGTACTTGTAGTTTTAAGTATTGTTTTATTAGCCTCAAACCCGCACTTACAACCTCTCCTTGAATGTCATACAGATAAACACATGTAATCAGTCCCAGGAGATCTGTTGGGCAAGGCAAGACGCATGCTTTCGAGGTCAGGCTGGAAGTTCATCTCATGTTCATCTACTCCTCTGCTACATTCTGTAATTTCATTTATGCATAATACTTTCCAGTGCAAAGAGCTCTTTTTGACCATATTACATTGACCAAAGTACATGCGACAGAAAGGGGATACTGGAGTATCTGAGTCATTGTGGAATGCTATATGACATCACCGTTCTGTGATATAGCTTGGGTATAATGGACTGTTGACAGGCACCACATTGGAACTTTGAAAACTTAGAACTAGAAAAATTTTTTTTCCAAAGACATGTACTTTTTTTTTTTGTAATTGTAATTTTTCTTTATTCTTCAGAATTCCATACATATGGACAATGAAATATGATCATACTTTTATTTCTATCATCCAACTCACCCCTAAAATGTCCTCCCGATTCATGTTGTTTTTAATAACCCATTAAGCCCAAACAGAGCTGCCCGATGTGCCTGGGTGTGGGGCCATTCACTGGCACACGGGAAACCTGCCAGTGGGAACACCACCCAAGAAGAACGGTTCTGTCTTTCCCAACAACTATCAGCTGCCAATAACTTTCATAAAGAGTGGGGCCTGGGGAGCACCTTGCCCATCTACACCTGAATTTTGGCTGGCTGGATTTTGTGCAGCCAATAACCATAGCTGATAAGATACAGTGATTATAATAGCTGCACGATGTCCAGACAGCATTTCTCTGAAGCCCTCCTCATCTTCCAGCTCTTACTTCCTTTCTGCCTCCTCTTCTGGGACATTGCCTGAGCTTTGTTGGGGAGGGCTGATTGCTAAAGATTTCCCACTGGGGCTGAGCACCCAGCCTTTCACTTTTAGCACTTGGACTAATTATGCATTGATTGCTGCTGTTGTAATTAGGGTTTCTGTTGCTGCATAAGCAATGGAATGGTGCAAGTCTTCCGGAACATCAAAGCCCAGTCCTAGTGATACATCTTTTCCAACAATGCCACACCTCCTAATCCAAAGTTTCTCAACCTTCCTAATGCTGTGACCCTTTAATTTAGTTCCTCATGTTGTGGTGACCTCCCCATAACATAATTTATTTTTATTGCTACTTCATAACTGTAATTTTGTTACTGTCACGAAATGTAAACATCTGATAGGAAGGATATCAGATATGCCACCCCTGTGAAAGGGTAGGTCACACCCAAAGGGGTCTTGGCTCACAGTTTGAGAACCGCCGTCTTAATCCTTCCCAAACAATTTAATCAACTGGGGACAAAGTACTCAAACCGATGAGCCTCTGAGGGGCGTTCTTAGCCAAAACACCACAACTGTATATTGCCGCAAAAAGCATACCTAACCGAGACGGAGAGGATCCCAGGACGATGGGAGCAAGCATAAATATTTAGGGGACAACATGATCATTGAAGAAAGCAGCAATAAAGTTTCCTCCCTAGGGCTTATGACCTTCCTCACTGTAAAGTTTTGACGAGGACTATAGTACTAGGCATGGCAACCCCTGCTGTGGAGCAGGCCTCAGATCCAACCAGAAATCAAGTAGTTAGCCCATAATACTCCTTCCCTCTTGCTCCGGTGGGTAGGCACACATTGCCTGAAGTTCGGTGTTGCAGCTCACAGAGTCCAGCGCTGGGTCGACCAGGTGTCTTCTCTCTCCTAGCAACCTGCACAACACCTTCAGAGTCTCTGCAAGCTAGCCGGGCGAGGGGAAGGTTCTTGCGCAGTTTCAGTTTCATTTCTGTATTCTCGCGGCCAAAGTATAGGTTTTCCTGTGTAATTATGATGTGTAGTTTTGGAGACCCCTAGGAAATCCTTGACTACTGACGCTGTCTTAAAGATTTTGTTTTTAAATTTACTTTCTACTATTTCTTTTATTTGTTGAGATTACAGTATAATTACATCATTTCCCTCTTGTTTCTTTCCTCTCTCTGAAGTCTCCCATCTATCCCTCCTAGGTATCTTTAAAATTCATAGTTTCTTTTTTTTGTCATTGTTACATGTGTGTGTGTGTATGTTACTAAGTACAGAACACAACCTGCGTAGTCTGTATAATGTCACTTACATGTAAATGTTTTCAAGGCTGACCATTAGCAATGGATAACTAATTTGTGTGTTCTTCCCCTTTCTGCAGAACACTATTCCTCCCACTCTCAACAGTCCTTAGTTGCCAGTAGAGTGTGTGTGTGTGTGTGTGTGTGTGTGTGTGTGTGTGTGTGTAGGATTGGGGCCTTGTGAGCTTTCCCCAGCCTCATTAGCATGTCTATTGATGTCAGCCTTGTTGAGCTCCTGTTTAGGCAGCCGTGTTGGTGAGACTTTATGGGTGTAGCTTCGGACCTTCCTAGGAGACACAGTCTCACCAGAAAGTCCCTTATCCGCTGTCTCTTAGAATCTTTGCACCCCTCTTCCACCATGATCCCCGAGCCATAGGCATAGGAGTGAAGTTGTAGGTGTATCAGCTTAGACTGTGCTCTACAGCTCTGCAATTTGATTGGTTGTAGTTGTCTGTAGTGGTCTCCATCTGTGGTAAAGAGAAGTTATGAGGGATGAGAACGACACTTACCTGTGGGTATAAATAAGGACAGATATTTACAGTATAGCTAGGAATTATGCTGATTTCATAAAGCGTTAGCTGTAGGTTTTCCTCCGAGATCCATGATCTCACGAGCTCTGCGTTGTTGGCTTGGTTTCCAGTGCCAGGCATGCGTTCCCAGGAGTGGGCCTTAAGTCCAATTAGAGAGCTGTTGGTTACCACTGAGGTATTCCTGTCACCACTGCACCCTGGGGTTATCCTGCCATGCTGCTCATTGTTGTGCTTCATAGGCATCATAGCTGACAAGGGCAGCTGGTTTTTCCTCCTTTGGAAGCTTGCACGGCACATTCTGGTACGAGGAAATCTACTTCTCAGTGAGGGGGCATTTATGGAGCAATGACTTAAGGAGGTACCCCCATGCCTAAGGCAACTATTCATTTTTAAATATCACCTGCTACTTTTCCACTCCTTCGCTTAGTAAAACTACAATTGAAACAGGCATATCAGACCAAAGAAACAAAACAAAACATAACAGGAGGAAGCTGCAGCTAGAGAGAACCTACTAACATTCTGTTAGGCTGTAACCCTTTCACACCTCATGCTGTGGTGACCCCAACCATAAAATTATTTCATTACTACTTTCTAGCCGGAAATACCTGATATGCGAAACCCAAAGGGGTCACCACCCACAGGCTGAGCTCCATTGTTCTCCACAGCCCAAGCCGTGGGTGCCTATCAGACTTTTCAGATTGGGGTAATAAACTGAGCTGTAATCATCTAACACGTTTTCCAATTAAGACGTAGATGCCCCCTGACCACCCACCCCGGTAGTTCAGAGCCGCTGGTTCTTCCTTTTCCAGTTTGTTTAACACAGTTTCCCACCGCATAGAAGGAACTCACATCTCTTATTTCTGCAGGGAGCACCGCATAGAAGGAACTCACATCTCTTATTTCTGCAGGGAGCACGATGCGAACAAAATCAATTACATGTACGCTCAGTATGTCAAGAACACGATGGAGCCACTTAATATCCCCGATGTCTCGAAGGACAAGAGATTTCCCTGGACAGTAAGTAACCTAATTTTAGACCTGATGCTCACAGCCTGTTCTCCCTCCAGACCCGTTCCTACAGCTGCTCCTTGTCTGAAGAATTGGGCTGGAAACTGGCTCTTTGAGGGTGATCTCCGTTTTCCCTGAACGGGGTGGGGAGGGTGGAGGGTAAAATAGCTCCAAACTGCCAAGGAAGCTGTGCTGTGGGCTTTCTCCCTATTCTTTGCACAAGTTGAGGTCATTTCAGCAACATGGGGTCAGTGACTTCCCTCAGATGGAGTTTCTGACTTTATCTGTAAAAATTAAGGCCCCTGTACCCTTAACTAAGGGAAGATGGAGCTCCATTTGCCTTGACAGTGAAACTTCAGAGATCTGTTCCTAAGACATCGAACACTTCAAATACCCGTGATTTCTTTAATCTCTCAGCAACATTTTGCCTGTGACACAGCCACCTTGATTCTTTCTGTTGCCTGCCTGCTTTAGGAAGGTAGGGGCTTCAAGTATGGCTGCATTATTAACAAGGTCGATGCCGTAATGCATTGTTTCCAGCTTTTGGCTTCTGCCTGTTTTGTTAAATTGAGACCTCTACCTCACCAGGACAGCAGACGTTGAATAAATATTTGACTTACTGTTACTATAAACGCTTTGGAAAGTTTAAACAGAATAAAGAAGATTTGGTGTATTGTTCTAATAAACGCTGACTCTATTGCCCGTTGTCTGTAGTTAAGATGAGCATGCGTGTTCTTTCACATGTGCCATACGGTTACTGTGGTGTTTGTGCCGTACAGTTAATACGATGTTTGTGGGGCCAGGCATTTCTGTTGGTTTAGCAGCCTTGTTTCTGTTCTTCTTTAGAATGAAAACACGGGGCATGTAACCACGCCCTGTACTGGAAGTTTGCTTTGCACACCTATAAAAAACGGGAAGAAGAATAAAGTCATAGGTAAGACCTTTCCGTTGACTTAACACTCCGCATTTGTTTAAGAAAAAAAGAAAAAAGCATTCCATATCTGCTTTCAAGTGTGCATTGTAAGTGTAAGGAATAAAATGTCCAAGGAAAGAGAAAATTTACTGTTATAAGTTAAAATGTTTACACTGATGAATTCCTTCATACACGTCAGACATTCTATGAGCTCTGTTGGATTTTATTTTTTAATCATCAGAATCCAGTTTAATCTGAGGTTCCTGCTTAAGAATGATATGTTAAAGTCAGTAGACAGGACTGGCAAGATGGCTGGTTCAGTGGGTAAAGCGTTTTCTACCAAGCCTGAGTTCTAGTCCCAGGACCAAATGGTAGAAGGAGAGGCCCAACTCCAGAATGCTGTGCTCTGACCCCTACCCCCACACTTGCACACGTGCACACACACAGGTGCACACATAAAAATGTTTTTAGTGTTAAACGTTCATACACTGAGAAACGTCAACTGACAACGTACATGTAGTCTTATTTCCTGATGTCTGACTTTTCAAAAATGTAGCTGAGATTGTAGGTGGTATTTACTTGTTTGTTCATTTAATCGCTCTTTACTGAGTACTTCCATAGTCTAGGCAGACCAGAAACCCCTATCCTAAGGTCTTACATTTGCATGCAAAGGTTAAAGGACAACCTGTTTTACAGAATGGCACAAAAATTCCTTCCCCGGACAGTGGATTATTGTTCCCCGTTACTGACATGCTTACTTCTTGCTGCCATAGGTTTTATTAAGAGCAGGGCAGACACTGCTGGGCATTGGTCGCCTGTCACTTTAGTCCCGGCATTCAAGAGGCAGAGGCAGGTAAATTTTCGAGTTTGAGGCCAACCTGGACCACACAGTGAAACCCTGTCTTAAAAAAGACAGAGGTGGACAAAAAGTATGTTATTTTATATTCTAGTTATCTATGGCAAACACAGAGAAAACAGCCTGAACTAATAGCATTATCCCAAGACTGTAGAAATAAAGGAAAGATAACTGACTTCCAGAGATTAAAATTTGAAACTAAAACCCCAATGGAACAACATTTATGTATAAATTTATCTTTAAAACATCTGAACAGCTTTCAGGTTGCAAGAAAAAGAAGTATTTAATATGAAAGCAGGTGTGAATGTGTGTGTGTGTGTGTGTGTTACAAATGTTGAAAGTGCCTATCCTCCAAGTTGGACACAACTCTAATTCCCTTGCTAGGAGGCCATTAAACTTTCCATGAGTCGCCTTGACTTGTTCTGATTCCGGGCCCACTAATCTGATTTCCCTTATTTGATTTTCCTTCCAACATAGTTCACAGGGAGGGAACTGTTTGCTTTGCAGGTTCACGTTTGTGTTCTAAAGATCTATCTGTTTCTTGTCCGCTGCCGTCTTACTCACCAGTCTTGTCATCCCCCTGGTGGGTGTATGCCATTGTAGGTCCTGCACCTACCAGGCTGAGGGTCAGACCCTACTTAAACTCCTAGAAGCTTGTAGGCCACTCCTTGCCATGCTGTGCTGAGCAGTTCTCCTGGGCTCAGAAAAAAGATCAGAAGCCAGTGAGCGTGTAAGCACATCTACAGGCATCATCGCCAATGATGTCTGAAATAAGCAGCAGATGTTATTTGAGAAAATGTTACTTCCTAGGGAACCAAAGGGAAAACTGTTCTGTGTCGTGCTTTCTAAAAAATACTTTTCATGTAAGCATAAGAAACTGCCATAAACTGCCCTTGAGAATGTGAACTTGAGCTCCCGCAGAGATGTGTCATTTATAATATGCTGTCAGAAGAATGGAGGGAGACGTGCAGGTGGCTGCAGGGTCACAGCTTTAGCTCAACAGCGTCTGTGAAATATTAGGTGGGGGGGGGCGTGTCTAGCCTCCTGCACTCTAAGCGTAGTTACAGAGCACAGGCCTGGGAAAGGGACTCATAAGCCCTTCACTCTCTGTAAATGATTAGGACTTCTCAATAACTTCATCAAAATTCACGTTTTGATCGTGTCTGTGTTTCAGAAAAGTGAGCAAAAAGTTCTTAAGCTAAGAGTGGGAAGACGCAAGGCAAGCGTGGTGGCATACAACAGGCAGGTCTCTGTGAATCTGAGGTCCATAGAGCAAGTTCCTGCACTATGGAGGCTGCATAACAGAGACACCCTACCTCAAAAAAAAAAAAAAAAAAATCAAAACAAAACAAAAAGGATAGGAATGATCCTGGAATGTGCTTTCCCATCATCCTGCTGAACAGCAGAACCAAGAGCCAGCAAATCTCCTCTTTGAAGAGAGAAAATTCTCTGTTTAAAAAGAAATAAGTGGTTCTGTGTGAGCTCGTGGAACAAGGTACTCAAGTTCATCGCCAGCGTGAGATGGAAATCTCCCAGTGTACCCTGCTGTTTTACGAGTGTGGCAAAGCTGGGATATGGACTTCTGCACGTGCATATATACGCACAGGTGCAGTGGGGGAAAGATCATGGCTGTGGACAATTTGTCTTGCACGTCACAGGCCAGATCCCGATGTGCAGTGCTAATGGAGACTCCCCGCAGGCTTACACACAGAAAAGCAGGCCGCCCCGTGTGCTTTTCTGTAATCTTCTTCCTTCCTCGTCGCTGGTTTTCATTACTGACGTTCAGATGGAATTATAAACATTAGACCGGTTCAGAGCCTGTTGTATCGTCAGCTTTGTTCCCCAAAGTATTATATCCTATCAACAACTGTTTTTGTACGCTGTGCCTGATACAGAATCTTTCCACCATTGCCCAGGAAACATGTCTCTCATTGAGCAGTCATTCATTTTAACCAGTTGTTTGCCCTGTTGATAAGGCTAAATATGTCCTTTGCTCCATATCATATTTTCCAGAAATTCTCATCTCTATTTTCTGTATCAATTTAAAGGAAATTTTGGGGTTTTTTTAAATACATATTTATTATTTTTTATATTATGTATAGATTATAATATAGTTGTACCATTTACTGCTTCTCATTCTCCCTCCAATTCCTCCCGTGTGCTCCTCCTTTGTTTAGAGCATATTTGAAGAAATTACCATTCAAAGGAAACACTAATCCTTTAGAATGTTCATGTTTTAGATGGGTTATATTTCCATGTTATTACTAAGAAAATATAATAAAAGTAAAATTCACAGTATCATACGGCACATTGTTTAAGAAGTATGGGAGGAAATCTGTCATTACTGTGCAGGTTGTGGTCTGGGTGCTCTCCTAACTCCCTCTCAGCTGTGCTGGAGAAGCTCCTGTTTTCTGTTTCTGCAGTGGGTTTTCCATAACCCACATAATGACACATCGGTCCACACCGGACAGCATAGGGTGTCCCATACATTTCTGTCACCAGGTAACATCATCACCGTATTCACAACTGCCGTGACGTCACATGCTCAACTGCCCTGTTTTGTTCAGAAGACACTGTCTCCTTCTAGTCATCTGCTGTCTGTGTCTTTTACAGTCTTTCCTCTCCCTCTTTTACAATGATTCCCGAGACCTGGGTGCGTAATACACTCATGGCTGCACATTCTTCAGGCTCTTATTTTCTTGCGTTTTGAACAGGTGTATTAATGGCCATCTACTTCAGAAAGCATCTTCTCTGATGAAAACTGAGAGGTTCAGTAACCTATGAGTGTAATGATACGCTGTTAGTCAGTCTAATATTCTGCACACTTAACAGCGTGACAACAGTAGTTTCTCCTGCAGGGCCTTTGACCTTTCTAGCTGTGAATTCTGTTCTCAATAATGGTGCTAAGTACAGGTTTCAACTTACGTAGCAGATCTTAAATTCAATCAGAGAGTAACTGGTTACTCCCATGACATTGGCGCCACTATTGTACCAGTGAACAGATCTCTGCAGGCCAACTGTAATTGTAGCTCACAAGGTTCATAAGTGAGTAAGACTTATGGTTCCTTTCTTCTCCTGTGGTACAGTGCGTAGCACTTTCCAGTGTTTTGAAAGCTTAACCAACAGGGATAAAGCTTTCAGGTCGTTACCAGCTCGACTACTCCATGTCTGGGACTCCAGTGTGTGGTGTCTTCAGCAACAGGAGCTTATCTGAAGAGTAATGAACAGTGTTAGGAAAACTCTTCAATGTTTGGGAGTCTGTGGGACCTCACTGGCCAAGAACTACAGAAGAGGTAACCGATTCTTGGCACTAATTCTGAGGCATTCCAGACCCAGAAAGACAAACATGACATGTTTTCTCTCCTTTGTGGATGGTAGCTTGGGAGGTGATGGGTTGATTGGTTTTTGAGACATGGTCTTACTTTGAAACTCTGGCTGGCATGGAGCTTGATACTTTTGAGTCCTTTGATATCTGCCTACCCCACACTGGGATTAAAAGCCTGTGCCACCACACCCTGAAAAGTGACTCTTTTAAAGTATTTTTTTATTAATTTTGAGAATGCCATACAACGTATTTTGATCATAGTCATCCCCCAGCTTCTCCCAGATCCGCCCCTGCCTCCCTACCCACCCAACTTCATGGTCTCCTCTTTCTCTGTCTTTAAACCCGTGCAGTCCAATTTGTCCTACCCCAGTTCTGCTGAGTGTGGGACCATTCTCCGGAATGTGATCAACCTATGAAGGGCTACGCCCTTAACAAACTACCTCTTAAGGAGGTATAGTGTTATATAGGGGGTGGGGAGAGCGGTGGAACAGGAAGAGTTAGATGGGGTGCAGGACTAAAGGGCAGGGTAGAGAGGGATCAGGATTCGCACAGTTCAGTGGAATTACCCTCCTCTCACGGGTGGCAGTGCCCTGAAGTACACCAGAGACTTGCAAATAAAAAACTCAATACCAGCAGTCGCTTACTTCTTGAGAAGCTGATTCTATTGACTACCTAAAAAAATCAAACATTTTGTATAGAAAAAAATGCTCTTGAATTAAGATTATTGGCAAAAATAAGCACGTTTTTTTTTTTTTACAAGATTGAATCTTGTATATATATATTTAAAACTTCCAGACCTGAGATTATTGGCCCGCAGAAACGAACAAGAAAAAAATTCTGTAAGAGTGGTGTTAAGGTAGGTTTGACTTATTTTAAGGCTGGCTGCTGGTTTTGATGTTCCCATTTATGGCAGAGTGAACCTACGGCTCTACGAAAGTATGTATGTCCTAACCCTGTTTGGCCGAAAAGCTCGGTGCTTGGAAGCAGACTAAGTCACAGAATTACAGAACAGGACACAGCGGCAGGATTTAGAACCATCCTCTGTGTGGTTTCCAGAGGTGCTTGGTACTAGCCAGCTCTTGTAGCTACAGTGGCCACATGAGCTGAATAAACACAGTGCCCCTCTTCACATACTATTAGGGAACCCCAATAATGTACTGTTTTATTATTGCTTGGTGTCCCTCCTAATATGGTTTTGGACATTATTTTACTTTATGACTATATTTACTATTTGGTGTTCATGGTATTTGGCATTCATGGGTTTCTTGTGTCTTTGGTTCTATGTAAGAACTTTTAAAAATGTAAATGACTCACATTTCATTATTTCACTACTGAGCTCCTCTCACCAATCGCTAGTGAAGAAATGGTGAGAATTCAATCTATAAATGGGCCCAAACCTTAAACTTTCTCTAAGAAGAACTCCATTTGTTTCTTATAAACCTTTCCCTGCTCTAATTAAATTTTCTGAAGGATTTAATGAGATCAGGGGAATAAGCATGAATGCTGCCCAGCCCACTTTCAAGAGAGAATTGAATTATCTGTTTAAATGGCTGTTTGTCTTCAGTATCCTTTTTGTGCCCTGGAGCTTAATTCTATATTGCTGCACCTGGGGTGGTGGCTTGTAACAGACACATTTTATAAGTTCCACGAAGGGCTACAGTTACAGAGGATGCAGCATTTCATTGAAATGATCTGTGAGCAATTCCAGAGTCAGAATTCAACACTCCTTTTTTTTCTTTTGCCTAGAGCTTTGCATATATTAGGCCATCAGTCTACCACCGACTACATCTCCAAATCCATTAACACCTCTTCACATATTTGGTCAGTGAATTTTAGCCAGGACAGATCTGAATTACTACGCAGAAGACTTAATTAGGGCAGAGCTTAGCAAATTCCCCGTCGTGCACATCCTGAGCCCTCTGTCACACTTTCCGTTGGAAGCCTGCAGGAACTGTAATGAGGCAATCTGAAAATCTTGTTTCTGAGCAAGGACCACCGTGTACAAGATAGCTTCTATGAAACCTGAAAGGCGCTTCCACTGTGCTCTGAGAGTTAGAGCATGAAACACATGACTCGCAGGAAAATTCCAACTGGGAGACAGCCAGAGCCTACATAAACAGTCCCATCGTTATAACATGAGGAGCCGCAATGAGGAGAAGACATAGTCCTTGTGTTTTTACCAAATACGGGATACGTGTTGTTAGGACAGCGAATGCTGAGGGCCATCTTAATGCATGGTTTTCCGCTTGCCTTGTCCACATTCTTTATATCATGTGTGAGCCTTTCCTTTATAACAGAAGAGTGTTGGAAAGGTGGTCCCCGCAGCTCTAATGCAGACAGGAAAGCCTGGAGATGCCAGAACTGCATAGGCAAACAAAAATGAAAAGCAGAGTCCAGATCGTTTGCAGCGTGCAAATAAAGAGAGCGTGCAACCATGGTGACAAAAGGAATTAATGTGTAATCAGATGTCCATGAAAATCTTTTGTGCTCCAGGAAAAATAAGGGCTAATAGTTGATATAATCTCCGTGGGAAAAGTGCCTCGGGTCAGAGCTGGGGTCCTGCATCTTTTCATTAGCTCAACATTTTTTTTTTCCTTAAATTCTTACTGTCTGCCAGGATTCTGTTAGCTGAGAAAGTGAGGTTGTGGGGAGGGGATCGCTAAACCCAACATAGTTGAAGCCAAGAAAGAAACTTAAGTGGAATCTGCCGTTATTCAGCAAGTGTTACTGCTAACACGGGAAGAGCGGTGCCTGCCCAGTGTGCAAGCCGGGGGCCAAGGGCCTCTTTGTGAAGGAGATGTAGGGGTCCCCTGGGAGATAGGCAGGACAGCACTGGGCTGCCATGCTGGCCCCAGGTAGGCTGTGTGTGGGTGCTCGGGGTCCTGTGTGCATGTGGCATGTGCAGTGAAGGGAGCTAGGCCAAGGCAGAGGTTGACTTTGGAGTCACGTGACTGCTGTATGCTGTGAGTAAATGCAAGGACCTTTTCCTCCTTCCTGTAACGGTCCTGCCACCATCACAAGGAGACTCATGAGGACCAGAGGTTTTGTGTCTAATCAAGTACCCAGCACAGTGACTACCCCAGGGGGCACATAGAGAAAGTCTTTATGTATTTAGTGACAAAAGTTGACAATATATTTTACTCAGTATTGAACTGTGTATTCCAGCTCCTTGCGTGCAGACCTCATTCTGTAGACACTGAATCCCACAGCAACACCAGCTGAGCAAAAATTTATCACGTCGTTACGTTAATTCTCCATTCTCAACCAACAGTGTGACCGACCTATAAGCAGAGATTCAGATATTCTTTAGGGACTAAATCTGATTTTTATATCTAAAATAGTCATTGTATCTGTGTTCATGTCTTCACATTTGATTAGCTTGGATACTTGAGCGTGTATTTGAAATTTGAAGCTGCCTGTGTGATTTGCCTATTTTCTGCATTCTATTATGTATGTAATTGTCCTTGAAAACTATGATTTCTCAGTAAAGGAAGGCAAACTGTGTGGCCCAAATCTCTGATCTGCATCAAAACTGTTCTCTTGGCACATGTACAAAAATCCAATTAGTTTCCAAAGGACAAATTGTCTTTGGGGACTCAACTGATCTAAAATTCATGACCAATCTGGAAGAAAATAGTTCTCTAGGATTTTTTTTTTTTGAATCATAGACAATATACATTCAAGCTGTGTGAAACTAATGCTCATGAAAATTAATCAGGGTTGCTTTTCTAGATTTGTTTACAGAGGTCCATGTTCTTGCTGGGAGATGCCGGGCATTTGTAAGCGAAAACTGTAAGACAATCTTTGGGTGTGAATATTAAGGTTGATCAGAACTATGGTGACTGACAATCATATCTGCTTAATCTCTTGGATTGCTATAGGGGTTTGCCAACTTGTCAATAAGATGGAGGAGAATACTGGCAAGATTAAACCTTTCAACCAAAATGATGAACAGTTCCTGGAAGCTTTTGTCATCTTCTGTGGCTTGGGGATCCAGAATACACAGATGTATGAAGCAGTGGAGAGAGCCATGGCCAAGCAAATGGTGACGTTAGAGGTGGGATGAAGCCTGTGCAATTTGATCTGCTCACTCACATACCCAGCTTTTCCTTTTCTTCCCAACACAGTACGTGTGTGTGTTGTGGCTTTGAAGCCCCTAGGAAAACATGAAATTCTCATGTTGATACACACACGCTTATTTAAAAGCTAAAGAAAGTAGATTCCAAGTATTTAGACTCTTGCCAAGGCTCATTATAATCAAACTAAGGCTCTGGTCCATCCCTGGCCTTTTCTGCATAAAGCCGTGTTTGCCTTCTGCTCTTCATTCACGCAGATGCCCAGCATCCTTGAGTCTGTCTTTTTCCCTCTTGCGAATTTCCATGAGGATACCTGTAAAGCAAGCTTTTTTTCTTTTCTTTTCTTTTTTTAAGTCCCCTACCAGTCTTAGAGAATTGAAAGCCAGGAAAGGAAAAATAAATGTAGGAAATCAGCAAGAGACAGAAAGAAACGGTGTCTCTTTCAAACTAGCGGCTCAGGGGCTTTGCCTTCTGAATCTGCTGACCCAGCTGGTTTTCTGCAGAGACTGTAAATATTGTTGCCCCCTCAAATAGAACATTACTGTTTTTTGTTTCGTTTTGTTTTTAATTTAAGTACAAAATAAACCTTTCAGTACAACCACATCTTTAGTTTAAAAGTTGTCTTTGGTCTAAAGTAGTCCCTCGTTCCTTAGAAGTTACCATTGCTGAAAATGAGAATTATGGTTCTTATCTCAAGTTAGGAGGTTTAAAGTAAGCCTAACTGTAAGAGAGCCCTGGGTCCTGGTTCCCCCAGGGCTTAAAAGCCACAGAGACCTTGACTGTTGTTGATAGCTTTGCTTACTCTGCCCATTACCTGAAGACTCTAAAGGCACCATTAAACCTGTATATTCCAGCAAGCAATTTTCTGGGTGAATTTAATAGTTATTACAAGCTTTACCCAAAAGCCATTTCTAAACCACCTTTTCCCCTCCTAAATAACAATTTAAATATATCTATCCAGGTTAGAGTTTTATTACCCTACTCTGTACACAAGTACATTTCTGAAAGGCAGTTCAAAATGCCACCTTTGGGCCAGTGATCACTTCTACAGCGGTGCAGAACATGCAGTGGACCCCCGATGGAATTTTCGCTGTGTTGATGAGTGCCACAAAGGAGCAGAGGCAGGCAGGAGAGCCCAGTTACCTCTCTAGGATGCTGGGGCGGTGTTCTAGTCGGATGTTCTGTGTACACCGGCGGTCCCTCCTGGGTAACCCGGGCTCTCCTCTTACCCACAGGTCCTGTCCTATCATGCGTCAGCGGCAGAGGAGGAGACCAGAGAGCTGCAGGCGTTAGCGGTAATTCTTTTTTTTTTTTTTTTTTAAGACTCACTGACTACAGCCGCCTAAAAAGTGCTTTCACTCATGATAAATCTTTAGATGGACACAAATTATGTATTTATGTTGATCGACTTCCTGCTAGGGTACAAAGTCACCGATATTACCAAGCACCACTGATTCTTGTCGACTCTATCATACTATTCCATTATGCTGATTATTTTTCACCCACAGTGGTTGTTACAAAGTTTGCATCTTCCTTTCACCGAAATTAACTTAGTTTTCATATACTGGGGAGACGGAAAGGGGTGACCACAGGTGGTTGGTTGCTACCACTAACCAGCTCGGCGCTGTCAAGAACAGAGAGATATGAGTTCTGACCATATGGTTTATGGCAGGGTGTCTGAAATTGGGATCGGATAAGGTTGCTCACTGGAGTCATGTCATTATTTGGTACACTGTGAGAGGAGAACGAAGACACATGAGTACAGATGCCAGACATTCTGGTCTTGGCTGAGAATGCCAGTTCATGTCAGTATGAGGCACTTACACTTCATCACGCTTGCAATGTTTTCATCTTAAATTTGTTGCTGTGACATAGCTAGGCCTCTCTGAGGCGAGAATGGTGGGTGGACAGAATGGAAAGTTTGAAGGGATCATAGAAATTCTCTTCCATTGTTGTCTGCACCACGGCTTGCCAGAAGAGGACGTTCCCCTGCCTTATCTCTCATGGAAACCCCAGCCGTGCGGTGAAGACCACCCCGGTGCCTAGACAAGCCAAAGAACTTCAAGTTCACATGGCACAGGGTAGAGGGAGGGAGATAGAAGCTCATGCTTCGCTGCAGAGAAGTGAACAGAGGAGTTGAAAGGCCATTAGAAAGAGGCCGTGGAGATGTTCTAAGTTAATTTGTGAGTGGGCACCATGAGTCATCCAGCAAGGACAGCAAAAAAGTGTTAGGTAATTTTATCTGAAAGGGCACACAGAGTTTACAGAGGTATTGGATTTAAAGTATCATTTGCCTTGGGCTTAACTGACTTAAAATTTTTTTTTTTTTTTTTTAAATTTTTATTTGAGACAGGAGGCAGCCTCTCACACTGTAGCCCAGACTGGCCTGGAACTTACCTGAACTCCTGACATTCGACTTGTCTCAGCTTCCCAAGTCCTAGCAGTGTAGGTATGAGCTGCCTCACTCAGGTTAATTGACGCATTTGCCAGTCCACCAACAAGAACTGGTTTTCAGTTACATTGTCCGCTCTGAGGCTTTGTACTTTGAAGCCCTGCAAGTGATTACTTAACGCTAAAGGAAAGGCAAAGTTCCACCCTGCCATCTAAGTAAATCCAATGAGCCACTTCTAAAGACAGTGCTAAACAGATCACTGGAGCCTTAAACTCTGTTTGACACTTCAGAAATAGTAGAGTCTTTCACAAAAGACTGAACTTGGTTTTCTCAATTATGCGTATAATTTTAGAGAAAAACGCTGCGAATAGCTGGAAATTGCTACACTGCATATTGTTCGGAACCATCTGTTGTTCCGTTTGGAAAATAGATGTCTAGCAGCTGCACTGCGAAATGTAGGGTAACATCTTTGGTAGGTCTAGTAATTTATTTAAATTGGTTGAAATTCAGCAACTGATTTCAATTCTAGCTTTCTGTCGACCAAATAAAAATTCTTTTCCAGCTCCAGCTACCCAGGTGCCTGTGTCACTCATCAATACCCCAAATCACACTAATCTTTGCCGTGTGTTTGCTTGTTTATCTCAGTCCCAACTGTAAAATAAATTCAGAGGCTGTCAAATGTTTTTTATTTTGAAATTTTACTATTAAGAGGTTAAATAATATATGTACCAAACGTGTATTCCTAGATCCAGAGAAATTCTATAGTCATAGCAAAGTATAATTGATAGGAAATTGAAATACCCTTTTCTTTTTTTTTTTTTTTTACTTTTGGTTTAATTTGATATTTTAAAATCTCATTTTTCAGTCCTTCTCTTACATTAACATCAGGTATAACCGAAGTAGGGGCCTTTCAATGGAGTATATGGCCATGTACCTTTTTGATGATCCTTAGTCACAAGTTGCTAAGAAAGCAATTTAAAAAAAAGGCCCTGCTCACCTGATCTTGATTTTTTAAGAGTTAATTATGATACCAGAATGTAAGGCTGGGCGATGACTTGGCAGTTGAGAAGATTGTCTGCTCTTGCAAAGGACCTGGGTTTGGTTCCCAGGATCTTCATGGTATCAACCATCTGTAACTTCAGTTTCAGGGACCCAGTGCCCTATTCTGGCCTCTTCAGGTACCAAGCACATACATTTATACACACAAGCAAGCATTTATACACATAAAATAAAAATAAATAAACATCTTAGAGAAAGGTACCAGAATGTAGGAAGTTTTGTTTAAAGGAACAATTGGAAAATGAATGTATACTTGATTGGCTGGCTGACAGATTGCTTTTTCAGTCTTCTGGTCCTATAGGAATATGAATATATACATATACATTAATAAATACATTAAATTATTTTTTGTTTTTTTATAATTTATTGTTATTATAAAATATGGGTTAAACAATATTTTGAAATATTATTTAAAATATTTTAATAATTATTAAAATAAACTACTTGGGTTGTCACTGAATCAGTTCTGGTCCATTTAGTCATAGCTTTGCTGCATTTTACACGATCATAGGTGATAAACCTAGAAACTAACAGAAATTTTTGACATCTTAAAATAAGAGCCTTGAGAGTCTTCATTTGAGACATAAATTTGAAAGGGAGATGGTAGCTACTTGGGTAGAATTTCACCTAAAGAATTCACCTCATCTTCACCTTAACCTCTCAAAGAAAGAAATGGCGTGTTAACCCAAGCTTGATCAGGCATGTTGGACTGTTGCAGGTAGCCATGGTGAAGGACAGATCCAGGACCTGACCCAAATCTCTGTGGCCTCCGTCAGGGTACAGACCACATTTCTTATAGCAAGATACTCATTGTTCCTTGCTTTGGGAGAAATCCCTTAAAGACTGACAAATTATAACCTGAAACTCTCAGTCAGATGGTGTAACCAAGAGTTGGCCCTGTGATCTTGATGCTGCCCAATGCTACTGAACTGCGGTGACCCATGGCATTGGTAAGGGATTGGCTTCCTTAAATGGGATCAGAGTCCTAAGCAATCCTTGGCCCATCAATGGAGGCCACCTCTTGTATATGTAACATTCTCACTTTGATTTTACTAGTGGATGATTTTCAGGTATAATCCTATCTCCAAATATATATATATATATATATATATATATATATATATATATATATATGTGTGTGTGTGTGTGTGTGTGTGTGTGTGTGTGTGTGTGATCACAGAAGATAACTTTGACTAGGAGAGATATCAGGCATTGTGAAATTATAAAGGTATTCTTTCTGTGCAGCTATACCTGCATCTCAATCCCATTTCTTGGTGCCCCACTCCCTCTGTGCCCTAGCTTAGACATGGGAGAGCTGGCAGGTATGATCTCAGCAAGCAAGGACTGTAATTCAGCAGCCCACTGAAGATGCATCTGGTTTTTGTCAATCAGGTTCTTTTAGGAAATTCATAAATGCTCCTGCTTTCTAATCATGATCTGAACCAAAAGGTTGAAGTCCAGAGCATCTTCTGTAGGAAGCCGCCAGCTCATCTTGTGGTTTCTGCCCATTAGATGTGGCATGTTGCTTACCGCTAGAGCCACAAAAAGGCATTTCATTGACGGCAGTCCCGGTGACCACGTAAATGGCTGAGTCACGTATTGTGGATGGCCTCTCCTAATGCAGTGGTTCTCCCCATTGTTACGTGTGCTAGAATCGCTTGGAAGGCTCATCGCAGCACGTAGATGGCCAGGGTCCACTCCTGGCTTTTCTAGTGCAGCAGCTCTGTGTTTACATTTCTCCTTCGGTAGCCTGCAGAATACCTTCCTGTGTCACACATGCTAGCATGGAGAGGTAGAGCTCTAGGGAGGCATCAGCCTGACTTCTCCATGTTCAGTGAGTTTTGCAGGTTTCGTCTCTAGGAGAGAAGAGCCTTGCTGTCAGTTTGTGGAGAGCCATCTATATTCTTGGCAATAAACTGTGTTTTTTTTTTGGGATTCCCATGGGACCTCTTTGACCAACAACTCAATTGACTATAACCCAGTCCCATTACTGGAAGCTTCATTTGGTGGCAAGGCATGTCCGTTTGCAGCTTTGTCTCTTCGTTATTCCATTTCATTTACATCGTCTTCGTGTGTGTGTGTGTGTGTGTGTGTGTGTGTGTGTGTGTGTATGAAGCTTCTACCATACTAGGTTTGGATACTACCACTCAAAGGCCCTTAATTTCACCTGTCTCTCCCTATATTCCCGCCTTCATCCCCCTCCCACACACACATACACTTGAGGGTCAATTCGTGATTTAAGCTGTAATAGTGCTTCTTTTGCCAGTTTGGGTGACCTTGTGTTTGGTGTCTAGATGTTAAGAATTGCAATGTCTTCTTGAGAGATTTTTTCCTTAGATGTATAAGTCCTTTCCTGGGTAGTGTTCTTTCCTATCTCTTCTCTTTAGTTTTGATTTGAAGTCTATTTTGTCAGATATTAAAATAACCAAACCAACTTGCTTCTTAGGCCCACTTGGAATATCTTTTTACCCTGAAGTAATATTTATCCTCGATATTAAGGTGTGTTTCTTGGATGTAGCAGAAGAATAGACCATTTTTTTCCTTTCATTCTGTTTGCTGATCTGAGCTTGGTTAATTTGTTTTGAATTTGTAGATAGATATTGCTTATCTTTGGTTTTTATCATGGAATGTCTCATTTTCTCCATCTTTTGTCACTGAGCATTTAACTGGGTATGTTATTCTGGGCTGCCATCTGTGGTCTCTTTGAGTCAGGAGAACATCTGTCCAGGTCCTTCTGGCTTTCAGAGTCTCCAGTGAGAAGTCAGGTGTTATGTAAGTTAGTTGGTCTCTTTCCCTGGCAGCTTTACATATTCTTTCTTTGTTCTGTATGTTTAGTGTTTTAATTATTATGTGCCAAGGGGAGTTTCTTTCTTTGTCCAGTATATTTGTGTTCTATATGCTTCTTACACCTCAGTACTTTTTTAGGTTAAGGAAATTTTCTTCTATGATTTTGTTGAAAATATTTTCTGGTCCTTTGACCTGGGTTTTTCTATTCAGAGTCCCTTATTTCCTGAGTGTTTTGTACATGGATTTTTCACATGTGTGCAGTTTCTTTGCCGAAAATATCCATTTCCTTTATTGTATTTTCAATGCCTGTGATTCTCTCTTCCAGTTCTTTTATTCTGTTGGTACATCTGGTCTCTGAGGCTTGAATTCCCAAGGTTTTCATTTCCGTATTTTCCTCAATTTGCGCTTTTGTGTTTTTTTTTTTTTTTTTTTTTTTTTGTATTGATTCTGTTTCTAATTTCAGGTCTTGAACTGTTTTTATTTATTAAATTTCACTGTGTTTTCATAGATTTCTTTCAGGGATTTATTAATTTCCTCCTTAAGGACCTGTATCATATTTATAAGGGCTGTTTTAAGATCTTTGTCTTGTATTTCAGCTGTAATTCAAACATTCTCGTGTGGTAAAGTTGCTGGCCCCTAGTGGAAACATTGTCCTGGCTGGTATTGATTGTGCTTTTCTGCTTTGTTCTGGTATCTGGGTTTGGGATGATCTGATATTTGCTCTTGTCTTTGTTGTGTGGGTGTTTTGTTCCTTGGTTTCTGTTGCTTGCTTTGGTTCTTAGGAAACTGTGGTGGCTGTGTGTTACCTGGTAAGGAATTCTTCTGGGATCTGGATAGGTGTGGCCACTGGAGGTTCGTGGCAAAATGTGTGCTTGGGAGCTCACACTTTGGATTGCGGATGGACTAGGAAGAGGAAGCTGAAGGGGTTCATGGGAAAAAGGAAAGCATGGTGTTCCTCCAGTATCACCTTAGATTCCAGGGTTCAGAGTGAGTAGAGACCAGCTCTGCCACAGAGCTGGGCATGAGAGTAGGGGATTACATTCAGAGAAGAGTAGGGAGTGTAGAGATCTGAAGCTTGCCTATCTCCTTTGCTGCCCTACTTGCTTCTCTAGCAAGCTTGGCTGGTGGGTTCCCAGGAAAAGCCTGCTGGGGTTGGAGCCTGGGATAAGAAGATGAGTTGGGGGGAAGAAAGGTTGGAAGATGGGAGTGGGGAGACAGGGAGGGAGGGGAGGCTATAGCAGGTGGTCTGCTACAGAGAACTGGGATCGTAGGAAATCAGGTGAAGATCTGCAGTTAGGCAACCTGTTTCCCTGGATGGCTTCTCAATTTCTAAAGTCTAAACTCAAACTCAAACAGCTGTGACCAAAAAGCTCTGGGAATCTAGAATTGTACCTGACTGCTGTACCCTCAAACGCCACACATTTCAGTCTCTGCTGTTAGGCAAATGTAGAATATTTTACCTTCTGAAATGATAAAGAAAACAAGTAGAAAGCTGGTATTTTATGTGCTGGTAAAGAAGAATGGTTTTAAGGGATTTCTGACTTTCTCATGCCTCATTAGGGACTAATCCAAGTTCTGAAGCTCATATCACTGACAACAAGGCTGTCACAGAAAACGTTTGCATGTCCCTGCTGGTCCAGTTCATGAAGTTTGCTTGAGCTGTGGTGTGTCTGTGAGTGAAGGAGGAAAGGACGCTGCTTTTCTCTCAATGTAAGGGGCAGAGAATCCATACACAACAGAGAGGCCTGGGCTGTGTGGGCCATCTCTCCACAGCTTGCAGACCGTACTTTGAGGAAGAAAAGAAGGAAAACATAAGAAAAATGATGCTCTGAGCGTGAAACATCTGTTCTCTCGTCTAGTGAATGTACTTGAGGAGAGCAGCTGTTACCTGTTTCCTCCCCGACTGGACTTGCTCCATCTTTGAGGCTCAAAGCCACTGTAAACAATGAGACCTTTTTCTAAACATTTTCCGTTGTCTTCCCTATTTCAGCCCACACATAAGTCCACGGGACTGGCTTCATAGAGTGCATTTTTCTTGTGAATTTTTGTCTTTGGGAAAAGAGTCATGCAGAATGGAACAAGTCTGGTGTATGTGAGGTGAAACGTGACAGCCACCATGAACAGGAGAGATAGCTTCAGAGGCACAGATGTCATAGAGCTCTCAGTAGCACTGGGAGGTTTTAATATTTTGACAGCTTTAGTTTAGGAACGTTGAAGGGAAGATAGGACAGTGCCATCTAAGAAACCTATGGGGTTTGGCAAATGTTTCCACTCTTAATATTTCTTTTCTAATAAATAAGGTTCTTTTTTATCAAGTTACTCCTGGCCTATTCAGGCCAATGCACTTAATAACACTTACTTGCATGCCCTTAGAGTATATGGTCTATGGGTGGAGGAGCGGGGTTCATACAAGTTCAGGTACAAACAAGCTTCAGCAAGAATGCAGGAGGAGCCTCAGAGCAGTGAGGCTGCCAGGGTCCCTGGGCCTTCACCAGTTATTCTTTCATTTACACTCTAGAAGAAGTTCAAGATCATGTTGTTGTTGCTGTTGTTAATTTTCCCAATATGTAAACAGCGTAACAAATTCGGTGATTTTTTGACAAGGTTAGAGTGCAGCACAGGCCGAATCTTAGTGCATGCAGCCAGTACTGTTAAGGCTAAGGCAGGAAGATCATGAGTTCCAGGCTAGCCTGATCTTCACAGGTAGCCCATCTTTAAGTAAAATAAAAGTCATTAAGTCAGGTTAGCAAAGAGAATAAGATTTTAATCCCTTCCCATTTACTCTTAATAAGTAGTTATGCTAATACATAGAAAAGCATAGGAAACATGAAAGTAAGTTCCAGTCATTGGTGACATTTAACAGGTGTTCCCAGAGAGAGGCTAGCACCGGGGCACTTAGTCCTACTTAGATTGTAACTGTCCTGGAGGAATTTATCAATTAAACAGTAGGTGCTCACAGGAGCAGATGGTATAAAGGAGGAGAGATTGATGAAAAGGAGCAAGGTATCTCTGAAGCCAATCAAGAAGCTTGCTTACAAATAAATGACTATAAAACCAAAGCCAGTGATTTCTATTAAAAATAAGCAAACAACAAACAGCCACCCCTTGCAAAATACTAACAAAACCAGCTTCCCAAAGCCACCTGTAATGAACTAAATTTAAAAAAAAAATTTAAGCACTGTAGGTGATTGTCATGCTCAAGATTAGAAGAATCCTCTTTAGTCTACATGGTAGACTCTACAGAGTAGCAATGAGGTCAAATCTGAACTAGGCAGCGTGGTGTCATGGAAACCCAGCTCCATCCCTTCCCTGACCCCTTTGTGCTTAAGTTAGTATGGCTAGAGAAATGGAAGCAGAGTATACATAAGGATTTGTATGAATGAAATATAAATTGCTTAGACTGTTATCTTTACTTTGCTTACCGCTTGACTTCCAGTCAGGTGGAATAGTTCCAGATAATTCCTCTGTCAAATGAATAAGACCAGAGAGGTATAAAAGAGCCAGATTGCTGGGGCCCTTTGCTGCTTCCTGTTTGAAGTACAATCTCATGGCGACAAGCCTCTCTTCTCTTTCACCTGTCTAGAGTCATGTTAACCCCATGTGACTCAGTTTAAAAAGTGTAGGGGGACCCTCTATACATGTGTAGCAATTGTACAGCTTGGTCCTCATGTGGGTCCCCTAACAATGGGAGTAGGGGCCGTCTCTGCCTCTGTTGCCTGCCTTTGGATCCCTTTCCCTAGCTGGGCTGCCTTGCCATGCCTCACTGGGAGATGGTGTGTTTAGCCCTGCTGTGACTTGATGAGCCAGGCTGGGTTGGTACTCTGAGAAGAAAAGGAGGGGAGTTTGAAGATGGGACTGGGACAAGAGGGGCTGCAATCAGGCTGTAAAGTGAGTAAATAAATAAAGTAGCAAAAAAAAAAAAGTGTAGGGGGATCCCGCGATAAAGATTCTAGTATACTGTTTGTCGCCATTGCTTGACAAAATACCCGAGATAGCCACCTGAAAAAGAGGAAACTTATGTGAGCTCATGGATTCAGAGTTTGTGGTACGTGATCAAGTAGCCTTCCGTGCTTTGCGGTCTGGGATGGACACAGTACGTTATGGGAGAAGCCTGACAGAGAAAGCTGCTTGTTCCATGGCATTCAGGAAATGAAAGAGGAAAAGGCGGCTCCAGAATCTCCCATTCTAGGGCCTACCTACAGTAATCTAACTTTCACGCCCTGGGCACCACCACTGAACTCTTCCGCCATGTGCTGGCTAGCGTTACATAAACTTGACACAAGCTAGAGGGAGCCTCAACTGGAAAAAAAAAATGCCCCCACCAGATTGGCATGTGGACAAGCTGTTGGTGCATTTTCTCGATTGATGATTGATGTGGCAGGGCACCCCTCACGGCAGGCAGTGTCACCCCTGAGCTGGTGGTTCTGGGTGCTATACAAAAGAAGGTTAAGCAAGCCGTAGAGAACTAACCAATGAGCAGCACTCCTCCACGGCTCTGCGTCAGTTCTTGCCACGTGATTTCCACGGATGATGGACTACAAGTCGTAAGATGTAATATACCTTTTCTGCCCCAAGTTGCTTTTGATCACAGTGTTTTAACAAGGCAGTAGACACCCTAACTGAGACATTCCAATAACACTAGGCTGGAGAACAAGCTTTTAACATAAGGCCACTTGTCGAAATATCTCAGACCCAAAATGCAGCAATACTGAAAGGAAAAATAAAATAAACAAGATATTCTGTTTCCCTCTAGGAAAGTAAGAAAGCGTTATGAGTAAGTGCTATCTTAATTTGTGGCTTTGTTTCATTTCTCTTCTCTTCTTTAAGGCTGCTGTGGTACCATCTGCCCAAACCCTTAAAATTACTGACTTCAGCTTCAGTGACTTTGAGCTGTCTGATTTGGAAACAGCACTGTGTACGATTCGGATGTTCACTGACCTCAACCTTGTTCAGAACTTCCAGATGAAACATGAGGTAGGAAGGCAGTAGTGTGTGTGTGTGTGTGTGTGTGTGTGTGTACTCACATGTGTGTAAGACAGAAAATTGGATGTGACTATTAGCATGCAGTAGGGGGTTTTCGGCTTTAATGGTTAATATACCATAGCCTAAGATAAACCGTCAGCCATTAAAAATACATTATTCTTTTTATTCCCACCATGTGTCAAGCACAAGAATACAGGAGAGTTTTACCTAAAGCGACAGCAATAGTGCAAGAGCAGGTGGCAGGAGATACTGGGTGGAACACAGATGGAGGGGAGGGTGGCGGGGAGGGAGGCCACGGAGCACCTGGAAAGGTGAGCAGCAGAACTCGTAAGCCTTCAAAGGGAACCGGCTCTCCGCCTGACAACAGTGGTGACTCACTGAGGAGTCCGAAGCAGGGAAGTAACTTGACATCGTTGCTGGGGTACAACGTGATAGCAGTGTAGAAGGGACCAGGCCATAGGTGTCTGCTGTGAGTCTGGACCACTCAAACGAAATCATCTCAGTCGAGCAGAAATGAGACCCTTTTGAACCCATCTCCAAATGCAGATTTCCTGTCTGAAAAGTTGTATGTCTTCACGGCTTTTCTAAGACTACCTAGCCTTCCGTTAATCCGCACAGTGAAAAGCCATGCACGTGTTCTGTGTCCCAGTGGTGAGCTGACCCTGTTCTCAAAGGTCCCACAGTACGGAAAGAAAACTCAGGGTGAATATAACTAAGGTTAACAGAGTGTCATGTATGTTCCCAGAGACCCTAATCTAATTATTTCTTAAATGTAGCCATTTTTTTTTTTTTGGATGAAAACCAAGCAATAATACAAATAGGCTAACAATGTGTCACTCTTGTCTGAGTGTTAGTTAAGGGATATCACGTTGCTTAATTATTCCAACAAGCTCTTATGAATGAATCCCATTCACAGATGAAGAAAAACCAAGCCAGCATGGACTTCCATCGTAGTTTTCTCTGGGATCGGCACACAGTCACTTTGGCAGTTTTTCTCCCGCATTCTCAGTTTCCTCGCCTCTTAGAGTAAATGATGTTACTACCCCCTGGAGTCCATGTGAAATACATATGCATCTGTGTATTACTCGCCTGTTAGTAGTCTGCCTAAACCGTAGATATAGAGAGCATGTCAACCAGCCCACCTCTAGGCCAAGTTTGACTATGCTAAATCACCATCAGATTTCTCCCATGTACAAGACAGGACTCCCTTTGAACATCTGCTCCGTGAATGTGGTAAGTTCACATCTGGAGCTGGAGTCCTGAATGTGGGTCACAGTTTTACTTCTTAATACCTTGATCAGATCCAGGTGTCCACATCTGTAACTAGCGGTAACTGTTCCAAGGGCTTGGCTGCAGCACAGGAAGGCAATTCTTTCTGTAAGACTCTGAGTGCTGATTTACTTTTTTGCTTGGCTTATAGGTAGCAGCTGAGGACTGTGCAATGCAGACACTGAGTTTCTCTAGCAATCATTCCCTTGGATTCTTACCCACAGGAAAATATTTCCTTCTAGATCACCTACTTTCCTTTTCTTTTTCTATAACCCTATCTGAATGTTAAAAACAAAAAATAGATAATGCCAGTGTCACACAAAGGAACCCATGAACAAAGTAAAGTAGCCAGGCAGGGCAAGTTCTTTTTGAAAAAAAAAAAAAAAAAAGAAAGAAAAAGAAAAGGAACACTGTGGTCAGACTGGGCTAGCAAGCACATGGGGCAGGAAGTTAATTTCCTTTTCATTCTCATGCAGATGTGACTGCATTTTCCCCACTGCCCAGGTTCTGGCTTCAGGTCTTTGAGATTGGCTGGGCTCAGAAGAATCAGGGTAAATGAAATGAAGGAAGCAGTGGGTTGCTCCAGATCACAGAGGCCCAGGAGTGCTGGGACCCTTTGCATAAACAGAAGTTTTACCAGTTGGATGAGATTAAAATATTCGCAGAAAAGTTGTACAAGGTGGGGGAATTTTTAAAGGGAAGTTTTCTTTTACATAAAACTTCCACAAGGTGGGGGAATTTTATGGAATATTGGCTCTCCGAGTGCTGATTTAGATTTATAAAATAATTGTTTACGTTTATTCTGGGCCCCATCACCTTGGCCATTAGAATTATTCTGGTTGGATCTCACGCCCCAACATCTAGTCTAATCTTTATTTCAGGTTTTATTGTTAAACATAGTTTTAGGTGGATAAAATTAAAATTCCTTGCTAGAGAAGATGCCCCTACCAAGACATTTCTCACCAAACAACAAACCCTCAGTGTGAATTTGTGCTAGTGGCAGCCATTGCCTGTTCCTGGGCTCAGAAACCGCCCACTTATTAGGACAGCACACGTTGATTGTATTTCCTCTTCTCTCCTTCCTGTCTGTTCTCCCCTGAACTGTATTTACTGTACCTTATGCCCCTGGCACTGGGGAACGTGGGTCCTTTTGGCAAGTTCTTCGTCATGTAGGAAAAGAATTTTTAAACAGACTCAGAAACTTGAGGACCATTTTATTGGAGTTTGAGAGAAACAGCAGGGAAGGTGAGTTGTGGATCTCAGCAGCTGCCAGCAACAGTGGAGGAGGGAAGGAAGGCTTTGTGGGTGGGAGGTCAGGAGCCCACACAGGCTGGGCAATGGAAGTCTGAAAGCACCTGCTCCGGAGTGGGAGGGCTTCAGAGAAAAGAAGAAAAGGGCCAGTGGCAGGACAAGCCAGCTTAGGGCTTGGATCAGTTTGCTTTGGGAAAAGGAGATAGGAAGAGGGGAAAGAAAATGTTATTCTCTCTGAACTGGAACCTGGAAGGTAGGCAGGCTTAGCAGAGAGTGGATGGTCACTGCGTCCCTGGCAATGGCTTCTGTGGTCTCCTTCTTAACACATCCTCAGGTACTTCAGCTTTCTTCTCACCTCCTGGATGTAGCTGTCCTCTTGAGACTATCTCAAGACTCTCCCTTCCTTATCTGAGGGTGTCATCAATCAATGACCAAGCCTCTCTACCGATAATCAACCTGAACCCTGTTTCAGATCCCAAGCGGGAGCAATTGCCATATGTTCCCCTTCGTCTGAGACTCAGGAGGTTGGGTCCAATGTATTCTATGATGGCGGGGCCCATTCTCAAAGCGCTCCAAGCCTGCTATATTTTACCAAATTCTACTTGAGTGACTTTAGCCATTGGTTTAACTGCAGGATATGTATACAAATGTAATAACATCTTTAAGTTTTCAACTAGTGAAGACGTGCTCAGACACCGAATTTCCAGTTTTCCCAATTTGTTTTTCTTGCTGCTTTAATTAATCAGAAGTAGTTTTATCCACGCTGCCAATGCGTGCTATCAAAATGTATCAGTGAAACATGCGGCTTTCATTGAAAATCCTTCCACAGCGGCTGATCCATCATCTTCCCACCAGACTGCTCGAAAATGTCCAGGGTAAGGAAATCTGCACAGAGATTTCAGAGCTCAGGGGGGATTCATCCACTGCAGGCATGTAGACCTGCTTACACACGGGCAGCTCGCAGGGCCGGAAGCTCAGAGAGCCCAGGGTTCTTCTCTGGGGAATTCCCTGTGAACGGAACCAGGAACTAGAAGGAAAAGTCATAAGAAGGAAAGGGATTATGCCAAGTCCTCTGTGACTAAGCAGCTTCTACCAACGTGGGGGAGACCCCTACTCAGGGCGCAGAGCCAGTCAAGGTTGGACCCTTTCAAAGCTGCATCCTTTTCCTCTGTTCTCGTTTCCATTCCTGAGGCAATGTTCTTTCTGTTTGCAGTATCCCCAGTGTCACATTCAGGGCAAGCACATACTTGTTTTCACAAAAATACAGTAAATCGTTTAGATTTTAAGAGAGGCCGACAGATGACACAAACAGAATCGCCATGCTTACATCATGGGCCCCTGAGGATTTTATTTAATAGTCCACTGAGAAGTTAAATTAAACCCCATTTGAGATACTAGCTTGAACAATTTGCCCCCCCCATCTTTTAAAGTTAAAAAAAAAAAATTCCGTATGGGTCCCAGGAGCACATATACATTATCTTCAAAGCGTGGTTTCTTGATTGCCAGGCATCAACTGTGGCTAACACTTAGGCAGAACCTAAAGAGTAAAGATCTAAGGATGAGGGTATTGAGACCTGCAACTTCAGTTTGTCCTGCGCCTTCAACTAGACATCTCAACTGCAGCCCACCTTAGATCCATGCACTAAAAACCTTCACACGTGCACAACAGCATGGGCAGAACGCAGTCCCTGACATTCACGCACGTATGACTGGATTCTGACGATGACATGGGGAAATATTTTTCATAAAGACAGTTGGCGTCCTGCCCATGGCAAAGTGTCCTTCTTTGAGACATCGCCCACTTTTCTGCTGCGTGAACCAGGTGAGCTTGCGAGGTTGTGGATTGAAACGGTAATGATTAAATTCTGGCCCCACCACCAGCAGGTTACCTGTTTGATAGCTGGTTTCTTCCTCTGTGAAAATGATTAGACTAGCCATGCCCGCCTCCCTCACACTTAGAAGGGTTGAATGTGAACGCTGCAGTGTGCCTAGAACTTAGAAAACGTGTGACTTAACGTGGCGCTTACTGTCACTCCTATGCTTCATTTCCTAAAGGTTCTTTGCAGATGGATTTTGAGTGTGAAGAAGAATTATCGGAAGACCGTCGCCTACCATAATTGGAGACATGCCTTTAACACGGCACAGTGCATGTTCGCTGCTCTGAAAGCAGGCAAGATTCAGGTACTTAGTGGAGCCATTCGGATTCCTGCTTAGTTAGAACTGACAGCATTTCTTTTCACAGTATTTTTAATGTGCACTTGGGGTAGTTGACTAATTCACTAATTCACAGTATTTTTAATGTGCACTTGGGGTAGTTGACTAACTCATGATTGGTTGAGGATTAGCAGAGCAGAACACTCAGCCCACTAGTACCCGATCTTATAGTTTAATACTCCTTGGTCACATAAATATTTCTGTCAGAGGAAGACACTGAAAGAAAAGTCCTAAATTTCCCATATTCACAGTCAGCTGCTCCCTAGTAGACTTAGTCAAAAATCACCAGGTGCCAGCATCGATAAACTCGCTGTCTTCATAAAGACATACTGTCATACTCCGAGGGGAAGGCTGTCACCTCTGTAAGTGCTATTTCAGACAGGTTTTGTTTCATGTGCCTTGACCAGAGGCTGGGTAAAAGGAAGACCAGTGCAGAAAACACTCACACAAAGCATCCGTTTCCAGCCAAATCCTATTTCATCTCTGTCCTTAAATTCCATCTTCTGAGGGGATTGACTAGTTTATTCAAGTCAGTGATTCTGTTTGTATCATATTGTACATATTGCAAAATATGTAGCAGCTGCTGCATGATTTAAATTCAGAGCCTCCCAGTTTTAAGAAGGTAAATTATTCTCTGCCAAGTATCCTACTTTCATGAGTTACACATTTTAAGTGGCTAATTTTAGAAAAAATGGCTAGGCTTGGGTTCGATTTCCTGATCTAATATTTGAATAGCCCTGTGTCAAACCTTGGATTTGATTGCAGCACTACAGAAAATAAGTAGAGGAGGAGTCATTGTCCAAGAAGCCAACAAAATAACATAGCTGTTTTAGCCCATGGGAAAAATTCTAAGAGCAGGGTAAATGCTCTTTAAGCTGTGCAAGAGTCCTAAGATTATCACTACTGAGAGCTACTCTTGTTTCTCCTGATGAAGAATGAGATGATGGTTTTCACATGCTTCAAAGCTCACAGTGCCAGGAGTTCCAGTAGGACAGAATGGCATGGCAGTTTAACTTGCATTCCGTTACTGATGACGAGAATAGTGCTGTAAATAATATAAATGCCAAGTACTCAAAAGTAACCAGTATGCAGCTTGAAAATAATTGTGCAAGTCTTGAAAGCCGTTTTTCTCCCCAGTAATCCCTTTTCTACTACTTTATTTAATAGTCACATTTTCTGGGTTCCTTAACAATATAGCAGCCAATCACAGAGAGCAAAACAAATGGTTACAGAAAACAAAAGAAGAAAATATTAAAGTTATATTCTACGCAAGATCCATGACGTTAACGATGGGTGGGCAGATCATTCACTTTCTTTTTACTTAAAATAAACATGTAGTGTGTGTGTGTGTTTGTTTGCGTATGTGTCATGGCACATGGGTAGAGGCCAGAGGACAGCTCGACTCTGCCCTGCCCCTGCCCGTTAGCAGAACTGAACGCACATTGCCAGGCTTGCCGAGCAAGCACTGTTACCCACTGAGCCAGCTTACCGGTCCCAGCGTATTCCTTTGTGAAGCATTTCAACCTTTTGTGTTGCTCAGTCCCTTGTGTGATAGACAGCTCAGTGTGAATGACAGATGCATGGTCGCCTGCAGAACGGAGTTTCTGGAGGGCGGTCTGTGGCCCCACCGGAATGCAGGAGTGAGTACTGAAAAGTTGTAGGAGGACGCCTCACTCCACGCTTTATCTGTCCTCTTCTTTGCTCCGATGCCTTTGCCCACAGAGCAAGTTGACGGACCTGGAGACGCTTGCGTTGCTGATTGCCGCTCTGAGCCATGATCTGGACCATCGCGGCGTGAACAACTCATACATACAGCGGTAAGATGGCTTCTTCCGTGAAGCAAGAACGTGCTTCCGCTGAATTATTCAGCTGTACTTTTTAAAGTTAGAAGTGCAAAAAGAAAGGTACAAAAGGTCATTTGGTTGAGTTTCATTACATAGTCTGGCTGTGTTTAAGGAAAACAGGAAGCGAATGCGGTACTGTCTTAATCACATTTCAGGCCTGAAGTTCAAACAGTAGTTATGTTGACAATGTTATTCCGTAACCACTGAGTTTTCTTATATAGGCAGTACTGAAGAAGGGGAACCACAACAGGAAAAGACCCACAGTGTGCTCAGTACACACACACACACACACACACACACACACACACACACACACACCCAAAGCTGTACTCTCTGCCCAGCTCAGAAAGGAACATCGGGTTATTAGTGCATATTAATTATTGTAGAAATTGCTCTCATGTGACCTTATATAAGTGAAAAAATTGCGACTTTCTTTTATTTAAAAAGAAATACTATTGGGGTCTGGAGAGATGGCTCAGTGGTTAAGGGCACTGGCTGCTCTTCCAGAGGTCCTGAGTTCAATTCCCAGCAACCGCATGATGGCTCACAACCATCTATAATGAGATCTGGTGCCTCCTTCTGGCATGCAGGTGTATATGCAGACAGAACATTGTATATATAAGTAAAATCTTTTAAAAAAAAAGAATTATTATTAAACTTTTTAAAAATATCCATTAATTTTTGTTTATTTAAAAATACCCAGAAGAACATCTGGAGAGCTGTAAAAAGTCCCAGGGCAGGAAGGGGGTGGGGTGCAGGGGGTCAGGGGCACATAGATTATAAAATCTTACTTTCACACACACAAAGTAATAACTCTTGAAAATGCTAAAACTGTTCAGAGACTTTTCTTTCTTCCTACATCCCTGTGCCTTGAGTAAAGGAAAACAGGACTTTTTCTTTCCGTACTGCTCATGACTGGTACTTAGAGTAGGATTTTCTTCACAAGCAGCCACTCAGGGTAGTCAGGTACTGTAAGCATGCCATATAAAGCGCTTTCTTCAAGAGGGGCGTACAGTGCCCAGATCCCACGAGATGTCCAAGCTGGCACATAATAGGAAAATAAATAAAAAGAAAGTACAGAAATTGCAGTTAGTCAGAAAGAAGGAGGCATTCATGGGTAACAGAGTCAGAAACAGAAATCCTCCTCCTCCTCCTCCTCCTTAAGTGACTTTGAGGTAAGGCTCTCCTTGGATAAGGCTATCCTTTTGGCCCACTGCTGGCTTCCTTGCTTCCTTCCTTTATTAGGTTTTATTGTCAAACATAATTTTAGGTGGATAAAATTAAAATTCCTTGCTAGAGAAGATGCCCCTACCAAGACATTTTTCACCAAACAACAAACCCTCAGTGTGAATTTATGCTGGTGGCAGCCATTGCCTGTTCCTGGGCTCAGAAACCGCCCACTTTATAAGGTCAGCACACGTTGATTGTATTTCCTCTTCTCTCCTTCCTGTCTGTTCTCCCCTGAACTGTATTTACTGTACCTTATGCCCCTGGCACTGGGGAACGTGGGTCCTTTTGGCAAGTTCTTCGTCATGTAGGAAAAGAATTTTTAAACAGACTCAGAAACTTGAGGACCATTTTATTGGAGTTTGAGAGAAACAGCAGGGAAGGTGAGTTGTGGATCTCAGCAGCTGCCAGCAACAGTGGAGGAGAGAAGGAAGGCTTTGTGGGTGGGAGGTCAGGAGCCCACACAGGCTGGGCAATGGAAGTCTGAAAGCACCTGCTCCGGAATGGGAGGGCTTCAGAGAAAAGAAGAAAAGGGCCAGTGGCAGGACAAGCCAGCTTAGGGCTTGGGTCAGTTTGCTTTGGGAAAAGGAGATAGGAAGAGGGGAAAGAAAATGTTATTCTCTCTGAACTGGAACCCGGAAGGTAGGCAGGCTTAGCAGAGAGTGGATGGTCACTTTGTCCCTGGCAATGGCTTCTGTGGTCTCCTTCTTAACACATCCTCAGGTACTTCAGCTTTCTTCTCACCTCCTGGATGTAGCTGTCCTCTTGAGCCTGTCTTAAGGCTGTCCCTACATAGGTGACAGGCAGACTCAAGAACAGTGTGGTGGTGACAACCCTGTTTTTCTCACAGGACATTTATTTTGAATCAGTTTTTAAGGCTTTGTATTTCTAGTATTTTTCCTAATACCACTGTCCAAGCTAGACCAATAATTGTGCAAGACAGAGGAAAATACTGAGAACGTATGCCAGTCCATTGATGCTCACTGACATTATCGTGGGAATAAAATTCCACAACGGCAGTGGTTTAAATAGGTCCTTCTGATGTGGCCTCAAATAGAGGCAAAATGAATGCATTGGTTTCCATGATTTTTTTTTTTTTTTTTTTTGTAAACAGGAAATCTGAGGCATTTTCACCCATTGCTTAATTCATGACTCTGTATTTTTAGAATGTGAGTAAAGACAAACACATTGTGGCATTTGTCTGTCTCAGAAGCCAAAAGCCCTCTCTAATGTGAAGCGGTTCTTTCTGCCTCACCCTAAAGTGTGAAGAACATTTGATGATCTATCTGCTTTGTGGTATATCTACCTAGTCGCATTTCCTGGGCCAGCTCCTAACTAGGTCAGTGACCAGACACTGCACAGGGCCCCGTGGAACCACGACAGTGCAAGGCAATGAGGGGAAAGACTTGAACTCCATCCAGGCCCGTCATTGCCATCATCCTTGAGCAAGTGAGAATCTCTGTCTGAACATTCGGCACCTAAAAAAACACATGCAGAGATTCTCTTTTTGTTGTGGTCTCAGCCTAGGTTCCTCTGAAACCCTACTTTGAGACAAGAGTTGGTTATGCATAGCTTATTAGTGAATATGACCCCAGGGAGCGGGAAGAAAGGCCTGGAATGAAGGATGGGCAGATATATTATTCTGATATACACACAGTTGAGAAACTGGTACTCAGTCTTGCCTGGGTCAGACCTGTTAAAGTGAGAAGAAAACACTGACGTGAGAGAGGAATGTGGATTCTGCTTATACAGTGAGGTACAATAATAATAAACCAGGAAGGACAGTGCCCACCATGCTACAGGCTCTTGATAAATGCAAACTGTTATCACCAGAGAAAATAAAGGTCAGCAAAATCAAAAGGTTTTTGATAACATCCAGTCTGATGTGGTGAAAGATTAATAAGCAGCCGACACCTAGCTGAATAGATCAGATACTAAGCTAACTCTAGAGCTTCTGAGTTTTGCGTCAAGTCATGTGCTTTACATTTATGTGAGCTGGTTGCTTGGTTGGCTGATGGGGTCCAGGACAGGTTCCCATCTTGTCTATGGAGAATGGGCAAGTCCATGCAAAGATTCAAAAGAGAGGTCACTGACCCTCTTTATCTTAGCCTGTTCTCATTACAGGCCACTTCCCTGCCAGCTCCCACGTGACCCGCCTATTCTGATAACTCTCCCCACTTCCTTCCGGCTGCCACCACTTTAATGGAGGCAATCTTAAGCCACTGTCAGTGTCCCGCAGTGCCCTAACTGACCCCACGGAGTCCACACATCACAGCAAACCCTTTGAACACATCCGTTCACGCAGCCCAGTTCATTGTATCCTCCTTTTCTGAGGTTGAGCAAGTAGAGGCAGGTGAAGATGGTAAATTGACAAGGACTGGAAAAGGTTTTGCCAGTAACAGCATTAAATCGGCCCAACAGGCGACAGTTAAAAGGAATAGGCAATGTCACACACTCTCTAGTCTTTAACTGCAGCTTCTCTTTTTCCGCGTGTCTATCTGTTTCTCACGGTAACCATTTTTTTTCACTCCATCCTGTGAGCTCTGAGTAGCTTTATTTTTATGGAAATTAAAATAAAATGGAAAACAATACAGCAAACCATTTATGTTTTTAAAGCACTATTGTGGGGCTTTGCAATTCATAAGCCCCATTCCTATACATTTGAAGAGCAAGGAGTTGGAGAATCTCTTTGTCTTTTGAAGAAGGAACAGTTATAAGTGTGGTTTTCGCATGTGAAGGGGTCATGAGAAATGAAATGGAAGACTCTTCCTGTCGTGCTTTGGAAGTCGTTTTGTGACTGCTGTCCCACGCATACAGTAAACAGCACGACGCCCCCACTGCACCCCAATTTACCCAGCAGGAAGTCCTCGCTACTTCTCCGGAATTCAGCTTAGAAACATCGCTGGCCATCCTGCCCTCAGACAACCCCTGTGACTCAGCTGCCTCCTTCCCTCTTCCCTCCCACCTTCACTCCCTCTTCCCCGCTCTCCTTCCCAAGGCTGTGTCCTCACTGCCCCCTTTCTCTTGCTTTCCATCGTTTACACCTGGTTAATCCCATGCCAGCGGGTTCTGTCCTCATGTGTAGGCACATAGGAAATGGCAACACAAACTTGCTCTACATGTTAAGTCAGTTGCAGTGTAGAAACTGAGCACTAAGACAGTTACACGTACTGGGGAGAGTGGCCAGGGCTGCCAGTCTCTAGCCTTACTCCTCACATCCGTTGTCTCCAAATTTCAAGCCAGTGAAACTGCTCTTTGAATCAGCAGCAGCAGCAGCATTTGAAAACAGTTTACGTCAGTATTTATTTCTGAGAGATTACCCCCCACCACTCTCCTCAGCAGGAGGGAAAATTGCTAGTTTGGTTAGCTTTGAGATAATCTCAGTTAATAATAATCATAGGGAACTGGTCACGTGACGTGTTTAGGACTTTCTGTCTCTTTCCCTTTCGACGTGACCACGCCCAGAAGTGAGCACCCGCTGGCCCAGCTGTACTGCCACTCCATCATGGAGCACCACCATTTTGACCAGTGCTTGATGATTCTCAACAGCCCCGTAAGTGTGTCATTTATTGTTGTGAGTCTTAAAAGAGAGCTTTATAAATGCAGTTTTATTTTTAGGTTTTGGACTCATTCCCGGCATCATAAATTCTTGAGCAGTCTCTATTCCTTTTTGGGTAAGGAAGGAATAGGGCAAACATTTGATGTCTCCACAGCTTCACTTCTCTGGACAGTGAAAGGCTATCCAATGTTCCCACAAGGAAAATTTGATTATTGACCTTTGATTACTCCAAACTAGAAACCAAGCTGGTATTTTATGGCTCCTGCTTAACTTTTTAAACAAATAAAGTGGGACATGCAGTATCTGTTTTTTGTTCTTTCTTCCCTTCTGGCTGTGCGGGGATTGAACCTAAGGCCTTGTACCTACTAAACAGGAGCTTCTCCCGGCACTCTGTTTCATTGCAGCTTCTAGCTGCTCACAGCTGTTTGGGTAAGGAATGAGAAAGCTGTTCGACAGCTTGGATAAGTGAATATTGGTAAATGTAAGAAAACGTGTGAGACACAGTTTGTTGAGTGAACACACGTTTAAGGAGCTTAACACTAACATAAGGCACATCATAACTGGATTGTTTGTCTGATGAAACCGTTGATAGTTTTTAGTAGTAAAAACTGTTGACAATTTATGTAGTAATTGTTCAAATTACGTGTTGTCTACCTGTATTAATTCTATATGAAAAAAAAGCAAGAAAGTTTTTACTATTATATTGAGCATTCCCAATGCATTCTACATAATCCCAGGCAATTTTATCACAATATCTTCATGTTTGCTGGGGTTGGGTCTAGTTTTTTCCCTGAATGCTAGAAGAGAACTAGGGAGTCACATTCCGGTCACTATTATTAGATCCAACCATGTGATATACCATTCTCATGTGCCAAACCAAAATGGCCACTCCAGGGTAACAGTTTACGTTGTGAGCCCAATTCCCTCCTCCACTGCCCCCGCCAGTGCCTCCTGTTCCTTCCTATGCATTTCTTCTAACTCCTTCCTTACTCCCAAGCCTCTGTGTAGTTTCCTACCTCTCCAGCTAGAGAATAAAAAATCAGAATAGGCGAGAAAGGGGGTCTGCCCATTCTTAACAAACTGACGTTGAGTGTTCCACTCTTTGGACCTGGTGGGTGATTGTAATTTCATCATCCCTGTGGAGCGCCCTCATTGTGGGGCTACCCCACAACAGCTTACAGAATGGCCATCCAATGTGGTCTTGCCTTCTAGAGTTCTTGGACAGAATGGATCATCACAAGTCCCACCTCCACCACCCAATATAGGAGACATACACAGATTCTCTCTCCTACTTGAGGCAAAGGGAATTCTTGCCTCTTCCCTAATACATTAGTGTGACTCAGAAGCTAAGAAGTATAGAATTCGGGGTGCAGTTAAGGGGTAGAGGGTGTTTTGCATGTGTAAGGACCTAGGTTGGACTCTCAACACTGTAAAAAAAAAGTTATGCAACCTTCTTTGAGGAGGCATAAAAAAGTTATGCCTCCTCAGAAAGTTTATACGAAGTTTAATAGAGTGTCTGCTGTAACATGTAATGTGAACTAGCTGATATATGATTGGTATCATTTGAACGTGTTGACTGGGGTGAGTTGTGTGAGAATTACAGGACTTGTGAAATCCTGGCCTTCGGTAAGAAAGTATCTGAAGAGTGAGGAGCAGGCCCCGTGCCCTCGGCTCCAGGCTGTGTGAGGCTCTCGGCACTGCCTTTCCTTTACTGGTCAATTCCTGGCCACACTGCCTCTCATCCCACAGCCCAGCATTTCCTTCTGTTGCTCTTGGGTGCTGTCGGTACATTGGGGGGCCTGCTGGGCCAACTCACCTCCAGAGAGAACCTCTCTTGGTTTGTTTTGTGCTCCGGTTTCAAAGTGGCATAGGTTTTGAGTGATCTGCCCACACACTACATTTCCCATAAACTATGTTATTTTTAGTGGATAATTTTCCAGAATCAAGACTAGAGAAACATATGCATGTTAGAGTAGAAACATCTGCACTTTCCTTGGGAAAATGCTCTGCAGCTAAAGCTTTTTTTATTTATTTTTTAGTAGGGGAGGGAGTTGATTTTTTTTTTTCTAAACATGGGCTCATCTAGCTCAACCTGACCTCTGTCTCACTAACTAGCTGAAAGCTGGTCTCCGTCCCCGAATCCTCCTGCATCTACCTCCCAAGTGCTGGAGTTGCAGGAGTGTGCACCTGGGCACTACTCCAAAATGTCCTGTCGGTGTCTTATTTCAAGTTCAGTACCAAGGGAAATAAATCACTAACCTTCAGAAAGGTGTACTAAATGTTTTCCTGTCGTTCTTTATTTGCTAGGAAGTATATAAATTATTACATAGTGTGTTATTAATTAGCATAACATACAAGAAATCTGATTCTACATTTTGCTGGCTTAAATTATAAGAGCTACCTATATAGTCTATTTTTAAGCACAATTAAATAAAAAAATACAGACTATCCTCTTCAGAGCAAAACTGTGGCTGAAGTATCAAAAAAGACATTCCAATTTTCCCTGGAAATTGTTTTATTTTAAAGATAAGTAAAGGCTTCAGAGGTTTCCTGAATAGTTCCATTTGGCCCAAATCTAAAATGATGAAATCTTTTAAAATAATGATTATGGTTGTATTTATAGTTTCTGGTCATTCATTTAATCCATGATAGGTTCAGAATCTCATTAACCCCTAATCCCTGTCTTTGGCCCGAGCTGAGCAAACCATACATTCCCTGACTTGATTTTTGCCTCCAGATCTCCCTTCCAGAGCTCCGGGTGCTTTCTTGTCTCTGTGACTTTAAAAGCCCTGTGATTTGGTTTACATGTTTTGAGTCTATCTGGAGTGCCTGAGCTGTGTGCTTTGTTTAGTTCAAGATCAAAGAGCTCCTCTGCTTTAAATTACAGACAAAAAAAAAAAGAAACAAACCCCAAAGCACAAGTTGTTATGTAACAAAAACCTTCAGTAATGCACACTGATTGCCCCCACTGTCCTCCACATTTCTTAGAAGAATATTTTACTAATATGGAAAACATGACCTACAAAAATTCCTGCATTAATAGTTCTCGGTCATGGAAAAAATTAGCATAATTTTTTCTTATTCTTTGGGGGGACTTGTAATATAATTACATCATTTCCTTTTTCTTCTCATTTCTCCCAACCCTCCTATCTACCCCTCCTTGCTCTTTTCCAAATTCATGGCCTTTTTTTTTTTTTCTCCGTTAACTACTGGTATGTGTGTGTTCCTAGATATGTAAATAAAACCTGTTCAGTCTGTATCATGTCACTTGTAAGTAAGTTTCCAGGCTGACCATTTGGTATTGAATAACCAGCTGTATGTTCTTCCCTGGGAAGACTGTTTGACCTGCTCTCAGCATACAGATTACGCCCTCTAAAGTGTTTTTTACAGACCTTTGAACTCATGCTTTCTTAGGTCACCGGCTCAAAATCACCCTTACTTAGCTCAGGCCTGCTAACCACCTCTATTGTCGATATGGTTCTCAGTGCTGGTTAAGGTCTATAAATGGGAACCAGAAGTGTTACCAGTTTATTACAGAAGCCACAGAAGAGTGGCTTCTTACTAATCAATTATCAAAAATTTTCATAGTTTCATCCTTTGTATCCATTAATATTCTTTTATGTTTTCAAAGTTTCATTTACTGTTATATTATGGCAATTAATCTGCCCAAAGGAAAAGGACATACTTATTTAGTTTGTAGATTTCAACTCCGTCTCAAGGAGATTATGAGTTGAAAATATACAGGTACAGAGGCAGGGATATGTCAAGTGGCTGTTTTCATCTCACCTGACAGGGTGGTACCTGGTGCGAATGAGAGGGTAAAATACTACTTTATAGCATGTACTTTAAAACATCAGAATACAAGGCACGTGTCCAAGTCATCTAACTATATCTTCAGAGTTTGTTCTTGGCAGCAGCCCCTGTGGGTAGAATACTAACAATGCTTTTCTCTTTACATAAAGGGCAACCAGATTCTCAGTGGCCTCTCCATTGAAGAATATAAGACCACACTGAAAATAATCAAGCAAGCAATTTTAGCCACAGACCTAGCACTGTACATTAAGTAAGTTTTCTGAAGTGACACCCTCCAAAGTAAGGTCTTGAAAACGTTTTCATGTCCACACTGGGAAATCTTTATAAAAGCCAGCGTCCTGACACAGCTGTTACTGGACTGGCAGTTTTTAAAAACAGGTGGTCAAAAGCTCTTACTCCTTTGCACACATATTCCTACATATGGCAACACAAGCTCTGCATGCTGCTCTTCTACTGCTGTGTCTCTGAAATTGCCTTGAGGTGTTATCTAGTCTCACCATCTTAAGGACTACTCGCTTTTCCTCTTCTCCCTCACCCGCCAATCTCTGCCCATTCCTGATTCTTTTATATTTCCACCAAGCCTCAGGGGGGGGGGGTAGGCGAAGAACACTGAAAGTAATCCTTGTTTCTTTTCGTTTGACTTCTGTGGAAGAATGTTGGTGTAGAACCACGAAGTTGCTCTAACAGAAGGCAGTGCTATTTCTGCTTGTGCTTTGCATGGTTACTGTGCTCCTCTAAAAGCAAGGAAGTGCTTGCCAGCATCTAGACGGCTGTAGTTCCCAATCTACAGATGGCAGCCTCTGACGGACATGGGGACTCACAGCCCCTGGGCTTCCTCTCAGTACGGATCTCCTTTCCCTTGACACGGAAGTCACAGTCATGCTGTTAGTCTCTCCTATGAGAAGTTAAACAGCTCCAACAGACACACACAAAGTTATGGCACATATCCACTGCTCGGGGTCCACAAGTGTGCATGTGTCTGCTGCATTGAAATTTGGGTCAGTTTAAGGTGAATCAGGACAGAAGAAAATGCAACCAACCTCAGATTGTTGGGAGGTAATTTCAGAATACTGATCGTCAAATCGCCAAGGACTTACAAATATCGTGGTCCATGTAGGCTTCCCATTTTTAAGCCGCGTGGGATTCTCCCCTCTGTGGAACCTACTTCTGTTTCTGACAGTTAACGATACGCAGTCCATTTTATCTTGCAAGTCTATCTTTTGTTTGGTCTTGTTTCTCAAGAGACTTGTTGATGTTGGGCACATAGAAGGTATTTCCTAGACACCAATGACTCTTATGTCCATGGAACAACAAGAAATACTATTTAAAACCCGCTCTTTCCTTCCAAAGCATTTCAGATCTTCACTGCCCTTCTTTTATTCTGCAGCAAGATGTGGGTGAATTAGAGACCTTAGACCCTCTTCCACCCGTGCACTTAAGAGATCTTAAATCATTCTTGGCATCACATTTTAACTCACACTATCTTTTTTTAATAAAAAATATTCCCGCATTGGTATTGCCATTATTTGTGATCTAGAGTTAAAAAACTAAGTGCCTTTTACATTTCCTCCATTGCAAGAAAACCAAGGGAGTGGAGGTAGGGTACCGAGTGCTGATGAAGCTCTGATGTTGGGGTCTGAGATGGGGGAAATACAGATTTTTCTCAAGTATGTATTCCATGAGTCTTGTAATCCAAAGGAGAAGACCCTGGGGACTCACCATAATCATCATGTATTTCTTATTTTTGAAGGAGACGAGGAGAATTTTTTGAACTTATAAGAAAAAATCAATTTAGTTTTGAAGATCCTCTTCAAAAGGAGTTATTTCTGTAAGTTGGCTTTACTGTCCGTGCAAGCTTTGCTACCAAGTGAATTTTTTTTGATCTGTTGTTAGTTGGGATTATTTGTTACGTATAATGACTTTTGAGGTTGTTGACTCTTCCAGAGGGTAGTACAAAGGGCTGTGTGCCATCATTGGCAAGGTGAAGGAAGCAGATAGTTGCTTTGTCGAAGACTGACTGATGGATACACTAGAGAAGTAAAGTATCAGTGACTAAAATATTACTGTTTTGCTTCATTTATCCCATCCTTTGGAATGGAAAAGCAAAAATTAACATTCTATAAATTGTAAGAACAAGATGGTGGCTACGAAGTGTCTGCTTGTCTTGGGCCACAGCACAACAGTGCTTCCAGGAGACCCTTCAAGACAATTGTTTTTCAGCAGCAACATACCAGTTCCTTCCTTCTAGCTGCTTCCTTCTTCTAGCTTCTTCTTGCTTTGCCATTGCAATGAGTTGTGTGAGTAAAAGAGAATCAGGAAGCCACCATAGTCCTCGAACTTGGAAGGATGAAGAAAAATGATTACCACAAGTTCAGTGCCACCCGAGGATGTAAACATTAAGGACTTGCCTTAAACAATTAAACAAAATAGAACAAAAGCCAATTACTAAAGGAACTACAGAATTACAGATAGTGTTGATACAATGGTGACATCAACATTTCTTCAAATAAATTGAGATGGCGTAGCCTGCAAAAAAAAAAAAAAAAGCAAATCAAAAGGAAACAGCATACCGATGCCTAGCTGCCTGTTCTGTATAGTCATGCTTTCCTTAACATTAACTTATTTCAAAATAGCGCCTTAGACACGTGCAAGCCTGCTCCTGTGACCAGTGTGCACTCTATAATAACAAAGGGAGAAATACCACAAAGCTCCAAGTCTGATCCAGTTTTCTCTTTCACAGAGAAGTTCATAATCAAACTCCTATGATTAGTCACCTTTGGTAGTCACGGTTATACTGGCAAGAGTGGTTGAAATTCTTTATGACAGTGGGTTCCAACCATGATTAAAAATACATCCAATGTACTCATTCCTGTGGCAGAGAAGTCTAAGAGAGAATATGGCAGTGTTAGCCCCTCATGTGGTTACAGGGTATCTCTAGAGGGACGAATGATATTTTACCTCATTTGTTTGTTTTGCAGGAATAGCCTTTGTGCCTGTTTCTTCAATCAGTGTTAAGGGTCTGTTAGACACACATTTGAATATGATTCAGGGAAAGACTGTGCTGAAGTCAGACATCGGATTTAGGGATGTAGCTCAGCTGGTAGAATACTTTTATAATGTCCACAAAGCTTGGGTTCAGTCCCTACCAGCGCATAAAACAGGTGAGATGTCAGAACTGTGGTAGTGGATCAGCAACTGAAGGACATTCTTGGCTACATAGAAAATTGGAGGCCTTCTCAGAATACATGAGACCCTCCACATCCCCCAAAAGGTAATTTTCACAGCTGTGTTTTTCTATTCCAAGGCACATTTTTATAGCCTGGGGACTGGGTGGTTCCCACTGCTCTAATCAAAGAAAGGCTGGCAGCATAATCTCCGTTTTCTTTTTCCCTGCTGGAGAAAAAGACTCCCCAGCATGTATGGCTTTGCCATGCAAATGTTATTAGTTAGAAAGCCCGAAGGTGGTGATGAGTTAAGGTGGCCCAATATAAACAGGACTGTTCTCATTAGGATATATGATTAATTAGTATGATTTCATCTGGCTAGCAATGTGGAAAAGCCAATGATAGCAGGCAAGCTTTTACCCCCAAGGACAAACTCCAGTAACTCACAGGGCAACCAAAACAGTGAGGCTGTATCACAGTCCCAACAGCCGGGTTCTGGGAGGGGGTCGGGAGAGGATGTTTGGCTCTTTGGTTTTTAGGTTCTTCTGTTTTTAAGCAATTTTAAATTTAACTGTTTATCTGTAACAACTTACAGAGGATAAATATTTGGGGTTTTTTCTCTCCCTTAACAGAGCAATGCTGATGACTGCCTGCGACCTCTCTGCAATTACTAAGCCCTGGCCTATTCAACAACGGGTATGTTGCTCATTGGTGATCAAAGCAGAACTAAAAAAAAGTCAAAATAAGAAAAGTCTCTTCATTTTAGGGTAGCTTTGGAAGTAAATAGACTTTAATTTCTTTATGTATAAGATGGAGGCACATACCTCATAACATTGCTTTAATGATTGAATGGCAATGCTTTATACAAAGAACATAAATGTTCACTTCACAATATTGTCTTTGCCACTTCAGCTGTGGTGGAGATAATAATGTCTCAGGGCCGCTAGCGTTTTTGATCACAAGTAGCAGCTTTCACTTTGTCTTCTTATTCTCTCCTGCCTCTAAAAACAGCAGTAGGTGGAAAACACTGCCAAGGCCACCATGGGTTGGAAACCCCACCCCAGCCCCATCAAACCATAACTCCAAATCAGGAGTGGGAATACTTCCAGCAGTTCTTGTATTGATTTTAACTATGCTGGGGTTTTTGTATTTCCATATAAAGTTTAAGACTGTATTTCCAATTTCTGTGAAGAATAGTGTTGGAATGTTGATGGGGATTTTTTGTATTGAATCTGTTGACTGCTTTTGGTAGGTGGCCATTTTCTCAATAGTAATCCTACCAATCCATGAGCATAAGGAGATCTTTCCATCTTCTGGTACCCTCTTCCATTTCTTTATTCAATATCTTAAAACTTTTATTATATAAGTATTTCACTTCCTTAGATTTATTAAAACATTTTTTTAAAGTTTTTAAGAATGGGATTGTTTTTCTTTCTTGGTATGTTTGCTGTTTGTATAAAGAAAAACTACTGATTTTGTGTGTTAATTTGTATATGGCTACTTTGTTGAATGTATTTATCAGCTGTGGGAGTTTTCTGCTGGAGTCTTGAGGGTTTTCTCTGTATGGAACTACATCACCTGCAAATAAAGATTCTTTAACTTCTTCCTTTCCTCCTTATATCCTTTTTACCTCCTTTATCTGCCTCATTGCTCTAATGAAGACTTGAAGCACTATATTTGATAGGAGTGGAGAGAATCCTAGTCTTATTCCTAATTTTAGTGGAAATGCTTTGAGTTTCTCTCCACTTAAAATGATGTTTGCTGTGGGTTTGTTGTGAATTTGCTTTATTCTGTTATATGTCCCTCATATCCATAGTTTCTTCCAAACATTTTTCGTGAAGGTATATCACACTTTGTTGAAGACCTTGTCTGCAACCAATATGTTGTGTGATTTCTATCCTTGAGTCTACTTATATGATGGATTACATTTATTTTTTATATATGATAAACCATCCCTGCATCATTTGGATGAAGCTAGCTTGTTCATGGTGGATAATCTTTTTTATGTGTTTTTGACTTGGGTTTGCAAATATTTTATTGAGTTTGCAAGTATTTTATTTTATTTATTTTACATCTATGTTCATCCTATATACTGGCCTAAAATTTGTTGTTGTGGTTGAGTCTTTGTGTGTTATTGATATCAAGGTAATACTGGCTTTATAAAAAAAATTTAAGTAATCCTTCTGTTTCTATTTTACAGAATAATTTGAAGTTATTGCTATTAGTTTTTCTTTGAATATATGGTAGAATTCTTTTCTGAATCTGTGTGGTTCTGGGCTTTTTTTTTTTTTAGTTGGGAGTTTTTTAAGTGATTGATTCTCTCTCATTGGATGTATGGGCCTATTTAAATTATTTCTCTCATCGCAATTAACCATTGTTAGTTCATATATGTCTAGAGATTCATCCACTTGTTTTAGGTTTCTAGCTTGGTAGAATACAGATTTTTAAAGTACAGGCTAATGGTTCTCTGAATTTCTTCCATGTCTATTGTAATCTTTATTTTTTCTATTTTAAAATTAGAGTATTTTGTCTCCCTGAGTGTTTTGCCTGTATGTATACAGATCCTTTGGAACTGGTGTTACAGGTGGCTGTGAGCCGTTACGTGGGTGCTGGGAACCAAATGAGTCCTCTGCATGAACAGCTCATGCTCTCAACCACTCAGCCGTCTCTTCAGCCTCCTATCCTCTAATTTATTCTTTGGATTCTTTCTGGTTATAGGTTATTTTGGCTAAAGGTTTTTCATGTTCTAAGGTTTCTGTTTGCTTATTTGTTTTTGTTTTGTTTTGTTTTTTAGAATTAGTTCTTCATTTCATTGATTCTTTGTATTCTATTTTTAAAATTTTTATTTCACTAATTTTAGCCCTTGGTTTAATCATTTCCATCTACTCTTTTTTTAGGTTTCTTTATTTTCTTCTGCAGTTTTTAGGTGTATAATTAAGTTACTGATATGAAATTTCTCCGGTTCTTTTTATGTAGGCACTTAATGCTGTAAACTTGGTACTGTGTTCATGATTTCCCATAGATTTAAATATGTTGTATTTTCATTCTATGTAGACAGTTTTTAATTTCCTTTGGTTTCTCCCTGATCTAATCATCATTTAGTAGTGTGGGAGTCTTGTTTTGTTTCGTTTTGTTTTTAGTTTCCATGAGTTTGTGTACTATTTGTTCTTTCTGTGGTTGATATCTAGCTTTATTATTTTGTGATCAGACAAAAATAAAAGGTGTCATTTAACTCTTCTTATCTTTTTAAAGACTTGCTTAGTGTTCTAATATGTAGCCAGTTTTGGAGAAAGTTCCATGGGCTGTGGAAAAAGTGTGCAACTTTTTGGTGTTTGGGGCTAATGTTCGGTAAATGTCTGATTTGATTTATAATGTCATTCATCTCTCAAGTTTCTCTGTTTAATTTCTGTCTAGATGACCTGCCTATTGGTGAGAGTATAAAAACACTGAGTAATAAAAACACTGTCACTGTGTTGGGGTCAATCTGCGATGTTACATCTAATAATGGCTATTTTATGAAATTAGCTTTCCATGTGTTTGGCACGCAAATGTTTAGAATTATAATCTCCTCTTGGTGGATTTTTTTCTTTAATACATATGAAATGTTCTGCCCTAGCTCTTCTGGCTAGTTTTGGTTAGAAATCTATGCCTGCCTGTTTCTTAGTTCTATTTGTTTGGACTAAAATCCCCAATTCTTTTACCCGAGGGTAGTATCTGTCCTTGATAGTGGTGTGTTTCTTGGAAGCAACATGAAGATGGATTCCTTTTCTCTAAACCAATTTGTTAGTGTGTGTTGTGCCTTTTTATTAAGGAACCAAGAATATCAATATCAAGTTATTAATTGTTTTTTAATTCCTCCTATTTTTTTTGTAGTGGTGTGGCTTTTTTTAATGCTTCTTTTGTTTTACTGTTCTTGAATTATTTATTCCTGTATCCATTTGGGAGTGTTTAATTTTCTCTTTAGACTTCAGTGAGATTAGCCAGACCCATAATCTATATGTGATGTCTAATCTTAGTTGTTAACTTGACTGCATCTGGAGTCAACTAAAACCTAAGTAGCTAGGCATATCTTAAAAGGATTTTTTTTTTAATCGGATTGTTTGAAGTTGGAAGATTTACCCTAAATCTTGATGTCAAACACATACCCTAAATCTGGGCCATACCTTCTCGTAGCAGACCAGATAAAAAGACATGGAAAAAGGAAGATTTTGCTTTTTGCCTGCCTGCCTGCCCTTACTTTGGCTGGCAACTTCATCTCTCCTGCTGCTGAAACATGTCTTCACTGGCATTAAAACCTGCTTCTTCAAGATTCCAAGATAGACCAAAGATCAGCTGAACAACTACTGGATTCTTGGGAAATAGCCACTGTTAGACTTCTTACACCACAGCCTTTAAGCCACTCTAATAAATGTCATATACATATATATATATACATATATATATACACATTTTAAAGTATATATTAAATTAAAATAGAAAACTATACATTCTAATATATCTATACATACATACACACACACACACACACACATATATATATATATATATATATATATATATTCATTCCATCAGTTCTATTTCTCCAAGGAAACCTGACTAGTACAGATTGTGGTACCAGGAGTGGTTCTACAAAAAAAAAAAAAAGAATTATGAAGAATTATAAAGATGAATTTTTTTTTCAACTTGCTGGCACCTTCAGTTACTGGAACCTCCCAGAAGCTAGAAGAGCACTAAAAATACATGCTATGAACTATCTGAGGAATGTGCTGAGATGTACATTTGCTTATTCTGATTGAACTATTGGGAAGAAGAAGGAATTTGGGTACTCTGTGCATAGAACTTTGACAATTTGTGGAAAAAGAAGGAAAACAGCAGTGTAGTCTGGTTGCTTCTAGCACCTCTGGATAGATTAACAAAAGGAACAAGAAGAGCTTCCTGATAAAGTTGGCCAGCTTCTAGTATACAGTGAGCAGGGAGACAGCGAGCTGTGAAATGATGCTCCGGAGGCACATAAACAATCTGACGGTTGCTAAGTGTGCCTTGGAGTCTCCTCTCCAGCAGCCACAGAGCTCCGGTTACAGAAAATCACACTGAAGCCGTCATTATAAGAATGGCTGAATAACAAGGAAAATTCAAACCCTTGTCGGAGGGTGTGGATTGGTAAGGAACTGGATCCTGTAACTTGAGATGGAGGTGTAGGAGGACCTTACAGAGCTGAGGGCTTTGAACTCTCAGATTCTGAAGGGTTTATCTCACTGGAGGAAGCAGTCTGACTACCCCTAGCAGAGGATTCATATCTACCCTGACCTCCTGCAATGTAATATTGCCCTTTCTGCCTTTGCCTGAGGGAATTAATTTTTCTTTGTCTCTGAACCAGCAGTGACTTTCCCTGAAGGAGAAGCCATGCAAGACAATACTGTTATCCCTCAGGGCCCAACAATAGTTGCCTCTAGACCTGCAGCCAGACCTAAGGCTAAGCAGGCTCCTGGAGGGGAGGTAGGAAGTGTAGTTTATGAGGTATGAGAAGAGGAAAAGAAAAAAGGTGTCAGGGGATGGGGAGATGACTCAGTGGTTAAGAGCACTGGCTGATCTTCAAGAAGACCCGGGTTCAATTCCCACCACCCACATGGCAGCTCACAACTGTCTGTAACTCCAGTTCCAGAGGATCTGACACCCTCATACGTGCAGGCAAAACACCCATGCTCATGAAATTTTAAAAAATAAGTAAATAAAGGTATCAATACCTTGATCATATGTCTCTTCCAAAAAAAAAAATATCGAAAATATCACACCGGTCCACTACATTGATGACATTATGCTGATTGTTCCAAGTGCACATTAGGTAGCAACCACTTTTGACAACACATATGCACCTCAGAGGACGGGAAAGAAACCCAACCAAAATTCAAGGGCCTTCTGTATCTCGGTGAAATTTCCAGAAGTCCTGCTAGTAGTATGAGGCATACAGAGGTGTTCCTTCCAAGGTGAAGGATAAGTTGTTGCACGTGGCCCTCCCACCACCAAGAAAGAAACACAGCGTTTAGTGTGGCCTACTTGGATTCTGGAGAAAGCATATACCTCACTTAGGTGTGTGACTTTGGTCCTTACACTACGGACAAGGAAAGCTGGCAGCTTTGAGTGCGGCCTGGAACGGGAAACGGCTCTTCAACATGTCCAGGCTGCTCTACTACTTGGACCATATGATCCAGCAGACCCGGAGGCACTTCTTGGAACCTTTAACAGATGAATAGTTGAGTCACAGAGGAGAGTTCTGTTTCTCCACACTCTGTGCATCTCAGTGAACTTCTGTATAGTTAGAGAAACCATTCTGAAAGTGGGGAGCTTCACGTTAGATTTATGCATTCCCTATCAATTACATTGTGTGCATGTATCCACCAGCCCCAACCCTCAAAAAATGAAAGAAAGGAAAAAAAATCAATGAAAGATTTGATAAAACTAGAAAAACAACAACAAAAAACAATAGCCAGAGCAATTCGAAGGAGTAAGCATTACTTCGAGAAGCAGTGCAACACCTAACCACAAATTAAACTACAGAGCTAGAGTGATAAAGACTGCCTGGTACTGTCCTACAAAACAGGGCTGGAGAGGCAGTCAGCACTTGCTGGTCTTCCAGAGGACCCGGGTTCAGTTACCAGCACCCACTTGGCATCTCACAACTATCTGTAACTCCAACCCCAGGGGACCAGACACCTGCTTCTCCACTCTGCAGGCCCCTGGTCTGCATGTGATATGAAGGCATATATATAGGCAGAACACCCATACACATACTTACAAAAAAAAAGATTAAATAGACAGGTATTAATGAAATAGATAAAAGGACCCAGAAATAAAACACAAAGCTATGCCCACTTAAGTTTTTATAAAGGGGTAAGAAACTATTGTGCCCAGATCCGGAGACCCCAAAAGACCACCAAGGAGCTGATTCCATTCCAAATGCATGAAGGTTGTTTTATTCAGACTCCAGCAGGGGCTCAGAACTGTCACCAGGACTGACTGCAGCAGACCAGGACTGAGAGCTCCAAATCAGCAGGGTTTTTATTGGGGCTACAACGAGGTTTGGGGAATTCCAAACTGGCAGTTTTGTGATTGACTGATACTTAGCAAATATCAGATGATAAAACTAGATTGATTGTGTCCTGCGGCCCAAACCCTGAATGTTTTACTCAACCTATTGTAAAGAACACCTGGGTAAATTCCAGGTATTCACTGATTAGCTGTTGCTAGGGGTGATTAAATATGGTTAAATATTACTAGAGGTGAGTGGTCGAAGCACATTTTTGTAGGTTTTCTCCTTTTTTGAAACTGGAATTCATGCCCAGGCCTTTTACCCTTAGGGTGGAGTTTCTTTTTCAGAAATGGGGTTACACAGGCCTCACAAAACATGCACTCGGGGAGAGGGAAGAAAGCCTATTCAACAACTGGTGCCCACAAAATCTGTCTACCTTGAGGAGAATGAAGTAGGATTCATATCTTTCAACACTTGTCAAAAGTCAGTTAAAAATAGATCGAAGACTTTAATGTAAAACCTGAAATACTAAGACTACGAGATGAAACCATAGGGAGCACTCTTCGAGACGGTGGGTTGACAGAACTTGCAAATAGAAGTTCTTTTATAGCACAGGAACCGGCTCCAAGCATCAATAGCAACTAACTGGGCCTGTTTGAGATGAAAAGGCAAAGAAAATACAGCAAAGAAAACTACCAGCAAAGCTGACAGATAAGAAAACCGCCAACCCACAAGTGGGCTAATGAAATAATAGACACTTTTCAAAAGGAGAAACACAGGCGGCCAATGACTATTTTTTAAAAGTGTTTGATATCCTGAGCCATCAAGAAGATGCAAATTAAAACTGTGTTTGAGATACCATCTTACCTCAGTGAGAATGGCCCTTATCAACAAATTTAACAACAAATGTCGGAGACAATATGGAGAATGGGGAACCATATTCGACCCTGGTGGGGATGCAAGTTAGTACAGTCATTATGGTTCCTTTAAAACTTAAAAATAGAACTACCATATGACCATCTACCTGGGCATATATTCATAGAACTCTACGTCATATCACAGAGACATATGCATATTCATGTTTATGGCTGCTTTATTCATTATAGCAAAGGGTAGGAATCAACCTCATTGTCTGTCAAGCAGATGGATAGGTCATGAAAGCACGCTACCAATATAAACTGGAATACTAACAGCTCTAGAGGAAAATGAAATCACAGAAGCTTCATGAAGATGAGTGGACTTGGAGTGTACGATGTTGAGCGAGTTCACTCAGTCTCAGGAAGAAACACGAGAACTGTATGTTCTCCTTCAAACGTAGAGCCTGGCCTGTAATGTATAGACGCAGACATGGAGATAGATGATATAAATACATATGCATAGATGTAAACAAATGCACACGTAGATACAGTATAATAAAAAAAAGAGAACCAGAAAGAGTAAATATTAGGTGATGAAGAAACTCAGGTGATGAGCACATGAGTCATGAAATAACTTAATAACAATTGCTGTTTATTTGGATAGTTTGCTCAGCGGTTAAGAGCACGTGTTGCTCCTACAGATGACCCGGATTCAATTCCCAGCACCCACTTGGTGGTTTACAACTATACCTAACTCCAGTCCTACGAGATCTGATGCTGTTTTGGCCTTTGGTGCACAGATATACATGCAAGAAAAATATTCATGTAAAACAATAAATAAATGTGAAACTTTGTGAAATAATCATTATTATTGGTAATTGATATTGGTATTCAATTAGTATCGTAGGTGGTGTGGACAAAGGCAGACAAGAAGCTTGATCAGTGCTGAGAGCCCCGATTTTCAGTGTGAATGGAGAGGCTCTGAGACAGGAGGCCTTAGACAGAAATCCCATCGTCCTGAATTTGAATTTGAAATATTCCAGGAAAGTACGTTGCATTCTAGCTCCATCCCCTGAAAGAGTTTATGCACACCCGCTAACCACTGGTACTGAGCTTCTGTTGGACCGAGGCCTCTAAACTGGCTCAATTTGGCACATCCATGGCTCCATCAAGACATGACTGGTTGAACTACGGAGCAAGAAAATGAGCATAGCAAGCTCATTTGTTACACTGAAAGCAAGAAGTTACCAGAAAGCTGTAGAGCTGTGTTTAGAGAACAGAGACCCAGTCCAAGAAGCTTGCAGTGGCCGAAATGGAAGAAGTTGATCACCCAGAAGGACTGAAGTGCATCGATATGTTTAAATCCAAGAATTCAAGTAATAAAAAGTCTTAGTAAAACCGAAACCTTCTGTTGTCATGTTTGGTAGATGATTGAGAAGCAGTGGGTTTTTAATAGGGACACTGGAAAGAAACTTGTTTTCCCAAGTATGAATTACACTGAAGCATAACCAAATAATTGATATGGGAAACTTTCTCGGTATTCAAACTAACAAAATAAGCCTTAAAAAAATGTTGGCTTCCACTGTCACCCTTGTGAAAAGTCCTAAATAAATGGACTCCAGAAAACATCACTAATCATTACCAGTATCACAAAAAGAGGGACAGGCTCCGCAGAATTAGCCACTACTGCCTAAGGAGCTGGGCTGAGAAGAAAATGAGATGTCACTGCAGCTGAGCCTCGAGAACTCCACAAGTGGCATTACAAGAATGTGGTCTGTGGAATTCAGACTCCGAGAAACTATAAGACAAACAAACCAGAATATTCATCAAAAACGGAAATTGCAAGAAAAGGTCAAAAGAGAGATTACGAGAAACTGGAAAGGCCTGTTAACCAGTTGCAGTACAGCATTCGGTGCTGTTTTTCACATATATTTTATAAACATGTGTTTAAGAACACAGAGTTTGCTGTGACATTGTGCCTCCTAGAAATGTCGGAAGCTACATCCGTACAGTCTCACCAACATGACTCCCCAAATGTTAGCTGAACAAGGATGACGCCAAAAGACATGATAGCATGGTTGGGGGAAAGCTCACAGGGCCTCAACCCTTCACAAAGAATTGCAGACAACTAAAAGAGTGGTGGGGGCAGGAGAAGTCATCTTCCTCAGCCAGGAGAGAGCACACCCTAGTTGTCCAATACCAAATGGTCAGCCCTGAAAACATACACACAAGTAGCATTGCACTGACTGAGAAGCTTGTATTTATGTATTTAGAAATATATATCTGCATAGACACACACACACACACACACACACACACACACACACACACACACACTACAACCATTAATGAAAAAAGAGGCCAGGAATTTGAAAACAAACAAGGAAAATCTTGGAAGGAAGAGGACAGGAAGTTGAGGAGGTGGGGCGGATCTGGTAGGAGAAGGTGGATTTAGAGGAGGGAATATGATCAAAATACATTGTATGAAATTCTCAAGGAATTAAGCGCTTGTTAAAAAGATTAAAGAAATGGGTGCTTAATAAGTAGCTCTCTGGTTATTCATTCAGATGGGCACAGTGCTGCCGTTGACTGGCGAAACTGAAACATGTTTCTTCTTGCTTAGCCACAGAGGATCAAATGATTGTGACGACCTGGTTAACGCAAACGCAGCATTATTTCTGTTTCTGGTTACTGTTTCATCCTGATGCTACTGATGTGTTGGAAAGAACAGGCTTGCTAGACTTCATTATCTTAGTTCAAAGCCTCTGTGGCGAAGAACAACACGCCTTCCACCCAGACACTCAATCTGCTGTCTGTTCCAGATAGCGGAACTCGTGGCGGCTGAATTCTTCGATCAAGGAGACAGAGAGAGAAAAGAACTCAACATCGAGCCTGCTGTAAGTGTCCGGTTTTGTTGGTGAGAACCGTTAGCCACATTTTAAAGTTATAGACTTGTTTTAGAGTGGTTCTTACTGTGTACATCAGGCTAGTCTCAATCATGCAATCCCTTTCCCTCAGCCTCTTGGAGCTGGGATTGCCAGCATGTGACCACACTTGGCTAAAGTGTATACTGCTTCTTACTACTTCTATGAAATCTCTCCTTGGGAATGCAGCTTCTCATTTTACTTTTTAACACATTCTTTCTTTTTAGAAGAATTACACATGCTGATTACAGAAGCAAAAACAAGCTAGGAAGACGAAAATTGCTTACACATCAGGCCCAGATTTTTCTTGTAGTTTGTTTTCTCCACTTTAATGTCATAAGCCACTTTTACTCTAATATGATCTTTGGTGTATATGGATCATAATTACATGAAATAAATGCAGCCACAACTTAATTTACATTCTTTGCTCTAATATTTGCCATGTTCATCGCTACAAACGTGATGAACATTGACTTTCTGTGTTAGTTTGTGAAGACAAATTCCTAGAAGGCAACAGTGACTTCAAAAGAGTGTTTGATACATACTGCCTTTAAATACAAAGATATTGATCTCAAATGTGAGAAAATGGTTCTTCTCAAGCCATTTATTTGTTTTAGTTTCTTACTTCTCTTTGTAGGGTTTGGAGTGTGTGTGTGTGTGTGTGTGTGTGTGTGTGTGTGTGTGTGTGTGTCTGTGTGTGTGTGTACACACATGTATATGTATATAGTATTAGATGATAATTATCAGATTCACCTTTTTCGTCTTCTTATCACTGATTTATCTCTTTACAGCCAACCTTTTCTGTGTACTTTGAATAAATGTGGATCTGTCTGTGTATGTTTGCAGGATCTAATGAACAGGGAGAAGAAAAATAAAATCCCAAGTATGCAAGTTGGGTTCATAGATGCCATCTGCCTGCAGCTCTATGAGGTATTTACGGGGAAAATGCTAGATTGCTAAAGTTAGATTATATGATGAATTGTATCTGAAGTACATTGAAGAGATTAACACTAGATGCATATTTTTTTGCTTCCAAGTCAAAAAAAGCCATAATTATCACTGGTATTGTTTCTTTTTGCTGGCGAATGTGACGTGTGTAGAGAATGAGGGATACATTTCACATTTGCTGTTTCACAAAGGCATTGACTCACTCCATGTATAAATATCTACCGAGTGCCTAGGGTGTGCTGGACACCAATACACTAATTTTGGTGATGCTAAGAGGCACGTGCTGTTGCTGTCCTTGGGGGTATATTCCTGCACTTCCTGCATACTCTGTCTTAGCATTATCTCTCTAGAGTCTAATTTTAGCCTAAGTACAAAAAAACAGTCACCGAACTTTTTATTTTCACTGTCATATTGTGGCTTAGATATTGTTAAGGGGATTTTTCTGAGGACTTTTTAAAAGGAGGAGGTTACAGGAGTATGGGCTCCAATTTCCATCCTTCTGCCAGTTTCACCTCTTGGCTTTTTGTAGCTTTTGTTGTTGTAGCAAAAAAAGATTCTTCTAATGTTCAATGTACTGGTTTAGATGTTTATTATCCCAGTACAGGAAGGAGATGCTGTCTTTGTTTCTAAAAGTTCAAATGGATTTAAGTTTTATTTATTTGAGAAATCAGCCTGTAGCTATTATAAAAACGTTAAGACCAGACAAAAACAAAGATTTCTAATCCAGATGTTGCAGATTCAGTAATTGGATGTGTAGAGTTCGTCTTCCACGGAGAGAGAATATATCGCCCCAGATATGTATGTAGTCAGTGCAGAGCCCATTTGAGAGCTCAGTTCCCATCCTTAGTCCAGGGTAGGGTTATCTTTGTCAGTGTTCTATTATGTAAAGAGACACCACCAAGAAAAATCTTATAAAGGAAAGCATTTAACTGGGTGATTGATTACAGTTTCAGAGGTTTAGTCCACGATCGTCCTTGCCAGAAGCAGACTTGCATCGTATTTGAATAGTTAAGAAGTAGTTGAGAGCTACATCCTGATCCACAGGCATTGGGGAGGGAGTGGAGGAAGGGAGAGAAAAGAAAAGAGAGAGAGAAAATGAAAGAAACTGGTCCTGGTTCTTGGCTTTTGAAACCTCAAAGCCCACTCCCAGTGACACACTTTCTTCAACAAGGCCACACCTCCTAGTCCTTCTCAAATAGTGACACTTCCTGGTGACTAAGCATTTAAATAGATGGGCCTATAGAGGCTATTCTTTTTTTAATTAAATTTTTATTTTTTATATTAATTACAGTTAATTTACTTTGTATCCCAGCTGTAGCCCCCTCCCTCATTCCCTTCTCCAAGTCCACTGATAGGGGAGGTCCTCCTCCCCTTCCATTTGACCATAGCCTATCAGGTCTCATCAGGACTGGCTGCCATGTCTTCCTTTGTGGCCTGGCAAGGCTGCTCCCCCCTCTGGGGGGGGTGTCAAAGAGCCAGCCACTGAGTTCATGTCAGAGACAGTCCCTATTCTCCTTACTGGAGAACCCACTTGGATACTGAACTGTAGAAGCTATTCTTATCCAAACCACCAAAAGCAGGTTTAATAAATAATCTTGCTCGTGAGGATGGAGGGGAAGATAGAACAGAAGGCACAGCTGCCTCCCCACGCTCTGCAGTTTCCTCCTTTGTGGAGGATTTCATCCTCAGAAGCTGGGAGCAGTGTTCTAGGCACCCTCAAGCCTCCTTTGTATGACAGACACTTTCCCTGCTGGTTAAGTAAAGAGCTTTTCTCAGTTGAGGATACCCATGGCTCTTGAGTTTTCCCATCTCTGCAATCAGAAAATACTGTAATCAGAAGAGCCTTTCTAGATTGCACTCCGTTGTGTAGTTTGTGTAAGCACTCTTTATGCTGTTGGGAATCCATATGATCTTATAAGGTAGTTTTGCTTTTATCATGAAAGTAGTATGCTCTCACTGCAGATCAAACAGAAAGTCCTGGAAAGCAAACTGGAAGATAAAATCTCTCATAGTCTGACGAGTCAGAGACAGCTACTGATGTCAGTGTATGCGCCATAAGATATTTTCATATCATTCAACAAAAATTGATTTTTTTAAATCCATGATATAAGCATACATAGCTGCATGTCAGATGTGAGCCTGAGGCGTTTGTAATGATCATAAGATACTTAGAAAATATTACTAAGCCTTGTTGGGTATTTGTCATTTCTGTATCACGAAGTAAGCTACAGCAAATGTCCTTAGCTAAACAGCACTATGCTTGGTGAATAATAATGAAATCTTGCAGGGAAAAGTGCCTTGTATAAAACCAGCCTGTGGGAAAACATGGGTGCAGCTTCCCGTGGCCCTCACGTGCCAGCTTGCATCAACCGTAGATCCACACAAGTAGCCCCCACACCCCAGTGCTTATGTGTTTCTGAGATTCATTTTGATTCTTAATTCTGTGTATGTCTTTGTGTGGGTGTGTGCACAGGAGCACAGGTGTCCCCAGAGGCCAGAGGCAGTGGACCCTCTGGAGTGCTGGGCAGCTGTGCGGCACCTGACATGAATCCTGGGAACCAAACTGCATACAGGAGCAGTATGCTCATTGCTGCCAGGCCGTCATTTGACCCCAGAGTCCCCATCGAGCCCCCTCAGTGTTATTTGAAATGCCCATGCTCAGTTTGTCCCTACACAGGCCTCCTTAGCTGTCTAGCTCGAGGGGAGTCACTCTGTGTGTGTTTCTAGGACTTTTGAGAATGCCAGCTATGGGGCTGCTTGTGTAATGATGTAATGTGGCCCTTGGTGGCAAGCCCGAGGCCGAAGCTGCCGTCTAGTTGTCGCCTTTCTTTTTCTTAGGCCCTGACCCATGTATCAAAGGACTGCTTGCCCTTGCTGGATGGCTGCAGGAAGAACAGACAGAAGTGGCAGGCCCTTGCGGAGCAGCAGGAGAAGACACTGATGAATGGGGAGAACAGCCAGGCCAAGCGGGACTGACAGCCTCCCTCACGCGCAAACTGCCACGGCCTGATTTTGGCAAACACTGTGCAAGTTTTGTGTGTGCTATTTTGGTTTTGCACAGCTTTTGAGAGCATAGCACGACATGGTTTAGAGACCGCTACCTATTTTCTGTACTTTTTTTGTTTTACGCCACTGAAGTGAAATGATTAGCCATACTTACTCTTAACACGTTAATAAGAATGGTGTGAGTGGCAGTCCCACACTCAGCTTGATTTTGCTTGGAGGCTGTAAATAACTGGCCTTTGTGTTTCTTAGTCACCAGTCTTTCAAACAGGTTAGGAATCTTTCTCAAAAGTGGGCTAGAGGCAGCTTGAATCCATTCTGAGACATTTCAGGCCACCAAGAGATGAACGCTGACCGAGTGAATTTTAGGGAGAAATCAATATAAACTTGTCAGGAGTGCCTTAACAGAGTTAAGATGTTGTGAAACAAAATGTGGTGTCTAGCTGTTCTGCCCTTTCTGTGATGGGGAGAACTTGCGCTCTCACCCATCTGTGTGATGGGGCAAATTTAAATGGCAACCCATCCGTGCAGCAGCCTTTCAGCATGCAGTATAGGCACCCCACCCAAAGCCCGGGACCAGACGAACCTCCCCCACACACACACACACTGACTGTCCCAACAGAGAGGGTATGACAGATGTGGGAGGGCCCTGGGTAACCCTCATCCCAGAGAAACATTTCCCTGGGAGATCTTTCTGGAAATCTACATTTTAAATACTGAAAACTTTAACAACTATTTTATTTTATTTTACTTTTCATCTCCTTAATTCAACAATTTAAGTTTCAACAGATCAGTGGTCACAGCAGCACTTGCCTGAAGTCAGACATGACAACAAACAGGAGGGTGCAAAACTGGCCTCTGTTTTCCTGTCAACTGAAATTCACAAGAAAAATAAATAATTATATAAGTAGCAGAGGTTTGTTGTCTCCAATAGGGAGGCCAAACAACGAATTCAGAGGAACAGTGTGAGGAAAACTTCCTGACTGAGTAAAATAACATTCAGTATTGGAAGTAGATAATGAATCACATTGAGCAGCTGGATTAGAGGAGGAATTATCTGTTCCAAATGTGCAGAAATGTTTGACTTTGGGGAGAATTAAAGGGATTTGATTTATTAATTTCCACCCTTTCCCATGTCCTCCCAAAAGGGATAAAATATTTGGTCTAGGTTTCTAACATTAATTCGAGTTAAAATGGGTTCTTTTCCGTTTCCTCTTTGCTTGAAATTCGACATGTTTGTTTTAGAGCCTGTGTGTGTATATTTGATTGTGGCTTTGATCTTACGCAGATATGAAGAGGCAAAGCAGGTTATGCTAGCACTGCTTCGTACTGGTAACGGCCAGTCCAGGGAACTGTCGCCCAATGCTAAATGTATTGTTGTTGTAATACCTGTACTTTTCAGAATATTATTTTATTTTTACTTCTTGTCATATGGATGAAACCTGTAAGGTTGCCTCAAATGCACTGGTGTGTAAATTACACAGACTGTCATTAATAATAGTCATGTCAGCATACCGAATACACCTATGGACAAGTAACATAATTCCTGAGTAGAGACACTGCTTAGAGGACATTCTGTAAGCCCCGCGCTGCGCCCTGCACATTGTGCCTGAGCAGTTACGCTAAAATGCAGTCAAATACATTCGTAGTTTCTCCACGCTCCTCTGACTTCAGCCGCTGAGAGTATTTTTAAAGATGACAGATTATCTGTGGAGGACTTGTCTGGATATTAACCAGCGAGAGGCCATATGTAGATTGCAAATTCTCTTGTTTTGCTTTAGGTAGTGGTTTGTTTTACATACTAGCGTAGGCATTAAGATAGGAAAAGCAGTGCCATGACAATTCTATTTTATTGCTGGATATTTTAGTTCATACAGAGGAGAATATTGTTTTATTAAAATCATTTTTATTTTATAGAAAAACCATTCCATACATGGATTTCTGTCTGTGGTACAAGAACACAAGTCATAATTTTTGTTCTTATGTGAATATTCCCTTTTGTAGTGTCCACTCAAGTTAGCATGTATTTATCACGTTATCGTATTATAATTTCTCTCTCATGCTGCCATATATTGGCAGTGCCCACAGTGTATGTGACTAGACTGTGTGTGTGACTAATTGCTTGGCTGGCTGTACTAAAATAGTATGATAATAACATTTCATCTTAATTTTCATTCAGAACAATCCCCGTGTTTTGCTAACTTGTCTGTAAAGTTTTCTAATCTTGCATGTTTAGATTTGCCTTTGCCGGGCGTGATGCTTGTGAATGTGTATAAGTCACTTGACCTTTGCACCTAACAAAGCTGCATTTCTCATGCAGTTAGGTTTGGACAAAGCCTGTGTTTCAGGGGACTGTCCCAGAAGACAGCCAACTCTTGATCCTTCCTTATGGGCCTTTGAGACCACTGTCGGAAAACGGGGTATTAAAGTAGAGTGACCTCATCACAAGGATCATTTCTTATATTGAGTTCCTTAGTCAGAAAACAAACACATTTAATCCACTCCACACAGACCTGGGTCGGAGCATAAACCCAAAATGATGCTTCCTCACTGGTTGCTTAATTATGAAAAAGAGTTTCTTTTAGTTGTAGCATGGAGGTAAGGATATATATGAAAATGGACTGGAAATACTGGCTTCTCGGGGGAACTTGAGTCACAGCTCTTGCCTACCAGTAAAGTGCCTTTATTCTCAGAATGTGTGAGGCTTGGCACCTATTACATTTCCAAACTTCCTGGGTTCCTCACTGTATGACACTCCTAAACCTTATCAGGTAGGCGGTATGGCCTTTCTCTTTAACCTGATTTAAGATGAGAAAAGATGAAATGTCGCCTTGCTCTCCTGTAAACAGCTGTTTCAAATAAGGATTGAGTTACTCATTATCGCCCACGCATCAGCCCACCCCTTATTGAATCCTCTCCTCATGTTAGGGGCAGTGCCCAGCTGCTGAGACACAGTAACTCCAAGGGGCTCTCGGGCCGCAGACGAGATGACTAAGAGCATCGTTTCTCATTCCGCCAGCTCAACATGCAATTAAAGAGGGCTTTCTGTCACTTTCCTCTTCATCTGTAACATACAGACTATGAAGCATATGTCCGTGGACACTCTGTCTTGCTGTCAGCATGGATCATTTAACTTGCTGATAGCTTTAAGAATACCTTATGTAAGGAGTCATGCCTTCCATGACATAGATCATGGTTCCATATTCCAGTCAGGGAGACAGAAATCAGACTTCTCATGGACTGCAGATTTGGACCCTTTCTGCCCTCTCGCAGAGAGCAAAGAAGGCAGTATTAAAGCTTACCTCACCCTTCCACATTCTTATCAAAAGCCTGTGTAGACACGTCTTGAATGTCATTGAAAGTGATGTAAATAGCTGAAAATATAAATTTCTATGACAGTTTAAGAACTCTAATGAACCATCACTCGACACTGTTGATATCTATTTGTATTCTTATGTCTTTCCAATATATCTGAAGAGATGCATAGTTTCTGGCACTATTTTTATACTAGCAGAAGAGTTGCTATATAAATTATGTTTTGTTGTGAAGTTGTTTAAAATGGTTGAAATGTTGGTTTCTTTCCTTTCCTGTCCCCGCACTGTAAACCATTTCCAATGATCCTTCTGTGAGAGGGTCACTCTCCAGAAGCACACGCCCGCCCACCCCGGTCCCTGTGGAATCAGATACGGTCAAGGTGGGTTTTCATTGTGTGAAGTCACCATGTTGTCCGTTGTGTTCTTTGTTTGCAGTGCTGTAAAAATAAAACGAATGAACAAGAACTGAATGCGTTGTGGTTATCAGGGGACTCGGAGGGTTCAGACTGAGGAAATGGGTTCAGAGAGTTAAGAGGCTGGAGATCAGACCTGGGGAGAGCAAGGGTGAGGGGGCAAAGGCCTGTAGAGAAAAGAGAGACTGAAGATGGGAGTATCTCAAGGACAAGCTGGAGACCTGAGTCAGGGTAGGTTCCTGGGAGGATATGAGGGGGACTCAAGCAGAGATGCCTAGTAGCAGAGGCCATAGAGATGGAAGAGGACACCCACTAACAAGACTAGCCTCCTAGCAGAGAGAGGGGAACACCAACCCACCCACAAAAACTTCTACCAAAATTGACCCTGCCTACAAGATTTGTAGGGATAAAGTTTGTCCTCTGAGGACCCTGGGTAAGATGATCATTCCTCACTCAGAAAGGCAAATGGGACAGATGAACATTGGAAGAAGAGGGAGAAAACGGAACAGGACCGGAGCCTACCGCAGAGAGACTCTGAAAGACTATCCAGCAAGGTATCAAAGCAGATGCTGAGACTCATAGCCAAACTTTGGGCAGAGTACAGGGAATCCTGTGAAAGAAGGGGGAGAGGAAAGAAAGACCTGGAGAGGACAGGAGCTCCACAAGGAGAGCAACAGAACCAAAAAATCTGGGCACAGGGATCTTTTCTGAGACTGATACTCCAACTAAGGACCAGGCATGGAGATAACCTAGAACCCCTGCACATACGTAGCCCATGACAGCTCAGTCTCCAAGTGGGTTCCCTAGTAATGGGAACTGTGACTGTCTCTGACATAAACTCAGTGGCTGGTTCTTTAAACACCTCCCCTTAAGAGGGGAGCAGCCTTACCAGGCCACAGAGGAAGACAATGCAGCCAGTTCTGAGGAGACCTGATATACTAGGGTCAGAAGGAAGGGGAGGAGGACTTCCCCTATCAGTGGACTTGGGGAGGGGAATAGAAGGAGATGAGGCAGGGCGCTATAGCTTGGATATAAAGTGAGTAAACTGTAATCAATACAAAATAAATTAATTTAAAAAATATTGTCCTCTGAGAGGTTCTACCCAACAGTGCCTCAGAACAGATGCTGAAGCTCACAGCCAAAAATAGGGAGTCTTGTGGAAAAGCGGGAAGAAAGAGAAAAGGACCTGGAGGTAACAGAGGCTCCACAAGAAGATCAGCAGAGCCAACTAACCAGGGCCCAGAGGGAGTTACTGAGACTAAAGCATCAACCAAGGACCATGCAGGAAACAGACCTAGGCCCCCTACAAAGATGTAGCAGACAGGCACCTTAGGCCTCCTGTGGGTCCTCCAGCAAGGAGAGTGGGCGCTGCATCCAACACAGACTCATTTGCCAGATTTTGGATCACTTCCCCCTGGTAGGACTGCCTCGACAGTCCACAGAAGAAGAGGACACGCTCAATCCTGATGCAACTTGATGAGCTGGGCTGGATGGGAAAGGGGGCTCCCCTTTTCTGAGGGAAAGGAGAGGGGAGAGAGGGATCGGGAGGGGAAGACAGATGGGGCTACACCAAGGACATAAAGTGAATATTAAAAGAAAGACTGAGGAAATGGTAGGGAAACTGGGTTTTACGTTGGGAAAGTTAGTCCGTTGAGAGACTTTTACACTAGTTCGATAAATATTTAATGCTTAAACAGAGTCTTCAGCACTAGTCTTTTTTTAAATTGGAAATGCCTTATGCTACTGAGTTGAGGTCTATGTTTCCCACCATAACAGCCCTTTGGAGGGAGTGGGTACCTGATGTACACAGGAAGCTAAAACTTGGGAATTTCCTTCTTGCCAAATGCCTTGAACTGGAGCCAAGCCAGATTTGTAGCCTCACGGCTGGTGGTGACACTACATCCTGCTCTTCTTGAACGAAAAGTTCTAAAAGTCCCACATTCGTTCTGACTGGATCAAAAGTCCTGTCTAGAAGCATTGCAAATGACATGACCCCCAGCAGGTTTGGTTTTGTTTAGGTTTTATGGCTATAGTTCTTTACGTCAGTTCTGCTAATGATGTCTCAAGGGACGCCTGGGACCCAGTGGTGTTTCTGGTATAAAATAGATCCTGGTATAGATACTGGATTTTGTTTCGTTTGTTTTAATCTAGGCAAGCCCTCTTAACCAGTCAGAGAAACTTCGTAGAGTGTGCCAGCACACATAAAAGAATACTTGAAGTTTCTGACCATGAGAGGGCACCAGAATTTCATTTGTATTTAAAGAAGCACTAACTGGCCATAAAGAATAATTAAAAACTGCTCCTTCAAATATTTTTGGTGACTAAATATGAAAAGAACTCCAGTTAAGACTTTCTGAATAATGAAAGTTTTATTTCTCTTAATTTTTATGGAAATGTAAAACTCTGTTTATTGCCCTTAATCCAGTGAGCATGCTCAAGACTTTCTCCAAGCAAATAATAAGATTATTTAAGTTCTTTCACTCAGTATTTCACTCCCAGGACAGCAACCCTTTAGCAGAAATGGGAAGCATTTAACAGATTCCTTAAACACATAATCCTGTGATTGTCTCTCAGCAAGCTGGAATTCCAGTTCCTACATTAAATACACAGAATTTTCTGTTTTTAAGGAATGTAACATTAAGGCAGCAGAAACACTGAACTTGCATTGACTATTCTCTGGCTTTAAGCTCCATTCAGCTGAAGGTTGGGGGTTAAGAGAAGAAATTGTAGCTAACAAACTGGTTGTTTAAAACAAATATCCCAAGAAATGTGAATGGAATGAAAATCATAATTGTTTGGAACAATGATATGCATGAATAATCCAAGCTAGTTTTGAACCTTAATATGTCCTGAATTATTGCTTGGAGCCTTGGCTCACATTTTCCCTTCATGTCATCTTGTCTTTTCGTGAGTAGTTCTGAGACAGTGTATGACTCCCGTCAGGACTTTCTTAAGGTTCATGTATGCTCCCACTTTACAAACCAGGTCTCTGAAAGTCAATGATTTTCTAATTTCATGTGTGCTGCTTGGTTTTTCTCATGTTGACACAAACCTAGACATATCTGGGAAGAGGGAATCTTACAAAAAAAAAAAAAAAAAAAAAAAAAGTGCCTCCACCAGATTGCCTGTAGACAAATCAGTAGGACGTTTTCTTCATTCCTGATTGATGTTGGAGGGCCCAGCTCGCTGTGGGCAGCGCCTCCCCTGAGCTGGCAGTCCCTGGTGCTATAAGAAAGTAGGCTGAACAAGCCATGAGGGCCAAGCCAGTAAGCCGTGCTGCTCCTCCGCGTCTACTTCAGTTCCTGTCTCCAGGTTCCTGCCTTGGGTTCCTACCCTGACTTTTCCTCACACTGCAATAGTTACCTTTAGAAAGGTAACTAAGACATCCTGCTTGAACGGATGGCTCCACACCAGTGCCCACGTGGACAGCACTAAGTGGACTCGGACGATTATGAAGGAACAAAGTCAAGAAGCTTGGGAAGGTGTCAAGACAGGAAGTGTATCCCAGAGGACTTTACTGGAAGCAGTGGGGAGTGCGAATATGATCAAAATAGATTCTATGCATATTTGAAGTTCTCAAAGAACTTATAATAATGTGTACTTTTAAAAACAATTTTCTGGTCTCACTGTTTTACCTAGACCCAGAGGAAAGGTAGAAAAATCAGCAGCTCTTCTTCATATCATCCACTGTAGAAAGGCAGATGGAAAAAGTTAAGACTTGTTCCACTGGTCCTGGGAAGGCGTGCAAAACCCTTGGGGCATGTTGACAGGACTACCCTGCCCACCGTTGTTCCCTGTTTGTGGAAATCAATTTGCCTATGAACTTCATCCTCTAGAAAAACATGTTTTCCTGGGCCTACAAACTCTTATTTGACCCACAAAGCCCTTCTAGATTTCCAGCAGAAAGAGTGGGAGGAAGGATAGAGGAACCTGGAGGGGTCAAGGACCCCACAAGAGACCTGCAGAGTAAATTAACATGGGCTGTAAAGTGACTAAGTAAATAAGTGGGGAAGATCCTTAAGAAAAGAAAAGGGGGAAGTGTTAAACTACTTATGACTTATGAGTAGTAAATAGTTTATAAAGTATAAATAGTAAATACTGTAAGTGTATAAAATAGGGCAAACGTACTCTTACAGGCATAACTAAGGGAACTCCCCAGAGCCCAAAATAAAGGTAATTACAAAACCTGAGGCATGAGCATGTGGGGAGGTGCTGCCTCAAGCCAGGGAACATCCCCCCACATCTTTCCCAGAAGAGTCTTCAGGCTGAGGGTGTGGCTCAGGGCTAAGACTCTTGCCTACCGTACAAGAGACCTGAGTGTGATCTCCCAGAACTATTCAAAAGTAAATAAGGATGTTTCTATACCCACCCCAGCTGGGCGTGTGGCCCTGAGACCTGTGGAGCCTTTGAGAAATGACTTAGAAGTCAGGCTGTAGCCACACAGGGATCTGCCCTCAGTGACTGCACAGCAGCAGGAAAAGCTGCTCCATCTGTGTGGAACTGGGATGGAAGCTTTGTGCACCTTGCCTCTTTTTAGAGATGGTCATGCTATGCAGTCCAGCATGACCTTCACAGGTGTGAATCAATACGCCCAGCCCCGAATGTGTGTTACTCTGATAAACACACACATGTATATATGTTCACACACATATATTTAAATTACTGGGTTCATCCTCTCAGGCACACAAATGAGGGTTTGAATGTGACTGTGATAGGCATACAAAAGAAATCTAGGGCTGGTGATATCCCTGGGCACTGGACAAAGTGAGAATAAAATGTACTCAAAGGGAGACACCTACATGCAGGTCCTCTCAGTTTCCACAGAAACAACACCACAAGTGCCTCTTTCATGGTTGTAAACATGAAATCACAATTCCCACAGCATAATGTCACAGGTCAGGAGACAAAGATCAGAGAGAGTCTCAGGAAGTCACACAGCAGAACCATTTGACTGGGAATGTTGGAGAATCACGATTCCTCAGCCCCAATGGGACATTCTTGGCCTCTTGCTTCACCTGTGACACAACTCATTAAGACATCCATTTGAAAAATCACAGCCTTTTATCTATACTGAAGAGATAACCTAATTAAACCGAAGAGATAACCTAATTAAAAAACAAAACAACAACAAAAAATGCTACGTACTTTGTTTCTTTGCCACATCTGACTCAGTACAAGTTGGAAATCTCACATGTGTCTACTCGAGTGAGCAGCCCCAATATCTGAAGTGAAGCAGGAAGTGCGTTCATGTATATTTGCCTGTGGAACGTGTTTTCTCAAAGCCAGTGTTTCCCCAGCCCTTTAATACAGTTCCTCATGTTGTGGTAACCCCCAACCACAAAATTATTTTTGTTGCTACTTCATAACTGCTATGAATTGTACTGTAAATATCTGATATGTGACCCCTGTGAAAAAGTCTGTACACACACACACACACACACACACACACACACACACGGGTCTCAACCCCTGGGTTGAGAACCACTGCTCTAAGGCTTTCTCATAGCTACTCCACAATACCAACAGGCCTTTCCAGTTAGCGCCATCTTGACTATAGAAAACTATACCTTTCAAGGGATACAAAAATTGTCCCTGAGATCAACGAGAATATTTTATTTATCTCCCCTTCTAGCTGGTAACCATGTGCAGCTACCAGGGGTGAAATGAACCTTGAAAGAGTTCACCATTTGAGGTGGCTTGGAAGAAGATGATCCCCACAGGCTCAGAAGCAGTGGCGCTAGTAAGAGGTGTGGCGTTGTTGGAAGAAGTGTGTCTCAGTTGACTTCCTATTGTCTGCTGATCAAGATGTAGAACTCATAAGTTCCTCCTCCAGCACATGTCCGCCTCCACGCCGCCATGCTTCCCACCAAGATGATAACGGACCAAACCTCTGAAACTGAAAGCCAGCCCCAGTTAAATGTTTTTCTTTATAAAAGTTGCCATGGTCATGGTGTCTCTTCACAGCAATAAAACCCCAACTAAGACACCATTCTTGGGATAACATTATGTTTATTTATAGATGTTGAACCATCCCTGTGTCTCTAACACGAAACTGATTTGATGATGATAGACATTTTTTCTTTATTTTATTTTATTTTTTATTATTATTATTAGTTACATTTTACTAACTCTGTATCCCAGCTGTATCCCGCTCCCTTATTCCCTCCCAATCCCACCCTCCCTCCCTCAGCTCTTCTCTGCCCCTTTCCAAGTCCACGGATTGGGGAGGACCTCCTCCCCTTCACAATAGACATTTTTGATGTGTTCTTGAATTTGGTTTGCAAGCATTTTATTGAGAATGTTTGTATCTATCTTCATCAAAGACACTGGCCTATAATTACTTGAGACGTTTCAAAAAAGTCATGTGGAAACCAACTACTGAGGAGCCTTCCTAAAATACATCTATACACATACATAAAGACAGTTGAAATGTGTAGCCCAGGCTGCCCTTGAACTTGGGATCCTCCTGACTCCAGCTCCTTCAGCAAATCCTACTGGTGTGAGCCCACCACAAATGGCAAAGGGGAGAGAAGCAGTGAGTGTGGAGGCTGGAAGGAGTGAAGGGAGGAGAAGTTGCAGTTGGGATGTATTATAATAAAGAAGAATAGATAACTAAAAAAAAAAAAAAGAAAAGAGTCAAAATATAGTTATCTAATGGAGCAACACACACTAACAAATAACATGCCTGCTTCCAGAACTGAATTACTAATTTTGAGTTGTTGGCCAGTGAGGTCCCAAAGACTTCAAAACATGACATTAAGCCCTCCTAAGTATTGCTAAAGACATCATACGCTTATGTCTTAGGACATGGTACTCAACTGGAAGCTTCATCTCTACTGGCTAGTTGGCATAGTGCTAGAAAATTCTTTTTTTTTTTCCACCAGAGACAAGGTTTTTCTGTGTAGCCTTGGCTGTCCTGGAACTCGCTCTGCAGACCAGGGCAGCCTCAAACTCAGAGGACTGCCTGCCTCTGCCTCCCACGTGCTGGGATTAAAGACATGCGCAACCACTGGAAGGCTTGCTAGAAGATTTAAGGATTCTACCAGAAGAGAAATATAAGTATTCATGATACCCAGCTGTGAGCTACAACAATGGCTGCCCTGGTGAGGTGTGCCTACTGCAGCACCGGCTGCACGAATATCAAAAGAATAACCAACCAATTTTTGATTGGTTTTGAAACCCACTCCACAAGAAGAAATTCACAGTCAGCACCTTTACTGGGCCAGGAACATGTGGCTAGACCGGTCATAGGCCCTGGAAGAAAACCTGTTCTATAATTCTGCTAAATTGATATAACATTAAATCAACTCCTAATGCCTTATCATTCTACCCATAGACTAAAGCACCTGTCAGCCCTCAACAGAGAAGCTCCTACCTGCAGTAGATAATGATCACCAAAGAGACCCACAAGGGCCATAGTGCTGAGAACAGAGGGCTGACGAATAGTTAGCCCTGAAGGGAACCTGTGGGCTGAAGTCCCTCCTCCAACGGCTTAGGGATCGTCGTGGAAGAGGGTGGAAAGAATGTGTGAGCCAAAGATGGTAGGTGACTACAAAGAAACAGTGCTGTCTGGACACAGCAGAGAGGTCGACAGAAGTTGTAACAGCCTGCACAGGACCTGTGCAGGCCCAAAGCAGAGCAAATCCCAGCCTAGAGACAGGAGTTGGGCAGCACAAAGTTCCACTCGCTAGCCAAGGAGTTAGTTACTGGGAATGGCTGGAGCTGGGAAAAGAAATCCGATCAATTTCCTCTGTGTCTACACGCCAGTAGAAGCCCACATGTCCAAAAATATGTGACTGGGGGGTGGGTAAGGACAGACATAAGGTCGGTTGTGAAGAGAAGTGACATAATTAGGAAAATCAGGGGGGTGAACATAATTAAAAGCCACTGTACAAAATTCTCAAAGAACTACTGTTTTTAAAGTTTGAGCAGCATAGCCTGGGCTACACCACTTCTGGAGACCATTCCCTCACCTTCTGGAGCTTTTTCGAGACTGCTGGTTACTCATTTGTCAACAGCATAACCTAGAGTCTAGGAGGAGAGAACCTCGGTTGAGAAATTACCTTACTCAGACTGGCCTGTAAGCATATGTGTGGGGCATCTTCTTGACTACAGACGATTGGTGGGGCAAGGCCCAGCCCACTGTTGGAGGTGCCATTCCTGGGCAGGTGGCCCTGGGCTGTCTAACCAAGCAAGGGGAGCAAGCCTTTGTCTGTGGTCTATGACTGTTTCCCATGTCAAGCTTCTGGCCCAGCTTCTCTTGGTGATGGTTTGTGATATGGAAGTAGAAGCCAACTAAACATTTTCTTCTCCTAAGTTGTTTTTAGCTGATGTTTTGTCACAGTGCAGAAACCAAACCAGGATAGAAGTTGGTATGAGGGATGTGAAATTCTGTTGTAATGGTGATTAGGAGTACTCCCTGCTCTTCCAGACGATCTGAGTTTGGTTATCATTATACCAGCTTGAAGGACCTCTTGGCATCTGTGCGCACTTGCACATGGCATATACTCACACAGACACAATAAAAGTAAATTCAAACTGTTTTCAAACAGAAGAAACTTGGTGTGTTTAACTTATTTTAAATAAAGGCTAAATCTAAGGAAGTACTTGTGTTTATTTCTTTTCTTCGTGACTCTAGGGTATAGTAGCTGCATCAAGCTCTTTGATTTGCCTATCATGAAAGACTGCACCCTTTGAACTGTGAGCCAAATTTGCTTTCTCCTGTAAGTTGCCTCTATTGGGGTATGCAATCAAAGTAACAGGAAAGTAAACTAAGATAAGACAGGATTTTTATTTAATTTTATGTTAATTGAAATATAAGTAGGTCACTTTCCCATTCCGTCTCTTCCCTCCAATCTCTCCCATGTACTACTTTTCTTTGCTATCGCTCAGAATTTCACCTCTTTCATATATATGTCAATTATATTACACACACACACAAACACACACCCTGCTCAGTCTGTTTGGAATTACTTATATGTGTTATGATTTCAGGGATGACGACAGGGTATTGAATAAGCAATTAGGGGCTCATCCCTGGAGAAGATTCTCCCATTCAGCAGTCCTCAGCTGCCTATAGTTCTTTTCCTGTGTGTGAGGTGAGGCCTCACAAGATTTCCTCTTTTCCTGGCAGCATATTGATTGGCAGCCATCCTGTTGAGATATCATCACTGAGACATTTATATTATTTCTAGGAGAAACAGCAGATTTTTCTGGTGCTCTTACAATCTTTCTGCCCCCTCTGCCATGATGTTCCCTGGGCCTTAGGTAGAGGAGTTGTATTGGCAGGGAACCCATGATCACCTGTTCTCTGCATCTTGACCAGTTGTGGTTTTCTGTAATGGTCTCCAGCTGTTGCAAAGGGAAGTGTCTTTGGTGAGGGGTGAAAGCTGTACTTATCTGTTGACAATAAGGATGAGTATTTAGAATGCAGTTAGAAGTTACACTGGCTTAATAAAGTGACAGTAACAGACTCTCCTCTAGGATCTGTGACACTACTAACTGGAGGTGATTTCTAGTTTTCCAGTACCAATCATGACTTCCCTCCAGTTGAGCAGGCTTTAAATTTTGTTACAGAGCTGCTAGTTACCGCCAACATGAGTGCCACTATGACCCCTTAGGGTTATTGTGCCAAGCCAATTTCCACCGTGGTTCTCAGGTGCTATAGCCAAGTAAGAGTATTAGTTGTTTCCCTCTCTTGGAAACGCGAATAGAAACTTCAGGTGCTGTTAAAAGCTAGTCCTCAGAGAGAAAGATTTCAAGGCAGATCCACCTCAGACTCCCCCTATCTGGAGTCCAAAGTACATGGTACCTTCAGCAAAAGGGACTTATCTTCAACCTTTGGGAGCTAGCCAAGGGCAACAACAATAAGCTAATATAGTTAAAGAACAAAACATTTTCAAAATCTGAAGTGTATCCTAAATTTCTCAATTGTCCTTTGAAAAAGCAACAGTACACTCTTATTTTTCTTTTTGTCACAGCCTCTTGTGAAGAAATATCTTCTGGTAACTTGAAATGATGGTTTGTGCACGTATGAGGTATCTGCTAAATGAAAAACAAAAGTTTTCCTATGAAAACCAACTTTCTGCTATCCACTTTCTGGCACAGCATTTTGGCTACTTTGACCTACTGAGTTGTTTCGTGTTGATGTGCTTGTATCATGTCTTGAGTTCTCACCTCGATGTGAGTAGAATTTTGGAGAATTCAACAGAAATTACAAGGCAACTGGTTGCCTGATTTTGTAAACTTTCATTTTGCATGAACTTCTGTGTAGTTCTTCTCTATAACAGTGCTGTTACTAGGTCTTTCACACGTTTAAGACCTTTAGATGAAAAGCTTAGGAAAACATTTCATCAAAATGGTGTCCTCTAAAATCGAATCAATGATGATGTTAACATTCTCCAAGTTTTATGTTTGTGTATTCCAAACCATACTATAATTACTCTCTTTAGCAAAGATAATTAGACAGGCCCTAAAGACAGTGCCTAAATCAGTGACTTGTAATAAGTAGTTTTGGACCTTGATAAGCCCCTAAGAAATGCTTCATTTCAAATTAGTTTCACTCCTGTTGATTTATTTTGCAAACTTTCTAACTACTGTCAGTTAGCATTCTGAAAAGCATTTGCTTTTCACAGCTGTGTTTTTATAAAACTTTGTGTTAACCATTGTTTGTTAACATTCCACCGAAATATAACTTCTAACAAAGAAACCTGAACAAATAGCTAGACAGTAGGAAAGTCCCGACAGTATAAGCAGAATGGACTCTCGCAGGCCACTCCTTCTGTATCTTAGCTGCTTTAAAACTGCTCATAAAGACTTTATTAGCACTAACTCCTTAATACCTGTCAGTGACCCACCTCAGCCACCATGTAAGATCAAATGATACCGACCAGGACAAATCTTATCCTGAAGACAAGGGACAATAGAGAACAGACTGCCAGATGGTTAGTCACCAACGTCTTCAGAGAACATCTTTCAGAACAGAGGGGGAAGCAGCATTTGGAGTAACATTGTACTGGGCATGGCAGCACTTGCTTGTCATCCCAACATGTTGGGCTGCTGAAGCAGAAGAACTATAGGTTAGTTTCCAGCATAGGCTTTATGGTAGCACCCTGTCTCGAATCAACAAGATGGGTTGGCTTATGCCAGCCCTTCCAAAATTAACTGAAAACCGTGTACTTATAGAGAAATGGTTCTTAATGCAGGTTACCTGGCGCTAGCTGAATGTCATCCAACTTTTGATTCATACTTGTATTCAGTTCATAATATTTGCTTCAAATACAGACATTGTGGTGGTTTGACTGAGAATGGCACCCATAGTCTTATCTATTTGAATTATTGCTCCCCAGTTGGTGGAACTGTTTGGAAAGGATTAGGAGGTATGGCCTTGTTGGAGGAGGTATGGGGCCAGGCTTTGGGATTTCAAAAGCCTAGGCCACTCCCAGTTAACTCTCTCTGCATTACACTTATGAATCAAAAAGTAAGTTTCAGTTGCTGCTCCTGCACCATGTCTGCTGCTGTGGTCCCACCATGATGGTCTCGGGCTCACCCTCTTACACTCTCACTTCACTGGGGAAGCTCTCACTTCCCCAGAAACTCCATATTCCATATGTTGAGTTGGTCATGGTATCTTATCATGGCAGCAAAAAACTAAGGCAGGCATATTCCACCTCAACATTGAGATGTTTCAACAAAGAGTGGGGAAATGTAACTGGCCTGGCAGGAAAGAGGGCATTGTAAGAGACCTTTGTGATCCTTCCATTTAATTCTACTGAAACAATGGAGCACAAGGAATTAGAATTTTTCTAGTAATATCATGATGGGAGAAGAAAAATGCTGGAAACTTGCTGCCAGCCAGAGGTCAAACTTGTTTCCTAGAAGGATTTCCAGGAAATCTTTTCAGATGCATTGGTGAGTGTGTTGGCAACAGATAGTATCAGTGCTACAAAAAGAAACAGGGAAAGTAACTCAGCAAGGCAGAAAGGAGACACAACCCAAACAGTTCTAACAACTTTCCAGACAACATTGCAGGTTGAGAATAAAGTCCAGTGATGGTTCAATTACGGGCACGACTACACCGTAACCAGGACTTCTTGATTATGTATCTCTCTCACCTTCTAGTTAAACCATGTCTGTGTTGGGACTCCATAGATGGACTTGGGGGTTGGCAAAGTGTTGCTGGATCACTTTGAACCTCTTTCCAATATGGGTACACTAAATTAACCTTTTATTTGTTTTGTGTTGTTGTTGTTTTGTTTCCTTTCTTGTTTGTTTCATTGTCTTATTAAGGCTGGGTGGCCAAACTGGGTCAACTTGGAATGTCATGGCCCAGGCCCTGACCCTTAGTAACTCCAATTACAATCCTAAACAACCACCTTAGAATAAACTAAAAGAATATCAAACCGAATCAAAAGAGGTCTGGACCCCAGAACCAACTCAACATTCACCCAAGCTGGCAATGCCAGATGACTGGGCACAAGGGGTCCATGTTGTTACCAGATTTAATCTGTTGCCTCTTCTAGTGAAAAGTAAATTGTTGGGGAGGTGGGGCTGGAGGGATGTCAGGTACCATGACCAAGAATGGAAAAAGTACAGTTCTCACCTCAAAGGGGATAAGAGATAGTTTGTTCTAGAGCTAAATAGGGGTGACCATGACCTACAAACACGGAGATTCCACATATCATACTCCAAAATGGTGACTGTTTTATAAAGGTTTTACAGTAATAGAACAAGAAGCTTGTAGTTCAACACACTTTCCAGATGCATTGGTGAGTGTGCTGGGAACAAATATTATCAGTGTTACACAAGCAACAGGGAATGCAACTCAGCAAGGCAGAAAGGATGCACAACCCAAACCAGGCTAATGATGGGCATTGATGGGAGGGCAGGAAGTTTACCTAGTTTTCATTCTAAGGGGTGGAGTGTGTCTTTTCTCCATTGGCTGGGATACATTTTACAGTCGAATGTAACTGGCTAGTTTTAAAAGATTTTGTGCAAAGGAAATGAAGGGAAGGGGGAAAGAAGAAAGTCAGCCCCTCCAATGGGTGGTTGAGCATGGTCTGTGGGGATCCTAGAGCCAGGGCATTTTACCCTAAAACTCTGTTTATACGAATACACCATGGTTCAGGAAACAAGAGAGTGGCTTTGCACAAACAAAAATTTCACCTGATATGAGAGATTTAACACTTGCATAACAATTATATAAGGCGGGGAAGATTAAAAGATAAACATTAAAGTTTTACAAAGTGGGACACATTTGTGGAATATCGGCCTTTTGCTGACTACCTACCTTTGATAGGAAGAAAGACATTTTTTCACAAGTAAATTGGGTAGGCAGGTTACAACAAAGTGGAGTCCTCTGTTATAGACAGATGTTATCTGGTGGCATTTTTAGCTTCCCTGTGGATGAAAGCTATGAAGTCTGTTTGTACAGTTCAGAAAGCTATTAAGCTGCACATGAAGGTGAGAAATAAATAGTTATTCAATGGGCCAAGATGGCCCAAGATGTTTGGCTCTCCAACATTTCAAGCTCTGTGGTCACTGACGTTCTGATCATCCAATCAGCTTTGTAGGTGCAACTTTCCAGGAACTTTAAGTGAAGCTTAAATAGAAACAAATGGTATACACAACTGAGCAGGCTCTCACAGTGAGGACGCCCACCTATAACTCTTGTCATAGCTCCAGTCTCTGTTGCAAAGCCAGTCTGTCTTGCAAGGTATCTTGATAGGTAGTAATTTTTTTTTCTCCCAGATGCTTGAGGAAATTCCAGTTTCTTAGGGTCCCCTTGTTTCAAGAGTCTCAGAGGCAAAGGGAGGGACACAGGTATTTCTTTACAATATCCTTATTCCTAACAGGAATTTGTGTCCAAATTTTCTTCTGTCTTTTTGTGGTTTATAACTCATTTCTTTTTGAGTTTTGAATAATATTCCTTAGTAAGAGTTTGATAAATGAGAATTCCTAGAAAGAAGCTGTTTATATAGGCTGATCGACTGACAGAAAAAATGACTAAGGAGAGTTTGGAACATTGCTTCTAGGCTAATTGTAATTTCTTTGGACTGTTTTTATTCGCCTAAGGCTCCATTCCTTGTCCACCTCTGTATCAGACCTAACATCCTGATAAACAGACAAGTCTTTGGAATATATTAACTTCACAAAATCCTATTCCCCACTGCTAGAAGGGCTAAGAATGCTGCCAGATAACCTACGAGACCTAGAGTTGAGGCTCTTCTGCCTGTTGTGAACACTCACTCTATTTCTACCGATGTAATCTTTATTTTTATAAGGCCTGTTTTAATGACTGACGCAACACTGAGGCCAATATGTACAGTTATGAGGGGAACTTTATTTCTTGGTCTCTTTCTCCTTGGACAGAGTCTTGCAAGCTTCCTTGGCCTTAGCCCTGGGATCCTCAGCCCAGTCAGCTAGGAGCACCTACTGGCCTTGTCTGACTTCAGCTTGTTTTTTTAATACATTCTGTTAGATTTCTGAGGCAGTGTAAAGAGACAGACAGCAGAAAGAGACAGGAGTCCGACCTTCAACAGGCCAGCCTGAGTTTACTAGCACACAGCAAAAGGCATCCTCTCTCATGAAAGAAATCAAGGGGTCTGCCTGGGAAAAAGGGTGGCCCTGACCCTTTATAGGGGTGGGAGGAGGAGATTAGAAATGAGGAAATGGTTGTAGCACGTAACACATGTTTCTCACTTGGAGTCTCTTCCTAAGTTGTTTGCCCAAGGTGAGACAGGCTGTCCCAGCAGACATTCCTTTCTACAATGACCCAGCAAGGTCCTCTGTGACCTTGTAGGAATTCTGTTTTATGGGTGAGGCACTCTATTGCCTTCCCCATCACCTCTGGGTTCAGGCTGTGAATCATGTGGCAGTATTCTTAGACTCACGGTTAGCTCCCGAGAAGCCAGCTCAGCTTCTGCATCCTTCTCAAGGAAGTCACCTCAGGCATTTGACCGTTCTGCTTCCGGATGCCTGTTATGCCTGCCCCTCTGTGGAGCCAAGTTCTTCCTTATGTCCATTACACCTGCCCTTTCGTGGGGTCAAGGTGTTTACCAGCATCTGGCCCAAGAGCGGGCAGTCACAGACTTCCAGATGATCGGCTTGGCTTTAATCAGCCTCCAGATCTGCTGACAGGAGTTGGTGTTGGTGATTTCACTATGACACTGGGATTCAAGCAGCAACCATGCCTTCCTTTTGCCACAATGGTGGACACCACAGGCAAAGCTGGAGAGTGCTCAAGGGTGGAAATGCAGCAGAAAAAAAAAATCACTGTATTTTTATTAACATCTTAATTTATTGCCTTCTTTGTTCTGTTACTATAAAAACTCCATGAAACTGTTTCCACATTGAAATACAGAACCTAGGGGAACCTAGGGTTTCCTGCGCTATGGTCATTCAAATTTGGCTCCAGAATAAACTCTTATTCTCTTTGAAATGAGAGCTGCGTGTTTTTCATCAACAGGATTCATGATATTTATTGATATAATACCTTTTTTTCAATGTGGGAACTGAACTTGGGGTGACCTGAAGGCTAGGAAACTGTTCTATCACAGAATTATTTTCCCATCCCCATTATTACAGCCGATGTGTGAATAAGCAAGATCTTTTCATGTTCTGTGCCTCCCCTGACCCAAGACTCCATGAAAAACTTAAATATTACTCATTTCTCATAAGCAGACTTTATGAACGTTGTTGCTTCATTGTTGTTGTCTTTATTATGTTTCTTTATTGTGTGTGTTTGAATCTAAGACTGACTGCCGCATGTATCACAGCGCGAACCTGAAGGTAAAGGGGAATGTGAGAGAGTGCCCCACCTGTGAAATAGGATTCCTAACAAGGTCACAGAGGACCTTGCTTGGTCACCGTCCTGTGCAATGGCATGAGGTCAGAAGACAACTCAGAGAGTCAATCATCTCCTTCCCCCATGCAGATCCTTAAAATCAACAGGCTTGGCTGAAAGTGAGCAGGCTTGGCTAAAAGTATTCTACAAACTGAGCTATTGAACTGATCCAAGGCATTTGAAGGATATGAACACAGTGCATTTTATGCTTAGAATAGAAAAGACAATTAATGATGACTAACTGGATCATCATCATCATGACTGAAATAATAGAGACTTCAAAACCAATCCTAGGGGTTCAAATGGAAGCTTTTAGACTTAAGTAGATAAAATTTGGGGACCGAAAGCACAGTAAGTTAAGGCAAGACTGCTCTGCTTTCTGCCTCAGGAGACTGTTGCATCATCACAGTGAATCTGCGTGAAAGGGTGGCATTCACGTCTGCCAGAGGGTATGGGTGTTTTGTCTGAATGCACGCCTGTGCGCCAGGGGCGTACGGTGCCTGCAGAAGAAAATGTCAGATCTCCTGGAGCTGGAGTTGTAGAGGATTGTGAGCCGCTGGGTGGGAGAGCGCTGCAAATACGATGTTCTTAATAGCCGAGGCATCTCTCTAGTTCTACCAGTGGAGGATTCTTGGCTCTGTGCCCATCTAACAAGGAGGAGTGTGGGCAGCCCACACCAACAACTTCCCAGGTTATTCTGAGGCCGTGTTAAACCAGTTAAACGTTACATCTAAATATCTTAGATCAGTTAAAACCACTGACCTAAATGTGCCCTTTCTATCTAATTGGTTATGATCCACAGATGAGAGAGAGAGAGCGAGAGAGCAAGAGAGACAGGAACAGGGACAGATTCATTTGGCAGTTGTGTATGAGCCAATGATTAAAAATATCTTTTATTAAAGTTTCTTTTATATAAGGAGGCTTCCAGAAGTTTAAACTCATTGGAAACTATCTGGATTTTTGTTCCCCTCAACAGTGGTCCAGTTATGTTGGGAAAAGTCAGAGCATTACAGTCATTGCTTCTGGAGGTTCTCCTCCTGCATTATCTTCGATTGCTCAAGTGGAACTTTGAGAGATTAGCTATGCTATCAGTTCTCTTCCTCCTGGAGAACACTTAACTTAAAGGCCAGAATGAGGAGAGTAAGCCTCTCTTGGGCAGGGTGGGGTTGGGGGAGATTGCCAGTGGCATGTCATGGACTGAGAAGGGCAAAGGCAAAGCTGGCATGTTATCTGACGTGAGATTGCTTACTAGTAATTCATCAAGTTGTTCCTAGTGACTAAGAGGAGAGGGCAAAGGTGTGTTTTTTGTTTTTTGTTTTGTTTTTTTTTTTTCTTTTTCTATCGTCTACATAGATCCTGATGTCACAGGCATACTAGCCTTTGCTAAAACTCACCTGGGCCAACGCAATTAATGTCAAGTATTGCAACAGCCCATCACCTCTGCTTGTCTCCTGTACTTTGGGTCACACTCTTCTTTGACTCCCCATTAGACATGATAATTACTAAAACCCTGATAATCTGTCTAAAACCCTGACACCTATGCTTGCTCATCCCCCTTTGAGGTTGAAGGCACAGAGCCATCCTGCTAAACTTGCCAGGAGTACTAGTATCTCAAAGGCAGGTTAGATTGCAGCCAGGATGGCAGCAACACTCTTAAGATGGAGGGGTTGTGCTCTGGAACAGAAGTCACCATTGAATACAAACCAGATCCTTCCCCTAAAGAGGAACCAGCTGCAGAATCAGAGCTTAGAACAGATCTGATCAGCCAGGCAGGATTCTTTCCCTAGTTCTTCCTCAGTTTAAACCTAAAGTTCTGATCACTACCTTGAAAATGAAATTGATTGTGACCTTATGGAAAGGCAGAACAGAATGAAAGGGGATGAAGACATTAGTGAGCAGTAACTGCCTTCCAGTCCTTTCCATCCCCTACAATCACATCAGGTAGATTTTTGATACTGTCCTTAGACGGGGAAGCAATGTAGGCAGGGCTAGGTGACTAAATACCAGCAACATAGCTTCAAAGAGGCAGCAGGAGGCTGTGACCGGGGCTCAGAGTCCACACCCTTCTCACTGTCCTAGCACTGCAGAACAGGCTGACTACCTGCCTCTGGGAGGAAGAACACGTACTCTGAATTGTTAGCCACAGATAGCAATTATAGTCCAGAGAACGCCCATGCTTATCTTTCTTGACTTTGGACGAATGCCTTAATTCTACAGATCTAAAAGAATTGTTATGTCTTCTGCCACCTGTAGAAAGAATGGGAGGAGGACTGGGGAGATGGTTCAATGTTTTTTTTTAAAAAAAGGTTTGATATACAAGCCTGACAACCCTAATTCAATCTGTAGTTCCCATGGTGGAAGGAGAGAATGAACTCCCGAATGTTGTCCTATGACCTCCACACATACTCCATGGACACACACACACACACACACACACACACACACACACACACACAGAGATAATAATAAATAAATAAAATTTAAAAACATTTTAAAAGAGTTGGAGATCAAAGCCATCCAATTGGGAGTTTTTCCTCATGGATGATCTTTATTTATGTATTTGTTCCTCGTTGTGCATTTATATCTATATCTGCTTGCCCAAGTTAGTCTCACACATCCCAGCTAAACAGAAATCCACCGTCAGGAGTTTTGTTATCTCTTACAGAGGGGGGAGGGCTAAGGTGAGTTATTTTATTGTTCGGATAATCAGGCTGTTTGAAGAATCTGCTGGTCTCAGTGTAAGCCTTTGTGTCCTTAGCTTGAGATAGAGTGTGCTCATAATCACCGATCATATTTGAGCCAGTTAATCATTTGGCAAAAAGGTTCTTTGAAGTTTATTATTATTCTCAAGTGGCCAAACTGATGCTCTGTAGAAACAAACATTATTGAAATAGAGCCACATATCTATGCACATACATATCTACGCACACACGCACATCCTTTCTTACCAGCAATACACTCAGCTGTCAAAGAATGTCTCTGTGCTCGCGAGCTACAACTGCACCTTTGTTTTTGAAGAGCTGCTTTTCATGACAATTCAATGGTAGAATCCAGCCCTGCATAGCGTAGCTCCCAGGTGCGTGGCTTTGCAGGGCAGAAAGAAGGGCTTTCAGGCCAGCAGATAGGTGCTGACCTGATCCAGCATTAGGAAAACACGTGTCTGTGTGAGAGCTGACTTGACTCGAGCTAGCTCTCCAACAAGTCTGCTTCAGGGAGTTCTCAAGAACAGAGATAAACATTTTAAGAAAAGAAAATTCAAACAGTACAAATACATACCCCCTGCACTAATTACAATATGAGATATTTGTGTAAAGTAATGCCACACAGACATTAAAGTTATTTACAAACGGGTCCACTGAAGTAGTTTACTTTAACATGTATTTATTTTGTGTATGTGGATAGATACATATGCGTGTGTGAGCCTGCTCATGTACTGTGGCACTCTGTACTGCGGACAAACTGTGTCCGGCCTTTACAGGACTCTTTGGGAGCTGGACTCGGTTGTCAGGCTTATACTGCAAGCGCTGACTTACCTCCCTAGTTGAAGTCATCTTACTGACAAATGGAAACAGAGATTGCAGCACACTACATACAGAGTTTAAAAACATTTTTTTAGAAAGGATGTGATCCGATTATATGATGCTGCTAAAAATGGCTCTTAGAATAGAGAAAAACAAGTCGTATTACTTGAGCTAGCTGTTTTTACTGTTCTATATGCTCTGGCTTTTCTGAGAAAGGCCTGTGTTGGTTTTGCGTTCTAAAGAGGTGGAAAACACAGGAAAAGCATTCTGGAAATGGTTCCGTGAGACATTAGGTTGGTTCCACATCCACACAGCCCATCTGGCTGAGAGGCAGGGAGCGCCATGATTGTAAACCGCCCTGGTAGTCTCATTTCCCTCTGCATTGCTCCTGTGTCTGCCTTTATGGTGGGTGTCCTGTGAGCTCCATAGAGAAGCTGTGAATTGGGCATTGATTCCGGCACACATGCCCTTTCTCCTTGTACACTTTGGTCACAGCTGCTGCTGACTCACTTGACCATGGCCTCCTGAAGGTTTATTAGCTCAACACACATTAAGAAACGTTTATTTAGATGACTTTAGTTGGCAGCAGGATCTTCTATAACAGGTGACCGAATCTATAGGAGTCACTGGCAAAAGGAATTATACAATTGGACTTTCCTGCTTCCCTGGGTCTCACCAAGCCTCTCCGAATGTTATCTTCTAAGAAAAGTAGAATTCTTATTTGATTCTACACCATGAAGCTCTGTAGTGGAATGAGAATACCAGGCCTATATTAACGAGTTAGCATTTCACACAGCTTTGAATTTTCATAAAAATCTGTAAGGTGTGCCATTGCTGTGCATTCTAAATATGTTAAAACTGGAGTCCTCAGGTCATAAAATTAATAAGTAGAAAAAAATCACGACCATTTAAACAGCATGATTTTTCCAATCCTCATTCTTTTCGCCATTGTATTACAAAACGCGACAAAATTTAATTAACAACAAATATAAGCAAGGAAAAATATTTCCTAAGTTAGAAGCAAGCTTAGTGATAGGCTTACTCAAAGTAGGAGATGAATAAAATTCACAGGAAAGGCTGAAGATTAATACAATAATTCTATAAATAAGAAGAACTATTCTTCAAAGAACATGTTAGCATAGTTTTGTCAATGATGCATAGCAACTTTGCAGTTGTAGGAACAGTTCAAACTTAAAGGAAATGAAGAATAATTTTTAGTCTGTACATATGCCAGGCTTGAGGCAGTATGAGCAGGAGCCCAACCAATGCTGTTGGGAAAGACAGGCCTTGTTACATAAGAAAATCCCATGTTTCCCCCTGCTTGGACACCTCTGCTATCCTAATAAAGCAGCCCTTCCAAAACTGCAGGCAACTATCCTTAATTTCCAAAAACTCAAATCCGAACTCAAAATTCCTCTCAAATGATTTGGGAGGCTTTGAGGAATATGAGAGATTCAAGAAGTATCTTGAGGAAGCTAAACATGTGCAAGAGGTCTCATAGTCCTTAGTAAATTAATCAAGAAAACGCCCTAGAGCAGGTGTTTCTCAGCCTTCCTAATGCTGAGACCCTTTAATATAGCTCCTCATGTTGTGGTGACCCCCAACCATAAAATGATTTTGCTACTTTGTAACTATAATTTTGTTATTGTCATGAATCATAACGTAAATGTCTGATATGCGGGTGTCAAAACACACAGGTTGGAAACCACTGCCCTGGAGATACACAGACAAGCTAGTCTGGCGGAAGCGATTTCTCAGTTGAGGTTCCCTTTCTCAGGTAACTGGTTTGACAGAAACTAGCTCTGCACATGACCTAAGGGCCTCTTAAAGGCAACATCCTCTAATACGACTACAATGACAAGTAGATTTCAACAGAAGTTTGGAAGAAGAAACATATTCACGCCCCCAGTAAACACTGTCACACAGTTCCAAAACACAGAGAGTCCAGGTGCAAATAATTTGGGAAGAGGTGTGAGGACACAGATTCTAAAATGGGCTGTGGGATCTGTAACACTAGCCAGCCAAAAGTCAATGAAAACTGCTTGATTAGAGAGAACTGCAATTGATAAAACTCTTGTGGTGGATAAGGATGGAATACCAATCAATAGAAGGGAGCGAGCTTATTGGCATAGTATCCTTGCCATTTATGAGGTCAGATTAATTAGAACAAGAAATTCCCAAATCCATTGTTGCATGTTACCTGTATATTGGAGGAAGAGAATGAAATGCTGAAGATGAGTAATCGCCAATATCAGAGGGCCTCCTGGGAAGCCCAAAGATCAAACCAAGATAAAAAATAAAACAAAAACTATGGACTTGTGACCAAGACCTTTATAAAGACAGTAGAGTTCCAGAGATACCAAATCCCCAGTTGTGACAAGTTTCTTATGCTGTTGTCAGGACCACGGTTGGAAGGGCTGGAGGCATCACAGGGCCTAGGTTGGAGCTATCCCATCTGTTAACTCAAACTATGAAAATCATCAGGATATGGTATTACTGAGGGTACTGTGTTGACCTAAGTGATGAGGAAGAATGGGTGTCAGGAGCATTTCTGTCCCTGAGATGTTCCGTGGTGATGATCATTTGAAGGTGAAGGCCTGGGAGACGCTGGGAGAGAATTCACCTTCCTGGTTGGAATGGAAATAAGATGGTGCTGAAGCATGCAGAAGCCGGGCAGCAATGCTTGGCCATCAGATTGAACAGCGTGGTGAAGTGGCAGATGGGATGCCCAACTGTGGTCATGGGAACTGGCTGATAACATGATATTCCCAGAGGTAAGACAGGCAAACAGCTGCTATTCTCTGCTCTCTAAGTCATGTATTAGAACCACTGTTAGAGATCTTAAGGGTAGGAAAGTGATGGTCCATATTGTATCCCCTTCTAAGAATCAGGCTGGCTGCTACAGAAACTGAAAGGTCTTAGAAGATGGCAGTCAACCAAAGCAAAGCACATGTACCCACCACCACCACGTCAACAAAGGAGCATCAAAAACCATGATACATGGAAGAGTATACATTTATAGTCTTTCTTGAGAATTTTGCTAACTCCCTCATCCAAAGAAATTATATGTCTTAAACATTATCTTTTTAGAAATGATTTATATTTTTATCTGTGTTGTAAGAACTTGGTGACCCTTCATCCATAAAAATAAAGACACAAAAACCTTTTAATATCTCAAAGCTTAGGCCTTAGCTTGGCAGACTGTCAACTAGCTCATCTAAGTTAACCTGACCGCCTAGCCCCATCCAGCCATGTGGCTAGCTCTACTTTCCAGGCTCCTCTTGTGTCTCCTGGCAAAAAGCCTTTTCTTGGCCTTCTTCCAGAGTTTCTTTCTCTCTCCCAGGAAGTCCCATCCTCCACTTCTCTCTGTTTAGCCTATAGGCCCCAGTAAGTCCTCTGGTATTAAAAATAATAGCAAGATTAAAAGAAATGCTGCAATGTAGGAATTCTGATGTAGACATTTAGGTTTTTTAAATGAGGCTATTATAACCTGCTTAACCTGATTCAACTCTCTTGCCCTTCCATTGAGACCTACTTTAGTTCTTAGCATAACTGTGGCTCCTCTGCTAACATCTGATGTCCCCTTTGGCATATCAGAAGCCATTTTTCCTCCAAATCCCCATTTTGATCATAAGGTGAAATCAAATTCAAGTTCTCAGGCCCAAATGCCTGAGACCAGGATAGTTCAATACTTGCTGCTTAGGATAAAACAATAGATGATAAATGCATGTTCTGCTTGAGTTAAAGATAAATATATGTTCTATTAGAATTAAAACTGAAACATCCTTCTATGTTCCTTTTTCCCAGAATGGTGGGGAACCATATCCTAGACAATCAGCTTAAAATGCTTTGTCTAACTACTTAGATACAATATACTTGGAACAAAAATATTTTTTTTGGAACAAAAATATTTAGCTAGTAAAAATGATGTAATACTAACTCCCCCCCTACCCCCTTGCTTCCTACACCTGGTTACCTGGTTACAGTTTTTCATCTAAAAAGGCTGCCTTAGAAACAGACCAGTGTCACTGTCTTGCTCACATACCAGACATGGCCCTGACCCTTCAGTTTTTGTTCAGTATTCAGTAAACTTCCATCAGACTGAGGTTGGTGTTGGAGCGGTCAGTGTGCAGCTATTCCTTAACCTGTAACAAGATCATATCATTTACAGGGGTCTTTATTTAATGCAACAGTTCTTGACATTTAAAAACAGTTCTTGACATGTCTCTGGGTCCAGCAAATACAGAGTTCCTGACCATGCAACGTTATGATTGGAGTGCTATTAAAATAGTGACATTGAATCAGGAGAGAACCTTATCCTTCTAGGGATGTTTGGTAATGTCCTGAACAGTTTGGGATGCCACAACTAAAAGGAGGATGCTCTTATCTAGTAGTGTATAGAGGTAAGGGATGCTGTTAAAGTGCTGATTCCTTACAGGAGGGGAGAGGGCCCTCCAAACAACCCCATGCCTTTTAAGGTGACACCAATCCTGTTTCTGTGAGCAGAGGCAGCCCACATAATTTAAACACCTCCTCAAAGTTCTACATCTTAGTGTCATGGCAATTAAGACTCAATAGGAGCTGGGCGAGGTGGCTCATGTCTTTTAATTCCAGCACTAGAGTGGGTGGGGAGGACGACAGAGGCAGGTGGATCTCTGTGAGTTTGAGGCCTGGTCTACAAAGCAGGTCCAGAACAGCCAAGGCTACACACACACACACACACACACACACACACACACACACACAAAGACTAATTAGGAATTTTGGAAGGAACTCCAAATCATAGCATGACATTCTCTTTTGGGGTGTGTATGGAAGAGGAGGAGGAGGAAGAGGAGAGCTCAGAAAGAAAGGAAACAAGTCTATACAAGCTGAGTTAGTATTCAAATTAGAACCAGGTTAGAATTTGTTTGTGGAACTCTTGGAGATTATATAAAATACACCTCAGAGTCATACTACCTGAGGGCAGGGTAGCTTTATTTATTATTCATTCAGTATTCTGCTTGCATGTTTGCCTGCACACCAGAAGCGGGCACCAGATCTCATTATAGATGGTTGTGAACCACCACCTGGTTGCTAGAATTGAACTCAGGACCTTTGGAAGAGTATCCAGTACTCCTAACCTCTGAGCCACCTCTCCAGCCCCAACAAGCTTAATTTAAATTGCACTTTTTACACTGACAGCCAATCCACTGGGACCTGTTAGACAAACTGATGAAGAACCACTCTCAAAGGTTAGCCCTAAGAGGTAGTAGGGCAGAGGAATTGGTGACCATGATGAGAAGGATAAAGTGACCCATTGCACCTGCTCCAGTTGGTGGCCTGAACCTGGGAGAGTGGGGTCTGAAACTGAGGTGGACTGAAGCCTCACGCAATAGCCAGCTTTATTCAGAGCATCAGACAATTTACATTCTGAGAGTACTCTGAGGGTCAAGCAAGGTCAAATGAGCAAAGGTCAATGGCTTTAGGTTGTATACAGTCATGTGGACAGTCTATACTTGGAAACAACATCTGAATAATAGTAGTAGATGATGTATAATCTAAAATAAACCCACTCCTATTGACTATGCCTGGGAGGAGCAGGAAAGCACATTTCAAGAACAGCCCACGTTTAGAAAGAACAGAGGTCACCAGACTTTTCTCTTGTTTTATTGGAGTTTTCTCACAAGCTCTCAGAATTCTCCTCACACAGCTCCACTCAAGGACTGTGAGAGCCAAAGTTACGTTTTAAGTTTTCATTATGGTGCCTAAAAGATCCATGAAACAAGAATGATTCTTACTTCTTTTCTTTTCTTTTCTTTCTTTCCTTCTTTCTTTTCTTTTTTTTTTTTTTTTTTTTTTTTTTTTGAGATAAGGTTTCTCTGTGCAGCTCTGACTATTTTTTAACTTGCTCTGTAGAGCAGGCTGGCCTTGAACTCAGAGATCTACCTGCCTCTGCCTGCCGAGTGCTGACATTAAAGTCGTGCACCACCACTGCCCAGCTTAAATTGAACATTTTCACTGAAAATAAAAGTCTTTAAGTGAAATATAAAGAAGAGAGTTGGAGACTGGGGAGATAGAACTGGTAAAGTGCTTGCCTTGCAAGTGTGAGGAACTGAATTCAAATCCCGAAAACCCACACATAGTCAAACACTGAAGCACACGCCTGTAATCCCATCATTCCTATAGCAGAATGGAAGGTGGTAAGGAAAGGACATGGGGAAGCTCATGGCCACCACTCCTCACTTACAGAGCTGCAAAACAAGAGGTTCTTAAACAGGTGGAAGATGGGGATTAACACTCGAGGTTGTCCTCGGGCTTCAAAACAGGCGCTTACATTCACACGCACAATTTTGCACAAACTCTTGTACACACAAACCCCACACAAGTATACACATGATACAAGAAAAGATAAAGAAAACATTAATTTGCATTTCAATTAAACCCCATAAATTGTGTTTGTTCAACTTATAATTAGGGGATGGATTAGATAATTGATAGATGGATAAACAGTGAGAGGTCAATTTAAATTATTAAGGAAACTATTCCCACTTAAATTAATCTGTTTCCCTTGCAAAAGAAATGATTCACGAGGCAAATTCTGACTGAAAGGGTAGAGACACTAGGAGCAAGTTTCACTGTCTGACTGACTGCCTGTTTCAAAGGCTGACCTCCCATCTCAAAGGAAACAGTGTGCTCAGACTGTAGCAGATGCTTGTCTTCAGGCATAAGTAGCACCGACTGTCACACACGACAGCTACCTGTGGTGTAGCCCCCTGTGTTTGCCTTTATTCACACTTATTTCCATCACCTGAATTTTAGTTCTTATTTCCCAGTAAAGTTATAGTAACATTTGACCAGCTCTACCCAAAGAGGGCCTCAAACCTTTTTATGTTTTCTAAATTACCTGCACTCGTTGCTCCTTAGCCTGCCCTTTTATTGTTTAAAATTATAAAGAAAGTAGGGGCTCAGGAGAGGCTTGGCCTGTAAACTGCTAGTCATGCAAGCATGGAACCTGAGTGCAGACCTCCAGAACCTGTATTAAAACCAAACAAGACAGAACATGCCCAGAACCCCTGAAGACCATTGGGCAGCCTGTCTAGCCAAGTCAGCGAGCTTCAAGTTCAAGAGTCTTTGGCTTACCATTGTTACTGCCATCTCATTGGCAGCTGTTGGAGCTACCACTGCGGCATTAGCCATGAGTCATACTGTGCAGACTACTCAGACCCTGAATAATCTTTTAGCCAATGTAGCTCATGCCTTAGATGTACAAAAAGGAATTAATGCTCAACTAAAAGGAAGCTTGATGGTGTTCAATCAGAGGATTGACCTCGTGCAGGAGCAAATTGATACCCTATGGCAAATCGCTCAACTTGGCTGTCAATGGAAGTATGCTGGACTTTGTGTCACTAGCATACAATATGAGAATTTTTCCCATGCTGCAAATCTGTCTAAACAATTGTCTAGCTATATTTTAGGTAATGGACTGGAGAATTCGATACTACGATGGAGCAGCTATGAGTGGCCATTGTCACGGTAAATTCTACCAGAGTGGACGCAGGACTAGCCACAGGATTATCATCATGGATTGCTGCAGCCATGAATCATCTGAAGGAATGGGCGGGCATGGGAGCGTTAGCAGGCCTTCTGGTGTTGGTCTCCTTGGTTTGCCTGTGGTAAAAATACAAGATTAGAGTCTCACAACAGAGTAATGCAGCCATGACCATTCAGGCCTTTACAGCCATTGAAGCAGGACAGTCTCCCCAAGCATGGTTGGCTACCATAAAAAGCTAAAATGTTATGCTCAGGATGCGAGGCTAAGCACTGCACTCAGGGTCAGCCGCTTAGGACCCAGAGAAGAGCATGTCTGATTGCATGCGGGTTGATGCCCCAGGTCCTGCCTCTGAGAAAAAGGTATCAGACGGGTCTGATGCTCTTTGGGTGGATGACACCTAAATGAACATCAGTACAAAGTCCCAATTTATTTCTAATATCAGAGATCAGATCTCTACTCTTGCCTGATGCGTCTAAAACAAAAAGGGGGAACTGTAGAGAGCTGCGGAATGCTGTGCCTTAAAGATGGAGCTGGTTTCTGCCTTCCACCTTCCCGATGGTGAGTGCTCTCTGTCAAGAACAATTCCACATTTGGCTAAGGCTGAAGATCTGGCTTGCTTCCATGTATGTGGACCTATCTGCATTGCCCACATGGCATGCTGGGGTTGGCTACCCAGAGGCTATTTAAGCTGTGGGCTGGCTTTCCCCAGGGTCAGATGATTGTTCAAGGTTCCTGAATAAACTGCATTGAAAAAAAAAAGAGTCTTTGGCTCAAAACATAAAGGCTGGAAAATGATCTGTGGAAGTCATTCACCGTCCAGCTCTGCAAGCACTTAAGCACTAACACGTCTATATATCACATATGTACAAACCACACACACATGCACACACACACGTGTACACACACACACACACCACCACCACACACAAAATAAAGGAACTTCTAGAGATAAGAAGATGTTGATATAGTGACTTTTGCTTATCTTATTCTGGTTTTTTTTTCTTTTCTTTTGAGATAAGGTCTCACTATGCCCTTGCTGGCCTGGAACTCCGTATGTAGTCTGGACTCACTTTATAAGGAGTCAAAGTCCCTTGTAGTACCCTGCCATCTAGATAGTTTCTGAGCCATCTATCTCCAATTAAATTTCTTGGATGGACCTGCAGATAGGAACTCCTCAATTAAGCTGCAAAACAGATGAGGAGTCAAAACAGTATGCCAGGGAGACAGGACCTTGCACCACAGAAGGCAGTAGTCTATAGTCCGTGATAAGGTAACATGTTAGATGATCAAGCACAGACAGTCTGTCCTCTGAATGGGATGGATGCATTTTTGAACACATGAATGGGTGAAAGAATCAAGAAAGAAATCACAAGTTTCTTTAAAACTGAGAGGGCGTAAAGTTAGGGGAGCATTGTGAGACAGTGGAATCCTCCTGCAGGCCATCTGCTGAGGACAAGGGTAAAAGGCTATCAAATGACCTTGCTATAATGCAGAAAAACACACACAAGTCTTGCCAGACAGGTAGATGACTAGGGTGGGGCGAGAAACTAAGAATGTGAATTAGCACCCTCATCAAAAGGAAAAAGCACAGAGCAGTTGTTTTGTTTTGCTTGATTGACAAGTGCCTACTGATTAGGATAGAGAATGCAGATAAACCAAGAAGGGACTCTAGTGCCCTTCTTGACTGGCATTCTCTTCAGACTGTTAAAAACAAACAGTACTCTTGACTAACAGGAAGGAACACATGACCTAATCTAACTAAGTGAAGGTGGCTTGCCAAGGCAATTCTATTTATAAAAAGGGTATGCCAGAACCCAGCCCTGCCTAGCAAGCACACAGGGCCGAAACAAAGGCTGAAAGCCGTGGCTGCAGCGAGCTGTGTGCTGGAACTTGTGTGAGGATGACGACACAATGAGGGGCACAGTGTTGGGTCTAAGTAGGCAAAGCACTGAAGAAAAGATGGTTAGTGAGGAATTGCAAGGTCAGAGAGATGTGGCTTATCCACATGGACTTTGAGGTTGCTCAAGATGATGGCACACCAGGGTTTTCAGTAATAGGAGGCAGATAAAATTCGACAGCTGATAACTCTAGATAGTACTCTATGATAGCCAAGATAGATGAGACAAGATGGTAGATAGCAATGCTGAAATAGGGTGGAAGGTAACAGAGCGAAATTAAAGTAGATGCAAAGAGAGAGGTTTTTATATATACACATGTATTTCACACACATACACGTAACATGATCTTTCTATATAATGTGTTCCTCAGGCATAATCACTCAACTTGACTTCTATGCCTTGGGAATGGAGGCAAGAAGATCCCAAGTCTAAGGCCTACTTGAGCTACACAGCAAAACCCTGTTTCGGAAAAACAGAAGAGGGGAAAAGAAAGAGACTGACATTGTTTGAATAACAAGTATGATGAATCCTCCAAAATCATTGTTTTGTTAAGTATCAGGAAAGTATACTTTCCATTATATTTTAGACATCCCTTCATACGGTCAAACCCATAGTTTTTGAAAGGATGCTAACCAGTCATTTCAAACTATGAAACATAATTAAGCAATTCTTAACAGTCCATTAACACAGAATGCAGTAATATTTGTTGGCAAACTTAGGATGCCTTTATTTTCCATTTTTTATTAGGGATGTACAGTAATCTTAAAATTTCTCTGTCAGTCTAATCCTTTTTGGTGTATCTGTTGGTCTTTGGTATGTAAAAGTTGAACAACTTGAGATTAAAAAAAAAAAAAAACAGAACCCATAAATTGAGAAGTAATTATGCCATTCCTTGCAATGTTCTTTTTTCTTATGATATATACCAAATGAGAACCTAGAAATGTTCTCTCCCTTCATTCAGTACAGCAAAGGAAACTCTGTGAGCTTGGAACATCTCTTTCCCTTGCTCGTGGCATCTCTGGACATTGAGATAATGATATCTGCTCGTTATCACGAATCCACTGTTTTGTCTTTTGGACTATCCTGAGACCTTTATACTCAGGCAAGTCAGCGTTATCTTACTCAAACTCGGCAGCTGAGAGCAGGCTCAGAAGATCAGTCAGTGGCCATGCTGGACATGCTGGAGTACACAGTGAAGAGCAGAGTCAGGCCATATGAGCAGTTGACAGAATCTATACTAAAGAAGGCGGTTTCTACTTTCCTTTAGAGACATGGTTGTGAGTCAGCAGGAGCTTTTGCTAATTTTCACTTCTTCCAGGCCACTCAGGGGGGTGAGAGCTGCAGAGGGAGGGCAGCCGAATTCCATACTGTCTACAGAATCTGCAGCCACATTCACACATTTTCCCAAACCCTAAGATGCTAAGTCTCATAGTTCTCTAAGAGGAGGAATGAATGGGCTAAATCTGCACTAAGTTAGCTGAGTTATTCTGTAAGGAAAAGTCTGTAAGGAAAAGGTTGTGCTGCCCACAGGCCCTGTATAATTTTTTTCTCTAAATGGAATCTGGTAAGTGGTAAGAGTTGAGTATCTGTATGAAAAGAAAACTAGAGAAATACTATAACGTTAAAAAAAAATTGAGTGGGGCATTTAAACATTTATTGATGCTATAGTACAGACAGTGGCTCTCCAAGCTGACAGATGGAGGATAAAGAAATACGCCCATCCGTTAGCAGTGCAAATCGAGAATGGTATCCTTTCCCAGCTGAGGTTTTTGCTCCCTCTCAGTAGTTTAAAGTGGCCAGTGACAAAGTGGTATGGAAACATTATTAGGTGAACCATGGGAAGAAATCACTCTAGTTTCTTCCTCCTGCCCTTACTTGAGCTGTATGCTATTTCAGGGGCTATGAGATCAGAGTGAAAATATATACAACCAGACAGCACTTTGGTCTTACCTGGGCAATCCAAGGCATATCAAGCCCAAGCCACAAAATACCCAAATAACTTTTTAATAAACTCTAAAAATAGATGAATTTTCTTCATAAAAATAGACCGAGGTCTGGAGTGCTCCTAATACATTGGTTTGGGTGTAAAATGTCCTTTCTCAGATAATAAGGACAGGAGCTAAGGTTTACTGGGCTAATGTGTACTAGTTGTTCAGGTTGGTGCTTTTAGACAGTGCTTAAAAAACAGCCTGTCTATAAGGTATAAAGTATAAGCCTACCTATAACGTCTTTCGTTTTTATGTGAGGAAACAGGTTCAGGCGGGTTGAATAATCTGAGGTCACGCATGGCAGTGGACATTAGGATTGCAATACTAAAACTAAAACTTGTTGGTTTGTTTCTAAAACACAAGATTTATTTTTAATGACATCATATTTCTATTTCATTGTCCAGAGATTGGATTTTTATTATAAAAGATTACCTATGAGCTTTAAAAAATATTTACTCTTTAATTATGTGTACATGTATGTCTGAGGATTTGCATATGCATAAGCAAAGGTGCTCATAGGATCCAGAAGGCATCAGATGCCCCAGAACTGGCACTACAGGGAGATGAGAGCCAACCTACACGGGTGCTGGGAATCAGGCTTGAGTCCTGTTTTGTTTGTTTCAGGTACAATCTCACTACACAGCCCTGGCTGGCCAGGACCTTGCTATAGAGCAGGCTGGCCTCAAATTCTCAGAACTCCACCTGTTTCTGCCTCCAGAGTGCTGCGATTAGAAGCATGGGCCACCGTGCCCAGCTACAGCATGTGCTCCTAGCCGCTAAACAATCTCTCCATCCTGTGGCTTCTTTAAAAACCTTTTAACTTATTCTTTCAAATTTCATACTTTTATACAATTTGATCATGACATTTCACCATCATCTCCTTCCTACTCTCTTGATGGTCTCATCTCATCAGCCTCCCAAGCAGCTGTGCGCTGCTGCTGTTGTTAATTTTATAATACCTGTTGCCCATATACCCATAGGTAACCTACTAGCCAACTCTCCAGGTTGGCTAGTTGGAGTGACTCTCTCTCCCCCAGCAGCCACCATCATCCATAGGCTTCTAAATCCACGAATCTCTGTAAGTAGTGGATTGCCTGAGAAGCTGTTTCATTGGCTTCTGTGCTTAGGCCTTTCCAATAATTTGACATTGCAACAAGACTACATGATGTCATTAATAAAGTTCACAATGGAGAACTGAGCAATCAACTTTTCAAAAAGACTGTAAAAACAATCCCATAATGTCTTAAGTGACTTTGCAGTTTTAAAGCAGAAGGTGTTCATAACTATCCTGAAGCACATGGCCTCACGTTAGACGTACCTTCTAGAAAAATGCATGACCTTTTTAATTTCCTTCCGTATTAAAAGTATGCTGGGTTTTTTATAATTTGGAAACGATAAGGTTTCCTTATCTTTGAGAACACAAAGACAGCACAGCTGGTTTTATTAAATCTGAGCTCGTGATCTGAAACGTGATTCTGTTTCCCAATGTAGTGTTCAGATTTGTTGGAATCCTCCTCCCCTTCGCTGGAAGGAAATCTTAGCGGGCCTTCAGCTTCTCCGCCGGCCCTGAGTTCAGGACATGGTCTCTGAGCACATTCATTTGGAAAGAGTCTCTTTTCAGCGACTGAGGTGCGAACACTAGTTAACAATCAAGGCTTTACGCTGCACGCTTTTCTCTCCCAGCACGGGCCTCTGTGAGCTGGGGACAGCAGCTGTTCCCCTTGCTCCCCCACCCCTTCTAGTTTAGGAAGGGACGGATGTAGGTTCTAGCCATTCTCTTGTTTCCCTTCCCTAGGTTCTGAGGGGACAGACTTGGGTTCTATCTATTCTCTCTTGATTACCCCCCACACACACATCATGGTTTCTTACTCTACCAAGTTTACAAGTAACAGAAAGCGAGAAAAAAATTACTTAATAGCACACAGAACATTCGGCTTTTGTTCTCTCTTCACATGGCAGATGTTAAACACTGGTCCTGAGAGTTTTGTGTGACACAACCACATTTCTACTTCTCGAGTCCTTGTTCAATGGCGTATCATATCACTCTTCAAGATGAACAAATCTTGTGATTTTCAGGGTGTCAGACAGTGTGCCAGGAGCTAGGGATATTTATATAGGCTTCTGCTGGCCCTAAATATGATGCAAAAGGACACATTAGAAAACATAATTTCAACTAACTAACTAAACTGACCTGAGTGTGTTATTGGAAGTTGATATAGGAGGAGGGAAGAGAGGAAAACTGGATTTAATTATGATTGTATTGAAATTGTCATGCTTAATTCCTTAATTTGCATAATGTACATTAATCAAGAAAAAATGTTTTAAAAGAATAAAGAACATTGAAAACATATTCAATGAAAAGATTCTCCTGGGTGTGGTGGAACATGCCTGTAATCCCAGCACTCTGGGAGGCAGCGGAGGTTGGTGGATCTCTGTGAAGTCGAACAAACAAACAAAAAAAGGCCACCTACTATTTAATTCTATTTGTATGAAATGTTCATAGAGGTAGAGAGTGGATGAGAGTTTTGTGGTATAAAATGGGGAAATGGGGGGGATACAAAGTGAATAAACTGTAATTAATAAAGATAAAAATAATTTAAAAAAATGGGGAAATGAAAACCCACTGGTTAACGCGTGCATGCCGTTTCTTTTAGGGATAATGACACTGTCCCAGAATATGATAATGGTGATATTTGGGCAAATAGTTAATATTTTAGGCTAATGTCATCTCAATAAAATAATCTTAGGAACAGAGAAAAATGAATTTTCATTCCATAATCACTCTCAACTCACGCTTTAACTTTTCAATTGCATTTTTGCCTAGTTTTATAAGGCAAATGCTTCTGTGACAAGCTTGGGGAGTTAAGTCCCAGTTGTTTGATGCATGTTACAACTTATATTAGCTGCTATATACTATGCACTTTGACCTTGTAAACAGAAAACTATCTTGAGCTTTTTTGTTTGTTTGTTTGGTTTGGTTTCAAGCTTTTTGCCTAATTCATTTTTGTTGTTTGTTTGTTTTTTGTTTGTTTGTTTTCTGCTTGGAGTGGAACTGCCAATGTAGACCAGGCTATAGCTTATACATATCTGCCTGCTTCTGCCTCCTGAGTGCTGGGATTAAAGGTGTAAGCCTGGCCCTGAGTCTTGAAATAAAAATGCCCACATGTTGTAGCTGAAGACAGAGTGGGTATGATTATCAAATTCTAATTCAGTTGAGTCTCAGAAGTAGATTCAAAGAAAGCATGGGAAGAGAAACTAAAGGGGCCTGGCATATAAAGTAGTTAGGTTATCTCTTGAACTTTGAACTTCCACATCACAGTATGAATTGGTTCAAAGATAAGAAATAGAATAAATTCTCTCTTGAAGACAAGACTGCATCCCTACTCTCCTAGAGGCACACACAGCTGCGATCATGGCATTTGACGGCACCTGGAAAGTAGACCGCAATGACAACTACGACAAGTTCATGGAGAAGATGGGTAAGGACTGTCTTCCTTCGCATTTGCTCTCTCTCCTGTCTTTGTGGTTAGGGAATGACTGGGGACCTGGCAAGGATCCAGGTGTGTTTGTTCAGAGCCAGGAAATCCATATTTGCACTTCTTGCTTTAGGAAGAATAACTAGTCTCCTTAAGACAAGTGCTGCTCTCTGAAACACACCAAAGAGTCGCCTGTGTTTTCTCCCTTGCCTGGTAATTGCACCTGTGTAAATGAAAACTGACATGTTTGTGTTCATTCAAAGAAAGAAAACTGTGAGTTATGATAATTTCCAGAGCTTTAAAAAACACTGTATTATAGGGGATAAAAAAAATGAAAGCATGGACCTTTTAATAAAGCAAGAAAAGGATTTTACCAAAACTCAGCTTGAATAGATTATATGTAATTCTCTTCTCTGAATTATCTAACTTTAGGAATAACCACAAAAAGCTGTGTATTCTTTGTGGAAGTGTAATTTAACTATATTATAAATGTCTGCTAATATTCTGGCAACTTACTGGGCAAAAACTATGCATCATTTCCCAAAAATAAAGCCTGGGTAAATGATCCTTTATAATTTATAAATCCCTATATACTTTACGGATCCTAAATTTAAGTTTATGAAATTTGTATGTTTATATTATAATGAATTTAATCATAATATTTTGAGTTTTCAGGCTTAGGTCAATCAGAAATGCCACAAAAAGTAAATATAAGTATGAAGAAAGCAAACCATGGTGGTATATGCCTGTGATCTTGACACAGAGTGTTAAGTGAAATGGGAGGGTTGTGAGTTACAGACTAGCTTGGGCCTGCCTGGGTTATGTACCAAGATCCAGTTTCAAGGAACAACAGCAAAATAAAGAAATGCAATTTCGAAAGCAGTGTTGGAAATGAATAAATATCCAGAACCAAGCTTGTGTTTCTTTTTTTAATATATGAATATATGTTTTAATACTTCATTTGACATTGCTGAAATTTGACTGAACATTGCAGCAAAATGTTTGTTAATTTTGTTAAAATTAGCCAGGGTTTGGGGGCTACATTTTGTGGCTTTGTTTACACTTTCTGACTTGGGAAAAGCAGCATGAACCAGTTTTCTGGATCTGCCAGAGCTTCTTCCTTTTCCTCGAGAAGCATCTCAGTGTTATGATACACAATACTATTTGCTCTGTCATCTCCACCCACAACATAAAGATAAGCGAACCACAGCAGGACTTAGAAAGAGGAACACTTTCCATGGCATTCTGATTTCATGTTCCTTCCAATCTCTCCCCTTTTACAGGCATTAACGTGGTGAAAAGGAAGCTTGCAGCACATGACAATTTGAAACTGACCATCACACAGGAAGGAAATAAATTCACAGTCAAAGAATCAAGCACCTTTCGAACAATTGAGATTGTGTTTGAACTCGGGGTCAACTTTACCTATAGTCTAGCAGATGGAACGGAACTCAGTGTAAGACATATTTTATAGCAGTGCATTCCTGATTTTTTTTTTCTTTACCAATATGAAGTAGTTTATCTCATGGAATGGTGCAACAAATGAAAATCTTCTTCATTTATTGACAAGGCCAATGAAGTCTGGTCATATATGATACACATTGGCAAAATGTTCTAATATAACATATTATTATGATATGCATCTGTGAAAAAGCTACACTGAAGATTAAGACTTAGAATAATCCTCTTAGATTGCCTGGGTATAGGGATAGTCACAAGGAAATGTAAAGTTCTGTATTTTCAGCTCTACATGCTAAGAGACCATAAAGCTGGGGAATGTAACTGAATCAGGAGACTGGAGCAAGCACAAAACCCTGGGTTATATTTCCAGCACTGTATAAAAACTGAGCCAAGCACACACAGGCCTGCAATGTCAGTACTTGGGAACTGGAGTCAGGAGGATCATAAAGTCAAGCTTATCCTCCGATACAGAATAAGTTTGAGGCCAGCTTGGGCTACATGAGATTTCATCTAAAAAAAAAAAAAAACATTGATTAAGAATATTAATGAATGGTTGAGTAGCCATTAGGTGACATTATTGAGAATGTCCCTTTCAATGTATAAGATTAAAAAAAAAATTGGGGAAGCACACTTCTCAACTAATTTTTAAAAAGTTTTTTAGCCTTGGAGCTTTTCTAGTCAAATATATTTGTAGTGAGGTGTGTGTGTGTGTGCGAGTGTGTGTGTGGCAGGTGTGTGTGTGGTGGATGCACATGCCCATCTACACAGGGAGAAGCCAGAAGAGGTCATCAGGTGCCCCGCTCCACATCTTATTCCTCGAGGCAGGGTATCTCACTGAAGCTGGTGGCCAGAAAGCCCCTCTGATCCTCCTATTGGTTCCCTACAGCACTGGTGTCAGGCGTATGTGACCATAGCTGGCTTCTTATGTGGATCCCAGGGATCTGAGTTCAGGTCCAACTGCTTGTGCAGCAAGCTCTCTTACCAGCTGAGCCACCTCTTCAGCCCGGCAACAACAGTGTAACTGCTGAATATTTTATCTCTATGATAGTCACGACTCATCTGCACTGCAATTCAGCACATAGCAGCTCTCCAGGGAGTGGCGCTTAACAGTGGCCAACCCAGCCTGGACTCCCACAGTTCATGTCCAGGGCTCTCTCTGACTTTTGAGGCATTGCTCTGCCAGTGCAGGCTCTGTCCTTGTAAACGGAGGTAGCGTATTACTTCAAACCGTCTGTAGGGGTCGCCGTGAGTAACTATGGATCTGTAAAACTCAAAGTCAGGTGAGATGCATGTAAGACCTTAACAAATGCTCCCCTATTACTGTGATGCAGGGGACCTGGAACATGGAGGGGAATAAACTTGTTGGAAAATTCACACGTGTAGACAATGGGAAGGAGCTGCTTGCTGTCCGAGAAGTTTCTGGTGGTGAACTAATCAATGTAAGTTGTAAGAAAGATTAATAACTACATTCCAAAGGCAAAAGTGATTATGAACAAGAATTTCATTCATGTCATATATATGTATATATATTAAGTATATATACATGATATATATCATATATACATGTCATATATACGTCATTATTTATTGAGAGCAATTTATAAAAATACATACATCAATTCCCATTTTAACAAAAACATAATGCCTACAACTCCAAATGTAATTTTAATGGTTCTATCCTATATCTTCATAAAATGCTGCTTATCAAGTATAAGAAAATGCTAGGACAGGCTCTAACATTACTATTTTTCTTAATTTGCGATTTTATCTTAATGACTCCTTTTTTATGTTTGCTAACATCTTTCAGACCTACATATATGAAGGAGTTGAAGCAAAGCGTTTCTTTAAGAAGGAGTAAGAAAGCTTGGAGCCCAGAGCATAACTGAAGAGCTAAACTCATGTCGGATTTCTGTCTCCATCGTGCTAACGCCAGGGCTGATTCATCCTTTTATGAGCACTGGTATATTTCTAGTGTTGTCAAAGCCATAGAGGTAAAAGCTAATTAGGATTTCATTTGTTTTATGTTTCTTAGCTGGTATTTTAAAGGAAAATAAATATTGTTCTCATATTGCTTTGTAAGTAGTTTTTTCCTCCCTTTTGGTTTTTCGAGACAGGATTTCTCGGCTGTCCTGGAACTTGCTCTGTAGACCAGGCTGGCCTCGAACTCACAGAGATCTGCCTGCCTGTGCCTCCTGAGAATGCTGGGATTAAAGGCATGAGTAACCACCTCCCAGCAGTGTTTAGTTTTTTTAAAAAAAGCTATGTGGCACATGCACTGATGACTGATTTTTTTTTTAATACTTGTATGTGTGTGTACTGAATTATGACTTTTGTGAAGATTTTTGAATTGATGCATTCCACAAAATACATGATAAAATCATGTGTCCTTTTCTTGTACAGAAAATGGACCAAAATGTATATTGCAAACCTTCCTTTGAGTAGATGAAAAAACTCTTAAATTCTGTCTCCACGGGTCAGTGTGCGCACGTGTGCGCGCGTGTGTGTGTGTGTGTGTGTGTGTGTGTAAGCGTCAACATGATGGATGCAAACTCTTCGTTCTGGTACAGTCTTAGGCACAACTAGTGTGAACTTGAAAAATCTACTTCATCTGTTTGGAATGTAGTTCAGGCATCTTTAAAATAAGGTAATTAGACTGGATTTTTAAACTTCTTTCATAATGTAAAACATTTTATATTATGCAATATAGTATATATTATCCTGTCTGAATAACAGGCAGTAACTCTCCCTTCTTAAGCAGCCATTTGGGACTATGCCAGGGGGAGGGAATAATGGGATGAGAGCATGAAGTGGGGAGAGAGAAATATCACTTAACGCTGGTTTCATGAGCTCACAACCTGTTTCGACTCAGAAAGGCCCTGTGTTTGTTTTAATGCCCTGTGGTTACTTTTTTAAGATTCTCAGTAACAAAGAGCCCTTGTATTTTCTTTTTCTTCCTTCCTTTCATTGTGTGTGTATATGTTTATGTATGTAATGTATAGAAGTTCTTGTGCATTTGTGTGCCTGGATATGTATGGAGCCCAGAAGTTGATATGGGGCATCTTTCTCTAATGTTCTTCACCATGTTTTGAGGGACAGGTCTCTAACTGAACCAATTAGTGACAGGAATGTCAGAAAACGCTGCAGACCCTGCTATATCTACTGTCCTCTAGGCACTGGGGTTACAAAGGCACCCCACTATGTTCAGATTTTTTGTGGGTACTAAGGAGGGACCATAACTCAGGCCCCCATGTTTGTTCGGCAAGCATTCTACCCACTGAGCCACATCCTCAGCTCCCTGTGTATTTATACAGGCCCTGCAAAATCCTTCACTAGTCCCATCCCTACAAGCTGACTGTTCATGAGTACAAAAGGTTTTCAAAAGAATAACTAGACAATGCCAGCAAGACATTCATGAGCACTTGAGGACCAAAGTGTGTAGGTAAGGCAGTTGCATGATATAGAATGGCAGCTAGAGAAGAGAGGCAGGATGGGTCCTTACCCTGTTGGCACTTGCTTTGATTTTGGTATAGTAGTGCCACCTACTGGGCATGGACACAGACTCTTTTCATTTGTGTTTTGGTGTCTGCTGTTGTTTTAAAGTTTAAAATGGTATTGAATGCTTATGTGGCTCCAAATTCTATACAAACAAAACCCCAAACAAAGGCTCATTTTTCTTTCTGCAATTTCCTAAAGCTGTTTCCTTATACTAAATGGAACACTATTGACAGTTTGTTCAGGGTTACTTTAGTTCTAAATCAGAACACCTAAAGTAGCATTACCATCTTCAAAATGGGTAGTGGCCATGTTTGCTGATATGCAGGATTGTGTACCTCTACTTTGCTCGAGGCCAGTGGCCAACACTGAGGCCACCGACACCAATGACTTTATTGGGGAGCTGCATGGAAAGGAAGGGTAAGTAAGATAATGACAGCTGAGAACTATCAGGAGGCTTGGAGCCAATGATCAGATTGGTTGGATAAGAAACTGTTTCAGAGGATGTCTCAGGTCACTTGTCCCCACTGAAGAGTCTGTTAGAATACAGGGTTGCAGAATCCCCCTTGTATACAATCCAGATTACCAAAAATTAAAGAAAGTATTTAAAATTTCAATCTGGTAACCAGCGGTTAGGACTGTAAGAAGGTGTAATATTAGTAGAAATCAGAAGGGAAAGGTCTGAGCTCTCCCCAAATGTCAGCACACTTTTAAGGCCATCTCCTCAAGTCTTATTTCCAAACAATTAACACACACACACACACACACACACACACAGATCCACTTGCAAAGTCCCTGAGACAAAGAACAACCCTACTCATGAACTTAGACAAACAATACTTTAGGTAAAGGAGCACATGATTGATGCCAATTCTTTGCCTCACATCTAGGTAAGGTAACAATAGTGTTTTGAAAAAAGGATGTCAAAGGGCATAAACATGACACATCTCTTTAATAAATTATTTCAGTAGAGTGAGCACAGTTCCACACTCCGTTCCAGAAACATGTCTGTCCTGTGTGCTCCACAGCAGAGCCTTTCGCTTCTTTTTTCCTGTTCACTTTTTAGTTAATTTTTCATATATTTTGTTCACGTTTTTGTCCTCTCCCAGATCCTCCTCACCTCCCTACCCACACAACTTTCTCTTAAAAAAAAATAACAAAGATAAAAAACCCTCCAATCCCCCCACTCCAAATCAAAACAAACGATCCACGAAAACATTTTCAATGTGAAAACAAAGCAAAAAGTAAACACACACACACACACACACACACACACACACACACACGCACAAGTGCCCATAAAGTTTGTGTTAGACATCTACTCCTGGGTATAAGGCCTGCCTTGGCGTGTGACTGATTATAACCAGTGAAAGTCCCATTGGAGAAAATGGATTTTTCCCTTTGCCAGTGAGTACAAATTATCGTCTTGGTTATGGGTGGGACCCATGTCCACTCTTCCTCTCAGTTCTGGGACCTCTCTGACTTGAACTAATGGAAGTCTTCCGCATGCTGCCATAATCTGTGTATCAGTCCTATTGTGTCTGAATTTTTTCACTTTTTTTGGTTTTTGTTTTTCTCCCAAGTGTGGCCTGAAAATTCTTTTTTTTTTTTCTTTTATTAGTTCCTTGAGAATTTTGTACAATTACTTTTGATCAGCCCTACCCAACTTCTCCCACATCCAGCCTCTTCCCTACCTACCCAATTTGTGTCCTCCTAAAAACAAAAACAAGCTGGGCAGTGGTGGAACACGCCTTTAATCCCAAGGAAGTAGAGGCAGGTAGATCTCTGAGTTCATGGCCAGCCTGGTCTACAAAGCTGAGTTTCAGTATGGCCAGGACTATACAGAGAAGCCTTGTCTTGAAAAAACAAACAAACAAACAAACAAACAAACAAACAAACAGCAGAACAAAACCAAAAAAGAACACAGAGTCCAGTTTGTTCTATCCATATATTCTTGAATGTCTGTCTATCCTTCCACTGGAAGACGGCTGACTTGCAAGTGCTAATGTTCTTAAAGAAAAGGACTTACCCCTCTCCAGTATCCATCAGTTGCCAATAGCTTCTTAGCTAGAGATGGGACTTCATGTTCACCTCCCTCTCCATGCTGGGAATTGTTCTAACCCATCACATAAGATAAAATAAAATTTTTTTAAAAAGAACTGAAGATACTTGTTTGTTTCATAGAGCTTATTCTATTATATACCATTACAATTCCCATCTTTCATTGACAGTATTAGTTGAGCTATTTATATTCATAGAGTCAGTGTAACCTTAGGATAGTTTCAAAACTGCCAGAGCCCATGACTCCAAACCCTGAGCTCTTACTGTCATAACCCTCTAAGCGATGTCATACAGCACAGACTGAGAACAGCTCATTCCCTTACTTTTAGATTCTTGTTCCAATGTCATCTACTTGGTACCATTTCACCTTTTGAATCTTGTCTCAAAAACAAACAGCCCTACTGCTCACATGGCACAGAGTCACAGATTAATGCTGCTCTCAATCCTTATCAGAAAAGTTTACAGTAGATACTGATTAACAAAGAGGCCAAGGTGGAGAGAGTAAGGGCCTGCTGAATGCTCAGCCCTCAATGAAACACCTCTGCTGCATCCTCTTGCTGAAGAGTGGGAAAGCTAGAAAGATATGGGGTCTTGTGAGGGAGCATGGGACTAGAAGGGCTTATGGTCCTCCACCTCACAAAACCCCATATCTTCCTAGCTTTCCCACTCTAATTGTTTCAGCACCTGAAAACTTCACCTCTTAAAAGAATCCCATTAAGACAAAAAGATCACAGCGAATGGCCTCCTGAGAGTCTCAGTTAATAAAGCACCTGAGATTGCAAAAACAAAAACAAAACAGGAAAGGGTGTTAAAAAGCTATGCAAGTCTCACAGTCTGAGTTCAATTTCTGGAACCCATGGAGGGAGGAAAAAACCACTTCTTCAAAGCTGGCCTCTGATCTCTACACATGTACCTTGGCATGTAAGCATGTGGCACATACACAAAATCATCACCATCATCAATAATCCCTGAGACTGGATAATACCCATTTCAGTGTGGTAGAAGCACTCAGTACATATGTTATGTACTGTTTTCAAACGCACAGTTTAGTAGTACCTAAAATACTCAAATTACGAGGAAACAAATCTCCTTCACATTTTCATATTGCACAACTATGAACTCTGAACCCATTACTCAGGCAAGATCTCTGTCATCCTTCTTACTGTTTCTGTGAAGTGACTCATTTAGATACTTCAAGTAAGTGAGATTATGAAGCGCTTCTCTTTCGCCACTGGCTTATTTTACCCGGCATAATGTCTCATAATGTCAATCCAAGCTGTAATGTGAGGGGATATCCTTCAAGGCTGGTCTCCACGCTATATTAGTATTGTTACACATTTTGTGTGTTCATTCATCTGTTGCTGGACAATAGATTATTGTGAACAAAGCTTCTATTAAATATGATGGTCAAGTGCCTATGCTATTCTTGTGATATTACCTAACTTTGAGAGTACTGTTTTGACAGAATGTATCAGAAAGGGTTCCTCACTGCTATTTCTTTTTTAAAAAGAGCTTGAAAAAGATTGGCATATATCTTTAAGTGTTTAGTAGTGGGGCTGGGAAGGCAGTGCACTTGCTTCTTAGAAAGCTTGCCTAACATTTAGAAGATGTTGGCTTCAGTTCCCAGTATTGCATGAAAACAGGTACAGGGTCAAACTTGAAATTCCAGCTCTCAGGAGGTAGAAGCAGGAGGATTAGAAGTTGAAGAGCCATCTTTGGTCACAGAGCAAGTCAGAAGCTAGTCTGGGATATACAAAACCCTGCTTGGAAAAAAAAAAAAAAGCTTAGTAAAATTCACCAAAGAAATGTTTTGATTGTTGATTCAATCACTACTTCTAATTGGTCAACAGGGATTCCTACTTCTTCAGTCAGTTGAGTGATTTTCCTCACCTGAATATGTGTGATCTAACTTGTTGGTAAACAGAACATTCTCTTACAATCCTCCATTTCTATGAGACTGGTAGCAACATCATCGCTACTTTTGGTTGGCATCATTTTTATCTGGTTCTTTTCAATTTCTTTTTCCTCGATTTATATAAAGGGTCGTCAGTCTCTTGATCTTTTCAAAGAACCAGCTTTGAAAAGTTTCATTGATTCCCTCTTGTTGTTCTACTCACGGTTTCCTTTACCTCTGCTCAGCCCTTGCAACAGCCTTTGGTTCCCCTCAAAGCATAAAGACAGGCATCAACCTGAGGCTTTTCTTTAATTATATATAGACAGCCATTTCCTCCACAGCACTGTTCTTACTGCAGTCCATCTAGTCTACCTTAAATCATATTTTCAGTTTATTTGTAGTCTCCACATGCTAAGTTCTTTCAAATTAAAAATAATATGTATTATTGTTGTTGTGTATGATGCGCACATGTGGAGGCCAGAGGACAGTATTTAGAAGTTGGCTCTCTTTCTACTGTCTGTAACTCAGGTAGTCAGGCTCCCTTGGCTTGAAAATGCTTTCACCTGCTGAGCCACCCACCTTGTGACTTTTTCTTATTTTATTTTTGACACACTGGTTGCTTACGAGGATGCCAGATTTTCATGTAATTGTTAATTTTTCAGTTTTCCTTCTGTTGCTGACTTTTGATTTCATTTGATAGTGGTTGTGTTGGATTTCAATCTAATTAACGTCTTGTGCAGATACAGGATGTACCTTACAGGACAGTTGATGTGGACTTGAGAAGCAAGTGCTGTTATGTGACAACTTTCCCATGTCTCTTTGGCTCCTTCACGGTAGCATTTGTTCAGACACCTGCCCAAATCCCCACCCTCTGCTTTTCTGACTAAATATTCTATCTAGTAAAAGTTGCTTAACGAAGTCCTGGGAAGTTTTTGCCAAAGTGAATTGCAGTGAGGGAAACTATGACGCACTTGAACTAGTCCTCAGAAGATGTACAGGAGTTAGACAGGTAGTGGGAATCACTGCTGTTGAAAGGAAAGGGATGCACTAAACTGAAGACAGCTGACTAAAGCAAAGGCACCAGGGTGGATGCGTAGGGTGGAGCAGATTAATAACTGGGTATAGGGATGGGTGCTGTTTCAGAGGAAGAAGATAAGAGAGAAGCTGCAATTTACACATGATGATTATGCTGCCTGCTCTCAGACTAAGAAAACTTATCCCCAATACATGAACTAATAATGATGATAAAATAATGAAAAGAATTGCCAAAATACAGATAAATAACTGTGCCAATCAATGGGGTTATTGGTGGGACAGGTAGTAATGTGATGGTTTGAATAGGAATGGCCTTCATATGTTAATATGTTTGAATACTTTGTTACTAGGAAATGGTACTATTTGAGAAGGATTAGGCCTAGCTGGAGGAAATGAGTCTCTGGGGGTGGACTTTGAGGTTTCAAAAACCTAGCAAGGCCCAGCCTCTCTCTCCCTTTCTGGCTCCCCATCACTCCTTCCCCCTCTCCTTCTCTTCCTCTCCTTTGTAGAGAGCAGGAGTACTCACAGAAAAGCACTGGAGAAACCAGAAATTGTAATCACACAGGGTTGTGTCCTCAGTGGAGAAAATGTACATCTTTTTCCAGAAGGCTGGGAATGGATGTTGTTAATGACTTGGTGACCTTTGCTATCTTCAGGATCAGGTCTCAACAAAATCATCCAGGATGTTATCTCAGACTCTCCTTCCCTAGACCTTTAGCTTTATTTCTTGGTCAATAGAATCTACCCTTAGGGGAAATGTCACATGTATTTTATAGGCTGCTGACATCTATGCTAACTCAGTCAGAGTCCATAGCAGACCCTATGCCCATAAGTATAGGACCCATCTTCCTGGTAGAAGACCTCACAAGCACTTTGCAAAGGAGTTTCCACGTAGTCATGCCTTACGCTTTACTGTGTACATGGTATTGGGATAATTATTACGAGAAAACCTTTTTTTCCCCTAAAAATGTACTGTACTTAAACACGTCTAAAATAAACTGCCTGGCATCAGATTGTAGAAGTTTGAGCCAGTCCGGCAAACTAAGACATGTTGAACAACGTTTTCTTTTCCCCTCATGCATTTTTTTTTTCTATGCTGGCAATAGAATTTGTATAATCTCTCTCTCCATCAGGATGTAGCGCTCAGCCACTGCTCCATGGTGTGCCGCCATGCTCCCCACCACAATGGTAAAGGACTATAAGCCTCTAAAACTGTGAGCAAGTCCCCAGTTAAACTGCTTTCTCTTATAAGAGTTGCTGCGATCATGATGTCTCTTCACAGAAATAAAATGGTGACTAAGAAAGGTACCAAATCTGAAAAGAAGGAAAAGATAAAAGACCAGAGGAGATTAATTATGCCATATCAGGAAGACAGCTATGTTTGATTGTAGCAGCAGTGAAACAATTCAACATACGGTATATATTTTTCCCTTGAATGTATAGGTCCTAAGGCTCCAGGGGGCTTGGGAAATACAGAACTCATATATGACAATATACCTTGATTTCAGTGCATCATCATTATTATTATTTGCATCTCTGTGTGCACGCACATGCATGGCCATGCTCCTGCATAAACACAATGGGGAACTTGTGGGAGTCAGGTCTTTCCTTACACCATGTGAGTCATAGGGACTGAATGCAAGTCACCACTCTTGGCAGCAAATGCCTTTACTAGCTAAGCCATGTTGCCATTCCTACTTTTTCTTTTCTTTTTTTTAAATTCTTTATTAATTACACTTCTTTTTTTTTTAAATTAAGCTTTTAACCAACTGGTATAGAAAATTCCTTCCACGACATACTTTGCATTCATTTCTATTATGAAGAGTAACCAAGAGCCAACACACCTAAGTCTGAAGTAGTGAGGTATCCTTCAACTGAATTTAATGTAAACGGCTCTCTCTATTAGCATTAATTACTATCCCATGGATGTCACTCATTCAGTGCCCAGGATGTTTGAAAAGAATATCCTTCCTGCCTGGATAGAGCAAGAAGAACAGCACCTCCACAGGCAATGGAGCTCAACTCAATGCCAGGGATGCTTGTAAACATTTCAAAAAATTTTCACCTTATGTCAGGCAACTTCCATCTTATTAATTTCAAGTTTTATCAGTCCTATGTCAATAATCAGAAAAAGCTGGTTTTACCTTGCCAGGGACATGTGATCTACTTCTGGAAGAATCAGCAGTTTACTTATGTTTCTTAACTTTCATAAGCACTCAATATCAATTAAACACAAAGAACTTCTAACCCGTTAACAGCAGATGCTCTTTTTAAATTTTTTTTTTTTCTGTTTTTTTTCGAGACAGGATTTCTCTGTGCAGCCTTGGCTGTCCTGGACTTTGTAGACCAGGCTGGCCTCAAACTTACATAGATCTGCCTGCCTCTGCCTCTGCCTCCTTGAGTGCTGGGATTACAGGCATGTGTCACTGAGCCTGGCAATAGCAGATAATCTTGTGTATAGCACAATCTAAGTAATCTCTAATTCTCATAATTTACAAGGCAAAAGATACAGTATTTTTCTTTATAGTTGTGTGCTGTCTTCCTTTGTATGACGCAGTGGTGAGCTGAGGCCCAGCTAGCTAGCTGTACAATAACAGCATTAAGATAGTGAATTTGAAGTTCTCTTTATGGCTACTTTAGTAACTTTAGATAATTTACTCTTTTTGCCCAATTTTCTAAATATGTAAATGACAGACCAAAGAATTAAAAATTAGTGGGTATTGTTTTAAAGTTTAAAGCACAAGCCTGAATGAAGGAGAGCCAGGTGGAGACATGTCCAGCCACCTTCGGGGAAGAAATAGCCTTACTGCATTCTTTTCCTGCCCACTAGAGATACAGTTGCTAGGAAACCAGCCCCTCTCCCCTAGGGCAGCCAAACAAGGGAAGCCAGACCATTAATGGTTTGGAGACCTTCGTATAGCCAATCAGTTCAAAATGCAGCATCCCCTTTTGTGTTTCGACCAATAGATGCTTGCCAGGCAGGAATCCCCCTGCTGTGGGCATGCTGGAAGAGGCTGGACTCTTTAAATCACCCAACTAACCTGAGCACGAGGCTCTTGGCTCTTACCACTTCTGTGGTGAGGGTGTGTGAGCCCAAGATGTAGCTGGTAATAAAAAGATCCTCATGTGTTTTGCAATGGATGACTCCTGGTGGTGGTCTTTTGGGGTCAGGAGAATGGGGCACAACATTAAGTGATCCTGTGAAATAGCTTGAGATCACATCCTTGACTGCACCCATCCTGTGGAAGAGGGAATCATGGATGCTGCCAATTTTGAGCAGTTCCTCCAGGAGAGAATCAAGGTGAACAGGAAAGTTGTGAATCTTGGCAGAGGGGTTGTGACCATCGAACAGAGCAAGAGCATGGTCACTGTCACTTCTGAGGTGACTTTCTCCAAAAGGTATTTGAAACAGCTCACCAAAAAGTATGTGAAGAAGAACAGTCTCACTGGGTGTTGTCTCCGACAGCAAAGAGAGTTATGAGTTGCGTTACTTCGAGATTAATCAGGATGAGGAGGAAGATTAAGACCCGTTGGTCTGTAATGTCTTGCATTAGTTCATAAATAAAATTTAGGGCCAACTACAACAAAAAAAAGAATACTTGAAATGTAAGAGTTTAGCGGTATCTGTCAGTCATTTTCCATTAGTATTCTTGCTGGGGCCATAACCAACCTCTGTATTGTCTATGTAAAAATTACAGTTCTCGTCTTAACGGGAAAAAGACAGTTTTTTTCTGGAGCCACTTTGAATGGCCATGGTCTGGAAACACAGATTTAGGTTACCGTCAACTGCATATTCCAACGTGGAAGCGATTTCATTAAGTTTTTAATCGTTTTACCAAACAAAGTCATAAACCACGTTTACGGAAGGCTACGACTTTGGAATCGAGGGCTGGCGGTTCCTGAAGCTCAGGCATTACCTGAGGGAAGAGAGGTCGTGACATCGCTTGGCAGACACCACGAAAACCACCTACGCGCTGCGTGTGGCCCGTGGGGCCACGCGAGGCGGCGCACCTCCACCCAGGAGTTCGGGGAAGTCGAACGGGGAGGCGAGGGCGGGGCACAGGGCACGTGCGCGACGTTCCCGGGACCAGCCCGGGGAGGCTGCGCGTTCCCGGGGAAGCGGAGCGAGGCGCGCGCGCGCGAGGTCCTAGAAGGCCAGGGCGCCTGCGCGTGGTCGGCGAGGCGGGCAGGGCGCCTGCGTGCCGCCGGGGAAAGGGGCGGAGCCCCGCGGCGGTGGGCGGGGCCGGCCGGAGTTGGTTGCTAGGCTCGGGGGAGCGGCGGCGTTAGGGTTCAGGCGTGGTCTGGTTCCGCCATAGCCCGAGTGCGGAGCCCAGCGGCTCTCAGGTGCGCGCTGCTGCAGCGAGGCGGAGATGGACGTGAGCCAGGCGGCGTCGGGGTCCGACGGCGCCCGGGAGCGGAGGGGCTCGAGGGGAGCTGGGAGGAAGCAGAGCCAAGATGAGCGACCGCAGTCCGGGACGAACGGGCTTCCGAAGCACTCCTACTGGCTGGATCTCTGGCTCTTCATTCTCTTCGACCTGGTGTTGTTCCTCATCGTGTACCTCTTGCCCTGGTGAGTGTCTCGAGTGCTCACGGGGTGGGCGACTGCTCAAGGTTTCTCGGGGAGGCGGCCGAGTTGGGTGAAAGAGCCAAAATGGACTTCCCTGTCACTGCACTGTCAAGAGGGGTGTGGAAGAAACTTGGCTTCTCGTTTTTGCTGTGTCTTGAGTTCCTGCACCCCCAGGAAGGAACTGAAGTTAACTTTTATAAACTTTTATCTATAATTAGAATCCACAGTAAGTAAATAGGAGCGTGTGGCAGATAACGTGTGACTATATCTAAAAGTGATTTGGGCATTAGGCACGGGCTTAAAGTATGTTTAGCAAAAAGTAGGCCATAAACTTAACATGTCCCAACGTTGTCATACAGCCTATGCAGATATGTTTATTATCGTCGGCTCATGTTTTCGATGTTGTAGCAAATTAGGAGGCAGAGAAAGGGTTGGATGGGGAGGATGATAGGATGCTGAAAGGATAAGAATTTTTTATTTTATTTATTTTATTTTATAAAATCATTTGTTAAGCCATTTTGGTAGATAGATGTTTCAAGAACAGCGATTTATTATTTATTTTCTTTCAATGTTCACATTTTCACCTCTGGGCAAAAAATTCACGACTTAATAATCTAGGCCTTCTGTTTTTCCTTATCAATGTAAGTTATGCAGGGAGTAGAGAATGACTAGCACTGTAGATGTTCAGGTTCTCACTAAATGTCAAAATCAGCAGAAAGGAAACAAGTGTTTGGTTTTTACAGACTGGTTTGCTGCGAGTCAAGAATGTGGCTTCTGGAGTGAATCCTGAAACACCTCTGCAGACTTCTTGAATAAAGAGGACTTCCAGCGGCTGAATTCCAGACCTCTAACCTTTCCTTAGGCCCTTGACCTCCCCCAAATAGTACCATGTGTTTCAAACCTGTTTATAATGGTTGAATTAATGATTGTAGCTATCTGAAATATATATAACATATATTTTAATAATGTCTGTAACTTAAATACTTAAGGGAAATTAATGTAGAAGTTACTCACCCAACAGGTAGTGGGCCCCTTACTATTAGCCAGGCTTCATTTTGTACAAAGTGGTGAAAATCAGCCAAAAAACCGTTATCTTTGTGAAGCTTACTTTCTTGAATATTTTTGTTTTAAAAATATGCTATTTTAAAATATTTATCATCTATGGTTGGAGAAAGTAGCAGTTACTCAGAAAGGCCCCAGTCCCAAAGCAGCCACTATAAGCTCTTTGGAATCCATTCCTTTTCATCATAAGACCTGGGTGATTAGAAATTGGCTACTGTTGGTTTTAGTGCCATTCCCTGCATGTGAACTGCCTGAGTATCCAGGCCTGGGGTAAAGTCACAACATTTGGTAAACTGTTAACAGTTATGTCCTCAGGATATTGTTGCATTTGCCTGGATACTTTTCTTGCAAAGAGTTACTGAAGCGTGTGTACTAGAGGGCTGGGGTGAGACTGAGGTTACCACACTCTGGGATCCAATTTGTACTGCTTACTAATTTTCTCTAATAAACGTTTATTTATAACACTGAATTTAATTTGATTGTACTGGGTTTCCTGGTGGTAGAGTGGGAAGGTTAATAGCTTGCCATTAGTTCACACATGCATTTTATTCTCTTGAGCCCCAAGCCAGCTTTTTACAACTATCAGCTTGGAGATCGTATGATGATGAATTTTTGAGTCACTTTGGGCTAAGGGATCCACGACAGATGGCAAAACATCATTCCTGTGTATGTCTGTGTTTTGGGAAGAAAAGCTAATATGCTGGAAAATAGTAAAGGTTACATCCCTGATGGAGGGTGAAAATAGAAGGCAGATTTTCTTTGCCAGCCCATCTATTTGTGTGGATACCATCCTGATGAATGAAGGCTGTGCTGAGTTATTCTGGGCTCAGAACAAAACAGTAGCATCTTCTGGACAAGCTGGCTTTAGAGCATAGCTTTTGTCTCCAAGCAGCACTGGTCTTCACTCTGTGTTAGTCAAGATGGGCCCCATCTGGGACTGCTCAGGGTACCCTGACATTGAACCACTGCCTTGATGCCTCTGCAGAATACCTCCTCCCCTTAAAGGAGCTCCATATGAAAGCCTTTCACTTTACTGTCATGTCTACTGTAGCTGTACAATTGTACTTAATAAAGTCTCTAATCCCGCCTTTTTCTTGACCTTTTTTCCCCTATTGGCCAGGTTACCAGCCTTTCAGTTGTTCCCAGTACTTCTAGTTCTTCCGGTTCTCAGACTGGCCATTCTCCCTGGTTCTCTGTCCCTCAGTTTGGCTAGAACTCAAGCTTTCCTAGGCTTTAAGCCTACATGAGATTCCTGAGCCTCAATTATGTAAGATAATCCCTCGTGCTTTTGCGCTAAATTATCCATCCATCCATCCATCCATCCATCCATCCATCTACCTACCTTCCTACCGTGCCCTTTCAAGAACTCTGCCACAGTAATAGATAGCTGTAATTGGCACATAAGAACACAAAGGCTGCATTGAGGATTTTTTTTTTTTGTAAACTATGATGCTCATACTTTGAAAATTACTAAAAACATCAAAATGGAACTCTAAGGAAAGCTGCAGATTTGTTCCTATCAATGACAGCAGGAGTGACCTGTTAAATTCCTTTGTGGCTTCACACTTGGCCTTTAAATGTGAAGTAGTAGCTTCTGAGAGTTGCACTTGAATTGGCTCAGGACTTGGAAGAAGTTTTTAGGGAGACATTAACTGCAAGTTACAGGGTGTAAACAGCTCCAAATACCAGGCCATAAACACAAGCCACATTTGGAAGTCACTTTTGATGAGGGTGAACTGTGACAGGGTAGAGCGTGGGCATCAGGCCAAACATTTTCCATAAGGCTTCTTAGTCAAGAATGGATTTTTCTTTTGTTTTTACATTTCATGTTGTTTTCTGAAGCAAGGCCTCACTATGCAGCCCTGTACAGAGCTTTGCAGCCCAGGCTGGCCTCGAAATCAGATCCACCTTCTGCCTCTGCCTCCTAAGAGCTGGGATTAAAAGTGTGGGCCACTATGCCCTGCTGGCTTTCTTCTCCTTTTCTTTTTTTAATAATTTAAAGTGATTGGAAAACAAAATAATTTCATGACACATGAAAATCACATGTAATCTAGATTTGATTTTGATAAAGTTTTATTGAAAAGCAGTCCTATGCACCCATTACAAATTGTGTAAGGCTGTTTTCAACCCAAAAAGCTGTGTAGTTGTTCCAGGATTTTCTATTCATGGTCTAAATCATTGACATCTTGCCATCTATAGAACAGTTGCCAGTTTCTCTAAGAGCTGTGGTTCTGACTTTGGGATTTAAATTTTAGGAACATCCTGGGCTAACATTTTGTGATCTTTAATTTTTTTAAATGTTTCCCATTATTTGTGTGATGTGTGGAAGGAGACCACAGTCCATAAATACAAAGAAATTAAATTTCTCAATTTTTTTTTGAGCTAGAAGAAATTGATTTCACATGAAAATATAATATTCTGGAGATAACTATTTGAAACATGATTACATTAAGAAGTTACAAGCTTATAACAAGGAAATATTGGTTAAAAATAGGCACCAGAGAAGAAGGAATTTACACAATTAATTAGCCAATAAGTACTGAATCTATTCTGTGTTGAATCAACAAATGATCAGTTTCTACTTCAGTCAATATTACATAATACAGAGGGTTTTAACTGAGTAGTGTATTAAAATAAGAAATGACATTTCTGTTTGCAAACTGAACTGAGTTGAAAAGGTGACATCTATGAAACTGCTGTAAAATTCAGAAATTAGTTTAATGTCAAATAATACATTCCCAATAGGAAATATGGACCAAATAGATTTTTTTTTAAAACTTAAAAAACTTTTTAAAAGCTATTAAAAATAACAAGCTCTTTTCTAGTATTTTACAACGTTATAAAAGCAAGAACTATAAACACTGACTTTTCAAATACAACTTTACAAACTTTACATTATTTACAAACTCTCCATATTAAAAGCTGTTAAAAAATAAGCTTTAAGGATAAATTTTAACTTTGATATTCAAGTGTTCCTGAAGAAAATATAAAGTAATGATCACCAACTATTGTGCTAGAAAAGAACAATAAAAACAATATTTGGCCAAGAACTGATGACAGTGTGAATTCAGACTTTTATAATCAATTTTCAGTTTATCTCAAAGTACTTTTCTTAAATACACTTTGGGGTTTTAACAATTTATGGGCCTTGTCAAGCTACTGATTTTTAAAGTCATGATTATGAACCTTGCCCATTTAAAGATATTATAAATGTTACAAAATAAAATAATAAGGCAATTCAGCCAATTTACTTTCAACATAATAATAAAATCCCTTTTAGTATAATTAAACTCCACTCTTGATGGTAGTGGAGATAGTTACTATTTAAGAGAAAAAAAGAAAAAGAATGACTGACATTTCATTAACATTAAACCTTTATATAAAGGCAGAAATTTAATTTGGAAGCCTCAACAGTAAAAACACTGACAATCTTTAGCAATCTTTAAGTGATCAAAGCAGTAGTGACAGTCCCAATAAGAAAGTCCAATGTTAATTTGTAACACTGGTTATTAGCAGCCTAAAGTAAATCAAACCAAAGGGAAGACCTTTCACATTTCATATAAAGCTATAAAACAATTTAACAAGATAAATAATATACTACTATATTTTTACTTTTAACTTATATGACTGAGATATTTGAGTACAAATTACAAAGGCTAATTTATGTTAAGGAGATATTCTGAAAAGTTCTAGGAACAAAATAAATTTTATGACCTTGAGATTTTAATTAAAAATTTTTTGATCATTAAGGCAAATGCTTTTCAGATGGTAACATAAGAAATCCATGGGCAGTTTTAAGACACTTGAATGATCATATGTACTAGACTATCACAGAAGTCAAAAGCATGTGGGTAGAGCCATCTTTGGTTACCCACTAGAAAGTGCTCTGTTAAAAGCAAATACTGCTTTCCCTAGACACACTGCATTTCTTAATTAGCAAAATGCACCAACCAACATTAAATACTAGTTAGTATGATAATTACACATCTACAGCCAAATAACAGGAGGCATGGTGTTTGCTCAACTGTTACATACAATAAATTAAATTATATACTCCCTTACTTTTCAAGGTATACCAAGACCACTAAAAGGAAATTTCTAAAATATTGGATAAATTGATCATAAAAATTTATCAGGTTAACCTGACTGATTTTCACAATACAAGTTTTTGTTTTATATATCCTTAGATTTGGTCAGTTGGTATTTCTAATGGCTGACTCATTTATCTTACAATGCATTCCAGGGTTTGTATCTCTGTTCAGAAGGGCAGGGTGAACCAAGATGACCATTATGTAATGGATCCCTCTACTTGCTCAGTCTGAAATAGTGAGTTATTATTACAATGGCCACTGCTCTCTGGAAAACAGAGCTTGGGTCTCTGATGGTACTTCAGTCTGTATGTATCAGTCATGCAACTATCAACTGAGAAATAGGTAGTCAGTGAAATTGTTTCATTTGGGCACACAGAACTAGAGTCTTGATCTGGTTGGCAGAATGCACTGACTACTGCTTTTGAGTTTGCCTGGGAATCAGGTGAACAGTTGGAGGGGTAGCTGTTGGCAGCATGCTGCTTCACCGGAATAGTTTCTTTATCTCTTTCGTGGATCATGTGCACACTCCCTTCTAAACTTGTTCCGGAGGCTGTACTCGAGCTGTGCTTTGGAAAACTGGAAGAGTTAGCACTACATGCTTCTGTAAGTCTGACACCAGGTATAAATCCAGCTCTCTCTACCTGTGGCACACTGGTTGTAGAGTATTTCTTTGGTGGCAAAGGGGGTGGTGAACGGTGGCAGTGAAGTTTTGGCATCTGACTACTATCAGTATTGCAGGCTGACTGAGGCTTATGTTCTCTGGATAGAGAGTTCTCAGAGTAACACTGTTCTGTGATGTTTTGCTGTGGCCAGAATATGAGGGGTCCAGTTTCAGGCTTTAGCCCAGTAGTTCTCACATGTGAAGACAATGAAGATGGTAAGACTGTTTCATTGCTGTTGACTCTCTTCCCCACCACAGAACTGTCATCAACATGAAATGGCAAGCCTGTTCCTTCAGAATCTTCTGTATTACACCACTCAGAAAACTTAGCCCCATTTGTTTTTTCCACTTTCTGTTCATTTGCCTGGTAGACATGTTCTCTTGCAATATGGTCCTTAAGCGTTTGTGGGTTGGTTGAAGGAAATAACTTGTCATTGGTTTCACTGATATGTGACCTGAAATTTGAAAATAAAAATAAAAAAATAAAGTGAAATAACCACACAGGGAAATGAAATCTTTGTCTTGTGGTTTGAACACAGCAGTAGAAATGGGGGCTACTTTGTAGCCATTAACATTTTCAGTTCTCTCTGATCCTGAATCTATATGCCAGAATAGTACATATATGCTTATTAGAAACATTATCACTTTAAAAGTCATTAGTTTTTTCTTTGTATGACAGGTAGAAATGGGGACAAGACTGAACCCAGGGCCTATGCTTGCTAATCAGGCACTCTACCATGTCACTATATATCCAGTCCCCAAGTCACATTCCTCTTAATTAAAAATGTGAACTTAGAAACTCATTTCAAATTAAAAACACTGAAATTGTATTTATTATGATAAAATATAACGTATCATTTAAAGAAAATGTTGAAAGCAAATAATTCAATATCTCATTTCCTACCAAGATTACGATGTTTATAGGTACATATATTTGTGTGTGAATATATGTATATATATATATAGGCAGTGGAGTGTCTCTGCACTTAAATTCTGACATATAATGCAGGACAGTGCACTAATCTTAATTAAGACTGTCTTGAGGTAGAACGTAACTTTGCAGTAGAGAAATAAAATTATTTTCTCCTATGGTGAAGCTACCTTTGTTCCATGTATTATTTGGAATTTAATGACAACAAAATGGCTCAGTTGATACAACTATGACAAAATCTCAGCTCCACTGCTTTGTATATGTCACTTTATCTAAACTCCAAGTTTTGTTTTTTGGAAATATAGTAGACCCTTATTATTCATGATTTTAGTTACCCAAGCCCAACTGCAGTATGAATCATCAAATAAAAACTTCCTAAAATCATTAATTCAGTTTTAAATTGGACAGAACTAAGTGGCATTCTATTTAGGATATGAGCCATGCTCTTTGCAGTCCTCCATTTGTTTCTGAGTCCTATCTGCTCACCTACAGTGCTTGTGCTCACCTAGTACCGGCTTCACAGTGCAAGCACAGTGATTGATGGTGTCAACTGTGTCATGCCAAGAAGGAAATTCTTTCTTTAAGTTCCTTCAAGTTCTAGACTTAGGGAACTTGGAGACCAGGCTGATGTTCTAACCGCTTCAGTTAGAACTGAGACCATGAAGGAGGAAAATCAGTAATGCTGGTTTTGTTTATACCTCAAACTGCAAAAGTCAGTGTTACAGAGTAAACAACTGCTTAGTTAAGATGGAAAAGGCATTAGGCATCTGCAGGTAAGGATATCGGCATTACTATGCTCCTAGTATATATGGAAGTGTATTAAAATAATCAAGTACCATACCCAACAGTTTATAGGCATTCTGCTGTTAGGTCTACATGCTGTGAAATAATTTTAATAAAGTAAGCATTGTAATGCTTTCAGATTACAAATTCACATGTAATCTACCAGAGTTCCCATTATACATGGATTTAGAAACTGAAATGTTCCTATTTCTAAATATCTACAATTACCTTTTTATCAAATGGTTTTTTATTTGCACATGTGATTCTGAGTGAAGCTCGAGATGTCTGTCACCTGCTTCCAAGGCCTGGGCTGCTTTTCGAACGCCTTGGGGGAACAGGGAAGGAAAAGAAAATTATTTAAGTGATCATGTAGAATTTATCCTATTCATGTTTACATATATGTAAGCTATCTACAAATATGTAACTCTTCTGGCAGTGAAGAACAAGTGCACGCGTCATCATGACTGAAGGTAAGAGCCCCCGCCCCCCTTCCCCTTGACTAACGAATCCTTTTATGCAAGACTCCCTCTTCTCAGGGCGTCAGCCGTCCCAGAGCAGTGTTGTTCCTGGTCAAGCGTACTTCCCCACTGCCTCCTCTTTACTATAAAGCCTGACAGTGGAAAAACCCTGCATCTGAAGACAAGCTAACTTTAAGCAGACCTCTTAACCATTTACACTGCCTCCTTTATGTTGTAAGAATCCATTTTACCTACCTCACAGGAATGTTTAGAGACATCAACTGAGTTAAAATAACGGGATGGTATTAAAACAGCACAGAAGACAAACTTCTATCAAGCTACGTACATCAAGCTTTAAGGAATATAATCTTCATGCAGAACTTGCTCAAGATAAATTAGGTAGCTAATGCAAAACCAGATCTGTATAATTCAAGCCTGTGCTGAGGGTGGAAGTGAGGGCCTTCTATACAACAGGCATGGGCTCGACCACTGAGCCATGCCCAAGTTCATGTCCACACTCTTGACCATGACTCATACTGTGTCCTGTGTGACTTCATTTACCCTCAATTTTAATGATACAAAGGTTTTGAATGTTAAAGGCACATGAAAAATAACTTTACAATCTGATGTGTTATTTCTAAGGAACACTAAATTTAAAAAAATAAAAGTTCACCTTTTCTTTTAAAAACTATTTAGTACCCCAAACCCAATATTGTATCATATAAAAGGTAACAGCTCTACCTCTATTTTCTTCTAAACACTTATTCCTGGAAGACTACCTACTCGACAGGCTTTAACAATATGTGTTCAGGTTAAAGTATCTGTGTATCAGTATCATTTTAAAATAGCTCAAATAAAAATAACTATCACCTTCTATTCAAGACTGAAAGATAAAAATTATACATTTAGATGAAAGGGAACTCAGATACCTGCATTTTTATAGCAGTTTACCTAAGAGCATTCTGGTTTCTGATACAAATGTTTGATGAACCTGAAGATCTGAATGTCAAGAGACTGCACAAGAGAGTTAAGGCAGATAGGAAAACATCAATAAAGCTACAAGTACAGAATTATAACCAAAACACAAAAGTAACTTTGGAATTAATGAACTTTTCTGAACACCAAAGCAACAACAATTGGAACCTGTGCTTACATGTATTCTGTTAGTCACTGCCACACACTTGTGGTTTTAAAAACAAAAATTCAGTGAAGTCCCGGCAAGCTGCCTCTAAGCCTGAGGACATGAGTTTAATCCCTGGGACCCAAGTGTTAGAAGGAGAGAGCTACCTCCCTCTTGCAAGTTGTTCTGTAATTCACGCATGTGGACTGTGGCCAGTATGTGCACATGCATGTCAAGCATGTGTGTGTGTAGACACACACACTGTACTGTTAAAAACAAAAATAAAAATTTCAATGAATAATACGTTCACTGTACAGATTTAGCTTACATATTTTTATTGTATGTAGTTTAATTAGGAGAAAACTAGATGTGTAGTTGCAGCATGTACAAGTATAATAGTTGTTTTAAAAAGCATTTTTAGGACTGAGTTTTGGGTTGAATCATCTGATCTTATCATGGAATCATTTTTACCTGATGACAAAGCATGGTACTGAGACTCGGGTTTTGCTAGAAACAGTCTTGAAAATAAAAAAAAAATAAAAAAAAGTGAATCTGTCACTTGAAGAAAAAATAACTGCTAGGCTGAGATACCCCAATCAGTAAAGAGCTCACTTTGCGAGAAGGAGCTCAGTTTGCCAGGCTTAGTGGCACATGCAGACATAGGGACAGGTACAGTTCTAGAGCTCACTGGCCAGCTGCCCGGCCTAGCTGCTGAGAACTCCAGGTAAGAAAGAGACAACCCTGAGATATATTTTTAACTCAAAAATCAAGGTTGACAGTGCATGAGCAACATTATCTGAGGTTGTCCTCTGACCTCCACATCCACGTGTGCACAAATGCACACAAAATCAAAACGATTGTTGGTGATTTTGTCAGAGATAAAATTTAAGCTTTTAGTAAAATTTTGGAATACTTGTATCTACCATAATCAGTTCTGCAGCTTCCTAATACTCGTATTTGTGATATATTAATACATAGCTATAAAATAATTTATCAACATCTTAAAGATTTGAGTAACTTAGCAAAGCAGTTTCCGTTCAAATGACCATGTAGATATTACAAAATCATGCTCAGATAAAATACCCCTTTAAAGTTTCAGTATCAATGATTTTAATGAATAGATGAAACCTATTCTGGTTTCACATTTTAAATTGCAATTATCCTTGAAGAAACTATGGATGGTGTGTATGGTCTAAAAAGAGTGCTGGTCATGTCGAGAACAAACAACAAAATCTGACATTTTCCAACTGCTCTCTGTGTGAAGCTGGATTTTCTTCATACATTGGGACCAACACAGCAATCCGCGTGCACTGCTAAAAGGCGGCAGCCGGTGGTACAGCCACTCACACCTTTCATTTCACTCTTTGCTCTGGAAGCACTTTTTAAATAAATCAAACATTCCCCCACCCATTATCTATGTTTGCCATTTTTCATCTTTCTGGTGCTTGGTTTTCAGTCCCAAAGAAGTCTTGTTTATGTTAACATGCATTAGACTTTTCTCTAAGAGAATAAATACTTAAAAAAAATTTTTTTCTCCACCATTAGCATAGGAAGTGCTTATAAAATCCTCAGAGATAAAATCCTGCTGGAGATCAATCCTCTTTTAAGGATATAAAGATGTTCCAAAACACAAAATTTCCCACTTTTCCTGTCCTAGTTGACAACAGTGTTCTCTCTTAAAAACATCATCCCTGGCAAGATGGCGGCACCGGGAGGACTCTCATTCTGAACAGCAGCACAGCAGGATCGGCACAGTGACCAGCAAGCAGAACTCGTGGCCATAAAACACAAGTGATTGTGTTTCTCAGGTGAGAGGATACCCCACGGTGGGGGATTCAATCAGCTTTAACTCACCCGGCTAAACCATGGAAGAGACCCTGGTTCTGCCAGGCGCTTGGTCGCCAGCCCAGAGCTACACGCCACCGTGATCTGGTCACTGTCCCAGACTGAACTGTGGGCCCACAACATCACAGACTGGATTTTCCAGTCGAGAGATAACCCCATGGAGCAGGAAACGATTGGGATCGACCTTAGGTCACCCAGACATCCCCTGGAAAAGACTCAGGTTCTGCGGGTGCCCCAGGAGCCAGCCCGGGAGCCAGAGCCTGGGACTCAGGCGCCTGCACAGAGCCCTGCCCTCGGGCCTGATTCGCCACCTCAGATAGAACTGTGGGCCTCAGGGCACCAGAGACTCAGTTTCACCGTTGGGTGCAAACCCACAGGGAGGGAAACAGCTGGTCTGATCTCAGAGCACTCAGCTGATACCACCACCCCGAAAAGGTCTCGGGAAAATTACCCAATTTAAGCAGACGCCCAGGCTCTCAAAGGCCAGAAAGGCGGAGCCACGGGCCGGCGTCTGTGCCTGTGGGTTCTACTTGTCACCACCCCAGACAGAACAGCGGTCCCCAAAGCAAAGACTGGGTGTCCCTGGCAGGAGGAAACCCCCAGCGGGGGGGATCATCAGGTCTAACGCTCAGGACACCCAGCACCAAAAGACTTTCTGGATTCACGCACGCAGACTCTAGGCTCTCGCTTTCTAATGCTGCAGGAGCGCTGTGCTCAGCCGCCACTATTGAGTACCCCTAGGGCACTGGGGCACACAGCTGCATCCTCAGACCTATAAAAGCCAGAGAGCCATTACAGCAGCCCTCAGATACTGTGCCAAGGATCAACCAGTTATCCCTAGCTAGACTGACAAAACTGTGGGAATCCCTAGTCCTTCAAGAGGGCTGTACCCACAGCGTCCGGACCAGAGCAGTGCCTGCAGCCGACATCCCAGACAGGGACACACAGCTTCCGGTCCAGACTGAGGCACCCAGCCTCCAGACCAGAGCAGTGCCCCTAGGCGCCAACTCAACCTAGCTGCACATTCTCCAGGCCCAGAGACTTGCTGGGCACTCCTCTCACTTTCCCGGACAGAACTGTGTGCCCCAGGATAACAGACTGAGTTTCCCTGTTGGGAGAAAACCCCACAGCTAGGGAATCAGCAGGTTCTTCAAGAGGACTGTACCTGGAAAACTGTAACAACAGTAGCAGCTCACTAAATTTATAACGAGAAACCCAGCAGTGGGGCAGCTGTCTTGAGAACTTCTATGGATAAGAGGAGAGCCCTCCCCCCCCGCACCCCCCCCCCCACATAACAAAGACCACAGCTACGACTCAGGGCTATACACCTGAGGTGAGCAGTGGCAATTCCTGAGAAACACTGGCCATACAGTGACCATAACCAAAAAGCAGAGGAGGACTCCTTCAGGAAAAATCATCTTCCGGCCAAGGGGATGCTCCCTACCTCAGGACTCCAGGAAGCACAGAAACTAACAGCCAACACCTAAAACATCCCAATGGGTAGAGGTCAGCATAAAAGCTCAACCAACAAAAGACAGAGCAATATGGCATCTCCAGAACCCAGCCATCCAGGGGCGAACAGCCCTGGACAACGCAGCATAATAGAAAATCAAGATGACCTTTCATCTATGCTGATGAAGAGGATAATAGAGGAAACAAATAAAATACATAAAGAATTAGAGGAAGATAAAACCAAACAGATCATGGCTATCCGTAAAGAAATGGAGGAAGTTAAAGACAAGCAGATTATGGCCATCTGTGAAGAAATACGGGAAGATGCAGCCAAACAGTTTGCAGCCTTCAGAGAAGAAATAATTAAATCACTGAAAGAAGTAAAAGAAACAGAGTTGAAGGAACTAAAAGAAAAAGAGGAAAATACAATCAGACAGGTGAAGGAAATAAACAAAACAAATCAAGCCCTGATGATAGGACTGGAAAGATTAAAGAAAACACAAATGGAGGAAATAATGGAGAGGAAGAATTTAGGGAAGAAAACAGGAACTACAGAGGTAAGCATAACCAACAGACTACAAGAGATGGAAGAAAGAATCTCAGGTGTAGAAGATACAATGGAAGAAATCGATGTATCTGTCAAAGAAAATGTTAAATCCAAAAAATTCCTGACACAGACCGTCCAAGAAATCCAAGACAATATGAAAAGACAAAACCTAAGAATAATAGGTATAGAGGAAAAAGAAGACTCCCTTCTCCAAGGCCCAGAAAATATTTTCAACAAAATCATTGAAGAAAATTTCCCCAAGTTAAAGGAGAAGCCAATAAGAATACATGAGGCCTACAGAACACCCCACAAATTTGACCAGAAAAGAAAATCCTCCCGCCACATAATAATCAAAACAGTAAGTATACAGAACAAAGAAAAAATACTAAAAGCTGCAAGGGAAAAAGGCCAAGTAACATATAATGGCAAACCCATTAGAATCACACCTGACTTTTCAACAGAGACTAATGAAGCCAGAAGGGCCTGGACGGATATCATGCAGACCCTAAGAGAACACAGATGTCAGCCCAGGCTACTATACCCTGCAAAACTCTCAGTCCTCATAGACGGAGAAAACAAAATATTCAATGACAAAAACAAATTTCAACAATACCTACAAACAAATCCAGCATTACAGAAGACACTGGAAGGGAAAATACAACCCAAGAAAGCTAGCTATATTCAAGAAAACACAGGAAATAAATAACCCCACTACAGTAAAACAAAAAGCAACCAAGCACACAACCTTATGACCACAGCCAACATCAAAATCAAAGGATCTAACAGCCACTGGTCATTAATTTCTCTCAACATCAATGGACTCAACTCTCCAGTAAAAAGACACAGATTAACAGAATGGATATGTAAACAAAACCCAGCAATCTGTTGTATACAAGAAACACACCTAAAGCACAAAGATAGACATTACCTGAGGGTAAAAGGTTGGAAGACAACTTTCCAAGCAAATGGACCCAAGAAACAAGCAGGAGTAGCCATTCTAATATCTGATAAAATAGACTTTCAACCAAAATTAATAAAAAGAGATGGGGAAGGACACTTCATACTCATCAAGGGAAAATTCCACCAGGAAGACATCATAATCCTGAACATCTAAGCCCCACATAAAAGAGCACCCACATTTGTAAAAGAAACATTGATAAAATTTAAACCACATATAGATCCCCACACATTAATAGTGGGAGACTTCAACACCCCACTCTCAACAAAGGACAGGTCAACAAAACAGAAATTAAACAAAGAAACAATATCTCTGACAGAGGTCATGAATCAAATGGACCTCACAGACATTTACAGAACCTTGCACCCAAACACAAAAGAATTTACCTTCTTCTCAGCACCTCATGGAACCTTCTCCAAAATAGACCATATAGTTGGTCACAAAGCAAGCCTCAACAGATACAAGAAGATTGAAATAATCCCTTGTATCTTGTCTGATCACAATGGAATAAAGTTGGACTTCAACAACAACAGAAATAGCAAAAAGCCTACACACACATGGAAACTGAACAACTTGTTACTAAATGACAGCTGGGTCAGGGAAGAAATAAAGAAAGAAATTAAAGTCTTCCTAGAACTCAATGAAAATGAAGACACAACATACCCAAACTTGTGGGACACAATGAAAGCAGTGCTAAGAGGAAAATTCATAGCACTAAGTGCCTTCAAGAAGAAATTCGAGACAGCTCATTCAAGCAACTTAATGGCCCACTTAAAAACCCTAGAAAAAGAAGAAGCAGACACACCAAAAAGGAGTAGACGGCTGGAAATAATCAAACTCAGGCCTGAAATCAATCAATTAGAAACAAATAAAACAATTCAAAGAATCAATGAAACCAAGAGCTGGTTCAACAAGATCAACAAACCCTTAGCCAAGTTAACTAAAACGCAGAGAGACACCACCCAAATCAACAAAATCGGAAATGAAAAGGGGGACATAACTACAGACACTGAGGAAATCCAAACAATCATTAAGACTTACTTCAAAAGTCTATATGCCACAAAATTTGAAAATCTAAATGGACAATTTTCTTGATCGATTTGGCTTTACCAAAGCTGAATTAGCATCAGGTAAATCAATGAAATAGTCCTATATCCCCCAAAGAAATAGAAGCGGTCATCAAAAGTCTCCCATCCAAAAAAAGCCCAGGACCAGATGGCTTCAGCACAGAATTCTACCAGACCTTCAAAGAAAAGCTAACTCCAATTCTTTTCAAACTATTCCACAAAATAGAAACAGAAGGAACATTACCAAACTCATTCTATGAAGCCATAGTCACCTTGGTACCTAAACCTTACAAAGACTCAACAAAGAAAGAGAATTTCAGGCCAATCTCCCTTACGAACATTGATGCAAAAATACTTAACAAAATACTCGCAAACCGAATACAAGAACACATCAAAGATATTATCCACTATGACCAAGTACACTTCATCCCAGGTATGTAGGGGTGGTTCAATATACGGAAATCCATCAATGTGATCCACCATATTAACAAACTGAAAGAAAGAAAACACATGATAATCTCCCTAGATGCTGAAAAAGCATTTGACAAAATCCAACATCCATTCATGTTTAAATTATTGGAGAGATCAGGGATACAAGGCACATATCTAAACATAGTAAAGGCAATATACAGCAAGCCTATAGCTAACATCAAACTCAATGGAGAGAAACTTAAATCAATCCCACTGAAATCAGGGACAAGACAAGGCTACCCACTCTCCCCATATCTCTTCAACATAGCGCTGGAAGTCCTTGCTAGAGCAATAAGACAGTTGAAGGAGATCAAGGGTATACAGATGGGAAAGGAAGAAGTCAAATTATCACTATTTGCAGATGATATGATAGTATACATGAGTGACCCCAAAAACTCTACCAGGGAACTCCTACAGCTGATAAACACCTTCAGCAAAGTGGCCGGATACCAAATTAACTCAAAAAAATCAGTAGCCCTCCTGTATATAAAAGACAAAAGGGCTGAGAAAGAAATTAGAGAAACAACACCCTTCACAATAGCCACAAATGACATAAAGTACTTTGATGTAACCCTAACCAAGCAAGTCAAAGACTTGTATGAAAAAAATTTCAAGTCTCTGAAGAAAGAATTAGAAGAAGATATGAGAAGATGGAAAGATCTCCCATGCTCATGGCTTGGCAGGATTAACATAGAAAAAATGGCCATCTTACCAAAAGCAATCTACAGATTTAATGCAATTCCCATCAAATTGCCAACACAATTCTTTACAGACCTGGAAAGAAAAATTCTCAACTTCGTATGGAATAACAAGAAACCCAGAATTGCTAAAACAATCCTCTACAATAAAAGATCTTCTGGAGGTATCTCCATCCTTGATCTCAAGCTGTACTATAGAGCAACAGTTATAAAAACTGCATGGTACTGGCATAGAAACAGAATGGTGGATCAATGGAACCGAACAGAAGACCCAGAAATAAACCCACACACTTATGGACACCTGATTTTTTACCAAGATGCTAAAACCATACAATGGAAAAAAGATAGCATCTTCAACAAATGGTGATGGTCCAACTAGATGTCTACATGCAGAAAAATGAAAATAGATCCATACTTATCACCTTGCACAAAACTGAAGTCCAAGTGGATCAAAGACCTCAACATAAAACTAGACACATTAAATTGGCTAGAAAAAAAAAGTGGGGAATACCGTAGAACTCATTGGTACAGGAGAAAACTTCCTGAACAGAACACCAACAGCACAGGCTCTAAGAGCAACAATCAATAAATGGGACCTCATGAAATTGAAAAGCTTCTGTAAAGCAAAGGACACAGTCATCAAAACAAAGCGACTGCCTACAGATTGGGAAAGAATCATCACTAACCCTTTATCTGACAGAGGACTCATATCCAGTATATATAAAGAACTAAAGAAGCTGAAAAGCAGCAAACCAAATAATCCACTTAAAAAATGGGGAACAGAGCTAAACAGAGAATTCTCTGTAGAGAAATATCGAATGGCAGAGAAGCACTTAAAGAAATGCTCAACCTCATTAGCCATTAGGGAAATGCAAAACAAAACAACCCTGAGATTTCACCTTACACCCATGAGAATGGCCAAGATCAAAAACTCAAGTGACAACACATGCTGGAGACGTTGTAGAGAAAGGGGAACCCTTCTCCACTGCTGGTGGGAATGTAAACTTGTACAACCACTCTGGAAATCCATCTGGCGCTTTCTCAGACAACTAGGAATAGTGCTTCCTCAAGATCCAGCCATACCACTCCTAGGCATATACCCAAAAGAGGCTCAAGTACACAAAAAGGACATTTGTTCAACCATGTTTGTAGCAGCTTTATCTGTAATAGCCAGAAGCTGGAAACAGCCCAGATGCCCCTCAACTGGATGCAGAAATTGTGGTACATCTATACAATGTATTACTCAGCAATGAAAAATAAGGAAATCATAAAATTTGCAGGTAAATGGTGGGACCTGGAAAGGATCATCCTGAGTGCATTGTCCCAGATGCAAAAAGACACACACTATATATACTCACTCATATAAACATACAACATAGAATAAACCCCCTAAAATCTGTACATCTAAACATACTAAGCAAAAGAGAAGACCCTTACTAAAATGTTCAATCCCCATCCTGAAAGGCAAAGAAGATGGACATCAAAAAAAGAAGAAAACAGGAAACAACCTAGGAACCTGCTACAGAGGGCCTCTGAAAGCCAGAAGAAGAAAACAGGAAACAACCTCGGAACCTGCCACAGAGGGCCTCTGAAAACCTCTGCCCTGCAGACTGTGAAAGCAGATGCTGAGCCCGATGGCCAACTGATGGGCAGAGTGAATGGAATTTTATGTAAGAAGTGGGAAATAGTAAGAGCTGGAGAGGACAGGAACTCCACAAGGAAAGCAACAGAACAAGAAAATTTGAACACAGGGAACTTCCCAGAGACTCATATCCAACCAAGGACTATTCATGGAGATAACCTAGAACCATGACAATGCAGCCACTTCTGATGAGAACTGATAGACTAAGATCAGAAAGAAGTAGAGGAGGACCTCCCCTATCAGTGGACTTGGGGAGGGGCATGCATGCAGAAAGGGGGGGGGGGTAGGACTGGGAGGGGAGGAGGGAGGGGCTTATGGGGGGATACAAAATGAAGAAAGTGTAATTAATAAAAGTTAAATAAAAAATTAAAAAAAGAAAAACATCATCCCTAACTGTTCTACAAGAACAATTTCCCTTTCACACTTAAGGAAACGAGTTGTGGGAAGTCAGGAACCTTAACCAGTGCTATGCAGCTGGCATGAAAATCACTCAGGTGTCTCAGGGTGAGCTGAAAGCAACTGCTCCTCTCACTCCCAGGGAGCTTGCATTTGCATATACTATTAATATACAAGCAACTAATCACCTCTCATGCTGATGAAACATAGCCATTAGTTTAAACACCAGATGACATGGTTACCTACCTACCTAACTTACCTACCTACCTATTTACTTATAATTTTAAAGATGCAGCTCACGCAGGTCTAAAATTCATGATCTTCCCGCCCTGACTCCTCTACATAACCTACCACTTACACCACACAACAATATTCTTTAACAAAGGAATGCCACAGAAAGTACCCACATGTTTGGAGTTACCAAGTCACAGTACGATTTAAAATTGTTTTCTTTCATAGTTTAGTTGACATTTTTATCACCCATTTATCTGTTTTCCCTCATTCTCCTGGTTCTAGTTTATCTGAACAACAGATCTATGACTGAAGGCCACAAAGAAGGCAAAAGAAAACTGAAACTAAAGTTTATAAATCATTGAGTTATTTTAACTTAGGTGACCTTTTAATCCCTAAATAGATTTTTTTTGTCTATTAAAAACAAAAAAATCTGATTATTCAAAAACTCAAGTGGAAACTACAACAGATTAAGATAAATGTTACTCTAAAAAAAAAAATCAATATTTATTATCAGAAAGTTAAATTTTGGAAATGACTTAAAGGTACAGATTAGTATGATTTATTCATTTCATATTGATTGAAAATTCATTTCACTTTGTACCCAATACATAAAAATATGATTTGTAAATATATAACATTTTTAAAGACAAAAATTAATTACTAAAAAAAAAAAAAAAAGCCAAAAAACCCAATTCTTTCCTTATACTAATTATTCACACATAAGCAGCAGGAGGCAGCAGAGGGCTTATAAATAGGTTTGAAAATTTAATATCACCATGGCAGGCATTCAAGCCAGTGGTTTGACTTCAGAATTCCAACCAACTTAAAAATAGATGTGTTATTTTTTCTCTGCTGCTGACATAGACAGCCACATGTCGTGCAAGAATTCGGCTCCATGCTCTTTGTAAATCTGACAGTCCAGTTTTAAAACCTGGCACACAAGAAACCTCAATACTAAGGCAAGCAGCTTTCACTAATTCTATAAAAACTCCATAATATAATATTCAAGAAATTGGAATAAATGCCTTGTCTGAAAAGAAGGCCCATGTTTAGAACAAATTCATGGGGAAATACTACTCAAATTAGTCTAGACAGTGCAATCTTCACTCATTATTGCAGTCAGATTTAAATATACAATTTTAATTATTACAGTTTTCAGATCACATACTTCAACTTATAATTACAGATGCTAAGTATTCAAGAACAGGAAACTAATCACTGACTTAATTTACAAACAGAATATAATTAAATATTTCAGAAGTATCATGAAACTTTAACTATCTAAAAAAAATTTTCTACCATGTACTAAAAAGAGATAGAAATAATTTAGTGTATACTAATCTGGGTTATATGATGCCTGAATTTTGTGATGTTATAAACTAAAATGGTAGGAGTCAGTAACTTCCTCTTTCACTAGGATTACATGATAAAGAAAAACCAAATATTGTTACTTGTTATAAATCGATTCCAATACTAGTTTTAATAAATGCATAAATTATATTTCAAAAGGATCATAAAAGATTAAAAAACTGAAACTGGTACATGGAATATCTACTCAAATGTCCCCTAAATAATCTAACATTAACATTTTTACACCACTTTGGACATTTGAAAATAAGTTATACAATTATGGTCTTTTACTTCTAAACCCCTCAATGCTACCACCACTGCACCACTGTTTGTGTTTGTTTTTTCAAGACAGGGTTTCTCTGTGTAGCCGTTGCTATCCTGGACTCACTTTGTAGACCAGGCTGGCCTTGAATTCAGAGGCCTGCCTCTGCCTCCCTGAGTGCAGGGATTATAGTCGTGTGCCACCGCTGTGTCCAGATTCTACCACTGTTTCTAACACTTCTCTACCAATAACTAATGACTTTTTGTTTGTGGCCGCTCTTGAAGCTTTCCAGGTCTCTGGTTCCTCTGTGCAGTGACCGCGCCTGGATTATCCCTTCCCAGCCACTGAGACTCAGACCTGCCCACAGTTGCTCTTTCCCTCTGGCTCTCACCCCCAGTCTTCCTCACACCCAGATTCTTTGCTCTTGTCTACTCTTGTTTTGCAGTTTACAATTTTCCTGAATAATATGTTCAAACATAAGGCAGTCAATTCCACATGTGGTGGTTACAAATCACAAATTTTTCCTGATTTGTAGCGTCATTGAATAATAAAGCCCACTTATCAAGGTGATCAGCTCTACAAACTAAGAAATAACATGGTACCGCTTCCTTTATTCACCCTCTTCTTATTCTTCCATTTTGGTAAGTAGTATCTCATTGTAAGTATCTAATTATATTAAGCCCAAACATGGCTTCCTTTCTTGTCTTTGTTATGTATGCCTACCCACTTAAGTCATCTTTCTGGACACTGGTACTGCCTTATTAGTTCATAATCATATATATATATAAATTTTTCCTTTTTTCATTTTTAAAATTATTATAATTTATTCACTTTGTATCTCAGAAGTAGCCCCTTCCTTCATCCCCTCCCAACCCTACCCTCCCTCCCTCTTCTCCTCCCATGCCTCTCTCCAAGTCCACTGAGAGGGGAGGTCCTCCTCCCCTTCCATCTGACCCTAGCCTATCAGGTCTCATCAGGACTGGCTACACTGTCTTCCTCTTTGGCCTGGCAAGGCTACACTCCCACCAGAGGGAGGTGACCAAAGAGCCAGTCACTGAGTTCATGTCAGAGACAGCACCTGCTCCCCTTACTAGGGTACCCACTTGGAGACTGAGCTGCCGTGGGCTACATCTGTGCAGGGGTTCTAGGTTATCTCCATGCATTGTACTTGGTTGGAGTATCAGTTTTTGCAAAGACCTCTGGTCCCAGATTTTTTGGTTCTGTTGCTCTCCTTGTGGAGCTCCTGGCCCCTCCAGATCTTTCATCTCCCCCTTCTTTTATAAGATTTCCTGCATACTGCCCAAAGTTTGGTTATGAGTCTCAGTGTCTGCTTTGATACACTGCTGAGTAGAGTCTTTCAGAGGCCCTCTGTAGTAGGCTCCTGTCCTGTTCCCTGCTTTCTCCTGCTTCCACTGTCCATCCCATTTGTTTTCTGAGTAAGGTTTGAGCAACTTCCCTAGGGTCCTCCTTCTTGCTTAGCTCTTTAGGTGTAAAGATTTTAGTATGTTTATACTTTATTATATGACTAATATCCATATATTAAACGCCTTTTAGGATAAGGCAAAAGTCAATTTTCTCAGTAATCAAAATTCACCCACTGCTACCAAAGAAAATAATAAAGCTACATCAGATTTAGGTTCTGCTAATTCCTCTTGCAATCATCTCATGACTGCTGCATCTATACCACTCCAGCCTTGCACGTTGAATTTTTTATATTCTTCATGTATGATTATTTCTTTTTGTATTTCTTTTATTGTATTTAAAAGAATTTGAAATCCCACTAGGAATAAAGAGTTCAAATATCACCAAGGCATCTTCAAAATACCCTTGTTTTTGCAGCAGAACTCATCATATAGAGATAAGGCTATATAGTATCTCTAGTAATAAAAAACTGAAACTCTCTAAGGATCTTGGTGGCAGACATACATGTGGCAGGTGTTCACAGACACACACATAAATTAAAAGAAAACGAACTACCACAGGACTTTGGATATGCGCTAAAACATGACCATGAGGACACAAGCATCCACTTGCAAACCAGGGTTCACACTAACAGTGTGCATCATAGCTAAGAGGCGGCAATGATGCAAATGTTCATCAACAGACTAATGGATAAGCTTTAAGAAAATGAAGTTCTTGGGCAGCAACAAAAGACATGCTATTCTGAATGGGCAATGCCTGGGAGGCCTCAACGCTGCTCAAAGAACTGCAGGCCACTATGGAATGCTGAGAGCAGGGGAAGAGTCTTCCCCAGAGAAGAGCACACCAACTGCTTATCCAATACCAAATGATCAGCTCTGAAAACATCAAAAAACATTCTATACTCAGCAGATTGTGTTTAAGTATTTCGGAATACACACACACACACACACACACACACACACACACACACCCGTACCTATATTTGTGTATCTATCTATATACACACACACATATGTTTATAACAACAATTAATAAAAACAGTTCATGAATTTGAAAGAGAGCAAGGAGGGACATGTGAAGGCTTGGAGGAAAGGCAAGTGGGAAATGGTGTGGTTATATCAAAAAATAAAAGAAAAAAATGAAGTGTTTATGCGAGTTACAACATGGATAATTCTTGGGGTTATGAAGAATAAAATAACCCAGATACAAAAGGATAAATACAAGTCTATCTATCTGAGGCACCAAAAACAGCCAAACTTCGTGACAAAACAAACAAACCAAACCAGAATGATCCTTGCCAGCTTCTTGAGGGGAGACGAGAAGAGCTGTTTAGTGGGTACAGCGTTTCGATTTTGATAAAGTAGTTTGGAAAATGGATGGTTGTACGATAACGTAAAGTACTAATAACACATAAAATCATTAGAATGGTAAATTTTGTATTCTTTACTCAAGTAAAAGTAAAAATGTAGTGTAACACACACACTCATGTTGAATGTGTAAACTCACTATAAAACAATGAAGTCTTCATCAAAATCTCTATGACCTTGTGTTTTTACAGCCTTCAGGAAGTAAGGAGCATTTACTGAACTTGCAGTTATTGTTCATTTAACTGACTCCTGCTGTGATTTCTGGCCAACCTTTTACTGTTTCCTGTAATACTTGGTTACTTAGACTTTTATGAAATTTTTAAAACAAGCCAGGCATTTTGATATGGGAAGGGAAAGTTATTTCCTTACTATAAAGTGTTTCCTCCTGATAGCATACATTTGATAAAAACAAAACAAATTAACAAATAATCACATTAAAGTCCTGTAACCTGAAAAATAATCTCCACAAACACCTCAAGAAGGACATGGACTAAAATATTTATAATTGGCTACTTACGGCTGTTTCCTGTGAAAAGTAACGCCCCTCCCTCTGAATTCTAAAACTTGAAAACATTTTCCTTTATTTCAACAGTGCAGCCCTTTCTCCAAGCACAAATCCTCATGTTAATTTGGTTTATAAGCTGCTACATATTTTAGCATATCATCTGTAATAATTCCATGCCACTACATATTGTTTCCAAGTGAACCTTTTCTGATGACTGCTTATTAATTTTTCTTAACGCCTCTGGTATCATTATAGCTATGACACATACGTAATTCAGCTCTAGGCATTTGTAAAACTAGACTCTCCCACTCTCCCTGGTATTGTTGTAGCTATCACACATACTTAATTCATTTATAGGCACTTGTAAAACTCACGTTCCCATTCTTAAAATTAGGCCTGCTTAAAAGTGTTGGCACGGACAATGGGTGTGAGCAGAAGTACCAATCTAGTGTGACATTTGAAGGGCCCAGAGATGGTTCTGCATGTTATAAGCTCCTTTCATTTCTATAACTACTACACCGCTTATGTGAGGCATTGACAGACACCTAGCAAAGCAGCTCATGTTGGCTCTCAGAACACAGGTATGAATGAGTAAGGTATAAACTTGTGACAAGACACTGAAATCTTGGAGATATTACAACAGTGTAAGTGTGATAGTTAATCTGTCAAACTGACAGAACCTAGAGTCACTTAGGAAGTACATCTCTGGACATGAACTGAGGTGCAGAGACACAGGCTAAATGTGGCAGCATCTGGCCTGCAGCTCTGGACTCAGGATGAGCATTCATCTCTCCCTGCTTCCTAACTGCAGATGCAGTGTGACGCCATACCTAAGTTCCCCTGGTCATGCCACCCTTGCCATACCGAGCCTGTGGGGCACAGGCAAAGGAACTTGAGTTAGGTACTGCCACTTGACCTCAGACTCCATTTTACCTCAGCTGACCAGCTCCTTCTCTAGGCAACAATATTTCTTCAAAACATAATGCCTGTTCCTAACAACAGAAAGAACAAATGAATTTGATTGGCTGAGCAAAAAGCTTATATTCAACATCAGTTGACAATGATGGAACACTTGGGAAAGTCCCTAATCCCTGAGTTCAGATTGGGGAACACTGTAACTGTAATTTGGCTCAGATGCCTGCAGTTTTTATCCTTAGAAACCCTGATTTAGGCCCTACTCAGGGCTGCCAGAAGAAATAAGGTTCACAAGTCCTTGTCTGGCCCTGATCGAGCAGCGACTCCACAGATATGGTGGGAATAATATAAGGTTTTGCTGTTTCATGAGCCCACTGGTGTATTCTCTCCCCTTCCTCGTGGCACCCAGTGGGCATGGTGTAGCAAGCCGTAAGATGCTCAAACTGTAAGTCAAGGTAACTTAGGCTGCAACACTAAAACTAACCTATACAGTAAGCCGTACATCCTGACTGATGTTTCCCCCTTTTCACTGCCTGATGTAGCTAACCCCATTCTTTAAAAGCCTTTGAGTATGAGCTTCCTTATGGCAGGGAGCCCAGCTCTGGTTGGCCGTCTGGAGTAAGGGAATGCTGTAGTACCTTGATCTCAGTTCCGGTTCACAATTTAAAGTAGCGAGCCCGTCTACACTCTGGCCTCAGTTCTGCTTTGCCAGCTGAGGTTAGAGAGTGCAGAGGTCATCCAACAAGGCCAGAGAATCCAGTCTCCAGCAGTATCACAGAGTACACAGTCACTGTGGCAGGCCACTCTGGTTCCTCACTGTTCATATCCTATTCAAATTGTCTCCTCCAAAAATCACAAGCCCCACAATAATGAAATTCTGTGAAATAACCCAGGTAAAATTACTGACACACAATTCAAATGACCAATTTTAAATATGTTCAAACAAGCCAAAGAGGACATGGCATACACTCAAGAACACAAATAATTACATAAAACAACAACAAAAAATCAATTTGGGATATGAAAACAGAAGTCAATAAGGAGATAGAAATACTGAAGAAAAACAAACTGAAATGACAGAAATGAAAATTCCAATAGGTTAAGTAAAAGTTCAGTGGAAAGCCTTGCCAAAAGAATGACACATGTAGCGGACAATATTCCAGGACTTGAAGGTAAAGGAGAGGAATAGGATCACTCATATCTAGGCATACATAAGAAAAATCTTTGGGACACCATGAAAGGTATAATTGATGAATTATGGCCACGGAAGGAGAAGAATAGGAATTATTTTCAATAAAATCACAGATCATTTCCCAAATCTTGGGAAAGAGATACCTACTCAGATACAAGAACATCATATAGACAGGACAATAAAAGAACCATGTCATACAGTTAAAGCACTAAATATACAAAACAAAAAAAAGTATGTTAAAAGTTGCAAGCAGTAAGGAGCAAGTTACATATTGAGGCAAGCCCATCAGAGTAACTGCTAACTTCTCAATGGCTTTTAAGTGCTTGGAAAATATATAACACAAATTCTGAAAAATCACAGCTTAACCCAGCTTAATATACCTAGCAAAACTATCTATCCTAAATGAAGGAGAAAGGAAAAATTTACCATTACAAAGGCAAGCTAAAGAAATTTATAACCAAAGAGGTAGCCCTATAAAGGATACTGGAAGGAATTATTTCAGACAGAAAGGGAAGATAAGAGGCCTACAGAGAAAAACAAGATAGTAGTTATACAAGAGGACAAAACAAAAAAAACAAAACAAAAAAAAAACCAACAAACAAAATCAACAGAAAAAAAAATCAATATACACTTTTCAGTATCAACTGTTTCAATGTCCCAGATAAAAACAGAATCTAGCAGATTGGATTGGAAAACAGAATCCTTCCTTTTGCTGCTTCCAAGAAACATACTTTGCCATCAAAGATAGACACAGTCTTTTGGTGAAAGAGTGGAAGAAGATTTTCCCTGCAAATAGGACAGAAAACAGGCAGGCATCCCTATTCTAATACCTACAAAAAAAAACAAACTTCAAAATCAAATAAAATCTAATCAGAAAAAATAAAGAGACACTTCATCATCTGTAAAGGAACCCAACAAGGATATTATAATTCCAAATATATACACCAAACATGGGCTTACCCAATTTCATAAAACTTTTACTACTACACAAAGGACACAAATTTATTCCAACACAGTAAGTTGACTTCATTATCCAACTTTCACTAGTACAGTGATCAGAGAAAAAAACAGAGAAACAATGAAATAAAGCCACACTATGCATCAAATATCCAAAAAGACACTACAGAATATCCTACCCAAACTCTACAGATTACAAATTCTTCTCAGAAATCCATGACATTTTCTCCAAAATGGAATTACATACAGAACACAAAGTCTTTTTTTTTTTCTTCTTTTTTAGCATTATTATTTACAATTTATTCACTTTGTATCCCAGTTGCAGCCCCCTCCTTCTCTCTCTATCCCCTTTCCCTAGTTCACTGATAGGGGAGGTCCTCCTCTCATTCTGTCTGATCCTAGCCTATCAGGTCCCATCAGGACTGCCTGGATCATCTTCCTTTGTGGGCTGGCTAGGTTGCCCTACCAGGGAGAAGTGATCAAGGAGCAGGCAACTGAGTTCATGTCAGAGACTGTCTCTTCTCCTCTTACGAGGGAATCTACATGCAGACTCAGCTCTATGTGCTACATCTGAGCAGGGGGTCTAGGTCCTCTCTATGTATGGTTTTTGGTTGATCATAAAGCAAGTCTTAGCAAATACAGAAAAAGTAAAATAATTCCTTTTATTTTATCTGATCACAATGGAATAAGACCACAAATTAATAGCACGAGAAATCATAAAATATATACAAATTCGTGAAAAATAAACAGCACAATATTGAACATTCACTGTGGGAATATTCAGTATTTCTACATCATTGAAGATCTAGATCATTGAAGAAATCAAAAAGAAAACTTTCAGAATTCATAGAGTTAAAAGAAAAATGAAGGCACAACACACTAAAACCCATGGGATATGATGAAGGTAGTCTTAAGAAGTACAGCTCTACATACCTGTACTTAAAAAAAGTCATCAGAAAGATCTCAAACAACCTAACGATCTACCTTAAGACATCTTCTGGACATGGTACAGTGGTTGCACTTACTACTCACTGTGGCTGTGGTATCTGTACAAGACCTGTACAATGGGTCCATTACATTTCATTGTGCATGGAGGTGAGAAGACTGAGGCCTCATCCCTCCAGAGAAATTCCACCAATTACCTCCAATCGACATTTAGGCTGGAAGCTAAGTAAACTCAGTAGGTCACACACAGAAACTAATGAAAGCAGGAGGGGTGTTTATTGGAAGGAAGGCTCCAATGGAAGAGAAGGGTATGAAGAAGAGACTGAGGAGCAACACTGTTCAAATTCAGATAGCGCAGTGGTCAAGAGCACACGTTACTCTTGCAGGAAACTTCAATTTGGTTCCCAGCACTCCACGTAAGACAGTTTACAACCACCTGCAACTCCAGCTTCAGGGGATCCAACACTTCTAGTCCCCTGGGACACTAGCGCTCATTTGTACACAAAGGCATACCCATAATTTATAGTAACATAAGTTCGAGAAAAACTCAAACCAAACTTTGGAAAACCAATGTGTTCAAAGGTCCATCAAATCAAATCAAACCCCAAATTCAAGGTGCTACTGGGGTGGGAGGGCCAGGACTCAAAGATTTCATCATGTAAATCAAACAAGTAAACACTAATACTGGAATGTTGAAGGCATATATGGAGGCACACAATCACGGCTAGTGGGGGTCTTGCTCAGTGGGCAGAGGTGCGTGCCATGAAATCTTGACCCGAGTGTGACCTCTAGAACCAATATGGTAGAAGTAAGAGAGCTGGCTCTCAGGTTGTTCTCTAACTGCACATGCATGGTGGCATGTGTGTGCACACACAGTCAATAAATGTAAAAAACACTATGTTTTAAAAGGCTATTCAGCCTTTCAAAGGTATGTTCAGCTAATCAAAGTGATAAAAAACTAAAATCAGTGTTGTGAAGCCAATATGAAAAACAGCATGACTAGACAGTATATACAAAAGTTTGATGTCTTTATCCCATTATAATACACGCATAAATTAAAACACAATTATTGGTGTTATAGTTACTTAAAATGTTATTTATATTTATATATTTGTTTTGTCTCACTCTATCTGAATGGCCTGTACCTTGCAATCCTTGTGCCTTACTTAACTTCCTCAGTGCTGGGATTACAGGCACAAACTCCACTCAAATCAAAGTAATTATTTTGGCCATATAGGGTTTTCTAAGTTGTTCTGGATAGTCTTATGTCAACTTGACACAAGCCAAAGTCATCTGAGAAAAGGGAGCTTCACTTAAGAAAATGCCGCCAGCCAGGCATGGTAGCTCACGCCTGTAATCCCAGCACACAGGGAGGCAGAGGCAGGTAGATGTCCGTTGAGTTCTGGGCTAGAGTGGTCTATAAAGCAATCCAGGACAGCCAAGGCTACACTGAGAAACCCTGTAGTTGTAGGAAAGCCTGTACAGCATTTTCTTAGTGATCAATGGGTAAGGGTCCAGCCCATTGTTTGATGGTGCCTCCCCTGGGCTGGGAGTCCTGAGCTCTATAAAAAAGCAGGCTGAACAAGACAGGAGGAGGAACAACGCAGTAAGCAGCACCTCTCTTTGACCTTTGCATCAGCTCCCATCTCCAGGTTGCTGCCATGTTTGAGTTCCTGTTCTGACTTCTTTTGATGATGAACAGCGATACAGAAGTGTAAGCCAAATAAACCCTTTCCTCCCCAAGTTGCTTTGGTCTGGTCGTGGTGTTTCATCACAGCAATAGAAACACCAACCACAGACGTATGGTATATCATGACAGCAGACAATAAGGTACCGTAGATCACTCTTTCCAGCAACCATCAAAGCATACTTAAGTGCGATTTTACCTTCTAGGAGGTCTCTGCTCTGGTGAGACATGCACTCCGCACTGTCTACATTGCGATCGCTCATCTTAACCTGCTCACTGGAAAATAAGACACACAGCCAAGCGATTAGTTACTGTGCATTATCTCAGTGTATTCTAAGACAGGAAATAACTCTTGTTCAGACATTAGACGCCCTTCTAAGAACTGGATGTGCATTTTTATTGTTTTGCTTTGTTTTATAATTCAAGATGACCTAGCATCTACAGTCCTCCTGCCTTTGCCTCCGAAGTGCTGGAATTAGTGACATGGCTTAATGCATACTATTTAATACAGCTTACAATACTTGAATATAATTATGTTTCTTTTCTTACAATAAGAAATTGCTTTGTAAGCTAAATTAATTTGTCTAATAATTAAAATGCAAGTTTATGTATAAACTTTATACATAAAGTCCTATTCTTTCTATTATTTGTACTAGTGCATTTCAAGAAGTGCCATGAAATTTATAATGCTAAGAGGAAAGTTCCTTTAATTCATTATGGAAACAAATTTTTTAATAGAACAGGAGCAGATGATTCTTGTAAAATCTGATTTTTTAACGAATCAATGTGGACAAGCACTAGATAAGAGTATGTTTTTGAAAAATTAAAAACAGAAAAAAGTAACAAGAGTGATATTAAGAAATCAGCCATTAAGCTGAGAGCAAGCATGTTTGAGAGATTATAGAAATGTCTAAATGTATTGTTGATAACAATAGTAATAAAAATATGTATTTAGAATTAATTAGCTGATCACAAACTTATTTGAATTATTTTATATTTGCTTCCATAGAACTGGGCTGTAGTAACAGAAACTACCCCAGTTCTGAGATATAAATGTCAGAGATGATAATTTATATATTTATATATATATATATATATGAAATAATTCAACAATAAGCTCAACTAAGTTACCAATTTAAGTCAAAACTTTAAAGCCCGTAGCAAAAAATAGTTGAGGACTGGAGAGCTAGCTCAGTAGTAAAGAGCTCTGGTTGTTCTTTGAGAGGACCTGGGTTCAATTCCTACCAACCACATGGTAGCTCACAACTGCCAGTCACTCCCGGGGATCCAACACCCTCTTCAGGCCCTAGCAGGCACTGCAGGCATGGATGTGGTGGCAGAGATACAAATCAAACACCCACATTCCAAAAGCAACGGAGAGAACAGGGTGGGACATCCTGGTCCCGGGCGGGCAGAGGAGAAAGAAAGAAGGGTGAGGGGAGAGATCCAAGGGGAGAGGACCGGGAAATGTTAGGAGAAATGAACCAGACGTAAGATAGGACTAAAAAGCAAGTATAATGTGGGAACTATGAATGAAAGGAGGCTATGCAGGCTTGGAGGTTTAGGATGGAGTAATTATTGCCCAGCATTGTGCTCCAGCTTAATTAAATAGATCCTAGTCTCTATGAGGTAATTTGGGTATACAACTGGTTTAGGAATAACGGCTGTTTAACTGAAAGTTAAATCAATATTAACTATTAATAATCAACAGCTTTTAAAAACCAAGCTGATAATAATGAAAATAGTTCCTGTGATTCTGTGCTTTTCAAGTTACCTAAGAACAACAGTCATTATTTTGAAGTTAGGAAATAACTATTAAAGTTGAAAGTATGAAATATCAAATAAGCTTTAATATACTAGGTTTGTCTCCTTACTCTAAGTTCATGATGTTTTCCTGCTTACCTAGCATAAGCCAATGAATGCAATTTTAAAAAGCACAGGTTTCACTTGCCTAAGTCAGTCTACAATTTATGTAACAGTTTCAAAGCAGGAAAACATCTTTAAAGAAACAAAAAGAAGGGTTTGGAGAGATAGTGCAGCAGTTAAAAGCACTTCTTGCTCTTCCAGAGGATCAGAGTTGGGTTCCCAGCACCTACATGAGGCTCATCAGCAGTCTCTAACCCAGTTCCAGGAGATACAATGACCTCTTCTTTCCTCCACAGGCATCCCCTCACACACATGGTATACATTTACACACACACACACACACAAATAAATCTTTTTAAAAATCGACGAAGAATGGTGAGGGAGAAATTGCTGATCTGTGTATTACCTGAAGGCTTTCCCTCCACTGATATCCGCCGCTGCTCCACTTCCATCAACAACAGGCGAGTCCAAATTAGCAGATCCGTTACTGACATGGTCGCTGCTTTCATACCCAGACTCTGTCCTTTGCATCTGCCAGCTGTTACCAGTCCTGCTCTCTGTGGCGCCAGTACTTTTCTCTGCTCCTTTTCCATTAGTTTCGAGGGAACTTCTGTTTCCTGCCTCCTGCTTCATTTCATCTTCATATATGGTCATTAACCCTTTTTGCTTTGGGTTTGCTTTTGTCCAATTATTAAAACTCTGATCCTTGCTACATTTAGGTCTGTTACTGATATCTGACTTACGCCTTGGACTATGTTGCTTTTTTTCACTTTCACTAAAAACACTATCAACATTTAATGTTTCTCTCATCGGTTTCCAAGCACGGTGGCGGCTTTTAGCCCTACTACTGCAGCTGCCTCCTTTGTCCCTTGAATCTTGGCTGCTGTCTGTGTCATAGCCAGTGCCACTGTCACTCTTCGCTTTGCCTGTTGTTTTCTCTCCAGAAACAAGAAGATTCTGGGATTTGCTTGAACTTAACATTTTTCCAGAAGTGTGGCTCTCCTGGGCAGCTCGGTCATGTTGGTAGGGTCCTTTGCCTTGGCTGTGGTAGAGATGAGGGTTCCCTTGTTGTCTAAAGCCATCTGGGGCAGGAGGTGATCCAGACTTGAAAGGTGAAAGATCTTCATCAACCAAATCTTGAGAATAATAATGGTACAGAAGACATGTGAGAGTGATAGAGACGGAGACACGTCACACACTGGCTCGGAGTTCAAACATTCACTACCGATGTGGCCTGGCCTCAGCGCGTGGGAGGTTCAAACCATGAGGGTCAAAAAGATCAGGAGCCTGAAGCCAGCCTGGGCTATGTAGTGAGATCATGTATCAAAAACCCAATCAACCAAACAAAAACAGTGCTTTACCGTTTATTTACAAATGAGAGATATTTATAAAATTAACTGAGCTTTAAAAAGACCTATAAAGTAGACCATAAAAACTGCTCTTTTCATAAAGAATTAAGCATTTTGGCTCACTTACAATTAACAAAAATCATAAATACATTTCTTATGTCTGATGTTGGTAAATATTTTCAGAGTTCAAGAATGAGACACACTGTCACTTGGCTTGTGAGGCGCTGTCTTAGTCTTCCAGGACAGCAGAGGGCATCTGTCCAAACCAGAAACAAACACACCCTGAAGGAGCATCCATCTCAGGAATGTCATACCACACCCACACACCAAAGTATGCGCAATGTCACTGTAGCAAATCCCTGAACTCAGCATTTAAAATGTAGTGGTAAATTTATAACCATGAAAACATGGTAAAATCAAAAAAGGTTAAGTTTAAAATGCACTGAAAGCTACTGGATTAACAGCAAGCAGAAGTACGGGCCGTGAGAAGCCCTTCTAAGTCTCCCGTTTGTTTTCAGCACTGAGGATCATCTAAGCCTTGGACATGCTTGTCAGCAGGTGTCCTACAGTAAGCAGCTTCCCAGGACCTTCCTCCTTAGTAAACCAACTGAACTGCATTTGTAAATAAACGGTAAATAGAGGTAAAAATATAGTATCTTGTGGTGCTTTTATAGAGAGCGGCCACCATGGGCCTGCATGTTTGCGTGGTCCCCAGTGAGTTGAACGGTCTGAGAAACATTAGGAGGTGTGGCCTTGTTAGAGTATGTGTGGTGGTGGTGTTGAAGAAGGTTTGCCACTGCAAATGGGCTATGGGGTTTCAAAAGCCCACACCAGGCCCTGTGTCTCTCCTACCTACGGATCAGGATGCAAAGCTCCCAGCCGCTGCTCCAGCACCATGCCTGTCTGCTTCCTGCCACAATAATCATGGACTCACCTTCTAAAACTACAAGCAATCCCCCAACTAAATGCTTTATTTGACAATAGTTGTCCTGGTAACGGTATCTCTTCACAGCAATATAACAGTAACTAAGACATATCTCAAAATTACAATTAAATAAGAACTGGAAAATTTTTCTTTTTTGCATTTTGTACAAGGGCATTCAAGAAATCATACTGAGAAACATGTAAATATCTAAAATGTACCATGTAAATATACACAGTATAACATCAAACTCCATTTTGTTTTATTATGGTTTTTAAATATTTACTTATTTTTATGTACATTTGGTGTTTGCCATACATATGTATTTTTGTGAGGGAGTCAGATCCACTGGAATTTGAGTTACAGACCAGACAGCTGTTATCTGCCATGTGGTTGCTGGAAATTGAACCAGGGTCCTCTTGAAAATCAGCCAGTGCTCTTAACCACTGAGCCATCTCTCCAGCCCCAAAACTCCATTTTAAAATAAGATTTTTTTTGCCAGTTCTTTTTAAATGACTTCTCTAAGTGCTTAGCTTACCCCTTTGTCGGCCTGGATCTTTCCTTTGTCCTTTTTCTAAATCTCTCCGCTGAGAAGAAAGTGCATTTTTCTGTTCAATAGCTTTCAGAGCACATTCTCTGGAAATATCTTTCATCCTTTCTCTTTGATCATGGCTTGACTTAACTGTAAAGGAAACATTCTTATAATGATATACATTATTTTCCAAGTTGTTTATCAAAAGTAAACCCTGAACCAAAAATATATATATATATATGGCCCAGTGAGATGGCTCAGTGGGCACTCGTTGCCAGCCTGAATTCAATCCCTGGCTCACAGGATGGAAAGGTTTGTTTTCTGACGTTCACACACACACACACACACACACACACACACACACATTGTGGCATGCATACGCATGTATATAATGCACACGAACACACACACAATGTAACTTAAAACAACCAAAGAATAGAATGAACTCATTTTTATGCTTAATTAAATGCTCAGCATAATTTTTCTTGACACTGGACCCACATTTTCTTTAAATACAGTTTATAATAGTCCCTAGAGCATCTGTAAAGAAAAAAGATAAAAACTGCTATTAAATGAAGAGGCAAAAAGTATTTTCTGGGCTCTAAGTAGTCTTATTTATTTAAATCTCTGAGGCAGGTACTAGAACTATCTCCAATTCACGTAATAGGTATAAAGCCTAGAGTAATTAGAAGCTGGCCACGGGCAATAAAACTTTTATAAATTCATGCTGTCTTGATCCATGGCACAGATTATCTTCAATTGGTCAGTAGGATTATAACTTTCAGAGAATCTCCCTATTATTTTTTCTTGATGGGTAGGGCTAGGCCAGGAATTACAGATTCTGTAACTGAGAAAGAAGGGATGCTCAACTGTTTACAGACAATGTACACTAGATTCTGTAAACACATACCTGGTCCTCTCCTTCCACTTGTCTGCATTTGGCTCCGGTTAAATGATGAAATATTATCAGTTTGAAATTTGTGATTCTCTCTCTGTTTTGCCTGACCACCAAGTCCACTTTCCTTTGAACTTTCTGGTTTGTAAATGATAGGCTTTTCACATCCTTAAAAAGACAGTTTAAAATGCATCATTCCTTTCCTTCCCATTAGATAAAAAGATGTTAAGTCAACTTTTCAAATATTCTTTTTTTTTTTGGCCGGTATTTATTTATTTAATTTATTTTTATTAATTACAGTTTATTCACTTTGTATTCCCCCCCTGTAGCTCCCTCCCTCCTCCCATCCCAATCCCACCCTCCTTCCCTCTTCCTCACCCATATCCCTCCCCCAATCCACTGATAAGGGAGGTCTTCCTCCCCTTCCCTCTGATCCTAGTCTATCAGGTCTCATCAGGAGTGGCTGCATTGTCTTCCTCTGTGGCCTGGTAAGACTGCTTCCCCCTCAGGGGGAGGTGATCAAAGAGCAAGCCAACCAGTTCCTGTCAGAGACAGTCCCATTACTATGGAATCCACCTGGACACTGAGCTGCCATGGGCTACCTCTGTGCAGGGGTTCCAGGCCATCTCCATGAGTGGCCGTTGGCTGGAGTATCAGTCTCAGAAAAGACCCCTGTGCCCAGATTTTTTTGGATCTGTTGCTCTCCCTGTGGAGCTCCTGTCCTCTCCAGGTCTTACTATATTCCACTTCTTTCATAAGATTCCCTGCACTATGCCCAAAGTTTGGCTATGAGTCTCAGCATCTGCCTCGATACCCTGCAGGTAGAGCCTTTCAGAAGCCCTCTGTTGTAGGCCTAGACAAAATAACTTAACACTTAAAGAGCTGATGTCACTTGGAATTTTATTCGCTTTTAATAAGCATCCGAAACAGCTTCGGATTTCTGGTTACGAAACATTTACAATCTCAGAATTCACTGACTGAAAGAGCTCCCCATCAACTAGCCTCTTCCATGTCCTAGGTGCATCGCACTGAGTGATTCCTAGGATTGCTTCTGAGGCTACCGGCAGGGAAAGGCTTCTTTGAAAAGATCAACAAAATATCGTGGAATTATCCTGAATTTCACTTGACTGAAACTCAATTTTAAAATATTCTTAACATTATTATAAAATATTCTCATCTTACATTTAATAACAGAAAAATACCAAAAAAAACTTTTTAAAAGGAATTACCCATATTTTCTGCAACTGATTTGTAATGTGACCAGTGGACAACCTGCCTGAGTGCATCCTCAGTAGAGACTGCTGTGCCGTCTGGGTTCGCATAAAACAGCAAAAGCGGCTGTAAGTGGCATCGTATGCATTTGGAGACCACATCTTTCCACCTGGTTCCAACCTTTAAAAGAAAAAAAAAATCACAATAAATAAACACAAACCAATTCCTGACGTAAAGAACATAAATGGGCAGAAAGTGAATTACTTCACATTTTAAAGTACCTCAATGACTTTTGGCGGCTAGCAATCCAATTATCAATGAATAATTTTAATAGCTAGCCCCCCAAATTTTACAGATTCCCATTTTTAAAATGTTGATAGGGAGGGGCCAAATAGATGGCTCAGTGGTTAAAGACGCTTGCTGCTACCAGAGGACCTGGGTTTGATTCCACCCACATGGTGGAAGGTGAGAACTGACTCCCATTGACTATCCTCTGATCTCACACATACACGTAGCATGCGTGTTCCCTCTCCACCCCCCTACACAATAGACAAATGTAAAAAAAAAAAAAAAAAGGCAAAATGATACTTTTTGTACTTAGACTTAATTATTAGATTTTATTTGTGTACACTTCTCAACCTGTACCTACTTGAACTCACAGTAATCCTATTTCAGCTTGTCAAATACTGAAATTACAGGTGTGAGCCACTATGCCTGAAACAATCACTAATTTTTAAGCAGCTTTTCATATACATGGTTGACTGACTTTTGACAAAGTATCCAGGGCAATTCAATGGAGAAATATAAAAGAGTTTGTTCAACGAATGGTGCTGGAAAGCTAGACAGCTCAAAGCAAAAATAATCCTTACTTATGGCCCATAAAATAAACATCAGCTCAGGAAAACAAAGAAAAACTCTTCACCCAACAAGCTCAGAAAAGAAAACAAATTGTAAAGCAGACTTCATCAAGAAATGACAACTGCTCTTGGGAAGCTATGTCATCAAAAAAGTTAAAGTGGCCAGGTGTGGTGGCACACACCTTCACTCCCAGCCCTCAGCAGGCCAGGGCAGGGGATTCCCAGAGTTTACGGCCAGCATGGTGCACATTGTAAATTCCAGGCCAGTCAGTGCTGCGCAATGAAAGTAGACATGTGAATAATAAGGGATTTGCAAAAAAAAAAAAAAAAAAAAAAAGGGATTTGCAAACAGAAGAAAAAATTCCTGAACTAATAAGATATTCCAATTTGAAAAACTGAAAGGACATTTGAATAGACATCATACACACACACACACACACACACACACACACACACACACACACACACACTGTATACAGCCAATAAGCACATGATAGGAATGCACAGACAACTATCAACCACAAGAAAAATCATTAAACATCACAGTGAGGTATTTTATACAGAATTACAGCCACTAGAATTACTAACACTACCTATTGGGAGTGCTGGAAAGGATGTGAAAGAGGGAGGGTTCTCACACACTGCTCCTAGGAACAAAATCAATACAGCCATGATAAACATCAATTGGTAATTCCCTGTTAAATTTAACACACATTTACCATGTAATTAAAAATTTTCACTCTGGATATTATCTAAAAGCAGTGGAAATAAACCTACATAATGATTAAACCACCACAGATAAATGAAAAAAAATGTAGTACACTATTAAACCAATCATGGTTTAATACGACTGGTATGAATAGCCCAGATGCATTTTAATAACTGAAGGAAAGAAGTGAAACAGAAAAGGCAATGCTGTAAGAACTATTTACATAAAGAAAGGGCAAAACTAATCTAGAGGAGGGTCAGTGATGCCATATCATGGGCCTAAACTGGGGTGGGAAGACTGACAGCAAGAACCATGACAGGATTTTCCGGGGTGATAAAAATGTTCTCTATACAGAAAGAAGAGACAGCACAATGGCAGAGCACTTGCCTAACATGTAAGAGGCTCTTTGGTTCAAAGTCAACAATGCTAAAAACACAGATGTCTGATTATAGTTGATTGTAAGTGTGCATGCTTCTCAAAACTCAAAGGGCATAATACATTTTAATGTTCATAAATTGAACAAACAGACATCCTTTCCCCTTTCTTTTCTTTTTCTTTCTTTCTTTCTTTTTTTTTTTTTGAGACAAAGTTTCTCTGTGTAGCCTTGGCTATCCTAGACTTGCTTTGTACACCAAGCTGGCCTCGAACTCACAGAGATCCGCCTGCTTCCCTGAGTGCTGGGATTACAGGATGCACCACTATGCCCAGCTCCCCTCCCCTTTCTAGTAACTGGAACTCTGAGCTTTCCCTTGAATTCTAATAACCTCCTTTCCTGGCAATCTCCTAAGCATGAACCAATCTGAAAGGAAAACCTCAGACGATTAACACCTGATATGCCTCCAAATTTTGACAATCTGAGTTATATGCAGGGAGCCAGTATGAACTCCAAAATGCTCAGGTGGAATTTCTTCACAATTTTCTCTAACAAAGCACTAGGTGTCCAAACAAAGTGATTTTTAAAAATAGCAAATGTTTTCCATCAATTTTACTAAAGTAGATTAACATGCAAAATAATCATCTGGTCTCATGTTAAGTCAGTGTCTTTGTTACATAAATACATGTCATCCTGGCTCTAAAACCTTCCCTCCTGTTCTTGGAAACCATGCATTTACTTCCTACAAGGCTGCTCTAGGTTTTCTCAATTTCATATAAACAGAGTTATACTATCTGGTCACTTTTGTATGGTTTCATCATCTTAGCATTATGCCCTCTGAGGTTCATCTGACTGAGTGCATGAAGATAGCTTGTTCCTTTTATTAATAAGCATTATACAGTCCACTGTATGGCTGTAATGTGCTTAGCCAATCACTTCTTACTGAGTATTTCATTTTATCTTTAGTTTTGTGTCTAATAGGAAGAAAAGCTATCGTGAACATTCAAGTCAGTCTTATGTGGACATGTTTTCACTGGAGCAGAAAAGTCCTGGTTACAGAACACACACACACACACACACACACACACACACACACACACACACATTAACAAACAACACTAACAGGATGTTTTCTCAATTGACTGCTCAATTCTTCAGTTTCATTACCCTACGATGAGAGAGATATCTACCTCTTCTAAATCCTTGCTAATTCATGGTATGGTCTTGGTAATTCTTTTTGAGTTTAGTCAATACAATGGGTAAATATTGGGATTCTACCATGAATTATATTTGTATGTCTCCATAGCTGATGATGTAAAGAATATAACAGGGAACATTTATACACTTTTTTTTGTAAAGTCTTTTGCTCATTTTTTTAAAAGAAAAATTGAATGTCTTGTTATTGTTGAGTTGTAAGATTTCAGTTTTTAATATTGTGAATACAGGGCTAGGGCTAAAGTACAGTAAAGCAGAGCATTTACCCAGGATGCATAAGCCTTGTGAGATTCAATCCCCTCTACTAAAAACCAGTCAAACCATAAAAATTCTGGATACACATCAGACAAGTATTTTCTCCTAGTCTACAATTTATCATTTTATTCTTCTAAGAATGTCTTACAAAAGGGTAAAAGCTTTATTAAGTGCTAAGGAAGTCCAATTTATCAGTGTTCTTTTTTTTTTTTTTATGGCCTAAACAATGTTCAGTGAATGCTGTGTAAGAAATGTCTATGAAAATAATCAGTGTTGACAAATGGCGCTTTGTTATATAGTTAAGATGAAAGTACAAAAAGTTCCACACCATTTGCTCATAACAATCTAAGAACTGTTAAAAATAAGTTTACTGACTAACAGAAATGTCAAAGCTAGTGAACTCTGAGAACAGTGTTCACAAGATCAACAATTTTACCACTGTCAGGTCTAAATCTCTTATAGAAAGTTTTAAAAAACTCAGGTATGTGAGTTTTTCTTCTTATTAAGGAAGAATTCTAGAGTCCAGCCACATACTTATTGCAAAGTGAGCACGGAGTCAGCAGATGGAGCAGTGAGGAAAAGCAGCTGTGACAAGCTGACACCCAGGTTTCCACCAGGGAGCCTGCATGGTCAGCGAGCACCAGTTCATGGAAGCCATCCTGATCTCTCCTGTGCCACAAGCACATACAAGCGAACACACATACACACTGCAGAATGCACACACATGCACACTGTAGCATGCACACTGCAGCACACACATGGAGCACACACACAGGCTGCACACTGCAGCACACACAAGCACACATGCACACTGCAGCACACACACAGGCATGTGCAAGCACACATGCACACTGCAGCACACACGCATGTGCAAGCACACATGCACACTGCAGCACACACACGCATGTGCAAGCACACATGCACACTGCAGCACACACACATGCATGTGCAAGCACACATGCACACTGCAGCACACACATGCATGTGCAAGCACACATGCACACTGCAGCACACACATGCATGTGCAAGCACACACATAGAGCAAAGAAATAAAACATAATTTTTAAAAAGCCAGGTATGATGTGCTACAGCTGGAATTCCAACACATAAGCTGAGGCAGGAGGATTGCTGTGAGTTGAAGGCTAGCTTGTACTCATATTAATTCTGCATTAGATTGGGCTATAGTGTGAGGCACTGTCTCAAAAAAGCAAATAAATAATTTGTCAAAAGAAACAACATACATGTAATCCCTTATGATTACACAAAATTTGAGAACTAGTGCCTCATTCTACCCCTACCTTAAAACTCATTATTCGAGAAATAGACTAGGTTAAAACTTAAGCTTTCAAATAAACTAAATGAAAACCAATTGGAACCGGCAGCTTGTCCTTACATTCAATACGCTAATAATTACGCCATTATCTTGTATATTGTTATCACGTATTTCTACAGTGTAAAAGACTCGGTGGTTATTGTAGTTAGTGAAGGCCTCACCTCCTTGACGTGTGCATCGTCAAAGAACACCCACTTGGAGCTCTTGGTGTGGAAGGCAAAGGCACAATAGTGTCGGCTGGTGTAACAGATCACACCAACAAGGTGCAGTTCGCTATCTGTGGCACTTTCATCAGTCACCCTGTAAAAAAGCTATTTAGAAATATCAATGTATATTCACGATTGCTGCTTTAAAAAGAGAAAGAATGAATCCTGTATCTGAAGTACATGGAAATAGTTCACTCTACATTGGCCTTAACCTAACATTATTATTGAAGGCGCGACTGTGAATGAATTGTGAACAGATCATTTTAAATTAATCCACAGGACCTTTAAGTCCCAAAAAATTGAATTCACCATGCATTAAAGCAATAACAATTTCTCTAGCAACACATAATTGACACTTTACTTATACCCTAAATGTGAAATGAATTATATATATTCCTGATTAGATAACACATTTGAAGAAATATTAAAATATCATCTAAAGTATAATTATTTAAAATTTTAATTATAGCAATAAAAACTCAAAGTAAATTTAGAAAATAACAATCAATTTTAAAAAGTAAGCATGCCTCCGAGAGATAAGGTATAGATTGATTTTAAACCTTAGACACATTCATGTCACGTGGCTATCATCAACCATCACTCCAGGGTAAATGGGCACGAGAAGGTTTAGCTTGTAATTCAAAGTTGTTTCTAGTCTATGAAAAGGGTGTTTCACTTGGTCTGATGTAAGCAAACTTATTTTCCTCAGTACACATCTGGATATCAATATTTCCTTTAAAAGACTTAGGTTCTGATGAACAAAACTAAATATATCATAATATATGAAACATTTGAAAGTAACTTAAAAGCAATGGAGAAAAGAGTGAAAATAGCTGTGCTACCCCAGGAAGGTAGAGATGTGTGGCTAGAGTCCGAACAACATCTTCAGTCAGGTCAGAGTGCTCGGAATCCCAGACCAATCCAATTGTAACAATCTCTGGGCAATTCATCAAAACACGACGGATTTTTATTTTCTGGCCACAGTTACTCTACAGAAGAACAAACACAAAGGCAAGTTTTAAAGTTACCAATTACTATATATAGCTGCTTACATTATACAACGAAAATCAAAGTGTATCTGAAAATTGTTTTGTAGTTTATTAGACACCGACTTGCAACCAGCTATTTGTCTTTACTGATTAAGCAAGAACTTAATTTTAACTCATTTGGTATTTTTAGATGTGTTAAAACAAATACTCATCCTGAAAACAACAAAAAGCAGAAAAACAAAACCCTTAAAGTTGTTAACAGCGAGATGTGGATGTTTGGAGGCTGAGCCAGCCTGGAAAATGGTATTAGACTCTGTCCAAAACACTGAAGTCACTTACAATATTATGCAAGAAAAAAAATCATTCATCACATTTACGCAACGCAACAACAAAATGATCCTTCTGCAGTCTTGTGATAAAGTTCAGAACTTTGAGAGAATTCCATCAACACCTGGCACTTTGAATTTTTAACAAAGAGAAGTAGGCATATCTCTCTGGGTTTCAGCCAGCCTGGTCTACTTAGCAAGTTCCAGGGTGACCAGAAATAAGACTCTGTCCCCCAAAAAAGAGGAGTGTGGTGAAGGGGGAGCTAGAGAGTGAGCTCAGTAGTGAAGAGTGCTTGTTGCTCTTACAGAGGACCCAGGTTCAATTCCTCACACCCACATGGTGGTTCACAACCATCTGTACTCCAGTCCCCTAGGCCCCAATGCCCTCTTTTTATTTTTTATTTTTTTGAGACAGGGTTTCTCTGTGCAGCCTTGGCTGTCCTGGATGCACTTTGTAGACCAGGCTGGCCTCAAACTCACAGAGATCTGCCTGCCTCTGCTCCCCAAGTGCTGGGCACAGGCGTGGTGGCTCTTTTGATCTCAGTGAATACCAGGTACACTCATGGTATACCTACAAATACATACATATAAAATATTTCAAAAATGAAAACCTTAGCAAATCTAAGAAGCTTTTGTTTCATCTTCAGGTGGTTCTGTGTCTCTCAGGCTCACAGAGACCTGTAACTCAAGTGACTTTGCCTCAAGCTTCCAAGGAGCTGGGACTACAAATGTGAGCATAAGGTAAAGGCATTTTCATACTGAGAGCACTAAGATAAATAGCTTATGTGATGTAAAGTTATTTCCAATGTCATTAAAGAGAGATAAATGTTGTACATGTACAATCAGTGTTTTCGGGATAATAAACATAGAAGTACACGAGTATTCTCCTCTACACTTACAGGACACTTGCGATAGTCATCTGCTGTGTTTGCTGCCTGCAGCAATTCCGCAAACATCTCCGGCTTAAACCGTTCATGTCTCTCCATCATTCTTTCAACTTCATTGCTAAAAAGAAAAACAGATCTATAAATGACACTTGGAAACTTAAGTATTAATATATACTGACATGCATGCAGTACTTTCCTGTCTGAAAACTTGGCCATACAGTGAAAAATTACAAACTTTGGAAGATGGGTGAAAAATTAGGACAAATACAGAATCATATGAGTGTATCCTTTTAAATTACCTATTTGTTTACTTTTTAAAATGTCATCCCGCTATCTAGCCCAGGCTATCCTAAACTTATTGAAATTCTCCTCCCTAAGCCTCTCAAATACTTGGATAACAGGCAAGCGTCACCTTGTCCAGCTAGACTTTTGTTTAGGATTCCTGGATAAGGGTAAACGTGCTCTGTGGAAGTAGTTCTAACACAAAATTTTATTTATTCTACTAATTAATAAGTAGGAGTTTGAATTTAAATTCTACTCTAACAAGCACACATTGTAGAAGGTTCTTTGGCCTAAAGTTCCCAGAGGCAAAAGTTAAGCATCTGAACTAGGAGATGGCTGATTCCACCAGAAAAGTAACCCAGTGCTAGACGCGTGCCTTCCACCTCTATGCGAATACTTCGTTAGAGCTGAGCCAGACATCTCCCTACATTACTGGAAACTATCCCTCAGATTTTAAAATATCAAGGCATGTGAAACCTTAGAACAACCATTAAGCATTTCCAAAAGAAACTGTTAAAGGTCACACACCATCACTACTTTCCATTCTAGCTGGGTTCCAGTTCTACTTGATGGTAATAAAACTATGCTTCATAGTTGCATGGTTTAAATAATCCACAAATATTCAGTAGCCAAAAGCACTCCGCCAACACACTGTACAAGTACATTAGAAAGCAGAGTCTGATAAACATTCAAACTGCAATGATGGTTTACAAAACTGACAGTATCAGAGTTAATAGTTAATTCTGCAATCAGACTTGGGTTTCAATCTTAATCCATCCACCTATGAGGTAGATTTACCAAATTAAGCTCATTAAGTTAATAAAGGACTTTGAGTAACTTCGATTGACTGATGTTACATATGGTCTAGGGTAGGTTTTGCATCTTATCTAGCTGCTTCACAGACATGGAGAGGGACAGAGCTGGCACACGGGCAGGCAGGGAGCATGGCGGAATTGAGGTCTTAAATAAAATAGCCTATGAAAAGATTATATTCATGTTTTTCTTTTCATCTTATCCTAGCTTTTACCACCAGAAAGGAGACAGTGAAAGTGGTGAAAACATGGCCACTTTAAAGGGAACATCTTAGTAAAGAAGAAGTCATCATGTGCAGTTCATTTCCCAATGAGTGACTCATTTCAAGTTTATTTTTGCAGTTCCAAAGATCCGCTCTAAATATAAGATATACACTCCGTACATTTTATTAAATGATGCATTTAGTCTGAAATGCTCTAAAATCTGAAATTTGAAGGTTAAGATCATTTTATGAGTGTTATATTGTGACCCTAAGTTTATGTGATGGGCCACACTTAGGATGGAGGCTCTTTACAAATACCACATGAAATCAGATTATGTATATAAGGTATGTATTAAACAAACGAATTCCACATTTAGCCTCAGGTTCCAGCTCTAGATATAGTACATACATGCCAATATTCCAAAATAGAACCTGAAACTTTAGTCAAGCACTTCGGGTAACCTCTATTAGGCTAAATTCTAAGCCTCAGCTGAGAAAGCTAGACTAGCTCTTGGGCTCTCTTGTGAAAGCACATTTGACAGTGTAGGAAGGGAGAACCCATACTATGTTATAATTTTACAGAATAAATGCTCAGTGTGCCTAAACGTGTCCCTAGCCTCTGTTAAGTATGCTTTGAGAAGTCTTACCACAGGGCTGTTGTGGAGATGTACCGCACGAACTCGGTAAAGGGAAGAGGGTCTGAAGATGCTCCACAGCTGCGGCACACGCACTACAGGTAAAAGCATAGGCTTAATCTATCAATCACGAGACAGCAGTCTAGTGTCTAATCGAATGACTAAGACATTTCACCTGTTCATACAGAGTCATGGCAAACTTCTGATGAGTGACACAAGATTTAGAGGTGCACATGTCTGCATCCTTGCTTGGTACCAGGTGAAAATGAATCCTTGCCAATATGTTTTCCTAATTAAAAAATTAAAAAACACAAATGAAATAAGTTGCTGATCTTGCAGAGAATGCCTTAATATATAACTATGTTTAACTGAGCAGTCCCCAAAGTGTAAATACAGGGTGTTATAAGTGCTAGCATTTAAATTCTCCTCTTTAATCACTGCAAATGTTCAAGTATTTACCTTCTGCAGCGGTAGTTTAAAAAAATGAAAAAATTTTAATACCAATCAAAGTGGCTAATATATAGAACTCGGCATTAGAAACATTTCCTACATTCCTGGTGTTCTCATATTAAGACGTCAGGTTAACTTTAAAAAGTACAAAAACCCTTAGAAAGAAATGCTTTGTGACTAGAGACGGGGGCTTCCCCTTTTGAGGATCTTGATGTCCTCGGGAAATGGTGAGAAATACAAGCGTGTCTTTGGAAGGAAGAAAAAGCAGTATATGTGTTAAGTGAGCGTGCACGTGTGTGCAGCTCCACGTAGAGGTCAGAAGAAAACTTGACGTGTCACTCTGAGAACACCCACAACATCCTTTGAGACAGTGGCCTGGGGCTTACCAGTTAAGCTAAGGTGGTGGCCAGTGAGCCCCCACCATTTCTTCTGTTCCTGCCTCCTTAGCTCTGGGATTACAAGTGAGAGCATGGTGAGTAATTTTACAGGGATTTGAGAATGGAACTCAGGTCCTCAGGCTTGTTAGGCAAGCCAACCTAGCTCTGTTTCCCGCCCAGATTACCTCTTTATCTTCCTACTTAGACCAGCTAGCCTATGTAAGTTAAGTGACTCAATAGCTTCACTTATAGCATAATTCAAACAATGTCCTCTGCAACAAATCTGTGAATTTTCGGATTTATGCCATAGATCAGTAAGTGGCAATCTTTTTATTTTTTTTTGTTTTTAGAATAAATCATTTTACTTACTACATACCTCCCTCAGACAGGGAGCCCCAACTTGCCCTACTCCTACCTACCCACTCAGAGAGCCCATGTCCCCGTGCCTGGCCAGAGAGAGAAATGACCCTGTGGTGTGAATGAGAATGACTCTCATAGGTCACAATTTCAAAACTTGGTACCCTGTTGTTGGAGCTGTTTGGGAAGAACTGGGAGGCGAGACCTTGCTGGAGGAGGTGTGTCACTGGGGGTGGGCAATGAGTGAGCTCTGAGTTAGCTCTCTCTGCCTAACTGTGGATCGACATGTACTTTCTTGGCTACTTCTCCGCTGCCATGCCTGCCTGCCTGTTGCCATGCTCCCGACCATCACAAGTCATGGACTCACCTTCTGAACTCTAAGTCCTAAGAAGCATTTTCTTTAATGAGTTGCCTTGGTCATGGTATCTATTCACATGTAACTAACCAAGACAGACTCCTAGTAACTTATCATTCTATACACAGATCAATGCTCTCTCAACTTCATTTTAGAAGGTCCTATTTGCAGCAGGCAGTGATTAACACAGAAACGCACAACTGGCCAAAGTACAGAGAATAAGACTGCAGAGAGGTCAGTCCTAAAGAGAACGAATATATAGGTATATATAATATATAAGTGTATATATTTATATGTATATCTCACATACCCACTCCCAAGGCTCATGGATCATTGACAGGGCATCAAGAATGTAAGAGCTGTGGACAACTACAAGGAAACATTGTCTTTTGGACAAGGCAGAGCAGTTACACATATGAACTCAGATATGTTTGGATAGTATACACAAAACCTGTGCAAACTCAAGCCAGCCTGAATCTCAGCAGTGAGAGGGGAGATTTGCACAGAATTCCAGCAACTGTCAGCTGCAGGGAAAGGTAGAGACGGTTTCCTCTGAGTGTAGCTTCCGTTAATTCAACCACTCTCCACTGGCACCTCACACCCAAAAGTATTTGGGCACCAAAAATTGGTCTTTAAATATTAAAAACAAAACAGTACACAAAGTTGGGTGGTTGGCATATATAATATAAATGTAATATAAAAAGAATTATATGTATATTTTTATAAACTAACATGCAGTAAACATCAGAGCATAAATAATCAAAACCCAACATACAACAGAGAATGATTTAAATTCAATCTTGACAGATGAACAAGAGATACAAAGGCACTGACCAGTTCTGACATTTTTCATCTTTATGATTTTTTTATTTGTCTTCAAATTTGCATCATAAAAGGAAAAAAAAAAAAACTATTCTTCTAAGCTCTTGAGGTTTGTCAGAGATACTTACAAAGCACTCAGCTGCGTCATCCATGCGGCCAAGCTGAAATCTCTGCTCATCTTTGAAGCTTTCTGCAAGAGCATGCCTTATGTTATCTGAGGGAAGCGCTTTTTCTCGACTGTGTTGAAATTGTGCAAATATTGTCTAGAAATCAAAAGTATATCAGTCGGTCGAATGCCAACGACTTTATAAACACTTTATAATTTCAATACAACTTACATAGTATACCAAATCCCAGAAATAAATAAATCACAGCCTAGTCCTGAAATTCCATACAACGTTAATTATTCAAGAGCTGGGGAGACAGCTCAAGAAGGCGAAGCACTGGCTTGAGGACTGGAGTCTGAACCTCCAGAAAGAGCCAGGTGGGCATAAAGAGCCTGTATGCAATCCTGTTATGCAGAAGGCAGAGACAGGAAGTCTCAGCTTACACAGTGTCCTCCTCTACAAACGAAGATGTGCTCCTTGAGCTCCTTGAGCTCCTTGTTTTTGCTGCTGTTGTTTAAATGAACAGACTCTCACTATGTAGCTCAGGGCAGCCTTGAACTTGAAATTTACCTGCTTCCACATTCCATGGTGGGATGAATAGGGATTGTTATAAATTATGCTCACTGCATTAACCCAGTAATGGGAGCAGCACCTAGAACTCAGGAGTAGCTGAGAACATAGTCATTAAAATAAATGCACAATAGTTACAAAACAATGAAGAATATTCTCATTTTATATTACTTAAATTATTAATTTTTAATTACCTAACAAAAAGTAGAAGATAAAAACTTGTCATGTTTTAAGCATTCATCTAAATTAACCATCAAAATTAAAATTTTGGAGAAACAATAGTAATTACTAAATAGTTACCTTCAAAGCGCAAAATATACAGGCATCTCCCTGACAAACATGTCCAGTCAGAACTCTCAGACTTCTTCGGAATATATCTAATTGCCATAAAACCTAAAAAGCATTTGAATAAAAAAAACACATCTGAATGAAAAATAGAATATGAGATTGTTGTCACTGTGGTAAAAAAAAAAAAGCATATTCTTACATCTTAAAAGCAGTAAAGTAGTAACTTCTTTAATCTCCTATACATAGCTTGACTTGTATAATCACTAGCAACAAGGAAAAACATAAACCATAGAAGAAATTCCTATTGATTCACATGAAAAACTACAACAGACACAGAACACACACACACACACACACACACACACACACACAAACATAACAAAATTTTCAGTTAAGTATCTGGACAGACAGGAAATATGGGATACTATGTAGAAACCTTGGCAGAAACTTGAAAGAGGAAGAGGTTATGACACTTGGAACCACCAGAAATCTAGGAAGAAATATAATTAGACTTTAAAGCAAGGATGCACTAAATAGTGGTCAGTGTATCTTGGCAGGAAGAATGGGTAACCAATGTGTGGATGACTACTCATGTAAGTGAAAGACTCCTGTGGTGATAGGGGACAACATGGTGAGTGGAAGCAGCAACCACATGAACACAGTCACTGCAGTTAGTCCTTAGACACTTGCTACCAAGAGACAACAACAGAAGAGTGTAACAGTTGCAATACATCACTCCATTTTGTAAAATGGAGTACCTGAATCCAGTACCTGAGTCCCAGTTTGTAAAAGCTGCATTCCACTCGGTGGAATAATAATGTTACAGGTCTTACACAGCTTTTGGGAAGAGTAAGTATTGTGCAAAGTGTAAAGGGTGTGTAGCAGAACCTGACACATAACAATTCACACGCAAGCAAGTTATCAAGATTCCCGTACCTTTTAGTAATTTCTTAGAAGAACCAACTTAAAACATCTAAATTCTCTCAATTAAAAACAAGATGTTAATAAATGGTTAATAAACACAAAATAAGTGTTTTGCAAAGTACTTGGAGTACATAGTAACTTTCTTACATATTATCTTTTAGCATTTCATAAAGATACAAGATTGAAATCCATTTCAAAGGACTAAGGAAAGACAATGAAGACTAATGATACAAAGTGCCTAAGAACACAAACTCTGGGTTCCAGCTCTAGTTCTTCAGTTGAGCAGCTCTTGAACTGACAGACAAAATGTTTACTGCAGCATCTAACTCCAGGAGTGGTAAAGATTAAATGAATTGGTGTATGTAATAATAATGATGTAATATATATTAAATATAACTTTGCTTCTAAAAAGAATTCACCAGCACACTAAATAATGCCAAACATGTTTTAACTGTATGCTTGTCATCTGAAAATTTAATTATTCAGTTGACAGGAAACCCTTTAGAATATATTCATAAAGTCAATAATGTCTTTCAACTTGATTTATCTATTTATTTATTTTTAACAAGGACTTTGAACAGAAGTACCCTCCATGGGTGGGCCTCCAATGTTGTTCCCAGAAGAGTTTGTGCAATGGCAACCTCAGTCCCAGGCACGGATGGATGTGTCCCTACCACCTATTGTTCAGGGAGCCCCTAGAGGCACCCCAAAACACATGGGCTATTACCATTGCTTTTGGTCGCCCACCATAACAACACAAAGACACTACTGCTAAGAAAACATCTCATTTCCTGCAGGAGACAGAAATCAACCTGGCAGACTAAGAAACCCTCTACCTACTGGCTAGCTTTCACAGTGCTGGAAGGTGCTATGCAGGCTGAGGGGGGAGAAAGACCCCACCAGTGGTTTTACTGGACTCTTGGAGTTACAATATTGACCTGCCTGCCATGCTGAGTGCAATAGTGACATGACATCTATAGGAGTAACCAACTGCGTTCTGATTGGATGCAAGGTCAGCTCCAGTTCATGTCTGCTTCTGTAAACTCGTCAAAATGCCATGACTATGGATATATTGGGCCCTAGGGTTAGGGAAAACTCTTTAAATATCTAAGTTTATACCCACAGATTTATGTTGCTCTCAACTCTTGTCAGAGGAGTTTCTTTTTGTAGTAACAGTTAATACCTGGTGTAAACAGTAGCCAGTGCTAAGCTGCCAGATAAAGAGGAGAACTCTGAAATACAGACTTCTGGATGCGACATGGTTTTTGCAAATGTCGTATCACAGTACCTGTGGTTATCTACAAAGAACCTGTACAAGATCAGGCCAGTAAAAATTCTAGCATGAATGGGAAAGGAGCTACTGGAGCCCTAACCCTCAGCAAAGAAGCTACTGATGACTGATGGCTGCTGAGGAAGAGTCACTTTTGGGGGTATGCGGCCTCTACTGTGCCATGGGACCCAATCCATGTGCATATGTCAGTGCTATTTGGACTAAGCTGGAAAGGAAGAGGATGACAACGCCCACCACTACCACCACGACATGACAGGAATGGAGACAAGCTAAGGAGTCCCAGAGAAACTGGAGGGAGGTAGTGGAAGGTTGGGGATGAAAAAATACATTGTGGACATACATGAAATTTTCAAAAGTTGTTTTTTCTGTATATTATTCAACACAGTAGTATAAAATCTTAGAACAAATGCTTATCATAAAATTATTCTAATTATAATCCACCCTTATCCTAGTTCATAAAATTACATTCTATCGTCTGTTACAAAATAAGTCTCAGCTAATCGTTGAACTACTTAGTTTTTTAGTGGTATGTTTTCCTTTTAGATTTCTTGCTTGTAGTTATTTAACATGAATCCTAAAGGAAATTATGCAGTTTCTAACATTTATATATGTAGCTTAAGAACCCCCCAAATCCGAGCATACAATCACTATTTATTTGTTTATTTATTTATTTATTTTTAACAAGGTTTCTTTGCGTAGCCTTGGCTGTCCTGAACTTGCTTTGTAGACCAAGCTGGCCTCAAATGCACAGAGATCTGCTTGCCTAGGCCTCCCAAGTGCTGGGATTGAAGGTGTGTGCTACCAACGCCCAGCCTCATAACCATAAAAGTTTAACAAAGAAATACAAATTTTGATCATATGCCTTACTTTAAAACACTAAAAATGTGCTGAAATGGAGAGATCTGTGAAACAGTAAACTGGACCCGTACCTTTTCATAGCTACATCTGAAGTTCATATGGCCTTACAAGATGTGTTCCTCAACTTATGTCTGAGCAAGCTTTAAAAATAATCATGTAACTGATTATTAAAAAGCCATTTTCTGACAGAACGTCTACTTGAGTAGTGGTTTTGTCAATGAGAATTGGCTTTGCACACTTAGCCTGTAGCAACCTCTGAGCACTGGAGGCTGCTAGCGCAGGCAGGCAGAGCACTGTGGAATCTCCCAGGGACTGCACAGGCTCCCTCCAGGCACTCCAGCAAGTACAGTCAGGATGTCACTGTGGAGCAGGGACTAAAATACTCAAATGACCTAGAAGAAATCATGCTCAGACTTCAACAGTCATGGTGGAAAACTTAAGTTCACAGAGCACTGGCTTGAAAAAAGAAGTGTCTGAAAAGAAATTAACCTTACGAGTAAATAAAACTATTCCTGCCCAAGAAGCTGGAACACCAAAATGATCAGACTAAAAATCTTGCCCCAGAATAAAGTTCAAGAGTATCTTCAGGAATCCTGAACTATCTATACCTTCACAAGATAAAATACTTCCATGACATCCAACAAAAATTAGTGGGCATTAAAGCAAAGACAAAAAAAGAAAAAAATGGCAGAAAGTCTCTCTCTCTCTCTCTCTCTCTCTCTCTCTCTCTCTCTCTCACACACACACACACACACACACACACCTAAAGCAGAACTCCAAACTTTTATATAAAGGCAAAATTTATAGGTAAACACAGAAAAAAAATCCATAGAATAGAGGTTAAGACCAAACACATGATGCTGAGACATGAAGACATATATCATATATTCACTAATAAAAATTACAATGTCTAAGGTAAAAATATGACAAAGAGCAAATTAGACATTGGAAAAGTAAAGAGCTTCAAGATACAGAAACAGAAACCACAGGGAATGACAGAGGCAAAAGACTAAGCAAGTGAGGAGCACAAGCCACTTAAAACAGCATTAATGTAACCGGCGTCCTCCAAAGGAGGGACAGATAGGACCGCTGCCTGAACCAGGGATAATGAATGAGTTCCAAATTACAGTAAAATATCAAATTGACAGCTTCAAGAAGCTCCAGAAACTCAACCATGAACGACACTAAGTAAACTGTTCAAACACAATGTTTTAAACTAGGGATAACAAAAAACTGTTAAGACTGGCCAAAGGAAAGGGCAGGTGACATAGAGAAAAGCAAAGATCAGAACAAGTTTTCATTAGAAGCGATGAGAGTATAGAAGGAAAACTACAGGAGTCGCTGGGTGGTCCCATCTTGCCCCATTTGTGATGTACCTAAGGCTGGGCTTAAAGTCCTGATCCTCTTGCCTCTACCTCCCAAGAACTGAGACTAAAGGCATGCACCACCACACCCAGCTTTAATGTGCTAATCTTTCAAACACAGGAGTGAAATACATTTTTTCAGTCATACAAAAGCTAGAATAATACATTACTAATAGGTCAGCACTATAAAAAAGTTTGTAAAGGCCATTCAAGCAGAAGAAAAAGCTGTTACATTGAAAGGTAATTCTATTTAACGTAGTAGCAGGAAGTACCATAAACAAACATTATATAGAAAAACAGTCTTTATGGCATGGTTCCATGGAATTTCCATTAAAAAAATATGTTGCCAAGAGATTTTTTTTTTCACTTTCTTGACTATGAACATTTCCATATTTGGAATTTGCTGTAACATACTTTTGTCTCCCTAAAGCACAGACACACACGAATTGTGGGAATGAAAGGAAAGGAAAATGTAAAAGCAGAAAGCAGAAAAAAGACTGAGTTGATAGTTGATCCAATCAAAGCATTTAATTTCAAATACTTGGTCCTCGGATTTCTGTGTATCTCCTGACATTCAGTAAGTACTGTCTTTTCTCTTAACAACACTAGTACAATCTCTGAGCTAGGTGGAACACTGCTGTTTAAAGTCCAAAGTGAACTAGAGTCTATGTTTTCCTAATGCCTGTCCCAGGTGGAAAACAGCTGAGAAGGTGATACAGAGGCTGGAGCATGTGGCACAGCACAGATGTGGACATTCGTTAAAAGTGATACGGCTCTATCTACCATTAGCATTCAGAAGAAAACATCTGGAGCTGCTAAAGGAGCATGGACATAGAAGATTATTTAAATAGAAAAGTGTATTTACATACACATTTACTGAAATAATTTCAAAAAGGTGTGAAATAGATGAAATAATCTTCAGTCAGTCTAACACAAGTGTTAGTCAAATTACAATTCTGGATTACAATTTAAGGGTCACTGTGAGGTGAAGTGAGCTGAACTAATGAAGTAAAATAAACCTGCATTCTTATTTCAACGTAGGCAGCTCATTTGTTCTTGTCCCATCTACTGGGATCCGCACTAGACTTATTTCTTTTTAAGTATGCAGGAGAGTGTTAGCTAAAACTAAATATTTATTTTAAAATATTCTCAATGTATTGAGTATTATGAATAAAAATGTTCTTTACATCAAAGTATCACTCTGTAGAGAAATACCATTTCCAATTATTATAAAAAGCTAAAATGTTCAGCAAGAGTATCTTCTCTCTTTAAGGTATTCCAAGGCTGAGCAGAAGGCTCTGCTGATAAAGTACGGTCATGCATGCCTGAGCTCAGATCCCGGGACCACGTAGAAACCAGCAATGGTAAAACGTGTGTAACCCCAGTGCTGGAGGAGGAGAGCCAGGTAGTTCCTGCAGCTCAGTCAACTCAGGCTCGCTGAATGGATGAGCTGCAGGTTCAGTGAGAGACCACACCTCAAAAGAGTGAGGTGAAAAGCAGCTGAGGCATGACATTTAACTCCTCAGACATTTGATCTGACTTCCATGCATTGCACACACATAAACTTATATGGTCATGCATATATAAAGAGGTACATACAACCCTACACACAGAAAAGTCCTTCCAGTCAACGAGGAGTTAAAAGAATCACTAAATAAGAGTCTCTTAAAGTACTTTAAAGCCTGAAACACGTGATTAATGGTCTCACCTGTACAGCACTATTTAGAAAGCAGCTGTTCTGTCCTGGTTCATTTAACAAGCCTACAGTTGGGGCTAGGGATAGCAAACTTCCAGCCTGATAGGCCTTTCCAAGATTACCACCGGGTTTCCGTAAAAATTTTACCCAGGCCATTTTCAAGCAACTTCTTTTGCATGAAAGTTAAGTAAGATGCTTATGTGGTATTTTGGAGAAAAAAATGAGTTATGTCCCAAGTTGTCCACCGAGTTCTACTGCAATCCACGGTAAAAATTGTGTGCTTCCAAGTCCATCTCTTTCCTGATGTGCTACATTTCTGAGGACTTTCATAAGTAAAAACAAAGTAAACGCTGAAGTTCTGAATGCTAAAAAGCAAGCTATTTTAAACAAGGCCTTACAGGTTTGGTAACCCTTAAATTTTATGAGTTGTACAACACTGATAAAAAGTCTAACCGCTAAACACAATATGCTGAACAGCTCATCTTCTTTAATGTGTAATTCATTAGTTCTGAAGGGCCAAAAATAGATGACGAAGATAAAAAGTGTGGCGTTGGCATCCCGAGGTCCCCTCTGTTCAGCTGTTTTATGTTCCTTTAGTGAAGCAGCTTTTCTTTGAAGTTATCAAAGGTGACTCCATACTTCATCAGCATGACCTCAAAGCAAATCTACAAAAAAAAAAAAAAAGAGTAGAAATGTTTAGATAAAAGTTGACCAAAACTTTCTCACTATTATTTCACACAATCACTGAATAAAGAATTACAATACATCATTAGAAGGGTTAGAATACCATTCTGAAATATAAAAATGGAAAACATTTCATTTAGTCTTTTTTTTTAAGTTGGTAGGACTGCCAACTTAAAAAACTGCAATGTTCAGAGAAAGGTATCATGAGAAAAATATTGTCTTAAAAAAAAAACCCACTGTAGATCTGAGGTGGTATTCTGTATGTCAACAATAAATTATTATATTAAATAAACATACAGTCAACAAAAAGACTATTTTCCAAGAAAGTTAGATTTTACATAAATTAATATTGTAACTGACAAATGAACTAGAGTAAATAAAAATCCCTAGTGAAGTATTCCATTTTTTTCCACAAATGTGTACTCCTGTTTCAATGGACCTTAAATGTTCAACTCCTGAATTAAAAACCAGTACTCACTATTAACATTTTGTTTAACCAACTGAATCTCCTTCTTGTACTTTCACTTAACAGATACTTAATGAGCTACATACTGTATGGGGCACTGAACTAACATGATGAGGATAATAAGACAATGCTTCATACCATGACAATGTAATAACTAATATGTTATTAATGGGGGTGGGGGTAAGGAGGCAGGATGGGAACTCTACCTTACATTTTAAGCAAGAAAGTGAGAAAAAAAAAACTCAATAAGAAGCTTGTATGTACATCAAGATTTGAAGGAGGGAAAGAGCCCCAATTAGCATGGACAGCAATTTCAGACACTGAGCCTGGATTATAGCTGGTATGATGAAGGAGCACAGGCCCAGAGTGGCAGGAGAAATGCTAAAGGAAAGAGCATATGCAAAGGGGGGATAGGAAAGAGAGATCGCATAGGGTCTTAACACACGCCTTGTTAAACACTAGGTGAAAGTCATTGAATTCTATCTTCACCACACATAAAAGATGAGAGATTAGGTCAGCCTACTGTCACTATCAAATACCCACCAGTAACAAAGCACTAAAGAAGAAAGAAGAAAGCTACCAGTCTCTAAAGAATCAGTCAACAGACCTTGTTTCCAGGCCAGCTTATCAGCTCCCTGGTCTCAGATACATTCCTCCCATCCCAGAGTCAAGGCTTGCTCACCTCACATATGAGGTAACAGTAACTGACCTGCTTAATGAAGTTAAATGTTTTTAAAATTATAAAGATGTTTCCTCTATTTAACTCTACAGTTTGCAACCTCCTCTTAAACAGATATAAATAACCCTGAAGTGAATCATATACACTAAGTTTTTAATAAACTCAGCCATGTTTGTATAACTTTAGGAGCGCTTTATTCGTAGCTGTGGTGACTGAATGAGAATGGCCCCCTTCGACTCACAGGTTTGAACACTTGATCCCCAGTTGGTACAATTACTTGGGAAGGAATAGGAGGCGTGGCCTTGTTGAGGGAGATGTGTAAGTGGAGGTGGGTTTTGAGGTTTCAAAAAGCAATTCTAACTCCAGTTAACTCTCTCTGCCTCCTGCTAGTGGATCAAGATGCAAACTCTGTCAGCTACTGCTCTGTGCCTACCTGTTCACTGCCATTCTCCCAACCATGATGGTGATATACTCCTCTGGAACTGTAAGCCCAATAAGCCCTTCCTTTTGCATGGGTCACAGTGTTTTATCACAGAAACAGGAAAGTAACTAGTACAGCAGCAAATTTCTATTTTAAAATTTTATTTGTGTGTGAATGTGGGCATTTGCATACCATGATACTTGCACAGACGTCAGAGGCCAACCTGTGGGTGTCTTTGCTTTCTACCTTGCTCAAGACAAAGTTTCTTCGTTGTTTTTCTGCTATTCAGGCCAGACCAGCTGCCCTGTGAGCTTCTGGGAATTCCCCAGTCTCTGCCTCTCAGTTCTCTGTAGGAGTGCTAGGATTAGACATTTGTGCTCTATGTTCAACTTTCATGTGGGTCTGCACACTTGCATAGATAGCACTTTTATCTCTAAGCCATCTGCCCAGCCCAGAAATTCCTACTTTTAATGAAACGTCCATTTAAAATTACATTCTTGCAATAAAATTGTCGCCAAATTCATACCATTAAGTAAGATATGTGAAACAATTATTCTCTTTTAAGAACTTAGGTTTGTGAGGGACAATGATGCAGATACCTTAAAAAATACCATATCTTCCATTCCTACATAAGATATCAAACAAGTACTTGCTCTTGATTCCTTGCTCTAACCCAAGGATTCTCAAGCTGTGGGTCATGACCCTTTGGAGGGGGTGTTGAATGACTCCTTCACAGGAGTTGCCTAAGACCATCAGGAAACACAGATATGAATATTATGATTCATAACAGATGCAAAGTTACAGCTACGAAGCAGCAATGAAAACGACATAATTAGGGGTCACTACAACATGAGGAACTTTATTAAGGGATCGAAGCATTAGGAAGGCAGAGAACCACCTCTTTAACCTATCTCTAAAAAGACAAAAGTTAGTCAGTCTAATGAAAAACAGAAAGAAAGCCTGGGGATACCAAAAGTGACGGGCTCCTATAGGAGGAAGGAGATAGCACTAAGAGATGGAGAGAGCCACACACTTCAGATCAAGAAAGGCATTTCGGCTGTAACTTTCCCATTCCAGAGAACTCTGAACCCACACAGTACAAGACACCAAAGTACAGCTAGCTACCCAGCGCCATCTGCGTGGTAAGGGAGATTTTACATCCAGACCATATTACAGCAAAACCAGTTTGGGAAGTGGAAGGAAGACCAGGCATGGCACCTCTCTGTGCTCTGTCCTCACCCCTGCTACACAGATTACAGGGCCATTCCTATAAGCAGACAAGAAGTTCCTTTCAAGGGAGAAATGGCTCAAGAGATTTAGAGCACTGGCTGTTCTGCCAGAGCGCCAGGGTTCAATTCCCAGTACCCACACGACAGCTCACAACTGTGTGTGACTACTGTCCCAGGGGTATGACACCCTTACAGACACGGATAGGCAAAACGCCAGTGCAAGTAAAATAAAAATGAATAAAATCATTAAGAAAAAGAATTATTAAAAAAAAAAAAGAGCTCCTTTTAGGAATAAATTCTCAGACTGCATTACTGAAGTCCCCCCACCTCCCTCTGCTCTCTGAAATGAGCTCACACACATATTAGCGAGTTTTGTCGCCTTGCTTCACTTCACCACAGACAAATAGGACTAGTTTATGACATCTCGGGTAAGTATGACTAGAGTCTTAGAAAACATGAACACAGAGAGAACACAGGCCAGGGAGATGGCTCAATGGTTAAAGGTGCTTGCCAACAAGGCTAACAACCCAGGTTTGATCCCTGGAATACACATGGTGGAAAGAACCAATCAATTCCCCTAAGTTGTCCTCTGACTACCACATGCTGCTGACACATCCACATACAAGCAATAAATGAATGAATGAATGAATAATGAATGAATGAATTTTAAAAAGTAACAAAAACCAAAAAAGAGGTAATGAACTGAACTCTCCAAAACATAGGGAATGAAAAAGCAGGAAGACAAACAACACTGTACCAACTAGTTGACACTAATGTGTAAAACAAATCAGAAAATTGATAAGCCAGAAAATTAAGTGAAAAAGAATATATTTGTGAGCATTAAGTTCAGGCTATACCCACGGATTGATTCGTCTCTCAACACCTACCAGAGAAGCTTCTATTTGCAGTAGATAGGATTAGCAGAGGCCCACAAGTGGCGGAGGTTCAGAGTAAGAGACCAGAATGCTCCGCCCTAAATGGAACACATGTACTGCACCCTATCCTCCAAAGAAAGCACGTAAGAACCAGAGGCAGTCTATGACCTAAAGGGAACAGCATCTTCTGGACACTGCAGGGAAGCTACACATATGAACTGAGAGTACCTGAGACAGCACCCACGAGAACTCTGCAAGCTCAAGCCACCAAATCCACAATGGAGAGGAGACAGGAAGTCCCAGCCCTCACTGAGGAGCCAATGGCAACTGATAGCTTCAGGAAGAGGGAAAGTCGGTTTAAGATTGTAGCCCCTGATGAGTAGACCACACTCCAAAGGAAGCCCACGCATCCAAAAACATATGGGCAACACAAATTGGTCTTGATAGGTAAAAAAAACAGCAACACAACATTGTGTGGGTAAAGGTGGCACTAAAATCTAGGAAGAGCTGGGGGTATTATACAAACTCTTAAAGAACTACTAAAAACATTTTTAAGTTCTCATACAAAGCAATAAAAAAGCAATGCAAACACACATACAATAAAAAAAAACATAAGCATGATTTAAAAGTCAAGAGGCACAAATGGACTCAAAGTTTATCAATGATTCCTGGAGAGAAAAAGGAAATACTTCTAGAAAGGTAAGAATTTCAGAGCTCAACTTCCAGGTGAAGCAAGCAAGCAAAATGGGTGACCTAAAGTCAAAATACAGTATGAAGAAAGAGGGAAACAGAACAAAATGGGCCAAATGTTACACAAATTTCAAAGAACCATTTTTTTCCAATATTATCACAAGGCCACAGGGAAAATAAAAGTACAAAGTAGCACCAAATCATGACGGAAACAGAGCCTTCATATCCAAACACAGTAAGCCTCAGACCAATGTGACCTGAGGCTGCAACTGCTAAAAATTTATAAACAAAAGTGTGTGTAAAGAATTAAAAATAGAGCTTTTTCCAAATGGGAGTCTGTATTTATGCCTTAGTAGGTACTAAGGAGGCTATGTAGAAAACAAGTAGCACACCGTTCATAATAGCCAAAAAGTGGAAACAATCCAAATTCCATTGACTGATGGATAACTAGTTAAACAAAACGTGGTATGGTCATACAGTGGAATATCCATCACGACAAAAAGAAATGAAATTCTGGTAACATGCTAAACGGACAAACACCGAGAACGAGCTGAATGAAAAATGCGAATTCTGTTCATGCAGTACAAGAGGGTTGCTTGTACTGGACAAGTATGCGCGGGCTGCTGGGTTTGGAAAGGGAGTGGCAGCTAAAGGGTACAAGGTTGTTTTTCTCTTTTCTTGAAGGTGATAAAATGTTCTAAAATCATACTGATAAATGTCCGCTTGTGTGAATAACTAAGAACCACTGGCATGGGCTTTAAACAGCGAATTACACTGTACAAGAGTTATACTTCAAGAAAGCAAGCCTGAGATGGCAGGTCTGGCTTAGGCTGGTCTGCCTGGAGGGCTGGCCTTTGAGAGCTCTTGAAAGGCTTCTTACCCGCTCGCTACCTTACAGGAATGAGACTGCACTGAACTACAGACAATGAGACTTACCTCAAACATTTATTTTCCTTCCGGAAGGCTAGCATTTTGGCTTATTCTCAGTGCAAAATGACTACATTACTACCCTCCAACAAAAAATGTCAGACAGTCTCTAGTGGGCTTCCGGTTGACAACATTTTATACATCGCTGCTAAGTCACTGTCGGAGGAAGGAGTGTCCTGCATAAGCTCCCTGACAGGAGGCCCCTGAAACCTCTCCCTAAGTGTGCTTACTCTGCTTTATAACTTTTTACTGCAACAAGACCTCCAATGAATAAGACTACACACAACATCCTGAGTCCTGCTCGGAATAACTGAGAGAGTGCTCTCCAGTGTCTTTACTTCAGTGGCAAAATAACACAGACCCACCAACCTGGCAAAATTTTAAAAGTAACATTGTTGGTGGAATAAAGAGGAAATGATACTTTCTTACACTGTTGATTAGTTAAACACACACAAACACACACACACTGCATATCTACCATCATGCACTCTGGCCATGTATCTACCTGCTAACAAACATTAAAATTTAGAATATAAAATATACTTCAGGGCTAGAGAGATGGTTCTAGCAGTCAAGAACATTCCCAGAGGACCTGCGTTCTGTTCCCAGAACCCCAGCCAAGCAGTTCACAACCACCTGTAAACAGTAGCTCCTGGGTACCCAACTCCCTTTTCTGGCCTCCACAGCACACACATGTCACACATACATACACACATACCACCAACACCAACAGCACCACCACCAATAACAAAAACCAAACGTTCAAACCCAACACTGAGAGTAGAATACTGCAGAATAAAAGCCTTCCTGAAGTAAATCATGAAGGAAACAGAGTATGCACCATCAGCAAAGAGGCACGAGCCTAATAGGATATTTGCAGAGGCTCTGCCTCCATTCTCAACACAAGGTGGCCTTTCTTCTCTGAGAGGTAGAGCTTATTCATCCTCCAGTGCTCCAACTCCCTAGCCTCCTCCCACCTTATCAGTGTGGTAGATACAGGTCCTTCTCTGCCCTGATACACTTGCTTCCTGCTGACCACTTTCTGGGGTGGCGAGATCCAATGGACCTGACTTTCTCAAGTCTCATACTCTGAATGGACCGAGCATCTAAGCTGTGTGACTCCATGGAGCTTGTAGCGGGCCGTTCCCCTAACACTGCACAAACTCTGGGGCACACACCACTGGGTGGCATCTTGGACTCCAAGGTTTGAAGCCACAGGTCCTCCCTTCTTGTTCCTCACCCACTAGTGGGGTGCATACTTAGGGGTACCTCTCCTTCTTGCTGCCCTCTCCTCTCTGAGTCTGAAAATGATGAACTACTTCTGTTATCCCATGAATAACAGAATCCCATTAATTCCTTGGTGAGATGCCACCTTGGTCTCACCAGGTAAACACACTCAAACCTGACTTCCTTCCCTATTAGAGTTCTAGGAGAGCACGGCTATCCCAAACTGGACACAGCCTGATCAAGAGCCACAGGGGTATCTGCCATGAGTGGGAGGACACCTGGTCATGCACGGGGTCTGAATGCTTAGGCGCTAGGTTGCGCACCAGAATAAAAATCATGAAAAATGCATAAGAACCCATGAACCAAATCACCTAAATCACTGTCAGGGCACGGCTTGTTTACAGCCACTCTCCAGAGAGACCCTGGAACCAAATTAAAGAGAAAAAGAAGAAAAAAAAAAAAAAAAGCAACAGTGTTTTTATGTAACAATGATCCCATTTGGTAAAGCAATAAAGTATGGGAGCATGTATATGGGAGCAAATACAAATTTCATTTGTATTTGAAATGGTGCTGCTCAACCAACCTCGGAAAAAGGAGGTAAAAAAAAACCTGTGCCAAAAATAACTGGGAATTGTGGACGAGTCACACTTATATAACTCATAAAGTTATCTATGGGTATATGTGCTTACAAATGCAAAAAGATAAGCAAGGGAACTAAATATAAAGAAATTTATATTTCTGAAATGCCTTTCTTGCAGCAACACTGGGATCACACATGATTAGAGGAATCTCAAAAAATTCAGTATCAAATTGTTATGGAAACTTGTAGGAATTAGAAGTAAACAGCAAATCAACACTTTACACTTTAAATTTAAAAAATGTGAGATTAATATACAGAACTCAATGACAAAGCAAAGCACATTCAAGCTTGCAGAGCTGCTAAAATGTAAAGTTCTGGATGCAACAGAACACAAAAGATGGAATACAAATCATTACACTTCAGAGGACTGAAAAATTAAGAAAAGAATCTTTCTCTCCAAAAAGGAAATGAGACAAGGTTGCAATAACTACAACCAACAAAATATATAAAGAACTGCTGAAGGCAAACAAAACAAAACAAAACAAAACCAAGTTATACAAGTGGGAAGTAGGCTAAGACTACAAATGAACAAATGGAGAAGACTAAACTGCAAATACACATTTCAACCTCGAAATATCACTAAGTAACATATAACAGTACATAACCATCAAACTGGCAAGCTTCACACCATGACCGCACTGCTACTGGAGGTAAATGGCTACTAATAACAGAAGGGCATTTCGTGACAGACCAATGACAGGCAGGTTAATGAGTTAAGTGCAGAACAGCAGCAAATCACAAGGCTGGTCCAGGAATGTGTGAGGAACACTATGGTCCTGGTAAGGGCAGCAGATGACAGACTGGTAAGGGCAAGAATATAGGTACCCTTCAGAAGTAAAACCAGCAAAGCACACAAATCAGAAGGGTGAAGGCGCTCACACTGTCCAGCTTTCATTATCTCCAACAGCTGAGCAGCAAAAACCAAGCTACCGGGACTCCAACCCTAAGAGAAGGTCTTAGGCTGGGCTGGACATTAACTCTTGGCCTCATACTAATCTCAATCTTCTTATACAACTACTATAGCTTTCTTGCCCTTATTCTTCTCTTCTGCTTATACTATGGTTAGTCTTAGTATTCAATAAGATAAAAATTAAAGAGTTTAGAAGATACTAGTTTGAATTTATTTTCACTACCTGTATTTTCTTATATCCGGGATTTAAAAACTAGCCTGCTTTTCTGAGTCATGGTTATTCAATAAAATTCATTCCTCTAATGTACAGCTGAGTGAGTTTTGACATGTAATCATATGTAATCAGCCAACTGTTTCCAATCCCTTGAAAGCTCTCTCAAGCCTCTTCACAGTCATAACCTTTTCCAGTGTGGAGGACAGAAGTAAAATAATATACACACATACACAGACACACACTCATACACTTTATAGTCTACTGTCCAAAACCTAAAGACAGGCAAGATAAAAATCCATTGATGGTATCCATGTTTTATGACACAGACGAACCCGAGTTTTTTGGTTGGGCCAATCCAATGATAGGAGCCTTTAAAAGCAAAGAGAGCTTTCTTTAGCTGGTAGAGGGTGGGGAGGTGGACAGATTTCACTCCTGTAGGGTAACAAGGATGTGGAGCCCACGTGAGGAGTGTGGGGAGCCCTTAGGATCAAAGAACAAGGAAAAGCATCGGCCTGTTTGCAGATTCTTCTTCCCTGAGAAGTCTGCCAGCCGGGAGCCCGCCCATTTGACACTCTGACTTCAGCCTTGCGAAGTGAGGACAAGACCTTGTTCATCTGGACTGGGTCACTAAACTGCACAAGAATTAACAGGAATCATTCAAAGTTGCTAATTTTGTGGTGATTTGTTACACTACAACAGAAAACTATTAAAGCAAACATGTATCTGCTTTTTGTTCCCACAATTCCAATTTTCTAGAATCTCCCACAAATGAAACCGTGTAATATTTCTCTTGAAAGAATACTTTTGAGTTTCATCAATTTACTGCACAACTCAGCAACTCGGTTTGTTCCCTTTTATGACTGAGTGGTACTGTTGTGAATCAGTCTTACATTTTGGATTGTTTCCAGTCTACAGCTATCGTAAACAAGCATGAACATCTTTCTTACACATCTTTCTGTAGTCTGTCTTTTGTTTGTTTGTTGTTGTTTTCTTTTTAATTTCCCCCCTTTCTTGTGGGAGTATTTTGAGTGGGATTACTGGGACTTAGGCTGCTTATGTTTCACTTCATTTAAGAAGACAAACAAAAAGAAAAATCACCACAGTGCGTTGCAAACTTTCAAACCCTTGCACGAGAGCTGTAGCTGCACCAGGTCTTCACCCACAACTGTTGCCTCAACCTTTTATTCAAGAGATACTGTGGTTTGTATTGTTACAATGTGGCTGGAACACATTCTAGGACTAGTGACACTGAGCAGCTTCTTATGTGCTTAGGTGTTTTCATACCTGGGGGAGGGGGGAGGTTATGTTCAATTTTCGATTCATTATCTGACCTGTATGCCTATCGATCTTTAAGAATTCTTTACCTTTGAAGTATTAAATTTTGATGAGGTCTAATTTATCAAGTTTTTAGATTTTATACCTGTTTTTTGTTTGCTTTGGATGTTATACACAACACCTTTGTTTAGATACTGTAAGTATTAAACACCTATCTCTCACAGTTTTGAAGGCTGGGAATACCAATATAGCAGTGGCTGGTGAGAGCTTACTTTCTTCAAAGATGGAGCCTTCTGACACCCACAAATGGGAGATGAGCAAGATCACTCCAGCCTCTTCATTCATTAAGGTTTTGCTCTCATGACCTAATGACCTCCCCCAAACCTCATCTGTTAACACTACTTCACTGGGAATTAGGTATTAACTTAGGCATTTGAAGGGTTCACAAACACCCACACTACAGCAACTCTATAAACATACCTACCATCGTCCCTCTAACTTCACTTCTAGCTACCTGAGCTTTGGCTTTTCCTGCTCCAGCATACTGGCTCCTTGCCATTCTCAAACACATACCAAGCAAACTCCTACTCTTCAGAGCCTTAGCAGTGACATCCCTCCGCTGGAATTACTAGTCTTTCCCCTGAGACTTGTAGCTTTGCTTTCCTTCCTTTCTAAAGCCTTACCTTCTAAATGTAAGTGTAAATAATTTAAACAATTATTTAAAGCTGCAAACCATCGTGGCTTCTCCCTTACCTTCCCAACTCCCCTGCTTTATTTATTTATTTATTTTTCTATCTTGGCACTTTTTACCTTCTAACACACTACATAATCGACCTATTGTGTTATTTACTGTCTTCTCTCAGGTCTCTAGAAATGTAAATTCCAAGTGTCTTGGCTATTAATTGGATGAATCTGAGAGGGAAGGAAAAATTAATAAGCCTTCAGAAAAGTGTTTCCAACAAAGATCACCTATCAGAGTCCAGCCTTTTGGCACTGAACTATGATACTATCATCTACAACCATATCCAGTTGTACTCATAGCTATCCTGGGACCAGGCCATCCCTGGGCTGCAGGACAGACAGGCCTGATACAGACACTGAAGATACAGAACAATTTCCTACCCTCTGGCAGCTAGGTCGGTGTCAGCACTACACCTGCAAGGAAGTAGTATTAGTATGCCAGGCATATACAACAGCATTATACAGAAGCGAAAATCTTGTAGGCCTCAAGCCATTATATAAGTTTGGGGAAGGTATTAGAAAGGAAGGGCTTCAATATACAGATTAGGGAATTTAGAAAAAAACTAAGCTTGAAGTACTGACGGGCAAAGAATACCTAGACTGACTCTTGACAAAGATGGAATCCATGTTCTGATACTTAGTTACCTCATAAATGGCAGGAGGATGCATCCAGCCAGAGAAAGTAACAGAAGGGGCACCTTGCTCTTGCTCGTATCTCCAGTCCGGAAATGCTCCCCAGTTTGCCTTAGCACCTCTTGTCTCCTCAGTCATCTTAATCTTAAGATGATGGCTTACCCATCTTCAGACTCCCTGAGTTATTCTGTGTTTTATAGCAACAGCTCTCGAGATGGAAGGATGGAGTGACCTGCCATCCTCTGTCAAATCAGAACTGACTCCACCAGTGTGGTGTGGTGGAAGTTGGTAGGAGAAGGGAAGAGAAGCAGAATCTTACAAAAGTGAGGGTGTAAAATAAAGACAACAGCCCACCACCCTTTCACTGTTGGAAACTCAATGTAGAGGTGGTAGTTGTGGTTTAGAAGAGCCAGAAATGAGGCTTAGGAGGGAAGAACTCACAGCCTGGAAAGGTTGCTCATTTCTCCACACGGCACTCAGGAAAGGTTACAGCACTGGGTTTGAGGCCAGCTTCGGCTACATGGTGAATTCCAGAGCACACAGAACAACATACAAGATCTTGTCTCAAAAGGCAGCCCCAAACTAAATGAATGAATTAGAATAAGGAAACATTCTGACTTATGATTATTTAATATTTTATTAATATGTGAATGTCTAGTACCTAGTACATGAAATATGTTACAAAAGGTTTACTGAGAAAAACCTGCTAGCACAGAAAAACTCAAAGCTAAGGTAGACACAGTATCTTGGGGCATAGAAATAGATAAGCAGTTAAGAAGAGTGGTTCCTTTCCCAGGGGATCCACATTTGGTTCCCAGCACCCTCAGGGCAGCTCAGAACCTTCTGTAACACCAGTCCCCGGTGATCTGACACAGGCTTCTTTCTGGCCTCTGTGTCTAACAGAATACAGATGGTACACAGACTTAGGCAACATGCCCATCCATGAGAAAACAACAATAACAAAAATCCAACAGTATTTCTTAAAACTTCCCCCACCTTTAATCTTTTTACTGTTCAATATGCTAAAACTTCATACTATCAAAAAGATGTCATGATACTTCAGATAATTAATTTTATTTACTAGAATAACTAAGATGGGGCTGAGGCTCTGTGTTCACAGCACTGGCCTACCACAGGCAAGGCCCTCAGTTCAATGCTCAGCACCAAAACTAAACAAATACATTCATGCACACACAGCTTTAAATGGTAGTATAGTGAAGGTTTAAATAAAATTTTACTTTCCACAGTACAGATATGAATACATGAGGCAATGTGAACCCCATTATGGACTCATATTGGGTTAATTTCTATTGGGCTAAAATAGTCTCCTCTGGTAAAATTTTTTTAAAAAGAAAAATGTTTAAATTAAAAAAAAACATCAAAATCACACAGAAAACCAATTAAATTAAAATTTAATTCTAAGCCTTGTATAGCAGTGTACACCTATAATCTCAGCACTTGGTAATCTGGAGGAGGGCTGCAAATTTAAGGTTAGCCTAGGCTGCACAGTAAGACAAATAAATAAGTAAATAATAAAATTATAGGCAAACAGCACATTTCTGTCCATGCACCACTAAAGAATTGGTAGAGAATATGAATTAACTTGGAAAGGAATAGTACAAATGTGTTTGCCTATGGTATTCCTATTATTAAAACAGAACTCAATAACTTGCCAAGGTTAGGGTGTTATATAAAGTTATTTAAAATTCCAAAAACTTGTTAAGGATTTTCTTCTGTATGGTAGAGCAAGTTACATCTATTTCTTGTTTCCATTATATACATACATTGTAAACAAGCACTTACAAATCATCCCAATACAAAGTCACTAATCTGCCACGCCAACCATGCATTTGTATTATCACTAATTTCTACCCTGCTTTTCCAAGATGACATGAATCAGCACGTGTCCTTCCTTAACACAAGATCTCATGAAGCGCTTCATACCTTAGCGCACTGTATTCAAAATGTTTGCATATGCAGTATAGATGCTACCAAGCTTTCTGTAGATTGTCATTAGGGTCTGTAATTAGGACATACCTTATAGTTAAGGCTGTGAAATAACAAGTCTGCTAAGTCAGTACCTCAACACCTTTGCCGGTTAACATAAACGACCACTATGTGGAGATAAAATGTATTTTCAGAACGTTGTAGAGTCAAAGCAACATTCACTCCTTCTACAATTACAGAGTCCCAACAAGTCTCATAATGGAAGAACCAAATTTAGCTTCTAAAATGGATTAAATTTCTTTTCATTTTTAAATATTTTTCCTATTAAAACAAACTTCCAAGCTACTGCACACCAAAACTGCATTTCTTGAAACTACATAGTGAAACAAACTTTTGAAAGTAAGCTGTAAAAAAGTATCTTGAATCAGAGGACATCCTGAAACTGTAAGGGCATTCTGGGCTTTCTTATTCAAGGGCAAGAATAAGTAGAAAGTGTGTCCTACCACAAAATGGCAAACTTTTTATTAAAAAACAAACAAACAAAAAAGCAGTGCCTGCATCTTTTAGAGAAAATAGTAATGAACTGTTAGTGTCAAGTACCATGAGTTGGAAAGAACTTACAACTTTCTGAATTTTTTTAAACAAATTCCTAAGAAAAAAGCTTGTTTGGGGGCTCTCCTGTTATTTTTTTATCCTTTGGGGAAAATACATAACTACCATTGACTTGATTTACAAACTAAAAAAGTCACTTTCATGTTTGTAGTCAGTAATGATGAACCTAGACAAGTTGTCCAAAGAAGCTCATTTTAAAAGCCTCTAAAAGATAAGGCAAAACCTTATTTTCCTCAGCGTGGCTCCCACTCACGGTGAGCCTACTTGGAATTGTTTTGACAATAGCAGATAAATCACACATTACTTTTGAGGAACGTTTTCTTCATTATCCTTTCCTTTTAATTTCTCTTTAACAGGAGGAGAGATCTTTACCTCACAGAATTGAAAACAACAGAAAATAAAACTGACAAGTTACCGATTTAAGCAATCCTCTCTATCATAACTTTAGGTCAACATTAGCTACATCTTTTAAATGTGAAAACCAGCATGCCTTTTCTTAAAGGCTTCAGTGCTGATCTCCAAGAACGTAAGTTTACAGTCAACGTGTCTCAAAAGTAGCCTTCAAAATATCCTGGGGGCAAGAATGTATTTCCAGATATGGAAGCCTGAAAACAGATAAGGACGTGCAGTTCGTTTTGCAAGCACGGATCGGGATCTCCGCCGATAAAGCAAACCTCTTGAGACTAACAAAACCTCAAAACAGGCTCAGATTGCAGGGTTTCCAGGATCCTCCGGGTTTTCAGATCCACCTGTGCAGGCAGGCACTTCCTGTTCTCCCGCGCCGCCGGGGAGTAGTTTGGTAATTGTACCGTAAGCCGCCGTTTAGAAGCTAAAAAAAATTAACTTTGTACATCTGCACAGCTACTGAGAAACCGCCAACCCGAGATCCTACCGCATCCCAATCCAGTCGGCTTCCCTAAGGAGGGACGCCAGCCAGTCAAGCCCTTGGGGAAGGCTGAGCGCTCCCGCAGCGGCGGGGCTGGACCGTGAGCCACATTGAGCCGCGGGAGCCCAGCCAGCACACCCCGACCCGGCCGATCCCGCCCTCAGCCCGCGGCCAGCCGGGTCAGCGCGCCCGCGCAGGGCCAGGCCGAGGGAGCGCGAGCCCCCCGTCCGCCGGGAGCGCCGGCGGGGGCTCCCGAGACTCACCCTGAAGCTCTGCCTCCCGGCACCGCAGCCTTCCAGTGCCGCCGGCCCGGCTCCGCCTCGCGCCGGCACCCACCAACGTCGTGACAGCCGCACCGACACGCACCCAGACGGACTGCCACACCGCCGCTCGCAGCCGCCCGACCCGCGCAGAGCATGCGCGCACGCCCAAGACCCAGGGGCTGGTCTGGGCAGTGACACCTGCGATCAACAGGTCTCTGGGCCCCGCCCTCTCCCGCGTCAGGACGCCCCGCCCCCTGGCGCTGGCCCCGCCCCCTGGTGGCGCCCCGCCCCCGCCCGTGGATTCCCAGCTTTCCTGCGGGTGATGCTCCCTTTCCGCGGGGTTTCTGCGAGGCGCGAGATCCCGCGAGATCAGGACTTGGGCTTTTCCAGACGCGGGGGTGGCGGACGGGGTGCGCTGTGAGGAGAGCCGTGGCGGTTCCTAGCGCCGCGCGGTGGGCCCGGGAGTGGAGCTGTTGCCACTGCAGACGCGGTCGATCTGCATTCTCCGCCTTGGTCTGCGGTTTTGCAATGTGAGCGTGGGTCTGCCCGCAAGCGAGCCGAGGTTCTCTGGGTCCAGCCGTTGCTAGGTCGGCTCCCCAGAGGTCCCCGTGGCTTGTGGGGCGTCCGTGCGGTTCGTTTGCAGCTGAATGTTTTCCACTAGCTGGTGGTTTCGTGACCATTAATAAAATGAAAGTCTTAATAAGCCTGCTGACCCAGTTAATATTTGTCAGAAAATTTGGCAGTTTCGGTTCCGTGTTTTAGAACAGGTTGCAAGCTGCTACTGAGAACCAGGCTAGCCTTTGATTAAAAAAAAAAACAAAAACCAAAAGACAAAAACGTGTCTGGCCATTAAGGTCTTTCAAAAGTAGATGTAGGTTTGAAAGATCTTTCCAAAGCTGGTACGAATAGAACACAGTAATAAAAATAAATTAAAACAACGAAAACCCCAAAGGTAATTCTTAAATTTATCTCAAGAAGTAGGAGGAGGAAACCTTTGAAGTTCATTGGTGACATGCGATGAGTTTATTGTGCTTGAGAATTTGTTGAGCGTTTACCACATAAGAGTAAAATGAAATGAGGCCGTAGACGCTGTCCCAAGCTTTAAAATTTGGAGTTGGGGCGGGGGGGGGGGGGGGAGAGAAAACAGCTCTTAGAAATTTAATTGGTCCAATGCTATTTCCTCTTGGTTCTGCAGCTGCCTCCTGAAACACTTTAAACGTTTTTCTTCCCTTGCCCACCCTTGTTCACAGCACTCCATTTTGTGGTGGTACTTAATACTCTATCTTATGTCACCTCTTCCCCATCAGGGACTCAACGTGTGCGCTATGCTATACAAAGCACTCTCAGATGTGTATCTTCATGTTGGATCCTTCTAACAGTGCCTCTCTGGATTTCACACGAGTACCTTAAATATGTCCTAAAATAGACGTCTTTCTCTTATCCTGATTTCATATTTCTTCCTACTCATCTGTACTCTGACCATTTCCATTCTGTTCTTCAAATAATGTCACCCACAGCCCCTTTCTTCATTATACTATATACTCTTATAGTATATAGTTTAGAACTATACTATATACTGTTACCATCTATACTATACCAAGTTATATGGACTCTTAAGCTTCTCTCAAAACTGTCTATTACAATTCTCCATCATTCAAGAGGTTGTTTGTCTTCTGACTCATTTCCATTTCCGATCTCCATTGTACTAGTGGCTTTTCTAACATGAAAATGACAACAATAGCCCTGTTAAGAACTTTTCAGACTCCCTCCTTCCGTTATTATCTGCATCGCCTTCCATAATCTTACCCTACACTGCTAACCCCACCTGACATTTCCTCCTTTTCTCCATGCTAGTTATTCTAATCCCTACTGTTCTGCCATCCTCCATCTCAACAGAATAACCCTCGCCTCCATAGATCTTTTCATACCTTCCTGAGAAAAACTTGCCCCCTTGTTTAATATTTTCTGGACATGTTTCTATTATAGCAGTCATTTTTCTGCACCTCTTAAGTGTTAACTGGCAAAACAATCATGACATTCATTCTTGAGAAATGTAATATAAATTGTGGAAGACAAGTAGTCTGTTTCTGATTTAGAGATAACACAGGATGTCCTTCAGTTTGCTCTGCTCAAGGGTTTGACTAAATCCTGACAGTATACTTTTTTTCATCATACAGTCTCAAACTTTTGACAAGTTTTTAGTATGCTCCAGTGCTGACCTTTAAATGATAGTAATATAGGAGCTCCACATTTAAGTATCAAGAGAAGAGTCTGAAGCAAACATGAAAGAACAGGGCATTGACATAACAAAATTAGGACTTCTTGCTTCCAGAAAAACTTGTAGTTAGGAAGCTCATGATGTGCGGTACAAATATATTGATTATTCCTTGTTAAGAGATGTGTGTGGTGGGTGTTAGATTCAAATAGTCTGAATGAGTAGACCTAAATTATGAAGAGCCATCTTTGCCTCATTGCTTAAGGGTTCATGAAAGGGAGTAGCTTGGTGTGGCAGAGAACACACTGGATCATTCAGAAGTCCTGGTGAACTTCATGGTACGCACATACCTCTTTCTGTTATGGTGGATTGATTATAAGTCAGACTGAGGAATGTACTACCCTGTGGCTAGATTCCTGCCACTGTTGACATGTAGGAGTAGCAACATTCTGTCCTGAGGAGCTGGGAACCAGTAGTTCCTGGAAGTCATTAACAGCTATTGGTGTGGTAAGTCGTGGTTGAACTGGGTGGAGCAGAGTGAAATGTGGCATTGAGAAATACCAGCTGAAAGAATGACTCAAAATTAGATACTAGACAAAAAAAATTTATAAATACATTCACGAGTAGGTAGGACAGGTTATCACATATTGACTAAGCAGAGAAGGCAGCAACTACCTTTTTTTCACAGTAGCTTTAGGTCATAGTTAAGTGTCTGCCACTGGGATTTAACAAATACATGTTCAGTGAATGGAATGAAGAATTGTTTGGGCAAAAATTGAAGCTTCTGGGGCTGTGTGAAGAAGGAAGAGATGAGCCTGTTCAGAAAGCCAAGTTTTAGAAACAAAATAAGGCTAGTGTGGAGTTAATATAATGGGAAGCCCTTGTAAGTTCTTGAATGGAATGATGAGTTTGAAGTATGACCAAGAGCTTATAGCTATAAGCTATAAGAGCTTTAGTTTTCTTCTTAAACTAAAGTAAGAAGAAAATTTTCAGACCATGACTCAGGGATGAGTCTCCCAGAAAAATCTAGGCAAGGCCATTTCCTCCACACATATCTCAGTTCTTGTGACATAATCCTTCCATGGCTTTTCTCCTACTTTATCAGCTTTTCTTTCTCATATTACAGGGCTTTACAACAGTTACTTGCCTCCCTTGGTAAAACATCATCCAAACCCAAATAAAACTCCCGTTTTGTGTTTTTGTTTTTTTTTTTTTGTTGTTTTTTTTTTTTGGTAACAGACTCTTTCCGCTCAACCACAGGATGGGCATAGTCCTAGGTGGAGTGTTTTTACCTCTTTCTGTCAGGCAATTAGTGTGTGGCTGGTTCTGCCTCCTTTCCAGCAGTTTTCATAAAGTTTGTGGGAAAGAGCCATTTTCTCTCTGATTGCAAAGCAGTATAATTACATGCACTGGAAGCTACTGAGTTTGGCGTTTGATGTCACTAGTCTAAAAGAATAAGGTGATAAAGAGTCCCTGAGAGTTATCTATCCCCTTTCAAAGAAGCTAAGGGTTGACCATTCACTGGGTGCCCAAGCTCTGAGGCATGATGTTTGATAAACAAAAGAAGGTCAAATTCAACATTCCTGGCATCTTACACAGCCTTCTTCTTTGGTTTGAACATTACTGGCTCTCCATCCCACTTCTCCTATGATTCTGGTATCCCAAGAACATTTGCTGGTAAGATATCAAGTGATTTAAACTGTGGCCTCCTTAAGTTTTGCTGATTAGTTAGCTTAGTCAATTTCATACTCTTACGGTATTTTACTTTGAAACACTCTGATCTTCTTATCTGTAAAAATTAGGATGAGAAATGACATATGTCATTTGATAATGCTCCAGATAAAAGCAACTATTTAGCCTTACACTGTATTATTAAGGCCATTGGTGCTGCTATTCTGATTACCAATATACTGTGCCACCTGATAGTGTGATGCTATGAGAAGCTGTGTGCTCCTTTCCTAGAATATGCCCTTGGTCCAGACTCTTATTCACATAGGAATCTGTTCCCTTTTAACTGAGGGAAGGGAGCCCATCTCTCCCTTCTCATGACTTTCTAACTGTCAAGATGTGTCTATCAAAATGAGTTGTACCTACTGCTCTTATTTTTGTCTTTTTCAGCAATGGAAGCTTATCTTCAATTACTCTTAAGACATTTCTTAATGTTGAAAATAATACGTCTTTTGTTCTCAAGCTAAAAATAATCTCTTCTCAGTTTTTGAAGGCCTAGAGAGGATTAAACTAATTATGTTTTTATTTGTTATACTTCACCTTATTTTACAAAGTACTTGAAGTGAATTCTAGGGTAGCATGTAAAATAGTGGGTCAGATATGAACAAAGGATAAAATGAAACACCGAGAATAGAATGTAAAGTATGAGAACTAAGAAAACAATAACAGTAGCAGTGCATTAGCTGATACTTTAAAGCAGTTTGGCTTTGATAACAAGAAATGAATAAGATGTTTAAATGATCAATAATAGGGAACATTTTTTTGTCTTTATCCAAAATGTGCCCCCCACAAGTGGGTCTTCATTTAAGGAGACTTGTGCACTATGAGGCTAATATCCATGTTTACTGATAGTCACCTTACCAATGTGTGCCTGGCAAATGCAGCAACAAGCCTCATATGCCCCCAAGTGACTGAATTCATAATGTGCTTTTGTCGTCAACTTCTGGAAAAAAGAAAAAGTGCTACCCAGATATAAAACTAGATCTTGCAGAAAGTCAGATCCAGTCTTGCATTTGGAGCAAGCATTTCTTCCATTGTCTCACACAAGCGCCTTTAAAATATCTTGTAACTAAGCTTTGCTAGCCAATGTAAGTTTATATTTAAAATAACTACAATTATATACCACCAATAGACATGCTAACATGAGAGGGAGAACTCTCACGGGACCCTATGGTGAGACAAAGAGCTGCAGGCTGAGAGGAGAGGAGAAAGTCAGTGTTGCCAGCGATGAACTCCATAATTGGTGATTCTTTGTGAAGTGGTCAGAACTAAAATCCTCTACATACAAGCAATACTGAACAGACTTAGCAGGCTGCGTGCGTGTGTGTGTGTGTGTGTGTGTGTGTGTGTGTGTGTGTGTGTGACAATAATAAAGGAAAAGAGGCCATTGATTTGAGATGAAGTAAGGGGGGTATGGGAAGGGTTGGAGAGTGGTAAGAGAAGGGAGTAAGCGATGTAATTAAATTTTAGTTAAAATTTTAAATTTTTAAAATTTAAAATACTATGATATTTGAAATTTGATATTAGATATAGAAATTTGATATCATAGAAATATGATATTAGAAATTTGCCAAACATTTTCCCCATCTCTTGGTAACCTATGAAAGCCACATTGAAGACACAGTGCCATGCACACATATAGTTATATGCACATGCATGCGTGCACACACACACACACACACACACACACACTGAGAATATTGGACTGACTTATTTGAAAACAGTTCTTTAAGAAAGACAATAGGAAAGTTACACAGGGTATTTTGCTCAGAGCACATTGGCTGGAATACCAAATACAAAGGAAGTTGCCCTGGAGAGTGTAGTTCTTTGTGAAGATGACAGAAATATTCAGGACAGCACTGTTTCCAAGTTGAACTTCCTTGTTGAAATTCACTTCACAGGGAGAAAGAAAAAAAAAAAAAGGAAAATTCTTAATTTTTTAGCCAAGTAATAAAATTACTGGAAAATATTCAGTAATAGGTATTTCAGAGACTCATAAATGTTTCTAGTGGCAGAAATTTACTAGAGGACTGAATTTATTGAGAATTTTTTATCTTGTTTCTGGATTTTGTTTGTTGGTTTGGTTTGTTTTTCTGAGACAGGGCCTCTCTCCTGGAAGTCAGTATGAAGGGTGGCCTCAAACACACAGATCAGCTTCCTAGTGCTGAGATTAAAGGTATGCACATTTGCACTCAGCTATCTATAATTCTTTTTGCTTTTGCTGTTCTTTGTTATTTTTTCTGAGTCAGAGTGTCTTTGTGTAGCCTTGACTGTTCTGGAACTAGCTCTGTAACCAGGCTAGCCTGGCACTCAGAGATCTGCCTGCCTCTGCTGGGATCAAAGGCCTGTGCCAACACTGCCTGGCAACAGTAATTCTTTATTGCTTGTGTTCTTGAATCTCTCATCGTCCTGTGAAACAAGCCTTAAACCTGAATTCTAAAATTGAGGAGAAGTATCAGCCAGTTGCTTATAAGTAATATCCCTGCATGTTTTGTACATTTCAAAATCAAAGCTTTCTGGTTAAATATCTTCCTATAGATTTTTGTTCTGCTAATATTTCAAATTACTTTTTAACATTTCTGGATCAAATTCCTTTATGTTATTAATTATCAAGTTAGATCAAGTTAATTATCAAGTTAGAATAACTTTAATGAAATACAGTATATTTAAGTTACTAAAAACAAAGTTGACATCCAAAGTTCAAAGAGCTACTTACTAGCAGATTTCAGACATTTTACACTACAACCTAGAATACACAAGTTCTTAATTTATCACTCATTACACACAAACATGCTTAAAATTGAGTCCAGAATTTTATACACTAATATTTTGACTATTAGAAATTTACTCTGATACTCTATTCCATTTAAAAAGATGGGATCATAACCAACCAAATTGAGATCTAGACTCCTTTACAAAACATAGTAGTTTGAAAGACACAGATCAACAGTTTTTTATTAACCAAAGCGATGTTACTTTTTTGTTATAATGTAGAACAGAAATTTATTCTTACCCAGTTAGAAAAATCCTCACTGTGGTTCATGTACTAATCCATATTTTATTTGTATAACAAAATATTTAAGATTAGGTATTTTTATAGGGGGGATGTTAATTTATCTTACAGTCTTGGAAGCCAAAGGTAAACATGAGGCAGCACCCACTCATGCTCTAGGTTGATGGCATAATAATTGTCAGAACAGGCTAGAGGAGATCATATGGCTGGAAGCCATGAAGATTCAGGCCCCAGGCTTGCTCCTTTTGTACAGTCTACTTTCTCCAGAACTAACTGACATCTTATGAAAACTTTTCAGGGAGGAACTCTTGAAGTCTAATCACACTTTGCTTAGCACCATCCCTTAAGGTTCTGCCACCATGAAACTGGCACAGTAGGGATCAAGATTCCAGCGCTAGAGCCTGTGTAGGATACACCCAAACCACACCCACACCAGGGCAGCCTGGTGTCATCATGTTACTGATTTTACTGATAAAACCGAAACTTCCTAGTATTGCAAAAATGAACTTTACCCTCCAGGTCTATATTTTACTAACATTAAACTTTCAGTTGGTTTTTCTATGGCTTATAAATTTGCTGTGCAAATTGGATAGGCTGACACCTGTTCAGTATTCATACACAGTCATTTTGATTCTGTCGGCAGGAGACATGGATTGTAACTGTGCGATAATTGTGTTCACTGGTAAAATGGGAAAGAGAATATCTCAGTGGAAGGACTGTTACTTGAGCTGTCAGATGCCTCAGTCCTACCTTTAGACCCGTGAGTAGATTCTTAGTGTAGCTTGTTTCCATTCTAGAAGTGAGATTGTTTTAAAATATTCCAAGGTAGCATCTAATTCTATACTTCCATGATTCTAAGCTAACAGCTTTTAAACTGGGAGTGTTTCAGTATTTTGGTTATACTTGGCAAAACAATAACCTGGTTGTATAAGTCACCTTTATCACTGCTCTGATGAAATACCCAACAGAGGTGACTTAAGAACGGGTTTCTTCTGCTCACTGGGTATATGGTTCCTCATAGTGAGGAAGGCATGGTGGCAGCAGCATGAGGCAGGCGGTCACATTGCAACCACAGTCAGGGAGCAGAAAGAGGTGAATGTTGGTGCTCAGCTGCCTTTCCCCTTATTTCCTAAATAAGTCATGGTCCTCAGCCCATAGAAATGGTGCTTCTTATATTTGGGTAGATCTTGCAACCCAATTAACCCAGTGGAGAAAATTCCTCTCAGACATGTCCAAGGGCTTCCCTTCTAGGTGATTATAGATCCTGTCAAGTTGACGATATTAACCATCACAGTAGTCTTTGCTTATTTCTGTATTAAAATATTTTTTATCCTTTTGCCATGCTAACAAGAGATCATGTAAACTTCAGGCTATGACATTGTGCGTATAGTGTAGTTTAATAGAGTCTGATAATGGGGCTGTATCAGCATGTAAACTTCTTACCCCAAATATGACAGATTTAAGCACAGCTGCTTGTATATGTTATCTGTGAGTGATAAAGAGAATATAATAAAAGTGTCTAATTATGTGTCAGTCCACATCAAGCCAATGTGTACATGGAATACAGTTATATCAAAAAGGATGAGGGAAAAGCTGCAGATACCATTAGTTTGCAGGAACTGCTATTTACAGGTGAAATTGCATTTCTTTTCATCAGACTTCATTGTGGCTCAACCTTCTGCTTCTCTCATGTTTAATTTGCTAGTAAGGAGTAATTTCTATGCTAATTCTCCAATCAGTAGTTTTAAAATATTAAATGAGGCAGGTCATCGAGACGGCTCAGCAGGGACCTTACTCATGCCTCAGAACTCATGATAGAAAGATAGACCTGATTTCTCAAGGGCTTGTTCTCTCTCTCTCTCTCTCTCTCCCCTCTCTTTCTTTCTCTCTCTCTCTCTCTCTCACACACACACACACACATACAATTAAACAATATGGAATGACACTGAACTTACCTTTTTTTTCTCCTTACTTTTCCAATGCTATTTTCTAGAACATTTGCCAAGTTACAAATGAATGGTCTTGAAATTCGGACTGCAGAATGATCACTACTCTTATTTGGGTCTGAGTGATGAACTCATTTGTCTGTCTGTTTGTTTACTGAGAGAGGGTCTCCTGTAGCTTAGCCTGGCCTCAAATTCTTTAGAGCCAAAGATGACCTTGAACTTTTGATCTTGCCTCAGCCTCTATACTGCTAGGATTACACGTGTGTGCCTCCATGCCAGTTTTATAAACTCTTAACAATAGTTTTCTTATTACCCTTTGTCTCCATGTACTGAATTTTCCTTTTAAAATCATTGCATTGAGAAGTGAGGATATCTCAATTAACACAATAATCCCAGTAGGAATACTTACCTTAAAATCTAGGAATTTTTCATTTTAGCTATTGTAAACATTACACAATTTTGCTGCTTAGAGTTTGGAGAAGCTTTATATTTAAAAAAAAAATTCTTTTGAATACTTGCAAAGTGTTTTGGTCACTTAGCTTGGAAGGGGTTCCCCTCCTTTGCTCTATTGCCAGAAGCCTACATTCCACCTCTCATAAAAAAGCAAACTGTCCTTTTGTTCTGTAGAAGGACAAAGACCAGCAGAAGCATTTTTTTTTTTTTTCATAAGAAGAGGGTTACTCAAAGCCATATTTTCCCAAGCTTAAGAAACAGGAGTTCCAGCTTTATAGCTCCAATGATGTCATGTAATTTTTATCTTGCATAAGCAGAGGAGTGAGGAAATTTCAGAATTAGTAAGTCTGCTGGTACAGCTGTGCCCTGGCTGAAAAGTTCAAGATGTCCTTTGTATATTCAAGCCTGGACGCTGTGCTCTGCATTAGACTTTTAATTGGCTCCCTCTGTTTCCAGGCTACTAAAATATTTATAAATGGATCTACATAGAAAACATAAAATCTTAACTGGATGCAATAAACGGTCATTTTGACTAACGTATTTAATTGCCATGTTCTTTCACGTGTTGATTCAAAGGTGGAAAGTTCTAACCCCGTGAGTGCTGGACGGAGTGCAAACTGGAGCAACCACTATAAAAATAAGGGTGGAAGTTTCTCAAAGAGAAGGGAATAGACCTGCAAGCACCAGCCATATAACTCTGGGTGTATACCCAAAGGACTTTACTACAGAAATACTTGCTCATTCATGTTGAGACCTTGTCTAGTCATAATAGCCAGGGAATGGAAACAACCTAGACATCCATCAACTGAAGAGTGGATAGTGAAGATGTGGTATTTTCATACAGTAGATTATTCAGCTGTTAAGAAGCATGAAATCTGTAGGCAAATGGGTGTAACTGGAAACAACCATCATGAATATGGTAGCCTTGACCAAGAAAGACAAGCATCAAATGTTTTCTCTCGTATGTGGTTGTTAGCTTTTAGACTTTAGATAAGTCGTTTTCATTCGTAACACCTGCAGAGGTTGGAAACTAGTAAGGGGCCATGGGGGAGGAGGGAATATTTCAAAGAAGGAGACAGAGAATCCAGATATAAAGTGGGGGAGGTGATGGGAGGGTGTGGTAGAGGAGGAGGTATGGAAAGGAATAAGTAATACTAACGGCCTGTTGAAAAAGCCATATGGAAATCTATTGTATACTATGGAGTTACCTTATAAAATGGGGACAATACACTAGCTACATACTATAGACTACCAAATAAAGTCTCATACCTTGAAGCGGGTTGCTTTTTTTCTGAGTTTTTGGCCAATGGACTCCCCTAAGGCCCCCAAACATTACAGGCTACTGCTGATGCTCTTGGTTACCCTTCAGAACTTGGCAGCAAGACACTGTTGCTGAAGACAGCACATGCTTGAGTCATAGAACATGGAGAAATCTAGCTGGTACTTACCTGGAAGCTTCACTCGCACAGGCTAGTTCTCACAGTGCTGAAAGGTGCTAATGTGTGCTGCTGGAGAAAAGAAACCCGCAATCTCACCCAACTGGGAAGCTTCTAAACTACAATGACAACCTGCCTGGTGAGATATGCCCACTGGTGCGACAGAGGCACAGATGTTATGAGAATATCCCACCACTTTCCCACTGGATTCAAGGCCCTTTCAGAGAGATGGGACCCGTATCTGATACTGCCAATTGAAAAAAGAACCTGTGGCTGGATAGGGCATTGGCCCTACCTAGAGGAAAACCTACTACTATTATTCTGCCAGAAGACATGGCATTAAAATGTCTCTTAATGACTTACTGCTGTAGATACCCAGCGTGTTCCTCAACTCTCATCAGAGAAGCTTCTTCTTGCAGTAGATGGCAATTAACATAGAAACCCACAACTGGTCCAGATGCAGAGAATAAAAGACTCCAGACTGCTCCGCTCTACTGAAACATCTATATCACAGCCCTCCTCTCAAGGCTCAGAGATCATTGTGGGTGAGGTGGTGAAAATATTGTAACAGACAAATGTAGTGGATGGCTTTGAGAAAACAGTATTTGCCAGACGCAGCAGAACAGGTGCACATATGAACTCACAGCAATTGTGACAGCTTGTATGAGACCTGAGCAAGTTTGTCCTAGACAAAACCCCAGCATGGGAGAGGGGAAGTGGGCATGAGGTCCCACTCCTAGCTAAGGAACTCTTGGCATTTGAACACTGATGTGAGAGAAAAAGTCAATTTTCTTTAATGGTGTGACACCTGGTAAACCATACTCCAGGACAAGCCCCACACCCAGGAGTAGCTGACCAACACAAACTGAGCAATTATATATATATATTGGGGGGGGGTGAGGTTGTGTGGCTAGGAAGATGGGGGAGGACTGGGAGGATGGATATAAGCAAAGTACATTGTATGAATTTCTGAAAAAAATTAGACTTAGAAAAATAATTAGATAAAATTTGGAATTAGAAGCTAAGGATTGTCTTTTGATTGATCAGAGTTATTAATCAGTTCTAGTTATTGTCTAAGAACAGGTGACCAGCTGATCAACTCTACCAAAGGAAATTGACTTAAATAAAATAACTATAATTTAATAACACCAAATTCAATTAAACAATATAATGGAAATTGAAAGAATTTTATCTAAACATTTTCTTTTGAAAGAATACTTCTGGTGTATTACTACAATAGATGATTTCTTTTTGGCAGTTTCACATTCCTTTCCTCCTTTATTCATCTTTTCCAGAGAGTAGAATGAAAAAGGAGATCACGCAGATCCAAAGGGAATAAAGTCCACTGGTTAGAGATGAGCAGACTTAACCTGGCAAACTTTTGTGTTTCTTCTTTATCAAACTTAATATGCACTCTGCTTGTTTTAATAGTCCAACTTTGAACACATTCTTAAAGTTCAGCTCCTTATGTCTTTGATCACAATTTTTTTGTGTAATTGACTAAAATTAAAATAATGGATGTTAAAAAATACTTACCTAAATGGAATAATACAAAATTATTTGAACATCAAAGTTGTCTAAATATAATGAAACAATAAAGATGAACTATTAATTGCTTAATTCTAACAAAACATAGTTATTTGTCTAAATATAATAAGGTAGTTTGCACTTTTATCTGAAAGAAGTAGCAAGCAGGTACTCTTAGAGTCTAACTTTTAGGGCTAGTGACAACCAATTCTATCCCTTATGAATAAGGTTCACTAAAAGGTCATATTACCTATCTGAGGAAGTGTCTTTCATAAAGTCGAGATCATTTATAATATCTGCCACACAGGATAAACTACTAAAACACATGATTGCTTTTATGAAGCAATGTACACAGCCTGATATTCAATACTTCACGAACAAATGTAATTTTTATCCTTTTGCTTTCTATTTTGATAGTTTTTATTCTTTTCTCTGTATTTCACACTTAACAAATTCTGTGGAAAAATACCAGTCATTCTGCGCTTCTAAAGAGACTATTTTTCTCTGGACTCTAAAAGATTCAGCTGTTTTTCAAGTCAGTGAAAAACCCATTCAAAATTCCTTTTGAATTTTAAATTGCGTAGCAACCAGAGTGAAATTTTGGCATTTCTGAAGGTGTCAGCTGAGCATGAATTCATAGGCATTTCCAGGAATGGAAGAAACGTAACAGTGAACAGAGGGTTGTTTCTTCATTTTCTACATAATCTTGAAAAGAAATCACCTAAGATCCTCCTATTTGAAAAACACTTATGAGATTAGGGAATAATGCTTTATAATTGACACAGTTCATTGCTGTACTTTCAAGCTTGACAGGAAAATGTCTATGATCATACAAATTAGAAATTGGGTCATTGCTGCTAAAGAGGAGACACATCCAGATGTGCTAGGTTTCCATGACACCAGACAGGAAGTGCCTAACCCTCATCTTCAGCAATAACATTTGTAGATCATCTCCCATAGCTCTCACCACTCAAATAAAATTCTGAATGACCTTACACATCTTCCTGTATACTTTGATTCTAGAGTCGATATAAAATTTTCTGGAATAAGTCATTGAGAAAAGGAAAACATTTGTCAGTTACTTTTCCATCTGAACCTCACAATGAAAAGGCCAGATTACTTAAAACAGGAAATTAAATTTGAAAACAAAGCTATGAATGAATACAAGTTACTTATAAGTTTTTTTTAAATAAGAATTTAATTGTTCAATTCAAATTAAATGGCATAAAATGAAGTTTGCTATTAAATGGTTATAGTAATGAAGAACTGAAATGGCTTTGCCAGTGAGTGGAGTAACAGCAGCTTTTCTATGTAGAGCATTGTGTGGCATGTCCAGCTTCCTTTTCACAGGTCATCTGATTCTGGTACAGTGGCGTCTTCTGCAGGTTCGGTTGTTATCACCACAGGAATATTCTCAGACACCCATCCCTTTGGAGTCCTGTTGAAGGACCGTCTGCCTGAGAGAGGATTGGCAAAGGCCAAGAACCGAGGATCTGTTAGCAGTAGTAGTTCAAAGTCAGGAACTTTGAATTTAACCATTTTGGATGCTTTTTCAAAACCTCCAAATGGAGTGGCAACTCTGTGCAAATCAAAAGAAAGGAAAGTCATAATTAATGTTCAATTTTGCTTGTCATAAAAAGCAAACACTTTCATAATTTTATGGACCTGTTATTACTGTCTTCAACTGATGTTTTTCAGTTTGGGGCCCCTGAATCAAGCATTTTTCCCTGAAGGTCCATGCACTGATAGTAAAACAGATAAATGACAAATTGCTACAAAGCCACTTTGTATGTACACTTATTTGACAAATCTGATCCCTGATTCATTACAAGCAATCCTTGCTTCTATGCTCTTGCTGACTTATTATATTGAAAGTCTGTGACATTACAGTTCTATCTTCCCGCCAACTATCCCAGCCCATATCCTTCATCTGGTATGGGTTGTTTCTATTTAACCATTTGGTTCTTGGGATATGGCAATCTGTATTGTTCGTGTCTGTTTTTAAGGTTATCATTTATTTATGGTCATCTATGCGTTCCAAACTCTTTGAAGTTAAAAAAAAGTGTTTTGTGCATATTTCTATCTTTGCCTTAAAAATTTCAAAATTTGCAAAAAAGGACCATGCATTTGAAGGATAATAGGGAGAGGTATATGGGAGAGCTTGAAAAGAGGAAAGGAAAGGGAGAAATGTTGTAAACAAAACATAATCCCAAAATAAACAAAACATTTCAAAATTTCACCGTTTATCTCTGGATAGAAATCTAACTTCTGCTTTTGCCTACAGGATCCCACATAAATGTCTAGCTTGTTTAGTGTTAGGCCTTATTTTCTCACTTAGTGTCAGGCAGAGTTCTAAATGAACAATGTAGATAATATACTTTCAGATCGAATGTAGTAAAGGAGGCATAACAAATAAAAACAAACACAAGGAAACATCTAACAGTGATGAGTTGTACAGCAAATTTAAATAGGATGATATTGTGAATAACCGAGTGTTTAGTTACTTTATCTTGAATCATCATGAATACTTCTCTGGGAAATCATGACATTTAAACTACCTTCTGAAGGCAAGAGGTTAGCCATGAGAATTTGGCAAATGCACGTGTCCAGCATGTGCATTAGGGCATGTCCACTAGAGACTAATCAAAGGCAGATAAAATTTTGGAAAGTTCAGGGAAAGAAAGAAGACCTATCTTTCTAGACTAGCAGATGGAGGCAAGAGAGGGTACAGGCAGGTTGTTTAAAGATGGAAAGATGGTCGTTAAAGGTGTTTACTCTTCCTTAGAAGACCAGTGTTTGGTTCCCAGCACCCATGTCCTGTAGAACTCACTAGTAACATCAGCTCCATGGGATAGGATGCCCTCTTCTGCACATGTACACCACACACACACACACACACACAAACACACACATACACCTGTAAGTAAATCTTTTTAAAAAGTGAATTTTCTGTGAGTATGAAGGGAAACAATTGGAGGGGAGTGATGTGACCTGATTAAACTATGTAAAGGGAATTCTAGTTGCCACGTGAACAGATTTTAAGAGGTTGAGATAGGCAACCAGTGAGAAATTGAGATTCCAGGTGTGATGCTTGAATATGGAGGACCGAGTTGTTTCAATGTCTATTTGGAGACAGAATGATAGCATTTTCTCATAAATAGGATAAAAATGGAGAGCAATGGAAATATCAAGGATGATTCATAGGTTTAGAGTTTTAGCATCTGACAGGTTCAAGGTTGAGAGTTTTTTTTTTTTTTACTGGTGTGTGGGCAAGAATGTGACTTGGACATCCATTGAGAAGACAGCCATACTGTGTTTGCTCTGTTTGCTTTTGTGTTGAATTTGTTTTTGCCAAATAAGACACTGCTCTGTCATGTTGCCTCTTCTCACATCCTTTTTTCTTTCTCTGCTTGAGGTTCTTTCACTCTGTCTAGCACATTCTAAAGACTCTTTAAGTTTAAAGTCATAACTTCTTGAAGATTTCCCTGACTTGTGACCATGTTTTCACAGACTGTGTGTTCCACCTTTCATTTATGTATTGGTTTGTCTTTTATTACCTTACTGAACTCCAGAAGGCTTGAAATTCTCTCTGATGTGTGTTGTAACCTATTACAATATGCTTGCATAGTTCATTCTACCAGAAGATCTCCACAGACATCTGGACAATAGGAGTGGGCCAAACTTATGTTTTCCAGTGTAATGGGGAATGGTGTTGAAAGACCTGAATGGAATCTATTTTTCTCTGCAGCTCTATCACTCTGTTCTCTTTCTTGAATATTATAAGTAGTTGTGCCTTCCATTAATGAAATAATAGAACATTAGTATGTACAGTGGGTGTTAAAAACTTAAATTATTAATTTTGAGTCGTTTAATTAACTGTTTTAGTCTGCTAGAAGGAAAGTAATATTCAGTGCTCTTTCCATAGTCTTACTAGATGCATTGTAGTGTCCACAGAGCTACTTTGTCAGGATTGGCTGTTGGCCACTTGTTACTCTTCTGACTTCATGGGATCTGTTTTTCTACCAAGTTGGGCACTTAGATGGACACTCAATTCATTAGAAAAACTGTGGAAAGAGCACTTAGATGCAGAACGTGGCATGTAACCAACTGCATTTCAAGCTTTGCTTATTACATCCTTAACCAATTTAATGGCCAATGTTAATATAGCCTCAGGAGTAAGGAGATGAAAGGGTTTAATGGCCACATTTCGCTTTAAAATATTTTTAGTGCTATGAGAAAATTATTATTTTGTTTTTGTCTTTTTGCAGGGAGATTTAGGTTTTAATCCAAGGCACACATGCTTCACAAAACCACAGCCACTTAGACATAACCTCAGACTAAAAAATATTTTGTTGCTTTTCATTTTCCACATTTGTCACATTCTTTTAAAAATTATTATGTAGAGTAGAAAAATATTTTTAAAATCTTATAAAATTATGCTAGTTCAGAAACATTTGAAATTTTATATATTGGTTTGAAAATTTTATGTCAAACGTCAAATTTCTAACATAAAACATTATTCTAAAACATTCACCGAACATTCTGTTTACCATGTTTTTTTTTAACTATGCAACATATACTATTTTATAATAATATAATAACAGTAAGTTCCTAAAATTGAGCTTGTATCAATTAAGTTGAGCCTTGGTTTATTAATCTATTATCTTTATTTGCATATGTGACATGGGTTTTTCCTTATGTGTTGGATTCAGGGCTTTCTGTTTCTTTATTTTGCTGGGTTCAGGGGCAAACTCAGGACTTAGTGCAATCTGGCAAGTGCCTTACCCTGGAGCTACACTCCCATCACTGAGTTCTTATTTGTCAAGTGCTTCGTGTATATTCCTAGAGATAGCCTCTCAGTGCTCCACTTTTTAAGTATTCTGCTGTATTTTTTTCTAGTTAGACCATATGCCTCCATTAGCACATATTATCCTAGTCTCTCTAAGAATATCAAATTATGATGATCTATTGTTTCTAAGAATGTGCTAGAAGAATGTAAGTAGAAACCAAAGGCGTGATCACTACCCTCAAAGAAATTGTAATCTCTTTAGAAGTTATTCAACTTGGCAAAGTATACTCAATTATGTGAGAAAAGTCTACTAGAATGTACAGAAAACAGACAATATAACAAATAAAAGAGATGAGAGTCAATACTGAGGATATTGAGCTTCTGGAAGAATAAAACAGAGCACTAAGATCATGATCAGAGCCGGTGATGGATAAAATGTGACCTTCCTGAACGAAGAAGAGACTATAAGCTAAAAAAGTCACCCCACTGAAGAGGGTTGTAGATTATTCCGCTTGCCCAGGAGAGGAAGAGGAAGGCAGAGGGGGAGGGAAATGAAGAGGAAGAGGAGGAGGAGAAGAGAGAGAGAGGGTCTGCCTGCATATTCTTGTTAGAATTTTAATTTTCTTAATGTAATGATTGGTGTAGAAGAATGAGGGGATAAGAGGAGAAGAGAATAAACTGAATTACGCTAACTATAATCTTGTTTTCAGAACATTAGAGAGCAAAATAATAAGTGAAACAATGCTGAATGATTACTGAAGAGAGAAAGCTAAGCTAAAACATTAATCACAGATAACATGGAACTGGATTGGTGTTTCTTTTCTAAGAGAGATACTTAAACATACTCCAGCAAACTAGTGGGTAAATAATCAACCCAAGTTAAACAGTAACATGGAAAAGCACAGGCTGTAATAATAAGGAGGAATGTAAAATATGATCATGTAGATTAATGGCCAAGGAAAGACACTATTCCTCAAAATATAACTTATCTACTTTAAAATATTTATGCTGCAGAAAAGTAAATGGTTGATATGGAAGTTAAATTAACCAGAGTTGGCTAATAGCAGGATATAGGAGTGGAATAGAGGGCATATTTTTCATCCTCCTATGTATAGGTGATAGTCAGAATTTATGGTTTTGTTCTGGAACTTAGTAATTATTAATAATGTGAATATATGCATGTGACAAAGCCAAAAACAGTGAAGAAAAAAGTTAAAGTAGGATTTTTCCTTCCCAGACCACCACATAAACTAAAAGTAAACACAGTAGAAATTACAGAGCAGCAGACGAAAACCAAAATAGAACTATGGAAAAGGTGGAGTTCTTGAGTCAGACTGGCTAGCCTAAAACCCCATCTTTCTCTAAGATGGTGGTTCTCAACCTTCCTAATTCTGAGACCCTTTAATACAGTTCTTCATGTTGTAGTTACCACAATCATAAAATTATTTTCATTGTTGCTTCATAACTGTAATTTTGTTACTCTTATGAATTATAATACAAATATCTGTGTTTCCCAATGACCTTAGGTGACTCCTGGATTGACCCCCAAAGGAGTCATGACCCACATGTTGAGACTCATTTCTCTAAGATAAATTATATAACATTCAGGGCTTCCCAGAAATTGATTATGTAAGATTAATTCATTATTCAGCATAGATGAGATGCTTAATGAATGCCGACTAGGTTCCAGGTCCCATTATAAATGCTAAAGTCATGGGGAAAAATAGGAAAAAGTCACACAACTTTCCACTGGTGTCTGCATTATAGAGAGGGAGACTCATAGAAAGAGAAAGGACTGACCATACAAGAGGTAATCAGAAGCATCATGAAGAAAATAAAGCACAGCACTTATAGCTTTGAGGAATTTAGTCCTGGGGAAGAGCACCACTTAAATACATTCATCAGGAAGTCTTGGTAAGATAACAGAGTCCATGCCTAACATGTACAAGGGAGCAGGGTTGGTCCCCCACAGAGAGACAGAATTTCCAAATAGGAATAATAGAGCCATTGAACCGAGCATCGCTATTCCACATGGGTACCTGCACAAAATATTCATTCCTGGGGCTTTAAAGGGCTCACAGAGACAGAACCACCAACCTAAGTACATGCATGGCTGCCCCCTACTCTTATGGGGCAGATAGACAGCTTCCTGTGGGTCCCTTATCAACTGGGGTGGAGGCTGTCACTGACAAGGATGCAGTTGCCTGCTACTGGATCACTTTCCCTAGCAGGGCAGCTGTGTCTGGCCTCAGTGGAAGAGGTCTCACTCAGTCCTGATATGACATGAAGTAGAGGGGCAGGAGGGCAAGTGCAGGAGAGAGAAAGAGAGAGAGCTGGGGGAACCCCCTTCTCTGAGAAGAAGGGGAGGGAGGATGGGTGAAAAGGGTGGAAGGGTGGCACTGGGAGGGGAGGAAGGAGTGGGCTGCAATTGGTATGCAAAGTGAATAAATAAGCACATTTTAAAAAAAGGAATGGTTACACCATTAAGTAAAAGAGGCTGGAGTTAAACATTCCTGAAGCTAGTTGAATTTGGCTGAGTAATTTTATGTTTATTCCAGAAATAAAATTTGCTCATTTTAAATGTTTTTTTTTTCTGAAAAAAAAATGTATTTTTTAAATTAAATCTTAAAGGGAGAGCTAGTCGGTGCTTCATTGCTAATGTTTAGCCTTCAGAGTGCTGTTTTCTTTTTTGCATTTTATTTTGTCCTATGAGATGGTGAGTAATTTTCTTGCCTTGTAAAGGACAATATTTCATTCCATTCCATCACCCATCTCTTAGCTCCCACTGACGGTTCAACGGTTTTCTTTCTTTGGCACCTCTGAGACCGCATCCTGTTGACTTGGGCTCTACTGTCCTCTCAAATGAAGGAGAGTGCACTAGCATCCAGAGTGGGAGGCCTCCTGAAAGGTGTTTTAGGTCCATGGAAATACTTCCAAGCTTTAGTCCAAGTTAGTGCAGCAAAAATTGCCAATGGAAAGGCTTGAAGTCTTCTTTTAAAATGTAATTATATATCTCTCTAATTTACGTAATACTTATTTTACAGAAATCGGTCTGAGTTAAAATGATTTTCACATTATGTCACCCATGAAGTGAATAGTAAGCCTGTATCGTTCAGGCTCACAGACTGATGCTTTTGTTGTTGTTGTTCTTACTCTGATGGGTTACATTTGTAAAAGTAAAAACTACTGGATACATGATACACTCATAATAATTGTTAATTTTTTTCTGTAATTTAAGTGCTTGCATAGAAATTAAAAATAAACTATTCTACCAAAATTTATATTTAAATGTGCCTTAATCATAAATATGTCCTAAGTTGAGAAAATTAAGTTAAATATTGTGCATAAGAACATACAGCGATTTGAAGTAAAACCAGGAATTTTTTTGCTCTCATGTGTCCCATGACCTCGAATGTAGCATGAAGTTTAAATGCATACAAAAGGAATATGAGAAGAAAAGGTTGCATTCAGAGCTTGGTCGTTTTGAGATTGTAATTATCCTTGGGAGTCAAGTTTTCCATGATCGTTATCACCACAGAGAGCTATCAGCCTGCATCTTGCGCTTTGTTAACATCTAATGATTATGCCCAAGAACATGGGGCTGTGAAACTGTAGCAGTGCACTCTTTCAAGGACTTGAGATGTGGAAATCCCTCCCTCCCTCTCTCTACCTGTCCCTCTCCCTCTTCCTTTCTCTCTTTCTCTGCCTCTCTCTGTCTCTCCCCATGTGTCTTTGCCATTTGTTTTACAATAATGATAAGGTTATATCAGAATAAAGTTTCAGTGTAGTAGCATGTTGAATAATTTGGTAAATATAAGAGAAAAACAATACCGCAAATTACTTTTGAAACATGTGTATAATAACTAAGTTCTTGGTCAGATTATATTCTCAAAATCATTAGTAGTTTGAAAGAAATAAAGTTGTGTTGACCTTCAATGGGGGAAGAACCCATTTAAGACCTAGAAATTATTTGAACTTCTCTTTTAAATGGCTGGATGATATTCTGACTAATTTAATGAAGGGCTTTTGTCACGCTGAATATATACAAGTAGAGATAATTGCTGGGACTACTACTTTGTCCTTGTGAGAATTTCTAAATAAAATTTTTTTAAAAAATTAAAAGTAAAAGGTACATATGCATAAAGACGCACACCCAAAGCATAGGTTGCAGACCGTGGATATGATTAATATTGTTTACATTTTATTTATTTGTTCCTGCCGCATTTCATGCTGACTCTGTAGTCTGTACTCCTGACTTTGTAGTCTGCACTCTTGCCACATTTACGTTCTAGTTCTGGTGATTAATCAGTAGCCCCTTTTGAATGTTTGTGGGCACAATCATGCCCTGTGAAAAAGAGCAACTCCATATATTATTCCCATCTTATTGTCTAATAAAGGTCAACAAATGTCTCTGTCCAAAAATGCACATGTAACTCTTAAATTTAACTTTGACCTTTAAAGAATACCTTTAGTGGATACAGAACTATAAATTGGTAGTTATATCATGGTTTTAGGTGTTTGTAGGCACTGTTTTTAAACTATGTTGTATTTGGGGTTCCTAAAGTCTCTACCTCTCTTCCAACCCCCAACCCTAGGTAGGAGGGAAAGAAGGTCAGAGGGACAGGCGATGTAGACCTCTTTAGACTTAGTTCCGCTGGTTAGGGATGTCAGATTCTTTGGGAAAATAGCAATCTCAGTCATCAGGATATCTAGCAGTCCAGCAACAGCAAAGGGCAATCACAGCACAACAGACAAGCAGCCTTCTTCTTCCTCTGTCTGACTCCTCGAAGCCTTCCCTCCATCTCATTGCTCTCTCTGGAGTCTTGTATTCATACTCTCCCAAAGTCCTCAAAATTCCACTAACTCCAGCGAGCAAAGATTACTCCCCACAGTTATCAGCTGTGGACAAACTAAAAGACAAACTCAAATCCCACACTTGGGATTAAAACAAAAGCATGTTTACATAACCCAACTGAGTTTTTGAAGAAGCCGAAACTCCACTACAGGTGTTCCTTCATGATGTCCATCATTTCACTTTGGAACTCAACTTGATTTTACTTCTTTGAAAAGAAACTTTAATCCCGGACCTTCAAATCTCCTTTCTGTCTTGCTCACCCTTCTTGGCTTGCTCGGTGTTTCTTGAGGCTTCTGTCAAGTGTGAAAAGGCATGAATCCTTCCATGTCGCTTCTGCTTAACTCCTCCATGGGGTCCTGCTCCCACAGACTGGCATGGCTCCTGAGCATGTGTCCTCTGTTTTCCTTGCCCTTTGATTTCTTTACTTTTTTTCCACAGCTGGAACAATGTCCTGTGTCATATCACAGTCGGCTCTTCAGCTGTGTCTAATGTCACTAAATTCATTCATCAGGCTAAGCACATCTCTATTTCTCAATATAATACATGTACAGAAAAAATATTAAATTTCCATAACACAGATACAACAAGCCATTGTGGAATAGCCATATATATTAGGAACTACTGTAGAGCATTATATATATATATATTAGAGCATTATATATATATAATATATATATATAATAGAGCATTATACAATTGAGGGCTTGGAAAGATGGCTTAGCTCTTGTAGGTGAGTAGGTTTCCAGCATCTACGTGGTGGCACACGCAACCATCTGTAGCTGCAGTTCCAGGGAACCTCATGCCATCTCCGGACTTCCATGACTTCATGTACACATATGGTGTACATACACATATTCAGGCAAAAACCATCATCCACATAAAGAAATAGAAATACATCTTTCAACCGGGCATGGTGGCACACTCCTGGAATCCCAGCCCCCTGGGAGGCAGAGGCAGGTGGATCTCTGTGAGCTTGAGGCCAGTCTTGGTCTACAAAGTCAGTCCAGGACAGCCAAGGCTACACAGAGAAACCATATCTCAAAAACCAAAGCAAATCAAACAAACAAAAAGAAAATAATATCTTTCAAAACACAGTTAAAGTTGTCAATTTATACTATGTGTTTTAATCATTAAAAATGTCTGATAGAAACTTAACAGTCATAGAGATGATCTGAGTATAAAATTGTATCATCTAGACAGACTGACGTCTGTTGTAGTAGCTGTGTGACTGAGAGGAGGTGGCATTTGCCCAGCTTGACACTGCTGATTGAAGCAACCTTGAGGGTGTTGAAGGCTGGTTTACTGTTTGCCTTTACTCCAAAGAGATGTGCTTAGGGGTTCTAGCTGGAAGCATAGAGACACTGGGGCTGATCCATGGAGGATTCTAACCTGTTCCTGATCTTCCCACACCCAAAACTGTTTTGCCTAGCCTATAGACCTTTTATGTTTTACCAGAGAACACCGCCCCCAGAAAAGTGGCATCAACTACTGAGCTTTGGTTCTAAATTTTCCTTTTTGTTTTTGTTTTTCAAGATAGTTATCTTCATAGTTTTTCAATCAGGGAGAGACAGAGAGAGAGAGAGCTCAATGAATTAACTAGTTAACTTTTTTTTAGAGTGTTAGTAATAGTGCAAAAATGAGTAGCCACTCAGACTTAGCAGAAACCTCGGTTTCTACTTGGATGAATTTTTTTTTTTTTTTAGGATCAATTGCCTGTACAGTAGTGAGAATGTCTTGGTCTCACATATCCACCAAGTCACCCTGGATAACTGAGTTAGTTACCTGTTAAAGCTCCTGTAATCAGGCAGTTCTGCCTTTCCTTCAGGCTGGAAAAGTTTCGGGTACAAAGCCTCTAGGAGCTCAGGATTGCTGCCAATGGCCTGCTCCCAGGGAGACTGGTAGTACTTCGGAACTGCTGTTGTGTTAAATCTTTCAGGAGGAATTTCCTTCAGTGGTCCAGAGTATCCTTTGGAAACGGAGCAGAAGTGAATAAACAGAGCACCCTTCAGTTACTAAACGCCAGCTAACATCTTCCTGCCTTTAGTGCTTCTTGAAGAACCCTTTCTATGAGCCGACAGGAAGCAACAAACTGAAGTGGAGACCTTTAAAGACTCTTTTAAGATTAAGAAAATTAGAGAAGAAGATACTTTATTAATAATAATAATTATTATTATTATCATTTGTTGATTTAATGATTTGCTTTTCCAAATTATGTTTTCCCCTTGACTATAATTTACCTTTATTTAAGCAAAACTATTATTTTTAAATGCGCCTTTTTGTTATTTTACATTATACTCAAGAAATAATTATTTTTAAAAAGGAGCTGAGTACCCACTGCAGCCTTATTACTGTGGAGTTCTTCATACATACCCTAACTACCTAGTTAAAAATGTTGAAATATTAGTAATTGATTAATACAAATTTTCATAAGGATTATCTCATCATGTAAAAATGTTTCTAAATAATACACATTAACTGAATAGGATTTGCTTTTAAAACAAACTAAAGAGCTCAGTTCTTCTTTCTCTTGTGGGTGTGGTTGTTATTGATGTCTGTTTCTTTTGATTCAGGGTCTAAGTAGCCCAGGCTGGCATGGGACTCATAAACCTCCTGCCTTAGCTTCAGTGTGCTAGGAATAAAGTAATTGGCCACCCACACCTGGCCAAATATATGCTTTACAGACTTCATATAAAATCCTTTTAGAGAACAGAAACCAATAAAAAAACAAAACAAAACACCTGACTATGGAAAGCTGTCTTTTGACCTCCATATGCTCTCTTCAGAAGACACACACACACACACACACACCAGATAAATAAATAAAAAGTTCAAAAAGAAATACCATGTACTACTTGAAACAAAATATAACAAGTGGAAATATTTTACATGATTATTTTAAACTCAAATCTTACATTTATCCTAAAAGTACGAAAAATGTTTAATGAGAAAAGCTGTATCGCTTAAATACAGTTTAATGAAACTTCACAGGAGTAGTATCTTTAAACACATAGGAATTTTACTTTTCCATAGTTACCTGGTGCAATGTTCTCTGGATTCGGGGGGCTTCGTGGATCTGGGGTGTTGGGAGGAGTTGAGGGGGCTTCCAGGCTGTTTCCATCAATTTTCCCATTCTGCATAGCAATATTATGCTATAGTTGTTTGAAAGTAAAGTTAAACTATTAGGCACAGTAATAGCAATTGGTAATAGCAATAGCACAGTAAGCTTTCCTTTGTAGATTGAGAAAGTAGACATGCCAGCATACTGTTTCTCGGGATCTCAGAAATTTACATGGTATTAATGTTGATCAGTTCAATGAAAACTTTTGCATATGTCAGTCTAATATCCACTGAACAAACACACAAAAAGAAAATTAACTATTACTATGTGCAAGGCACTGTAGAACTACCTCTCAATTTATTTGATTTCTATTCATAACATCACTCTGAGAAATATATTTAATTTAAAACTCTTTCCCAATATAATAAAATAATGCATATCAGTCAAGCGTTTGACCTAGAGAGTCCGTAAAAAATAATGTTTTTATTAATTCTTTGAGAATTTTATTCAGTGTGTTTTGCTCATATTTATTTCCTTCCCCCAAACTCCCCCAAGATTCTTCCCAACTCCATCCATCGGACTTCATGTTCTCCCTTCCCCCACTGAGTCCAGTACGCATTGGCCAACCACTCTTGGGTGTGGGGCCTGCCCTGGAGTGTGGTTGACCAGGTGTCTCACTATTAAAGAAAACTGACTTACATTTTCTCAGCAGCAATCAAATACCAAGAGCTCAAGATAGGGTGCGGACCTCATGTCCACTTCCCCTCTTCCATGCTGGGGTTTTGTCTGTCTTCAGCTTTCTCAAGTTTTGTACAAGCTGTCACAACTGCTGAGTTCATATGTGCATCTGCCTTGCTGTGCCTGGCAAACACTGTTTCCCTGAAGCCATTCTCTACCTCTGGCTGTTAGAATCTTTCAACCCTTTTGTCCACAATGGTTTCTAAGCCTTGAGAAGAGGCTTGTGACATAGATGACCCATGCAGGGCTGGGCAATCTGAAGTCTTTTATGCTTTGCAAATTGACGAATTGAAGTCTCTACGTTAATTGCTACCTATTTCAAAAAGAAGCTTCTCTGAAGAGGGTTTGCAGAGTATCTATTGTTAGAGCGATGTCATTAGGAATCATTTTAGTGCTATGCCTTTTAGCAGAATATAGTAGTAGATTTTCTCCTAGGGCCCATGACCTTTGTAACCACAAGCCTCTATCGAAAGTACCCTATAAATAGGTTCCATCTCTTGAGCAAGTCTTAAATCCCATTGAAAATGTGGTTGGTTACTCCCATAAAATTTGTGCTCCCATTGCATCAGTGGGCATGTCTGGCTAGGCCAGTCATTAATATGATTTGCAAGGTTCAACTGGCTGTGACCGATGTTGACTTCTCTCCCCAGATAGCTTGCACAGCATCTTTCCACATTATGAAATGTAGCCGGCAGGGATGAAACTTCCAGTTGACTAGCAGCTAGGTCCATGTTCTACAACACAAGCTTATGGCGTCTTCAGAAATAAGATCTTACTCTAAAGTTCCAGAGGTCACCTAATAGCCTGCAACATCCCAGTAAGGATTGTGTGACCCTCTTTGGCTGACAGTTTATTATATCACCATCATAAGAGAGTTTGTTGAATTAGCATCGTATTTTATATTTAAGCTTTAGGTTCATTAGAATGTAGGAAAATTTCCAATTCTGTAACATTTGAACAGCTGCCGTACATGCCATGCCCACAAACAGAAAAACTACATGCATTTAGCTACATAGACTTAATAGAAAGAATGTGATTTTCTTTTAAAAATAAAATTCTAAAAACACACACCTTTCTTTTAGTTTTAAGTGAATTTGTTCTAGTCTTATGGTTTAGAATTTACTCTGTGGCAGCAAAATAACATATCTAAAAGCTTTCAGTTTGTGTCCATTTTACTAGCTATTACGAATAGGTCAGAGATGAACACAGCTAAGAAAGTATCTATTGAGTCAGTCCCTTGGGCATGTGACAAGGAGTGGCACGGCTGGGTCATACGGGAGTTCTATTTTCAGCTCGCCAAGAGTTCTTCATAATGATGCTCATAGTGGCTGCACTAGTTTTTAATCCCACCAAATGAATAAGAGTTCCCTGTCACCACACCCTTATCGACATATATTATCAGCTTTTATTTTTAATCTTAGCCATTCTGACTGGATTAAGATGAAATATCAAAGTATTTTTAATTTGCATTTCCCTCATTTCTAAAAATGTTGAGCACTTTTAAAGATACATCTTAACTATTTTGATTTTTTTTTTTTTTTGAGAACTCTCTGTTCAGACCCATAACCCATTTTTTTAATGGGGCCATTTGTTTTTTTGTTTGTTTGTTTGTTTGTTTGTTTTTTACTCTGTTTTGAGTTCTTTATATGTTCTGGATCTTAATCTTATTTCAGATGGCAAAGATTCTTTCTCTGTGGGCTTCCTCCCCACTCAATTGATCAATATCTTTCAACTGATGAATGTATCTTAAAATGTACATATAAACAATAAATATTATTTAGCTATAAAGAAAAATAAAATCATAACATTTGCAGATCACTAATGGGATTACAAAATACTATACTGAGAGAGGTAACCCCCAGTTTGCCCAGAAAGACACATACCACATGGTGTCTCTTCTTGGTGGATCTTACCTCTGAGTCTTTAGATGTGAGTCTATAGCCTGAAGTAACCTCAGAAGCCAGGAAAGTAAAAAGAGACCATAAGGAATGGGGGGGTGGGGGGAAGAGTTCTCGATATGGGAGTGACAGCAGGAGGTAGGTGCTATGAACAGGTAAATGGGAAAAACAGGGGAAGGACTTTAGCTGGGGAGGGGGAAGGAGGGACAAATAACATCAAGAATGTTTGGAAAAGCCATCGGGAATAATGTTATTTTATGCTTACCTAAAATAATAAATATTTTATAATATTATATATAATATTATAATGATATAATATAGTTATGATATTTTATAATTATACATAATTATATATTATTATATTATATATATTTTAAACAAAATTATATCATTATAACACCTGGAGTGACACTGCTTCTCCCAAAAGTCATGGGTCATTTAACAAAACCTCCAGTGCCGGGTAGGTGAAATTTCATTTCGAGCTGTAGGCCAGGAGGGTCCAAAAGAATCACAAAACAGTGTAGGCTACTGATGTTGCTCTTGGCTGTCTCTCAGGAAACGAATAGAAGGCACCAGTAGTGGTGAAGACACCACACACTTCAGACACAAGACTGGAGGTTTAGAGCTGGTTTGGCCTGGAAGTTTTCTCCCTGAGGACTAGCTCTCAAAGCTCCAGAAGGCCCCTCAGCCACAAACAGCACTGTATATCCCCCACTCAATGGCCATCTTCACAAAACCATGTCTGCTTTGAACCTAATTTGAATGCTTGTTTTCTTAAATTTTTAACAAAGCCTTAAATTATATAAGTATTCTTTGAGTATTTGCTAAATTTTTAGTGAATAAATCATCAAATCCAGCTGATTTCTTTTTGCCATAACCTTCTTCTTTTTTTTTTTATTGGCAAATGATTTAAAGTTTAATCAATTATTAAGCAGGCACATGGTAGAAAATAACATATGCATCCACTTTATAATAGACCCACCTCATTACGTCTTGTTAAACACTATAACACATATCTTACTTTAGCATTTGTAGGAAAATTAACCTACTAATACACATTCATTTTAAACATAATATGGAATAAAGCTTATCAAATAAAATAATTATTATACTTGAGAGATGGTTTGTAAAAAAATTTAAACTGATAATATATACTTTAAAGTAACTTTATACATACAGTATTCCTTTTTGACATGATTATTTACTCTGGGTGTTCAATACGCTTTTAGTAATTGTTACTTGCATAGAAATTTCTCTTTATGGGCGATACAAAGTGAATAAAGTGTAATTAGTAAAATAAAATTAAATTAAAAAAAAAAGAATTTAGTTGTATTTCCCTAATGACAAAGGATGTTGAAGCTTTCTGTAAGTGCTTCTCAGCCATAACCCTCTTAAACTTCGTCTTTCTTTTTAACCTTAGTCTGCACGTGCGTATCTTTTTTGCTTATTTTTTTCTTTCAAAATTTATTTTATTTTTAACTACATGCATGTGTGCCTGTGTGTGGGTATGCGCATGTGAGTTTAGATGTCTGCAGAGGCCAGAAGAGGGGGTTGAATCCGCAGGAGCTGGAGCTACTAAGCTTAGGTCCTCCGCAAGAGCAAGTGCTTTTGTCTGCCGAGTCCACCAACCATCCTCATCTTTTGTCATATAAACATATACCTTCTGCTCACTTGCACTTGTTACCTTCCCATCATGCACTTGTTTTTAGTCAGCTGGAACACTGATGCTTCTATGTATGACATGACTCTAAAGTTTAGAACTTCTTCTTTATGTCATGTTGACTACCATTCAAACTCATGTCCAGCCACTAAGACCTGGGACTTACCTCTTACACGTACCAGCATATTTCCAAGACTTAATCTTCCATAATCCCTGTCCTTTCCTGTTCATCATTTTACTGTTGCTGCTTCATCTACTTGGAAGGACTTCCCTCTGTTCATTTCCAAGCCAAATCCTAGCTTCTCTATGTCTACCTTCAATTTCCCTCTTCTTTCTAATGTAGTGTACCAAAAATGCTGTCACATCTATATCATCTCAACACTTTAACTAACGTCTGTACCATTCTTTTATGACCTTTCTTATTTGTTCTTCTCAAATAGATTTTTGTTACACTGAAGCCACTGTGAGTTCCCCAAAGTTTATAGTCTTTTTAAATCTAGCTAGGCAACATTAATTTTCTTTCTGTAGTTATACATAAAGACTATTTTTAGCCAGGATTAGTGGCACATGTCTTTAGTTTCAGCATTCATGAAGCAGGTACAGGTAGGTCTATGTGAGTTTGAGGCCAGTCAGGAACATAGAGTGAAACTCTGCCTCAAAAAAGTCTTAAAGGCTATTTTTTAATAATTACTAAGTATAAAGCATCTATATACATATAAATTTTTTACATTTTGAACTTAACATCTACCTCAAGTATTTTACTGAATTTACTATATTACTATTTTATCAACCTCAGTTATAAATTAAAAGGCTGTTGAGATAAATGAGGAAAGGTCCAAAGCATAATGGATAAAGAATCACCGTTTGTTCAGTTTCTAGAAGGTGTCTATGAAATGAATTTTGCCTATGGAATCACGATTCCAGCCTGCTGGAAGCGTCTCCTGACTCTCACAGTGAACAAGACCATCAACTCTCTTGGTTAGTCACTAGCAGGAAGGGCCCAAGACTTCTATTACCATTGCTTAGTGTACAAACAAAGCCCTGTGATGCGCAGATAATGACTGATTGTGGCATAGGCCTTAAATTATAATGTTCGTCGTCTGTACTTTCTGTCAGGTTGAAAAGACAAGCAGAGTTTAGTGAGGCTAACCATAAAGAAAAATGAAGCCAGAAGAAAAATGAAGCCAGAAGAGTGTCTTACAGCTAAGAAATGCAAGTTAAAAACAAATCTGCAACACAAATTACATGATTTCCACAGAAACAACAAAAAGAGGGTTTGTTGAAAACTTTATACCAAATATAAAGAAATTAATTTTTAAACAAAAATAATAACTATGTATTAAGATTCCCAATACAGATTGTTTAGTCTTATTTAAGAATTGCTTTTTTAGCTGGGTGTGGTGGTGCATGCATTTAATCTCAGTATTCAGGGAGGAAGAGGCAGGAAGATAGCTGTGAGTTCAAGGCCAGCCTCCTCTACAAAGTGAGAAGAGGACAGCCAACGTTTCACAAAGAAACCCTACCCAAAACAAAACAACACAAAACAAAACAAAAACAAGAAGTAAAAAAAAAACCAATTTTTTATCCAGAAGTTTTAATTTTGATATAATTATAAATGTATTTTGGAAAAAAATAAAATGTGACATTCTAGAATCATGACAAACTGAACTATTTTGTGAGGAAACACAGTATCTCAGTACATTTGCAAATGTGTACTTTCTTTTTCTCTTTTAGTTGTTAAATTTTTCTTTTATTTTTTGAGATTATAATATAATTATATCATTTCCCTTTCTCTTTCCTTCCTCCAACCCTCCCATTATTTATTTCTCTTTGTTCTCTTTCAAACTAATGGCTTCTTTTTTCATTAATTGTAATTACATTCATCATTTATACATACACATATTTACATGTATTCTTAAATACATAAATGCAACATGCTCAGTCTGCATGTTACGTGTATGTATATTTTCAGGGCTGATCATTTGGTATTAGGTCACCAACTGGTGTGCTCTTGACTGGGAGACTAGCCTTCAATAGCACACTTTCCCCTGAAGATTTTAGAGGGGCCAACAGCCCAATAGCTTTTACTTTTATCTTGAATGTTTGTTTACTTCATCAATTCCTTCTTTTTTCTTTCTTCTTTCTCTCTTTTCTTTCCTTCCTTCCTTCCTTCCTTCCTTCCTTCCTTCCTTCCTTCCTTCTTCCTTTCTTTCTTTCTTTCTTTCTTTCTTTCTTTCTTTCTTTCTTTTTGTTTTGCCTTTTATTTAAGACATAAATGACTTCTTGAACCAGTACTTTAAATCTGGTTAATATAGTAAGCAATCATTCTTTTGAAGCACTCACCCATTTTTGTTATTATCTATTTCACACAAAGTACATGAGACTTGAATTTGCCAGCACCCTTTAGAGGCAGACTAATCTCAACTCTGCACATTTTATTTTAGTGGTGTCTTCTGTAATCCTGACACTCAGGGACAGGGGCAGGAGAATCATTGACTGCAGAGCCAGCTGAGTAACAGTCTGGGATACTGGGACTGTCTCAACACAAAAGAAAGAAAGAAAGAAAGAAAGAAAGAAAGAAAGAAAGAAAGAAAGAAAGAAAGAAAGAAAGAAGGAAGGAAGGAAGGAAAATAATGATACTTAATAGCTGAGACAATGGCATTGATTATTGGGGATTTGACTCACGTTATCATCCGTATGAGATGCAAAGCATTATAATAAAATAGGAACTGCACAAATAAGTAATTAAGTGTTCTATAGCTCAATGGATGAGGAAAATAGGATTTTCTACAGAAAATCTGATCAAGAATTAGGCTAGGCTCATGATGCGCTAAAGGAAACTCTGGCCTGGGAACCACGCTCTAAGGGTTTGGTCTTGACTTCCTCTCTAGCAACGTGATTAGTTAATTTACAAGTTTCTTTCCCTTTTCTAATTTCTTTTCTTTTTCTGTAAAATATGGTAATTCATATCCTCTCTAAGGTGTCATCTGATTGTGTAACCTCTTTTTGTTATGCCTTTAATTCTAAACTATGCCTCAGAAATATGAGGAAGACAGCATATATGAGCCATACTCACTTTGTCAAAGGAATGATGACACAGCCACTGTGATTTAGAACATTGTTAACATGACAGGAATATTTTAAAGAATGCCTATTCCTGTCAATTAATTTATGCCTTTGTAAAATATTTGCTGAGTGCCTGTTATGTTGTAGACACTATGTTGGAAATTCAAAGGTAAATAAATGTTTTTGTTTTTGTTTTGTCTAGAAATGATAAAAGCATGCAATGTTTAAAGAGAAAGTAATTACTACTTTTATAATCTTCATTGGTAAATAACTGCTGAGTTATTTATCGTCATTGAATTGTTTTGATATGGCTGTTGGGATTCTATTAGTCACTTAATGCCCAATTTTCTTGGAATGCTATAAAATTCTCAAGTCATATCTCCATATATTTATTATAACTGAAAACAGATATGTAAGTCTATGAGAGGATATGTTATGTTTATGAGGACAGGTTTAATCCCATAGACCACTGGTTCTCAACCTGGGAGTTGTGAACCCTTTGGATCTAATGATCTTTTCACAAGGGTCACCTAAGACTGTACTGCATATCTGATATTTACATTACAATTCATAACAGTAGCAAAGTTATAGTTATAAAGTAGCAACGAAAATAATTTTATGGTTGGGAATCACTACAACATGAGGAACTATATTAAAGGGTTGCAGCATTAGGAAGCTTGAGATCCATATGCCTTCTTCAGGGCTGTGGTTATACTGTTAGTGTTCTCAGTGGAAGTGGGAGTCAGGCATAATTCATTTCCTGAGATGTCTGAACTTGCAGGTGATTTTGCAAGGCTTTCCTTAATCCACCTATTTCATATTACTTCATAGAATGCCTTCTTTGTTGTTATTCCTTGATGAATGTAATTATGTAATAGACCATCAGGAAAGTGCACATGGGTTTCAGCTCACACTGTACTAGCCACAGATATTTTCTGAGAAGAGTGCATTGTATGTAATAACAGGCTAAAATAACATGTATTTACCTAGGCCTTCAAGTGAAAAAAACTATCCCTCACAAATGAAAGTACTGTAGTTGTGTGTGATTTTATGTCTAACTGAATTCACAATTAAAACTAGAAGTAAGGAGGAGGCTACAGCTGGGATACAAAGTGAATAAATTGTAATAAATAAAAAATAAAAATAAATACTAAATAAAACAAAACTAGAAGTAAGCCATGGTTATTGATTGATTGATTGTAGCCTGAGGATTGAACACAGGACCTAGACCCAGTCAGGCAAGGATTCAACCAATGCACTAAATCCGCAGATCTCAAAACCTTAATTTAAGCTTGGCATGGTGGCACAGGCTTTTAACGCCAGTCCTTGGGTAGAAGTAAGCAGAGTGAGTTCAAGGTCTGCTTGGTCTACACAGAGAGTTTCAGGACAGCCAGGGCTTCATAGTAAGACTCTTTTATCCTAATTCTTTTTCATTTAAGTTTTAGGAATTATAATGATGAAATAATTAATAAAAATAAAGAAACTCACTTACATTAACTGGTTATCTGTCATTAATGAACGAACTTCTCTACAATTTCTCTCAGTGCCCATTTAAATGAACATGATGCTAACACATGTAAAATCTAATTTTTGTTCGTTTGAGACAAGGTATCATTACATAGTCTTGGCTGGCTTGGAACTCACCACGTTGCCCAGGCTGGCTTTGAACTTGTGAGAGATCTTTCTACCTCTGCCTTCAGAGTGCTGGGATTACATGTGTGTACCACCACATCGGTTTTGACGTTTATAGACCCAAGGAGTTAGGTGCATGCTGGTTTTGTCACCCCCATATGGAAGAGATTCTTTGAGAGAAGAATGTTGGAGTTTGCTGTTCTCTGCATTTGCAGGGTCAGGATGTACTCAGCAAACACAACCAGTCTCCTTCCTTTGCGGACCTCTGTGTGCTCTGGGAGTGTTTCCACCACAAACATTTAACGGTAGGGGATAAGACCTGGGAACAACTGGCACCACTTCTCCCCACTCACCCTCCACTCCTAGAGGAGCAGGCCACTTCCTCAGTGCCAAGTCTCTGGCTCACAGCGGCCTAATGAACAAAAAGCATTCTCTCACACACATAATGCTTCCTTTACTTAGATAACTAAGCTATTCACCATCCTAAATGAAAAAAAAGTCTAGTAGAATCAACTGAAAGAAAATATGTAGAGCGACTTGTTTGGGAGTGTGTTAACACATACCGACTTAGGTATGCTGTTGATTCATTTACGTACTCACGGTCCGGCTGTACCTACATTTATCTGCGCCTTAGTTTCATACTGGAAATTTTCAAAGGTGTATTTGTCAGATCTTCTTTGACGCATCTTAAACAGTCTGGCACCACGATTGCTGAAATGGGACAATTCTTCTATCATAATGTCTCTGGGGACGCTAACTTTTTTGCCCAGGTCCATGCCATCTATATCTGTAAGACAATATTTACATCCATGAAAACCCGAAAGAAAGCATTTTCACAAACTTGAAGTTCTATTGTTTGTCTCCGGTCCTCTGTTGTAGTAAGTGATGAGCATGTACTTCAGTCAACTGGCAGTGGGGGTCATCCTGAACTTGCCATTTTGGTCCTGCATCATCACAAAGTATACTTGTTTTGTCTAAATGCCCATGTCCTCGTCTCTAATATTCAGCTAATAATAATGAGAGGAACTACTGCAAAGAGTTGCTATTAAATAAGATAAAATTGTGTTTAATTAAGTAAAGTATTTCATATAAACTATTCAGCATGCTATCAGGCACATAGAAAGAATTAATAAAAGTTAGCTGCTGTACCCATAGTACAATTTAGGCTTTCCAATTATTGACTTTTCAAACAGAATGGCTTCATATTTACATGAATACGCTTTGCTTTTCTCCCCACATTTCTATTTATCAGCCTGAGGTTTGCTTATTATTGAAGTGCATGCTCTCCCTAACTCCACCACCTAGTCTTGGTTACACACCATTCCTTCTGTAGCCAGCACCAAGTAACCTACATAAATGAGGCAGGAGTGGATCTCTTTCCCAACCAGCTCAAATGGCGTTCTGTGAAGCCCTGAACTAAAGTCAATGTATAATTATTAGTGCTTCCATTGTATCCTTAAAACACGGAATCATAATTCTTTTTTTAAATTTTCTTTTGTTTTTAATGTTGTATGCACCAATTATATAATTATAAGAAAAATTTAGTACTGAGTGTTAATTTTATGAGAGTGTGTCAGTGCATGCCTATAATCCCAGAAGCTAGAAGTGGACACACAACAATTGTGAGTTCATGGCCATCTTGAATTACATAGTGAGTTCAGTGTCAACCTGTGTTACATAACAATATTCTGTCCCAAAACAAACAACCAAAAACTCGAGACGAAAGATTGTTATTTTCCATTTCTAATACTAAAGAGCTTTCTTACAAGTCAAGAGAGATGAACTTCTTCTACTTTCTTCTTTTTTTTTTATTTTACTTTCAGAACAGTTGGTAGGTAACCGAGGCTAGCCTCCAACTCATGACACTCCTGTACCAACCTTTTAAAGCTCTGTAGCTGTATGTCGCCCCGCCCAGCACCTCCTTGTGCTTTTTAGAATCAGAAATGTATTTCTGTATAACTCAGAGAATCTTCCTGCCACTAGAAAGTCTTGGTACATTCATAAAGAGAAAAGCTGGACTGTTAGGCAAAAAAAAAAAATTTATTTTTACTGACTGAGACAGAAGCCATAGATGGTGTGACAAATTAACTGTGATAATTCAGCTCTGGAGAGTATGTCCTGGAACAAAACAGACCTTGGTAAAATGCCAGGTGGAATAGGACAAAGGCAGGAGAGTCAATGCAGGAATTCTGTCCTGGGTTTACGAAGAAACCTTGGATGAGGCCTCACAGGCCACCTGTTATTTTTTCAGAAATGTAAAAGATTAAGTTTTCATTTTTGTTTACCTAGCAACTTTCTGTTATATTCAACCAAGCATGTGCTAACTCATATAGCTATTTTCTCTATGCATTCTTGCTAATACAAGAACAAAGATTGTGTTAAACATAGAATCACTGCCAAGAATGAGAGAGCTGACTTAGAAGACCCACGGTGAAGTCTTTGATAAATAAGGCATACAGGAGGTACTTGGAAAAAGAAAGTTTTTAAAAACTCACCACAAACTTTCACAAGGAATAAATTTGCACCCACAGCTACCAGATTTTATCAACCCTCAATGGCAGGGTAGACAAAGAAATTATCAGCGGATGCAATCCAGTGTTGCTTATAAGCGTAGCCACGAGAACACAGAACCAAGAAGCAGAAAAGAAAATACAACTCTCATTGAGTTCCAATCTGTGTCATCTCAGTCCTCAGTGTTCTGCTTCCTCCTTCACAGTGGCTTTACGTGACTGAGCAGCTGGATGCTTACATTCAGGAGCATTGCATAAAAAGCAGAGTGGTGTGCTGGGACTATGCTGGTGTGCAGACAAAACTAGTACATTTTCAAAAATTCTACAAGCTCTTAACTACACAGTGAACACACCATTAGTAAATTAGTAAATTCGACAGGTGTGGTGGTACATGCCTGTAATCCAGCATCCTGGGAGGAGAGGCAAAGGATCAGGGTTTCAAGGTCAACTTAAGTTCAATACTAGTTTCAACTACCTAAAAACTTACACACGAATATATGTAAACACATACACATGCAAACATGAACACAGATATAAACATGCATGCACTCATGTGGGTACACAAACAACACATGCACATATACACACAGATAATATGCACATACGTGCATACACACATGTGTAAATGCACACAAACATGCATACACACACACACACACAGAGGTATAGGGTTACAGATGTAGCTCAGTGGCAGAGAGCACTTGCCTAGCCCATGCGAGACCTTGTTCCATTCCCAGTGATAAACACAAAGAACTTCTAGCTGTGCATAGTGACATTCCCCTGTTATCCTGTGCTCAGAAGACAGATGCATAAGGACCACAAGAAGAAGGCCAGCCTGAGCTACAACCGTGAGACCAGGAGTAAAAACCAAAAAGTTCCATAAGTGTAATGTTTAGGCAGATCACGGCAAAAATTACAACAACTGCTTCAAAGGTATCACTTTCTAAGTTGCTGGGTACTTTCGCTATGATCTGTATGGTCATGAGGTTATTCGTGTCTATTGTAGCTTCATGAAAATACTATAGTACCATATACCATTGCTATATACCATTGCTTTGTAAGTACATATGTGGTGTTGTACTACTGCTCATGTCTTCTCACACTTCACTTAGAGCCTCTATGACGGGAGCTCAAAGTTGGCCCTGGAGAGAGTATTTATAACACAGAACATGGCCAACTACCAACCACAGCCTCACATCCATCAAGGTCAGGAGTGTAATAAGACAACATCTTTTACATAAACAAGCAACAAAAGACAAACTTAATTCTCAAGGTTGTTTCCCTTCCCCTTTGAGATTTATGATGTGACAGAAGCAAAAGTTTCCGGACCATCCGCGACTGCGATCTCAATGAACGGTCACCCTCATAACTCCAAACTTTCGGTGGAGGATGCTGGCTACCAATAGGCACAGATCCCAGATTCAGCTGCCTCCCCCCCTTTAGTGTAACCCCAACATGGGGTCTTAATAGTGTCGTTTCATCTCAGTGCCTGATAACTGATATGCACTCTCACCCTCAGGACTTAGACGGTTGTCTTTGAGGCATTAGCTCATCCATTGAAAATAAGATTGCTAGGCATTCTTTCCTGCCGCTGTCATTTATGGTGATAGAGAGCTGCAGTCAGATCCAAGAATCTAATCCACCTATAAACAATTGTAGTTAGACCGAAGAACTTTGAAAAGTGCTTCCTCATGATCATCAGGCATATGCAGTCTTAATAGATTAATGGATGAACCATGGGAGAGGAGCTTGCTGAAGTTGATTTACTTAGGGCAGTCTTACTGATACAGAGAGACACTTCTGTGCACTTGCAAAGGACTTCCTCTACAAGTAGAAGTTCATAAACATCTATGTTTTATACACTGCCAGCCATATATCACATTAAACACTATAGTCCAGCCTGTGACCTTGAATAATGCTTGAAAAATTCCAATTAATAAGACTTTGCTGATAATTTTTTCTAAATGAAGATGAGTTTGAAATCCATATGAGTGGCTTTGTGTTCTTATTTCATAGATCCTTCTATCAATTTAAGGTCATTTTGTTGTTTACATTTTTTTGTTTGTTTGTTTGCTTTTGAGACAGGGTCCTACTGTCTAGCTCTGGCTAGCCTTGAACTTAGTAGATAGACCAGGTTGGCTTTGAACTCACAGAGATTCACCTCTCCCTGTGAGGTAGCCTCCCCAGTGCTGGGATCAAAGGTGTGCGCCACTACCAATGGCTTTCAGTTTAAGTTTTAATACTACTTACAAAGCTTTGCATTAATATGTGATTACCTTGAATATCTGTAAATATTTAGGAAATTATATTATCAGTGTTGTGACTTGCACAACTGAATCATCTAATGCTGCCTGTAGTGTCCAAAAAAAAGCCCATCACATTGAAAAAGGCACAGTAGAAACCCAGGATGGTGATTAGTGTGAAACGGTATTCAGCACAGTTCTCTGAAAGACCTTAGGAAGGTTAAGGGCTTAGAAAACTTTGAATCCTCAGTGGGTGACAACACACTATTTTTCAAATTAAAACACACTTTATTTTTTTCTTGAGATTATGTTAGTACCAATATAAAAAAAAAGTTAGAGAAATATCAGGAACCTATATATACTGAATTGTTCTTGCTGACCCCAATTTTTAGACCTTTCTGGTGTTATCATCCTGATATTGAAATTTTGGCTGACAGGAAAAGCAAAAATTGGTCCTCACATAATCCTTCATCTGAAACTCTAGTCCTGTGCTCCATACTTCTTCAAAGAACCCTTGCAATTTCTGCCAACATGGAGAAGCAGACTCAGCCATTCCTGCCTTCAGGTAGCTCAACACATGGAAACATGGAATTTCAGGATTCAGCCTACCAGTAAAGCCAACTCCACACGGCTTTCCATTCAGCATCAGACCACAAAGCTAAACTCTTTCCCTGAAATTACAAAAATAACCTGCCTGGTTCTCTTCAGCGTGCCAATGAAAGCTGTTCATAAGTTATAAAGAGAAAGACAAGAATCCAACAAGCCTAAGGCAGTAAGGCCCTCCACAGTACAGGAGGAAGAGCTGGCGGCCCTGTGACACGCCACAGTCCCCTTTCCCATTATGTAGCTCTTAGTGATGCCTGCGTTTACAGATAAGGAACATCACATTCTCGGTTCATCTTGTTGGTTGTTTTAACTCCCAATTCCTCTTCCAACCATACTCTAAAGCGCTTCTTAATCCTTAATCCATTCTGGTAGTTCCATCTCTTCCTTTGTCACTTATCTATTCCCAGCCCTCTTCAAGTTTGAGGTGAGTTACTGAGTGAGCAAGGATCACAATTCAGGCTGGAAACATGTACCGATTCAAGGTAAATTGCACAGGATGTGGGGGGGGCGGGGCAGGACTATTATGTACTATTCATGTATAGATGATGGCAAAATATTTCTTCCATCTTGCACCATAGCACTTTTTAAATGCTTGCAACCATGCCTGACATGCTGTTGCAGGAGGCACAGACGTTAATGTTAATAATAACATAAGATTACTTCCCCAGTGGTTCCTCTAGTACCACTATGATGATGCTTTATAGTGCTTTATGGTGCTGAGGTCAATCTGGGTAGTCAGCCTGGGTAACAGGAAATACTTTTTTTCTTTAACATTTATTTATTAACTCTCTCTCTCTCTCTCTCTCTCTCTCTCTCTGTGTGTGTGTGTGTGTGTGTGTGTGTGTGTGTGCGTGTGTGTGTGTGTGCGTGTGTGTGTACTATTCATTTCTGGTGTATAATGTGACACCAAATTACAATAGGTTCATAACAAGCAAGAACACAGGTGTAGTAAATGGAAACAGGATTTTAAAAACTCATTCTGTCCAGTTGACACTGCAGTCTATATGAATAGAATTTTTCACTAGTTATTTCAGACAAGTTTGCCCTTCTGATAATAAGAGTGATCTGATGTGAAACTTTCCCTCTTGTATTTCCATCCTTATCTCAAAGGCTCCCCAGCTGTGCTCTCAGCCTTACATTCCTGCAGTGAAGGTCCACCTCAGGAAAGGCTCCTGGCTGTAACAGGTTCATTCAGTATTCCCTCCAGGTTACATGCTTTGGAGTGTGATAGTAATAATCCACGAGTTACAATACTTAACATCGTTCTTACGTGCAAGGAGACTACTTAGTCTTAAAACTAAGATCAGAACTTTATCATATGTCATCATAAGCTATCCAGGTGCTCTCCAGCTGCAGAATGTTTTAAAATATAAAGGCTCATTCCCACCAGTAATGTTTTTCTGAAGTCCAAGCAGAAATGAGAGAAAGAAATTAAATATCTGTCTTGTTTCGTAGCATAGCTGTTTTATCTTAGATGAGTCTGATTATCCAGAGTATCTAGAATGTCCAGCATCACAAAGCCAGAGTCTGGGCTCCTCCTACCTGGGCTGGAGGGAAAGCCACCAAGACATCCTGGTGGGGAGGTTGCAGTGTTCCCCATTGATGTTTTCCTTATATTTTTGTAAAAATAAAGCTCTCAATGGTTATGTTTATAAAAATTAAGGAGACAAATTTACTCTCAAAGATATAGGCAGGGAAAATGGAGAGTAGAATCTAACACTTGATGTAGAGTGAGATTATATTAAATGAATTTACTTACTTATGATTATGTTTATATGTGATCATTTGTGTTCAGGGTGGTATGGCCTAAGAGAATTATGATGATGTAATTGGGAAGTGACTTACCCAAGGCCTAGTTTTATCACAAACAGTTTAGTCTCAAACTTAAATTATTACCTGATTTTTGCCACACTGACTGGGAAAGCTACACCAACAATTTAAAGTAAATTACCCAAAGTAGGACACACAAAGATGCATGCAAACTTTTTTTTTTTTTTAAAAAAAAAAATGGGGTTTGAAGCTTTGGATTGATTTAGTCTGGTAGCTAGGCCAGAATTAGTCTCATTTTATTCTAAATAAATTTGGCATGAAGATAAAGCCTGAGAAGCAAGCAGAAGCCAGCACAATGATTTGACAGCAAGAAGATCACAGCCGGGCTGTACCCTTTCAACGTGACTGTGGTATGTGGCCGGTATGTAAGACACTTTGATTGGTAGTTCAGCTTGCTTTATGGAAAAGATGATGTGAAATACTATCCTCATCCTAGTTTCCAGATGTCTCACGAGGTTTCATGCCTCTAGATGTGAATATTTTCATGGTGCAAAGCTCCATTTGCTACTAGCCGAACAAAAAATAAGGGGACACCCTGCAAATTCCACAAATATGTCTGGAAAGGCTTAGATCAACCCTAAAAAGGACCTGGGTATAAAAATTCAAATTTTACCAATATGCTAATCTTTATTTATGAACAAAATGAATTTCCTTTTTAACAAGTAAAATATAATTTCCTTCAAAGTTATTTACTAAGATTTTAAAACAATAAAAGCAATAAATAAAAATATTTATTATTGAAATAATATCTTACATCTGTCATATATTTAAAAATTAACTTGTTTTGACATTAAAAGAACCTTACTTTTTTCAGAAAGTATAAATAAAATGTTTTACATGCAATCCATATTAGTAAATCAATTGTTAAATATGAATACTGGTGTCAGGGTTAAAAAATGAATATGAATTCCTTCTCAATCTGTTGTTTTTTTTTAATTTAAAAGACTGGTAGAACATATTCTGAATTTTTAAAGAAACACAAAGTAAAAGAAATAAGATAGAACAAAAAAGATGGGGTTGTGTGAATGTTATCTATAAGCAAATACAGTAATAAGCATCATGTTCACTGATCATGTGAGAGGCAAGCGCAGAGAACACACATCAGCTGTCCACTTGCTCCATTCCTTTTTCAGCAGTTGTTCGTCTGAAAATAGCTCCCAAATGAGAAAGGGTGACTACAAAAGGATCCATTACCATAGGCTTTTCTGAAGTACCCACCAAGAGCTTCACGTTTGTTATGGGGGACAGGAAGTATTTAGGGAAGTGAGCTATAGAATATTAACACTAATGTCAGAAAGGACCTATATTCATGTCACGATACATTAAGACTATGGCGCAGTTTTAGTGATACCATTTCCATGGATTTCCTTTGTGATGGCTGATGCTTGCTGTTTCCTTTGCTTCACCATGGCACTGTGTGATAGCATGGCTTTTTGTTCCCTGTTGAAAATAAAGGGACGTTACTGGGGCTGTGTGAAGAATTCATTATGATCATCCTTCCCGGGAGGGGGCATCTCCTTTATTAAGAATCTGCTCTTACTTTTTACTGATAGCCCAACATACACTGCTCGTATGTCTACAGTTCCCATTAGCGGCACATGTCCCAGGGAAGAGAGGACGGTGTCATCCCAAACGCGGCCTTCCAGGACACTGACCACCTTGCACTGAGGAACAATGAAAGAACCAGCCTCCTCGCTCTTCCCTCTCTTTCCTACAGTTTGCTTTTTGTCTGTCAGGGCTTTTCTCCTGGCTGTCATCCCACCAGCATCAGAGGACATCACTTCCAGCAAACTGGAAGAGTGAGGGAGAGGCTGGATTCAGCCAGCCTCTTTGGTGGTAACTTTCAGTCGGCATCAAGAGCCACCCTCTCCAGCAAAGGATGGTAATTTGTGAGTCACACAACTCTGAACCTCTGGGGACAGCTGACTAATAAAACATTTTAGGAAACAATATACTCACCTTGCTGTCAGGCTGCACTTTTCAGCAGGGCTGAGTCCCAATTGTGGAGGAGAACGCTGGAGGTGGAGTATGGTGGCACTCGGGCCTGATGGGTTTTATCCTTGAACCTGGAATGGCATGGTCCCTAGCCCTGTCAAACAGGGGACTGAGCCTTTCTGAAGAGACTGGCATCCAGCTGACATCAACTTACTATATATAGCACCAAATACTTTAGCTACTCATATCTTCCTGGCGAAAGGGAGGGACAGGGAGAGATTAGATTCTCTCTATTGTGTTTCTGGCTTCTGAGATAGTTGAATGAAATATTCACTCATTTGGGCATGAAGAATATTTTTATTGAACACTTTCTTTTGGAAAGTGACCATAGCCTAAACGGGTTTTAAAACTTTTTAAAGATGTAATTTTTAATGCATACGTTAATGGATGCGACAAGAGATATATTAATTAGGGCAAAATGATGGCTCATTCATAATAAAAATGAACCATAGGGGCCATATGGCTCAGTGGTCAAGAACACTTGTTGCCTTGCAGAGAACCTGGGTTCAAGTCCCAGTCACCCACATGGTGTTCACAACTGCCTGTAACTCCAGCTTCAGGGGACCAGACACTATTTTCTGGCCTCTGTAAGTATCTGCATGGTCATGCATACATGTGCACATGAGTGTGTGTGTATGTGTGTGTGTGAGCGCAAACACACACTTTACTCACATAGAGTAGGCTGAGAGGGAGGAGAGAGGGGGAGAGAGAAGAATAAATTAAATCTTTAAAAAAAAATGAACATTATGGCCAATATCTACGGAACCTCAAGAACAAAGGCGGCTGTGATGAGCTTGTCAACAGAGCCAGCCCATAACCGAAGGGGAGAATGCTTGCAGCTTTTAACAGGGGCATGGCTGGCATACCTTGCCCTCGACCCTGCCTGTGTAAGGTTCTGGATTTGATCCCCAGCACCACAAATAAATCAATTAAATTAACAGTGTGTATGTCCAACTGAGATGAGCTAGGACACCAAAGGAAAGTGGGATAGACTGTGAGTCTGGCCATAGTATTAAATTTTAACACTGCAGATTGAAGTTTCTCTCTCAGAATTGCTGCTAAGCAAACATTTGCCCAGAAACAATCAACTCAGCTCAAAAAGGAGACCATTTAGTTAAAGACAACAGATTTGCATTCCCTGTCAAGGCCCTTCAAGTAGCTGGGTGAAGGGGGCCACACACTTGCAATCTCAAGGTTCATGAAGTTGAGGATGACGAGTTCAAGCCATCAGCTACAAAGATGTCTGCAGGCCAGCCTGGGCACTGTTTCAAACAATGAAAATCAAAACCCAAACAAAATACTTTAATTTCCTTTATTCCTTTATTTCCTTTATTAGCTGCCAGGAATTTTAAACTAGCTTTCTTATCTGTAAAATGAATACGGTATGTTATATGTAGTCATGAGTAATTTGTATAAAAACTTTAGAAAGTCCTTAAACTTAGTGAAAGCTTGATAAATGTCTGTTTCACTATTGTTGTTACTATAATATGAAAGGACTTAGAATAATCAATCGTATTATTTAGTAAAAATACCGCTCCATTAAGGCAGTCCCAGTTTACCTATTCACCCATCTTTTCTGTTTTATGTAAAAGTATGGTCTGGTGCTTTGTAAATGTAGTTGTTACATGATAGTTTTCATATTTGCTTCATAACTGTTCTTCAGTTAGACAAGAAAGAGGAGTTGTAACAGCATGGTCTGGGGCTTTGTATTTGATTAACTATGTTGCTCACTGAGGTCTTCCTGCTGTCTTTGATGAGCAGATACTCAAGCACCCCAAGTATTTCTGTGTAACCTTGCCTCCCTGATTGGCTGAATAAGGCTTACACCTGAGCAGGGCAGAAGTGAGGGGTGGAGCTAAGGTTCAAGGGCTTGGAGAACAGAGGGTCCTGGGAGGATACAGGTACCAAAGGAGAAAAAAGGAGTAGCGTCATATGGGATAGGTAAAGAGCCATGTGGGCTGGGAGGAGGAACTCTGAGCTTCCATGTGGAGAGAAGTGGACCGGATAGAAAGCACAAGCAAATAGTTTGGGATTATGGATGAGAAGTAGCCCAGATAGAAATGACTAAAGTAGATGGCATGGGATGGGGGCTGGGAGACAAAGAAACCGTTTAGGTGGGAATATCTGCCCAGCCCCAGGTAAAATAGGCTTATTCTAAAGTACAACTGGCACCTGTGTCCTGGATTGACTTGGGAGTGGGTTAGATAATCCCACCATAATATTTATAGGCCCTTAATGATAAACAGTATCAACTTTGTTATGATTTTTCTGCAACAGTTTTATGTTAGATACAGTTTTAAGGTTCAGATTGATATTTTTGAAAAATCTAAGAAACATTTTAGGTTATTAATAGCTTAAATGTTTCTGTTTAGTTTTCAAACAAACTACAGACTATTTTGTTTTCTCAGTGGTGGTTTCACTGGCATTTTGGTTTCTGAGTTACTTTTGCTCAGGAAGACAGCAAAAAGAAAATCTGTGGCACTGTAGGTTTAAGGCAGTTTATGCTGTGCGTGCATTTCTGTGCACATAGAGAGCTTCTCATAGCATTTTAGTGCTAAGAAGTAGCGTTATCAGATAAACCATTCTGAAAGGCTCTTAATTTCCAAACAGAGTCACAGCTAATACACTTCTATTTTATCTATAGGAATATCTGGTACTAGACCAAATTGTGCCCCACCCCCAACCCATCACATTGTGATTACTCTTTGGTCCATAACCCACAAGCATCCGTGCCCGTGTTCCAGGACTTGCCCTGCCCCTGCCCTACCCCAACACACTGAAAACTGAAAAAGGGTATCCTCACATTCAAGACACCGTTTTGTCCCACTAAGTACTGTCTTCCTTGGAGAGTCTCCAAAAACCTGTTCAAACAGAGCAGCATTTTCTTTTCCCTCAGGTTCTAAACTCTGAAGTATTTTCCGGTGGACGCTAAAGGCAAAAGAGGAGACTGTCTCACTTGATGAGCACAATGATGGTATTCTGGTGGCTAGACGCTGTCTTGGGAAGACAGTGAGTGGAGGCCCTGTGCTGGGTATGTCACATGGCTTCAACACCCACGCTGTTCAAACTGTTTCCATCGTTGGGCTGGCCACAGCCACATTTCCAACTTTACCATTTGTTGGAAGAGCAGAAAAGACTAAATGCGGTAACTCTTCTGACAACATTACTACCCAACAAAAATGCACGCCTTGAGACCCATGAAAGGCAACTTTATTCACCTCGCGGGGGCGGGAGGTGGGTAAACATGAGCGCATCGGCCAAATAAACAAGGCCTGCTGAGATTGTCCTTAACTGAGAGCTTGTTTTGAAATTCTGTGTTTCTCCTCGTCCTGATTCCAGCCTGTATTAGCTGGGCTGTGGGACATTATAGATTCGGGCAGGATTTGAAGGGCGCAGGATGTGGGCGCTGACTGGTAGATGAGCAAACATCACGTTACGGTTACTGAGCCTCCGGTTCGGATCTCCACACACAGAGAACCCAAACAGGGCAGCGGCTGCAGCCCCACTAAGGGATGACTCGGATGGCAAGTTGTCCAGCTGCCTGTAAGGGACGAACAGCAAATCAAGCCTTAAAAAGTAGCCGGGGAAAGAACGGGGAGAATCCATGACCAGTTTATCGAGGACAAAGTTAAATAAATAGGCCTTGGACCTTGGAATAAACTGCACAGTTCACTGTGTGAACGACTCGCCTCCGTAGGCAGGCTGTTCATGAAACACGTATTTTGGTTCGTGACAAATGCCCTACTCTTTTCTTGACGCTTCACTGATCTGCTGAACCTTCCACGGTTTTCATTTTCCTGGTCTGAAAAAGGCGGAGCAACCGAGTTCTTCCCATAAAGAGGCCATCAAGTACTAAGAAGCAGTGCCATGGTGCCCACCCTACAAATCAGCGAGGGAGGGGAGGTGCATTTGAAACAGTTCTCACTACAGAAAAGGCCCAAGAGCAGTGGGAATGGAGGGAGGCACAATGACAGGCACTACTGAGGTTGTGTTTGCGATATCTGAATTGTTTCAAAGACATGGACCTGAGGTCTGGAGGAATTGAGAAAATCACCACGATGTCATGCTTGTAAGTTACAGAAATGGAATTACGAATTGGTTTTGTCCAATCCAAATCAAAGGCTTTGCCTTTTTAGAATATCACGGACAAATCTCTGTTTCCCTAATCTGTTCTGAGCATCTCTATAGATAAAGAGAATTGAGAATGCTCAGAATAATTATAGCAACATGTTCCTTAGAGGTTTCCTCTGGAATCCCCAAATCCCAGGACTAGGTTTGTCTTGGTTGAGATGCTTTTTATTTATAACCTATGCAGCTCTTTTTCAATTTATGCTTTTCTGGTTTGCCGACTCCTGGAGATCTTCATGGTATCTATTTTCAGTGTGCTTTCCTTTCTTTCAGCTGTGCAAATATTGAACTTATTAAAACCCAGAGCATAAACAAGTGAAAGCAAGACACTTTGTCGGCCCCTTCCTTCTCTTGCCCTGGCCGGGGTACCATTACAGTGTCGCCAAATTGCGTTCTCCTGACAACAAACATCAAACCCACCAAAACAACCCACTGAGGGAGCACGGGTGCTTTGGGAGGGGGCGGGGCGCTTCACCTGTTTTTGTTTGCTTTCATTTCCCATACATTTCCTTAAATGTTCCTTAAATTGAGCCACAAATAAGGTGGGAAGAGGAGATGTAAGCAGAATCCAATGGCTGCTTTTTAAGGACAAATGCTAAAGCGATAGGGCTAAGAACCTGGAAATAAATTTTTGTAGAAAGGAATACTAAAAAACAAGTTGCCAAAACAAACCTGCAAGTCATTTCTCCTTTCTTGCATAATCCCAACATTTACACAATTCTAGCCAGGTCATATTCTATACAAATTCAAAATACTAAAAAAATATATAGTTTTCTCACCTATGAAGGAAAAAAAAATCACTCCTTCTCTTACATATAGATCTCAACTGAAACAATTAAATAAAAAATTCAACAGCCAGCTATCATGATACATACCTAGATCTTCAACACTCTTCCTTCAAGAGAAGGAAGGGGTTCAGGCTGTGGGCTCATGAACTCAAGGCCAGTATGGGCGATATAAGTAAGGTTGTCTTAAAAAAAGCTGTGGTAGCATGTGTCCTTTAATCCCAGCACTCCTACACCAAGATGGGAAGTAGAAACAGAAGAACCTCCAGAAGCTTACAGCCAACCAGCCTGGTACAGACAGCAGAGAGACAGCAGCGGGACCCTTCCTCAAAGTGGAAGACAAGGACCCCTGTTGTCTACACACAGCCATGACACGCTTACCCCACCCCCTAGGAATCATTAAAGGAAACATGAATTTATTCTTATTTTTCTAACCTCACAATCGTGTGGCATGTGTGTCTGCGGCATGGCTATAAAATGGGGATGTAGAAATCTTAGCCATTTTACTAGCATCAACATGTGAAAAGCTATATCATCTTAAGTAACGGCTAAACCTTTCTGCAGATGAGGCATGAAGGGATTAAGTCCTGTATTAAAGGCTACACATAGAGAAAACAGCACAGTGTTTCTTTAACTGAGCCAAAAAAAAAAAAGAAAGAAAAAAAAAAAGAAAAAGAATACAACTTGAGTTGTAGTGTTAATACATGTGGACTGCTAAGAAACGAAGCTCCAAAACGAATGGTGGAAGGCTGACATATTTGGTAAGCATATGCTGATTCAGTTTATCATTGATCAAAAGTGAATGTTAGTTTCAGGGGTGCTCATTAAAATCAGAATGAGCAGGATATTAAGTGTACGCAAATAGGAATTGTATGGATGGCTCAGGTTAATGAAGGCTTGAATTATAATTTTTTTTTTTTTTTTACTTTAGAAGGCTACACAAGAAATACGCATTCAACAGAAATATGCCGCGTTTTGAATTTTCATCTTTTGTCGGTCTAGAGCAGTGGTTTTCAACCTTCCTAATGTTGCAACCCTTTAATGCAATTCCCCGTGTTGTGGTGACCCCCAGCCACAAAATTATTTTCATTGCTACTTCATAACTGTAATTTTGCTACTGTTATGAATGGTACTGTAAATATCCGTGTTTTCCAATGGTGTTAGGTGACCTCTGTGAAAGGGTTGTCTGACCCACAAAGGGGTCACGACTCTCAGGTTGAAAACCACTGCTATGGATAACTAAACAGCATTGGAAGATTAAGCTGAGTAGATGCCAGATGCCCAGTTTTGAAGTCTTCTTATTGTTGCAAAACTGGTTAGAATTTATCTGACACTTCTTAGCAGAAATGCAAGCCCAGGAAAATGATCAAATGTTCATGTCACTCTGGTAGCTATACAGAAATTAGGTTGAGATTATGTAAGCAGAAGAGGCAGGCTGGAATATCAATAAACAGACATGAGAACTTTTAACTCTTAGTGTGTTGATTAAATGGTGTCACGTGTTTCTGTGCTTGCACATGCACACATGACAAGACATATGTGGGCAGAAGGGATAATAGAAATTGAATGTGCTATAAATTGTTGAATGACTATATAAATAGTAAAAAGAATGGTTAGTGCATTAACTTTCGATTTAAACAGCTTGAGTTCAGTGTCTAACTACACCACACCACTTGCAAAGAATTATTCTTTGCCAGATTCAAGGGTACATGATAGTAGTCCCAGTACTTGCAAGATGGAGACAGGAAGATCAGGAGTTCAAAGTCTCCCTTGTCTAAATGGCATGTTTGGCACTATCCCAGGCTTCTTGAGACTGTGTCCACCCTTCCCATCCCCACATTCCTCCCAAAAAAATGAATTGGCCTTAAGACTTAATAATTATAGCATCAGTAAAAAGTTATTTAACCTCCAAGAAGCTCTTGTTCATCATTATTAGCCCATAGTGTTCTTGTGAGGATCAAATGACTAACTGACATAAAATGACATGGTTTTGTCAGGCACTAAAAGCCACCTGGAATAGCTGGATCTTGAGGTAGCACTATTTCTAATTTTCTGAGAGAGCGCCAGATTGATTACCAAAGTGGTTTTAAAATGTTGCGTTCCCACCAGCAATGGAAGGGGGTTCCCCTTTCTCCACAACCTCTCCAGCATGGGTCATCCCTTCATTTTTTTATCTTAGCCATTCTGATGGGTGTGAGGTGGAATCTCAGGGTCGTTTTGATTTGCATTTCCCAATGACTAAGAACACTGAATATTTCTGCATTTCTCTGCCATTCGCTATTCCTCTATTGAGAATTCTCTGTTTAGCTCCATATCCCATTTTTTAATTGGATTACTTGGTTTTTTGGTGTTTAACTTATTGAGTTCTTTATATATTCTGGATCTTAGCCCTCTGTCAGATATAGGGTTGGTGAAAATCTTTTCCCAGTCTGTAGGTTGTCGTTTTGTTCTGATAACAGTGTTCTTTGCTTTACAGAGCTTTTCAGTTTCATGAGGTCCCATTTATTGATTGTTGATCTTAGAGCCTGTGTTGTTGGTGTTCTGTTGAGGAAGTGGTCTCCTGTGCCAATGTGGTCAAGGCTCTTCTCCACTTTTTCTTTTAAGAGATTTAGTATGTCTGGTTTTATGTTGAGGCCTTTGAACAACTTGGACTTTACTGATGTTCAGGGTGATAAATATGGGTCTATTTACATTTTTCTACCCAAAAGATACTCTACCATTCAATAAGGGCATTTTATCAACTATGTTCATAGCAGCTTTATTTGTAATAGCTAGAGTCTGGAAGCAGCTCAGATGTCCCTCAATGGAGGAATGGATACAGAAAGTGTGGTACATTTACACAGTGGAATACTACTCATCTATTAAGAACAAGGAAATCATGAAATTTGCAGGCAAATGGTGGGAACCAGAAAAGATCATCCTGAGTGAGGTAACTCAGAAGCAGAAAGACACATATGGTATATACACATATGGTATGGATATTAGTCATATGATATAGGATAAACATATGAAAATATATGGTTCTAAAGAAGCTAAACAACAAGGAGGATCCTAAGGAAGAGGCTGAAACTTCACTCAAAAGGGCAAACAGGATAAACATCGGAATTAGAAGAAGACAATGAAAAGAACAGGAGCCTTCCATAGGGGACCTCTAAAAGACTCTACCCTCCAGGATATTGAAAGAGATAGTGAGACTCAGAGCCAAACTTTGGGCAGAGTGCAGGGAACCTTATAGAAGAAGAGAGACATAGAAAGACATGGAAGGGATAGGAACTCCACAAGGAGACCAACAGAGCCAGAAAACCTGGGCCAGGGGGTCTGCAGAGCTCAATACTCCAACCCAAGACCATGCAAAGAGAACACCTAGACTCCCTGCTCAGAGGAAACCCATAGGCTGCTCAGTTTCCAGTGGGTTCCCTAGTAAGGGGAGCAGGAGCTGTCTCTGACATGAACTTAGTGGCTTGCTCTTTGATCACCTCCTCCTGGAGGGTGTAGCCTTGCCAGGCCACAGAGGAAGATGATGCAGCCAGCCCTGATGAGACCTGATAGGGTAGGGTCAGATAGGGGAGGTCCTCCCCTATCAGGGGACTAAGGAAAGGACACAGGGGGAGAAGAGGGAGGGTGGGTCGGACTACAGGAGGGTAGTCCTCCTGATAGGGTAGGGTCAGATAGGGGAGGTCCTCCCCTATCAGGGGACTAAGGAAAGGACACAGGGGGAGATGAGGGAGGGGGATACAGTGAGGCTACAAAGTGAATATAAAGTGTAATAAATAAATAAATAAATAAATGTCACCTAGAGCACAGTATTAATTATTTATTAGCTGGATTATTTAGGACAAATGGAAAGCTTTGGTCCTTAAACAATGAAAAACATTGTCCTGTGAAACTTTTTTTTTTTTTTTTAACTACAGAAGCTTTGTTTCTTAGCTACCACGGGACATACAACCTCTCTGGTTTTGCCTCTTGTATCAAAAGGATAAAGAAACCAGAATTTTCCATAGGACGTGTGTAACTCCTATCCCAGTCAGGTCTTTGAAACTGAGCTGACAGTTGGTCAGAAGCACATGACAAGATAAAGAGCAGTTCTATGCTAGTGTCTCAAGGCCAAGATGCCACTGCATTCATCTCTGTGCTGAGGCAGCCTTGACTCCAGCCAGACTCCGCCAATTGTGTAGGCTCTCCTGACTTAGTGGGAATCAAGACACTCTTCCCATTCAGTGCCTTTAATCTTCGCTTCCTGTTTCCTTATGATCAAGATCCAAAGTCAACCACCAAAAGGAAGTGGAAGCCTGGCCTATGACACCTTTGCCTGCTCTCTCACTTCCTGGTGAGTCTGACTGTTAGAGCCTTTTCCTTCTTAAAAACTCCACCACCCACAGACAGCCTTTCAAAAACCTCCTTAGGCAAGTGTTATGTGGGTGAGTGAATTCAAGGAGACAGGCAAGTTTCTCACCCCCAACCCTGGTCTCACAGGAGTATGTTCTTGCAGTAAGGGTGCTACCTAGCTCACAGGCCTCTCAGGTTCTTATCCTTCTTAGAACTGATATTTTGTCTATTTTGGAGCACTTGCTATTCCAGACTCTTGCTATTCTTGAATATTTTCGGGTTTTAAATATACACAGCATCTGTACAAGGTAGAGTCTACTATTACAGTCCGCTTGCTTCATAAATTAAAAAACTGACAAACAGCTGGGTGTTGGTGGCAGACACCTTTAATCCCAGCACTTGGGAGGCAGAGGCAGGCCTGTGTGAGTTCAAGGCCAGCCTGGTCTACAGCGCTAGTTCCTGGACAGCCAAGGTTACACAGAAAAACCCTGTCTCAAAAATCCAAAAACCCAAACAAACAACAATAAGCAAAAAACAAACAAACACCCCAAATGAAACAAAAAAACCAAACCAAAACCCAAAAACCAAACCAAAACAAGTCCCTGAGAAGAAGATGAAGCAAATTTCCTTAAAAAGTAGTGTAACTAAAAAATTCATGAGTTCTGGACTCTCTTGGTTACTTTGGAAGACTGTGTAAGCCCTGCATGGGGTTGCTTGCCTGTGATCCCTACCACCATGGGAGGCCGAGGCAAAAGAACCACTGCAAGTTCAAGGCTAGTCTAAACTCCACAGTGAAGCATAGGCTACAGAGTAAGATGCTATTCGCAGAAAAATCTGGCCAAGGGTGTCGGGAGCCGTGACTCAGCGGCCTGCTTTGATATTTTAATCTCGGCGGAGAGATGGCTTTTGGAGGCCTTTTACTAATGGCAGAGGAGAACTTGCAAGTCCATCTCCTTTTGTTTGTGACAACAGGTGGGATAGCTTGTGAGGGTTACACCTCTTCCTCAGGCTCCTTGTGCAAATTAACCTATTGTTCTGGGATGTTTTACTGGCTAAAGTAACTCCTCAAAGAATAAAGGGGTCAGAAGGCTGGAGGCAGAGGATGAGGCAGCACTTGAGACTTGCTGCTTGCTGCAGCAGTCTGCCTTTTGCAAAAGCTGTCGAGTCTGAACCTTTAAAAAGTTTCCTGTGTGCTGTGTGTTTATTTTATTAATTTTAATCCTCACACCCAACTCAAGAACCGTTCGACTCTGCCCGGCTGGCCCCGGCACAAGGGGAACTGGCTCCGAGGGTAAGAGCACTTGTTGTACATGAACGAGGACTTCAGTTTAAAACCCTGGCAATGGGCAACCCTGAAAACATGCAAACAAGTAACATTATACAGACCATGCAAGCTGAATTTACGTATTTATGTACATATGTGTGTATGTTTGTTGGTAGTGGCAATAAAAAAAGAGGCTATGAATTTCAAAGAGAGCAAGGAGGGGTTTATGGGAGGGTTTAGCGGGAGGAAAGGAGAGAGAGTGTAGGCATAATGTTATTTTGTGATTCAAGTGCTGATTTCTGTAACCCCCATATCTGGCTGCAATCCTCATTCTGAGAATCTCCTGTCTCAATGCTGTGTAAACACTGCTTCCCACTTGTCCCCTGATGTGCCAATACAGCAGCTTACAGCTAATCACCGAGCAGGGAAAAGAAATAGACTGGACCCCCTGCCCTCCAGGGGTCCAGGTAACATAAGGAAGATACAGCTGGAGCAGAGAAAGCACTAAAAAGCAAGTAACTTGGGCATTTTGGCAAAGAGGGAGTCAGACGAGGATAAAGGGTTAAGAACAGATTAAAACTGCTCAGGATTGTTCTGTAAAGCTTGATAAACAAGTAATACACTTAACAAGAGTCTCAAGTATTTCTGTGATAGCCAGGATAAGAGAGAAACTGAGAAACAAACACAATGTTATAAAAATAACTTCAGCAAGGAAGAATTTATGTATTTACATTATAAAGTCAAAAAAATAAAAGTAGCAATTAAACAAACAAACAAACAAACTCTAGAACCATGTGAAAAAGATAGGCATGACCAGGCATGCTTACAGGCAGCCCTAATATAGTACAGGCAGAAAGGTTGGGGTTGGGGAGACAGGTGGATCCTAGGAGTTCACTGGCCAGCCAGCCAGCGCTTCTTCAGGTTCAGTGAGAGACCTTGTCTCGAGAGAATGAGGCAGACAATGATAGAGCAGGATACTTTACATATTTCTCCAGGCTCCTCAAGCATGCACACACATAGGAACACACCATTTACACATACAGGTACATACACATCCAAACTGTAGTAAAGTTGCTATAATAGTTAGACCTACAGGTTAAATAGTTTTGAAATTAGAGAAAATAAATAATGATAGATGCTTAATTCCACATCTTTAGTAAAACATGCACACTATGATTACACCTGGAGAGGAGAGTAAAAAAGAATACAATATAGCCTTAGGCTGGCCTCTGGATCCACAGGGCAGGCCTAGCCTGGCTCTGACTCCTAGTCCTTTTGCCACCACCTCCAGAATTCACTGTCATGTTTGGTTCAAGAGTTTCAGTTTAAAAACTCATTTGTTTACCTTTCATTTGATACTGATAACAACCTATGAGTTAGACTGGGGGAAAATAATTTTGTCCTCCTTTTTCCCCCCACTTCCCCCTCCTTTCCTCCAATTTCCTTCCTTCCTTCCCTCCTTCCTTCTTTCTATCTTTCTTCTTTCCTTCCTTACTTTGTCTTTGTTCAGAGACCATCCCACAGGCTGGCCTGGAAACCTCTGTATAGCACAGCAGGCCTCAGACTTACAGTAGCCATTTCACCTGATCCTCCCAAATACTGGGATGGCAGGCATGAGCCACCACTCATGCTTTGCACCAACAAAATGAAATCACTACTCAAAGTTGTAGGTGAGGCTGGAGCAGAAACCTTCATCCAGGATTTGTTCACTAAGCATCTTCCCACTCTCCCAGTCATCAATCCCTCTGCCCCTTTGCAGGACAGAGGCAAGGATAATCGAAGACATTCTCTTAAATGAATTTTACTGAAATCACAGAGAAGAGTCTTGTATGGTGAGCATCTTTCATTATGATATTCCGTCCCAGGCCTGAATCCCTAGTGAAGAGTTGTTATATCATTTTATTTTTCATGGAAACTAAAAGGTCCAGTGTCGCCATCTCAGTTTTAGAAACAGCACTCTTTAAAAATGAGAGTGGAAATTACAGTACACTACCCTTTTCATTGCCTGTTGCTTGTCTGAGACAGGGTTTCATTATGTGGCCCAGCCTGGCTTCACATTTTCCAGTCTCCCAGGGCCAGCCTCCTGAGTGCTAGGACTGTAGGTGTGAGTTGCCATACCCAGCCCTGCCTACTGGTGAGGAAGAGAAAAACTTCCTGAATCTTTAAATATGTTTCTAAGAATACAAAATTGTGTTTGATCTCATTTGAATGAGTTTCCTATCATAAAAGTAGAACTACATATAAAAGCGGAAAAGCATGACTTCTAGAGCATATCATATGTATAATTAGCATAACCTTTATTATTAACACATTGCTAAAATTTTGCATAGAAATAAGACCTTTTAATTGAACAATTCTTGTTTGTTTGTTTTCGAGAAAGGGTTTCTTGATGTAGCCTTGGCTGTCCTGGACTCTCTTTGTAGCCAAGGTCGGCCTTGAACTCACAGAGATCCACCTACCTCTGCCTCTCTGAGTGCTGGGGTTACAGTCTTGTATCACCATACCTGGTTTAATTAAATAATTTAAAAACCCTATAGCTCTGCTTATACACTTCATGACAATTTTATCATTGGTATTCCTATTCAACTTAGATATGAAGAAATACACTAAGAAGGAGAACTATAATGCACTCTACAGTCAGGAAGTAACACAGTTTCTGGTTAGTTTGTAGTAAGCAAGTCTATTTAAACAAAACACCCGTAGTCATAACAGCAAATACCATTTGATATGTGTTCAATGAAGAATAGCAAAGACTAAAACAACCTATGTTCATAAATGTGGTTAAAGAGGTAACTGGGGTTTTAATGAGGATGTCAGCGAGGTAAAAACAGTTCCTTTTCCTGGTCAAGTCACCTACGTCTTCAAATCAGGATTTAGAAAAAGTGAGGGCAGAGAGGCAAGGCAGTACCTCGCGGAGAACATGTTTCTTACCAGTGGCCTTGGTTCTGTTTTTGTTCTTTGGTGCAGAAAGTGCTACACATTCACAATACTCCATTGTTCATACTTAGGCAGAGAAGGCCAGTTTTCCTTAATTCATATCTTTTCACAGCACTTCTGCCTTACGAAATGTTTAAATTTCAAGTTACAATTTGCCATGAGGCCCTGTGTTTTGATATCTGCTTCTATCCTTCTATTTATTTTATTTTACTTCTATCCATTGATTCGGCTTGGTGAATTCTAAAATCTATCTCCTTAACAATGTTTCAGAATAGCCAAAAAAACTTGAGTGCTATTTTCTGTGTCAGAAATTATATACAAGTAAACGAAGTGTTTGGAATAGAAGTCCCACCTTCCCCAAAGAAAAGCAAAGTGACTTGGAAGCAAGGGAGGCTCAAGAATACTGTAAGCAGGTCTCAGCAAGGGAGGACTCTATTGGTCTTGAGGCCCTGTGTGTTATAAAGTAAAAGACAATGCGTTAGAGTTGCTGAGGTGGCTCAGCCAGTAAAGGTAGCTGCTGTCAGGCTCAGCAGCTCAATTTCCAGGTCCCATGTGTTGGAGGAGACCTGAATCCTCTAAGTTATTTTCTGACCTCCACATGTATGCTGTGACAAACATTCACACACGCATGCTCACACACACAAACACACACATAAACGAATAAATGAAAATGTAAAATAAAATTTTAAATATGTCACATTGTAAAAGCACAAATTAAATTGAGAGAAGATACTAAATTGAGAATTTTGTTGAAGGGACAACCTTCTTGACACCGATTCCTTAGAAAGTACTTCCCAGGGTTTACCTGGCAAAGCAGAGAGAGGCCATTATAGCTGTGGCAAACAGGAGCCAGATATACCCAAGCTGACAGAAAAATTTGGCACTGTGGTCCATGTAGTTTTGCAAGTTGGCAAAATGCACTAGTGGTAGGATCATGGTGGCTTGCATCAAGGTTCTAGAAAGTCACTGAGGCCAGCCAGAGTGTGGAAGAGTGAGTTGCTCTGCAAGGAGGCTCTAGATGGCCATGGCATGAAGCTGTGAAGCTAAAGTTGTGATGGCGATTCCAGGATGTTTGTGACACTGGAAATATAGGACGTCTACTGGGCAAAGCTCTAGTCATGTAATAGAGCTGCTCTAAGGGAAAGGCTGTGTTTGCTGCAGTTGGCAGAATGGAAGGAGCAGGGTCATCCTCACCCATTGGAGCTCAGTTTAGGCTTCTGAGAGGCCCAAATGCCAGACAAGGAACTCTGGGATCCCCACAACCCGTCTAATCTTTTCAAATAGTGCCACTCCCTGGTGATTAAGCACTCAAACATATGAGACTCCAGGGGCCATTCTTATTCAAACCACAGCGATGAACACTTTTAACCCCAACAACTTGGGGAGGGGGTGGCAAATGCAGGTGTATCTGTGAGTTCGCAGGCCAGCTTGAGACCTTCAGGCCAGCTGGAGCCACATAGTGAGCCGCCATCTGAATGAATAAAAATTAAATGGTATTGCCATACTTTCTTAGAAAGATATAGGGGCCATAGTTTTGAAACTAGTTTATGTATCAAAAAAGTCTTGACTCTTTAATCATCTTTGGTGTCAATGTGGAAACAGTGCAAAAGTTGAGTTTCTAAAGGAAATGATAATTTAATAGTAGAGTTACTATGATAGGATGATAAGGAATGACTTTTTTTTTTTTTTTTTGCTTTATGAATATCTCCCCCCCACCCCCTTTTTCTTATATATATTTGCTATTGTTAACTACCGGTAATTGGGGAAAAAAATTTCCTCTTTTGTTTTCAAGCTTTCTTTCTAGGGCATTATATAGTTAGAAGGAAGTTGAATGCCTGGACTTTGAATGGCTGACTCAAGATTATAACAATAAACTATTTACCCAGCCAAAAACAGAGTAAGGAAGTTCATGGTTCTAAATGTTTTGTATCCTGGGGACTTAATCCACCTTTCTCTCTGCTTGCTCCTCCATCGAGACTGTGCTTGTGTGAAGGAGAATGGTCTTCTACCTGAATGTGACTACCACTGTACTTTGGTAGTTTATTTCCATGATTGACATAAAAATCACAGGTTTTAGTTTGTTTGTTTGTTTGTTTGAGATGTTAAGAAGTTTAAAGGTAAATATTCAATGCCAGCTTGAAATTTCTTTGGACAAACTTTGCCCGTAGAGTTAATTGTTCTTGAAGAACAGAGGCTTTCTTTGGCCGTCAGGCAGACCTGAGTCACCCAGTAGGTGTGAAGAATACAGACAGTGTGTCCTACTGCCCTCTTGTTCTGAAGCAGTTTACACCCAGCAGGTATCGACCTAGCATGATGTAATACTTCAGGGCAGGCACAGTTAATACTGTCCCTAAAAGGTGTCACTGTTGTCTGCATATGAGTATGTCTAGAATTCATATCTCATTAGGTGAATGTTTACCTTGTACTGTTTCAGGATTTTGAAATTCATTTTATACGTGTGTCGATCATCCTTAATTATCAAGTTTAATTTTTTTTTTCATTCTCATTTCTGTCTACAGATTATTTCCTGTTAGCAGTTGTCTTTGTCACATTGTTTGATTCTGTGAGTTGGCTGCATACACTCAGGCTTGTTGGCTTGTGTTCTGATACCTTTATGAGACAAGCCAGAGATCACCCCAATGAGACGGGACCAAGAGACCTCTTGTTAGTTTTTCCTAGTGGTGCAGACATTACAGACAGTTCCCCCTTTGACTTTTGCTCTCCAGCCCCTCCCACAGCTCCCACGGATTGACAGTATTTCTGACTAAATAAATAATTTCAGTTTTTAGTATTATTTTTACGTTCCTCTGATGACATCTTATCTTCCAGTCAGTCACAGTACAGCTCATTCCAGTACCGTGATCTAGGCTGCCATGTGTCCAAGTCACATAAGATGCCTACACGCTGTTATACCATCTAGTTACTATTCTTGGAATGTACTTCCCGCTCCTCCTAAGCTACATGTCTTACCTCCTGTAAAACTGCTATGGAATTTATTTCTGAGATGTTCTCATCTGCCCATAGTACTTACTGAGTTTATTGTCTTCAGATAATAAAAAATAGAAATTAGAAGGCAAGCATGGCCAAAGCTCTAACCATCACTTTCCACTGATGACCTGCAGAATAGCCAAGTAGTCCTGGGCATTCGCAACAACTTCCTGCCCATGTAACTACCCATGTTCTCACGTAGAGTCAAGGCCTTCTCTTGTGTACTAAGTCTTATTTGCTCATCTCTACTCAAAATTAAGCCCTTACTTCCTACACTTACCACTTGTTTTTGCTCTGACTGTTGTTTTCTCTTCCTTTTAGAGTTTTCCATCAACATAGAAACATGCTGTTCTATATCTTACATCAAAAACAAAACCACAAAAGGCTGGGATATAGCTCAGTGTTAGTGCTTGCCTGTCATGTTTCAACCCTCAAGTTCAATCCTCAGCACCACAAAAATAGTTATTTGATTTCTTATAGGCCTGATGTGATGTTGTATGGCCTTAATCCCAACACGCAAGAGGCAGAAACAGGCAAATTCCTGAAAGTTCAAGCCCGGCTGGTATACACAACAAGTATCAGGACAGAAAAAAACTATATAGCAAGAAAAATCTGTCTCAAGTGGATGTTAAAAGCATAGGCTGGGGGATGTGTTCAAAGTTCATTCATATACTTTCATGAAAATGGCCCTATTAACCCATGTTAGTATAGTAAAATGAATGGATGGATAAATAAATAAATACTTTCTAAAAATAAAACAGTTTAAAGAAAAAAACTCCCAAAGCAAAACAACACAAAATAGAAATGACACAAACCAAAATGTAAACATACAGAGACATTCACAGACAGAAGCAAAGAATAACAAGCACATCCTTTGGTCTATTATGGCTCCAAAGCCATTGTTCAACTCTGTTCTCCAGATACACCTACACTGCTGCTTCAGTTTTTATCTGCTGCCCCAAAACAAATTGGTTCTTGTCATGATCCCTATGGTATTTAACTCAAAATCCTGACCAGCACCATGATTTTGTTCTGTAATTTTACATTCCATACAGAAACAATGGAACCTTCAAAATGGAACCTCATTTCTAAGTTTACTTAGAATGAAGTCACAGACATTTGTTTGTCTTTCTATAGAAACTTCCGCATTCTAACAGCAGGGCTGGGCATCATAACATGTGTGGCGCACAAAGCCTAAACTATTTACTGTCTGCCTTTTATAGCAAAAGTTGATCTGTCCCTACACTAAAATGTATGCACAGGAAGGAGAGAACTCAGTTTTGCTTCCTTCCATAAAGTCAGTGTCTACAGGACTATCTAATGTTCAGCAGAGGCTTTCTCACTACTTATGGAAGAAAACATAAAAAAAGAACGCACAGATAACCTGAGACCCTCTTCTTCTCTCCTTTACTGGTTTCACAACCTACCCTTCTGTGGAAGCTGAGAACTGAACACTGGTTCTCTGCCAGAGAAAGGGCATTCCTAACCGTTGAGCCATCTCTCCTGCAGGCTACCTTTCTTATCCAGCCCAGGGTGATCTGCTTAGGGATGGTGCTGCCCACAGTAGACTGGGCCTTTCAACATCATTTACCAATCCAGACAACTATACCTCCCCAAAAAGACACGCCCACAGGCTAATCTGATCTAGGCGATCCCTCAGTTGAGGCTCTCCCTGCCAATGAATCTGCACTGTGTCAGGCTGACAACTAAGGATAACTAGGACAAATTTTATGTGGCAGTTCTGCTTTGTATTTTCTTAACTAGACCCTTTATTAGTAACAGAGAGTATGTTCCCTGCACCCTCAGCTTTTGTTCATAGGACTTTATCCTAACACTAAATTCCACTGGCATAACCAGTGCTTCTGACTGCACAACCTACATTTGAGGGAGAGATACTTTCCATGTTAATTTTGATCTCCTGCAGTTGTAACACAAAACCCGTTGTTAATAAGTGAACTTTCTATGTTCGCAGTTAAAACAAAAGAAAATAAATAAGAAAAAATATCTGCTGGATCTAATTAGTTCTAGGTGACTAAATGAGACTGTGCTGGCACACAGACCGAGAGCTATCTGTCCAGAATCTTGGAGGTAGTTTTTTGAAATAGAAGAATAACGTTTTAATGTGTCACACACACAAAAATTTTGTTTGGGCTATTATTGTTCTTATAAAGAAGAAGTAAAAATTGTAAAATATCTGATAAAATATGTGTTACTGAACATACATTTATTTGTATGTTGTGAGTGAAAGTATCGTCAAATCTGATCCATCTGCAAAGAGCTGACATGGTCAGACCTGCGATTTGCCTACAGTAGCAAACAGGGCCACACTGTGGCTCCTTAATCAGTGTGATTTGCTTCAGCACTGTCATGAGTAATGATGAGGACATGTGACTGTTTCCTCTGCTGTTAGTTCTGGCTTTACTGCATGGAGTTCTTAAGTTTACTCCTACCAGGTCTCCAGCTACCATTGATTCCTCCCGGCATATCTATAGCTCTTTGCATCTTATGGTGAGAGGGCAGCAAAGAAGATATGTCTGATAAAGATATTAATGTCTAAATGGTGAACTATTTCCAAATGTAAAATATCTAAATAACAAAAGTTTCTCTTTGATAATCATGGAATACTTAAATAATTCGGATGTATTCTAATTTTTTAATTTCATTAAAAAAAACAACAACAACAGGGTCTTATTATGCTTTTAAGGATGGTCTAGAACTCAGTATATAGCCAGCTAGTCCCCGACTAGTCAACCCTCTTTCTCAGCCTCTTAGCCGGTATGTTTATAGACATGTGCCACCATGTCTGGCTGTATACCGGTTTCTAATTAGGGAACCAGGAAGGGCACTTAGAGACTAGAAATTAAGGTTGACCTACTGTTATATAATGAAAGTCTTTAACTTCTTTCTGTGTATAATAGATTGTTTTTGCTTATTTTTCCCCCAAATTTGCCATTAGATGACCCATATAAGCTACTTCCATAATCCGTTAAACACATTCACCATTTTTAGAAATTGTATGTTGCTCAATAACATGACGTAGTTGAAGAAAATTATTTCCCCAAATCAGGAGGCCTATTCCTAGGAATGGTTCTATGGTATGATGTTAAACAGGGGTTGTAGTTCCTGTGGGATTGGATTTCTAGTCAGTTACAGGTGAGGGTTGGATGAGTTGATCCTCTGACATAGCCTTGCCCTCTGTTTTAGGGCTTCTGGATCTGTGTTCTGGAAATAATGCACAAACGGGTATATGTATTCCTGCTTCTGTTTGTTGTTGTTTAATGTCAACAGTCCAGAGAAGATGGATAAAATTAAATTTACTTATTTAATTTATCTTTTGTTATTCCAAAGAAATACCCAACCATGGGGTCAGTGAGCAAATTTTTAAACATGTGTAAACAATCAGCTTTCTTACTGTGAAACCGACTTGGCAGAATCACAAGCAGGGCAAGGCAGAAAAAAACAAAAACAAACAAACAAACAAACAAAAAAACAAAAAACAAAAAAATAGGCTAAGCCCTGCTTGGAATTTGTAAGAGGCCCCAGATTAAGATTCTTCCTTAACTCTGGCTTCTTAACCTCTCTTTCTTCTATAGCAACACCTTACTGCCAGAAGGAAAAAGAGCAGGGAAGAGTAATGCAGCCGACACACTGGTGTCTAAATCTCAGGATGATGAATTAAGCACGTGACTTTGTAACAGGTTGATCATCCGTCAAGATGACTGGGCAACTTGATGTAGCGTCAGATTAAACAAACTGTGAAGCATGCTTGATCTATTGCTAAAATGGATTAATGTTTGAAAAAAAAACTGTTATATCCACCAGCTGGGCTACTGCCGCAATGAAGCAAAGGAAGAGAGGCTGCGGAGACGTGAGCAGAATACCAGAATGCACTCGCATATTTTGTTTCTGAGACAAATTCGTGCTACGTAGCATAAGAGGACCCGGAACTTATGACTCCCCTGCTCCCAGCACTCACAGGCTGAGATGACTAGTGCTGTCCTCAGAACATCTCTGTTGAAGGTATTTCCTGACCTGTATGAACCTGAGGATGAATTCACATATCTTTTATGAGTTTGGATAAGAAAGCCAAGGATTTTCAAAGCCTAAGAAGCTTACTAGGAGGTACTCACTCTAAAAAAAATCAGAATGTAGAAGTGCTGTATTGTAACGTGAGGGAGAGCCAGAAGGAAACTTGCTTGTGCTATGTGCATTGCCCCTACCTGCAGATATTACCTGCATTTAACCTGGGCAGTAAAGCCGGGTGCGGCTCTCATTTGCCATCCCAGCTACTCAGGAGCTAAGGCTACCACACCCTCAAGGCTTCTTTGGGCTACAACAGCAACCCAGAGGCCAGCCTGGGCAATTTAGCAAGACTTCATCACATCCACCAAAATGAAGAGAGACGGGCTTGGTGCTGCTCCTGCAGAGTATGTGCAAAGCCCTGGATTTGGCAATAAAGTTTATAAAAAGTCTCTATAAAAGTTCTAATGAGATGCCAGTTTCCATATGTGCTTGAAGACTGATTTCCCACGTTCTCTTGAAGAATCCAAAGGTAATGGGTATATTCAAATGATCCTAAGTGAACACTGCAAAGACTTAAAAGAATCAAATGGAAAGTCCTTGTATAGGAACCCACTTTTTCTCAGGTTTTAAAGATGAGGAAAGGCTCAAGGAAGAAGAGTAGTTCACTAAAATCACACATGTATTTCAGATTCTGGCTTCTTTTAGCAGCAGATGGAGTTCATTACAGAAAGCCACAAATGGTGAGAACGCAGAGGACAACTGACCCTTAACTGATTACATCGCAGAAGAAGGGGTGGAAAGACTGTAAGAACCAGAGGACCATAATGTCTCTTGAGAGACCATGTCATCTGTGTGGGGAAGGGAAGCTACAGTCATGAAATCGTAACGACATGGTAACATAAACAAAAACCTGAAAAATGATAACACCAACTGACATGCCTACATGGACAAGGAAAATCTCACTCGGTTCCTAGATGAAAAGCTGAAGAGCTACAGATGACCAATGACTGCAGAGAGAAGGAGAAGGAGAGGGAGAGGGAGAGGGAGAGGGAGAGGGAGAGGGAGAGGGAGAGGGAGAGGGAGAGGGAGAGGGAGAGGGAGAGGGAGAGGGAGAGGGAGAGGGAGAGGGAGAGGGAGAGGGACAATAATTTAAGAAACAAACAAAATAATACAGTTAATACATGAAAGTAGAGGGAGATCTTGGAGGTAGATACAAAGGAACAGTTTTTGGAGGTGGAAGCATGATATAGTAGTTGAGGATTAAAAATGATCAAAGCATCTTATAAGCATATATAAAACATCAAAAACCCATTATTTTGTACAATCAATGAATGCTAATAAAATTAAAATACATGTATAAAGAAAGAATACATTAAGAGTGAGAGCTGGCAGACAAGGGGAATCTGCTGACATTTTGGAATTAAAATGATTATAAATTTTATATTTTAAGAAATGAGATTTAGCTGGTGGTGGCACATGCCTTTAATTCCAGCACTCAGGAGGCAGAGGCAGGTCAGTCTCTAAGTTGGGGGCCGGCCCGGTCTATAGAGCAAGTCCCAGGACAGCCAGGGCTGTGCAGAGAAACCCTGTCTCTAAAAAACAAAACAAAGAAATGAAATTTAAATTCCTAAGTGGAGAACATTTTAAAACAGAGTCAATCAAAGCTTATAGAATTGAAGCAATATTTAAAGCAAAATGTCAAAGTATGTGGGTTGAGGAGATGGCTCAGTGGAATACAGTGATTTCTGTGTGAGCACAAAGATCAGAGTGGCTCACCAGTACTTACAGGAAAGCTGGATGAGTGTGGCAACCCACCCGTGATCCCAGCTCTCGGGATGCCAAGGTAGATGTGCTTACGGCATGCTTTCTAGCCATGCTAACTAAATCGGTGATCTCAGGGTTCAGCAAGAAAGTGAAGCATGGAATAAGGAGACACTGAAAATCTGTGTCTTCTGTCCTCCACTAGAATATGCACATATGTGTACACACACACACACACACACACACACACACACAGATGTACCAGCATACACATAAACACACAACAGACACAACACACACCAAGAATCCAGCGTGCAAGCTGAACTGTCTATAAATACAACCCACAAGAAAGTTAACACACTAGCCCTGAAAATATTGTCCAAAACTGAGCCAGTGAATAACAATAAAAGAGGAGGGAGGTATTAATGATAATTCAGAGGCACAGGAGCTGGTATTAGAAGTCCTAAACATAAATAATTTGTGGGGTGAACAGAATAGAATGGAGACAGCTTTGTTTTGTTTTTGTTTGTTTGTTTCAAGATAACAAGTGAAAGATGCTAATCTACAAAACTAGGAGGCCTCAAGAAACCCAAATGGCATGGAATAGTACCTATACACACCTAGTGAAACTGAGACGTCTTGGGTGAGGGTGTGGTTCAGCTGGTAGAGTGTTGGCCTAGTGTCCAGGAAGCCCGGTTCAATCCCTGTAGTGATGCATTCTTATGAGAACATTCCCAACCTTACAACCAAGTTAATAATATACCCGAGGATAATTTAATGCTTTTTTCTAAACCTGCTGTCCTACTGTGTGCCTGGCCTATTTAAAAATGTAACCAATCTTTACTATTTCTTGAATTTCCCATGGGATCAGCTTTCACAACTTAAGCTAATCCATAGCTTTAATCTTAAATTATTTACTCTTCTGTGCCTCTGTGTGTGTGTGTGTGTGTGTGTGTGTGTGTGCGTGCGTGTGCGCGCGCGCGTCTGTGACTAACTACCCCCAGGTTGGCTTTGAGCTCATCCCCCTGCCTCTTGCTACCAAGGGCTAAGGTTACAGGTGTGTGCCACTCCTGCACAGCTAAGACAAGCATTTTTAAGACCATAAGGCTAAAACGGTAAAATTTGGTTCCTTCATCTGTTTACCTCCAGAAATTATGTTTGCTTTGCTTGTGTTTAGAAAGAACAAGAGAATAAAGCAAGCAAATGACATAAGGAATTCATGATGTTATTTCCGATGAGGCTCTAACAGAATCCTGGGAAGGAGAGAATCATGAGGTGAAGTTGAAAACACAGTGGACCTCTCCTGTGACAGATTTCATATTCTAGTCTGCTGGCATTTGGGACTGTCCACAAAAACCACAGCACTTATTACCTCGTAATGAGGTTGAACTGTGGAAAAGTCTACCACGTCCATTCATTCCTTAATTCAATGAATACGCGTCGAAGTTAATGGAGTCCAATGCTGTGTGCCGTGCGGAGCCACGAAAGGCCCAAGGCCTTCCAATTAGTGGAATTCATAATGTACTAGGGGACAAGCGAATAGGAACCCAGGAACCCGGGACCTGCTGGGTTCTGGAGGCAAGAAGGGCTGTTACAGAAAACACGCAGAAAGCAGAAAATGTGCCAGAGACTAAAGTGTGGGCAGTCTAGGCCAGGAGGCGCGGTGGTAAAACATGGAATGTACTTAACGAAGTTTTTTGCTCTGAACGGTTTGGCTTGTTGGCAGATGACAACAGCCTACAACACAACTTCTGCATCTCATCTGGTGGAAAGTGCCAGCCACCCGGCAGGACAGACAAGGAGGATTAAGCCCGTGGGAAGAGGCAAAGCACAAACTTTGCCCAGGGGTGACAGAATCTGAGCTTTCTGAGTAAGGGGTGGCTCAGTTGTTGATGTAGGGAGGGGATGGAGGCTGGCTGCTGTTGGTAACACCCGCTGTAAGGGAGAACCTGGGGAAGAGTAGCAGGGCCTGTCTGGCCACATTTTCAGTGGTCAGCCACTGAGTGAGTGGTTCACTTTTTCTGATTTTCCATAAAATCTTGAGTAAGTCCCACATTGCTCAGTAATTTCTTTTTGGCCACGGATATTCATTTCTGGGGGTGAGGGGGACGGGGGTGGAAAGATCAAACAGAAGGACAAGGAACAGAAGAAATTAGAGTTATTCTTACTCTTGATTCCTCATTAGAGCCCGAAAGGATGTCTTTCAGCGAAAGGAAAGGATGGTAAAGAAACACGATCCTTTTCTGAAAATTAAAAAGGGTGTTTTCACTACCTCTTGGTGAGGTATCGGTTGGCGCTCTGAACTCTGAATTCCAAAGTAAGACAGAAACAGAGAGAACCATTCTTCCTCTGAGGCTGAATCTTCTACTGACACGCAGGAAGCTCTCGTGGGCCTGTTTGTGCATTCACCCTCTTGACACCTAAGCGGGAGCACCCACCCCGGGCGCGTAGACATCCGGTCCTCGCTTGATTTTAAAGAGAAGGAATTACTAGTGGGACGAGGCTTGGTCACTGCCTCGCCCAGACTCACAAAGCAAGGAAGTCACAACTGGAATGTGAGCCCAAGGCCACCTCGCCGCTGAATCAGGAGCTTTGCCGTGGACTCCCATTAGCAAGCACTGAGTTCTGACTACAACCTGCAAGGGAAGGAGTCCTCCTCTGGTTCATCTCTGAACACTCAATGGCCGGAATGCGGGAGGGAGGCAGTGAGCATTTATGGAGTGTTTACACATCAGTATCTTCCTCTGTGATCCGGGCAGGCATCTCTTCTCTGTGTAGCTCAGTGGGGTGCACAAGAAGTATTTTAAACGGTTTTGTTTGGAAGAGGAAAGAAAAAGATCATTTATAGACCCGCGGGGTTAAACGGGTATAACTTAGCAACCCCATAGATGAGCAAAACCGCGTGGGAAGGGACGGTCTCACAGTTACACCATCTGTGAAGAGGACGACGGCACAGGAGAAGCAACCTGGATGGGCAGGGGAAGATCAGATCCAGCCGGTCTGCCCCCAAACGTCCAAATCCCAAAATCGGGGGCGGGTGGGGGAGGATCACCCTAATTTCGGCATACATGTAAATTGTGCGTCACTATAAAATATTTCAGTGGTTTGCATTATGTAATGGAAGTAGTGGTAGTCCCGACTTTATTTTTCTGTACTTGGGACCTTGGAAGCACTTAATTCTGCCCCAAGTTTAGGCCACAGAGAAATACCAGATATACTAACTTGACTGAAGGCTATGACGGGTGAGGCAGGGAATCCCGATTCCTTTTTCAGGTCTGGGAGGCCACATGTAACCTCACTTTTGGTTTTGCTTCCAACTTCCCTTTCCCCCTCTTGTGGCCCGTTGGTGTTGTGTTGCCCCCGGAATTTCAAAGGTGTTGTAGCTGCATCATGAAACTGCATGGGCCAGTGAGGCATTTTCAGAGTAGCGCCGCTGGCTTTTCTGGCCGGCTGTTCTAATTCACCCTCTGTTAGGGGCTGTGCGCAGAGGGGAAGCTGGAGACAGTAGCCTTTGGTGTTTAAGTCTAGTCCAGGGGGTGAGGGCTGACCTCCTGCACTCAACACTCAGCCTGCCCACCCGGGAGGAAGCAGGTGCCACTTCCCTGTGACCCACCCAGAACCTCTGTTGACTTTCCCTTCATCTCTGTTTACCATCTGCGGCTACAGATACATGACTGCAGCCTGGAGCCAGTGTGGATGCAGGTTTTTGTTGGACCTGAAATCCACCTAACTTTAGGACTGCGCTTCAGGAAAGATGTTGTACCAAAGGTATAATTTTCGATTTAAAAATATAAAATGAGCACAGGAGGGAAGTCTCTAAACCGATCCTGGTGTTAGCTACAGGGAAATCCCAGTATAGCACCTGTGAAATTAAAAGCATGGGAGGAATCCCACTGGAGTGCCTATGATACAAAGGGCATGGGAGGGCTTGTGACTGAGGGACCAAAACATTCTACTTTGTGACCATACAGAAATCTACACAACAAGCCCTATTCTTTCTGCGTTTCCAACATTTAGTTGTAGCGCCTATGTATGACAGCTTATGAATACTTGTGTCTATTGAAGAGTGTGATAGGCAGGAGCCGGGATATGTGGCTCCTTGGTAAACACTTGCCTTAGTACCTGTGAGGCCAAAAAGCAGGGCTAAAGAAAAAGGAATCTGCTGTGCAGCAGATATACTGACCAGATTCCTATAGTGAAAGTGCTACGGAAATAATTCACGTTAGAAGCAAGAGGGGCACAGGGCAAAGGTCAATTCTATTTGGAGCAGAAGATGAGTGAGCAGAGAAATGCTTCAGAGAGAAGATGACCCGTAGGTTGAGGCTTGAAAAGTGAGACGAGGTTTGGGGGATAGTGTTGAAAGGCATTTCAAGTTGATGGCTCTCAGAGCTGCAGGGTAGGGCCCTGTGTGCCGGGAATGAGTTTATGGAGTTTAAGTGGTTGGATGTGGAGGCAGGTGGGCATGATGGCTCATGCCTCTAATCACAGTGCTCTGGGAGTCTGAGGCAGGAGGATTAGCATGAGTTCAAAGCCAGACTGGCCTACAGAATGAGACTTATCTCAAAGTGTAGGCACGTGCACACACACACACACACAGCACAGCATACGCACAGCATAGCACACACACACATACATAGTACACACACACACACACACACACACACACACACTCAGCACACAAAGGCAATGGTGTTAGTTCCTTCCAAACTTTTGAAGTTTTGGAAGACTATGAACACTTCTGTGCCATTTTCCGAATACCCCGGAGCTTTCTTCTGTGTCCTGGGCATTGAATATTGGGCTGCTTCCAGGTTAAATTCCAGCCGTCTTCACTGAAGTATTACTTCCTCCAGAGAGGCCTGTCAAGTGGGCAGTGGAGACAGCCTGCTGTTCCCAACAGGGTTCTTGTCTCACACATCTCCAGGAATGACATGGGTAGACAGTGAAGAAGAGTACTGGCAACCTCAGAGCTGGCAACCTCAAAGCGGGTAAAAAGGACTTCAGACAAATCGCTGCACGGGACTTACACCGAGTTGAACTCCGTAGCAGCGGGATGACAACAGTGCTGAGAAGTACATGGATAAAAGGCTGAGCGCTTTTTTTTTTTCTCCTGAAGGCTGGATGGAAGCTGTCACAAGAACGAGACTCCCTGTCCCCCGCTGAAGTGTCACTGCAGATATCACCTCACCTTCCCTAACACACGACGGTCGTCGGCAGATGTCACATCACCTAACAGCTGGCCATCGCCGTGGCGCTTCCGACAAACCAGCAGATAGAACCCCCTGCCACACCTGCCTGCTCTGACTTCAGGGATGTCCATGCAGTGTGTATGATACTCAGCAGAGGTCCCCCCCCCCCCGCCTACGCCACCAGCTGAGGGCCGCTCCAGCGGGCCCTGAAATGAGGATATCTCCATACCTACCCTGACTTTGTCACTGCTGCATGTGCTCCAGACAGCAGACACCACCTCCGCCCCCCACCCAGCAGCCGAATGTCACTGTAGTGTGCCCCAATCACAGCTTATGTAACTTTGTGGTTCTATATTTTTTTGTCTCTGTCACTACTTTCAGGGCCCACAATTGAGGCAGGCGTGCCTTTGGTAAATTATCGTTCGACAATAAAATTTTTTTTTATTTTTTTTGTTTTCTTCATGCCTAGGTAACCGTTTTAAAGGTAGGGCACTTGGTACCTTTGAAAGACCGTTGTCGTGTCCTGCTTCTGGACAACAAGCCTGTGACTGCTCTCGATAGTGCCTTTTAATATTTTTCTCAGAAACATTCTTCATTTTATGGTTTGTTTCCGAGAGTGGAGGAATGTCAATCTGCATTTTCCATTGCTGCAACAAATCACATCCTTGTAAACTCATGGCTATATTAGATGATACATACGGCTTATTTTCCTATTTGTCCTTCTGGCCCTATACGCTCTACCCATCTTGTACTTTGTTTTACCTGAGATAAAGTTTCAGTCCCTAGAAGCTGGGTATTTACTTCCTCAAGAAGCCAATCTGGATGCCGAGACTTTGGTGGAATTATTGTCATGTCTGCTCCGGTGTCTGCTAGACCTTCAATCCCAACGCTGTGTGCTAGTATTTTCAGCTTAGGTCTCTCATCATGTATAGCAGTTTGACAAAATATTTGTTTTGTGGTCTCTTGAATTTTTTTGTGCTGTTTATCGAAGGTGTTCTGTCTTTTATTATATCCAGAGCAATGTTGTTTCTTTCAGCAACAAGCCTTAAATCTTTCGATTACTCTGTGGATGAGTTTCTCCTACACTGACAGGGAAGGGCTGAACCTGATGTCGGGGCCTGCAGGAGGCCTCCTTGGGCATTTCCCTGTGCAAAGGGTTACCTTTCCTGTCCTTTGTTGACCTGCATTCATTAGTTCAATGCTAGCCTTTGCCACACCTTTTGCATACCCCAAAAGGCTGGGGCCTTTTTCTTGGATTATCTCTAGAAAAAGCATCGTTTCTAGGAATGCTTTGCCTACAATCCCTTTTCAAATGGCCTTGCTTGCCACAATTAAAACAGCTGCCATTTTGATTTTTCCTAAGACTTTTAGAAATTACTTCTCCTATCACACTGGCATCATAAATGTGAGATCCAATATCAGCTGAATCTCTAATCCATTCCTCTATTGATGCTGATCTTGCCTTTAAAGGTCTAATCATGCTTTTGCATTTTGAATTAGTATTTTCTAAAGCTAAAGATTCAATTAGTATTTTTCTGACTTCTGAATCTGATACTATTCTATTCGTAGCTGAAGTCAATCTTTGAAAAAAAAAATCAGTGAAGGCCTTTTGGGCCTTGTATAATTTTAGTAAATGACTCAGATCTTTTTCCTGATTTTTCAACCTTATCCCAAGCATTTAAAGCTGCTAGATGACATAGTACTATGATCATCAAATTCAAACTGCCTTTGTAAATCAGCATATTGACCTTCACCTAGCAACTGGTCCTGGGAAATATCATTACCACTGGCCTGATTTTGTTGTTCTGTGACCTTTACTTCCTCTTTCCACCATGATTGGCATTGTAACTGAGCAGGTTCCAATATTGGTGTTGCCAAATCTTTCCTGTCTTGGGAGATAATAATGCTCTGATTTGCCCATGAATTTAGAATCTGCTTCACATAGGATGAGTGCATACCATAGGAGCTGATTGCTTTCTTAAATCTCCTCAAATCTAATATGTCTATAGGGCTCCATTTAATTTCATTAAAACCTTGGTGTTGCCTATCATCTCCTGGTAAATCTTGTATAGGAACTGGATAAACCAAGGTTGGTTTTCTAACCATTTTGGACTGCCCCCTTTCAGTGGTGGTATGGTAGGCTCTTGTCTAAAATCTTCCGTCTATGTTTGAGAATTTTCCTCATTCTCATTTATAGGTCTTTCTAAGGCTTATCTAAATTCCTCTGTCTGTGCCTGACTATTTTTTTTATTCTTGTTTATAAATCTCTCTAATTTTTCTTCTAAGGCTTGTATCTTACCAATCCACTTTTTCTTTCAGCAAGTACAGAAAGCCATTATTGCTGTTAAGATTAAAGGATAAAATACCAAAATGATAATAATCATAATTGGTATTGGGAAAATTTCAGCTAAGCCATTTCACTTTTCATTTTCTGCCTTTTTTTTTTTTTCAAGCCATCTAGAGTAGAACAGTACAGGACACTCAAGCCTTCTATTATGGTACTATCTATCCTTAACTCTTCCCTTGAGGACTTCCAGATGACTTATCAAATCTGATGGCTTCTCAGTTTGTCTGAAGCTGGAGTGATTTCTCTGTCTGTGAGGAAAATGTTGTTATAAACACCAAAATGTTGTTATGAAGAATGAAAACCCTCAATTTTTTTATTTTACCAATGAAAACCCAGGATCCAAATGCTGGTGTGAAACCTGCTGGTTCAGAGAGGCAGAAAAGCACCCAGCTGACCTTCCTACCCAGCTCACATCCCAAAAGCAAAAGCTAAAAACCAAAAGCCAAAAATCTTAAAGCTAAAAGCCACAAAAGCCAAAAGCTTGCTAGATCAGCTGACAGCCCAGTAGGAAAGGCATTTTAGGCCTGGAGGAAAAAGCCAAAAGCTAAAAGCCAAAGAGCTCCTTCTTCTCAAAGCTGTCTTGAACTTCTTTCTCTCAATGTTCTTCCTTTCTGCTTAATCCCTGCTGGCTGGTTTCTTGCTCTACCTCTTAATCTAGAGTTAACTTTATTAAATCCTGTGAACAGAAAGCTTTTGGATTAAAGGTGTGTGCTAGAGCCGAGTCACATCATAATCACCTGTTTACAATAAGCAGAAAGTTCTTGAATTGAAGGTATGTGATAGGGCTGAGCCACAGCAAACAGGAAACAGATTTTTACAGTTCACAGTTTTGGGATTCACAATGGGATCAAATATCCTGCAACCACTTCTCAGTTCTCAAGAGACAGAGGCAGGAGGATTGCCAAAGTCTGAGAACACCTTTTTCTACCTGGAAAGTTCTAGGCCACATACCATCGTATAGTAAGACCCTGACTCAAAAACCAACCAACTAACAACCAACCACCACCAACAACAGCAAAACAAGAAAAAAAAAAAAGTAAAAAGAAAAAGTAGCTTTATTTCAGTAACAGAATTGCTGAAATGTATTAAAATCAGTGTTTAGTAGGTTCTATCATGGCATGGTGGAGTGTTGTGTCTGCTTCTTGCTGGCATTATTTGAAATGAGTAATATTTTAATCCCTTCCCTGGCATCAACACTCTGACTTTCTGGGGCAGATATTAAAAGACCAGGCTCTGAAGTTAACAGTTTATAACTGAGTCCTGAGTCTGCCAGTTACAAGCTTAGAGGTATGGTCAGTGACCATACTTCTTTGGAAGTTAGCTGACCATAGTTCTTTGGAAGTTGGCGGATCATTGCTCTTCAAAGCTTACTGACAAGACTCTCCTGTATCTTATTTTTCTCTTACATAAAATGAAAGTTATGATAGCAACTCCTTTGTATGACAAATGTGAGGATTAAATAAATGAATATATAAACAGTCTGACACAGAGCAAGCAAGCCCCTTTTATTTCAACAAAGCTTAAAAAAAAACGTAGATACTCAAAATCAGCTTAAGATATCCAACATAAGGCTTTCAATTTTTCTATTCAAATTTATCTCTCATTGTAGAGTTTTTCATTCCCATAAGAGAAAAATACCATCTACTTAGTAGAACAAGCCATAAAAATCTAAAAATCAACTCCTCCCTCTATTTACCACCCTCATCTGATACATTTCTAAGACCTAACAGATCTGTCTTCCGAGTATAACTGAAGCCTGTCTGTGCACCTGTCTCTGACTACTCCATTTTTAATACGGATTTCAACAGGAACTTCCTTATTGATCTTCCTGCTTCCCCCCTCACCTTCTCCAATCTTGTTTTGTTTTGTTTTTTTTTTACTCAGGAATTGCACTGGCATAGACAAGTGAAGGTGCAGGTTTTCCTCTAAGACACAAGACCTCACTAGCCTTGTGCAGTTGGCTAGGTTTCCATGTCTGGGCATGATTCCTCTCCTGTTGAAAGGGTCTTAAGTTCAATTAGACAGTCGTTGGTTACCACTAAAATACAAGTACTCCTAGAGCCCCCTTGGGAGTATCTTGCCATGCTCGTCATTGCTATGGTCTGCAGGCAGCACAGACTGAGTAGGACTGTTGGTTGCTTCCTTCTCTTGGCAGCCTTAATAACATCTTCTGGCACTGTGAAGGTTATCCTCAGGGAGGAGGTCTCTAGGTCAGCTCCAGCTACTTTTTCAGTACACAGATCAGATTGGCTTACTTTTCACTTTTTTTTTTTTAACAAAAAATTCTATTTCCTTACATTCTACTTCTAGTACAGATAGCCATTTGAACAGCATTTTTACCAACTTTTTTAACCCCTCCTAACCAAAATGTCCCCTCCACTATGTGATACCGGCCACACAGGCCTCTTCTGGATTTTGGATCATAGTATCTACAAGCCTTTTTTAATTGTATAGAAAGTCTTCAACGTCCTACTTCCTGAGTTCTTAGTTAAAAGTGCCTGGAAAGCATTATCCTAACATCTTTTCCTGAGGTGATTTTCCTTTTTCTCTCCTCTTTCACCTGCTGCTTATTACTTTCCTAGCTTTTGTTTGTTTTTGTCACTTGAATTTCTTGGTAGAAGAGCCCTGAGAGGGCATAGATATTCAGTCTCCACCTTAAGTCTTTCACGTAGTGAAGCATCACGTAGAAAGTAGAAACATGGATGAACCAGAAGACTGAATGGCATCTTTTGTACCAAAAACCACTTTAGTAGTCAAGGAACCACACCATGCAGTTTGCTCATTCACCCAGCAAGCTGGTTTTGCCTCTAATACTGAAAGAACACGGGGGAGAGGGTGAGTAGCAGTTTGCATATTGCAGTGATTAATGGGTGATATATGAGCCGCTTCTTAAAGGATGAACCAGCTGGCAAGGCAGGAACTGAAGTAAACGCTGCAGACCTAGGCAACAGCCTGCTGAGGTGCAAGGAGACCGGGACAGTAGAGCTTGGGGAACGGACTGGTGGAGTAATGGGAACTGGGATGGGAGCCTGATTGGTGCTGATAAGGCAAAGGACCTTCAGGAAGACAGAAAAGAAGAGCCCTGTAAAGAGCTTAAGTAGTTCAATATTATCAAGCCTGAGCGTGAGATGTAACTGTGTGGATCTGGAAGGGGGAAGACCTGGCCTGAGGCCACTTTGATACTCCAAGTAGAGTTATAAGAACATGGAGTTGGGTGATAACATGAAGAATGAAGTGTTTCTGCTCTCCATTGAGTGACTGTGGCCAAATGTACTTCCTTTCTTGATGTTACAAAATATTGACAAAAGCAGCTCAAGGAAGGGAGGGTTTATATTGGCTCGGGCTTGAGATGGGGTGCAGTCTATCACAGTGGGAAGGGGAGGAGTTGAGAGCAGCTATAGCTACAGTGGCAGGAGGCTGAAGGAGCTGAGCTCATCCAACCCAACCTCAGCTAGGAGGAGATAGAAATGAACGTTGGTGCTCATTTTTTTTTCATTTTTATTTTAAAATTAGTGTGGGACCCCACATTACTTTACATTTTTTTTTCTGTTGTGAGTTTATCTTTCTCATTTCTAAGTATGGGAAATCCATGTCATCTACACCTTTCTTTTATGTGTATGTAAACTAGACTGTAGAACAGGTTCAAATTCAATCCCCTGGTCACCATAGTCTATTAGTATGACACTTTGTCTGTAAAAATGGAGATAAAAGTACCAAGCTCCCAATGTAAAAGCATTAACTGAGATAGAGGTAAGCTATCTGATATAGAGTTTAGTATACTGTAACTGTGGGCAATGGGTGGTTACCATGACAACGATCACCACCAGCATCATCACCTGGAAAATGCCTCCTATATCCAAGTGTGGTGGCTTACTCATATTCTCAGCACTCTGAGAGGCTAAGGCTGAAGAATTACCATGTGTTCAAGGTCTGTCTTGGCCACATAGTGAGTTTGAGGCTAGCCTGGAATATATAAAATGGATCCTGTCCCCAAAATTCAAACTAACTAACTAACTAAATAAGAAAGAAAATTCCCCACATCTTCCTAATGAGTGATAAGATTAATCAGGCAAATTATGCCAACCCAATATTTACTTCAGTCTTTTTTTTTTTTTTTTTGGCCTGGTGATTTTAATAAGATACCGATTGTATGAATTCATAGTCTCTAGCACATATGGATCTCATGGATCTTCATTTTGTTTATTTTAGAAGCTGCATTTGTACAACATAGGTGATAAAATGAGAGTAATCCAGAAAAGTGTGTGGAGACTCTTTGAATTATTTCCATTTGTTTAAAGATCCAAATAGTAGAAGCATTGTGTCTCTCTGCCTGTCATCACTCTGTTGACAGACTGGGGGGTCTCTGGAGCATTATCTGTCTGGGTGGGTATCAGAGGCTAGCAGCTTCCCAATTGCAGAGTTGCTCTAGTCAGACTGCTTTCCTATGCTGTTGGCTGGCACCGCTTTTTGTACTCTCTTGGAAGCATGCATCATAGTACATTTTTCCATTGCGATGCTCATCTTTGTTTTGTGTTTCTCCATTTGGGGAGAATTCCGGAACGGAGGTAATGATATACTGCCACCTAAAATCAGCCTCCAGTCGCCAATGACATCATCTGTGTCTGTGAAACAGGAAGGAAGGAGGGAAGCTATGTCTGGATCAACCCTGGCTCCAGTCTCCAGACATCAAGCACCTTATGATTGAAAAGTGGTCTATGACACAGGGTTATTAACTTTTGAAGACAGCATTGCACACAGATATGTCAAGGGTGTCGCTTTAAATCTAGCAGTTGTTGGGCTACAAAAGCTCTGTGATCAACTTCTCTGGGAGAACACAGCAAAGAAAGAAAAGGAACCAGACTCCATCCTGCTATATAAGCCCTCCCTCTCTGCCACAGCTCGCTCGTAGGCTCCCTTCTACTTTTAATTGTCCAAGTTTTGAAAATCTAGCCAAGATATTATTATCCTATCTTGAAAAAATAATTTTGCTTTTATGGCATCTGGTAGCATAATGTAATTTAAAATACTTTGAAATCAAGGTCTCAAGATTATTCAACAAGGGATAAAAACTTAGGTTACATTTCAGGAAAGGAATCTTTTCAATTTTTCTGAAATCTCCTTATTTCAACTTGACAAATAGAGCTCCTTAAAAGTATTACTTTCCTAATCACTCATAAAATAAATTCTGCAAAGACCATAATCACATGTTTTATGTGTTGGCACTCAGGGGGAAGGGTGGCTGTCCAGGGCTTACTCAGTCATCCCTGTTTTCCTAGAAATCAGCAAGTGGGCTTCTGGGTGCCCTGAGCAGAGCTCTCTGTTCTCTTGACAGAGATTTAAGGAGACAGCAGCTGATAATGACAGTGTGCCAGAGGTGGGAGCTAGATGAGAGCGAAGGACAAAGAAGGGAGGGCAATACTAGGAGGGCAGAGTCCCCAGGGATAGTCTAGTTGACCTCTGCAGTATGTATAGAGTGCGTTGAAGGCAAAGAATACCTGCTTTTTCGTATGGAGGGATTTGTTTTCGTTTTTATGCATTTTATGTTTGACTACCTTACAATGATTACCTGAGTACAAGGGCAGAGGGGGGCACCTGGATGCAAAGAGAGAGAGAGAGAGAGAGAGAGAGAGAGAGCACCTGAGTGCAAGGATAGAGAGGGGCGTCAGAGTCAAAAGGTAGAGAGGCACTCACTTCTGAAAATAAAACTCAGATCATCACAAGGCTGCCAACCATTAAATCCATTTTTATTGTTTTTCTTCTTGCTAGGTTGTCTTTTCTTATATGGGTACTGCTGTGATTCTATAGGTAAATGAGAGTACAACACTCTGCAGGCCTTTTGTGACAAATAGGGACACCTCTCACTTCTTGATTAGTTATTTATGTATTTTTTTAAACTATTATTTTTATGCCATTTTTACTAGTCTTTCAGAAAGGACTAACACAGTTGTGGTACAAACAAAGTGTTGATCAACAAGAAAAACTATCAAATGTGTCTTGAAATAAAGCTAATCCCTATGGGACAGATAGCGGCCCTGAGAACTACAAAACATCTGCAGCTTCTCTCTCTGTTTCTATCTGTCTGGCTGGCTCTCCTTTCTTTCTTTTGAGACAGGATCAAAGTATATAGCCCAATATGAGCTCCACTTTCACTAAATAGTCTCAAATGACCTTGAATTTTTATCTTCCTGGCTCTGCTTTTCTAGTGCGAGGATTATAGTCCATTATGCCCAATCTTGCTTGGTTGATTTTCTATCTTTCTTCAGGAACAGTTGCTTCATCAAACTGAAGGCAGGGACACACAAAAGACAGCCATCTGCTTTCTATTATGTGCTCTGAGACAATTGTGTGTAGAAGAAATATCCCCCCAAAGAATACACGTTAAGACTCAAATGTGTGTGTGAATAATTCTAGGAAAAGTACTGTTAATAAAAGGCTGTGTTCTATCCCTCCCTCTGTGTTTTCGCAGGAATATAGGTGAGGTCTTTGGTGGTGGGATCTGGGCCTAAGATTTAGCTATTGCCTGGGTATAAGCTATTCTAATTATCTGGAAATTTAGAGGAAACCTCACACATAATCATGGTGAGATATCCATACTGTACAAAGCCTTTTTAAAACTTTGAGTGAAAAACTCAAGTACAAAGAGCTATGCAGGCGAGCCTCTTGGTAAAAGAAGAGCTGGAAGGAAGTTTATGAAAGAGTTCGAGAGGAAAGATAAAGAGAGGGTATAAGAAGGCCAATCTTCAAGAAAGCTGTAGGGAGAGAAAAACATGCCAGACATGGTGAGTTCATTTCATCTTTAAGTGACTGTGATAAAATTACTTTTTTTTTTTATGGGGGGAAGGAGATTGTGGGATTGTTCTAGAAAGATGTTTATAAGGCTGAAAGTAATGAAACATCGCTTCATGAAAAACACTGCTCTACTACACTGAAAATAAAAAAATCACCAAGTTTTCGATTTTCCTAAGGCTGTTGCTGTATGAGGGCATTGTATTGAGATCCCACAAATTGGCTACTATGTTTGTTGATGGGGAAACTCTATTGTCTTGGCTTCATTCTGTTGCTGTCTTCTTGGGAGACCAGGAAAAGGGACTTGAGTTTCCCTTGCATTGGGCTTCTTTTTGGGTCTGTATGGAAATGACACTACCTATATCTTAGTGGGTTTGAAGCTTATAGCTTGCTAAGCCTCAGAATTCTCAGAGGAAAGGAGCATTTGGCACAGGAATTATATCTTAAAGCAGGATAGTTTTCTGCCTCCTTGTCTCCCTTCGACTCTTTCCTCCCAGGGCTCGGGATCAACACATCTGGTATGCTATGTCAGCAGTCTACCCCAAGTTACATTCTCAGTCCTACTCTTTTCTCTTATGTCACATGAGCCTTTAAAACACAAAACCTTTAAAACCTTGTTATTGAAAGATGCTTTCAAATAGTGATCCATAAAAATATTTTTATTAGAAGGCCCCCAAATAGTCATTTTACTTAGTATTTACAAAAAATAAAAAGTCTTGAAAAACTGTGCCATGTTATACTGATATACTGGGAAACTCTCATTCTAGCTGTTTAATATTCCGTAGGAAAAGTTAAAGCCATTGCTAAGGAAGTTCTATATAGAAGGACAGCTTCTGATTCATGTAGGTGAGACTTGGCCAGACCAAGGTGGGGAAAGCATTAAAAATGCTGGAGTGCCATACTGGGAAGGTCACAGAAATAGTACTAGCATAGTGGTTTTAGAATTTACCAGTATGCTTTCCACTCATGTACTGGCTGTGTTTATGCTTGTAATTAATTTTAATATATTAAAAATACTATCTAAAAATCAGTTTGCATTCTGTATTAGTTACTTTTTATATGCTGATAAAATACACTAAAACAAAACAACCACCACAACGAAAGTAACCTGAGGAAAAGGGAAAGGGCTTGTTTTGACTCGCAGTATGAGGGTACTGTCCATCACACCAAGGAAGTAATGGTGACAGAGTACGAGGCAGCTAGTGGTCACTGTGCTTCAACAGACAAGAAGCAGGGAGTGACAGGCCCAGCTGCTTTCTCCTTTATATGAAATCCAGACTCAAGTTCATGGAGTGATCCTGCCTGATGTTAGGGTGGATCTTCCTGTCTCAAACTATCTAGAAAGTATTGTCCTTCAGCAATGAGGCCAGAGCCTAACTACAATGTAGCCAATCTCTCAGAGGAGTACCGGGAGGCTTGTGCTCTACGATTCTAGACCATGTCAAAACAACAAGAGTAAACATCACAGATCCCATACTTCTTGTTTTACTGTGCTTGTGCTTCTGAGACAGGGTCTTGCTATATAGTTGAGGATGACCTTGAACTTGTGATTCTCCTGCTTCAGCCTCCAATGTTCTGGCATTACAGGTATATGCTACCACTCCTGGCTGGACCCCAGCTTCTTAATGTGTGAGGCTGACTATTTTCAAGTGAGTTTTGAAAGAAGTTTTTGAATGTTACAGTAGTAGAGATTCCTTGCTTGTCCAAAGTTCAATCAGCATATTGAGTATACAAAGTGAATTAAGTATATCAGTATGCTTCCTCAGAAAACTCGGTTTCAGCAAAGACCATGGCAACCGTGGTGTAGCATGAGCCCTGACTGGCTATCTAATCAGGTTCCTTCCCTTCTAACACTCCCCAGAAGGCTTCTGGCCATCTTGCCCTGTCAGCAGCTTGGCTTATCTGGACTCTTCAATGTCCCATGATGTCCTTAGCTATGCCCCGTCCACTCCCTTCCTCTTGTCCCTTGGGTGTAAGCCACCCCCACCATGCTGAGTTTGGAGCCGAATACCATCTCTTTCCCTCCCATGAGAATCCAGTCCCTCATATCACACGTTATGGCCTGATACTGAGTCAAGCCTCTGTTGTGCTTTAGCAAAAGTCACAGAACGACAACAACAAATGAACGAACAAACAAATAAACAAAACAGTTAAGATGTTGCCATGCAGCATGAAATTATTACAATGTGTCTGGAAACTGTTGTGGAAAAATGAAATTTATAAAACCTACACAGGGGCAAATCTCCTTCGCAATGCAAAATAACCCAAAATGGTCTATCCATGGAAAGAAATGAAAAGGCTCCCGGCTTGATTTTCAAGTTACATTTATTACTAACATCATTTGGATTTTCAGTCTGAGTAGCTCACACGCAGCCTTTGGGGACAGAGACAATTATAAATGACAATTTAGTAGTAAAGTATGAATCCAGCAGCATTCACTTCTACGTTGAATAGAAACCAAGTGTGAAAAATCTACCTTTTCTTAGGAAACAAACATTCTTGCCACTCCTCCTTTCTATAACTGTCCCTACTTGATATGATTTTTTTATCCAAAGTTTTAAGTCATTAATGCACATACATATTTATGATTAAGCTCATGCTCTCCCAGGTGCATGATGCTGCCAGTCATAAGACCTCAAAATCAAAGGGACTAGAATCTGTGCGGCCATCACATTCAAGAGTTAAATCATCTGCTCCAAGCATTGATATGATGCTTAGACTCAATGGGAGGAAACGCAGAATTAATGTCTCTGACTGGCATGCTCAACTATTGGAGCAGGTTTAGTGAAACACTGTGTGGCTGCCGGTGATTGAAATAGGTCTTGCAGCAAATGTGGCATACCTTTCAAAGCCGCAGCTCTTCTGTATAAGCACTGTTGTTTAGAGAATGAGACCCACCTCATTTTATTCTTGTTAAAACGATAGTTATTGAAATCTTCCCAACCAGAAGAGCCAGACCTTGGGGTGGCTGAATGTCAGTGATGGAACTGTATCGTTTCCTAGTCAACTAGAGGAAAATACTGCAGTGGACCTGGTGCTGATTTGCCTTTCAAAGTTATCTTCACAGTTTGACTTGCTGAAGCATCACTGTCTGATAAGGATGCTCGTGCCCTTGTGAACAGAATGGGCAGCCCTTTTGTTGCATAGAATACTTTCTGATAGCTCAATACAAATGCTGGATTTGGTGCTGTAAAGCTGAGGACAAGCACACTTTATAATAATATCTAAAGCATCTGCTTCCTTTGAAAAGAGTTTTAGCAAATAGTGTGATGTGAATCAACTCAGGGAGCCAAAGCCTAGCATTTACAAAAGAACGTGGCAGAAAAGAATAGAAAATAACATATTTTCTGTTAAATCCCCCCCTTCTTAAAGTAGCCTACTGTAGCATGACTCAAACACTATGATACATTTGAACATAATAAGGATCAGACTCCCCTGGCCTGACATTATTCTTTTAAGATTCTACAAATAACTTGTGGGTGTCAATAATTACATTTAATAACTTAAGGGACTTAACACAAAATCAATTTTAGATGAGTGAACAGTGAAACTTTTGTTGATGTTTTTCTGAGACAGATCTCACTTGTAGCTCAGGCTGGCCTTTTCTTCATCCCTCAGAGTCTTGGGTTGCAGGCCTGAGGCACCCACACCTAGCTAGCAATCAAACTTTGGAAAGCAGTCAGCCTTTTCTTTGGTGCATAGTTGAACAGATTAGTATCCGGCCACTCCTGCCACTTGTAGAACTTACTGGAACTTCTTTAAAAAAAAATCATTTTAAACTTTTTAAGGTAAGACGCCACTTGCATCCTCGGAGTTCATTTTTATTCTGTGAAAGATAGCATCATAATGATGAGAGGAAGAGCTGAGAAGGAAAATAAAGCAAAATTATCACTTTTTAAAAGCCAAGGTGATTTCAACACTCAAGATTTTTTTTTTAATTAAAAAATATCCTAGATAAACTCGATGATGATCTGGACTCCTTTGAGTTCCCTTCTGTTTTACCTTGTGTGAGTATGGCAGGAAGGAGCAGGTGCTGGTCCGCTCCGTGGCCATGCTTATAAGGCACGGGTTAAGGAGAGGTGAGTCAGCCTCCTAACTTCGCCTGAACAGCCTAGAATCCGCCCTTGTGTACACTTTGCTTGCTTGTTTTCTGTAACCAAGTAAGCGGTCAGGAACAGCAGTTGCATAACGACAGGCACATTCATCCGCCACTTCCTTAAATCCACTAATATTTTTATCTTTACATCAACCTTCGCTCCACATAGCACAAAACCCGCCACTTAGAAATTCCTTTCGGGACCTTTCGTGAAGCCATTTCATGGCACTCATGACCTCATCCACTCCAAAATGTAATCTGATAGCTATGTGATGAGCAACAGTAAACAATGCATCAAAGGTCCTTCTACCAAGATACTCACTTGACTTTCAGAATTGTTAAGGACCTAAGCAATTAGACAATCAGGCCTTCTCATCCGACGGATGAGAACAACTGAACCTAAATCTTCTGTCTCAGGCTGCCGACTTTATGTAGATTGGAAATAAATCCAATGCCTACTACGATTTGTGCTTCCCACATATCATAGTTTTCTCCACAGTCCAATCCGAGTGGTGCAGTCACCTCACTCTGACACATTCCTGTCGAGGAGCTTTCCTACTTCAGACATGATGGTGAAATCCCAGCACTTGATAGGCTGAGGCAGGGTGCTTGCATGAGTTTGAGGACAGCCTGGGCTACATAGCAAAGCACTGTCACAAACAGAAGTAGGACATTTCTCTTTCTGTCTTCTGAAACATCTGAACTACACCCAAAATGTATTAGGGAAATGTTTGAAATAACAGCAAGGAATTTCTTTTCTGTATAAGTATTACCTCCTGTCAGGCTTGCCTTAGCAATTTCTTTGAACAGAAAGAATGGGAATCAGCGTTCCCATGGGGTTCCATGGTTCCATGGGGAAGGGCAATTGGGGTGACAGGTGGATTAGAGCAAAGTATAATGGCACATGCATGTAAACATGGCAAAGTGAAAACCCTTCCTTCGTATGCTGACTTAAAAATCAATACAAGAGAATTTTATATTCCTCGCTATTAGAACTCCTGGTAACTAATATAGCATGTTCTAACAGGACATGGAGAAGATAAATGTTTGGGTGCACTGCAGTTGAGTGAACTTGAATGGAACTTGCATGGAGCTCCTTACAAATGGAACTGAGACTTTGAATCTATGGAAGTGCCAGAATATCAGTGCAAGAAAAATATCATTTTTTGAGGCAGGGTTTCATGTACCCCAGGCTGGGCCTCACACTATGCCTGAAGAGTACCTGGTGTTCTGCCTTGTCTCACAAGTGCTGAGATTATGGGAGTGTGTGCCTCCACACCCTGTTTATGGCGGCTCCTATCTTCTAAGCAGTTCCTTAAACATCAGCAAACAAGGAAGTGCTCCACACTTGTGTGTTTACACACCTGTACACTCTGATGAACGACCTGTGAGAACCACACGAGACTAAAAGTGGATTTGTGGTCTGTTTTTAAAAGTAAAGAACAACAAAATCCACACACTTGTCACCCTAGCTTTCATGGCTGGTGTCTCCACCCCCTTGGGTGTGGGTTATAGTTGGAATCACCCAGTGGAAGACAGTATTCAGACCTGGTCTCCATGGCCTCCTGCCTATAACACACATATGGCAACTGGGAACTATATAAGGCGTGGGTAGACACGTGGCTGTTGACTGGGGATGGAGCACTGTACTCTTGCCTTTCAGAATAGCTCATGTTTGTCTTCTGAGTTTGAGGGACAAAGGACAGCCTCTCTTTCCAGTCCTCTTGGGACCCTGGAAACGCCTTCCTCCGAGCTGCGGAGACTACATTTGCCACAATAGATTCCTGGATGCTCCTGGGTCTGAAGGCTTCATCCACTAGACCGAAAGGGGACTTGGTTGCTGCTTCCCAAGGTGTTGGTCTCTTGTGAGCTTTCTCCAGCCCGAGGGTCGGTTGGCCAGGGTAACCGCAAGCAGGCTGGCACAGCCACGGAGATGCAGAAATGACGGGTGGGGCTGATCTCCCAGGGAGAGAAAGGGAGCGCCAGCTTTCCTAAAAAAAAAAAAAAAAAAAAAAGGAGAAAATGTTGATGTTTCTCGTTGGCTTTGTTGATGATTATTACTACTGCAAAGCGCTCACAGCACCACTTCCAAGCGCTGCACAGATTTAAGTCCGGAAGCGCCCAGACCTGACGCCTGGACTGGTTGTCTTACAGAGCTTACTGGAGCTCTGATCTGTTGCTTGATTCCCACAGGCCTCACCTGACCCTCTCTGTTTTCCCTTTTGCTCTCAGAGTTCAAACTGCTAACTGCTACCACATTTTTTCTCAGCAGTAAGCCCATGGCGGGATCCCTGACGCCTCTGGGACCGGCCCTTCTCTCTGCCTGCTACACACCCACAGCCCACCTGCTTCATTCCAGAACTGTTTTTCCTGGCACAACGTGTACAAAACAGGGATCACTGCAGAACCGGGCCATAAATTCCTACCATTTTTACTTTTTTTGAGTAACTTTTAATTGCCTGTCTTATTTTGATTCACCGAATGCAATAAAAGCTACTTAGAGGGGGTGAAGGAGGGACAGGCCTCCCTCCTCTCCGAATCCATGTGTGTGATGGAGACCATACAACATGGTCTTTATTCTGTTTCTGTTTCTCTGTCTGTCTGTCTGTCCCTCTTTGTTCAGGCTGATCTCTGGGCAATCCCACTGACTCAGCCTCCCAATAGCTAGGACTTTTAAGCCCTGAGCCACTAAGCTCTTGCGTCTTTAGTTCTCAAGGGTGAGGAATGGCTCATGTCCCTAAGGGAGTCAATCTGTTAGTTTCATTTGTACTTTGGCTCCGTTTTTAGATTTATTACATTCCAGACTCTTTCAGAGTTTGTCTCCCTGCAACATTCTTCTGTGCTTGCTACATGCTCTACTTGGCTAATCCATAGCAGTATTGTTTATTAAAAGTTTTAGTTACCATTTACCCTTTTGCCTTCCTAGGAACGCTCGCCACCAAATATCCTGTTTACTTGCTCATGTGTCCTGTTTACATGAGACTTACTTAGACAAACTGTGAAAACAAACGACAAGAAGAAGAACAAGAAGGAGAAGAAGAAGAGGAGGAGGAGGAAGAAGAAGGAAGAAGCAAGGAAAATCAAGTCAACTTTGGAAGTATCAAAGCATTGGTTCTTAACCAGGTACTGCCTGTAATCCTAGCACTTAGGAGCTGGAGGCAAGGAGAATTAGAAATTCAAGGTCAACCTCAGCTTCATGATGTGTTAGCGACAAGTCTGGACAACATGAGATTTGTCTCAAGAAATTACACATGCATGTACCTGTGCTTGCGCGCGCGCACACACACACACACACACACACACACACACACACACACACACACACAGGAGCTTGTTGAACAAAAAGCTATGCTTGAAAATAGATTCAGATTTCTCAGTTTCCAAATATTTCTCTCTTAAGTGAGTCGCAAACTGGATTTGAGCAAAATGTCTCAGGTTCAATTGTTTTGTTTGTTTGTTTGTTTGTTTCAGCCTGCCCCTTCTCCCCTGTGCCACACACACAGGCACACCATGATAGATGACTGATTCTTGATCTGGGTACGAAGAGTGAAGATGTCAATGCAATGGGCGTTGGGCACTAAAACCTGCCTTCGCTGTTGAGTCTTGGCAAACATTTGTTTCTCTTACTGTCCTTACCTCTTTATGATGGAGTGGCAAGGGTGGCAGTGGCCTTTGTCTGCCTTGACCTACATCTGCAATTTCAGAACTTGACAATCAAATCGCATATATTCTCCATTACTCACGCACGGTTTTATAAACTTATTTAACACGTTTGTGGAATAGCTAATACTTCCAAACACTGTTCTGTGAGCTAAAGGCACAAAGTCAGTTAGCTCTGTGCCCTGAAGCGCATGCTCCAACACCATTTGAGTTTCCGCGACGTGTCCAAAAAGTACATGGTGAAAAGACTCTACCTACCTTGACAGGAAGAAAGAGATTTTTATTTTTTGCTAAGAAAAAAGATTGCCTATACAAGAGAAACAGCTGCTCCCACAGCACGTGTCTATGCCCCCGTATGTCAGTAGCTACAGAAGGGATGGACAATTTGGGTCTCTGGATTTCATGGGAAAATTCTTAGATTCCAATGATACCTATAGGGGACTCACCTGGTCAGGAGCAGCTCTTTCAGCACATGCCAGTGTTGACAACACAGTTGAGGGGACAGTAACAGATGAATCCAGGACACTACAGAGACACAGGACAGACTTGGCGTGCGTACACACACACACACACACACACACACACACACACACACACACAATACGTGACTGCATACACTGAAGAGATGGGATAGCACACAAAAGTGATGAGATATGCTACTTCCTGAGTGTGGGGATCAGAGGGCAGTTTTCAGGAGTGGGGCCAAGGACTACAGCCATGGCAGGCTTGTGTGGCTATTGTTTTTACCCATTGGGTTGTCCTGCCGGCTGGAATTAAAATGTTTTGGTCAGAGAATTCTTGTCATTTATTAGTAACTAATATGTCAAGTTGCCTTTCCTGGTGAGCTCCTCAAATTGTTTCTCTTTGCTCCCTTATCTTTGAAGTTTTGTTTAACAAAAGAAAAGGATTTTTTTTTTCCGTTGCCAAAACTAAGGCAGGTCCTGGCATCCTGTTTACTTTTAGGGACAGTTTTGTAGCTACTCAAGTTACCCAAACCAGTCTTATTTTGAATTAGACAGCTCCACCCCTGTCCAAACTCTAATTTTAACTTAAAGAGAAGGTTCCTGCCCTTTTTCCAGAGTCTGTAGGCTCACCTGCTGTAAGGAAGGGGTAAGGTGGGGCTCTCATTCCCTCCCAGCTTGCTAACCCTGACTCCCCGGGGATGAAGGGCAAGGATGAAGAAAAGCAAAGAGAAAATAATTGTTTTTCAGTAACATTATCTCTGGGCTTTTAGCTCTTCGGCAGAGGCCGTTCCAAAGGGGGAGCTTTCATAGGATAGTTGCGAAAATTGCTGTACGGCATTTTCTTGATGAATGACCGATATGGAAGGAGCCAGCCCATTGTAGGTGGTGCCATTCTTGGGCAGGGGGTACTGGGATGTATGAGAAAGCAGCCTAAGTGAGCCTGAGGGAGTAAGCAGCAGTCCTCCCTAGCCTCCGGTTCAGTTCCTGGTTCCTGTTCTGACATGCTTGATAACACTGAAAGCAGAACGTAGGAGATGAAAGGAAGATGGAGTGTGACCTAGGAGCTCTAAGATGAGATGAACCTTTCCTCCCCAAGTTGCTTGTCAACTCTCCCCATTCTAGGAGCTAATTTGTAACCCATTTGCATCAGTTTAGGAAGCTGTCTGCCCTAACTTGCGGCTGATAGGATCCATTTGCCCCCTCAAGGAAAATAGCCTGGAGACTCTGCCTCTTGGTGTTCCCTTGCTCCTGACCTGTCCTGGTGCATGAGGAAACACGGATCATTTGCGAGCACGAGGCAGCAAATTTCCTGGTTCTTTGCCAAAACTGTTTGCCAACCCTTCTCTTCCTTTCCAGACTTCCTGAGCGTGTGAGGTCACAGCCCTCTCTGACCCCTCAGCTGTCCTCATGTCAGCTTGTCTCACAGACCACTTGAACATTCTTCTCCCACATTGTGAACTAAAAGCACAGGGCTTCGGAGCCTTGGCCACACTCTGTCTGACTTGTTTAGTTCCACGCACCTGGCTGAGGAGTCCAAGCTCTGTGGTTTGTTATTATCTTTGTAAAGCCCATTATTCTGTTCTGTTAGTGTGTGGCAGATCCTCTCTGGAGGTTTCTCAGCTAAAACACCAAATTTACTATCCTTCTGTGCTTTCAGTCAGCCAAGCACAAAGTTCTCTGTCATGGTCTTTCAATGGTCTTGAGAGGAGAGACCTTACGACTTGCTCAGGATCTGCCCTGCAGAAGAGGGCTTGTTTGCTTCCCGGGGCATCATGAAACTTGGCCTGGGGACTTCTTTGCATTGAGCCAAGCCTCCCTTTCCATGGCTTCACCTGGTGGTTGATCCTGATGCCTCAGAACCACCTTCTCACAATACTCTCCTCTTTCTCCCCAATGGTTGGTTGGTTGGCTCAAAGCGGGGTCTCACTCTGAAGCCCAGGCTGGCCTCTGAGTGACCCTTCTGCCTCAGCCTTCTACGTGCTGGGCTCACAGACATGATCTGGCACAACCAGCTTACTTCTACTTCTTTCTACACATTCTTTCACAGATTCTGGGTTTTAACAACCACCCTTCAACTCTCATTTGGTCACTTTCACCATTCTGTGACTGTGTTACTGTCTTTCATTTCCTATGTTTTCTTCCTTCAGTTTATCAAGTCAGGTTAATGTAGAAACAGTTTGAAACACACACATCCAGTAAAAACATCCTTCATTCTGACTGTGGGGCCATTGACATCTGGCACATGACAAATAATAACTTACATGGAGCAGTCAATCACAAGTTTAGAGCATTCGGCTCTAACCCATCAGAGTACACGCCCGTTCTTTTTCACACACCAACCTTAAGCTTAATATTTTCAATACTGTGAAGACTACAAGATTCTCACTGAACTCGTGAACCCGCTGGAGTTATATGTTCCCACCAGAGAACCGAACGCTAAATAGTAGTTTTTCTACTGTTGCCTCTAATTCTAGCTGACATGAATGTGTTGCTTATTCTTGCGTATCAGGGAATGCGTGTTCATTTCTTTTGTGGACTATTTTATACGGTCCTTACAACAGACCCATTGTGTAGACACCACCATTACCTCTGGTTTCGATTTGTGTGCCTCTTGCCCTTGAACAAGGTGTGGAGCCTCCCCGAGGATAGAAAGCTAAAGACTGCTAGTATGGGGAGCTGAGCACAATAATTCTCGCTGCGCCAAGAATTGAACCCAGGGCTTTGCATATCTTAAGCAAGTGTTCTACCACTGAGCTAGGGATCAGAGTTTTTAGTCTGATGGGCTTGTTATGAACACTTGTAAACCCAGGACTCAGGGAACAAAGGCAGGAGAGTCACTGCAAGTTGTGGGCCAGCCTGGTCTACATAGTGGTTTCAGGCCAGTGAGGGCTGCACAAGGATGCCGATCTTAAAAGAGAACAAACTCGAATGTTCATCGTTCATAATATAGTGTTAGATTTTACGGGAAGCAAAATATAAAATTGCTTTGGGAGACATTTGTGAAACAATAAGCGAAAAACCCAATCTATCAAACAAACAGAACATTGGGTGCTGGTTCTGTAGCACAGTTGGTGGAGCAGACACAGAGTCTCAGCTTTAATCGTGATGACATAGGCTGGGAATCCCAGCATTTGGGAAGTAGAGGTTGAAAGACAGTTCAAGGTCATTGCTGGATGCAGAGCAAGTTCAAGGTCAGCCGAGGCTGCAGACATCTCTTATATAGCAACCCTCTCTCAGAACATTTGAGTCCAGGAAAACTAAATGGAATGCAATGTTAGGAATTTTGGAAAAGGTCATTTAGATTCTGACTAAACCTGTGCTAATCAATACTGACTAGCATTAGTGACCTGCGTTCAGGGACTGTGCATGCATCCAGCTGCTTCTCTGTCGCTTGCTGGTGAGACACTCTTGGGCTCTGCACTCAGGAAAGAAGCACGAAGGGGCCAAGGGGCATTTTCAAATTTTTTAGCAACCATCTTTTCAGGTCAACTAAATGCTATTCACATAACTTGTTAACAAAGCAGTTTAGCTGGTTTCCCATTGGACTGTCTGGCGATGACTTTAGCAGGGAAACGCCATCTGAAGTTCACTTGGAACAACAAAGGCAATTCTAAAGCAACTCGAATTTTCCTCGCAGCCAGAGGAGTTGAATATGATACAGGTTTTCAGTTTCAAAATATTTTATCTCATAAACTCTGAGAGCTAAAACAATTTTCTTGGCCGAAATCTTGCTTACCCATGCACCATGGAGAAAGCATTTGCACTTGACAAATATTATTTCAACTCCTCTGGTACCTTTCTCTTTGAAACACGTAATCAGAAAATGCGTTTTGCAAACATACACTTTATCACAAGCAGCTCTCGAGAGGTCCAAAGCAAGAAAATAGGAGCAGATTGTATTTCCTTGGACTTTTAAACCATTGATTAGAATTTCTGAAAAGCAGAGACCCTAGGAGAGGTGAACAGTTGGAAGCAAGCATGCAAGGAGCCTAAGGAATATCCCAGTTTTCCATTTGCTGAGGCAAAGTCCTTGCAGTCAGCACCCATTACTACCTGTTTTATACACAAATGCACTGATTGGTCAGGAATTTCTACAGCGCTGACCTCATATCACTTTCAGTACCTTGTAGTTTGCCCCTACTTCCTCTGCCACCATGTTGGGCTCAGCTACTGAGAGACAGCCTTAGTCGGATCAGCACTATATATCCCTAGTTCCATACTTGCTTCTTTGAGCCGATTTTCAGTGTCCCAGCCTTCCAGATTGTTCAAACCGAAGTTAGATTATGACACCCTCTGATTAAAACTTCCGTATGGCTTCTTACTTCACAAAAGGAAAAGCCGAAAGGTCTTTCTTTGGCTTGTGCAGAGCCCACGGAGTCTGCTGAGTCCTCCCAGCATCTCTGCAATTCCTGGGACACTAGGCATTCTCATAGCCGACACTTGAGATTTGCTGATCCTTCTGTTCGGAACACAATGCTCCAGACACCCGAGCATCTCCTCTCTGCTTCATTAGGCCTTACTCAAATGCCACACAGTCTGTTGTGAATTCTATCTCTCTGAGTTCCCAATCTCCCTTTACTGGACCCCCCCATCTCTCTGTCTCATCTGTCTGTCTGTCTGCCTGCCTGCCTGTCTCTCCTTAGGTGTATACTTAATCCAATGTGAGAAATGTTTTACTTAACCATTTTCTTTTTCTCCTGGAGAGAGGTCCGAAGCCTGCCTAAGGACATGGTTTTTGTTTCATTAAGACAGTGCTAGAGCCTGGACTTAAGCTTGGAGGCTTATGCCAACAGTCTAAGCATTCAGAAAGCTGGGGCTGGAGAGATGGCACAGCGGTTAAGAGCACTGGTTGCTCTTCCAGAGGACCAGGGTTCAATTCCCAGCACCCACTTGGAAGCTCACAACTGTCTATAACTCTAGTTCCAGGGGATCTGGCACCTTCACATGGACATACATGCAGAAAAATAAATAAATCTTAAATCTTAAAAAAAAAAACAAACAAAAAACAGAACTTTAGTGCCCAAAAGGAAAGAATGTGGGGAGAGAATATTCTTAAAACAGTACCTGTAAAGCTGCTTAGCAAATATTTGTTAAACGAATGTTGATTTCCATATCATACTACTGTGAATAGGGTATTTTCCTATCATCATTAAAATTTTTGGTCAACTTACAAAATATAGCCCATTTTCTATATCAGGCACATGTGGCAAAGGACTCATGGAAACAGCACATTCTTGTGGCGCTGGCAATAGAACCCTGGCCTTCCTCATCCAGGCGAGTTTTCTTTTGATGAGGTACACACCCACCCTCACCTCATATATTAACCAACTTATCTTGAATAAGTGAACATGCAAATGGATGATCGCCATTCAAGGTAATAGAAATTTGGGAGTTTCAAACTACTTTTCTGTTTATTTTCTTTGGGGCAGGTCTCAAGCTGTCTCTAATTCCTCTTCTTCCTGTCTCCTGAGGGCTGGGATTACAGGAATCACTCTACGTTTTCAAACTGCTTTGATCTTACAAATGTCAAGTCATAGAAAAAAACAAACATAGACCAAACAAGAAAAACAATAGTTAGTACTAGTGGTTATCTTAGTTAGGCATCCATGGGGAGTGGGAGGAGAAGGCAAGGCCGGAACCTGAAAGCAAGAACTGAAGCAGAGACCATGGAAAAACAGTCTTGTTCCCCATGGCTTGCTCAGCCTGCCTTCTTATGCAATCCAGAACCATCTGTCCAGGGATGGCCCTGACCACAGAAACCTGGGCCTTCCTACATCAATCATCCAGTCAAGAAACCACCCCACAGATTTGCCTACAGGCAACCTGATGGAGGCATTTTCTCAACTGAATTTTTTCTTCCTAAATAACCCTAGCTTGTGTCAGGCTGACCAAAAAGTAAGCAGGACAGGGCTGGAAGAAGAGAAAGCCAAGTTGATTTGTCATTTATTATGTGTCTGGCAACAGTATCACCAGATCTATAGGGACATCTCCAGCTTGAGCCAGAATTTACCCAAGAAGAAGAAGCAGTTTAACACCGGGGAAAAAAAATCTATATTACGATATAGATTTGCTTTATCCTATCTTACTTTATTTTTGGAGGCAGGGTTTCATATATAGCCAAAGATGGCTTTGAACTTCTGATCCTCAGACTTCTAACTCCTGAGTTTTGGAAGCATTCAATGTTTGTGCAATGCTGCAGACTAGAGCCAGGACCTTGTGCATGAGAGCCAAGCATCCTACCAGCTGAGCTCTGTGCCCATTCCTATCTACAGGTATTTTAATGTAGAGCAAATATCTTCTCAAGGTGATTTAAATGTAATCAAGCTTGATGTTGGAAGATGAGGAGACCTCTCCTATGCTTTTGTCCTAGCGTCTTGTCTCCTCAAAATACTCTCAAGTAAAAATTTTGGAAATGCAATTATTGCAGTCTTTTATCAAGGAAATAAAGAAGAGAGTCTTCACAAGTTTGCACTATTATTCTGCTTGCAAAAGACAAAAGACATAAGTAATAGGCCATAGATATCTGCATATCTCTATCTTTTGGACTGTGTTGATCTATCGATGTGTGTTTCTATCTATCTATTTTATCAGAGAAGTAGCCAAGGAAACCAAACATTTTAAGACAGTTTGATGAATGCAATAAATATACACCAAAATGGTTCCTGCTTCTAGGTTCCTGCCCAAGTTCCTGTCTTCCTGACTTCCCCTGATGAAAGACTTTAAGCTGCAAGATGAAATGGACTCTTTTCTCTCCTCAGTTGCTTTTGAACATGATGTTTTACCACAGCAATAGAAAGCGAACTAAAACAAGCACTGAAACAATAGATGTTTAGGCTTTCTCTCACATTTAAAGATGTCCCTTTGGGAGAAAGAGTAAGGGTTGTGGATGGCAGCATGTTGAGAGAATGGGAGTGTGGGCATCACACACGTGTGGACATGCTGGCTCTGGTTTCTTATTAGGATTCAACTTTTCTTGCAGTTCTAAAATAGGGATAATGTTTACTACCACTCCAAGATTCTGGGTAGAAGAGGACCGAGTTTATAAATTGAATGCCAGGTAGCACAACAAATTATGGCTATTTTTATTATTGTGTGAAGACACCGTATGGCTCTAAAGGTGTCAGAGACCTGGCAGAACCTTTTGTTCAAGAGGCAACTGCATGGGCGAGCTGCCGACCCTAGATAAAAATAGAAGCAAGCCTTGACTTTGAAGTGGGGTTAGCAATGCAGGCCTCAGATAGTGCCAAGCCGGCCCTGCCTCCCTGTGCTACCAGAATACAGGCAGCTGTGCTGGCCAGAAACACCACCCCTGACCTCATCTCCCTGATAGATCAGAGGAGGCCAGAACACAGAACAGTGGTTTGTTTCTAATGTTCTACTTTAAAAAGATAAAAACAGTGACACTCAACTTAAGGTCAGAAAGGTCCGTGCTAAGAAGAAATCTGTGCGAATTCTTTTGTGATCTCTTCAATTCAGGGACAGTGAAAATACAGCTAAGATATTCAGTCTGACTGCTTTCATCTGAATGCACAGCGCTCTGTCTGGTTCCTTCTGCCATCCTTCTCAAAGGCCCTACATCCCCACCCTGCAAATAAGGAACACAACTACAGAAGGTATTTTCCCCTGGGCCACACAGCACCTATTACATGCATTTGTATAAACTGGAGAACTGAAGACGTAGGCAATAAAGTTTAGTTTGAATAATGTATTTTAAGGTGTGAAGGCAGTTACTACGGCAGTTTTCTTTTTTACCAACTCCAGAAAAGAAGCCAGTGTATAGATTATAGCTCATTAAAATACTTCTATTTTTATAAGCTACATTCTATCGAAATACTTGAAAATGCCGTGTTAAATTTTTGTAATGCGTCTGAATTGGATAAAGCGACCGAGCGGAAGAAGCGGAGGAAGCTTGCAGCGTGCATTGCTCCTCATATGCGCCGGGGCTGCAACACCTGAAGAGGCCCCAGCGTGTGTCGGGGTCTGTGAGAACTGCCAGAGGAGGCTCGCAACCTCCTTTACCTCACATGCCACACTACCCCGGAACCAGAAGGCCGCAGAGCCCAGCGCCTCCCACTCACCCTCCTGCACAGGGCACCACCCGGAGCCTGTAAGCGCCACAGGGATCTGGGAACGCTGTCCTTCAACTCTGTGCAGCTGTGCGGGTAGTTTACTCCATGAGTATTCGTTTACTCTTTACTTTCTGCTACGGAATTTCCACTCTTGCATGCGTGTCTCATGATGGCGTTGCTTCCGTTTTTGTAGGGCTCAGTTCGGTCTTAGGACTGCTGGTTGCTTATGTTCCCACACAGTTTCCTGGAAGGCGTTCTTTAGTCTCTGGCCACATCTCAAACACTGTCCTTTGCTTCCCGCCTTCCTCATCTCCTTCTCTAAATCCATGCACACTGACTTTCCTCTTTCCATCCAACTTTCCCCTTCCATTCTGTTTTCTACTCAGTGTCAGCTTTTCCCTATTCTGCTTCCCTCCTAACCCCAATCTTATTTTCTAGCGGGTGCGTTTTAGGTTACATAATGATTTCTTATATTTTTTTTTCTTGAAAACAATTTTTTTTTCTACAATACAGTCTGATCATAGCTCCCCCTCCCCCAGCTCCTCCCAGATTCTCCCCACCTCTCCACCCATCCAGCTCCAAGCTTGTTTTCTCTCTCTCTCTCTTTAGAAAACAAACATGTTAACTAAAATCCAAGTACACTTCATACTATCTTTGCCTGTTTATTCTCCAAAAATTACTGAGGTCAAAAGAGCCACTGTTGTTAACTGGCTGGTAAAATATTTGAAAAGTGGCAGTCTTCAGCAGCTGCGGTTGCCGAATACTATTTGCTGTTGCTGTTAATATTCTACTCAGGGAATGATACAGAGTTTACACCAGGAAACCAGGCTCTTGGACTGATGAATTATTTTGTGAACTACAAAATATTCAGCTCTAACACATTCAAGCCTATGTGAAAATTGCAAATACTTCAACTGAAAGAAAATAGCTGGTAAAACTAAACCAAGTTAAATATATATATATATATATATATATATATATATATATATATATCACCAGATGTATAATTCTACCACAGTAACATTTAAAAAAAAAAAAAGCAAGACATAATAATTCTTCCAAAAAGTGTTAGCCTACAGTACTGGAACCTAGTAAAAATGAGTTAGATGAAACCCCACACAGAATTCAAAATAATCAAAGTCACAGAGAGCTGAATGAAATAAGGAAGGTGATGGATGCGTAATATAAGTAGGGAATCCTTATAGAAATGCTGAAGAAAGACAAACCCAGAGTACTAGAAATTAAGGGGGGGAAAAGGAAATAGAGTGGACCAAAGAGAGGACAGAGTAAGGGAGCTTGATACCGTGAGCAGGAAGTGGAACTCAACAGGATGAGGTGTGGTAGTTTGAATGAGAATGGCCTCCATAGGCTCATATCTTTAAATGTTTGGTTCCTAGTTGGTGGACTGTTTTGGAGGAGGTGTGTCATTGGGCATGGAATTTTAGGTTTCAGAAGCCCGTGCCATACCCAGTTAGTTCTCTTGGGGTCTGCGCCCTGTTTGTAGATCAGAGGTTAAGCCCCACTCAAGCACCATGCCTTCCTGCTGCCATGCTTTCCTCCTTGAAGCTCAGAAACTCATCCTTGGAAACTATGAACGAGCCCCCAGGTAAGCTGCTTTGGTCATAGTGCTCCTTCACCGCAATAGAAAGATAATTAAGACAATAGAAAATAAAAAAGATGCCAGTGGGAATGCCAAGACATTGTGACACTCTGAAGAGACTGAATATTCATGTTACATAACAGGAGGAGAAGAATCTCATTCTAAAGGCATAGAAAAAAACTTCAAAAGAATCACAACAGAAAACCTCCCTGAGTTAGGAAAAGATATCCAAAGGAGGCATTTAAGATACAAAACAGACAAGACCAGAAAAGATCCTCACCTGTCATGTTAAAATTAAAGCATTAAATATACAGAACAAAGAAACTGTACTGCAAACAACAAGAAAGAAACATCAAGCCACAAAGCCACGTTTAAAGGCAGGCCTCTAAGTAACAGCAGATTATTCCAATGAAACTTTAAAAGCTAGAAGAGTTTGGAATGATGCATTGCAAGTCTTGAAAGACAAGGTCTGCCAAACTAGACCAACCAGCAAAGCTACTTGTCATAACTGAAGGAAAATAAAACCTCCCCATGATGAAAAATAGACTAACAGAATTTATCACTAAGTCAGTTCTACATAAAACGTTTGAAAGAATCCTTCATATTAAAGAGGAAAACAAACAAACAAACCAAAACAGTGTACAAAGCCAAAGGATAAAAACAACAGCAACAAAACCATACAGCATCAACAAAATGACAGGATCAGTATAAATAATAATCTTTAAATAACAATCCAAAATATTGATGGTCTCAATTCCCCAGTCAAAAGGCACACACTAGTAGATGGGATCAAAAAGCAGGAGCAACCTATTTGTCACCTTCAGGTAACGTATCTCACTACAAAACACAGACGCTACACTAGCTAGAGTGAAAGAATGGAATGTAATCCACACAGATGGACCTAGGAATGAAGCAGGTGCTGCTGTTCTATTTGACAAAATAGACTTCAAGCCCCAGCTCCTGAGAACAGATAAAGATGGTCACTTCATGCTGACTAAGGGAACAATCGATCAAAAAGACATTACAATTCTAAATGTAACACCCTGAACACAGGTGCACCACATTTCATAGACAAACACTGTTAAATATGAAGTCACAGATTAGCTTGAGTTCAACAGGAGTGGGTGACATAAATCACCCATTTTCTCTGGTTGACAGGCCTTCCAAATAAAAACCAAGCAGGGAAATATGAGTTAAGTGACATTATATACCAAATGGACTTAAAGACACCTACAGAATACCCATACAAACAATAAAGAATATACCTCTTTCTTGAGAGTCCAAGGAAATTTCTCTAAAGCATATCATATACTAGGACCCAGAACAATTTCTTAACCAATATGGGAAAGCTGAATTCACTTCTTATATTCTATATGACCACAATGGACCACGGCTACAAATCGACAGCAAGGGAAAACCTAGGGCATGCACAAATTCATAGAGATTAAGCAATGAAATATTGAGCAATGAACGAGTCCTTAAAAAAATCAAGAAGGAAAAAAAAATCTTAGAATCTAATGAAAATTAAGACACACCATACCAAAATCTGTGAGATACAGTAAAAGCTGTTTTATGAGGGAAATTCTAAGCTCTAAGTGTCTAAAAAAAATCAGGGTAATCGTAAATAAATAACTTAATGGTGCACTCAGAAAAAGATCAAGTCAAACTCTAAGTCTGCAGCAGAAGGAAATCATTAGGAAAAGACCAGAATTTAGTGGAATGGAAATAACAACAAAGCAGTACAGAGAATTAACGAAATGTAGTTATTTATCTTTGAGAAGATAAATAAGATTGACAGATCCTTACCAGAGTAACTAACAGAAATAGGGAGAGGACCCAAATCCATAAAGTGAGAAATGGGAGAGGATCCATTACAACAGACACCAATAAAAGTAAAAAAATATTTAAGTCTTACCTAAAATACATACATTTCCACTAAATTGGAAAAAAATCTAAAAGAAATAGATAAATTTTGAGAAGATGTAAATGACCTACCAAAATTAAAACAAGAAGAGATCAACAATTTAAACAGATGTATAATAAGCTGTGAGATTGAAGCAGTAATTAAAAAAAAAAAAATCTCCCAACTAAAGTAAATCCAGGGCCAGACAGATTCAATAGTGAATTTTATCATACCTTCACAGAAGAACTAACCAATCCTTTTCAAATTAACCCATTAAAAAGAAAACAAAGAAAAACAAAAAGCAAAAAAGAAGGAATATTACTAAAGTATTTTTATGAAATAATATTATCCTGATATTAAAAATAGGTAAAGGTGTAACAAAAATAGAAAATTAAGACCAATAACGCCAATGACCAAATGAACATAGATGCAATATTTTTCCAAAGATATACTTGTAAACTTAATTTAATAACACATCAAAAAGATCAATTACTATGGTCAAGTTGGCTTTACTCCAGAGATGTAGTTATGAAGTAATATATAAAAATAAATAAATGCTATAACTTACATAAACAGACTCAAGGACAGAACTTAGATGATCATCTTCATAGACACAGAAAAGGCTTTTGACAAAATACAGCACCACTTTATTTTTAAAAAACTATTTGAAAGCTTTAAAACTGCATTTAAATAATTTTAAAACTCACATGGAAGAACCAAATATTCTGGGTAGCCAAAGCAATCCTCAGCCCAAAAGAATAATGCTAGAGGTATTGCCATAGTTTCAAGTTCTACTACAGAGCCATGTAATAAAACACACACACACGCGCGCGCACACACACACACACACACACACACACACACACACACAAAACCCCAAACAGCTTGGCAGTGGCCTAAAACAGATACATAGCTCTACAGAGTAGAGGACCCAGATACAAGGTCATACAGCTACAGCTACACGACCTTTGACAAAGCTACCAAAACCGCTCATCTCATCAGAGAAAAGACAAACGATGCTTGGGAAACTGGACGTGCACACATAGAAGAATGAAAAAAAAAAAGGGCTGTGGAACTAAACAGTTTTGAAAAGAAATACAAATGCTCTACCAACATACACGTTCTAAAATGCCTTCAGCATCATTAGCTATCAGGGATATGCAAACTGAAACCACTTGGCAGGTCCAGCTGTGCTGCTGGCTAGTGTTTCGTCGACTTAACACAAGCTGGAGGTGGGGAGCTCAGCTGAGAAATGCCTCCCTGTGATCAGCCTGTGGGGGCATTTCCTTGATGAATACTTGATGTGAGAGAGCTCACCCCATTGTGGGTCTTACCCTGTGCTGACCTTGTTGGCTACAGTACTGATAGGCAGGTCAGAGCATCCCCAGTGCTTCAAGGCTGGCACAGCTGTTAGGGGCTGACCAGCTACTTTCTGATTGGATCTGGGTACTTCTTCCCGGGAGGGATTCACGCCTGATGTTATAAATTTGGTCACTAATTCAAGGTTAGGGAGTCTAAGGAGGAACCTGTTGCCTCAGTTTTGCTAAATGCTCAGGACTTCCAAATATTTAAGTTTATACATATAAACTTATGCCGTGTCTTAGTCCAAGAAACTTCTTTTTGTGGTAGGCAGTGGCTAATGTGAAGGTTTTTAACTTGTCAAAGTGCTAAGAATAAGTGACTCTTGGGTATTCATCCCTAAAGAAAACATCTGTATCAACCTCTCCTCAACCAAGGCTCAGGGAACATCGTCAAAATGGGGTCAGAAAGAACCTAAGAGCCACAGGGTATGAGGAGAGCTGTGAAATTCGGTCTTCTGGACATGACATGGCCATTGCACTTAAAGACTGTGATTAATTCACTTTAAAAGCCCCTCTGGTTCAAGTGCTAAGTTTTATCTAATGATATCTTTCTGTGGTCATCTGAATAAGAATGGCTCTCATAGACTCACATTTGAAGGTTTGTTCCATAGCTGATGGAACCATTTGGGAAGGATTAGGAGGTGTGGCCTTGTTGGAGGTATATCACTGGGGGTTGTTCTTTGAGATTATAGAAGTTTTGAGGTTCTCAGTTGGCTCTTTCTCTGCCTGTGTCTGTGGATCAGATGTAGGCTCCCAGTTACTGCTCCAGCGCCATGATTGCCTGGCACCGTGCTCCCTGCCATGATGGTCTTGGACTCTAATCCTCCGGAACCATGAGCCTCCAGAGTAAATGCTTGCTTTTATAAGTTACTTTAGTGGTGGTGTTTCATTATGCCACAGAAAAGTAACTAAGACACTTTCTCATTTAAGGGAATTTGCAGCCTGATGGTGGTGGCACATACCTTTGATCCCAACACTTGGGAGGCAGAAGCAGGTGGACCTCTGAGTTCAAGGCCAGCCTAGTCTACAGATTGAGTCCCAGAACAGCCAGGGCTACACAAAGAGACCCTGTATAAAAAATAAATTAATAAAGAAAGAAATAAGAAGAAAATAAAATTTACAAAATCATTTCATTTTAAAGAAAAAGGAATTCCATAAAGCAGTTGGGGATTTTCAAATGAATGACCAATTTTCTGAAATAGATAAAGAATAGGTACTTTTAGCCTAACCACTTCTAAAGATAATTACACTATCTAAGCCCTTATAAACATAGAGGGAGGGAAGCAGAAAGGAGAAAACAGAAAACCTCCATAATGTGCATGTCTGAAATACTTATGCACCTATCCATTAAAAAAATAAATAAGCTGGAGAAGAAGTGGGAAAGAAGGCATTAACAAATAATCAAAATGTTCCTCTCAAATCTGGTTTTATTTGTGGCTTGGGAGTCATTTTATCTGGCCATGGAGGTTTGCTACTTTTAATCCCAGTACTCAGGGAGGCTGAGACTAGAGAAGAAAGAAATAGTATACCTGAGAGATGGAGTCTGCCATACTATTTTTTGTTTTGTTTTGTTTTGTTTGTTTTGTTCTGTATAACCCTGGCTGTCCTGGACTCACTCACTTTGTAAACCAGGCTGGCCTCAAACTCACAGCGATCTGCCTGCCTCTGCCTCCCTTAGCGCTGTGATTACAGGCATTTGCCACCGCTCCCAGCTTGCCATACTTTATTTTTTTTTTTATCTATGTGTCTGTCTGTCTGTCGGTTGAACTCTCTCAAGCAACCTGGAAAAAAAAAAAAAAAAAAGGAAGGAAAGAAAGTATAGCTAATTAGCATTCAAAATGCTTCAGAATTCTTCAGCTTAGGCTGATAGTAATGTTTTGGTCACTGCCAGAGAAATTTCAGTTAGTCCTTAGTACGAACACTCTGGAGTTAGCGGGTCCCCGAACCTAGGGCAGTTTTCTTGGACAATCCTTTCTCCAGGAGATTCGAAGGGGGTGAAGGGGAGGATGCTACAGAACTAGGGACTGTCCTCCTAAGTGATAAAACTACGATTCTATTTCTGAGGAGCAGCAAAGGACCTCTTTCAGTAAAACTAGTCAGCTGCTGAGCCACAGCCTTTGGAATGGCGGCCTGGGACGCTCTACGAGCGGGGAAGAGTCTGCTGCCACCTAGCGGACGTTAGACGCTACGTTTGCGTCGCCTTCTCCGCAGCCTCAGAGCCCGAAGGATCTGGCTGTCCTTGGCGCGCAGAGCCCACAAACCATTAAGAGTCTTAAAGAACAAAGCAGTTAGTATCAAAATCACCCGTCGGCGTGTTAGAAGACAATTTCCCGGCTCCAGACCTAGTAAGTAAGCGCCCAAGCTGTGGTCGTGCCAATCTTTATTCCCCTGCGAATGGAAGTTGGAAAACCATGCCATAAAACGCCAGAAAGAGAGCCAGGCATGGTGGTGCGTCCTGTAATCTCACACTTAGAAGGCGGAGCCAGCAGGGTTCCGTGGAGTTCCCAGCACGCTGGGCCACGGAGTCAATCCCTGTCTCCAAAAACGCAAAACAATCCCCATCAAAATATCCCGGATAAATAATAAAAAAAAAACACTGAAAAGGCAAAAATAGTTTACTCAAACACAGGTGCTATGTACAAAGGAATTAGTTTTGCTGAGTTGATAAAGTGCCAAATTAAAATTAAAATCAAACCTTTGGAGTGATGTTTCCTTTTTGTTTTAGTGTCACGCATGAAATTGTGCTAATTCAGCAGTTTAGTTCCTCGTTGGTTCGGTTTGAGATTGGGTCTCCTGAAGCTCAGGCTAGTTTACAGCCATAGCTGAGGGTGACCTTGAACTCTTAATCTTACTGCCTCTACCTACCACATACTGGGATTACCAGTTTGCACCAGAATGGTGGCTTCAGCAGGCGTGGCCTATCTCAGATTCCGGCATCTAAGGAGCTCATATTACAGTCAGCCATATCTGACTCAAGCAGGCCAGGTGGCCAGGCCACCGTCCACTGGTGTCGAGAGTGATTTAAGAAAAGAAAGGAAAGGAAAGAAAGGAAAGGAAAGGAAAATAAAAGAAAAAAAGAAAAAACAAAACAAAAAAAACGGAAACCTGATTGTGAAGCGAAAGATTCTCGCCTTCAGCTTCCCCCTGCTGTATAAACCTGTCGGATTTATCCTGTAGTGACTCTCAAGCTGGAATGGGTGGTTGTTGAGGGCATTAATGCATTTGAAATACACTACAAGAAAAATGACTACGGGTAAGCCAGTTCAAGACCCAGCTGTGGCTTTGGGATTTTTGTTGTTGCTGTTTGGGGCCCAGTTGTGTTTTGTTTTTAAAGTCTGTCACAGAAAGGAAACCAAGCTATGTCAGTTTAATTAGACTTGAAACAAAAAGCATTCTGGATCCGAATAAACATTCCAAATGGAAGCTTGTTTTGATTTGTGATCGGACTTCTGCTTCTGACTCAGAAACCCTCTAGAAGTACCAGGAAATCCACAAAAATTCCCTGGGCTTGAAAGGCATCTGGGATGTTCACTCCCTCCCTGCATCTCTTCGGAGATTGGCTTTCATGCCTTCTGGGTGGAGAGGAGAGGGTGAGGGTAGGGCGGGCTGGGGCCGGGTGGGGCGCTTGCTCTGTGGAGATGGTTTTACTGTGTTTATGGAAAGTAACCATTCCTCTCAGGCAAGGAGATCAAGTACAGCAAAATAGGATGGGCTGTTGGCCCTTTGTCCTCCCAGGGAGCTGCAGCAAGCCTCCAGACAGTGAGCTGCAGTGGATGAATGAGTCAGAGGGTGTTGTCAGAACACTGAAGGCATGGGACAGCTTTAGGGAAGGAGTGCTCCATTTTATAAATGATGGGCCTATTTAAGCTTCAGTGACCCCACTGGACCCCCTATTCTACTTTGAGAATATATTTGACTTACAAATACCTCTCCCCAAAGAGTACTCTCCATATTGCTAAATACATCACATTTGCACTATTGATAGCAGTCTTTTGAACTGAATAATATACCAAAATGTCACAGCAGGTCACTGAAACTATGCCAGCACACCTGATGACTGCAAAGCAGAAAAATGAAAAGCAGGCGAGCGAAGAGTAAGATTACAGGTTTGGAGCGGTGGAGGTGGGGGAGGGGCGCAAACATCTGTAGGTGAAACACTGGGTGAGGTGTGAGTTCAAGGATATCCCGGGCCACATATCGAGAACATACCTAACACAAGCAACAACAGAAATCAACGAAGACACCTCAACTATTTGGGGAATTAGATTCCTGATGACAATACGGGATTTATACAGACACTAGACAGGGTCTCTCGCCTAGGTTAGACTCAAGCTCTTTGTGTGGACTCAAACTTTGGGTCCTGCTCTTCCAGCCTTAACCTTCAAGTGCAGGCATTGCAAGCGTGCTCAAACACACCTAGTTTCATAACTGGGGACTGACCCTTAGGCCTTATGCATGCAGCCAAGCATTCAACTAACTGAAGGACAGACATTCCATCCTGCTTCTCCTGGTTCTCATTTAGTGGCTTGCAGTTTCCTTAAAAAAATGGGATCCACACAAATCTTGTTCGGTAACATTTCCCTGCGAAATTCTCGAAACAGCAGCTATTGTCTGTGGTGTGTGTGTCATTAATAGAATAGCAAGAGCCAACATTCACTAAGCCAGCGGTTGCTCTATACATACTCTGCACAGGCATTTGCGTAATCTTCATTTTACAGCTGAGATACACCATAGGGAGAGGCAGAATCATGTGCTGAAAGCCTTGAAACTTACAAGATACAGGGCTAGATTAAGATGAAGGCAGTTCAGCTCTAAGGCCATACTCCCACCCACCCACTCCCCTTAGGAATGACTTCTTTTTATGTATTTGTGTGCATGTGTGTCTGTGTGCTATATGTGTGCAGTGCCACCAGAGACCAGGAGAGGGCAGTGTATCCCCCGGAACTGGATTTACAGTTAGCCTTACAAAGTGGGTGCTGGAAATGAAACCCTGGTCTCCTGGAAAAGCAACCAGTGCTCCCGACCTCTAAGCTGTCTCTCAATCCCTGAAGGACACGCTCTTCACCAGTATGAAATGGGCATCTGGTTGGGGAATGGTGGCCTACACTTATCATCTTAGCACTCAGGAAGATGAGGTGAGGCGAGTTTGCAGGGCAGCCTGGGCTTTGCAGTGAGTCCAAGTCAGTCAGGAATACACAGTGAGACTTTATCTCAAAAATAATAAGAGGGAAAGATGCCTCTGTGTGCTCAGAGTGTATATGCGTTGTCTCGTGTACTCCCACATGGAATTTACATAAGAAGTGATTACCTTTGATCATTGAGCTACACCCCACCCCCAAATCACAGGGTTTATTTTGTTGTTGTTGTTGTTTTAAGATTCTTTCTGGTAGATTTTCCTGAAATGTAAGCTGAAGACTATGGTTGCTGGGAAGTATTTGACAGGGATTGTGCTAGCTAATTAACTGGAAAAAAAAAATTCCCATAATATCGAGCTGTTGGCAAAGCTGTAGAGCATTTTCTTAATTAGTGAATGCTGTGGAAGGGCCCAGCCCATTGTGGGTGGTGATGCCGCTAGGCTGGTGTTCTGTAAGAAAGCAGGCTGAGCAAGCCGTGGGCAACAAGCCAGTAAACAGCACCCCTCCATGGCCTCTGCATCGGCTCCTGCCTCCAGGTGCCAGCCCTGCTTGAGCTCCTGACTTCTTCAGTGATGAACTACAATGTGGAAATGCAAGCCAAACAAACCCTTTCTTCCCCAACTTGATTTTGGTCACGATGTTTCATCACAGATACAGTAACCCTGACTAGGGTGGGGATATGTGTGTGGTGAGGGATCTCCCAATGGGGTCTGCATAGCAGGAAGGACTTGATCCCTCCATGGAGAGCCAGGGTGGCTGCTGGCTCAACCGGAAGTGTTGCTCTCACAGATCCTAGTGACAATAACTTGTGTTCTTTGAAGCACTGAAAACTGGAGAGTCCTTCATTCTTCTTCTTCTTACTGTTGAAATGCCCAAACTTACCGGTTTTGAAGTAACCCAAGTTTGGTCACTACTTAATGGGAAATGTCTTTGAATTACCTATAGCCAGGGTTAGGGATGTTTCCTTTTGTGCAGTCTGCAGTTTTCTACTTGTGCTTCTCCTCCCCGGCATCACCATCCTCCTCTCTCAGGCTTTGCTATGCTTCTATTTTACTTTTTCATTGCAGAGATTGAACCTAGAGCGTCACACATGCTTGGCAGGTGATCTACCACTGAGCTGCATCTCTAGCCCCCATTCTATCTTATAAATCACATCCCTTGCCTAGACAGTGGGTGTAACCTAGTCATACAACCTGACTGCCAGGGACAGCTTTTTTTTTTTCTTCAACTTATTTTCATTTTTGACAAGCTGTCACAGTATATGAATTTATGGGCTATCTTATGATGCAAGTAGGAGGGCTTTTAAGGCCAACCACTATATCCAATGCCATTTATACAGCACAGGGAACTATATGGTGAATTTGCTTGCCCAATAGCAGGTCTATGGGGTGAAAGTACAGGGTAAAAATCATGTGGTCTTGTATGGAGAGTACAGGCTTGGCTGATAGGCATCTATCTGAGCCTCGTTCACTATCCAAAGCTCAGAACTTGCACAAAAACTACATGAACTCTTCTGAACCAAGAAAAAAATGAAAAATATCTTAGTGTGGTTGGTAGATCTCAATGATAGGCATTTGCAAACAGAGGGAAAGATTTTCATCTTTATTTCCCTTGTTCAACTTTCTATTGGACTGTTAGACATCTTGTCAACCATTCTGAGTTTCAGGTACTTCATAAAGCAGAAAACTGCCTTCCTTCTTGAGGTCATTCCAAGGAGTGAATGTGGTGTGGCTGGTTGGGAAAGCAGGCTGCTCAGTGAAAGAGGAGGCCCTTAGTCCTGATTTGACTTGATATGCCAGGGTGGGGTTGTGTTTGGGATGTAAAATGAACAAACAGCCTCGGTGGAGCATGCCTGTAATTCCAGCACTCGGAGAGGCAGAGGCAGGCAGATCTCTGTGAGTTTGAAGCCAGCCTGGTCTATAAAGCAAGGCTACATAGAAAAACCTTATCTCAAAACAAAACAAACAAACAAAAGCAAAAACCCCCAAAAAACCTGTGTAAAATGAACAAATAATTAATGAAAAAAAAAAAAAAAGGCAAACTGCACACTGAGTTATCCATGGCATGCTATCTCAGTGTATGACCTAGGGCAAGGCCTCTTCTAGCTTTTGTGCCTTAGAATCTCATCCACAGTCCATAAAACGGGCATAAAAGGTGCTTTTACCTCCCTTACCTAGATTCCTGGTCCAAAGGATAGTGAATGAAAGACACTCAGCGGACTCAGGGCTAAAGGTTTGGAAAGGTAAGTATTTATCATTACAGTTTATATAAAATATACCACAGACTTCTTGACATACAGCAGATGTTTAGTATGTTAATTGTCCCTTCTACTTTCTGCCTTCACTCTAGTCCTCAGAAGCTGTGACACCCTCTGAATCATCCCTGTGAATGGCTGCCCCAGCTTCCATCCCTGTGAATGGCTGCCCCAGCTTCCATCCCTAACTGCCATTCTGATAAAGACTATAAGTCTTCCTTCATTTGGTGTTTGAAAACACCATTCCCCCATAACGTGTAACAAGACACAGCACTCTTTGATGTCAACTTCCAAGAAGAGCATTTTTCTGTTTATGCCTACAAGGCGCAATTTTTTTTTCATGCCGGGTCAACTACAGTCCTTTGACTTTAATCTGTTTCTCACGAACATACCAGGAACGTTTCTTATGGAGCAGAGGAGGCGGAAACTGTGGGGTCAGATCTTTGCAGTGTGCTTTGAACATTTCCGAGTGTTCCCTTTGGCAGAGGGAGGAAAGAGAGAGTGTGTAGGCTTAGGGACTCTGAATTAACAGCTTGGCAGTGATAAGGCACTCTGAGTGTATACAAACAGGGCAAGAATGAGATAAACAAAGACCACGACCAGGATCTTTACAAGTTAAAAGTAAAAAATAAAAGCAAAAAACTAACGCGTGCCCATAATGAAAAAACAAAACAAAACAAAACAAAAACAAAACAAACGCTTGTAGGAGCTAGTGCAAGCCTAGCCTCTGCTCACCCTTGAATTGCACCGTTAGCTGACAACCATCTCACAAACTCAGTAATCAGATAATTGTTTAACAGGACTTGACTTTTCTCCTCACTGCAGTCTGGGGGATTGAACCCGGGAACCTGCATCTGTGTGCACAAGACACCGCTAAACCCTGATTGGACAATGTTAAAATTAAAATCCTCTTCACTCACTGGCCTCTGAGAGGTTCTCTGCTATCCGAGTGCCAAGTGGTAGCTTAGTGTACACGCATCAGACAGACGCACACTTAAAAAAATCCCGGAAACCGACTTCACGTGTCAAGGAACCAGTTGTGTCTTGGTGCTCCTGTGGGGGATGGAAGCTCACAGGGTGATGTATGGCGTCTGGTCAGCACTTTGCCTGGTGTTTGGGTCCTATGGGAATGCGCTGGTCTGTTTTGTGGCTGGAGGCCAACTCTGGCAGGAAGTCAAGAGAAGAATTTCACCCCGGCATTTTCCCAGAACACTTGTTGACTCCACCAACAGCTTTGAAGTGTTAACAAAAGTCTTGGTGTCCCACCAGAGTCCAGATGGGACCTAAGACCACCGAAGGTCACTGTTTCTGGGAACACTGGTTGTAGGAATTTACATACATACATACATACATACATACATATATGTATAGTATGTATACTTTTAAAAGCAAGAGTTGAGCGTGTTCTCCACACTTCATTCTGAAAGCATGTCAAGGATTAAGCCTTTCAGCAAACAGTCATTTCTTGATGACTCTGATTTCAACTACCCTTCCCGCCTGGCTGGTGGGGACTTGAGAGAGAGTCCTGCTGACACCAGGAACTCACCCTTAGAATGTGGGTGCTTTCGGGCTCTGTACTAAAGGACTGGCAGGGCACCCCACAAGCACTGACGACCATGAGTCTGCTGCTCTTGTGGGCTTTATTGGTAGTGCCTCAGCGAGGTTTGCGCTTTCAGAGGTAACAAGGACCGTTAGCATCCTTTAACCCAGCGACTGTAAACAGGAACGAAGCCTCGCAAGCTAATCCATCCCTTTAGAAGAGGATTGTTTGTTTTCGACATTGCAGAGGCGACCACTGATGCTAGAAAACAGGCTGTCGATGTTCTACACTGTTCTACACTGAGAGAGGTCGGCTTTAACCAAAACGGCTGTTCTCAACCTGGGGGTCACGTGACCCTTCCTCCGGGGCTGTACACCAGATAGCCTGCAGATCAGATATCTGCGTTACAGTTCCTAACAGTAGCAAAATTACAATGATAAGGTGGTGATGAAATAATTTTATGGTTGGGGTGGCCACCCCAGCATGAAGAACTGTATTAAAGGGTCACAGCATTGGGAAGACTGAAAACCACTGATCTAGAATAAAAGACATCAGCTTGTGTTAAGTAACTATTTGTAACTTAGACACATTCGCCTGTGCTTAAAATCAGCTGCCTCTTGTGAATATTAAGGATTGTTGATGTGCGTTACTGGCAACAATCATTGCAGACAGTGCCCTTTAACATGCTCTAGAATGATCACCCAAATGTGCATCATAAAACAGTTCTATAAATGTGACAGTGGGTAGTCTAACTGTGTCTTATCTGCTCCCAAAACAGAACACCTTACATACTGAAGTGTTAGAGACAGGCTAGTGAGTGCTCTTAGGTTAAGGTGTCAATGCATTTCCTCTATAAAATGGGGAGACGCTGGGCTTGTGTTTACTTACTACCTGCCTTCCTCCTGGAGTCTTCCTTGTTGTGTGGATTTCCCACAGCACTGTGTGCCTGCTGGGAAGAGAGGCCTGAGGTACTGGGAAGGAAAAGTTAGCATAGTCCTTCAGCCGGTTAGCGGCTGTGATTACCTCAGTGGGTGAAGCACCCAGTGGACGCCTCTGGGTGCTGTTCTTCAGGTGCTCCACACGAGGCACAAGCAGGGATTCACTACTGATATTGTTGACAACAGAAATCCACTTCATGAATTACCAAACACAAAGGGAAGAGGCAAGGAGCAAGCAAAAGCAACCAGCAGGAAAGAAAAGGAAAAGAAACAGAAACTGCTTTTGCAGACTCCCCATCCAGCCAACCACCTACCCTACCACCTCCACCTAAGCAAAGCCGGGACTCAAGTATGGAAATGGGTATGGTAGCGGTTAGAGCTGGAGTTCTAACTCCTACCTGCTACACTGCCATCCCTACCATAACGCCAACTGAGGGGTGGCACAGGCCGCTCCTTGAAGGAGGGAGGAGAGGAGGAAAGCCATCTTGCCCAGGGAGTTGGCCTAGTCTCCTTCCCACGCTTAGTCCTCTGGAGAGTTCCATCTAGTTTCCACCCACGGACCCTGTGGTCCTGGATATGAGACCCCTGCTACCTTCTGGAAGAAACTGTAGATACTGTGTCTGTAAGCTTGGCGTGTCTCTTAGAGATTTTTCTAGTCCCACAGGCAGTCTCTAGATCTAAGAGGGCATAGTCGTGTTAGCTGTGAACTACAAATAGCGGCTCTGCTACGGGCACCTGTCAGACCAGGACACTGCTCATTACTGCACACCACAGACTGCTGTGCACCTGGGGATACTGCTGAGTGGCTACTAGCCAGGGAACTTTCGAACCAATGATTTCACCTGTCAGCTTTGAGGCAGAGCACCCACGAGTTCTATGTCTCTTTTCTTACTTACGCGATGTCAAGAAGGCAGTTGTGCCACACTGTGGTGGCGGTGCCCACCTTTGATCCCAGCACTCAGGAGGCAGAAGTAGGTGGAAATCTTGAGTCCAAGGCCAGCCTGCTCTACAGAGTCAGTTCCTGGACAGTCAGGGCTACACAGAGAAAACTTGTCTCAAAAAAACAAAACAAAACAAAACAAAAACAAAGCAGACAAACAAAAAGACAAAGTTATATGAAATGACCCTTGTCATTTGTTCCATTAAAAAAAATACACAGCATTTAACAAACTGCCAATGCAGGCAGTAAGTGACACAAATAGTGTTGTATAGGGGACTGGTTTGCCCCCTGTATTCTACAAGAATCTTCCTAATTGATTTCCATAAAGGCAACTAGAGACCAAATAACTCCCTGTAGTTGTATCACCCCCAAATGTAATGGGGGGTTTTATAGAGAGGAAAGCGGGACCATCAGCCCTGTCATTGTAGGGCTGACCCACTGCTCATCATGTTTTGGGGATACCTAAAACTGACGATTTCACAGTGGATACTCCCAAAAAAGGAACAGAAGCTCTGCAAAGGGAAATTCAGACGCTATAAGAGAAACATCAGAGAAATGATCAAGATCAGAGCACAGTCATACCCAAAGCCTTTAAAAAATACAATGAACAGACAGAGAAGAAGGTGCTATTTTAATAGGATAGTGGAATACAGCAGAATGGCAGTGACAGAGAAGACAGGAATACGGATACATTGAGACTGAAATGGCACTGTGTGCCCTCAAACCAGGAAAGCCTTTACACGAAGTCTCTAGACACATCCCCTGCACAGAGCAGGGGGGTTTCCCTGGAGCTGTGGTAATCGCTTGCACTCCTCTACATTAACTCAGGTTGAGCATTTTCCGTGGTTGGTTACACTCAGACTTAAAATAGATATGAGAAAGGTCTTCGGGTTTGCGATCAGGAGCAGCATTAACCTCATCGCCAGCTGGACGACCACATGGCATACAACCAATCCAAGTTTACAAGGTAACCTTGTTCAAACTATGCTGGCTCATCAATACAAATAGGAAAAGAAAGGAGCAAGAAGAGAATTGCAAGGGACAGTGGAGGAAGCACTCATCAGAAGAGCAAATGGAACACGAGAAGAAAATCTGTAAGGTCACCCAGAGAGGCTCTCCACAGTTCTTGTTTTGCCTCTATGCACCAGCTCCTGTGGTCAGTAACCCTTCCGGTCCCAATTATGTGGCTTCTCAATGTAAAACAAAAGTCACGTGTGACTTCGTGTCCGTTCTCCTTTCCACGTTACTTCATTCTACTGTGCTACCCTTTGCCTCAGCTGCGGAAAACAAGCAAGTGCTTTCCATGGGCAATGGGAGATGTACTCAATAGTTCCTTAAGAAACCAGGAAGGGCCGTGGGAACCCATTCCTAAAGATAACGAGATTTCTCCACCTATCCTAATTCCTTCAAATACGTCTTTTGGAGTGAGTCGATGTATGGGAGGCCGTCTAGGAGAGGATCCAATACAGAGTAAGTGCTGTGTGCCTAAGATTCTCCTTAGGACCTATTGCTAAGCTTCATAAACCCCGGCAAGTGACCTTCTCTGCAGCAAACAGGCGCCTGAGGGGACTGAGCGGAGCTCATTCCCGTCCTTGAGAAATTTCCCATTTCCTTGATACCAGGAACAGAGCTAAAGAATGACTTGAAGGGCATCTCAGTCATGTTACATTTTCACCACATCTGAGCCCTTTCACTATGGGGGCACAGCTGTTAGGCTTCCTAAAGGCTGTGCCCCCAAGCCGGGATACCCTGATCACTGTCTCGAGGCTAGAGCATAAATCTAAGAACCCTGCTTACTTAAGATAATGTCACAGGCCTATTTTGGGAGCTTGCCGATAGTGTTAAGTGTGCAAAGAAAATAAATATATTTTAAGTCAAACTGTGTTGGGGTTTTGACCCAAAAACATATTATTATGCTTCTTGGACCCGGATTGGGAGGTAACATATCTGAAATTAAATAATTTGAGGATCTGCTAAGCATTCTTGGGGACTCAACACCGCAAACAATTCATCTCAAGCAAAGTGGACACTCAGCTTCAGCTACAAGATCACTCCTCCACAACAGACGGTTTCCACACCTGAACTGTGACTCCGCTTTTCTTGGCTGAGAACTTCGGTCTTGGAGCCACAAAATAGGACGAGGAGGAGGCCGATTCTTGTTTTGGAGAGTTGGGAACACTCACAGGCACGGGGGATGCGCTGACTGGCGAGGTGGCCTCCGCAAAGAAGGGCTGAGAGGTGTAGGCCGGGACGGAGTACACCGAGGAAGCCTGTGCATTTGTGGGCGAGCCGACCACCACCTGCCGGGGAGGAAGGGCTTGCTTCACGGCCGGGGCCGAACTGACCTTGACCATTGACTTTTGAGGGAGACCATCCTTTGAATCAGGGGGTTGAAAGGTAAACAAAGACGCGTTGAGCTGATACGGTTGGTGCTTCATGACATCCAAAGTGTTAAGCGGTTTCTTGCCCTTCTTCTTGCTCGTTTTGGAGGCCTGGGCGGCCTGCGGCTGATTCTTGAGCGCAGCCAGTGGGTAGGAGGGGGAATGGATAGGATTGTAGGCCACAGGAGGGGGTGCTCGGACGTTGGAGGAGTACTTCCAACTGGCGGGCAGGGATGGAGTGGGAGACTGGGCGCGCGCTGTGTGGGCTTGCACTGTGTCAGAATCCACCACGTACTTCTCCATCCTGGACTGCCTTTTAGCAAAGAGCTGGGCTCCTTTCCCACTCATTCCAGGAAGCTCGTTGGATGGTCCCCCTGCACCAGCATGAGCAGCATTTACTAGTGGTGTGGGTGCTGACGGCTTGGGTGTGTAGGTGTGGCTGACTACTACTGCTTGGGGCCCTTTGAAGGGACCAGCCAGGTTCAAGGCGCTCGCAGGCCGGGCAGGAGGGCAGGAAGGCTGGGCTATTTTGATGGAGGACACAGCAGTCACCTGCGGTGGGTTCGGTGGGTTTGATGTGGGAAAGGCAGGGCGCTGGGCTGGAGCCACTCCCGGGGACCAGACTGGAGAAACTGGGGTTCCTGGCTGGGACGAGGCGGAGGACTTGACCGCAGGCTTCGGAGCCACGGGAGGTGGGGTCTTCTGCTTGGCAGAGTTTTGCATGAAGTTACAGGCCTCTGCACCCAAACTGAGGTAGTCTTCTTCCGGTCCAGAATCTCCTCCGGCTCCAGTGCCTCGCTTGCCTTCCGCGTTTTGAAGAAGCGACAGGAGTTCCGGGTTGGGGTTCACTTTGGTTTCTTTGAAGGTAAACATGGGTTTGGTGGTGCCCCGCCTTTTGGCCTCCTGCAGGATTCCCGTTCTCTTCGCCGGCACCGCGATCCTCTCGTCGCGGGAAGCTATCTGCTCGGACGGGTCGTAGAAGGCTGGCGGTGACCACGGGGCGGGCTGCGGCCACGGCGGGGGCTGCGCTGGGCCCGCGCTCGGGCTGGAGACCCCCCTGGAGAAGGCGTCGGGTGGGGGCGAGACGGCAGAGTAAGGCGGCGGCGCAGGCAAGTCCGAGACGGGGCTGGTGGCGGCCCGCGCTGGGGAGAAGGGGGCGGCCGGCTGGTTGGCGGTTCCCAGGAAGGGCCTGGCGGTGCGGTTGGTCGGGGCCACCCTGTGCGCCCCCGCGGCCTCGGGCGCCGCGCCGAGGCCGTTCTGCTGCGGCACGCCCACCCGGAAGGCGCCCTCGCTCACCGAGCTCTGCATCCTCGCCGATTCCTCCTCTCGCCTCCGGTAAGAAGTAGTCACGGTCCTCAGGCCGTCCATCTGGGGCGCGGCCGGGCCTCCGCCTGCCATCCCGCCCGCCGCCATCGTCGTCGTCGTCGTCGTCGTCTTCTCCTCTTCGTTCTGGGCCGCGAACTGCTCCATCCTCTCCCTCCTCTTGGCAAACATGAGCGCCCCCTTGCCCGTGGTGTCCGGCAGCATCTCCATCCTGTCCCCTCTGTTCTCGAGTCTCTTCTCGATGTCCACCAGTCCGGAATCCCAGTCGAAGTTCACCACCTGTGCGTCGTCGCCGTCGTCGACGTCCGACGGTAGCTCTTCCTCCACTTCCGACTCGCTCGTCCCAAGAAAGGCAACTTCACCTACTTCGTCCCTGTCACCTTCTTCCTGGTCCTCCTCCTCCTCCTCTCGGTCAAGCTCTCCGGTACCGTAACTGACGAGGGTGTACTTCCGGGCCCTCCGCCTGCGCTTCTTAAACATCAACACCCCCTTGGAGTTTGGGTTGGGAGCATCCGTCAGAAGGAGAGCGATGCTTTTGCATTTAGACTTTGCTTCTTTCACTTGCTTCTCAGACAGACTTTCACTCCTCCTGAGCCCTGGGGAAAGTGCACAAATTGTACTGGGTTGATGAATTGCAAGGAGTAATGCACAGACATTGATCCCCGATGAGTGAAATGAATATATAGAGATATGAAGAATTCTTATAATTTGTTACAGAAATAAGAGATCTAACTCATTTAATTTTTTTAATTCATTCCCTGTGCCCCCCCCCCCCCAGTCTCTTTGTGTGTTCTGGCACATGATTTGGCACTGAACTACACCACTTTTATTGTCAAATTTGTGCTTATATAATAGTAACGTATAGCACAGTCTAATATCTTGTTCCATTTACTCATATAAACACAGCTTTATATATGCTGACTTAGAACATAGATCACACCTCACCACCCCAACCCCAAGGGTTCTTAAGCTTCATGAAAAACAGGCTTAAAAGTGCCAGCTAACAGGATATGATTGGACTAAAAAGAATATACTTTAGGAATGGAACATGCTTTAAGAACAAGATGTACTTTGCACGGCCATATTTAAAAGTTAAAATGTTAGAACTGAATGTTTCAATGCAATGCATTTAAATATTTAAGTTTCTTCTCTTTTACTTTGACAACCACAAATCTTTCCATTGAGCTACTTGGTTAACATAAAGTCATAATACTGAATTAATGATGCACAGTACTGAGTTAATTAGTGGTATTTCAGAGTACTATAACACTGTGAAAGTCTATCATAAACTCACAACAGCTACACAATTTTGTAAACGTAGCAGGCTCCTGTGAATACAATGCTGTTTAAGTTACAGAAAGAATAAGTGTAAGCCTTGGAAAAGCTTAAAAGTTATGTGACTTGAGAACTTTGAAACTAACATTGAAGCTGATGTGGGAATTATACCACTAAAACATAACTTGGCAGTTTTAAAATGGCAAAAGTTTACGTTTTTATTTTATTAGGAAAACCAAATTAATGCTAAGTTAATTTATAGCATCAATTAATTGTAATCATTTTTTTTAATTGTAATCATTTTTAATGAGCATGATCCACAAATAATTTTTTAACCTCTTGAGTTAAAGGAAGATATGAGAAGAATTAGATATTTCATGTGTGGAACTTGTTGTTGTTAAAAGTCAGACTTGATTAGTTAAACAACAAAAAAGAGGAGGGTAACTGTACACATGTTTTCCTGGTTATCAAATTTTGTGCAGACAAAATAGTCCAAAATCTGGCCATTACTAAAGAATGATTCTTTCTTGACTAGTGATGGTACAGCTTGTTACTGAACTGACAGTAACAGCTGCATGGTTGTCTGCTCACTGCCGACACGAGAGATATGCACATGCGGCCCTAACCCTCAGGTTTAACACGCTATGTATGTGAGGGTGCCTAAAGCATGAGGAGTGGCCGCCGGCACTTGCCAACAGAGCTACAAATGGCTGTGCTAAAAATATGCACCCGAAGGAACAACAAGGGCTAGAAAGGCTGATGTCCTGCTTCGAGCATGCAAGTTCGCTGCCATTGTGTACCGGTCAGCCCTTGCAGCCCCAAAGTAAACCCTGAGGTTGGTAAAACAAACTAACTAACTAACTAGCTAACTAAAGAAAAAGAACTGTGCATATGCAAGAGAAATAATGACGACACTTGACTGCTATTCTTGACCTCATCCGGTCTATGGCCTCAGCAGTGCAGGTAAAACCAGATGCCAGCAGAGGCCTTGGGTTAAGCACATTTCCTATGGAAGAGCACTGAGCTGCCTTCGCAGGGCCCTGGAGACTTAGGTCTGGAAGGCGGTGAAGCTGCCGAAGAGGGCTGCCACCTAGTGAGGCTTACACAACAGCAGGGATCGTGTAACTGCCGGGCGCCACACATGCCCCTGTCCATCAAACACTTCTGCAAGCATCATCAAGCCGCAGGCTGCTTTTTTTTTTTTTTTTTTTTTTTTTTTTCAAAAATGAAGCTCTGCTTTTAATTAGAGTGTGGAGCCTGTGTCAAAGGCACCTCGGAAGGCTGAACTGTTTTGGCCATTTAAACTGAGTCGGCATTGCTTCCAACACTCGTAGAGTATTTTAACACAAAATGTCAGAACGTTCTTCAACAAATAAAAAGAGGCATACTTCGGTTTTCTTTAACAGTCCCTGCATCTTTGGGGATAAAATGAAGTTCATGAAAAGCATAAAGTTTAAGAAAAAACAAGTCCAATATGAAGTTTAAATTTACTGCTTCCAATTCAGAGACTGGTATTCTCCGAACTATTTGTGTTTGTTATTTTGTGCATTAATTAAAACATTAAAGGTAGTAAAAGGCATAAGAAAAATCTTTCTAAAAAATTCATGCAGTCCAACTACCAAAATACACTAAAACTCCAGCTCCCCTGACACCCGCCCCAATCCATGGCAGGACTTACGGGCATGTCGAGCTCTGTGTTTGTGTGGTCTGCTGTGATCCTTTCCCGAGCGTTGATCTTCTCCCTGCTCTGTGCCTTCTGATGAGACCGCAAAGGAGACCAGAGAAGGAGGTGCTTCTGACCGCCCTCCTTCCACGGGAGAAGCCACACACCCCCTTCCTGCCTGCAGCCTGCACTCTTCCGCCTTCTGTCTGTCAGAGCAATCTAGAATCACTTCCACCTGGGGCAGCCGTGCGCCTCCTGCGTCTCTTCCCTGGCTCACTCTCAACTCTCGGCTGCTGGAGGTCCGGACTGCTGTGCTGGACGTCAGAGAAGTGTCTGCTTTCTCAGGAGCAGGGATGGAGTTTATGTGGACAGCCCTCTCGGGTAGTGAGCCCCAGTCTGGGTCAGGAGACTTGAATTTTTCATTTCCCTGGAGAGCCACTGCGGGGCCACTGGTGTGCTGCTGTCTGTCCTTCGTGAGGGACAGTTGTAGCTCAACCACACAGCCTGGCTGGCCTGCGCCTGCCTTTTCCTTTAAGATGACCTCTTCTACCAAGTGTCCTTCTTGGGAATCAAGCATCTGGGGAACTTTTTCTCCGGTTGTACGTTCTGCATAAGCCCAATCATTTCCTTGGTCCTCAGGTAGGGGAACTCCAGTCTGGACTGGAACAAGAAAGAAGTCTTCGTGCTGGGTCTTTGTGGCTGGAAGAATCTGCAGGGTGGTACTTTCCATGGGCCCTTCATGTGTAAGGTGCTGGTGGTTTATGCTTTCTGTTTCAGAGTCCAAAGCCTCATTTGCTCCACTAGACGGTCTGCATTCAAAAATAATCCCAAACAATTAAGTCTGTCAGAGAATTTCCCTACATTCATGATGTCTCATGCAAGGAACAATAAAAATCCTCCCAATAACTGCAACGTATTAGAAAACAGAGCTTGACAGCACATCTACAGGGCTGCTAAAGAGCTCAAGTACAAGGAAAACGCTCACACACAAAGCTTTGAAATATAAACCCATCTTTAATCCAGTCTTTGTGGAAAAAAAAAAAAAACCACAACAACAACACGGGTGTAGCTTTGTATGACCTTCATTTGAAATCGGGTTTTCCCAACAATCTATGTTTGCTACAGTGACTAGAAACTTCAGAGTCCTGTGGAGTAGGTGTTGGTCTAGACATTATCAAGTCTCATGGACAGCTCAGCTTCAGAGTGACCTTAAACTACAAATACTTTTTAGACCCACTATATTCTTGAAAGGATAAAATAGAAGTCCTTTTCTAAGCTCTAGTGAGCCCAGATCTCCTGTGCAAAAAGAAGTCCTTTCTATGCCACAATGAATAGCTAAGTCATGGGGTATTGATAATATGAGGTGCCTTCCCCTGACAAAATGAGATGCACTTGTCCCCTGCAGTATTTTCCTTGTAGAATCTCCGTACTCAAGACTTTCTTTATCTCTCTGCTGAGGAGGCCAGAGCTATCCCACAGTCTTCTCTGATGAAAAACCTATCCATTCACAGTCAGGTTTGCATCGTTGGGTTTGGAGAAGCAACGTCAGGTCAGGAGTCAAATAACTTCCTTCTAAGCCTCCAAGCTCTAAGCCCATAGGTAAGAGAAGCGTCACTCTCAGAACAGCTGTACGGCAAGCCTCCATCTCTCATGCTTGGAAACTTTCTGAAGCAGCTGCGGCCCCTCTCCCCTTTTTGCTTCCTCAGGATGTTAGTGCAGGGTTCATCCACATGAGGCGGAGGTCCTACTTCTCCTCTCCTGAAAGGCATCTACTCTAGAATTATGTGGAAGTGGAATTCCAGGCCAATGTGCAAAATGTTTACCTCTAACTGCAGTTCTGGCTGCATCTAGGGGAAACCTGACAAAAATCAAACCAACTGTTGCTTTCTCTGTGGAAGTCACCTGAAAAGCCTCCTGATGACATGCTGTTTAAAAATTACACTTCTGGAAACATGCTAGGCTGTTCTTTGTTTCACTTCTTAAGACAGGGTCTTTACGCTATAGACCAGGTGGGCCTGGAATTCACGCTGTAGCTTAGGTTGCAAGTCACTAAGATCCTCCTGTCTCAGCCTCCCAGGTGTTGGGATTATAGACATGAAGTAGAAAATCCACCAATTTTTTTTTAATTTTTTAAATTTTTATTAATTACAGTTTATTCACTTTGTGTCCCAGCTGTAGCCCCTCCCCCTCCCAATCCCACTCTCCCTCTCTCTTCTTCTCTATGCCCTTCCCCCAATTGTTCATTCTTATGTAGGAAAGTTAACCAAATTTGAGAGTGCCAAAAGGCAGAGATGTTTAGCTGAAATAACTTTGAATTAGTTTATTCATCAGTTGCACTTCTGAAAAGAGAGTAGTTTCAATTCACTCTAGCCTTAGAGAATGGGATACAGGAAAACAGGCCAGTGCTAATATTTATTTTGGGAGCCAAAATGAAATGTAAACACATGGATGAAAACTCTTGAAGACATGAGAGGGAGATACATACATACAGTCTCACAGTTTGTATGACTAGAAAGTCATTTGCTTATGATTTCTTTTGATTTAAATAAAATCTAAGTTAATAGGGATTTGGTATTAAAAGACTGGGTTTTGTTTTATTTTTAAATAGTGTTAGCTAGCCATCTCTGGGTAACAATCTCTGGTCCTCTGAAGACAGAGGACAGTGATATGACTGAGGGCTGTTTAGCTTCAGAAATGTGCCCAGATGTCCACAGTGATATTGTTTAGCCTACGTGTGTGTGTGTGTGTGTGTGTGTGTGTGTGTGTGTGGTATGCCTGGTCACCTTGAGAGTCAGAAGAGGTCATCAGATCCCCCACGGCTAGAATTACAGGCAGTTCTGAACACCTTGTGGGTGCTGAGAATCGAATTCATGCCTAAGCAAGAGCAACAGGTGCTCTTAACCACTGCTACAGCTCTTCAACCCAATTAACTCTATCTTAGAAATTCAAAATACTTAAGAGAAAAAAAACAAAGCAAAACATGAGTCTAGCTATTCAGAGCAGGAGAGAAAGAACACGTCCATTTATTTCTAAAATGAGGCAGGTTCCTAAGCTTGAACTTTGAACCAATGTCTTCTCCTGTGATAATATAATGGAAACAGGAGCCGAAGAACGTGTCCCGGGCAAGTGTGTTCCAGAGAAACTGGCCTTGTTCAGTCAGTGAAGACACAAAGATGGAAAAAAGTAGAAAAGATTGATTCCTTATTTATATGTAGACTATTTACAGAGGGGGAAGCTAGAGCTCTTCAAAACTTTAGTAGACTTACAGAACGGGGGAAAAATGTTTGTCTTTGTGGTTTGTTTGTTTATTTCTTCTACACTGTAAATAGTACTTTGGTAGCACCAAATCTCTATCTAGCCTGCTTTTCCTTACCCAAATATGGTTTTATTGGAAGTCCTGACAAGTGAAAATCTATCTTTAATCTTTTCCCGTCTTCGAGGCATCATCTTTGTGTGAAAAATTATTGTGTGATCCAATGGTTTAATGCTCAATCATTTTCAATTCATCTTTGAATCTAAGAATTATGATCCTGAACTTGCAGAAACTCCTCATCTTGGAAACAATACTGTTATGGTTAATGCACCAATCTTTCTAAAAATGTGGTCTAAAATACCTAAGATTTTCAGCAAAGATTTTCAAGTTAATTCTCAACTAGCCAGAAAGCCCCACTGAATGGAATCACTTGCTTTCCTACACTGTGCTGACACATTTAACTGTCCTGACTTTCTGTCCAGTACCACCGGTTCCCTCGTAACTATATATATGCGTAGACCCTACAGTCACTCCCATTTAGCTTCAAGACACAATAACTCTTCCAGAAAATTTGCCTTACCTTTTAACGAGCAAGTGGAGAGAGTCTGTTATGTTTTCCATGAGCTTGATGACTTCAGGGTAAGTGAGGTCTTCACAGGGGTTGCCATTGATAGATACCACTTCATCCCCCTCACACAGCCCAGAGTCTGATGCCTTGCTCTGGCTTCGAATCTGAGAGGAGTTAAGAAAAAAAAAAAAAAAAGGTAATAGTGAGAATCACATGACTGGTGGACACAATGCACTATGCCGCCTTCTCCGGGGAGAAACAAATAGGCAAGCCTGGTGATCTGAGAGTTACAAATCCAACCCTGGCTTTTACTTCATCTGATAACCTGCAAGTCTATCTTAAGTAGTTCTCACCCCCTCCCAAACACACACACACACACACACACACACACACACACACACACACACAGTTTATGACTTACCATTACAGCCGCATTTAATTCATAATATTGTAAGGAAATAGGAAACAGGGAAACCAAACTGACGTGAATAAAAGAAACAGAGAATGAAGAAGAACAGGAAAAGACACTGGATGTCTCTATTGGTGCAGAAAGTGACCACAGAAGCTTGGAGCTCATCTGCAGGAAGCGGATGTAGGCAACACAGACAGATGCTGAAAACCATCCCAGTGCCTGAGGAAAGCATGTGACTAGGATATTAAAGAGTAAGTCCAAGGAGGAAATCTTTGATTAAATTGAGTAACTATCCAGCCAGGCATGGTGGAGAATGGCTTCAGCCAGTCTGGTTCCGTATAGATTGTTCCAGATCATCTGGGGCTACCTAGACAGACCCTGTTTCAAAACAAAAACCAACTAAGCGAGAGGACAAACAAACAAAAACTAGTCAGGACATGGAATTCAGCAAAGAGACAAAATGAATAGAAATTATGAAAATTAGAAATAATGAAAATTATAAATACCAGGCCTATATATAAAGCTTATACCATATTGTACCACCAAATGGGATAGAAAAACAACTGGCTACAAACATTGAAGGGACAAAACATTAGGGTGATGGCAGAGGAGTCCCATTAGCTCCACAGGGAGCAGACGCTCTGGGCTAGCATCCTGCAGAACTATGATCCTACTGGAATGCCATGTTATTAAGCTCAGCCTCCCTCCCAGGCCCATTTTCTACTCCCTTGTGCAGTGGCCTCTGGAGACCCACAGGCTGGACTCCCTTGCATTCCAGCTCTTGGTGGTTGGAGCTGGTCAACAGAAGACACAAGTAAGAGTTCAAAGAGCGTGGGGGAACAAGGAGTAAGGGCTTATGGCCTTCCTCTGGGTCTGCTGTGCTTTGATTTGGCAATGGCTTTGCTCTTTGGTCTGGATAGTTCTAATTCTTGTCAGTCCCTGCCATGGCCTTAACTTCTGCTATGTTCCAACAATATGCACTGTCACTGTCAACATGAGTCTCCAGGCCTAACAGTGTCCAGGCCACAGGATGTTGGGATGGATTCTGTATGCTGTACCCTTCACGGCCCAATCTTAGTCAGAGGTTCCCTTCCTCAACAGTAAAAAAATCAGGGTTCTAAGCAGCTTTATGAGCTGGCAGAGCAAGATATAAAACCAATTCTTAGAAGATAAATAAGTCTCCAACATCACAGAGTTGTCTGTTGTGCAAGCATGTGTGGCCGGTCGAAACACGTGCAGTTCATCACTGTGCTTACATTTGCCGAGAGGAGCTTTTAACGGTGTCTGAGTAAGCCAATGCCTCAGCACTGGGGTCATCAGCATTCCTCCAGCATGGACGTGCTACATTCCAACCAGCTACCGTGGCTCTGCCTCGCTGGCCTCCACGTTTGTCTGCAAAACAGAACTATCAACACCTCAGGAAGCATGGAAAGGAGAGGCGTGGTGGTGCACGCCTGTAATTCCAGAACTCTGGAGTCTGAGACAGAAGCATCCCTGTGCGTGAGACACTATCTCAAAAAGAATGATAATAGTTTCCTTGCCATGTTGCTCTCCTAAAAGACTAATTGTCTTCCTTCCTTCCTTCCTTCCTTCCTTCCTTCCTTCCTTCCTTCCTTCCTTCCTTCCTTCCTTCCTTCCTCCCTTCCTTCCTTAAAAAGATAACATAACGTTGGATCTGTTAGGGGTTGGGGGAGGGGAAATATTATCAAAATATATTGCCTGGAAAGGAAAAGACACCAAAGAGCAGACTGGACTAGGCTAAAAAAAATAAACCTAGTAAGATCTTCAGTACAAGAAGCAAAATGCATTCTAGATAGCACAGACAATAATGGGAGTAAATTAACTGTCAGTGCAAAGGGATGAAACTTTTCCACTCCCTTCCCTGCTTTCTAGTGTACTGTGTGTGTGACAGAGGCTGACAAGAAAGAGTCAGTTTTTCTCTGCACTCCTCAGCCAAGGAGTGCCAACATAGCAGGTTACTTGTAAGAAACTTTTATCTATCTATCTATCTATCTATCTATCTATCTATCTATCTATCTATCTTGAAACAGGGTCTCTTGAAGGCCAGGCTGGCCTTGAACTCCTGATATTCCTTTATCTACCTCCTATGTGTTGAGATTTGAAGCCTGTGCCTCCATACCAGGCTTAAACCTTTATCTGGAAGTGAGCTAAGAAAAGATGCATTCACTTGCAAGGCCTCCATTTGGTTGGTATTGGCCTGCTGGATGCCATTTCTCTGGTTTCTCAGTTCCATGGCTGCATTATTGAAGACTGGACCCAGCTGAGATCCCACTTTCCTTATTAAGCCAAGAGTTGCCAATCCCGGGACAGCCAGTCTCTCCCCATCCTTGAGGTCACTACTGGAGGGGCTTCCCAAACTCAACCCTTCCAGACCTGTCAACGATTCTACGTGATATTTATTGGCTAAAAAATTTCTCCTTTTAGATGGTTGTTCTTACCCATAGGAACAAGTGACCATAAAAGTAAAACACATTCCTGGTAGCAACTTTGGAAGTGTTCCTAGAACAACCACTGTGTCAGGATTGAGGGCTTTAATCCAGGGGACAGCTTGTTTCAGAAGCTGTCTACCGGTGGGGTTCCACAGGCAGAAGCCATGCAATGTAGCTGCTATGCAGTGAGGCGAAGCCACTGACACAATGTTAGAAAACCCACAACTACAAACATGGAATGGTATTCTTCACCTCTCATTCTTTCCCAGGAACGTAAACGTCTTAGCTCTCTCAGAAAGCACTGACAGACCGGAGCCTGTGCTTTGGATATGTCCCTGGGCATATTTTTTTTTTAAATTGCATGAAATTGTGAAAGATTGCACAGAGGTTTTAAACAATCTAGGAAGACTGCTTTTTACACACAGTCATACAGGATGTGAAAATAATACTTTTTAAAGAGATCATTTAAGAAGCACGTATTAAGAAAAAAAATGCACACGTGCCTCAGGGATGTGGCTCAGTAGTAGGGAGCCTGTGTGCGGGATTATACTCACCTTTTGTAGAAGGTGAGGGGGCATTACTAAAACTTAACAAAAGTTTAATTTAATAAATAGACTGTTTACCCGGGCATGACAAAAATGAATAAATGGTCTGTTTAACTGAAACTGATAAGGAAAAGGCAAACGCAGAACTCATTTCATATTTGTCAACTAGACATACAACCTATCACTAAATAATTCTTCATATTATGTGTATTTGTTCTTTTTTATTGAAAATAGATTTTTCAATACAGTATATTCTGATTGCAGTTTCTCCTTCCCACCCAGCTCTTTCTAGATCCCTCACCTCTCTAAGTCCATACCCTTCTTTTCTCTCATTAGAAAACAAACGTGTCTAAAAAAATAAAATAAAACAAAAACCAAACCAGACTAGGATAAAACAAACAAACTAACAGGGAGGAAAAAAGGAGCCAAAGAAAAAGCACAAGAGCATATTTTGGATATATGGCTAGGAGTGGTATAGCTGGATCTTGAGGTAGCACTATTCCTAATTGTCTGAGAAAGCACAGATTTATTTCCAAAGTGGTTGTACAAGTTTACATTCCCACCAGCAATGAAGTAGGGTTCCTCTTTCTCTACATCCTCTCCAGCATGTGTTGTCACTTGAGTTTTTGATCTTAGCCACTCTGATGGGTGTAAGGTGAAATCTCCAAAAAGTCTGAGCACAGGGTTCTTTTGTGAGACTGATATTCCAAACAAGGACCATGTGTGGAGATAACCTAGAACCCCTGCACAGATGTAACCCATGGCAGCTCAGTATCCTATTACTGTTCCTCAGTAATAGGAACAGGAACTGTCTCTGACATGAACTCAGTGGCTGACTCTTTGATCGCCTCCACCTGAGTGGGGACAGCCTAACCAGGCCACAGAGAAAGACAATGCAGCCAATCCTGATGAGACCTGATAGGCTAAGGTCAGATGGAAGGGGAGGAGGACCTCCTCTATCATTGGACTGGGGGAGGGGCATATGAAAAGAAGAGGGAGGGAGGGTGGGATTGGGAGGTGATGGGGGAAGGGGCTACAGCTGGGATACAAAGTTAATGAACTGTAATTAATAAAAATAAAAGAAAAAGCACAAGAAACATACAGGTGACGAGACACATATTTGCATGTAAGGAAATGTCATAAATAAATAAAAAAAGACAAAATCTGAATCTATAATATATAAGCAAAAGACCTGTAAGATTAAAAAAAAAAAAGCCAAGCAAAAATACAAAAAACACTCCAAAATATCATTGAGTTTGTTATGTGTTGTCCAAGTGCTACTGGCCATGAGGCCTGCCCTTAAAGGTGGCTGTATACTCTGTGAGGCTCCAATGGAAAAAAATAATTTTTCCTTTGTAGGCAGTTATCAGTTGGAGATAGTGACTGGGTTAGGGATGGGAGCTTGTGTCTACATCTCTCTCAGCTTTGGGAGGCCCTGTGCACGCTGCCTCATTCCCTGGACTTTGTTAATAAGAAATCAGTTGTCTGGGCAACCATACTGTTGTTGATGTGGATGGGAGAAATCTCAGAGAGCCCCACTGGTAGATGAGGAGTTACAGGCAACCAATGACTACAGAGAGAACCAGTCTTTCCCTGGGATGAGCCTCATAGTTGGTTATTTTAAATATTAAGTTGTTAGCCCTGAGTACATACATACATATGTACATTAAGATTTTATACACTTTGGATGTCGGCTTTTACCCCTTGGCTTTGCAGTTAGTATCAACTAGACATAGTTACATAAGGGTGCATATTTGTCTACAACTTCCAGTTCTCTGTAAAACAAACAAGGGTTATCAGAATTCTACGAAACTAAGCCAGGCAAAATAATAGTGATTCTAAGTCATCTAAAGTGTTTAACTCCTTTTTTAGTGGATCTGTGAGATTCAGAAACTCATGTGCTCCTTCAGCCAGGGTTCATTCCAGAGAGAAGAAGCAACCTGAAGGGGTGATTATATCCGAGGCATGCACATTCATGAGGGAGGCAACCACATTCAAAATGGTGGGTTTTAAGCCAGGAAACTGAGAAGGAGTGCACAGAACATTTCCCGAATCGAGAACTGGGGTAAAAAGAGCAGCAGTAGCTTTGTCACAAAACGGAGATGACATTGCTGCCCAGACACCTGAGCACAGTGAGAAGGTGGGCGCCACGCACAGGAACATGGGCAGTGCATGGCTGAGGAGAATTTAATTGTGTCAGGAAGACTGAACTCTTTAATGGGAGGGCTGGTCACACGTTCACATCCAACACATTAGTGAGTTAGAGTTTAATTTAGGCCGTCATCAACATTACGTAAGCTAAAGTTACAATTATCAGAAGTAAATCTTAGGAGCCACCAGCGCTCCTCAAGCTGATAGAGAACTTCAAAAACATTCCGTTTTGTGGGTTCTAGCCACTGGCACTTGCAATGTTAGGACTAAAAATGAGAAATTTAAGTTTTATTAATTTCCTTTAAAATAACAGTAACGTTTAGCATAAAATGCATTTTTATGAGCACCTGTAGGCATATTTTCTAAGACAGATTATTTAGGAAGAATAGTGTCATTGCTTTTAATTTTCTGTAAAAGTCTTCCATCTTAGTAGAAAACAGGTTGTTGCTCTGACATGCTTCTGTGTGCACCTGCTGTGTGTTGTGTTAGTCGACATGCATGAAGACACTCAAGGTAGACAGTTATATATACTTATACCTATGTATCGGTATATATAACTGTCTACCTTGATTGTAAATGGAGTAGTTTAATGGGTGTATAAAATGATTTTGGATAGTCTTCTTTGATACCGAATTCAACTCAATAACTAATAGTTTCTCAAGTTGCCATGTGGACTATGGTACTACTGCAATGGGTTTTCTTTGTATTCAGCCATCGGCCCATCTGGCACAGAGGCTCACACCTAGAAAGCCAGGACTTGAGAGGCTGGGCCTAGAGGACTGCCATGAGCTCCAGGTGGTTGGCCATGTAAGTAAGTACCTGGCCAGCCTGGGTTACAGAGCAAGACCCTGTCTCATAATAAAGCATGAAAAAAAAAAAAAAAAAAAAAAAAGAAGAGAAGGACAGTAGTGTATTTCACTTCTTTGATGGGTATTTTTTTTTTCAGCTGTGAATTTGGAAGTATTCAGTCATTACATGTTTTATAATACAAATACTAACACATTTCTTTGTGTAAGAACAAGACAACAGCTCTTGCTAATGTCACCGAGATTAAGTTCTTCCAGATGGGGAAGCAGCCAAATTCATAATGGCTTATGAGACTGTCTCAGAATCCTATTTTTCCCTGAAAGATCAAATATTGTCAATTGTTTTTCTTGAGAGATGCGCTTGATTTCCTTGTTTGCTATAAAACACATCTATAAAATACTCAGATATGGACAACCATGATTTGTCAGTCAATCTTAAAAAATACCCCAAAGCAAACAAAACAGATTTCTTTAATTTTTTTTTGTTATTTATTACAATTTATTCACTCTGTATCCCAGCTGTAGCTCCTTCCCTCATCCACTCCCAATCCCGCCTTCCCTCCCTTTTCTCCTCCCATGCCCCTTCCCTAGTCCACTGATAGAGGAGGTCCTCCTCCCCTTCCCTCTGACCCTAGCCTATCAGGTTTCATCAGGACTGGCTGTATTATCTTCCTCTGTGGTCTGCTAAGGCTGCTCCCCCACTAGGGGGAGGTGATCAAGAGCCAGAAACTGAGTTCATATCAGTTCTGCTTACTAGGGAACCCACTTGAAGACTGAGCTGCCATGGGCTACATCTGTGCAGGGGTTCTAGGTTATTTCCATGAATGGTCCTTGGTTGGAGCATCAGTCTCAGAAAAGACCCCTGTGCCCAGATATTTTGGTTCTGTTGCTCTCCAGGTCTTTAATCTCCCCCTTCTTTCATAAGAGTCCTTATAGTCTACCCAAAATTTGGCTATGAGTTTCAGCATCTGTTTTGATATCCTGCTGGGTAGAGTCTTTCAGAAGCCTTCTGTGGTAGGCTCTTGTCTTGTTCCCTGTTTTCTCCCTCTTCTGATGTGTATCCTGTTTGCCTTTCTGAATGAGGATTGATTATCATACCCAGGGTTCTCCTTCTTTAGGTGCACAGATTTTAGTATGATTATCCTATATTATATGTATAATATCTACTTATAAGTGAGTATATACTGTGTGTGTCTTTCTACTTCTAGGATACCTCACTCAAGATGATCTTTTCTAGTTCCCAACATTTGCCTGCAAATTTCATGATATTCTTGTTTTTAATTGCTGAGTAGTATTCTATTGTGTAAATGTACCACAATTTCTGTATCCGTTCCTCAACTGAGGGACATCTGGGTTGTTTCCAGATTCTGGATTTTATGAATAAAGCTGCTACAAACATGGTTGAGCAAATGTCCTTGCTGTGTACTTGAGCATCTTTTGGATATATGCCTAGGAATGGTATAGCTGTATTTTGAGGTAGCGCTATTCCTAATTTTCTGAGAAAGTGCCAGACTGATTTCCAAAGTGGTTGTACAAGTTTGCATTCCCACCAGCAGTGGAGGAGAGTTTCCCTTTCTCCACATCCTTTTCAGCATGTGCTGTCACTTGAGTTTTTGATCTTAGCCATTCTGATGGGTGTGAGATGAAATCTCTGGGTCATTTTGATTTCCGTTTCCTGAATGACTAAAGATGTTGAGCATTTCTTTAAGTGTTTGTTTCTCTGCCATTCAGTGTTCCTCTGTTGAGAGTTCTCTGTTTAGCTCTGTATTCCATTTTTAAATTGGATTATTTAGTTTTTTACTGTTTAACTTCTTGAGTTCTTTATATATTCTGGATATTAGCCCTCTGTCAGATATAGGCCTCAACATACAACCAGACACACTAAACCTGTTAGAAGAAAAAGTGGGGAAGAGAATTGACCTCACTGGCACAGGAGACAACTTCCTGAACAGAACATCACTAGCACAGGCTCTTAGATCAACAATCAAGAAATGGGACCTCACGAAACTGAAAATCTTCTACAAAGCAAAGAACACTGTCATCAGAACAAAAAAGTCAGGCTGCAGGCTGGGAAAGGATCTTCACCAAGCCCATATCTGACAGATAGTTCAGCTTTTAATTCAAACAAATATGGAATTCCTGGAGGAAAACGATCTGTGGCTCAGTATTCATGTCACGTGTTTTACCCATACTTTTTATCTTGCCACACAGAATACTAAGGAGATGTGCTCTCATAATAAAATGCAAACAGCTAAATGCATGGTGCTGAGGAGGAGGAGGAGAGGAGGAGGAGGAAGAAGAGGAGAATGTCCTTGGTAAAATCAGTTACCATTGCTTTGAATGATAAAAGTGCAAGTGGATTTATTTATACTTGTTTTTACATTATCACATTCTAATATAGAAAAAAAATGTGTCTTAGTATTATCAAAGTCATTGTGGCCTAAAGCATCCAGATCTTATCAGAAGTTTGTGGATCATGCTTTGAAAAGTGTAAAGAGCTGGGATTCTAAGCATCCTTGGCCTCTTGGGTAACTGAGTCAGACAGGAGAATGCTCCATCAAAGGCAATCCAAGAGCAAGCAGAACCCAAGATGACCTGGGGAGGCAAGGTTGACAGAAACCAGCAGGGATGGGAGCTTTGGAGAACTGGGCTGTAGCATGGTCAGGACACTGGCCTAGCATGTATGCTGAGGTAGCATGCCTAAATCCAACCATAAATGTCGTCTCAGAGGTCACCTCTGGTGATCTCGGGGACCAGAGTCTTGTAAAAAGGAGAAAGGGGGAGATCTTCACTGTCCTAAAACGTCCAGTTTGCTTTGGAAAAAGTTCTCATTTTCTCAGTTTCTAACTGATGGCTATAGAAAATTCTGTGAGGGCTGGCATTGCAACTCAAAGACCATTGCATCTTCTTCAGCCTGAAGGAAGCCTTGGATGTAATGGGTCTGCAACACACACACCCTGAACAAATGACGAATGGGATCATTAAACTGAATACAAAAGTCTGACCTTCGGTCCCCAGGCCCTGGGCTAATAGGCATTCTCAAACCTGCCACTTTTTATTTTGCATTGTCTTCTTCAAGTATGTATAGCATTTATTATTAAAGCATTACAAGTTCAATAGGAAATCCCCAGGGTATTCATGAAAAGTAAGAGACAGCAAAAGTAAATGAATTTTCCCTGTAAAGGCATCAGTTGTACCATGGCTTAAAGCAAAACAAAACACACACACACACACACACACACATACACACACACCACCAACAACAGCAACAACAAAACCTGCAGCTCTACCTGGGAGTGGCTCCATATACACCACTGTTTGTCTGGCTCCAGGAGAAGAAAAGTCACAAGGCAGTCAGTAAAACCTAAAAACATCCACTCTGTATAATCTGGCTGCAATTTGTGGAAATGAACACATACACAGAAACAGAGCACAGCGCTGGGTCAAAGGCACCATCACAGTTGCCAGTGAGTTTGGCACGCTGACTTGTCTTGGCAGGTCCAAGTGAGCAAGGCTGGGTGATGAGAGAGACTTCCAAACCAGGCACTTCAAGAAGAGAATCCAAGATCCTGCCAATTGACCTCAGCGCTCATGACACTGCACTGGCGATGAAGGATGAAATCGGCCATGTTCCTTGTTGTGACTGGCTACAAGGTTTCCTATTTATTCCTGATCAAGGAAAGCCTGTGTGAATGTCATCATCTTGCCCAAAGGATCCTGGGCCATAGCCAGTCAAGGAGAGTATTGCAAAGGCAGGGGAGAACCCTTGGCTACTCTTATCAGCCAGTCACAAATCTGTAAAGAGTTTATAAGGGGAATGCGGTTGGAGCGCAAGCCTTCGCTTACTTCTTCTGATGAATTAGCCAATCATACTATTTGCTGGATAAACTACCTGTTCACAACACAATGGTGCTTCCTGTCAATGCTACAGTGTTTGGAAGAACGCTCAAGACAGTTCCTGTGTAGGTGAGCTAACAGAGAGCGATTTTACAAATGACTAGGGGGAAAAAAGTCCACATTGGCTCGTCAAAGTCAACGCTGCACACTGGCACACTGGCACGCTGGAAGCGGCTTGTTCAAAGTACAGAGTCAACCTCTACTGTTAACAAGCTCCCTGGGCATTTTCTACACATGCTAGGGGTTAAATCTCTCCTGGGTTCAAGGCTTACACATTAGTGATAGCCTTCTAGGACAGCGGCTTAGAACCTTTAATGAACACCAACACTGTCCTGGGGTGGAATCCCAACATGCTGAAGACAGGATCTATTCTGCTATTTTCCATAGGCACTGTAGCCCAGAAACAGGAGTCTGTTTGCCTGCATTTTTAATGATCTTTCTTATGTGGTTTGTGGGTTTACTATCTGATACAATAGCCTATTGTTATTGTTTTCCATAAAACAATAGGTTATTTTAAGGAAATAAATGATTTTTTTTCAAGAAACCATACTATTAACTTTATTCAATTGTAGTTCTACTTTTCAAAGAACTAGAGGATGAATATATGATTATTGTTTTATGATACTTTGGAGTGGCTCCTTAACTATAAGACTTTCACTGTTCTAAAAACAAAGATATTCCAAAGCCAAGTCTGTGGGTGAGAACTGGCAAACAATGTGAGCTGGCATGCTGCTCGGGTCCAGCCTCCAACTGGGAAAATCTGAAGCTCCGTTTTCAAGCCTAAGCAGATCATGCCTGCAAAGAGTGAACCTTCAAAGCTGCTATGTACAGCCTCCATCCACTCAGAAAGCCCACCTACCGTTTGATTATACTTGGGCCAGAAGCATAATGGGAAATACCAACACACACAAATTTAAATTCACCTTAACAAGTTATGTCTAGTTCTGTGTGTGCATCCATGAGAATGTGCATGTGTACGTGGGGGTGCCCACATGTACACCAGAAGGAAGTGTCATGGTCCTTGAGCAGGAGTTCCAGGAATCTGTGAGCCGCCAGACTTGGGAACCAGAATCCAAACTCTGGCCCATCGATAGAGAAGTAAGTTTTCCAAATTCCGGAGCCAGCCCTACAGCCCCAAGCTGAAGCTTTCCTTCACAAGATGTGTCATGCTGAAAACAAAAGCTTTCCATTGTTAAAACGATACTCTGTTAGTGCAGGTGTGGAGAGGACTTCAAGGAACCAACAAAAGATGTGGGAAGGTGTAGAGGCTGAGACTAGGAAAGCTGCCACCATCCTAGCCCCGGAGATGGCGCTGTGGCAGGTTCAGGGATGTGCAGGTTGCTGACGGAGGTGGACCAGGGGCAGCCTTGGCGTTGCAGCCACTGCTGAGCACAAGAGGCAGGTGGCTGTCCTTTGAGGGCATGAACTGCAGGCTCCAGACTGCCCTGGGAGGAGTAGAGAAGATTAGAGCACGGATCAAGGTAGAGCACCAATGAAAAGAAACCAGCCTGCTTCATAAAGCAATTTGAATGCCACAGGAAACCACTAATGGTGTAATTAAAAAAAATTTTGTTCCTCTCATTGCCTTTTGTCAAGGTCTGAAGACCTTGGGCCGAGCCCATCTTTCATTCCTCAGTCGCTTCAGAGCCTTGTTAGCTGCCACAGGCAGCTTCTTGTTGAGCTCCATCCTCTCTGACCCACAGCTGGCTTTACAGGTGCACAGGGCCTGAGGATGGGAGGAAGCTCAGCTAAGGGCTGTTGGTACACTTGTTTCTATTCCTTCCTTGGCTGTTGACTATCGTCTGTGAGCTGCGAGGCCAAACGCCGCCTCACCTGTTAGACATACCATTAGATTGACACACTATGAGGACCTCACGTCCCTGTATTTCCTAGTGCAGATGAGTCACCCTCTGTGGCCTGCATGGTTCTTTCCCAGCTCTGTCCTTTGTGGTACACAGTGTCCTCTTTGCAACAGGTGGTAACCTGAGCAGTCTTTCCACCCTATCTATCCGTGGTCCCAGGAAGACTATGTACCCCTGATTCCCAAAGGGATAAGAGCAGATCCTCCTGCTGTATCCTTTCTAACCTTCCTTTCACGGGCTTCCATGACAAGTGAATGGAAGGCCTGTCATCTTCTTCATCAGCTGGGAAAACCACCATCCTTTCCTGCCCTACAGAAACCCCCTTTGTCTTTCTGGCTTCCTCACACAGGCTGCTGAAGGTCACACATGCTGACGGGCATGTGCCATCTTTAGAACATAGTGGCAGGGCTAGGACTCTGTGAAGCATGTGAGGCTTTGGCTTTGGGAGTCCCCAAACACAGGCGTGATGAAAAGGAAGATTTTAGTGCGACAAAATGAAACCAAAACTAATGCCCAACATTCCTAATGAGCAGTACAGGAGAGTTTCAAAGACAAGACCATGTGACAGGGTTTTCCATTTAGCCCCGGCCCTAACCTGGCTCAGGGAAGCATGATTCCCGATCCTGCCTTTCTTTAAAGTTTTCATATTTTTAGCATTCACTTTAGTTTTCAAATATTGAAGTAAATGCTATTTTTTTGTTAATTCCTGGAAGTGCCAACCACTGTAGAGGGCACAGAGTCCACATGCTTATAGATAGCAATAGGAAAAAAAAATTTAAACACACAGGATTTTCTCTTCAATAAAAGCAATGTGCATAACTGTTCCAGAATGCTGGAAATGGATGTGTTAATTAATCTGGTAATTTTTTGCTATTCTATAAAGCCAGGCCTCACCTTAATCCCCCTTATCCGCAGTCAATATAATCCATTCTTATGAAAGAGATCCATGTACTTTGCAGAAGAGTTTGCTACTATGCTTGTTACAAACCCTTCCTCCCTAGACCATTATCCTGGGCACTGTTTCTCAGTCAACAGAACCCATTCTTGTGGAAGAGGTCACAGGCGCTGTGTGAAAGACATGTGCATTGCAAGGGAGTTTCCAGGTAGCCATGCCTTAAGTTTTGTTGTGATAATTGTCACAAGAAAACTTTCCCCCAAAGTTTTCCTGTGTTTAAATATGTAAAAAAAATACAGCCCCTGGGGGTCAGACTCAAGAAGTTTGAACTATCCTGGCTAACTAAGAAAACTGAGTTTTCTGCTTGCCTCTCAAGGTTTCTCTCCCAGTCGTAGCATTTGCAGAGACACCCCACCATCCAGACCCCTGTTATTAGACCTTTTGTTAAAAGGAGGGAGTGGTAGGCAGATCTTGTGACGTTGAAGCCAGCCAGGTCTATGTAAATCCCAGGAAAGCCAGAACTACAAAGTGAGGCCCTGTCTCAAAACAAACAAACAAAACCAACAAAAGTTTTCTCCTTTATGCTATCTCACTGAAGTTTTTTCCAAATGAATTCTATTCATTGTGTAGACTCTAAGTAATAAGTGCAGAACGAGTGATCCTTCCTTCCCTCTGACTTAGAGACCAAATGCAAGAGTGAGTAGAGAGGCAGGACATTGGAAGGGGGTGCGCTAGGTGGGCAAGAAAGAGGAAACGTCACTCCTGTTGGCTTGAACTTTCTTTAGGGAGAAAGATCCAGATGCAGAGGTTAAAGTGGAATGCAGACAGTAAAAAAACTGAATCCACCGGTGAGAGTAGAAGCCATCTTCATGTTTTTTTTTTTTTAATTGAAAGTAAAATAAAAACGTCATGGAAAAAAAAATGTAAAGACCAGAAGGCATGAATAGGCACCACCCTGAACCTTTGCTTGATTCTCCTCTGTGTGGAGTCTGAGGTAGATTCAGTACATGTCCAGGACTTGGTTCTGTCCATGCAAGAAGCATCAGGCAGAAGAACGACAGAGGTGGCTGCTCAGGCCCCGTGAGCTTGTGGGCTGAATAGGGCGCATCGTGCTTGCGACAAAGGGACTGCCAGAACGGGCTACATTGGGGATGAACAGATGAACAAACAGCAGGAAGAGACGTCAGGTTCTTATCTTATCTTGGAACACTGGGAGCTAGGAGCACCAGGTGGGAGTTGATGGCTCCCAATCAATGAAAGGCCGAGGAACTGACTTGCATAATCCACAGACTTGCAAGCTCCCGTCATATCTAACTTGGCGACAGTGCAGTGTGACAGAAAGTCAGCCAAATGACATTTTGCTGTACCCGTAGACCAGTGAGTAATCCGACAGAGAAGCTTCTTGCAGTAGGTGGTAATCAAACCCTTCCCTCGAATGCTAAGGGGGCTATTTGGAAGTGGAGCTGGTAAGATCCTCTGAGCCAGAGGTGATGGATGACTCCAAAGAAGCAGTGTCCTCCAGATACAACAGGGCTGATGTACTCATGAACTCACAGAGGCTGTAGCAGCACACACATCACCTGCACATCTTTTAAAATTTATTTATTTTATGTACATTTTGGTGTTTGGCATACCTATGTATCTGTGTGAGGGAGTCTGAGCCACTGGAATTTGAGTTACAGACCAGACAGTTGTGAGCTGCCATGTGGCTGCTGGGAATTGAATCAGGGTCCTCTGGAAGAGCAGCTAATGCTTTTAAACCACTGAGCCATCTCTACAGCCCCCTCCCATCCTTTTTGAAATGTTTAAAATTTCAAGCTATTTTGTAGTAATAGTGTTTAAGTGGCTTATAGTCATTAAATTACTCAGCCCATCTTAAATGGTTGTGTGTGTGTGTGTGTTTTCATACTTGTATTAGCTAACTAATTTAATTTTCACAACCTTGTGAGGCTGATGCCATTGTTAACCCCTATGGTGAAGAAAGGAAGAAAAGAAGGAAGGAAGGAAGGAAGGAAGACAATTAAGCTGCTTATGTATCAGACCAGGTATAATTTAAATCTCCTACACGTCTGTGTTTGTATGTGTTTTATCTTCTGTGGGTACACACGAGTGTGTGGGTCACTCTCAGGTGTATACAAAGTGTGTACAAATTGAGACTATATGTAAAACAAACCTTGGGCATTGGTCCTTGTTATTTTTTATGATTATTTGAGACTCTCGTAGGTGCATCCCTCCCCAATTCCTGTCCTATTCGTCTCCTACCGCTTTCCACCTCCCAACTTAACGCGCTCTTTTCTTAAGCTCTAGTCTAGTCCACTGAGCGCTGGCACTGTGTGCGTGGGCTTAGGACCACTGGAACACCGTGGTCACATTCCTGAACACGGATTTCCCCTCAGACACCAGTTTTCTTCTCCTCCTCCTTCTTCCTCTCATTCTTATTCTCCTCCCTCTTCCTTCTCTTTTTCTTTTTATAAAAAACAGGGTCTAAAGCAGCTCATTTAAGCTTCATCTTTCCATCTCCATGTATCTGAGGCTGGACTTGAATTTCCGATTTCTCTGATTCTACCTCCAAAGCGCCGGGATTGTAAGCATGTGCCATTGTAAGCATGTGCCACCACAACAAACTTCCGCTTCTTGATTCCCTTTTGACAGCAAATACGATTTCCTCCTTATTATTAGATGAATTCAAAGCAAATGGAATCAGCAAGTGCTTGCTATATCGAAAAAACGATCTCCATGTTATTTAATTGTAAATAATGTGGCATATTGGGATAGTTGAATGTGGTGGCAACATAAATATATTCAAGTATATTAATAAGCATTAAAGATTAGAATGAAAACATTTGATGAATTCAAGTAACCTACACAGCAGCCTATAATAATTATATTTGAATGGGAAAACCGTATTATAATTTTTTTAGACTAAGGTCTTAATTTTAAAAAGTGTTCATAAAACAAAATTTAATGATGTTGAGACCCTTCTCTTGCCATGAAACAATGTGGATTTGAATGAAGCATGCCTACTCTATTTCAAATGGAGAGCTGGGCAGTGATCTTTCACAACAAATGTAATCTGTAACTAATTCATTTATCCTTGCTAAGACACTTCAGAGTTTGAATCTGTAGATTATTTTTGGTAGATGGGGCACCTTTTCAAGGAACATTCTGGGTCCCATAGCCATGTACACACATACTGTTAGCACTAAGTTGACTCAGAGATATTATATATACATTATATTTCTCCACGTGAGAACTGCCTATTTATCGTATCCCTCTTTTCAAAAATAATGTAAGCTTACATTTTCAGGCTTCTACATTGAAACAGAAATTGAGACTGAGCAATGAGGGCCTGGGTTTAAGTTCTGAACACCTACGTAGAAGCTGGTGGGGTGGCAAGTGCCTGTAACTCTGGTACTAAGTTGAGGCAAAGGAAGGAGGATCCCTGGGGCACATTGATAATCAGCTCCAGGTTCAGGGAGAAATTCTGTACCTAACAGTAAGGTGGAGAGTGGCTGAGGAAGATGGGTGACCTCTGACCCCCCAACACACACACACACACACACACACACACACACACGCATGCACATGTACCTTCCTCCGTTCGTGCACACAATCACATGAGCTGGTACTTACATACACCCCCCCACACAAATGTACATATATGTTTAGTATCACATAGCATTGTAACACATGTATATACTGTGTCTCTAATGTTTTAAATCCCATTAAGCCTTTTCCTAGACATTTAGAGCTTCTTTATGCTGAAAACATTTAAGCCCCTGTTCTAGCTCTCTGAAGTACAGAGGACCTCACTGCGTGTATAATCTCCCTTCTATATACAGGCCAGGACAGACTTGCTTGCATCTGTCTTTCGTCAACACCCACTCATCAACATTTCCACATCTCTTCCAGATCTCTATTCTCCTCAGCCCCTGGTAACAACTGCTCCACGCTCTTCTTCATGAGATCAACTCTTCGCAGTCATCTTGCGGGTGAGATATGCTTGTTTTCCTGTACGGGGATTGTAACTTAGCACAGCGCTCCCTGGCTCTGTCCACACTGTCAGTATTGACAGAATTTCATTTGTTTAGTGCCTGAATAGTATCCCATGTGCATAGCACAAGTTCTTCTTCCACTCATCAGCCTGTGGTCACTCACGTTGTTTCCATTTCTTGATTATTTTATGTGGAAGTGCAGGTAGATGCATGTTTAATATCTATTTCAATATATACATATACACGTATATCTCCCAAGAATTTGACTGATTGATCATTTGATAGCTCTACTTTAATTTTTTTTTAGTTGTTTAATCTCCATACTTCTTTCTTTAAAGGATGGACCAATCTACATCCCTACCAGCAGCGTACAGGGGCTTCCACTCTCTACATCCTCACCAACATTTGTATTTGTTATTTCTGGTACTCATTTATTTCCTTATGTGTATGGGGAGGGAATAGATATTTATTTACTTATATTATGACAGCAGAGACCATGTTTTTCCACCTGGCACAAAGACCATGTACAATTGCCCACTGTGAAGCCCCTCACCTTCAGAAGCCTCCTATTTCACAACAGTGAGAATGCCAAAGCAACAAGGGGAACCTGGAGACAAGGAGTAAAGGTGGCCACAGAAGGTTCATAGACACACCCTAAAAAATACATACAGCCTAAAAGACAAGTGTTGGTTAGGGAGAGTGTCTGCATGTGGCAATACTTTGGTTCTAACCACCCCCATTCTTCTAGCTTAAAGGGAAAGCTACAGACATAACCCTGTAGTCTCTACCTCTGTGTGTAGCTAACAGATGTACCCTTGACAAAGGTAAAACATTGCAACTATTATAACAAATAAGGAGAAAACCATCAGCATGCCCCTGTAGGAACCACCCAAAGTTCACTCATGTCACAGACAGAAATTATTCCTTCCTTGCCAAACTGTGGCACTATCAAAGAGCATTCCTCTGTTTTCTCCTTGGGGAAGCTGTACTTTTTAAATCCCGAGAACTTGACTGTCTTATGATTTTCTTAGGAACTCCCCAGGCATTCTCAGGCTTGTTGCCAAGCAAGTGACTACTGGGGATTCACATCTTAAATCTTCACTGTGTCCGGAAGAGACCTTGGAGCTCGGGTTATTATCACAAATTCCTTGGGCAATCTGTGTTCTACCAAAGATGGATGTGGTTTCTTTTTTGCCTTAAGAGTGAAATGTGTGTGTGTGTATGTGTGTGTGTTTTTCATTTAGCACTCTGATTCCACCTTCACAAAGAAAACATCAAAAAAGACCAGCAAAGTAGGAAATAAAGAGACTGTTCTTAGAAAACACCACGAAACATCATCACTCTAGAGTGATGTCAAATGTGAGACAGAGAAAGAAGGTGAAATATTAAAAAGAACAAGAAATACTTCTGGCAGTTTAAACCATCTCAGCAAAAATGAACAGCATAGCAGAAAACTGGAAGACAATGTTGAGAAAGTCTTTCCAGATTCTTCTTCAATCCAACACATTCCAACATCAAGACAAATAAATAAAGTAGAAGAAGCGAAGAAAGTTAGGGAATGCATGCAAATAGTTTGATGCCCAAGAAACAGAAACTCAGAGTAAGACAACAAACGATACAAATCATCAAGTAAATGATTCAGGACTGTTTTTAGAGTGGCAGGAAAGAGGTTTCTCAATTAAAAAGCTCATAGAAATTCATGAATGTAAGTTTCTAACAAAAACAAGGGAACAAGAATCACAGTGGACCTCCCATCAGCAACAACGGAAGCTAAGACAGAGTCTGGCATCTTCAGCCTTAAAAGGAGTAAATCCAACCTTAGCGTAAAGTGCTACCTAGCTAAGCCATCAACTAATCGTGAGGGTAACGATGCCTCCTTATAAAGCAAGTGGGGAAATGGTGCTTTGAAAATGAGAAAGAAATGCAAGAAAAAAAAATGGGGTGTGGGCCAGAAGAAATAAGCACTCTTACTTGAGAAAGAGGAATCCCTGGATGGTGGTGAGGAAAGATTCCAGAAAGATGGCTGTACACTAGGCAAAAGGAATGACCAATGCCAAGTAGAAGAGGCTGAATTGGGGGAAAAATGGCTCTGGACCAGATGGATGATATTGAGTAGGAGGGCTCCTGGTAGATTTTTAAACAGCAGGAGGCTATTTACACCGAAGAAAGAGAGTTTGAGATGTAAAAGATAATGACAAGTTAAAAAAACAAAAACAAAAACAGGAGAGTTGTTAATCGTTTCTTGCTTTTTAGGCTGAGTTTGCCCTGCCTGCCATGGAACTTGATGCAATTCTTTACCTCAGACCCCTGAGCCCTGGCATTGCAATAGCATGCCCAGCCCAATAGCTGCTGATAGCAAACGGGGGGAAAAAGGACTGTGTGCAGAATGGAAGGAAGCCACAGTACTGACGCTTAACCTAAGAATCCAAGTGCATTAGAGAGAAGTTTTGCATAGTGAAATGAAAGTGTGCTGGCAGAAAGAGCCATGTGAGGAAAAAACCTTTACAGCAGGGTGTGCAGACGGAGCTCTACCCCACTACACTCCTCTAAACCCTCGACAGTCTGGAAGAAAATGTTTAGGTGCTTAGAGATTTTTCCAAACATAGGTCTCAGTAGAAGTGTGTGTTTGTGTGTGTGTGAAAAACAGGAATGGAGAAGAGGGAAGGAGTGAGAGTAACAAGACAACCGTCTTTGAAAATGGTACAACTGAATTCTAAGTAGATACACACATGCTTTAATTCTTTGAACTCGCTGTTCTTTGCTGCCTCTCGCCTTCCCTCCCCCTCCCCTTCTCCTGGTATCCAGCCCTGGCAACACAGAGAGAGCGGTGAGGTCATGGGCTCCTTATGGGCATGGTATGAAGGTGGCAGCAGAAAACTTCACACAGCTTTCTGCAACCCCATGTTGCTGAGAAGTGAGAGTATACATCCTGAGCAATGCTGTGTCACTAATCCAGGATGTGTGTGTGTGTAGTTTCCTGCTTTCCTAGGCTGTCAATATGAAGTCTTCCTCAGTTGACCATACTGGAAGAGACTGGTGTGAAGGCTGCCTGAGGTTCTCACCTGCTGGCAAGGTCTTTGACACTGAAAGAAAGGTCGCCCTTTGGAAGATGTCCGTCTGATGTAGGCCAGGCATCCCCTCAGTGGGTCCTGGGTGGCCTGCTTCCTTAGAACTTTCTCCCCATCCACTGTCAGCATCTCTACCCTTAACTGCCTAAGTAATCCACCTTGCTGCCCTACATGAGGGACTCTGCTCCTGCTTGCTTCCTCTGTGTCCTGCTTCCCAGCCTTGGGGGCTCTTCTGTTGCCAGGGTCTCTCCACAAAGCTCTTTTACTTTCCCTTTGTCAGTTTCATGAGGGGGGTGGGGGAAGACTGCTCAGGCTAAAACATTAACATGGTGGTATTTAACAACTGTGCCTCAGGGCTTTAAAAATTGTCTGCAAGGGCAACTAAACGAAGCAAAGCTCCGAAGCATTGATGGAGGAGAAGGAACTGTTCTCCACCTGTGCTCAGAACCTTTCTTATATTCCCCAAAGCACCCGCCTCCATCTTCTGATCTGTTTTGTCCTCAGCCCTGGCTATCTTCAGAAGTTCTCCAGAGGTGCAGCAGTCCATGGACTCAGTGCCAATAACTGATAACATCCCTTCCCATTCTGTTTTTTTTAATCATTAAAGTCCTAGCTCCACACTCTCACAAAGTCCTAGTCCGAACTCTCATAAGACCAAGATCTTACTGATCTCCCCATGGTCTGATAACCTACTAGGCACGATGCTTTCCCAACTGCTTGCCAGCTCTCTCAACAGCTCTGAGTAAGGACTGCTAAGCCCATTTTGGGGAAGGCAAGACTGAATTTCTGAAATGTGCTGTGGGGTGCCTACAAGTAGCGAGAGAGATTAATGCATTCCAGCAAGAATGTGCCTACTTCTTTAATGACTTTGCTGTAAACTGGAAAGAAGCGGGGAAGGGGAGGGAAAGAAATGAAAGGAGAGGAAGGGAAGGAAAAAGAAAAAGAAAGCTTACAAATTTAGGCTTTGATCTGTCTTTTCCAGGGAGAACTGTGACTCAGAAAAGTTAAGGTCCTTGTTCAAGGTTGCACAGCCAGTGACACAGCAGAATCCAGTACAGACCTCAAAGATATTAATCCCATTAAATCTCCTTTCTCAACAAGAAGTAAAATTTGGACCAGGCTCTGAGACATCACCAACCAAGGTGCATTTAAAAGAAGATTCAAACTAAGACACACCAACTTGCCTATCCAAAGTTTTGTTGAATGTTCTGTGGCTGCTAAGAAGCAAGTTGTATACTTTTAAAAAACCTTCTCTGTTTGCTTTTTTTCTTTTTTACCACTGCACATGCAGAACCATCTAAAATGTATCAGATAACAGAGTTCTTTGCTCTGTCTTTGAAAAGGGACACACTGTCCAGAAGTCATCAGAGTAGCCTCTGTAGACTAGACTCACCTGAATGAAGGTATCAAGACAGTTAGGGATGTTCAGTAAATGGGGGCATCACCTTAGGGATTAGAGATTTCCCTTAATTACGTGGCACATGCTTTCAAAAAAGTGTGATCAGCCAAACAGTTCTTTAAGCAAGTTCTAAGGGAACCAAACCTAAGGAGCTGCTACAGCTGCATACCATGACCTCCCCTCCCACCTGTCAGGAGATGGGGTGGGGTTCTGACCCCGCCTCATCCGGGAAGCCTGCTTTCTCTTCCTTGGCTCCACAGGGCAAGTGCACGGTGGCAGGGATCAGGCATAGTCAAGACCTTGGCAGTGATGGGAAGGGCTTGCCTTCTGCGGTTCACCTCGGAGTAACCTGAGAAGAGTAATACTCAGAGTTACCTCATAGAAATGGACTGAGCTGAGGCAAGGGCAAGCCCAAATGAAGGTATTAACGTATCTAAGGAAAGAATTTGTCTTTCTGAATGGGCTGGCCAGAAATAGAAATTAGAAAAGAGCCCAGAGACAAACAGTGCCCATAAAAGCCCAGGCCAGAGAGAAACCTCCCCCAAGGAAGGACCAGCTGGCCCAGAGCCAGGGCAGGTGGGAGACACCTGAGGCCGGCAGTCAGCAGTGGCCAGGCCGCTGACCCTCACTCTAGTTTCACACCAAGGGAAGATGCAGCAGCCCCAGAAAATGCGAGTATTCAGTCATGTCCATATGCTTTTTTTTTCCCCTGTAGAAATCAGACTTCTAGCTAACTTGACTTCTCTGTAGTCAGGCAGCACCTAGAATTAATATTGCTACAATGGGGTTATGATTGCCTCTGAATATGCTTGAGGGCGCGGCCTTCCGTATTGAATCCCAGGGAGCTGAGTGTCAATACTGAGATAGCTCAGGTGCATTCACATTCTCTGTCACTTAGGCATTGGCCTACTCGGGACATGTGGTTGAGGCAGTCATTAAAGTAAACAAAATAACACAGCTATTGCAAAATACAGATTTACCCTGTCGGGAAGCCTCCACAGAGAAGCTGGAGCCTGAGCTCGATTCTGACAAAGAGATAAAACCTCATCAAGATGAGCAGAAAGGCGAAGAGCGTTCAAAACAAAGGGAACGATATGTACACACGCTAACGTGTGTAGAATGACTCAGGACCCAGAGCGCAGCTCAGGGGCCCTAAAACGTGAAGTCCAAGGCAGATAGCCACAAAGACAAGGTTGGAGAGGCAGGGTAAATAAAAAGTTTATATGGAGATGCTACAGTTTGGAATTTTCATTGTAGGAAATGGGAGTTAGCAAAGGCTCTTAAGTACAAAAAGAGGCTGCGTCGTTTTCACTTGTGCCAGCACGTTTAGTGCCAGTGTGGACAAGGGAACTGGCACGAAACAGACAAAAGCAAGGCTAGCAGGATTGATGAGATAAATGAAAGACGACGTTTGGAAGAGTCCAGGCTGGCGTTATCCAACAGAAGCATAAGGCAAGACACAAATAGCTCCACGCAGAGTCCCTAAACTTTTCAGACGCCATCTTGAGAGCAGAAACTGGTCAAATACGTTTTCATACTTATATTATTACAGGCTGGTGGCACAGGCGTGTAATCCAAACCACGGTCTGCCTGGGCTGCAGTAAAAACTGAGTTCAAGACCTGTATGGGAAAATTAGCGGGATATTTGTCTCCAGCACAAAAACAGGTCCAATGGGAAAGCGGTTGGCTAGCACATGAAAGGAACTAGGTGTTGTCCTCAATATCCACAAGAAAAAAAAGCATTATTATATATTTAACCCTATGTATCCATAATATTTTTTCAACAATAAAAAATATTAGTGAAATGGTTTACATTAATTTTGTCATAGATATATTTGTCCCCCATAGGACACCTCAGTTTGCACTAGCTACGGCTGAAGCACTCACCAGCATAGATGGCTGTAGCTCCTGAATTAGACAACACCATTCACACATGCTGATGAAGCCAGGGCTGAAGAGTAGGCAGATGCTTACAACACTCTTTCAAGATGAATCTGACAGAACTTAGGGACTGAGATCAGTGATGATATACTAGGTGGACATGAAAATTTTTAGCTTAAGACAGTATTTTCCTTCAAGTATTTAATAGCATCATGTTTCTGCTGTTTTGGAGAAATGACTTTGTGTCAAAGAGTTGTGTCTTTAAAAAGACAAACTTAACAACCCCTTGGCCAAACTTACCAACAGACAGAAAGACAACTCAAACGAACAAAGTTAGAAATAAGGAAAACATTACAACAAATACCAATGAAATTCAGAAAATTGATAGGACACAAGCTACAAGATATGGATGATGTTCTCAATGATCATGTCTTCCCAAAGTGAAGCCAGGATGATATGAAGGATTTACACAGATCTGGAACAACCAATGATACTGAAATGACACAGGAAAATTTCCCATCCATAAAAAGCTCAATCCCAGATGGCATCACAGGAAAATTCTTCCAGACCTTTAATGTAGATCTACCTAAGTTACTTCAGAACATAGTGTGGTGGTTTACATATTTAGTCACCAGGGAATGGAACTATTTGAAAAGATTATAAGGATTAGGAGGTGTGGCCTTGTTGGAGGAAGTATGTCACTGGGGGTGGGCTTTGTGTTTTCAAAAGCTCATGCCAGGCCCAATCTCTCTCTCTCTCTCTCTCTCTCTCTCTCTCTCTCTCTCTCTCTCTCTCTCTGTGTATCAGGATGTAGGTCTCAGCTACTGCACTAGCACCTGCCTGCATGTCACCATGTTCTCTGTCATCATGATAATGGACTCAACCACTGAAACTATAAACAAGTCCCCAGTTAAATGTTTTCTTTCAAAAAAGTTGCCTTGGTCTTGGTGTCTCTCCACAGTCATACAACAGTGAGTATGACACACAGAAAAGGTTGTGGTTTTCTTCAGTGCTCTCCATCTGTTGCGAAAAGAAGTTTCCTTGATGACGGCTGGGGACTGCATTTCTCTGTGGGGCATCTAGGATGTAGATGGGGATTATGCTGGTTTAGTAAAGGGGTGTTGCAGGTCTCCTCCAAGATCCATGACTTAGACCTGGCTAGCTGGTGAGACTTCTAGTACCAGACATTATTTCTTTCTCACTGAGCAGGTCTTAAGCACAATTAGAAATTTTCCATTGATAACATAAAACATGTCTGTGCGTGATATGAATGTAGAAATGTCATGGTGGGAGGACTGTAAAAGGGAGAGTCAGAAGATATGGGAAGCAATGTCCTTATGAAAACCAGTACCTTGTATAATTAACATACACCAGTGAATTTTTTTAAAGAAACAACTTCCTTTACATTATAATTTCTTTATAATTCATTGCAAAAGCCTATGCTAAAGGACTTCAGGGATGACCAATATGTGCTCATCTTTTCATTGGTTTGAGATTTAATACCAGTAAATAAAATGATCCATGGTAATTTTCCTCAAGCCCAAGAAAATTGAGTAATGGGCTCTAGGTATAAGACATCTTCCACAAGATCATCTCATTCTTACACAGGAATCCAAAGCCAAACATTTAAGACTGTGAACAGCAGAATCCTTAAGGAAGACACGCTGCTCTGGGGGTTTTTTACCTTGGGGTTTCCCAGAGCTAGTGTTAGTTATGTGTCTCTTCTGACCAGAAACCATGACCTGTTTCTCTGTGATTGATGATGAGCAGCTGGGTGCAGAGAGTTTGAAGCCACCAGTTACTTCCCCCAGCTCAGCTGTGACTTGACAGTACTCCTATGAGTCCAAAATCCACCCAAACAACTTTGCTTCTACCCTCACCTCCTCATATTTCGTTTTGGAGCGAGGCAGCCTCCTTCTGTCAGGATGACCTAAATGACACAGTTGCTCCGAATGTGCGGCTCAGCCATTCTTCCCATCTGAAGTTCTGCAGGAGACCCGCCTAGGGAGCGGCTCCTCTGCAACACGACCCCGTGGCCAACATACCTGCCTTGCCCACAGACCAAGGGAATGAGTAAGACGTGTGTTTGTGGAGCTCGGGCTGCTCCAGCTGTCACGGATGTCAAGCATACGTCTAGCAGCATGCCCCATTCTCTGGGCAGTTAAAATGCACCAGAGAAGGAAGTTAGCTTCTCAATGAAACTGTCAAAGAGAAGGCTAAGAGAAGCCTCATATGGGGTCGAGGCTGGCTCCAAGGCCTCCCAGGAGAACCACATGTTTGGTAAGAACCCGCATCACTTCTCAGGGGTTGTGCACTGGGCTGATGATGAGTGAGGTGCTAAATCCTACCACGCTTCTATCCCTGTGAGCCCAGGGGTTACATTTGTTAGTTGGGTATATTCTTACCATCAGAACATCCTTTACTCCAATCATCTGACACACCTTTTAAAATTAGAAGAATTAAAAAAAAAAAGCCGTTAAAATGAAAAATAAATAAAAACCTATGAGGAAGAAAAGCAGAGAAGGAGAAAAGCTTCTGAAATCAGTGGCCAGATTTCCAGACCTCGGAACACATGCTGCCTTAGAGGTTAAACATGGGGAATCGAGTTTGAAGAGAAGCGTGCCTGAAGAGCAAAATGCGGCAGGAGGGAAGGAAGCTACCGAGTTACACCTCAGCGTCAGTGCATGTGTGGGCCCGGGACTGAGATGTCAAAAGCCACACAGACATGCAGCAAGCTGCCCTTGACAATAACAGGGCCAATGGAGTACGTTTTTTACCTTCCCGAGTTTGAAACCAAAACACAATCAAGTAACCCCGAATAATGAGATAGACGTGTTTAAAGGAAAGTTTCTAAATCAATTTTGATCCATTCAAATTAGGCATCTTTATAATGGCTGGTCCTACATCTCTGTTTCATTTACTGTTGCATCTCTACCATATAACAGGTGTTTTCCCCTTTGTGGAGTTTTGGTTTTGTAGTTGTCATTGGCAGTTCTGGAGATTAAAGCTAGTATCTTAGCCATGCCAGACAAAAGTATTACATCCAAGCCCCTTTTTGTTTTATTTGGAGATTCAATGACATCAAGTTGCTAAGCCCAAAATTGAAGTAGTTGTGATTACAGGCACAACTACACCCAGGTGGACTTGGACTCGGTCCCTTTAAAGACAACACACACACACACACACACACACACACACACACACAATATCAATACCCAAGCATTCACATATACACATGCACACAATATGACTACACACATATACATATGTATGGTCTCTGCTGTTAGTCTCTCTTTGCTTATATTATGCAAATCAGTCATGAAATAAATTAACAGCTGACACTGGCTTTGTGTAATAGTCTTGTGACTGCTCTTGCCCCAGGGTTCCACTCTCCTTTTGTGGTTTCCTAAATCTCAAAATGAATCTATAGTCACTAAAGCGCTCACTTCGGGTCTGGACTAGAGAGGGCTTTCTCTTTGTTCACAGCCAGTCCCTCTAGATAGAGGCTGCCTCTGTTCTGAGTAGTGAGAGAAGCTGATTCAGTGCAGAACAATCGAAGCTCCAAACGTGTTGGGCAAATGGAAAACAGTGCTGTGGAAAAGGCCTAGCCATGGCCCTCAGAAGGCTAGGAAAGTGTTGGTAGGGCAGGTCAGGGGGCCTCAACCCGATAAGGCAGTCACAACTCCAAGGGTTAATTAGTTCCAGGCCAAGCGCATGTATGAGCATGGTATTGGTGAGTGCAGAGGTGGGGAAGGGAAGACAAAGTCACCCTTTAGGCAGCGAATCTCACTGTGTGTTTCAAGGACCTTTTTCCTGGGACCCTTGAGACTGAAATTGGTTTGTAACAAGAGTAAAGTGTTATTTGCCCTTCTCAGTCTCATTGAGAATACTGGGAAATTTTCCAGATTCCGCTCCGATAGCTGATTGCATGCACATCTCCCAAATGCCTAATCATTTCTTTGTATATCCACTCTAGGCTTTGGTCTTAGATCGTTGTGGCCCCTGATTCTGGTCCTTCTTCAAACTGAGCAGTCTCATCTATGGTCTCTTCCTCCCAAATCTCTTCATCTCCACTCACATATCCTCACCATTAAGTCACTGTCACACTTTGACATAGGACTCTAGTTGGCCTTGCTCATAAACAAGATGGACTCTAGACACCTTCATCTGTCACGCAGCACAGTCCTTCACAGCCTAAAGCCCACCTGACTCTGACACCCGCCATTTCTTCTAGAGAGTGCAGCCATAGTGCTGCTCTTCCTCCCTATTCCTTTGGCATTCTGGATTCTTTTTCAGTACAGCCATCTTTGCATATATGTTCACTCAGGAATTAATCGTTCTGGATTCTTCTGTATTGACTTTTATCAAATACGGTCCTGTCCCCTTTTCACTCAATTATATTCTCTCTCTTGGTCAGCCAAGCCCTCCTTGTTTCAGGATAACTGTTCTTGTTACTTCTGCCTAAAGCTCCATTCCCAGTTTTTATACTGCTGGCCCCCTTTCACTCATTAGTTCCTGTCCAATGTCATCAAGATACCTCTTTCTCTTTCCCTATAGTCATGGTTGCCAGATTTATGGAAACTCCTATTTGGATCCATCTAGGTACCATTCAGGCATCTCTGTAAAAAAGTTAATGGTTAGTTGGTCCAGTAAGATGGTTCAGCCAGTAACGACACTTACTGTCAAATCTGATGGCAAGTGTTTGGTCCCTGGGTTCCACATGGTAGAAGGAGAAAAGTGACTCCTACAATTTGTCTTCTGAATATACATGCACTGTGGTACATGTTTCCCAGTTCAAACAGACAAGCAGACAGACAGACAGACAGACAGACAGACAGATAGATAGATAGATAGATAGATAAACAGATATGATAGATGATAGAAAGACAGACAGATAGATGATAGATAGAACAGACAAATAAGTAGATAAATAATAGGTGATAGACAAAAAGACATAAATAGATGATAGATAAGTGGATACATGGATGATAAGATAGATAAGTAGATAGATGATAGATGACAGATATTAGATAGATAGATAGATAGATAGATAGATAGATAGATAGATAGACATAATTTAAAATTTTTAAGTCACTGGTCAAGCGAGACTCAATAGTCAATGCACTCCTCTTTCTTATTTGTTTTCTTCTTTTGCTGTTTTGTCTTTGCTCGTCTCACCTCTATTTATTTTAGTCTTAGAGTTACCATTTTCAGGTGTGCAGCAAACTTCTCTTTTCTTACTTAAAAACAACCAAACAAGGAGGCCATACACAATAAGTTATTGAGTGGGCAAGTGGCATGCCCTTTTCGTGCCAGAACTCAGGACGCTGAGGCAGGATGAGTACAAGTTAGAGGCCAGCCAATGTTACACTGTCTCAGAAAGACAAAACCAGGGCCAGAGACATGACTCAGCAGAAAAGGTGCCCGATGCCAAGCCTGGCAACCTGAGTTCAAACCTTGGGCTCCTGGTTAAGAGAGAGAACCAACTTCAGCAAGTTGGCTTCTGATGTGTGTCATGGCACCTGTATACCCTCCATCCCCTCCACGTGCACACAAGATAAAGATTTTAAATGTAAATAAATAGAAACATTGAGAAAGCAAAACAAAAGAGTGGATGAATCAGGCCAGGCTTCTGCTTTGAAAATTCAACTGAAGGTCCTGAAATTGATGTCTTGCCTATGCAATATTATGTTTAAACATGGGGAGTTGCCTTGGCAGGGCTGAATCTTGGAGGTCTCTGGGTATATTTGGGAGTCCTATTTCCCCACACTCGCCTCCCAGCTCAGTACTGTTATGTCCCTTTCCTTGGCTTTGGCCTGTGTCTCCCACTGAAATTGTGCTCTGCAAGAATCAGGGCATCCCCCAAAGCTCTTTCTTTTTCAGGGACTGTTGGTGATGAGCAGGTACTCCCTGGGAAATATCTGCTTATGTTCTCACCTGAATACACTTTGGGCCCCCTCCAGAAAGTTTCCAACATTTTGCCAATCAGATCTCTTGTCTCTGCTACAAGATATTCAAATCCTGGGAGGATATGACTTGTGTCTGTCTCATAGGGTATTTCTATCTTGGGCCACCAGTGAGGTGCCAGGACACATGCCTCTGTGGCATTCTCCTTCATGACTCTGACTATCAGCTCTTTCCCTTTTTCTGCAGCTGAGGTCACTGCCAGCAGTGGCTGTCAGTCAATCAACAAGGTGAGCTCATGATTCTGACAGATTTTTTGGGGAAATCAAATCTGGCATACATTATGTTTTCAGAAGTTCTTGGGCTTGCTATGGAGATATGGTCTCACAGAAAACCATTTAAGAGTGGTGTAAGCAAGGTTAGGATTATAAGCTAAATTCGTGGTTGGTTTTTTTTGAGACAGAGTCTCTATACATAGTTCTGCCTGTCTTGGAACTCCATGTAGACCAAGCTGGCCTTGAACTCACAGAGATCCACCTTCTTCTACCTCCAAAGTGCTGGGACTAAAGTTGTTCATTACCGTGCCTGGCTTCATATGCCACTTTGAGTCACAGCTTGATTGCCTGGCTCCCAGCTTGCCAAAACTTCAGCCAGACTTAGTTGCTCTCCAGAAATCTCTGCACGCACTGAGTCTTCCCCAGAACCTACACTCTGCTCTCAAATTATGAGGACGTGATCTCAGGCACAATCATGATGCAGCACCCTTCACTTTCTGATGCAACTCTACATTTTTGTCAAACCCATCAAGCCAAAGTACCCTGAGCTGTGTATCTCTTGAATGTAAACATCAAATTATGGAGGTAAAGGCATTAGTTCTGGGACTTTCAATTTAATTTTCAAAACTCAATGTAATGGCTAATTCAGTGACCCCTTTGTGTTGGACCCCATTCATTCATTTCTCTCAGTTGAAGCCAAATGGATGACCTACTGGTGTTCTTCATAATCATGAATAGGATACTTTTCTGACCAAATTTCCATCCAGTTGAGCCTCCTATCAATGGTGGAGTGAAGAGCTTTAGGACTCAAGTGACTGGATGACTTTGGTGGAAGGAAAGAAGTATATGATGACCCACTTAGGAATGGATTGGTGCAGAGATGCTGAGCAGTGCATGAGCAGGGCCAGTAGAAGGCTCCTATGGTCCCAAACACTCTAGTCTAGGGGAGAGGGCACCCAGAAAGCCTCTACTCGGAACTCTCCATTGCCATCCAAATAGGACTCCTGCCTTCTCCCTAAATGAAAGAATGGACATTTACTCGTTCATAAACAAACACTTACATTCTTCCAGGGGTATTTATTTATTAAGTGACTGGTGAGGAAAATGCCCTTGGAGTGTCTCTAAACTAGAGAATGCTGAATGCACGTTCCCAAACTTGAGTCAAAAAATAAACCAGAATCCAAATGTGCGGTCCAAGGCAAGTCCCATTTTTAGACTGAGCTTTTTCTCCTGCTGTATAAGGCTGTGCTGGCAGCCTCTGCTTTAGGGAAGTTTTCTGTTCTTCCCTGGAGCAGAGCTGTCTCACTTCAAGTGTACTTCCCTTGCCAATAACATCTTCTCAAACACAGAACAAATAAAGTGAACTCTTAGTCTAGAGACTTTCTTAAAAACAGGACGGTGTACAATGTGGAGACCAAAAATTAAAAAAAAAAAAAAAAAGCAAAACATAAGAAGTGAAACAAAGTTATACACGGGTGAACATTCACATGCTAATTTTAGCAATATTAGCAAATAGAGCTTACACAGCGTATACCATAGCTTCCCAAATCGACATGGTTAAAATAAGTCTCAAGCATTAAAACTGAGGCAGTCTGTTACCTGAATCATTCTGTTATATTTGATTTTGAACTCAAATCCCCTCATTAAGTAATAACTGTGTTGTCCTTAGGCAAGCAAATGTTAATTTTAGGGAATAGTTATTGAAAAATTGTTGATAGGCACCGAGCTAAATACTTGAAATGTTATATAACTTTTCTGAATTTTTATCCTTTTCCTGGGGTTATGAGAATCAAATGCAGCATTTATGTTGTGGAAAACACAAAAGCCATATAAAAGATCCACACATCGATGAGAGAGGGACCACCCCAGGCACTATTAATGATATCTGCTATACTTGCAGACAGGAGCCTAGCATCAGAGTGGCTCCATCCAGCATCTGATGGAAACTGATGCAGAGGCCCATAGGCAAACATTAGGTGGATCTTGGGGAAACCTGTGAAAGACCGGGAGGAAGGATTGAAGGAGCCAGAGGGGTCAAGGACACCACAAAAACCCACTACAGAATCAACAAACCTGGGTCCATAGGGGCTCACAGAGACTGAACCACCAAGCAGAGAGCATGCGTGGGATGTACCCAGGTCCTCTGCACATATGTAACAGTTGGTTCTTCATGGGGGACACCTAAAGTGGGAACAGGGGCTGTCTCTGACTACACTTCGTGCCTTTCCCCTAACTGGGCTGCTTTGTCCAGCCACAATAGGAGAAGTGCCTAATTTCACTGCCAAAAAACAAAAACAAAAACAAAAACAAAAACAAAAACAGACCCACACAGATTTAGCGGTCATGAAAATGGCATAGATCTCCATGCCACATTGATGGTACCAAAAGTTATGATGAGAAATATCGCCAGCTCATCCCTCGTTGGAGAGAAGATAGAGGCCACATGTGACTATCTCCTCTCCTCTGGGCTATGTGTGGTTAGATGGTACTCTATCTAAAGAGTCATAGAAACCCTGTTCTCTTTTCAAGTGAATCACTGCTAAATAAAGATGTGAATCTAGGCCTGGGAAGATGGCTCAGAGGATAACGTCTCTTGCCACTCAATCCTGAGGACCAGGATTTAATCTCCAGACCCCATATAAAGTGGCAGTGACACACTTATGCAATCCCAGAATCCCTAGTGTGGGATGGAAACAGACCAGAAGCTCATAGGTCAGCTGGCCTAGCGTAAAATTCAGAGACGGAAACAAGAGACGACTCATTCTTGCAAGATGTATACACACACACACACTCACATACTCATACACTTACACACTCACACAACAAGCAAACAAACAAGCAAACAAATTTAAATGGATCTGGAAGCACCAATCCTGGCCCATTTTAACAAGTGAAAAGGAAGTATAATTAAAAACCATATGCATGGCTGTCTCACACCAAAGCAACATCCTAAAGCGCAAATAGCAACTTCTACTTAACAGTATTTGGACATTTTATTCTATGCCATGAGAAAAAAATAAACTTTATCTCTCAACCAGAAGAAAATCATGAGATCTTAGCTCATCTTCTATTTTACATTTATTAATTTGTTCCATAAACATGATTGAGTTAACAAACTTTTTCCAAAAAATATCCAAAGAACTCCTTAGAGATTATATTCATTTTCAGTTTTACCTAGAACAGTGACAAGGACAATGAGAAATCTAAATGACTTTGGTTCTGCATAAAACTAAGCAAAGTTGTACTAACTTTACGAATGACCCTTTGGACCCATTTGCAATCCTCAGAAATGGTCAGCATTGACCCATTTCTGCTTCCTGGCTCATCTGAAAGCATCGGTAATAGAAGTTGGAAGCAGTGGGGAGCAATACCATTATCACATGGACAAAACAATCTTTCCTGGCTCCTCCCACCCAGCCAGTGCCTTTGCTTAATGGTGAGGTGAGGTGGAAAAGAGAGAGCGCCCTGGCCAGAAACAGAGCCTGGAGCAAAGAGCTGTTAAAACTGGGAGGCAGGTCTCCTCGGAGAAGAACTATGCAGGATGGCATGAATCAATACTAAAAGTATCCCAGATGTCCGGATAAAACCATCAACCAGAAATAACCACATATGGCTGTTACCATGTCTCAAACCTGGGAGGAGCCAGTGACATTTCCCATAGAAATTTTTGGTACCATCAATGTACAGTTGATAGTTGGGTCAGGTTTTAGCCCAACTTTTAAGATTCGTGGGTAAGAAGAAGAAAAAGGAGGGGGAGGAGGAGGAAAAGGAGGAGGAGGAGAAAAATAAGCCTAAAATGCTCACACCTTATCTGGTTTGTTCAGGCGCCTAGCCCTTGTTGACAATCTGCAATGTCTAGAGTACTCTGGGTGAGCCTAGAAGGATGTGTACAACTCTTCATTACACTCTTGGCACAGAAAATCCAATTTGAGCTGGCATTTTTTCTGGTTTTCTTTTTAAAATTTCTATTATTATTAATTACAGTTTATTCACTTTGTATCCAGGCAGGAGCCCCTCCCACATCTCCTCCCAGTCCCACCCTCCCTCCATCTTCCCCCACCACTATGTCCGTCTCCTAGTCCACTGATAGGGAAAGTCCTCCTCCCCTACTATCTGACCCTAGCCTATCAAGTCTTATTAGGACTGTCTGGATCCTCTTTCTCTATGGCCTAATAATTGGACATTTTAAGAGACAATTGTCATTGTACGTGCCTTGACTCGTTAAAAAATAAAACATACACTGACAGAAATCTTAAGTGGTTTTCTAAATTGCATGTTTGTAATTACACTTCACTGTGTGGTTATTGGAGAATAAAGGGAAAGACGTGTGTTTTGGAAATACATTCTGTGTGCAGGTGCTGTGTAGCTGAACGGCTTCGGAAAGGCACTGTGGGTAGGGGTTTGGAATTCAGGGGTATCCAACCTTTTGACTTCATGGTCTGCAAATGTATTGGGCCACATTCACAGCTATCCTGGGACACATGCTGCCCATGGGTTGCAGGCACCTCATTTAAACAATAACCTTAATCTTTAAAAGAACTCCAAACTCTAAAAACAAAATGTTTTGGTTTTGTGTGTGTGTGAGAGAGAGAGAGAGAGAGAGAGAGAGAGAAACTGGGGCTTTTGATATACATGGGTTGGTGGGGAGGAGGAAAGTTTCTTTCACAAAGTTACTACACACTGGTTTGTGGAATTTCCAACTTTAAAAAACGATCTATGTATCTGGTGGGTATGAATCCTTTGCTCTCGTGTTTGTGCACCCATGCATGCCTCGTTCCTGTGGCGTCTCGGGGACGGCATCAGACCCTGTGAGTCTGCAGCTGTGAATGGTCTGAGCAGTCATATGGGTGCTGGGAACTGAACTCGGGTATTCTGCAAGCACAGTAAGTGCTTTTATCTGTTGAGCCCTCTCTACTAGACAGTGCAAAGAAAACCTGGTGGAGTCAGTGATGGCCGCACGGCCTGTTGCTTTGGAGGATTAGACAGCTGACCTGGTCCTTCTCGGCACATTATTATGGGCTACAGAATTATGCAGTAAACAATGATGTTCATGTAAAAATATAGCTCAGCAACCTGGGATGACCATGAAGGCAGCCAGCTATGGACGGCACGATACAGAATTAGATCCTAGATCAGGGATAATGTAAGGACACTGAACCCAGCTCTGCACAGGGCCCAGTGTGGCTAGCAGACGACAAACAAGACACTTCTGGATGTCTAACTGGCATTCAGTAAATTCTTGATGATTAATTGATTGACTTGCTGATTGACATAATAGTCGCTGGGAGTGCCAAGTTTGACTACAGGGCTTTTGAAATTAACTCTATTAATATGTCAGTGGCTTCTGCAAGTCTCAACATTTCCCTGTTACAGGATCCCCATGTCTACAGCACAGAGGAGAATCGCTTGCTTGCAGCAGTTACCAGGAAGAAGGGGAGACTAAAAGAAGATGAGGTTATTGTCTGGGGCACTCTCTGCATTCTAGGGGACAGATAGTGCCAGTCTCTGCAGGGTTGGAGCCTGACACCTCAGCTGTCAGTGTCCTGAAAGGGGAGACAGGACAGACTGTGTGCCAAGAGCATGAGGCATGCCAGGCCCAGGGACAAAGCTGGGCATCAGGGGCGAAGGACAAGCAGAAGCCAGAGAACCCTGAGCAGACATCAGGCTGGGAGTCCCTCAGGGAATCTCTGAATCTACCCAGTCCCCATACTTGAAGGACCCTCTCTGACCAGGAGCTGTCAAACACCAAGGAACACGGATTGCTTTGGGATATTTGTTTTGGTTACACAGGGCTAGATCCTACCGTGGAGACTCTGAATCAGTGGAAGTCAGCTTAAGCCCAGGGATATGCATTGTGGCAAGCCATCTGTACCCGTAGCGAGGGCAGTCCACAGCACTGGTATAGACAGACCGTCAAGCTTTGTGCTTCTCAATGACCATGACGGACACCAATGGTAACAGACAAGCATCACTCATCTGCCCAGTTCTCAGCGTGTATTTCCTGGTATCTCAAAGATTTATGATACTCAGAAACCACTTATTAGGATTTCATCATGGGAAAAGATTCGGATTAAGGGGGCGTGTGCTCAATAGTTTTATTGCCAACTCGCCTAGACACACCTGGAAAGCTGGGTGCCCAATTGAAGGACTGCCTCTATCCAGCTGGCCTGTGTTCATGTCTGTGGCACCTTTTCTTAATTGCTAAGAGACATAAGGGCCCAGCCTGGGATGGCCGGGAGCATCCCTAGGCAGGAAAGCCTGGTCTGTATGAGCAAGGTAGCTGAGTGGAAGCCTTTCTCCCGTGGCTTCTGCCGTACCGTCTCTCCCCCGCTCCCCCGAGTCAGTCACGCTTTTTATCACAGAAACAGAGAACAAACTAGGACAGGCTATGAAACAGCTAAGCAAAAGAAGAGCTATATCCACAAGTTCGAAAAGAGGCTAAGAAGGCGCCAAGGCCAGGAAACAAAGAAAGGAAGGTGGGATTGTTAGACTGGGACATCGGAAAGGACTTTGGAATCAGGAAGGAAGGGCTCCATGGTTAGAAGGACTAGTTCAAAGTGCGGTGTGAGCCAGACCCCCCCCCTCACTTGGGCAGCACAGTAGAGCTGGTCCTGGTGGTGTGGGCTTGGGTGAACCGGACCCCAGGGCCTGAGAACTGGAGGACTGGCCCTGCCTCTTCCCTGCTGCAGCGTTGGGTGAGCAGGGGCAGTGCTGGAGAGCTCGCCCTGGTGATTGGGTGCGGGAGAGCTGGCAGGTTGACCAAGTCAGAGGCCACCCAGGCCTAGATCCAGGAGTTTGAGTTGGCCCACCCCAACATCTACCCCACCTAGCCAAAGCTGCAGGAACTCCACGACACAGAGCAACATCAAGATAACAGGGAGGAGGCCCAGCGAAGATCCAGAACAGATAGTGTAGCAAGAGCCAGGGGCCTTGAACTAAATCAGTGACTCATTGCAGCGAACATTTGCAAGCAAAGAAGTGTGGACAAAAGGGTACACCATGGGACACACTGTGACACACTGCATCTTCCACAATGAGATGTTTTCTGTTTGGTTTTGCTTATTTATTTGCTTATTATTTTATTTTAAAATTTTCTCTTGTGGGGGAAGGTTGCAAGGGTAGAGGGCAGGAATGAAGGGACAGGGAGATGAGTGGGGTTGGAGTGCATGATGTGAAATTTACAAAGAGTCAATAAAAAGTTTTAAAATGTTTTAAATAAGATAAGATGGGGGGTGTGGTGAATGGCCAAGAATTCATACCAAAGCAGGAGACAGACTCGCACAATAGATGAACATAAGGACAGGACACAGTAAGGGAAGGCTAGAAGGGTTCCCTGTGGCAATTCCCTAGGGTCTGCAGATGATGGCAAGAAGCTCAGTGTGTATAGACGTGTCAGTGGAACAGTAACACAAAAAGGCGTTTGCTTTACTGGTGCGAAGTCAGTGGACAGAGATGGGTTTCGTCAGAAGGTGTTAGTGAGGTCTCTCTCTCTTTTTGTTTGTTTGTTTCTATTGCTGTCATAAAATGACAACCAAAACCGACTTGGGGAGAAGAGCTTATTTCATCTCATAGTCCATTATGAAGGGAGATCTGGACAGCAGTTAGAGGCAGGAACTGAAGAAGAGGCTATGGAGAAATATTGGCTTACTTGGCTAGCTCCCCATAGCTTGCTAAGCCTGCTTCCTTACAGAACACAGAACCTCCTATGTTCCTGGCCAACCTGGCCTATTTGACTAGCTCCTGGACAGTGGGAGACCCTGTCTCAAAAACAAATGATGGTTCCTGAGAAAGAGCACACACTCCAGGCTGCTCTCTGTCCTCCCCACCCTCAACTCCCTCACCAGTGTGTGTGTGTGTGTGTGTGTGTGTGTGTGTGTGTGTGTGTAATGGAGTGCTGCTGCCCTGTCCTTGAAAACACACCAGCAGAGGTCTCCATCACAGGCAGTCCCCTGTCTCCATTCAGCTGTGACCCTTCCCCAAATATATTGTGAATGCCTTTTACTGCTTCCACAGGCTAATAAGCAAATCAGATTGAACATCCGAAAGTGACAAAGACATTTAACTGTTTTTCCAAATGTTGGCAGGTTTCAGATCAATGCACCTATCATGGTTTTGGGGGTGTGATTTGGGAAAAAGCACTGGTCCCCTGAGGATGGAGGGTCACTGAAGGCGTTGCTGCTGAAGTAGTGTGGACAGAATATCCTGGGGGCAGGATGAAGGAAGGGGAGGGAGGGGAAGGTGAGGAGACTGATTCCTTGAGAAATCTGGCATGAGTGAAGGCAGAGAGAACAGGAGAGGCAGGAAAGGGGAATTTGGCCCTTCTTCTAAAAGTACAGGGAAATATTTGAAAAGAGAGGAACTTGGGAAATGCCTGGTGGAAGAGCCTTCTTGGGCCTGAAAGGGTGTAGAGTTTTAGATAGAGAGAAATCTAGTCACCTTGGCTATGAGCAAAGTAGGGGTTCTGGTCTATGTTCAGGGGAATGAGTTGACACCTCAGGGTTTTCGAGAAAACAGAGGGATAAATTTGATAGATGATCAGGATGGAAAAGGAGATCTTTCTGGAGACCGAGGACCAGACGTAAGTAAACATACTCATATTAGCATCTGTCTGCTCTCCCATCTTGTGACTCTGTCACACCGCCTAAAGGTAAGCCTTTGGCCTCTTTGGAAACATCAACAACAGTTTGTGTTCTTAAAGGTCCGTGAAGAGAAAGAGAGGAAGGAATGAATATATAACGACTTCCAGGCCGGCTTCTGTCAGTGAGGAAACAGAAGCAGTGACATTTGGAAAGAACTTAGACATCCCGTCACTGGAGGCTGCTCACTGGTGCCCCATGAGAGCTATAAAAGGCCTTTACAGCTATCTGGAAGTGGGCAGGGCCCTGACTGTGGTGGAGACCTCTGCTGGTGGCTTTTCAAGCACAGAATAGCATGCTTCATCCCTCCCTTCCCCATACCCTCCTACCGCCTCAGGCCTATACTACATTTACCCAAAATATGAAGAAGAAGGAGGAGGAGAAGCAGAAGGAGGTGAATGAAACACCTTTCCTGCCTAATGAGGCCATAGTGGAGATCTGTCTGTAAAGAACTATATGTTCTGGATCTCTGTGAGTTTGAGGCCAGCCTGGTCTACAGTGTGAGTTCCGGGACAGCCAGGACCACATAGAAAAAGCCTGTCTGAAAAAAAAAAAGAAGAAAGTTTGGCTATGAGTCTCAGCATCTGCTTTAATACCCTTCTGGGTAGAGTCTTTCAGAGGTACTCTGCTGTAGGCTCCTGTCCTGTTCCCTGTTTTCTTCCTCTTCCAATGTCTATCCTCTTTGCCTTTCTGAATGAGGATTGATCATCTCATCCAGGGTCCTCCTTCTTGGTGAGTTTCTTTAGGTGTACAGATTTTAGTATGTTTATTTGTCTAATATCCACTTATAGATGAGTATATACCATATATGTCTTTCTGCTTTTGGGATACCTCACTCAGGATGATCTTTTCTAGTTCCCACCATTTGCCTGCAAATTTCATGATTTCCTTGTTTGGAAATCTTATGACAGAAGGGGGAGATAGAAAGACCTGGAGGAAACAGGAGCTCCACAAGGAGAGTAACTATCTGGACACAGGGGTCTTTTCTGAGACTGATGCTCCAACCAAGGACCATTCATAGAGATAACCTAGAACCCCTACACAGATGTAGCCTGTGGCAGATCATTGTCTAAGTGGGTTGCTTAGTAATGGGAACAGGGGCAGTCTCTGACATGAACTAAGTGGCTGGCTCTTTGATCACCTCCCTATGATGGGGGAACAGCCTACCAGCCCACAGAGGAAGATAATGCAGCCAGTTCTGATAGGATAGGGTCAGATGGAAGGGGAGGAGGACCTCTCCTATCAGTGGACTGGGAGAGGGGCATGGGAGGAGAAGAGGGAGGGAGGGTGAGATTGGGAGGGGAGGGGGCTACAGCTGGGATACAAAGTCAATAAACTGTAATTAATAAATAAATGTAAAAAAGGACTATATGTCCCAAGAGATGCAGAAGGACCTGTAAACACACTCCTGGTGTTCTTAGGCTTAATCGTGAGATGGTGAGATATATTTTAATTGAATGCTTTTATTTCTTGCATACTAGACCTATTTTTAAAACTAATGCTCCATTTCACAGAATAAATCTGTTGCTATATAAATGATTCACCTCATAATTGCCTCAAGCAATTGTTTTATATAAAATCTGTGTACTACACTTAAATAGAAATCTCCATGTCTAAACTGGAGCTGCACTAACAATTTAGTCCCAGTATTACAGCAGTATAAGTCCACTCTGGGTATTTCCTACTTTGGTCAAACCATGAACCATGTGTTGCTAAGGGTTTGCTGCCCTCAAGTGGTCACATGTAAGAGCAACCTACCTTTTATTTAGATGCCAACTGGGTTTCCAACTTGTTACATAGGAGGTATTAAACTAAAAAAATCAGTTCCAACTCAAAGCACTGACTTACTCCGGAGCTCCAAGAAGGACAGGAGTCAAACAGCCGACAGCTGTTTGCATTCTGGATCTGCCCCTCCTGTTATATGGCTGTAAGGTCTAGGATTTGGGGTGTAACTGACCTGGCTCCCTTATTCTGTTAGGGACAATCCTCCTCAGGGGAACCCTCATGAAAACTCATGACCCGATGCTCTGTAATTAGGAATTCAGGGAACACAGTAAGTTCTCCCAGGTGGCCAAAACTCTCAGCAGCTCTGGCCAGTAATCCACACGGCTGCTCTTGGAAGACAGTCACCCTGTAATGCAGCTCCGTGGGACGCCTTTGTGCTGGCCACAGTCAAGACCTTCTAATGCCCATCATTACCCTCCTCCAGGGCTCCTGGTTTCTCCTAGTTGAGAAAGGAGACCATGGAATCAACGGAATAGCAGGCCGAGGGGGTCTGCTGAGTTCTTCTGCTCATAGAAGATAAGATAGGTCATCCATCATGGCACAGACGAGCCAGAAAAAAAAAAATGAGCAAAACTCATTCTCATGTTATCGCGTAAATATTGAGGACTATGAAGAGATAGGATTAGTTATTGGTAAATGGATCGTTGATCCAGATGGGAAGAAAAAGCTTCTGGGAACTGTCTTGTAAAACACCTTTTTCCCGGTGCTGGGATATAGCTCAGTAGGAGAGCATTTACCTTACATGGACGAGGCCTCGGGATTGATCCTCAGCCTCACAGAAACAAAATGCTGGTACTAACTCAAGGACAGCGTGAAGGAGATGTGCTCTACTCACCAATGTTTCTATGCCTGCTGCGTGGAAAGCATGTCATATGTAACTGTTAAAAGAACAAATCCGCCAGTAATGGATAATTCTGGAGCAAGATGCATTTCAGAGCAAAGCCTTTGCTAGACGGATGAGTACAAACTTCAAGTGAACCGCCTGGGCGGCTGTTAAATTTTACTATCATTATTAAGCCAAAATGTCTGGAGCAGCGATTCTCACCTTTGGAGTGGTGTGCCAGATGTTTACACTATGGTTCAAAACTGTAGCAAAATGACAGTTAGGAAGTAGCAATGGAATAATTTTATGGTTTGGGGTCACCACCCATGAGGAGCTTTATTAAAGGGTGGCAATATTAGAAAGGCTGGAGAACGACTGCCTTAGAGAATACACAGAAACGATTCTTAAGCTATTAATGACTATTAAAGAAACGTAATACATCGCTGAGGATCTCAGCCCTTTCTTTCTTTCTTTCTTTCTTTCTTTCTTTCTTTCTTCCTTCCTTCCTTCCTTCCTTCCTTCTTTCCTTCCTTCCTTCCTTCCTTCCTTCCTTCCTTTCTTTCTTTCTTTTTGGGTGGTGGTGGTCACGGTATTTAAATACAGGGTTTCTCTGTGTAGCCTTGGCTGCCTAGGACTTGCTTTGCAGACCAATCTGGCCTCGAACTCACAGAGATCCACCTACCTCTGCCTCCCCGAATTCTGGGATTACAGCATGAGCCTGGTTCTCAGCCTTTTCTTTACAGTGAACACACAGAAAAACAATACAACCTCCCTGACAAGGCAATCTGTTTTTATCTCAGTCTAATTTTCACGTTATTTTTAAAAATGATTACATGTTGTTTGTTTGTGTGTTTTAGTGTTCCTGAAAGTCAAAGAACAGTTCTGAGTTGGTTCTCTCCTCCCAGTATGCGGCCTCTGTGGATTGAACTGAGGTCATCAGGTTTGGCAGGAGGTGGCTTTACCCCCCAAAAGCCATCTTCCTGTCTGTGTGTCTCTCTCTCTCACACACACACTGATATAATTTCTAAAGAAGCAGGGTTCTCATCTAAGATCATTTTTGTTGACATCTATACTTTTTTCTCATGTCTCAAAGATGGCTGATTAAAAAATAAAATACTTATAAACCAATGATTAAGCCAACAGCCATGCTCACATACCAAGGACAAGAAGAACACCCAACAGTTAACCTCCTCGATTGAGGAAACCTACATTCAGAAGTGAGTGGTGCTTATTTGTCTTCAGACTCTGAATACTTCATTGTGGGGATTCCCTCGCCAGAAAGTGTAATCTTTGGATACCCTTAAAGAGGCGGCCCTCCTTGTCAGTGCAAGACTCGGCTTTTCAAGCGCAGTGTTATGCTCTGACCAGAAGGGGGCAGTGAAGGCACTGTTAGTTGACAAAAGAAAAGCGCTACAATCTGTAAAGAAATTTACTTTCTTGCAAACTATGTTATCCACTTTAAACTAACATGCAAGAAATACACTTTCTTTTTTAGGCTCAGATGGATGGGTGGAGCCTTATAGAACTTTCACAAAATGCAGTGAACTATCCATGTAGCATGTCGGAGATGTATAGTTCAATGTAATACGTTAAAAAAAAATAATAATAATAAGAGAAATGTACTTCACTGGGAGTTTGGCCTAAAATGTGCCTATATAGTGTTGAACCATGGTAATCTAGCAGGGACACATACTACGTTCCTGTTAGTAAATAATTTAATTGCTGCAGGGGCTACTAAGGCCCACAAGTCCATGTCCCTCTTAAACTGACCTGGAAAGGTCACTGGGCACCTGCAGAGGCCACGATGTCTCAGAACTCTTGACAGCCTTCCTCTTCTCATCCTGCAGATACTTGGGTGTGTGTATATGTATGCGTATGTTTTGCCGTTACACATCGTTCAAAACCTAGCGGTTTGATTTATGATTCTAGTGTTTTGTCATGGTTAAATGGCTAAGGAATTCTCCCTCACCTGAAATTTCCAGGAATGTTCAAACTTGTCTGACCTTGCCTCTGCAAATGTTCATTTTCCACTTAGAAAGTCTGCCCAGTGAGGTGATGCCGGGGGCCGCGCATGCGCACAGCTGGCCCTCGTTTTCTCTTCCTACCATTCCACAGATTCCGGAGGTTGCAAGCTCTGTTCTATGCACTTTTACCCACTGGACCATCGTGCTGACCCACATTAAAAAAAAATTAATTTTTTAATTTTCTACTCATATCAGGTCAGTAAAAGCCAGTTTCTTCAAAAGTGAGACCCCAATAGCCAAGCGTGTTAGTATATCCCTACCACACAGAGGCCAAAGAAGGAGGATTGGGAGTTTTGAGTCCAGCCTGGGCTACGCAGTGCGGTCGATGCCAACATGAACTATACAGTAAGACCCTGTCTCAAAAATCAAACAAAAGTAAGCAGTTAACAACGGCAAAACAAAACACCACCCCAGGGATATCCGTCATTCCCCTTTTCCTCCTATTCAGACCCCCCGAGCAGGTAGGGGACCTTACAGGGTCCTTCCTAGAATGTCTCAGGACAGAATCTTTGTCAGGGACTTTACTAGATGGGTCTGGAAAGACATTTGGGCCTTGGCAAAGTCCCTGCCTTTCCCCACTGAGTTAGAGGTGTTGATATAACCTTGTGGACTGGAAACCCTGTCAGGGGCTTCTTGACAGTGACCTCTGGGAGATCAGCGCTGCTGGACGGCAATGCGGAGACCTTGCCTCCGGACTAGCTCATCTGTCTGGTGCCCAGCAGGTCTGATCGGCATTAGCAGCTTCAAGGAGATAGCTTCATGACTATCTCCTGACCCCAGAGCAAATTCTTTCTTCTTTAAAGAACACACATTAGCGCCCCCACCCCCGCCTCGCCGCTTGGGAACTCTTGCTTTCGTTTTCTGCAGCGGGCTTGCTTTGTTCTGGCTTCTTTTAGCAAGCCTAGGGCCTGGGCGAAATCCCAGAGAGAATTCCTCCAAGCCCAAACAAGGGAATCCTCAAAGATCTGAAGCCAATACCAGGAACATGGTGTTATCTTATTTACAAGTTAATTCATTGGCTGTTACTCTCTTCCCACCAGAGAAAGAGGGGGTGGTTATTGATTAGCCACCTATCTTCATACAGCGCATCTTATTCTCTATGAAGCCAGGGATTCATAGACACACCGAGGTTTTAAGTCAACTGTCCTTGTTAACATCGCGGTTTAAGAGCTGTTTAAACTCAATCAAAGGGGGTAATAGCTGCACAGGCCACGGCATTATAAACTTCAAATAAATGCTACATGTTTTTATGGTGTCTTGAGGGCGTGGTTGCTAGCCAAGGAAATTATCCAGAGAAGTGCCAAAGCCGTGAAGGAAAACATAGCTCCTCTCTGGACAGCAATGATCAGATGCTGTTTTACAGCCCTTTTCCCCAGAAGCCAACGGTTCTCTACAAATAGCCATAGATGGACAGGATGGCCAGAGAAGCCTCAAAACCTCAGCCACAGGGCTTGTGAAGGGATCCCGACAAGGATTAGGCTCTGAGCGTAACCTATTGATTGGACAGAGTGAAGCCAGGATGTTCAGATTCCAGGCCCTCGTGCACAGCAAGGGGGAGACGTTGGTCTGGAAAACCTAGGCCTTGAGTCCGTAGATCTAGAAGTCAAGCGCAAGGGTTTAGGGAAGCCCCGTGAATACCGCTCCTCAGGGCTGTCCCTCCTGGAGCAGAGGGCAAACCACAAAGGGATACGCAGGGAATAAGAGGAATAAACTAACACAGTGAAGCTCAACTTAGGACTTGAATTTGACCACCTACGCCGTCGCTTTCTGAAACATCAGATGGACTAAAATCTACCCATGTTAGGGTGCGTGACGTCACCAAGTTTATCTCTGCAAACTACTTGCTGTGGTTAGGTATCCTCAGTGGAGGCCTGTTCACGCTGTGGTTATGGTAGTAACTGGTTAAGAAGGGACCAGATGTCCCAGTTATGAGCAACAGCTCCATAAACACTGCCATTCTCGCAGCCAAAAGCTGTGAGCTGAAAGGATCTGCTCATTAACTGGGTTCAAGAATGGAGAGAATCTCATCAGTCTATTCAATTTACGTTTTTATAGGCTGTACAGCAGGCAGGCTCTTGTTCAGTTTGCACTCTTCATAAGGGAATTCACAGAGGGAAAACTTCGCTTACCACACACACACACACACACACACACACACACACACACTTCCATACATAATATATTTGCTTACATGTAAAGGAAACCCCTCACTCCCAAACCAGGGCCATGAAACAGGCCCATGGTTTTAAGAACCTGACAAGTCATGAAATTCCGTAAAGTACCAACACTCTTCTGGAGAGCCAGGAGCTTGCAGGAACAGGTAATCTGGCTTCTCTCTCACCCTGTAGCCCAAAGGTCACAAAAAACAAGCAAGCTGACTTATCTCCCACCCTGCAATTAAAAAAAAAAATCAAAGCAGTTTCTGGGCCTGGCTTCCTCAGGTCTTTCTCCTCCCTACTCTCCAATATAAAAACCACAACTGTCTTTTATGAGGAATAGAGAGAGGGTCTTGAGATATAAAAGTCATCTTTGCTGAGCACCAGGATACATTAACATGAAAACAAAACACATCTGAACTTGAATTTGAAGGATTCACGCTAAGGAATACCAGAGCAAGCGAGGCTTCCATAGAGTTGGAGTCTGGAAGAAAGCGGAAGGCCACTCAGGAACAAAAGCATGAGCTCACAGTGGGACAGGAGAGACGATGGGCTCAGGTTTGCACACTTTGTGAGTGGAGCCAACAGTGACAAGGCCTTGCAGGGGTGAGATCAAATGGGCCCACAACGTGAGTGTGCGCTCTGCCGTCTGCCGTTTATTGCTGTGCCTTGCATGACCCAAAGGCCCTCAGTTCAAGTATTTGCAAGACATCATCAGCCTTGTTTTCATGCTTGGAGGAAGGAGGAAGGGTAGCTAGAATGTGGGAGTGACTAGAAAAAGAGTTGTGTCCCAGACTTGAGTTTATGCCAGACAGAGATAAAAGAATGGCTACACGATGTAGAATATATCAGAAAGCAGGAAACCGAAGCCTGCGCTGAGGACACATACAACAGAAATGTGGGTACAGCCTTGTCCTTTGAGAGGATGGCCAGAACTCAGGAGGCAAGGAGGCCCCAGCTAGCGCCTGGGGAACATGCATTCGGTGTAAAGGTTAATTTTCTTTGGTGAGACCTTTGGACTGTAAATTCCCTTGAAAGTACATCCTTTCTTGTTTGCGAGAGTTTTGTATCTCTACATTGTATATAACTCCAGTTTGGTGTGTGTGTGTGTGTGTGTGTGTGTGTGTGTGTGTGCGCGTGCGTGTGTCTGAATATATGAATGGCTTTACCATAGACCTTTTTTCCTTTAGAACTACCTCCGATGAGTGGGGAAGAATCAAGTAGAGAGTGTAAGGAAGGAAGAAGAAAAAAAAAAGAGAGACAGAGCAAGAGGAGGACAAGGAACTGGAAGAGGATAAGGACAGTAGAGAGAACGCAAGGGTGATACTGGTATGGAGTCCTAAGGCGTCAAACCGAAAACCTTCTTCAGCTAACATTTTTCCTTATCTACCTTTTCCCCATCATTCTCTTGTCCTGTAAGTTTTCTCTACAACATCTGGAACATGTGGCAGCATTGGGCTGCGTGTCCTTGGAAACTTGGGAGATTTGCTGATGGGAGGGCCTCCTCCCCTGCAGATGCCCATGTACACCCTCATAGGCTCCATCCATTCTCAGTGCCACCTGACCAGCTCTGGGGTAAAAGCACTCACAGTCCAGGGACAGGGCATCTCTGGCCTCCATGCTATTTGATTTTGCCTAGGGGCAGGGGCTGGGTGAGGGAGAGACATTTCCTAGGAATCTTTATTAAAAAAAAAAAAAAAAAAAAAAAGCTTAATTCAAGTTCTTAGGTCAGGGGATCTGCAGACTGTATCCCAGAAATGAAAGTTTTACAGACTACGGATGCCAGTCATAACATTTAAAATCCTAATAAAGCCGTCAGCTGAGGCTGGGCAGGGTGGTGCATGTCCATGATCCCAGCACTTGGGAGGTTGAGACAAAGAGGGTTTCCAGGAGTTGGAGGCTGGGCTCCGTTGAAGCCCAATCCTTATTTTCCTGTGCATATAATCAATGGATGGGAAGGAAAAAGTAAGAGCTGATATTAAAAAAAGATTAAAGATGGAAACAGAAAACACTGGGCTAGGTATAGATGTGTAAGAACCTGATATAAAATTATTATTGCTGCCACAGATTTATTCAGCACACCAGGTTAAGAGGTTACTTACTCTTGCAGCTTGTGTAAATACACCTTTTGTTTAATTCACATTCCTTTTTTTCCTTTTCCTCATTTTTGTCTGTTTGTGCAGGGAGGGATTCATTGGGTGGCCCAAGGTGGTCTCAAAGCTCATGATCCTCTTGCTTCAGTCTTCAGTGTGCTGAGATCATAAACCTTTAAGTAGGACTAAAACCACTGGTGGTGGACTCACAGGGATGACCTAAGATGATAGGCTTGCCCAGCCTGCGGGTGGGAGGCACCTGATTTTGGTACCTTACTCACCTACTGAAGGACCTGCAGAAGGGCCTCCTTTGAAGCAAAAGTGATGATCCAGTTCTGCCTGGGTGTAGTTAACTTTCTCTTTCTTTTCTCCTTTAAAAACAAAACAAAACAAAAACAAAACAAAACAAAACAACAACAACAAAAAAAAACGGTCCCCACCTGCCTCATCTCTGCGTATCATGGGACAGAATATAATCAAGCTGGCTGACCTGTGGGCACGCTCTAGTTCTTTGAGGATAGTTTTCCCCACAAGGTAACTAAGTTCTCAACTTACTTGCCCTCCAGTTCTAGACACTGCAGCATGCTTCCAGATGGCAAGGCTGGAATCATGACTAATGGGTAGTGAGGAGAACGGTGCCTGTCACTCTCCAGAGATGTGACTTTTCAAGGACATTGTGGATCTGCTCAAGACACCCAAACATGGGCACAGGGCTGGAGCAGCCTGCCCCAGATGGACGCTTTGCCACTTCTTATTGTTGCCATTCTCTGGTGCAGATTTCTCAGTCCCTCAGACACAGGATGGACTGAAACAAAACAGACGTCTATTCCTAACACTCTGAAGCACAAAAAACGGTCACATTTTCCCTAGGAAGTCAAAGCAACACTAGAGAATGAGGGTTTGGAGGGTTAATCTGAAACCCTTCACAATTAGAAGCTTTTCATAGCAGGGTTAAACTTTTTACAAAGCAAGACAGAGATGTTTTCATTATATTATTCTACTTGTTCCTCCTAACTTTACTTTCTTCTTGTTAAATTTATAGCTAAATTACTTTAATGTGTTGCCAGAAATGTGCAGTTGTTCCCTGATGAGTGACAGGAACATTGACCTTAACACAATAGCACAGAATAGTCAAGGTCCATTAACACTTTCTTGACAGAGTGGCTATCTTCTGTCAGTAAACTGGGGCTTCTAACTTTGCTACATCAGGTTTTCTTTTCTAATCATTTTTTAAAATGTTTTCTTTGATGATTCCTCTTTATTCTCTAACTCCTGTCAATGTATTCCTCAGGGTAATACATTGTGGCTTTCCTCTTTAAAAAGTTTCCCAGGGACTAGATAGATGGCCCAGTGGTTAAGATTCACACTGCTCTTGTGGAAGACTTGCATTTGATTTCAACGCTCATATCAGGCGGCTCAAAACTGCCTATAAACTCCAGCTCCAGGGATCTGATGCTTTCTTCTGACCTCCCTAGGAAGCTGTACTTATGTCCACACCCCCGCCCCTAGCAGAGAAAACAACACGCCCTGTCAGTAAAGCCAGTGCTCAGATGGGGGTCCCCCCCAAGAGACAGAAACTGGAAATGGACAAGGGTTCAAACAAACCTCCTTTTCTGACACTGCACTACAACTTTCGACACCAACCATTTGAGGAGTGATTATCCTCTATTGCTTTATATCTGGGCATCTGGAATTTGAAAGGTAGATGTCTACCGAACACCGACTCTGTGTCTAGTATCAGTCCAGATGAAGGCAATTTGAGGGGAGAAGAGGCTATTAAACAAACCCATGACCTATAAGATGACATATCAACAATGAATCATAGAGCAGGTGATAGAGCAACTAGAAGTCAGAGGTAGAGGTTGTCTTAGTCAAGCAGTTGGGCTGTACCTCTTTGAAGAGATCATATTTGTATTGGCATTCCTCTCTATCGGGGAGAGAACACCACCTGGTAGCCCCTGGTACAGCCAGAAAAGCAATATGGACGTGACTGTAGGTCTGAGACACTATTGGAACATGTTGGGCATGATGATATTCTAGGAAGTTTCCACATACAGCTTCTGGGGGGAAGGGAACAGGAAGGCCATCAGAAGCCTCTGATGGTAGTCATGGACTAATGTGGAACCCAAGGGGATTCATCTAGAAATTAAGAAAAAGGTTGTGAGCAGAAGAAAAGAATTAAGTGTGAAGCTCAGGTTTCCTCCTGGCGCCGTGAAATTGATGGGGATGGCAATACCTCTGATTCACGTTGAGGACCCGGAAGGAGATTAACAAGTGTGGCAGGTGAAGATCAAGAATTCTGTCAGCCAAAGCAAGATTGATGAGTCCAATAGACAGCCCAGGAGAGGGGTCAGGCAGGTGGTTATATGTGCAAATATGGCATCCTGGAAGGGCGGGGTTGGAGATGTGAACCTGCTATGTATATATTTGATGGATTTAGGCAGATATATAAGGGTTCTAGAAGAAATTGCAAATGAAGGTGTTAGTGGGACCATGTTCCTTTTTGAAGGTTTGGGGGAGAAAACCACTCCTTGTTTTCTTTGCCTTCTGGGGGCTTTGTGTGACTTTTCACGTATGATCTTACAGACACATTCTTTGTACTCAACCTCTCTGGTCACATTCCTCTTCCTCTTGTGTTTATGGAAGCCCTAGTATCTTCCAAGGGCAACTTGTCACTAGATTTATGACTGACTTGAATAACATAGAGGCTCTTCATCTTGAATTACATGATTAAATCTGCAAAGATGTCTTTTCCTAGATAACATTCGTAGACTCTTGAAATTAAAACGGCCATATCTGTGGGTCTCCATTCAGCTCACTAGTGGGGAGGGTACCTAGCCAAGGCAAAAGAGCCAACAACAGTGCCAGAGACTCAGGCAGAGAAAAACTGGGTGCAGGAATGGAGCTGGGAAACTATAGCTGTGCAGTTCAGGGCTCAAAGATGACCAGAGAAGAGGCCTGATATTCATATTTTCTTTGAATTTTTGAATCTGTTGAATTTTTTATATATATATACCAGAGTTGCCTCTGAGTGTAACAAATATTCTTTAAATTGATGTTTCTGATGGTCTTGAAAGGCCTGCTGCCTTGTCCTGTGCCTGCCTTGGGGTTAGTGGAACATTTTGATCTAATCACTCACACATTTTTTTTCCTCTAGGTGAACACATGGAAACAGCAAGGGGAAAAATAACTTGTTTTATTTTGTGCCAAGTTTTTTTTTAACATAATAGCAACCACCTCTCTTCTCATTCCTCATTCTCGAGTCTACGAAAGGGCTAACATTTGAAACCTATTTAGCAATTTTTCTGGAGCTTACAACGACCTTCTAAAGTTATATTTGGGGTTCATGATTGGTAAGTGAAGTTAAAAGGGTGAAGGGTAATGATCCTCCCTGATGTTCTGTTAGAGAAACAGAAAATTTATCTTGGTGCAGTTCACCCATCATGCTTAGGAAAAGAAACTGATAGGTATCTGAACCAATAGTCTTAGTTATGGCTTCTATTCCTGAAATGAAATACTATGACCAAAGCAACTTAGGGATGAAAAGGGTTTATTTGGCATACACTTCCACGTTATCATCAATGTCCATCATCAATGGAAGTCAGGACAGGAACTCAAGTAGGGCAAGAACATGGAGGCAGGAGCTGATGCAGAGGCCATGGAGGGGGGCCACTTACTAGCTTGCTCATCCTGCTTTCTTATAGAACCCACAACCACCAGCCCAAGGGTGACACCACCACGATGGTCCTTTAAGAAAATGCACCACAAGCATGCCTGCAGTCCAGTCTTATGGAGGCATTTTCTTAATTGAGGTTCCCTCTTCCCAGATGACTTTAGCTTGTGTCAAATTGGCATGAAATTGTTCAGTGTGCCTACAGTCAACGCATTAGGCTTCACTTAATGATAAACTGATAAACATATCTAAACATTTTTAATAGAAATACATAAAGTAGGGTAAAAATGTCATTTGATAATGTAAAATTTCAGACCTTGAAAAACAGATGTTTTAAATCAAAGTAAACCTGAATGTATGACCTCAGAACTCAGCAATGCCCATTTCCCTTGAACTGCTGACAAATCAGATTGTCTTAATGGCCAGGTGGGCCTGGTAGGATTTTCCATCAAAAACATCTAGGAGGCTGGAGAAAGGCCCCAGAGCTTGTCAGTCAACCACTCTAAGTGAACTGGTGTGCTCCAGGTTCAGTGAGAGACCCTGCCTTATAAAAGAAGGTGGAGAGCAACCAAGAAAGACCAGCGTTGACTGACTTCCTGCATATGCACACATACACATACACATACACACACTCACACACACACACACACACACACACACACATACACGGGCAGCAGGAGTTGGGGAGAAACAGAACCATACAGTGAGAATTTTAGGAGAGCCATTTGAGGAGAGTGATGGTTTGAAGACAAATGGCCCCCATCGTCTCCTACAGGCTCGGCTTTGCTGGAAGAAGTGTGTCACAGGGTGCGGGCTTTGGGTTTCAAAGAAGTCCTTGCCATCCCCTCCCCGCCGCCCCCGCATGTGGATCAGGATGCTCCCTGTCATGACTCTGTAAGAGTTGTCTTGGTCATGTCTCCTTGCAGCAATAGGACAGTGACTAAGACAAGGAGAAATTCCAAATTTTCGTGTTCTGGTTAGTCATCTGACTTCTAGATGGGAAAGGATTGCCAACACATGGTGTTTCTGGGCTGGCTGGAGGCTGCATGGAGAGCTCAGAGAAGCTTCTTCATTTTCTTTGCTTAGGCAGTGTGGATCAGTTCTGGGCAGAGTAATATGGATCCCTAGCACAGTCACTGGAAGTGGACTCAGAGACCATAGGCTTGTACTTCTGGCCCTCCCCCTTCCCTCTCCCACTCTCATACCTAGCAACCTGCCACAAAGTCCTAAGGGGCAGAGAAGACTACTTGTGTCTACCTATGCCCTTAAGCCTCCCAAGCAAGTATGAAACTTATTCAACAACAGACTTTTCAATTAAGTAACCGTGTTCACGGGACTAAAGTACATTTTAATACAATACAATGTATCTCAAACTGCTTGTTTTCGGATTATTGTTAAGGTGCTGGGGACCAAACCTTGCACGTGTGAAGGGAGCATGCTACCACCGTATATCCCTGGCCTTTACAATACCTGATATGAAATTTCACCTGTGCTTTTCTCAAGCCAACCCCCTCCCCTACCACCAATCTGCACAGAATATAGGTGTGACACCAAAGCAATATTGTGGCATGGATGAATAGGTAGATGGACTGATGGAAATGTAACAAGCCACATCATTTTAAGGATGTAAAAAGGATGGAAACAATGCCGACCATTCAAGAAGGCTGAGAGTACAGAGCCCTGAAAAAAGTTCAAACAGAAGCATCAGGGATTGCCAAGGCCAAGAAATGATACGCAACTTGCCAATGGCTGCACGTCCAACTAGCAGCTCCTTTATGTGAGTCCAGGGTTAGCTCATTGCCACTTCCTGTTGGCTGCAAAAAGTCCAGGGAGCTTTGGCAAGAAATATCATAGCAGGCTCTTGGCTTTTCCCATCAGGCTTTGATAGGCCTGAGCAGTCATAGGTTCCAGCTCAGCCACTAAGGCCTGCTCACTTTGAGTTGGGAACAAGCCTTTGTCCCTTCTCAGACCCTCTCCATCCAACTGCAAGTCAGAACTCACCGCACATGCTCTGTCACCTGCAGATTTGTGGGAGGGTATGACAGCCAATGTGGAAGAGCTCTGAAAGAGCCTGAAGGTGTGAAGCGTTTCACAAAATGGAAAAAGCAATCAGCAGTGAGATCTGGCATTGATCTCGTGATCAACAAGGATAAGTGGCATTCAGTTAATATAACTTAATATAACTGCGAAGCTACTGCGTGTTTCCTGTGTTACACAGGAGGAGCGTTCAACACGGTCTTCGCTGCAGAAGCATTACTTTTATCTTTACAGATTAGGAAAATAAAGCCACAGTTCTGGCACATGGAGCAGAGACTCAAGTCCAGATCTGAAGCACAAGGCTCAGATCTGAAGACCAGAGAGATGGGAAACCTGATCACTGGGAGGGTATGACAACGGACTCTAGCCAGCTTTCTCTGCACTGATTCTCACGAGCCTTTGGCTACCAGAAAGATCCAGGCAGAGTTCTGCATTGGGAGGTCACGTGACTTTCCCCAGAGGGGAAATGCCTGAGTCTGTGCGGACCTGTTTTCTGGAAGACGTGTTATGTGGAAGAGATTCTTCAGGATGCCCTGGGGACCTAGAACGTAGGCCCACAACCTCTCGTCACCACGTCTCCTTCTTACATCTATTCCCCACATGCTGAAGAAAGGGAAGTTAGGGCTTAGATCTCTATTGTCTGTACTATACGATCTTTATTTTAAAAACTATTATGTATTTTAAAATGTGTGTGTGTGAGCACAGGCAAGCTCATGGCTTGCTTCAAAAAGCGCAGTCATAAGGCAGCCTTTTGAAGTGTTTTCTCACCTTCTTCCTTATTGAGACATAGTCTCTCTTGTTTTCGCTGCTGTGCTGTGTTCTCCAAGCTGGCTGACCTGTGAGCTTCTCACGGATCCTCTCGTCACTGTCTCTCATCCCCTCTTAGAGATGCTGAGAGTACAGATGTGTGCTGCTGCTTTTTTTCCTGCTTTTGTTTTTTTGTTTGTTTGTTTGTTTTTGTTTGAGATAGGGTTTCTTTGTGTGCATAGCCCTAGCTGTCTTGGAACTTGCTTTGTAGACCAGGCTGGCCTCGGACTCATGGAGATCTGCTTGCCTCTCCCTCTCAAGTGCTGGGATTAAAAGCGTGCGCCACCGTGCCCAGCCCTGCATCCAGCATTTTTATGTGAGTTCAGGAGACTGGACTTAGATCACTGGGCTTGCATGGTTAGTACTTCTACACAGTGAGCCAACTACCCGCCCCCTGAATTAATTAATAATTAACTGTTTCATGCAACAATTTCCCCTTTCTGTTATTTAGAATACCTTTTATTTGTTCCTAGACAATTCCATACATGTAAACAATACATTTTGAGTGTATCAACCCCTCCTGTCACTTGCCTCAGGATGCCTAACTCTTCCTTCCCACTTCCCTCAGAAGCGCCAATTCCTCTCTCTGTCTTTCTCCAAGCAACCCTAACACATCTCCCTCCCCAACTGATGTCCTCTCTTTTTCTGTTGCAAAAGTCCATTGAGTCCAACTAATACTGCCTGTTGACTTAGACTCAGGTAGCCAAACAGAGTAAAGAGGGTTTCCTGTAGCCCAAGGTAACTTGAAATCATTATATAACCGAGGCTGACCTTCAACTCCCGATCCTTTTTTTTCCCAAGGACTGGGGTTACTGGTCTGTACCATGTTGTGGATATAAACATGTTTTGTTTTGGTCCCAGGTGTGGATGTGGGTGTGTTTTGGTCCAGGTGTGGATGATTCAGATAGTCCACAGCAGCAGACTACTTGTTTCGTGGGGCCTCTGAGAGGAGCTCCTTGCCAGCTGCAGATAGTTTAAATCTGAGGACTCTAGAGAGAGAATAAAGGTCAGAGCCGAGAAAGAAGATGGGAGAAAGAACAATTCTGCTCCTGCTTCCCCCTTGCTGTTCCTGGCTGCTGTTGTGAGGCAAGAAGACGGAGATCTCCTGAAAAGAGGATTAGACTGGTTCCAAGGAACCCGATGGCCCTAAGCAGCAGGAAGCAGCTAAGAAAGAATTGTACCTCCTCTCCCTTTCTCTCTCCTACATGGTGTGGGGATGTTGGAAGGGATTGGGGTGGAGTAGGGAGAAAAAGATATAAGAAGCGAAAATAAAAGAGTTTTTAAAAAGAATGCCTACAGTACCACTATACCTGGTTTGTATTATTTATTTGCCTGTTTATTCTCTCGGGGTTTGTGGGTGTTTTGATGGACGCTCTTGATTTGTAGCCCAGGCTGGCCTCAAACTTGTGTTACTTCTCCTGTCTCAGATCCCTGAGTTCTGGGATTACAAGGGTGTACCACTATACTCTGCTTGTTTTCTGTGTTCTTATTTTCTTGTGCCTGGGACCTCACTGTGACTGCCTTCCTAGGGTGAGCTAATCCTAGGCAAGAAGAAAGGCCCTACAAGCATGCCTCTCCTCAACAATAGCAGACTCCGCTCCAAGCTAAACTCATGTCACCCAAATGGTCGCTACTCTCTTATGAGGTGGTGGAAACTTTCAGATGTGGGTGGGGCCTAGACATAGATGGATGGGGGGGTGCCTCTGGAGGTTACACTTGCCTCCCCATGCCCCCATCCCAGTCCACTTTGCTTTTCATTTGCCAGGAAGTGAAGGAACTCCTCCCTGATTCTCTCCCACTGCCAGAACGTTCAGTTCAACAGCACGAGGACAACCAACCACAAACCCAAACCTCAGAAACGGGGACAGAATAAGTCTTGCTTTCACTGAATTGTTGCTGTTGGATACTTGGTCACTGTGACAAGGACAGTAACTAATGCAAGAGGCCACACTGAACTCACAGCTTCACTGTCTCTCCTATCTGGCTCTTCATCTTCAAGAGGCAATATGCCTTTGCCTCCACATTGCTGTGCCTATTGGATAGCCAGGGACTGCTGGACCACCCTGACCTTCCCAAATTACTCACATGATCCAGTCGGAAACCTACTCACCCTATCACCTGCTCTGCCCACTACTTCCTACGAAACTACAAAACCGCTGCTCATTCCTTGCCCTCTCCCCTTGACAGGCCTGGGCTTCCTCACGGATACTTGAGAAAGAAACCATCTTTGCAATGGCAGCTGCCTCCTCATCTGTTGACCTCTTCATACCATAGCAAAACAAAACTCCAGATATATTTTAAAGCAAATTTAATCCTTTTGCAAGCAGTAAAAGATTATATGCCGTCGCTGATATTTTAATATACCCGCCATTTTTTGGATGGGTGTTGTTTTTTGTTTGTTTTCATTTGGGTGTAGGTTACGACCTTGGGCGGGGGTGGGGGTGCGATGAGGGGCTCCTAAAGACAAGTGCTTTATTTAGCCTTGAGCTCTACCTCAAGCCTTCTTAAACAATTTTATTACAAATTCATGGGATCATAATTCACTAAAATTGCTTACAAAAGCAGCATTGTCGAGAACAGAATTATTTCTTTCAAAGATGATTAAATGCACCTGATAAGTGTCCGGCTTGGAAAAAGTTGCAAGTTGTTGGGTTGCTTTTCAGCTTCAAAAGACTGTTTTGTTAGACTCATCAAGACAGGAATTTTCATTATAGAATGAGATGGATAAATCTGAGGCCAGAGCCAAGTAAGAATGTAATAAACTCTGAAGGAAAAGGGCAGAGTGATGGGAACAACTCAAAGAAATTGCCTCAGGTGATCACCTACTGCAGTAGAATCCAAAGACCTGCTTTCCCTACGACCCCTGCAAGAGAAGTTAACTAGATTTCCAGTGTATTTGGAAATTAACAACAGTCTTACCAGGTTCCAACAGGGTGCCTGTCCTTTTATTCATTATTATTTTCTAGAGGCTCTTTTGAGATGTATTTTAATACTCTCTCCCTGTGCCCGACACAACAAAATCCAGATATACGGCATAAATAATGGAAACCCACAAAGGGCTACAGTCACTAGTTTTTTCACTGCCAAGAACCCTCATTGCCAGTATGTTCATGGGGTTTTATCAGAAGTCAAAGCCCTGGGTACATATCAGGGCTGGAGGGCCCAATGCAGTTTTACGCAGCTGTCTGAGGTGAGACTCTGGTTTGCTTGCTGTCCTCTTTGGTCACATAAAGCCCCTTCAGTCCTAAGAAGACAGGGGCAATGCAGTTGTGTCTTTAGCACTTTCAACCTATGACAGTTAGCTTAGTGACTTGAAATGGAATTTGTTCTTTCACTACAGACTGGCATGTGCCATTTCTGTATACTTCTGTGGATTTTCCCTATATACAAGAGATAGGTGTGGTAAAGAAAATATTTCTAAGAAGAGAAAGCGGGCAAAGACTGTGATCCTAGGAACATCGCATTTGGAGGAGGAAGAGCATTTGGGGCTGGGGACCCAGCAGAGGGCGTGCCCCAGGCTGAAGCCTCTGCCCAGGGCTCTCTCTTCATCTTCCGCTCCGTGTAGGGCCAGCCATGGGTGCAACAGCAGCTCTCACGGTGTAACGGTGTATGTTAGTCCCTGGGCCTGCAGCATCCACGCTGTGTCAGAACTCGTCAGAAGGATAAATTATCTTCCTCCTAGACTCGAGTTAGAAGTGCAGGGGCAGCAGGCTGCAGCTCAGCCGGCCCAGCATGGGTGATTCTGCCACTCTCGGCCTGAGGGTAGGTCCGTGCAGCATCCGTCCCAGGTGCTCGTCTCCTTCCCTAAGAAAGTCGGCTGTCGATTTCCCACAAACGCCTGGCTAACTGGTTCTTCCTTCTGTTCTCCCGAGCCACGGGGTTACCATCCTGGGTCTGGTTGGTGTGGTCTGCAAGCCTTAACGTTCCAGCCTTACTAACCGCCATCAGAATTCTCACTTGAGACCGGCCACACCACGCACGCCAAACCTCTTCCTACACAAATTCCAGAGGGAAAGAAGAGACTTCTCTCCTTTGTTTACAGAGTTAATGAACTAAAGAAACTTCCTAAGGAGTCATTACAAGCAATTAAAATTATACATTTTTTTTGAACTCTCGAGCATTAATCAAAACCCTTAAACTAGCAAGACATTGAACCACAAGGCTCTTTTGGATAATAGTCATAATGAGAGTCCGCTAGCTATTGTAATTCCTGAGTTATTCTGTCCTTTAAAAATCACACACACACACACACACACACACACACACACACACACACAGAATGCTATGAAAGCACTTCCTATCAAGACTTGAAACACATCCCACACTCCAGAATTCAACTAATCAACTGCGGTAAGTTGTTTTCATCATCATTTTAATGTTCCACATGGTTCAAAAGCTGCCTTTTAGCAAGGGGGGAAAATTTACAGAGTATGATGATTACACTGAGTGGGACTTTATTAATGTAATTTAGGGCCTGCGCTTATGGAAGAGGAGGGCCTGAAGACAAGAGGATAAAGATCAGAGTTTGTGGCAATAAACTCTCCTCAAGTGGCTTTAATCAGATGTAAGACGGCTGGAGCTGAAGGTCACCCCCTCTCCTGAACTTCAAGAGAAAATGTTGCTTTCAACATGGCTCAGGCTGCTGACACAAACATGTTTAGAAAATAATTCTGCGCCGGAATCCAGACATAGACACAGGCCCCTGTGTCCCAGCATCCGTGTGGCTGGAAGAGGAAAGCTGCACCATGCTGCATGCCTCACTGCCTATAAAAGGCAACACAGCTCTGCCTGTGACCTTAGTGTTCAAATATACATTGTGTCTGATGTAAACCATTCTCCCCATCTGGCCATCAAAGAGTAATGCAGAGACGACAGAAGTTTATCACCAGACACTCCTCAGTATACTTAAAGATGAGGTACCTGCACCAGATGACAAGTAGCTGTGTAAGCGGAAAAACTCCAAACACCAACAAAATACTCTTTATGACAAAACAGAAATGAAGAAGAGTTTTCGTTTCAAAAAGTGTTAGCTAGGATCTCACACAAACAACCCAGCTGATCAGTTCAAAGACACAATCCAATCCTGACTGATTATCTATCTATCTATCTATCTATCTATCTATCTATCTATCTATCTATCTATCTATCTATCTATCTATTGTGTGTGTGATGTGTTTGTGTATGTGTGTGTTTGGGTCATCAGCTTTGATGGCAATAGCCACTATCCTCTGAGCCATATCAGTGGCCTTCAAAAACTCTTTTCCTTAATTTCAATCTTAAAATACTCAATACACTCTCTCAAGCATTTCACGAGACATTAGGGAAAAAAAAAAGAGAGTATGCTCTGTTCTCTTATGTAGTGGAACTGAAGTGCAAGACAAAAACCATGAGGAAGACTTAACAGGCCTTACTGTGAATTCCCAGGATTTTTACAGTCTCTAGCAAATCAAGGAAGATGTAAAATAAACCAGTTCTCTCAGTCAAGTCTGAAGAGTATACAGGGTGGTTTTAACACTGTGAATTTGTGGGTGAAGTTATTCCAGTGAACAGCAACGCTGGCCAGGAGGGAAGCAAAGGCTAATAGAGCAAGATCCTTGCTACACTGTGGATCCCTCTCGGTCTCCCTCTCCTTTCCCCTCTCTCTGTTCCTCTCTCTCCCCCCACCTTCAGAGTTCTACAACTGGGACACAGACCAAGAAAGTCACTGGCTGCTCCCCTTCATCTGTCAGCTGCATTAAAAATAATGCCTGTGCTCACAAAGCAGCACATACTGAGCCCTTGTTCTGGCGGGAAAGTGCTAGTTTTGTTTGATGTCTTACCTTTCTTCTTGAACCCTCAAAGTCAGATCTCGGGCACATAAGACCATAATCACTGTGGTGGAACACTGATTTTTTATTTTAAGACATCTGGACCTACTTAGACCTTTTTATGTGGGAAACTTTCTACATGGACGTCCCTTCCTCTCTTACCTTCAATCTGCCCATTGTTGACTATCTGACAGTGTGATGCCCACACACACTTCTCTCTATTGCCCGAGAACAGGCCCATCTTGCCTTCTCTGGGTATTTTCCTGTGTTCAAGAAGCATTGATAAGGGAGAGATAGCCATGCTAATCCCTCTTTCCTGTCCTGTTATACACAATAACTAACAATGCATTATGGTGAGTTTGTCCAATTCTTAAGATCAATATACTATTAGTGTTTTTAGAAATTGTATACCACTGTCAAATAGACCACATAAAGTCCTTAACAAAGTAAGCAGTGATTGTCTTCTTGGATAAGTTCATTAGTTATTAGAATGAAAAGAAATATAAGTATAACAGACTGAACTTAAAAATTAAAATTATATCCGGGCTATTCTTGTTATGCATTTCTGTCATTATTGATCAAATTATGGCTTGAACCATCATGAAAAAATAGATCTGACTCTAGTTTGAATCAGCACAAACTGGCAAGTCATTCAGTATAATTCTTGCTACTCAAACTGCCCTGTGGCCCTCACTGTGGTGTGTTGGTTATTTTGCTATGTGAAGTTGCCACTCTCAGTGTGGATGATCATCCACCAAATACTCGTGGCCAAGAAATTGAGTTAAATGAGAGTCTCCATTGCCCAGAACTAAGGAGTTTCCCAAGATGGAGGATTTTCAGTTTTAAAGTCAGGACAATTCTGGGCAGACTACATACAGCAAATTTGATAGGTTTTTGAGAACAGACTGTAGTTTGATTCTTATTAATTCATCTGTGGTAACACTAACTTGTGGCAATTATACTTACTGAGTGCTTGATTTGACACAAAAAGCAGTCCTAAATTTAGGACAATGTGGTCAAAATAAAGCTGGAACCTGGCCAAAGAAACGGAGGAGTAATGTTAACTCTTTGTCTAATCAAGGAATGATCAGATTTTGACTTTGTGGCATCATGGCTTAGAAATTAAATAGTAACTTTTTTTCTCCTCCAGCAGTGATGCTTAGGAGCACTTGGAATGTCCAGCACTTGACGTACTGTCAAGTGTAAGGTTTCCTACATTACAGCCTAAAGCCATGCTGGACCTGTCCTTCAGCCCTGAAAATAGAATTGCTTGCCTCTATACCAAGAAAAGCCAGGAAAACACCCAAACCGTATGTGGTGTGTGCCCAGACAGACATTTGAGAGTTTGTGCTGAGAGATCTAAAGTCCTCAAGAGATTGCCTAAAATAAAACAAAGTATGCCTGCAGGTCTACAGTGGTTTTATGTAGGCGAAAAGGGGTCTGAGCCAAGTGTCCTTTCCCTGCTGAGGAGCTGAAACTGTTGTGAAAGCGTTGAAGGTACAAGCCCAGTGTCAGAAATCTAAGTAAGAGAAACCAGCAAGAAACTAAAAAGCAACAACAACAACAACAAAAATCAAGTCTTATTCTCTGCAAAAAGAAAGAAAAATAATTAAACATAAAGGCTAGTGGGATGGTTCCGTGAGACTGGTGAGCTGAGTTCAGTCCGTGGAACGCATCCTCGGTTACCACCTGCTGCCCACTTGCTATGGCAATACACTGCCCCCATCGTGCGCACAATAATAAACACGTAATAAACTTTAAAAAAAAAATAAGTGTTACAAGAGAAAGGGCACAATGAGATCTATGCTCAACATTACCTCTGCAATAAAATGTTGGTTTTAAACAAACTCCAGGTTTCATTCCAGATATGCACACAACACTGAAAGCCATGTGCTATCAAGCAAACACATCTCAGTGTTTCATTTCTCTTGAAAACAGTCTCCTTGAGAGAGACTGCACACTCGGTCCGTGATGGCAGGGGCCACGGGCAGTTCTGAAGCTCTTCAAGTTGCCTCTAGGGTCCTACTAGTCTAATTTATAAGCTCTTCTCAGTCTTCATGAAGATGTGTCAAGAGCACAGGTTGCTTTCCTTCCTCATCTAATGTAAGGCCACACAGCTTAATATCTTCCTTCTTACCTCGTGGGGCAGCATTTGCCAGTACCAAAGAGGATAAAAGAACACGGGCGCCAAAGCCAGTCCCAAAAGATGAAAAGCAGTGCTTTGAAAAGAGGAAAAGCAATGGTGGCCTGTATACACAAGAAGATTTCAATTTCAGGGTTAAAGAGATGGCTTAGTGGTTAAGAGTGTGTGCTACACTTACAAAGAACCTGGGTTCGAGTCATAGCATCTGCAACTGGCAGCTCACACTTGCCTCTAACTCCTTTTCCAGAGGATCTGATACCCTCTTCTGGCTTCCACGGGCACCTGCACTCATGAACACAGACACAGACATGTACACACACATACATGCACACACATACATGCACACACACACTAAAATAAAATTTCTTTTTTTCTTAATCCATTTTTATTTTTTAATTAAATTTTTATTTTTTTATATTAGTTATAGTTTATTTAGTTTGTATCCCAGTTGTAGCCCCTCCCTCATTCCCTCCCAATCACACCTTCCCTCCCTCATCTCCTCCCTGTCCCTCTCTAAGTCCACTGATAGGGGAGGTCCTCCTTACCTTCCATTTGACCATAGCTTATCAGGTCTCTTCAGGAGTGGTTGCAATGTCCTCCTCTGTGGCCAAACACATACACACACATACATGCACACACACACTAAAATAAAATTTCTAAAATAAAAAGTTTTCAGCATAGTAATTTTGCATTTTCATAAATTCTTTTGTAATTGCTGCCACCTCCCATGGCACTCATGTTAGCTAAACTCAAATTTTTTAACTGTCAAGAAAATCTTAGACCGCAGCATCACCAAGCTGGGTCTCAATCCACTTAGATTTCCTTTCATGCCATTTGTTCAAACAATGAGCTCATTTACAGCCTGTAGTTTGTGTTCTCTTGACTTCACTTTTCCTCAGGGCTTCTGTCTTTACATCTAAGACACTGGCTAGTTAGCTCATAATTGCTTGTGGAGGAGCCTGGAGATATAGTTATATGAGGGCTATTAATTAAGCTTGTCAAATACGCCATCCTCTAACAAAAGGTTTTCCAACATTAGCTCAGTTGATATTTTAGATCAGATAAGCCCTGGTTTGGGGGTGGCCCTGACATTTGTACTGAAAGATATTCAACAGCATCCCCAGCCTGGCCCACTGGATGTGAGTTGTGACAACTGAAAACATTTCCAGACAGTGACAAATGTTCAGTGTAGGGAAAAAAATACCCCAGAAAAGAATCATGGGCTGGCAGAATGGGTAGAGAAATATATTCTTCTCTTCATGACCTTTTAAGTAATTAAGATTATGCTGAATCAACTTAAATCAACTCAAGGAAACTAGGGATAGCTCCCATGTTGGTTAGTGTGAACGAGAAAACAAAGCCCTCACACTTTAAGCAAAGGAAAATATTAATTATCTTGTTGATGTAACAAAACTATATTTAAAAATGTTCCTGCTCCAGGTGGAAGAGTGGGCTTGCATGTCATGGAAGAAAGCATCTACTGTTTAACTTCAGTAATATGCACTGGGCATTTATTAAGTTAGAAATGTTATGGAGTAGCTCTGGCTACGTGACTGATAACAGACAAAATATCTGTTCTGAAGAGACCTTCAATTTCCAAGTTTGGGACATGTAAACAATGCAAGAAGATGTGTACTCCCCCAGGGTACTGTGGCAATTATGGTTTTTATTCTGTATTTCATATTTTTTTGACACCTTGAGAATGACTTTCAGGCTTGGGAGAGGGTGCTCCACCCCTCAAAAAGGCTCATTCTTAAGATTTTGAAGAGTTCGTCACCAAGCACTCCTAACCAATCCTGAATCAATACCCACCATTCATTCATTTATTTAACCATCAGAAACCAGGCTAAAACTTTCCCTTCTCTACATCAATTCAAGGCAAGTAGGCAGGCCCTGCCCCATGTACTAGAATGATTCAAATTAATTACTCCTAAGCTGCCCCTTCCACTTTGCCTTTTCTGTAGAAAGCACAATAAAGGCATAGCTGTATGTGCTCCTTGCTCTTCGCCGCCTTCCCCCATGGCTCTGCTTTGTTAGGACATGTCAGAAGGGAACACAGTAAGTAATAAAAACCTTCCTTGGTGGCATTAGCTTCTCTGTGTTCTCCTAGTCACCTCCATAAATCACAACCCTGTCACTCTAATCATAAGACAGATAACATATGGAAAGGGGGGCCAGGAAGCTGTCCTGACCGAGAATTAGTCAGCAAAATGAATATACAGGAAACAAATCTCAACTACAGGAAAAAGACAGCCTGAATGTCCAGGTACAACCAGCCTGGAGTGGGAGAGCAGAAGCTCAGATTCACTCCCTGCTTATCTTGAAGGCAATTAGTAGCTACTGAGTATTCGAGCTGGAGTTTTATTGGAGGGATCTTTCTGGTTGCTGGGGGGCAGATGGGCCTTATAGGAGAAAGGTCTACACGGAAGCCAGGTAGTAGGCTGTTGAAATGGTGAAAGGAAAGGCTGGCAGCACCTGGAATGCATTGATAATGGGGAATAAATAATTAGCTGTTAATAGAATGGAAATATTTTCAAGAGGAACTGAACAGAGTCGAGGAACTGACCGAGGGAAAGGGAAGAGGCCACAGTGGGGAGCTTAAGACAGTGGACGATGTGCCCAGCAGTGTCTTTGCTGAGTGAGATACTGAAACTCCAAGGAGGACCAGAGCTGAGGGGAGGCCATGATGGTCTGGAGCAGAAAAGGACACTTAAAAATCATAGCTACATTAGCTAGAAGTTATTTATAAGGAATGGTAGCATCATCCTCAAGATGGAGACGAGAAATGAATGACATGAGCCCATGTTAAAAAACAGGGGAATATGGACACTGATCACCAGGAGAAGAGGGGTTCTGAAGGGAGCTGGAGATTGGGGGTGATGGATGAAGGAAGCAGGTAAACCTTGGCCTAGAAGTCTGGCCCTCTCTCCTCCAGCCTCTCTGTATCATCTCTCTCTTCTGAAATGTCGTTCTGCTGAGACTGTTGACTGACGACTCAGACTCCAGCACTGCCACCTTCACATCGCTTCCCTGACCATCCTCAGGCTACAGTGAGGGTCCTCCCTCAGTCACGGTATGTCCATATGTCAGGCACATGTCTCCCTCAATGGCATACACTGGCTCACAGCAATCTTGTCTGCAGTTCAATAAGGAACACACAGTAAGCAATGGCACACTGTTTTGTTGAATAAATGGGAAGAAAAGAAAAGAAATAAATGGGAACACACTTGAGTCACTGGAAAACTCCTCCAGGTAACCATTGAAGCCAATTTACTTTAAAATTTTATTTTTGTTATTTTTTGGGGATTATAATATGACTACAGCTTTCCATTTCCCTTTCCTCTCTAGCCTCCCATGTCTCTCTTTCAAATTCATAGACGCCAATTTACTTTTATTTCAGAAATATTTCAAGTGCATTATGTACTATACAGGTGCCCCAAAACAGAACTGAAAGGAAGAGGAGTTGAATTTGAAGGGTGCATAGGAGACCCACAAAAGCAATAAATACTTAAAAGACAAAAGAGGAAAGGCAGTGGTGCTTTTCCTACACTACCGAGCTCTAGTGTACTTCAGTGTCAGTGCCAGCATGGTCACCACACTTAACACAACACGCTTCACAGAGCGAAGGTCATTGAGCAAATCGAGTCTATAAAGGGGCCTACGATGACAGGGAAACTGAAGCTAGTCAAAAGAACATGCAAACATTTTAACACGAGTTCTATCCCAAAGCCATTATTTTTGGTTTTTAAAACACTGATTCTACACATTTTAGAACGATTCAAATATAGGGCTATTATACATTTTAGTGTAGTTTCCAGCTATCTAGAGTGTGTGTCTGTGGGCTCGATGGGGGGGGGGAGCACAGTTGGAATGTCACAGAAAATATGTTGCCAGGTGCTACTCGGAATTCTGGAAAGGAATTTCTCACGTATAAATCACGAAGACAAGGTTTCTCTACAAATCATACAAAACCTAACGTACCGTTTCCCTCCCCCTTGTCTTCCAAGTGCGAGCACAGAAGGGTTTCCTACCAACGCGAGTCCCCTCGCTCATCCTGGACTCAGGCATAAATATGCTCTGTGCCTTTTGCAGTCGCTGTGAGCCATCAACTTATGACTGTGTTCTTGGATGTTAAAATAATGCTCACTCAAAAAATATTCCTAAATAGGGCACAGTGGTTAAACTGGCAGTGCTATGAATATCACAGGGCCAAAGTATATTTTTGTCTTTATTTGTCTGTGCCAGATGTTGTTAAAGCGACTGCCAATACACAAACTTTCCTGTGGCAGTCATTAAGGACAGTGCGCAGCTTCTCTGGGGGCTATTTTAAACCGTGTCCTTCGTTTCACATAAATATTTACCCAAGGAAGGTATCTGACAGGAAGAATCTATACACCCTCATAACTGTTTTACACCGAGCTGTAATTTTTACAGGCTAGAGCCTGGAGTGGGCCTCAAGGCTCCCCGTGCAAATATTCCTAAGAATACAGAGACATTGGAGAGGGAGGGTACCATTGGCTCCAAAGTCTGGAGTTCAGCTTATTACCCTGTGGGTCATGGCACCATGTGGGGAACCCACACACCTGAATATGGTGGTCGCAACGAACCGGCATAGGACAAAATTCTGAACATGCAACACTAAGATGTAACGAGAAACCAAACACCTATGAAACGGAGGCGTTCCTAGCCCTGTTCTCCAGCAGAGAGCATCCAGAGGCCTTGGCTGCCATGGAGCATGCGCACTCCGCAAGGCACGTGTCATACTATCACACAACACCAGTCTTTGCTGCCTCTAACACTCCAGCGCCAGTTCAAGGCTCCTGCCTGTTTTGAACCGCAGTACCTTTACTGGACATATGAAGAGCTCTGCTCTTACAGAAACAGGACGGTTTAATTGCAAACAATAAAAAGTCTTTTGCTACTGCCATTGCCCAGCATCCATCAAATTAACATATCTTTGGAGTATGTTGTGTTAGGATGTTTGATCTGAAAAATGGCTGTTTGAGTTTTATAAAAAGTGACTAAATGGATTTTGGCGTGGAAACAGAACTTCTGACCTGGCCCTAAACGTATTTCTGCTATTTGGTACTCCAATTTTATGGGAAGTCATAAATCACATTCATCCTTGATGGATGTAAAGCCAAAATCTCCATCAATCCTGCGGTATCAAACATCCAGCCAAGACTGAATTCTTCATGCACATTCATCAGATTAATAGCAAATTTGCTTTCATCTTTAATGAACGGCAAAAGTGCATGTATATCAGAGAACAGTTTCAAAAGGATTTCCTCGTTACTTATTATCTGGAAGTGCTTGATTGATGTCCCTGTATGGCCAGGGTTATGTAAAAAAATTCCTTGGGCTAAAAAGGTATGGTAGGTTGAACAAGTTCAGGAAACTAATAATGGCATCTGCCTACCGTGAGTCAAAACACTGAAACCACTGACATGTATGTGGGGGTCTGAACGAGAATGGCCACGGTACAGGAGTGCTTCCTGGCTGGTAGACTGTTTAGGAAGGGTTAGGAGGTGTGGCCTTGTTGGATAAAGCATGCCACTGGGGGTCTTTGAGGTTTCCAAACCCCACGCCAGGCCCAGTCTCGCCCTCACTCTGCCAGGTGTATCCTTGCAGGAACTCCCCCAGCGCCATGCCTGCCTGCCACCATGCTTCCCACCATATTTTTATGGACTAATCTTCTGAAACTGTAAGCAAGCCCCCCGTTAAATGCTTTCTTCTGTAAGCTGCCTTGATCACGTTTTCTCTTCGCAGCAACGCAACAGCGACTAAGACACTCCAGGAGTGCCTAGCATAGATTTAAATACCTCACATACGCTGAGCACTCCCTTAACATTTCACGTCGTTTTTCTCACTGAAGCAGCAATGGTTCTGTTTAGAAAGTGATACTGGTTCCTCTACTGTGATGAAGCTGAGGCTGGGGATTAGAAGTTTCAAAGCTCCAGGTGAGTGCTGAGGAGCTCCAACCCAGGCAGTTAGAGTGTACCTTCAAGGGCCAATAGTGAAGTCACGCTCTCATGCAAAATGCACATACTTAAGCACACTACTCACATGTCCTGCGGAGAGAACTTGGAAGACTTGTAGAGAGTACAACAAAAGAGCTATATTGAGCATCTGGGTGGACTGCAGAGTAAATGACACTGGCTGAGAATCTGAGTAGTAAGAGCTGACTTCACGAAGAAATGAGAAATATTCAAAAGCAGGAAAGAGGATTCAAAGGAGGAGAGAGATTCTAGTAATGAAAAAAAAGAAGAAAGAAAAAAAGAGTGTGTTTGCAATGTACTGAGCAACAGAAAATGGAGAGACTTGTGCCTGGATATGCAGACAAGCTTGTAGACTTCAAGGGGGGCTTGTGTTTCACTGCAGGGACAGAGGAAAACAGTGGAAGAGTTTCCAGAAAGTCAGGCATTCTCTCACTGCATGCTAAAGCCTGGTTATCATTTAGAAACAGACTGGTGGGTGGGAAGAGTCCAGTCTGCAGAAGCACCAGGCTCACAGTGGCGCCCATGCTACAGGTTGCTGGTGACTGAGAAATATAGTTGAAGCATTCTGGCATCCTAAGACTTGGCGATAGACCAACAGATATCCAGTAGTTCTGGACATCTCCCTGCAGATTTTTCTTTCCACTTTTTCTTCCAAACCTCAGTGGAGCTATCTTCAGGGTAAACATTCCAGTAAAAGAAGAAAATGACATCACAGACTTAATTCTTGTGAGTAATGGTATGTTTTAAGTCTAAGTTTCCTTGGAATTTTCTAATGGGTAGAGATGGGATTATGTAGCAGGCATGAAGAGGAGAAAGAATCCTGGCCCCCACAACAGCTGTGGGGAGATCTGTTTGTCAGATTTCTTCACAGGAGGCTTCAGATTTCAATCCCGGGAGGTTGTCACTGATACAGTCACAGTAAAGAGGGCCGTGGGCTCAGATTACAGATCAGATATGAACACGGTCATCTTCATGATGAAATGAGTTATACATATGTAAATAAAATGAGTTATGTAACCTGACACTTCCAAATTAAATACTAGTTATTTAGAATCTCAGAAATTACGGATTATCTTCTGTGAAGGACTAGAGACTGTAATGCTTCAGGACACGTGTGTACACATTGTGGCTGTGGATGTTTGAAGCGCTGTCTTCTATAGACATGCTGTTAAAGTTATTCTACAGGAAGGTTAGCCTCCTCTTCCTCAGCCCTCTACTCAACAAGAGTGACAATAAACTGTCGACCAAGGACAACACCACCAGGCTCTGTGTCAACATCATTAATTGTGTGTCTGAGTTTAGAATCGGTTAGCCAGAATTCACACAGAGTGGCCCAAACAGGGGAAGACATCTTCTCTCTTAATATTAAGAACAGATGAGAGATGGCAAATGTTGGGCCTAGAAAAAAAAAAGAGAGGTTTTACTACCTACTAGAAAATGTGGAAGGATTGGATTTCCCTAGTGTGGTTAAATTTATAAAACAGACAAGCTGTTGGAGCTAAATGGAAGCCAAAGTTTACTCAGCATAAGGACCATCTTTCTAAATAGAACAGTTCAAAAATCCAAAGAATTGTCTCAGAAAGTGGCTGGCTTTTTGTTCCACATTTTACCTAAAGAGAATAAGTGAATACTCTGTATTAACATTTTGTAAGTTAGATCAGTCACACAGGGATTTAGCTGAAGACTTGAAAGTGTCATCCTCAGGTTTGTGATGCTAGTTCATTCGAACGGCAGCCATTTCCTGATGATTTGTGTAGCTCACTGACCTTGTGTTGGGATTGGCAGCTGTAAAGCTAGGCTAAGTATTCACTCAGGATGGCATTCATATCAGGAGCAGAGTGTATAGACAGCAGTGGTCCCTCAGCAGAAGGATTCACCCATCATGGGCTTGCAGCTGTCTTGTCTTGGATAAACCAACTAAGTATCACTATGGTGTTCAAACAACAAAATTACCTAATGGCACATTTCCTAGAATGTTTTCCATCATTTTGCAACATGTGACCATATTTGGTGCATTCCATTTCTCTACAACAGTAACTGGGTCAGGGGTGAGAAAGTGACTTAGCCTACTTCTGATTTCTAGAGAACTTCAAGACAAATATGCTTTCTTCCCAACCAGCTAAAGATAGGGAAACACATAGTTTCTACAATGACTGACATTTATCTCAGGACATAAGAAGAAAGCATGCCTAGATTGGTGTTACCAGCAAGGAAACTAAGAAACTGAACAGAAAAAAGCCCAGACCTGCACACATCACTGTCCTCAAAAATATGATTCCCCTGAACAAGACCTGATCAATGACGACACTAGTTGATGTGAGTTGGGTAAATCTTACATGGTCCCACCCTTAGCTGTAGAGCTACAGACAATTAATAGCTCCTGTGAAAGGGAGAATTAGTTTTCCATAGGGATTAGCCCCTAATTGATTATCCAATACAAAGTGGTCTGCCCTAAAAATAGAAGCAAATGAGCAACATTAAATGGACTCAGAAATTAAATGGTCTCAGAAGGTTGTGCTTATATGCATGCACGTAACTAAAAACCTATAGAAAAATAAACCACTTTACATCAGGAAAAATGTTGTTACTATAACATTGCAAGGCTATAATCTGGCGAGTGCATATGGTAAGAGCACCGGTTACCACCCATAGTTTCTGAACCTTATTTATATCTCTTTGTATTCGTTTATGATTTACCATAGTAGGTATATGTGAGTGTAAATATTTAACACAGTCAAATGTTGCCTCAGTGTCTTGAGATAATTAGGTTTAAGACTCTAATGTGCAAGCTTACTCTGATAAATAGTTAAATCTCCATTAGCAGGCATTTAATTTAAAAAGGAACAGATAAAAGAAGGTTAAAGAAAATGCATATTTTACATCTATGTAAGTCTGGCTTACTATGAAATGTCTCATCTTTCTCAAAAAATGTCACTGTAAGCAGCATCTGATGCCATTGGAACTGGTGTGGGGTTTCAAGTATTAAAGTACAGCCTAATAAGGTCTTGGCCATCTGTGTTCTTTTTGCTTGAAGGGTTTTTTGTTTTGGTTTGTTTTGGTTTAGTTTAGTAGGGCCTATTTAAAATGTCCTTCTTCCCACACAAAATGAAATGCATGTTGGCAGGCTTTCTCAAAGATCAATGCTTTTGACTTTATTGGAAGGCCTTTTCTCCCCCTAACTGTAAGCATGGATAATGGTTCCCCCTTTTTTTGAAAGTTTGACTATGACTAATTAGTGCACAAATCCCTTCATGCGATAACTAGTTCTGTCCAAACAAACCCCTGGTCATAAAATATCAACACTCCTTAAAGGTTAGCACACCAGCCATTACTGTCCAATTCATTGTACCTACTTGCCTTCTTAGGGAATGTCAGCCAAGCAGGCAGGAACATCCAGGCTTGTTTGCAAGCACCCTCCTGGTTGCCTAGTCAACCTGCTGTCATGGGAGCCGGCTGAGCTCCACAAATCCTGGACACTTTGCAAGACAAACCTCCTCCTCCCAGGATAAGCTCCAAGAGGTATGCTTACTACAGCACATCAGAAAGGTGAAGGTAGGGGGGACTTTCGTATTTCTAGGTCAGTAAAGTTCAAGAACACATAAAAGCTCGTCCCCCCAAGTCAGTAGCAAAGCTATATTTAAAAAGAATTTAATCTATGTGTAAACCATCATTGTTATTTATAGGTCACAAACACCTTCCTTTTCCCAAATAAGTGTTATGGCTGAAACTTTTCTATCTATCTATCTATCTATCTATCTATCTATCTATCTATCTATCTATCTATCTATCTATCTATCTTTTAAATAAAACATAAATTCTGGAACAACATCATTAAAGGTAGCCCTGGTACATCCTGTTCATCGCTCTATGAAGAAACAAGTGCAACAGGAACTTCATTTTGCTTCTCTGCCCAACACTTGCTGACATGCAGGGAACGCTGTGCGTGCTGTACCAACTAGTAAAACAGACTGAATTCAAGTGCAGAGAAAAGAAACAGAAAGTTCCAGAAAGAGGACAGACTGGGCTCCCCACCCCCTGGCACTCCTCAGACATCCAACTAAAACAAATCAAGAGCTAAAAGGGTAACTTGATGATGCTTCAGGGTTGAGATAGTGAAGCAGGCACCACCATGGGCAGAGGCATTTTTTGCTGCCTGTGGGTAAATGCTCTGGAGGAGTGGAGCTGTCCATGTGCTATGAGATGTTGGCTGTAGCCTTCCTCTGTTAAGGCGAAGGCTCCTGGACTATGTGCCTCATTATTTATAGCTTTCATATTTTATAATAGCCTCTTAGAATGTTTTGTTTTATTGCATCATTTAATGATGCGCCTCTTCTAACCTTTGCTTTAACTGCTAGGAAATATGAAGGACAAACTACGCATGGTTTTAGCTCCCATGTGCTTTTCTCCTTAGCCCACTGCAATCACCACAGTTCACAAGCTCAATGTGGTGTTCTGTGACTGCAGTAGGCTTTCCAGTAACTCCAGACAGCAACCAAATGCAAAAGGTCATTTCCTACTAGGAATTGTCCCCGATAGGTTCATAGATTTGAATGCTTGATCAATAGGGAGTAGCTGTGTCCTTGTTGAGGTAGGTATGGCTTTGTTGGAGAAAGTGTGTCACTGGGGTTTGGGGTTTCAAGTCACCCACCTTATCCCCAAAAGCTCCTCTACTCTTTGTCACCATATCCCAGCCTCCAACTCTGGCAGAGGCCCCCCCTTCCCCGCTCAACCATAAGCCACAGTGGCCTCCAAAAGGCCAGGTAGGTCACCTGCCAGCTGACATTCCAGCCCATCCTATCCCCTCTCCCCCACTCCAGTTAATGTGTCCCAACCCCTACGCAGGTGGAGGTCCCCTGCTCAAGCAGAGGTCACCAGAACTATAGATAGGCTACCCTCACTCATTTTATCAGTTTCCCCACACGCCTTGTCCCCAGTTCTCACAGCCATCCTCATTGCTATGTCCCAACCCCCACCCAACTCAGGTAGAGACCCCTTGCTCAACCAGAGGCCTCTCTGGCCATCAGAAGTTCATCCCCCAAGAGGGGTGGAGACCCTCTGCACAGACACAGGCCACTCCAGCCAGAAGACCAGAGAGGAAACAGAAACCAAGGATCAAAACGCCCATCAAATAAAGACAAATTCAGAAATCAGCACCTAGGCCTTGATGCGTAGGTGCTAGCATAAGAGTCCAACCAACAACAGCCAAGGGATTATGTCACTACCAGGGCCCAGATACCTTACTACAGCAAGCCCTGATATTCCAATACAGCTGAAGCACAAGAAAAAGACCTTAAAACCAACTTTATGAAGATGATAGAGGTCCTTAAAGAGGAAATGAATAAATCATTTAAAGAAATCAAGGAAAAGAAAAACAAAATAATTGGAGGAAATTAATATATCCCTTAAAGAAAGCCAAGAAAAAAAATAACAGCAAATAAACAATTGAAGGAAACAAATGAAGCTGTTCAAGACCTGAAAATGGGGACGGAAGCAATAAAGAAACACAAACTGAAGGAATTCTGGAAATGGAAGATCTAGGTAAGTGAACAGGAACTACAGACACAAACATCACCAACAGAATACAAGAGATGGAAGAGAGAATCTCAGGCATAGAAGATAAAATAGAAGAAATAGATACACTGGCCAAAGCAAGTGTGAAATCTAAAAAATCCCTGACAAAAAAACATCCAGGAAGAGGGCACCAGATCTCACTATAGATGGTTGTGAGCCAGCATGTGGTTGCTGGGAATTGAAGTCAGGACCTTTAGAACAACAGCCAGTATTCTTAACCTCTGAGCCATCTTCAACAGGAGCCCATCATAGAGGGCCTCTGAAAGACTCTACCTAGAAGTATATCAAAGCAGATGCTAAGACTCATACATAACCAAACCTTAAGCAGATTGCAGGGAATCATATGAACGAAGGGGGAGTTAGTAAGACCTGGAGAGGATGGGAGCATCACTAGGACCAAATATATCTGGGCACAGGGGTCTTTTCTGAGACTGATTCTCCAACCAAGGACCATGCATGGATATAACCTAAAACTCCTGCTCAGACGTAGCCCATGGCAGCTCAACATCTAAGTGGGTTCCCTAGTAAGGGGAACAGGGACTGTCTCTGACATGAATTCTGTGGTGGGCTCTTTGACCTCCCCCACTCTGCCCCGAGGGAGGAGCAGCTTTGCTAGGCCACAGAGGAGGACAATGCAGGCAGGCCTGATGAGACCTGATAAACTAGGGTCAGATGGAAGGGGAGGAGCATGGAGGAGTCCTATCCATGGACTTAGAGAGGGGCAGGGAGGAGATGAGAGAGGGAGGGTGGGATTGGGAAGGAATGAGGGAGGGGGCTACAGCTGGGATACAAAGTAAATAACCTGTAATTAATATAAAAAATCAAAAATTAAAAAAATAAAGTTGTTTGTAATCTAAAAAAAAATCCAGGAAATCTGGGACACTATGAAAAGAGCAAACTTAAGAATAATAGGAATAAAGGAAAGAGAAGAATCCCTGAGCAAACGTCCAAAAATTATTTTCATCAAAATGCTCAGGTCAGGCTGAGTGTCTCTTTCTTCCTGCTGCCTGCTGAGATGTAAAACTCTCAGCTCCTTCTCCAGCACCACGTCTGCCTGCATGTGGCTATGTTTCCCACCACAGTGAGAACGGACTAAATCTCCGAATGTAAGCCAGCCCCAATAAGATGCGTTCTTTTATAAGAACTGCAGTGGTCATGGCACTTCTTTCCCAACCATAGAAGCCCTGACTACGACGCGCCCCCATCCACAAAGTTCAAGAACTGTGCAATAGTTGCCATGGCCCCGTCCACATCACATACTCATGGGAAGAAGTTGGGAGCTGTATCTGAAGTCTCATCTCCTCCCTGTGCTGCTCACTTTTCCATGACTGTAATAGCAACTTTTAAAGAAAAACTTCATTTTGATCCACAGTTTTAAGGGATCCAGTGAAGGTAAGCAAACCACATGGAGTGTTTGTGTCCCAGCAAAATTATCCACCAGAAAGCTGAAAGGACAGAAAGGAAGCAGCCAGGATCTCAGTGTCTTCTTCAAGGTGACATCACAGTTGACCAAAACTTTCTACCATTGTACAACCTCTTCAAGGTCACACCCACAGCCAGTTAAAAGATCCCACTGTGTTCACCTCTTCAAGGAAATGCCCGCAGCCACCTAAAAACTCCCACTATGCATCTCGTCAAGGAAACACCCACAGCCACCTATGCTCCACCTCTTCAAGGTTCTCTCACCTTCCGACATGCCAGCTGTTACCACTCAAGCCCTTGGAGGACCGTTTAGACCCAAAGCACGGTATCTCCTATCAGTCCCAGCTTCGTTCTCCACCCGCATTTCCACAAAGAAGCCGTCCTGCAGAGAAAATCTTCATGTTCCCTCTGCTTTGACTGCGTATCTCCTACTCATCTCCAAGCTGAGCACTGACATCAGAATCCATGTCTAGTTTATCTTTGTTTTCCCAATACATAGCGAAGCTGTCATTCTTCTTAAGTTGCTTTATTTTACTTCTGTTTCTTTGTTTTTTGTTTGTTTTGTTTTGGGAGACAGGGTGTCACTATGTAGCCCTGGCTGTTCTAGAACTTGCTCAGTAGACCATGGTAGCTTTGAACTCACGGAGATCCACCTGCCTCTGGCTCCAGAGTGCTGGGAGTAAAGGCAGGCACCACTATACCCAGATTAAACATTTTCTGAAGTGGAAAATCTGAAACGCTAAGGTCAGGGAACTGTTATGGACAGGAATACCATATCAGGAGAACTACAGTTTTCTCAAATGTGCTGAGCAGACTTATAATCACGCCCTGCCCGCAAGTTTATGAAGAAAAGCATGCATCTCCAACATGCCTTTAATATGATAATTCACATTTTCTTTTCTTCTGAATATGCTTAAGGAAGAACTGAACTGATACTTTGATTTTAATAATTGTTGAACAACTAAATAGTCGCATTCAGAAATTGTACCAATGATAGGCTTTCATGATATTGAAGGTAATGAATAGTGATGCAGTATTTGAAGTATTTAGGCCTCCCCGCCCCAAAGAACAGCTTTAAAGAACAGGAAAAAAAAGACAAAGAGCACAGCCTCATTACCCAGAACCTAATATTATAAATGATCATAATATACAACGACTAGGAAAACCATGCAAAAGCTGGATTAGGGGAATGGAAAATGCCAATAATTATTTCCAAGTAAGCTGAGCTTTTAAGATCCATAGCCAAGCAAAGTGGCCCGTGTCCTTGTCTTCTTTGCTCTGAATCTTCACTGTTTTTTATGTTGCCCACGCACAGGGTATATATTTGGGGAGTTAATTCCTCCCTCTTAAAAAGCTACATTATGGAAAAACCCAGCCTACAATGCTACGGATTTATTTTATCTCAGATGACAGCAATTACAGGTGATAGAAAATTGAGCTTTTATACCTCTCATTAGAGGTTTATGACATGACCCTCCTCTGCCAAGTGTAGAAGTTTCTGCCCAGGAAACTTGAGCAAAAGTTTCTTACAGATGTGTGCAGTCCTACAATAAAATATGTCTGTGTGTGGGGGGGTGCCTTCTGATACATCCATCACTCTGCATTGATATGGGCTTAATCCACTTAGGAACGTTCCACACCCACAGTAAGCACCTGGGTAGTGCCTTTCTCATTTAAATTTCAATCCACTGACAGATGTGTGAAGTACAATGCATCCAGACAGCCCCTGTCAACTTTATATGTGTCAAACACAAATTACCCAGAAGCGCACATTCTTCAAGCTGAGATCAGCATTAGCTGAGATTTGGAATAACAATCCCCTCCAGACTTTCTTAAAACACATGTTGCCACATGACTCCACTTTTGTGGCTGCATCCTGTTGGGATGTCTGTCCTTTTCCTAAGGGCTATCCCACAAGAGAGTTCTGGGAAACACGGAGAAGGAAACAGCAGGAATCTGCTCCTCTGCCCAGGGGATCTGTGTTGCAACCCTTTCCGCATCCTAACAGTGACTGCACGGCTCAGCTGTCCATCCTGTTTTGTTTCCAGAGCTGGGTAGCAAACTCAGAGGTGAACATCCATCCTGAATATCAAAATGCTGTAGCACTTGTGAGAGTATCAGCATCTCTTAGAGGCAGTGTGTTGAGCAGGAAGACAGTGGCTTGACCCTAAACAGTAAGACTGGCATTGAGAAACTGGTTAAAGACCTTGGTGGGTGTTAATGCCACCCTCCCTGACCATCGGGATGATGCTACTCATCATCTGCCTGGGTATCACACAGTGTCCCAACTCATACATGAATTATAGAAGATGTTGACTTGCTTATTTGCTTTAAGAGTAATTTGTTCTATCACCTTCTAATATGTTTCATGTTGTTGTTTGAGACAGGGTCTCACAGAGCAGCCCAAGCTATTTGAGGTTCAACATATAACCCATTATCCTCTTGGCCTCCCTGGTGTAAAGCACTCACCAAACCCACCTGGCTCTAAAATGCAATTTTTAAAAACTTGAGTATGACATGCACTGTTCTTTTTCTTTCATAACAATGCAACTACAAAAAGTTTTTTTTTCAGTACTGAAAACTGAATCCAGGGCTGTTCACAGTGACAAGCTTCCACTGAGCTAAATCCCAGCCCATCACAGAGAGATTTTTTTTTTTAGCTTAGAAAAAAATTAGGATAGTTCTTCCCCTTCCATCATTTTACATGAAACTGTTTAATTCTAAGAGCTTGCAGTCTGAGACAGAACAAGCACTTCCTTAAATGCTACAGGAAATCTTCAGCATGAGTTCACAGATAAACTCCAAATTCTCCCCTCCTCCCCATTCTGGGTCCTTCTAGAAAATGACTACTAGGCACTCTGCATCCCCCAAGTCATTCACACTTCAAACTCGTAAGAGTTAGTTCCTTATCTTTCCCACATACTCTAGCAGCCACTGTCTTAAAAAAAAAAAAAAGGTTCTAGCTGAGCATACTGCCAAACCCTTGTAAATCCCAGCATTCAGAAGGCTGAGGCTGGAAGATCTCAAGTCTGAGGAGAGGTTGGGTTACAGAGTGAGTCCCGTCTTTATAAACAAAGATTCAAAACTCAGCCCGATAAACCAAGGCATCTGGACTCTTCGTTCTCCTTAACTGCTTCCTACGTGCCTCTGACCATCGTATCTAAAGGATCTACTTATTCTGCCCCATCCTTTCTCTCATCTTGTCACCATGTCCTTGGAGACGCTGGTCCTGCATTCTTTAGTCACTCACCCTCCCCATGCAAGTTGATGGCATTTTCCCCACAATTAAAATGTTCTGATGGCATCTGGGACGTAACACAGCAGATGCTTGCCACACTTGCACAAAAACATTGGGTTCAGTCCTCAGCATCCCATAGCACACGGTGTGGAGGAGCAGCCTTGGGAAGCTGAACTTTGAGGGCCAGAAATTCAAGGTCACCCTCAAGTTTGAGGCTAGCTTTGTAGCGTGAGTGTCTGTTCTTTGACCCAAGCAACCACCATCTTGAGGAGCTCAGCTGTGTCCCTCTTGCCAATATCATCCCATCTGGCTGGCTGATGGTTGACACACACACACACACACACACACACACACACACACACACTGAGGGGCAAAAGGTAGAGTAGGGCACAAGACTCTCTTCTGAGTGTCTCGCTCCTCCCTATCACCTGGACCACTGCTCATCGCCTGTGGGGGAGGGGAGCTAGACTACATGAGATCAGGGAAAACTACAGCAGGGCTCCCTCTGTGTGTCTACTGGAGAAACCTCACCCCCTGTTGGGGAAGAAGCGTGCACACCCCTGTGGGCGACCCTTCCACTAGGCTCTGTAAGGAAGCCCTATAAATTCATTTGTTCCTCAGAGTGAATTTTGGTGGAATCTAGCCTTTGCTTGTTTCTGGGACCTTGTGGGGACTGAGTAGACACTGCTTTATTTTACATCTCCCTCAGGGTAGGGATTTGAACAACACCTTGACTACGTGGGACTCTGCCTTAAAACAAACAAACAAACAAACAAACAAACACTTGTGATTGGATGCATGTTGCCGTTATTATACTCCAACTTCTTGGCAGGGATCAGTGAGACCTTCAGCAATGTGATTCCCAACTCTTGGTTGGTTGGTTGGTTGGTTGGTTTGCTTGTTTGTTTGCTGGGACTCTCTAGCCTCAGCAGTCCCCTACAAGCCAAACCTCTGTTCTGCGACAAACACCCACTCTCTAGGCTCTTAGCAGACCCAGTGCTTAGTTCTTTAAAGTGGTCTCTAGACTCTCTCATCGACCCTCCGGGATCACCCTCCCGATTTCAAACTCCAACAACGTAGTCCTCCTAGAAAACTTTCAGATAGTCTCTTTCAGTCTTCCTTTGCGTATCCAGAGTCCTCCACCTCACGTCCCATGCTTCCACTTACAGAATCTTCTCATGCTCGAAGGGAGCACAACTTTGCCTGTATCTGCGATAGCGGGAGCGCTTCCTTTTTTGTTTTGTTTTGTTTCTTGAAACAGGGTTTCTCTGTGTAGCCTTGCCTGTCCTGAACTCACTTTGTAGACTAGCCTGGCCTCGAACTCACAAAGATCCATTTGCCTCTGCTTCCCTAAATGCTGGGATGAAAGGCCTGCACCACCTCGCCTGGCAGTGTGAGCACTTTTAAAATTATATTTCCTTTACTTAATTTTTGTGTGTGCACAGGCGTGTATGTGTTTTTTTAACATGTGAGTGCCACTGTATGCATGTAGGAGTTTAAGGGCAACTTGCAGGAACTGGCTCCCTCTTTCCACCCTGCAGAGACTGGGGTGACCAGAGAATCTCAGGTCATCAGCCTTTAGGCCCGGTGCTTTATCTGCTGAGCCATCATGCCGGCCCACTGTGAACTTCTTGAATTGAAGAACTCTGCAATGTTCGCCCCTGCATCTTTCGGAACCTACTTTAACTTACAATAAGTGCTTACCTGACATTAATGTCAATGTTTATTGACATCAAGATTTTAAAAGTTAACACTCATATGAATGCACTTTCTCATTCAGTTACTTTGGTAGCAGACCCATAAGGAGAGAACACAGCTAAATACAATGATTACAAAGAGATTTTTGTCTCGGCGTCCAGCTCTCACCAATGCAAACAGCTGGCAATGGTACAAGTCTGGGAGCTGGGAAGCTCCGTCCGGGCTTGGCAAGAGTGAAAGCAGTATGCTAGCACTTCGTGTTGTGTCAGTGCTTATATTTATTCTCACTTTATGTGTCCAGTGAAGGTCTCCACCAAGAGCGCACCAGTGAGTCAATGTCCACCTTCAAAGACTGCCCTTCCTGGGACCAACACGCTGAAGCTGGAGAAGGCAGTTTTTATTAGTTGTCACTGTGCCGCTGTGGAAGTTTTAAACCTATGTTTACTTTCAGGGTGGTCTGGATGCTAGCCTGGGAAGTCTTGTTGGTATAAACGCATCTCTGTTGTGAATGCTCGTGAGGGTGCATGTGTTGTGGGGGCATTGTATGGGTGCGTGTGAGTATGCGCGTATGCACATCCATGTCGCATCCATTCGGGTGCTAGAGGTAACACCTGCTATCTTCCTCTCTGCCTGGTTTCTTGAAACGGATGCTTCCTCTAAACCAGTTGGGTCTGGCCAGGGAATTGCAAGGATGCTCTTGTCTCCCCCTCCCCTGCGGGATCACATGGGCATACTGCCACATGGGGCATTTCACCTGGGTGCGGGGAATCCAAACATAAGTCTTCAGGTGTGTCTGGCAAGCACTGCCCCAAATGAGCCTCTGTACCCCAATATTTTATATGTAGATAAGACAGACTTGCAGCTGCACATCTCTGAAATACTTGGGTAAGAAGTTAGCCGCCACATCAAACATACCCTACCTGGCATAATCGTTGGAAAGTATAAAGATTAGATATACAGAGTACACAGAAACCTTACCCCAATGCCTGGATTAACTCTTTCCTTAAAGGGACAACTTATTTAAATCTACAAAACAGCTAAGAAACTGCGACCCACGAACTTTTCTTCTAAAGATTACTCTTGTTCCCCACGGCCTAATTGAGGTCCATTTCTTTATCATTCTATCTGAAACTCTATAGATGTGGCACCACTCCGCACATGAGTCAGGGGAAAGCTATGCCCAGTTTGTAGCCAATTCTCCAGAGAAGCAGAGGAAAAAGAAACAATTGCCTTTTAAGGGAATCAAGCCTGTTCCTAGTGATAAGCCTATTTTCCTTTCGAGTTCAGCTTAGTCTCAACAACCGAAGAAAGAAAGAAAGAAAGAAAAAAAAAGACGCTGGATAATGCATTACCTACTAAATGAGCTGCTCTTCGGGACACATCTGCAGGTCTGTTTAAAGTTTCTCCATATCATAAACTATCCTATGTAAGCATACTGGATAAATGCACACACCCGGGCTCATGTGAAATGTTAGGCTAAATGCACAGGGGTTTTGCAAATATTAAGACATCGAAGCACAGTTTGAAATTATAGGTCTGCTATTTTGTTAAAGACATTTCTTTCCAAAAGGCTTAAAAACAGAACATTCACTACCAAGGAATTTGCACAGCATGGGATTTATGTTGCAAAGGATTTATGTAAGCAATCGAATGAGCCAAGCCTGTCTGTAGACCCGTAATCCCAGCCACTCTAGAGATGAACGTATGAGAACAGTAAATGCGAGGCCTTCCTGACCTGCAGAATGAGTTCAAAGGCCAGTTTACACAATTTAAGGAAAAGCTGTCTCAAAATACAAAGCAAAATGTGAGTGGAGGACGCAGCTCAATGACAGAGTGCTTGCGTGAGGCCCTGATACTGTGCATGCATGTGCGTGTATTCATGCATGCATGCAAAAAAAATGTTCCTCAAATGTGGAAAACTAACATTTCTTATTCTCTGAATTTCTGTCCTTCATATATTTTATAACTGTTTATATTCTCTACATTAGAGCAAAAATGTTTGTGCAGGTAAACTGTTTGTCAGGATAGACTATAGACATGACCCCTGACACAATGAGATATGCCTTAAGAAAGCACAACAATGACGTGTCCCCAGCACCACAAAATCATCTGGGCAGTTTGGGTGTCAGTGTTGTCAGGACACTGTACATAGAAGGGCACACAGAACACACATGCACGTCCGGTTAGTGTGAAAGTTGGTTCGGTTTTGACTAAACAGTCCCTATTCCTCTTATCCAAGAAGCCGAGCAACCACTGAAATGCATAAATTCAAACAATAAATTGTCTTTTATTAAGGTGAAGAACCTTTAATGCCATGATTTCATCAGGAAATTAAATTACAGTGTCTCTGAATCTGAAGGGTATTTGTTATTATAGTTGTGTTTCAATCAAATGCTGTAGAGTTGAAAACAGGCCTCTGTCACAGAGCTAAACATTTATTATAAAAATGTATGTGGAAAAACGCTGAAAAAGTCTTCAGTTAATAACATTAAAACACAAAGATGTTATAGTAAATGTTTTTTGGGCATTCATGTAGATAAAAGCTTTCTTTGACACGGCTCCCAAATACAAACTTAAAGGTCCAAAATGTGGTAAATGTGACTATAAAATTGTTTTTAACCAAAGGAAACTTTAAACAACATGAGGATATAGAAAGGTCATTTGACAGATAGTTTAATATGAAGAATAACAGTATGAGTAATCAAACAAGATTCCTTATGACGACTATATAAAACACATGCGACCCAGTGGTCGCAGAAATACAAATCGAAACCCCGGGCGCGGTGGTGCACGCCTGTAATCCCAGCACTCTGGGAGGCAGAGGCAGGCAGATCTCTGTGAGTTCCAGGCCAGCCTGATTTACAAAGCGAGCCCAGTACAGCCAAGGCTACACAGAGAAACCCTGGCTTAAAAAAATTTAAAAAAAGAAAGAAAGAAAGAAAGAAAGAAAGAAAGAAAGAAAGAAAGAAAGAAAGAGGAAGATCAAGATCACAATGAGGACAGCTGGGCACTCAACAGAATGATATAAATAAATTCATGGCAGTATCCACTGTCAGGAGACATGAGTCCTGTCTACATGACTGACAGAAATATCAAAATCATACATCAACATTTTTCCATAGACCTAGACTTCAAACACGCGAGCCAGCTCTTCCATTCTAGGCACACAACTAAATTAAGCCCTTGCCCGTTTACAGCAGCAAATGTGTTCTAACAATACTGTTTACAAGAACAAACACCTGGAGAAATCCAAATGTTCATCAAGAGGAGGACGAGTTGACTGCACGTGAGATGTTATACATCAATTTGAGCTGTATACAGATAATGCAAAGGAGCTGGACTTCCAGCTATTGGACACACTCCAGCATTATGTCTTAAGGAAGAAAAAAAAAAAAAAAAGACAAGGTCTCCAGAGACTACAGACAGCATGAAACCCTTTTAATAAAGCTAAAACAACTAAAATAGTACATCTTCTTCATACTACATAGATCTTCAACAAAACTATGTAAGAAGAAACGCAAGCAATGGCGAGCAAAATCCACTGTCATATGCTCAAGTGAGAAAGAGCACGATGTAAGGGGTGGGCAGGCATAAGGATAGACACGGGGTGCTTTCTGAGTGCTCGCTACGGGGCTGAGTTTGCATGTGTTTGGAATAGTATTAAAACAATAAGATGCATACAATGAACCGAGGCTCATAATTATTTAATTCTGTACTCTGTTGTCTCAAGTAAAATAGTAATAATGATACTACTACTAATAATAATAATTTGAACAAGTTAAAAATTTCAAATCTATCACTCAAATGCCTTTAGGAAAACTTTCAGATGCTAAAACTATTCCTTCATTTTTCTGTTCTTTGTAGAAATTAATACAAATTTTAGTCATGTAAAGAACACTTCCAGATACCAAGTTCCCCAAATCTGTCTACCCTTCACCTTTACATACTTCAGCTATCCTCTCTGCCACTAAGCATTCTGTTAAGCGTGGGCAGACCATCTTAACTGGCTTCTAAATAGCTCCTCCCCTCTACCCCACAGATAACTCAGATTTAACTTTATTTAAAGTTACACTTATTTTCCATTCCTCACAACTGTTCCTCTTATGTTCAGTAACTGCAGTGCCCACCCCTTTGTCACCCAGGAAAGATTCCCCAAATTACTGTCCTTTCTACCCCTCACCTTGCTGTCTACCTCCGATGTCCTTCTGGGTTATCTGTGACTCTTACTTTTAGTAAGAGAATGAAGAACACCCTTGGCTCTGTTGGACTAACCTAGGGTCTTTAGCTTTGCTACACTGAGTGTTTAAATGTCTTCCTCCAAGTTCCGATGCATAATCCATCCTCACGTCATCAGCTGTCTTTAGCTCACAATTGACAATGCCACATCCTGGCTTAAAATCTTCTAGTAACTCTGGGGAGGGAGTTCTTTTTTTTTTAATAATAAGAATTTAAAAGTTTTACAGAAGCTGTAAAGATATTGCAACACTTCTTCTTATCCCCGGATTACAGCAGTTGGCAAAGCTAACTATGGCGTATTTACAATGAAGCACACCCATCTCCACTTTGTCATCTCCAAGGAGAATCTTGTTATTTCCTTTTTTGTTTGTTTGTTTTCCATTTTTAATTTTTTTATTTATTACAATTTTTTACTTTGTATCCCAGCTGTAGCCCCCTCTCTCATCCCCTCCCAATTCTGTCCTCCCTCCCTCTTCTCCCATGCCCCTCCCCCAGTCCACTGATAGGGGAGGTCCTCCTCGCCTTCCCTCTGACCCTAGCCTATCAGATCCCATCAGGACTTGGCTGCATTGTCTTTCTCTGTGGCCTGGTAAGGCTGCTCCCCCCCCCCCCCTGAGGGGGAGGTGATCAAAGAGCCAGCCACTGAGTTCATGTCAAAGAAAGCTCCTGTTCCCCTTACTAGGGAACCCATTTGGACACTGAGCTGCCATGGGCTATATCTGTGCAGGGGTTCTAGGTTATTACCATGAATGGTCCTTGGTTGGAGTATCAGCCTCAGAAAAGACCCCTGCCTAGATATTTTGGTTCTGTTGCTCTCTTTGTGGAGCTCCTGTCCAGGAGGGAGTTCTTAGTGAGTAAGACAGTGCCCTCGAAAGGAAGAGGCAGTGACTTTTAAACCAGGGGTTTTCAGGACTTCTGAGACACTCCTAAAAGCCAGTACTCCGAACCCATCCATGACAGTGATGAATTCCACATGTACAAAGAAAACCTAGACTACTTCAGAGAGAGGCATTGACTTTTTCCTAAGCTGCTTGGACAAACTCAAGTTTAAACTTGCATAGCTGACACTAGACTTAAACCCCCCATCCTCCTCTCCCCTGCCTTCCAAGTGCTGGCAAGGACAGGTGGGCATCCCCACACTTGGCCTTTCAGAGTCCCATTTTAGATGATTTCCATATTTTTCAATTATTGCCATTCAGCAACCAGTCTTATTTTGCTCAATCCTGTCTGATGACTTAACCTGTTAATTCACGTTTTCTATTAAGTCAGTGTGCTCGCTGTGGTATAGCTGGATCCATTAGAGGAAAAAAGGGCCCTTGCGTAAAACGAGACTTGCAAACCAAACAGTGTTTATTTCACACTACATCTGGGCTCCTACAACTAATGATCTCAAAAGCTCCTAAACACTAATGTTTCTTGACTTTCTCTACCATGACAAGATGACAGACCTTCATTTACGGTTGTGCTTTTGTTCTGAACACAAAGACATCAAAGCCAACTGTACAGAGAGCATTGAGATTTCTTATGTTATCATAAGAAGACGCTATAAAAATTTTAAGCATAAAATTAATTAATAAAACAAATAAAAGAGAATGAATGGCAACTGATGTTTGCACTGGATCCCACAGAGAGGGAAACAGGGAAGAGAAATAAAGGTTGAATTAATCTCAGACCAGGCATCTGGAGTTCACAGGGCAAAGAAGTGCTTTTGACTGGTCCACACTGAAAGATTAAGACATTGGTGAGTTCTAGTGCAGATCACCTCCAAATTTCCATGGTGACAGTCTCAAAGAGGGAATGCAATGATTTGAATCCACAGATAGTGTCAGCTTGCTTCAAAATATCATCACATATTCATTAGGTTTTGGTTTGGCGGGTGTTTTTAAATTTATCTTGTTTTTTGTTTGTTTTGTTTGGTTGGTTTTGTTTGTTTGTTTGTTTGTTTGTTTTTGCTATTTTCTATTCATCCATACTTTAATCAAACTGGCACCAAGCAGGAAAGATTTCAAGGTGGGAGATAACTAGCAAAGCAGCCCAGGGTAGACCTTTTGATATTCACTGAGAGTATTTTATGAGCATGAAGGTATTAAATAAAAGAGAGGTAAAGCATACTCTTTAACATTAGGGATCTGACCATTTCCTTTGAGAGAAAACTTATTTTTTAAAAAAATCAAGTCAAAGCCCCACAGTGGCACACACCTTTAGTCCCAGCACTCAGGGAGGCAGAAGCAAGCAGATCTCTATGAATTTGAGGCTAGCCTGGTGTACAAAGCAAGTCCAGGAAAGCCAAGGCTTCACAGAGAAACCCTGTCTTGAAACAAAACAAAACAAAAATATCAGGTCAATTAACACTAAACCATCTAGCAGCAGATTCATGAACCTTGACAAGTAGGGAATGGATAACTTTAGAAAATAAAGCACTGGGCTGGAGGGATGGCTCAGCCTTTAAAGTGGCTCACAACCAAAAAGTAAATGTAAGAAAATAAAGCACTTTTTACTTTTTAAATTTTCTTGCAGATACATATTTTATGCTAGGCATAGTCCCTCCCATACTTCATCCCCCCGGCTATACATTTTCTCACCTCTTCTCCCACTCTTGCTACTCCCCTAGACAATTTCACTTCTACTTTCACATAATATGTGCATACACAATTGTATGTGACTATATAAAGTCTAGGAACCATATATGAGAGAAAACATATTTGTCTTCCTGAGAAAGGCTTAATTCATTGATGTGATTGTCTCAGGTGTATCTATTGCTTGTAAACAACATTGTAAACACCTTCTTGTAAACATCTTCATTCTTCATGTCTAAAAAATGTTTCCATTGTGTGTGTACACAATTCCCTTAGCCATTCCTGTCTTAGTTAGGTTTTATTGCTGTGAATAGACACCATGGCCACAGCAAATCTTATAAAGGAAAACATTTAATTGGGGGCTGGCATACGGTTCAGAGGGTTAGTCCATTATTATCATGACGGAAAACATGGCAGTATGCAAGCAGACACGGTGCTGAAGAAGCAGCTGAGGGTTCTATGCCTGGATCCAAAAGTAGCAGGAAGAGAGAGTGAGCCACTAGGCCTGGCTCGAGCATCTGAAACCTCAAAGCCCGCCTCTTAGTACCGCACTTCCTCCAACAAAGCCACTAATGCCACTAATGCCACTCCCTATGAGTCTATGGGGCCATTTCCCAGACCACCTCAATTCCTCTGTTGTTGGACACCTATGCTGGTCTCATAACTTACGTGCCACTTATTTACTGAGAGAAGGATTCGTGAAAACAGGTAAGCTTGGACTAAGCTTTAGAGGACAAGAGAAAAGATTATCAGAGAAGACAAAAAATGATAACTCGGGTTCTGTGTTCCTTTAACCTAGCTAAAAATGAACTACTGAATTGGGTTACGTATACACTTATGTAAGTACACACGCTTATCCACCCACATGCTAAGATTCCAGTTCCTCGTCAAATGCCTATCTATGGTAGTTGCCTAAAATCACCTTCAGCCACCAGTCCTCGAAAGTTACTTCCTGTTGGTTTGAAAAACAGCCTTCCAATTTTTCTCGCTCTTTGCATCAACTGACAGAAAACGTCAATACTTGTATATATCCGAATTATATTTCTCATAAATGCGTCCGCACAATGAAAGAAGGAATTTTTGGGTATTTGTGATCATGAAGAATAGAAGACTGTGAAACAGAACAAATGGAACTGTCCAATATAACACTTCTCTTCTCGAGATGTACAAAGGCACGTAACCAGAGATAAAGAGCAAATTCAAGGAGAGACAGAAAAGCAAAGTTGAGAGGGCTCATCATGCACTCCAGACCCAGTTCTTCCTGACAGCATCTTCTCGAGAGGACTTAATTTGAAAGAAATGGCCCAGACCACAGTTCCGGAGTGCAGCGGAGAGGAGGTAGTGAGCCACGCCGCACCCTGGCAATGTCCAAGATGCGGCAAAGTGGGAAAACAGCAGCATGAGCTTCTGCGCAGTGTGTGGGGTGAGTTACAGCACCTCAGCGCAGACAGGGGAACTTCCAGCACTGGAGGGCGATTGATGATGTGTGGGTCATGCTAGAACAAATTCTGTAAATGAAAAACTAAATATGAGTTTAAAAAATAGAAAAGAAATTATGTTCACACCTATCTCTCTTTAAAAAGGGAAGGAATCAAGAACACACAGTGAGTGCCATGTGTCCCTTTTGGTGTTATTTTAGTTTGCAGCAGGGCATGGTGGCTTGTAATCAGCACACGGGAGGCAGAGACAGCAGGATTGCAAGTGTGTGGCCACACTGGCTTACAGAGTAAGATTGTGTCTTTAATGATAATGAGAACAGTTTCAGGTGCACTTTGGTACATGGACTCCAACGTCTGCTAAGTCAGAGGTAACAGTGCCACCCATGTTCTGTGAATCCCATGGCCGACAGAAGCATGAGCCCAGTACCCCGAGGGCACCAATGCAGTGCTCCTCTGCCATGCTGAGAACAGATCCACTTAATGTCTGCCAGCCTTCCTAAGGCTGGATAACAATGAGCATGACCCAAAATCCACCCTGCTTCTGCTATTACCATGTTGATCTATGTATGAGAAGAAACATCCAGAAAGTTTCTCTACACAGTGCTGACTCGGGTGATGCCAACAATCTAAGCACCACAAAAACCCAAGTCTTACAACCTCCATTGCCCACCCCACCCCCCATTGGTTTTCAAGCTGTCCTTAAGCAAGATCTGGGAACAGGCATCTTCACATACCCCTTCCCCACATCCCCAAACATAACAACTCCTATGGGTCTAAATCTTAAGACATGCTTTGAAAACCACAGTTCGTGTCAGAGACAGCCCCTGCTCCCCTTACTCGGGAACCCACATGGAGACTAAGCTGCCTGGGTCCTCTCCATGCATGGTCCTTGGTTGATTCATCAGTTTCTGCAGGCACTGCTGGGCTCAGATTTTTTGGCTTTGTTGGTCTCCTTGTGGAGCTCCTGTCCCCTACGGGTCCTTCTATCCTCCTCTTCTTCCATAAGACTCCCTGCCATGAGCTCGGTTGCCTGCTCTTTGGTCACCGCTCCCTGGTGGGGCAACCTTGCCAACCCACAGAGAAAGAGGATAGAGGCAGTCCTGATGCGACTTGAAAGACTAGGATCAGATAGAAGGGGAGGAGTGGACTAAGGGAGGCAGATGGAGGGGGAGAAGGAAGGAGAGGCTACAAAGTGAATAAATTGTAATATATTGTAAAACCACAGTTTCCTCAGGGGTGGCCTCACCACTCAACTAAGGACATGGCAATAGGGCAGATGTCCACCTGTGTCAATGCCTATCCCCCAGGTAATGCATTCCTGAAAGGAGTTCTCTCTCTCTCTCTCTCTCTCTCTCTCTCTCTCTCTGCCTGTCTCTGCTACATTAAGTGCCTTCCGGCTGAATTTATGCTCACGGCTATTCCTTCTTTCTGTCACGAGGATGATACGCATGAGCCTTGCACCCTCCTTCAACGTGGGTGGTCCTAGGGAGTTGGCCTTTGGGTTGCTAGGCCTGTCTGGGACCCTCTTCCGTACCAGCAATCAAACAGTGCACTTAAGTGTACCCCACTGTGCCTTTGCCAAAAGGTTACCACAGAGGCATCTCTGCCTGGCATGATTCTCAGTTCATTTTTGGCCTCTTCTGTACAGTTTGAATTATTTTTACAATGACAATGTTGTTTTATTGCAATCCAAAATTGAAAGACATTTTCAAGTCTAGTTATTTTAAACATTTAAAAAAAAATCCCTTTGTAGGGGAAAGACACAGTTTGGTTTAAAGGACCACATCTGAGACATAGAAGCTAGCGGCTCCCAGGGGCTCTGCTTTCTCTTTTGACACACAAAGGTGACTCTTCTGAATTCCTCTCAAGTTAAGTTAAAGGGCTGAAATATAGGTGAGCAGAATCAAATATGTTCCTCTCTTTCCTATACATTAGAGTGTTTCACAGGCTTGGATAGGTCACTTCTACTGCAGCAAGTTTTTAAAATTAAACTGTTTAATTACATTTAATTTTATTTATTTATTATTTCTACATGTGTGGCTGTGTGCTTTCCATGGGGCATAAAAATGCGAATATATATATATCACATTAGTAATTCCTTTAATTATCCTTTGGATAATTTTCTCATAACACACTGTAAAATTAAATTTCAGTAACACTACTCCTGGCCAGCAAGATGGCTCAACGGGTAAAGACACTTATCCCCAAGTCTAACCACTGGAGTTCTAGCCCCGGAAACCACTTCATGGAAGGAGAGACTTGACACCTACAAGTTATCTTTTGACCTTCATACTCTCACCATGACACACACACACACACACACACACACACACACACACACAAATAAATGTAAATAACTTATCCATTAGTTCTTTTGTTCTACATTTCAGAAATGTGTTTCTAGTCATGTATATATGTGGCTCAGATTAATTATTCATGATGCCAAGAGGTATGAAATGGTTCCTACTTTTAAAGAAAAGGCTGACAACATACTTGTGGAAAATGCACACCTTTTAATGAGAGACACTAATGAAAATCTCTAATAACATATTTGGAAACCCCATGATATTTGGAGCCCAAATGAAAATTCCATTTTGTCAGTTAGGGTGTCCCTATTGTCCCTGTGTCCTCCCTCTACCTGTCCTCCATTTTTGGCTCCAGTCCCATGGTGTCTTCCTTAGCTCCCGGTTAACTTGAGTGCAGAACTCGAACTTCAACTCATTCTCATCCTCAAAGTTCAGGTGATGTTTGTAATACACCCCTCAAAGTTGGTCCTCGTTTTGACATTAAATACAATTGTATGCCTCACCAAATTAAACATGAGGATCTTTGCTAGTCAGTCAAAAAAAGAATAAGTCTGATTTTATACCTATTGTGTGTGTAGGACAGATAAATATCATTCTGGAAAAGGACACAAACAAAAGAATATCTTCAGGAAAAAAAATAAGAAGACTCTCTGTGGAAGAAGAGAGCTGTGGAGCCAGGAGAAGGTTGTCTGTATAAAGGGGAGGGAGGCCAGGGCCCAGGGGGAAGAGCCTCACAAACCTTAAAAAGAGTTTCTATACACTCCCGGAAAGTCACCCGGTGCCCACAGCTTCCCATACTAAGTCATATCATTCTCCAACTGAAAGGTCTATGTGGCTGCCATTTCACGACCATCAGCTAAAAGCAACCTCTGCAGACCACATCAGATTCTCTCCCTTTCTTTTTACACACACGTATACAGAGAGAGAGAGAGAGAGAGAAGGGGGAGACAGACAGATATACATATGCTATCTCTCTATTTACTTTGCAGTTTGGCAACATAAATTTGATGTCTTGTTTGTTTGTTTGTTTTTGTCACAGAAGAAAAGTATACAGAGAACTCAGTAAAGAGTGAGAAGAGTGAAAGGGCAGTGGAGACCAAAAAAATCCCCCTTCCGGTTGTAAAGGGAAGCAGGGTATCAGAGTAGTAGGGAATGACAAAGATGATTATCCCAGTTCTGACTGTCACAACTGGATGCCTCAATGAATTAGTACATCTGCTCTCAGCCCCATGTCTGTGGCAGACAGGACCGTGGTGACCTGGCCAACATGAAGCGATGGGGTCATTTGTCAAGGGGAGGGGAGCAAGAGTAACAAGCTGGCAGAAGGATGAGCTCTCCTTCCTGGACTGCCGCTCTGCCAAGCTCTGCTCCATTCTGCCTGGGGTAAAACTGCTCAGAGGTGCCTGGTAGACAGGCAGCCTAGAGATTAGACCTGAAACCCCATCACAGTGTTTCCACTTGTAGCAGCCATAAGTGCACCATCAAGTTTACCATCTACGGCTGAGCACCGTCTCGTAGAGAAAGCTTATGTTTTCATGAAACAAAAAAATAATAAAACTGACTTCTATGGTGTTCATCTCTCACAGGTTTGGGGTTCACTTCAGTTGGATCTTGACTGATGAAAAGAAATGGCCATTCTTTGAAAAGCTAAAAGCACCAAAGACTGTAATATATTATCATCACTTGGGAAAAGCAACCTTATATAGTAATAGCATCTAATGTCAGAGACAAGGAGAAGGGGAGGGGGGAGGAGGGTGTTCAGCAGCCTCTGCCAAGGGTGGGGCACAGCCTTCTTCTGCCTCCAGTTACCAGGGACAATTTATTTATTTTCTTTTAGGGTTCCTAAGCACGTGAAATTATTTAATCTCTCCATGATGACTTCCATGTGCTCACTCCAACTAAAGGGTGAACAGGGATGGGTCTTACAGACTTATGTCTTTGAATGCTTGACCCATAGAGAATAGCACTATTAGGAAGGGTAGCCTTGTTGCAGTAGGTTTGGATTTACTGGAGGAAGTGTGTGACTGTTGGAGCAGGCTCTGTGATCTCAGAAGCTCAAGTCAGTTTTTTTTTCCTTCTGCCTGCAGATCAAGATGGAGAACTCTCAGCTCCTTCTCCAGCACTATGTCTGCCTGCAAGCCACCATGCTTCCTGACACGGTGATACTGGACTTAACCTATAAACTGTAAACTGGCCTCAAGTAAATATTTTCTTTTCTAAGTGTTGCTGTGGTCATGGTGTCTCATCAGAGCAATAAAACCCTAGCTAAGATGTGGAGTATTTAATAAGAAAGGAGCAACATTCTGGAACCATTAATTATCATCTCCAAGGAAGGGCTCAAGGAGGGTAGCAGCCTTCGCAATGGCCTCTTGACTTCACAAAGTCGGTTTTTTAAAAATTGGGATAACCATGAAGGTGATTGATAACAGCTTTTAAAAATATTGACTGTTTCTTCAAGTAGTTGTCATGTATAATTTCTAACCCTATAAACAGTACCTGGGAACACAGCTGTCATGAATACCCACCCCACAAGTGAGGAAATGATGTCACACAGATAAAGTCTACTCACTCTAAGTGTAACTTAATAGTTATGTGCAGCCATTTATCCATGCCTGAATACATGATAAATCAATTTTATTGTGGTATCTCTCTTAAAATTCATACTGTTTTTAAATGGGCCCATCATTTAACCTTATTTTGCCCTTAAAATATACAATTTTAGCCACGTGTGGAAGCATACACCTTTAATCTCAGTCCTAGAGAGGCAGAGACAGGGGGACTCTCTGTGAGCTCAAGGCAAGCCTAGTCTACATAGTGAGTTCCAATCAAGCCAGGGCTAGACTGTATAATTTTGGAGGCTGGTGACATGGTTCTGTGGATAAAGCAATTGTTACAGTGTCAAGTCTTGAGTGTGGATCCCTGGAACCCATAAAATGTTCAACGGAGAAGTGTGGGAGATGGGAGGTAGAGAGGAGAGAATTCCCAGAAACCTGAGATCTAACTAGCCTGGAATACACAGTGCAGAACAAGAGACAAAACCTGAGGGTGTCCTCTGACCTCCACACACATGCTGTGGCACACACACTCACACACACCTACACACACACACACACACACACACACACACACACACACACCATAGCAATGGAATCCTAATTAGTAATCAACACTGCAAACATTATGAAATGTGCTTATCAAAAGTGAAAAACTGAGACAAGGGGTGTGTGGCTTAGCCTGTCATTCAAACATGAGGACCTGAGTTCAATCCCTGGCACCCATGTACATAAAAAGCCAGGCACTGTGGTACACATTTGTAATCCACGAGATGAGCCTAATCACTGAGCCGCAGATTCCACTGAGAGACCGTCTCAAAAAAAACAAGGTGATTGACTCCTAGTTGCTATCTGGCCTGCACACACATACACACAGGTGTATACACACAACCCCCCCACATATATATATATATATATATATATATATATATATATATATATATTACACTAGAATACTATGTCCATATATGCACGTGAACACACACACAAAAGAAGGAAGATCTACATCATAGGAAATAAGTACTCCCAACTATTCTCTGTGGATTATTTTTGGCTCTTAATTTTTGTCTGCATATCTGATGAAAGTAAAACTTACCCATAAGGCAATCCCTTCCACCTTTAACTAGAGAAATAGTAATAGTAAGGCAAACATGGAGACACACTCCTGTAATCCAAGTACTTGGGAGGTAGAGGCAGGAGGATCAGAGCCTCAGAATCATCATTGATTACGTTATAAGTTTGAGGTCAGCCTGAAATTCATGAGGCTCCATCTCAAAAATAATAATGACTATAATTCATGGCTTACATATGACAGCAAGCATTTGAGAACATGGCCCTTACACAGTCTTGTAAGGCATACGAAGAAATGGTTGTTTGGGCTCCGGATCGTTCACCCATATAACTGTGCAACAATACAATATTTTTTACCTACAGAAACCCAGCAAATTCATCATACAAAGTCCTACTCCACAGATGAGGAAACAGAGGATCAGAAAAATGTTTTCAAAGCTAAACAGCTCAAGTAGGACACAGCATTGAAATGCTTTTGTCCCCATAGTGGATTGGCTCTCCAAACAACAGTTAAGTTCATCGCCATTCGAAGGAGCACTAGAACTGACTCACTAGAGAATAAAATTCTTCTTTTTTCTAGGTCTAATGTTAGGCAAAGGGAACTAGGTCTGTGCATGAAAGTCTCCTCAGTGCTCTTCAACCGTCATGTTTCTTGGGGAGACTCAACTGCAGAGGAAGAGGAAAGGCTAACAGCATATTCGAGCAAACAAGAAGCTGTGATTCTTCATTTGCAGAGAGCAACCTAGACGCTGTTCAGTAGGAAAAGACCAGATGGATGAAGAGAAAATATGAAAACCACCATCTAAACTTGTTCAACCTTGCATTAGTATATTGATATTTTAACGATGGGAAAATAATTACATGGCCAGAGTTTTCAGGTAAGACATTTATTGTTGTTGTCATCGCTGATATTATTATAGTCTACCTCATCTATTTTTTAAATCATCAAATTTCTTACAGTTGTTTCTGATGGAAATGTGTACTGGCCATGCCACTCCTTGAACACTCCCTCACGCTTTTGTCCCGGGATCTCGCACTTACAGCTTTTATCTGATGGCTCTTTCCCTGAATGGCTACCAAAAACAACTGGACTCTTACATGCACATAGTTTTATTTACAAAATGGCACAGATATGGGCTTCAACTAAGAGTTAGCTATACTTTAATACATGGTCTGAGAGAGATGCTCTGTTCAAGGATGCTTTGTGGGACAGACTCTGAAGTAACTCAGATAGTCTCTGAAATAACCCATGTTGGTTTGAATGAAAATGCACCCCTCACCCCCAGGCTCGCAGGGAGTGGCACCATTAAATAGTGACTATTTGCAAGGAATGGGCCTTGTTGGAGGAGGTGTGTCACTGGGAATGGGTTTGGGGTTTCAAACGCTCAAGGCAGGCCCAGTGTCTCTCTCCTCCTGCTGCCTGTGGATCCAGATCCGGATCTCAGATACCTGTCCAGTACCTTGTGCATCTTTTCATAATGATAATGGACCAAACCTCTGAATGTAAGCCAACGACAATGAAATGTTTTCCTTTATTAGAGCTGCCACAGAAACTCTTCACAGCAATAGAATGCTGACTACAACATCAGCTCCCCTAAAATGAGACTTCCTGACAAGTTGGAAGAAGAGCCTTCATCGTGCTCTCTGTATTTGATTAAGCACATTTTTATTTACTTATCTAATTTTATATAATCAACAGTCACAAAAATCATCCTTTCTAAAACATTTCCAAATGATAAAAAAAAAAAGCTTTAGTTAAAGATAACTTATTTCTGCCAGGGCAGTGACACACACCTGTAGTCCTAGCACTCAGGGAGGCATAGGCAGTGAATTCAAGGCCAGCCTGGTCTACAAGGCAAGTCCAGTGCAGCCAAGACTACGCAGAAAAACCTTGTCTCAAAAAAGCAAACCAAAACAAAATAAAACAAGATAACATATTTCTACTATAACAGAAGAAGAGCTGATTCCAACCCAATCTGCTCCTGCTCATCAACATGAGACTGAGAAACAGGACTCTTTAACCACTTAGGACAAGTGAGAGGATTGGTGATACTACCCAGAAGCCAGAAGCCCACATGGAATCAGGTTTATATACGCTGTTGCTGCAGAGGAAGTTCACCTGGGCCCGAAAATAAAAACTTCTAAATGTGATTTTTCAAAAAAGGTTGAAGTCAGGCAGCACTGAATTGAGAACTTTATGGAGTTTTTAAACCTAGTGATAAGGTTTAGAAAGCTCTGTGTAGACGCAACTTAAAAAATAGCCAAAGTAATGTAAGGTAACAAGAAGCCAATACTCTCAGTAAATACTGATGAAAAACCGCAGGGAACTGACGTAAGTAGTAACAGAATGCTATGTATATTAAAGAATATTTGGTATGCGACTGGATGATGGTACAGTTGCTTCTAGAAGAGCTCAGCCTGTGGTATTTTTAGATCCTATTTTAATAATGAAATAGAAACCAGGTGTGGTGGCTCATGTCTATAATTCAAGTACTTGGGGAGCCGAGGCAACAGGATTACTCTAAGCTTAAGGGTAGCCTGGGCTACACGGTGAATCCCATGTCAGCAATGGCTAGAGCAGTACTCTGTCTCAACAAAAGAAAAAGAAAAAGAACTGGGATACATGGGGTTCTGCCTTTGGTGGGGCAGGAGGGAAATTCTAAAACTTAAATGAATCCTTTAAGAAAGTCATTTTGTAGAAAAACTGTGCAAACAAAAGCATCAATAGAGCAAGCACCTTCTTGAACGGGAATTAACAGCAAGGAAAGAGTCTAGGGTAAAGTTCTGAGGTACCCTCGTATCAGATCTATATTTGCAGGCGACTCCACGGTATAATACAGTGCCATAGACGAGAGATGAAAGTGTAAAATTTCAACAGAAGGTTATCAATACAATACATTTTATAAAAACTTATATTTAAACTACACTGAAATTTCATTTGTTTGCTTGCTTTAAAAAGGGTCTTACTTTGTAGCCCAGGCTAGCCTCAAACTCATGACAATCTGGTCTCAGCAATCTATTGGGATTATAGTTAAGCATCACCATACTGGATTGGAAGTCTTTGAAACAACCATGTAGCAACCACACACACTGATACAGATGCGCAACATGCTGGCATTTGTAACCCTCTAAAGATAATGTTCTTTCTTCAAACCCTCAATAGAAGTGTCCGACTTGAGGATGCCCTGGCTTTATTTGACAGAAAATAAATGTTTTAACTCTGCCTATCTTTTCTAGGCTAAGTTTTTTGTTTGTTTGTTTGTTTGTTTGTTTGTTGTTTGTTTTGTGAGACAGGGCTTCTCTAGGCCAGTCTTGGCTGGCCTAGACTCGATTTGTAGACAAGGCTGGCCTTGAACTCATAGAGATCCACTTACCTCTGCCTCCCCAAGTGCTAGGATTACAGGCATACACAACTGCGGTTCTTAGTCACTGGGTCACCCGACATGTTTCAGAATGATAAACTCAATGTGTCCTCTAACAGTGAGTTGTTTGGAAGCAGCCATCAGCAAAGAAATAGCTGAAAGATTTTCCATAAGTGATATTTTTATTGAAAGTAAATTAATATGTTATCCTTTGAAATGCCCTTTCTCCATGCCTAACTAGAAAATTTCAAATTTCTATTGTCTTCCAAATGTAAAATACACTAATATTGGAACACTAAAATATTTTAAAAAATGTAATTATCTGTCTGCCACCTGCAAAGACAGAAATCAACTCATAACAAAAGTCCCTGCTGGCTGATAGAAAGGAAATGGCTGTCTGATAATGATTCATGTCCTCAACATGTATCTATGTATTCTCTAAAATCATCTTTGTCAGCTATGAGAGCATTTAAAGTACCAAAGTAAATAAAATCTCAGATAAATCTTTAGATAAATAAATTGTAACCCACAAGGCCATATTAAGATTTTAAAAATTATAAATTCCATAAATTACCACTTTTAATAGAAAAAAGAGAGAGAGACTGTTCTCACTAACAGAAAAACTGTTTTTGTGTGTGAGATTAAGAACACTTTCTGCAAGGATGGAGAGATGGCTCAGTGATAAGGATCACATGTTGCTCTTGAAGAGGACCTGGGTTTTGTTCCCAGCACCCATGTGCTAGCTCACACCCATTTGTAACTGAAGTTCCAGCTCATCTGACATTCTCTTCTAACTTCTGTGGCTCCCAGAAATGCACGTGATATACATACGTGCAAGCATACAAAGCACTCATGCACATAAAATAAATCTTAAAAAAATTAAAAAAAAACACTTTTGCACTATAAATAAAAAACTAGTCTTAAATACCATTAATTTTACCTTTTATTCTTTTATTCATTTCTCTTCATTTACACTAAATGTAAACTATTATAATGCCAATGCATATTGTATATGTATGTATGATATGTGTGATATATGTACACACATTGTATAATATATTATATACATATGTATATAGCACATATACACAATGTATATTGCTGGAGGCTGGTCTGATGCTTGTTACTGGCCCTCAAGATCTGGTTACACTATCCTTGTTTTATAAACCTGTTTAAGACATACCTGATTGGTTGATTAAACAGCCTATGCCTGGGCAGGGCACAATGGGGTAGGCGTGGCTAAGGCTTAGAGAGGACAGGAGAGTCATGGAAGACAGACAGACAAGAAGAGAGAAAAAAGGAGGACGCCATGATGAGTTAGTGTGAGGAAAAAAACCCAGGTGTGCTGAGAGGAAGGACTCCAATAATGGCATGAAAAGGCCCAGATGAAAACTAAAAGCAAGTACCATGGTATTATGGATGGAAGGCAGAACCAGATGAAGAGGATTAAGGTGGATGGCATTGGAGGGGGGCTGAGAGGTGAATGGTGAGGTTATTGAGACCGTGTAGATGAACTATCTGCTCAGCTCAAGGTAAATGAGGCAATTATAAAATCTAACAGGTGTCTGTGTCTTACTCTTTGCGGTAGCAGGTTAAATAATACTGAATCTTAGGGCTAATAAACATTGTAGAGAGCAACACTCATTTTTTATTTACAACAACAGTGTATATATTGTGGGTGTGCAGTACACATATATGTATATAGTACAGATATACAATTGGGGGAGGTGCAGGTGTATGGGATTTTCTTTAAACTTTACTTCATGAGGTTCTGTGGTGGTTTGAATAAGAACGGCCCCCATAGGTCCACATAGTTGAATGCTTAGTCACCAGGGGTTGACACCACTTGAAAGGATGAGAAAGATTAAGAGGTGTGGCCTTGTAAAGGAATTGTGTCACTGGGCTGTGGGCTTTGATTTCCAGTGCTTAAGCCAGTCTTAGGCCATTGGCTCCCTCTCCCCACTGCCTGTGGATCCGGGTGTAGAACTCTCAGCTACTACTCCAGCACCACGTCTGCCTGCACGCTGCCAGGCTCCTTGCCATGATAATAATGGACTAAACCTCTGAAACTGTAAGGCAGGCCCAATTAAATGCTTTATTTTATAAGAATTGCCTTGATCATGGTGTCTCTTCACAGCAACGGGACACTGAATGAGACAGGTAGTGAAAACAATTGGATATCATTCATCTAGGGGGAAGACAGACAGGTGAACAAAGGCACATGGAACACTTAGCAAACCCTATGTGACAACAGTACATAGAACATGAGTTCAATTCTCAGCACACACATGGCAGTTCACAACCATCTGCAGTTTCAGGGGATCTGATGCCCTCTTCTTGGCCTCTGCACACCCCAGGCATACAAGCAGTGCAGACATTAATTACATGCAGGCAAAACACCCAAGCACATAACTTCCAATTTTTAAAAATGTAAGAAATACACAGTGTCATAGGGCCCGGTGATGAATGCCTATAATCCCAGCACCTTGTGAACTGGAGCCAGGAGGATTGGGAATTTAAAGTCTATGTTGTGTACATAGCAAATTTGAAGCCAGCTTAGTTTATCTGAAATCCTGTGTCAACCCCACTGTGCTTCTCTCCCCCATAAAACAATTACAAATATTTTTAAAGGCCAGGTGTGCTGGCTCATGCCTATAATACAAGTACTCTGAGTTTTGGAGTAGGTGGCTGTTGGTAGGTTTTTGGTCAACCTGGTTTACACAGCCAGTCCCAAACGAAGTTCACCTACAGTACAAAGTGAGACCTTGTCTAAAAAGAAAGGAAGGAAGGAAGGAAGGTAGGCATGCTAAAATTTCTAAATGCCTAAATGCACTGTTGGGAGAGACAGGTGGGGTGGCATCACGGTTATGAGAGCTTTGCGTGCCTCTGTGGGGACATCTGTCTCCGGAGGAGCCACGTATACTACAAGTTGGGTCCTGTTTCCATCTTGCCCCTGAGTAACTGCATGATCTTAAGTTGTTGACTTAACTTCCTTACAACCAAAATTGCTCATCCATAAAATGATTAGAGGGACAGTGGTATTTCACTAACTCATATACAAGGTCTGAACTACTTTGGTTTCTGCAACTGCGAGAAACAATATGACCAAAAGCAACTTGAAGGAGGAAAGGACTTATTTCGTCTTGCGCAGTACAGCCCATCTCTCGGGGAAGCCAAAGCAAGGCCTGAGAGCAGGAAGTGAAGAAGAGATCATGGAGGAATACTGCTTACTGGCTTGCTCTCTATAACTCTTTCATGCCTTCAAAGCCAGCACTATTTGGGAGAGCCTTACTCATGCCAAGTTCAGCTGCAAGCTTGAAATGCAGCCTTGGTCCCCTGTGGACCACAGCTTCTGTGTGCTGACTCTGAAGAAATACTTCCAAGAATATTTTACCTCACTGATACTGGTCTTTTCTTAATCATAGGCGATTCTTCAGCCCCAACTGACCAGCATCAATTTTCCTAGTAAATCAAAGGCTTCACTTCAGTAGTGCTAATCTCTTGTCAAACACAGTTGAGTCTTCAGCCTGGCTGACCAACACTCACAGATTCGTAACTCAAAATAGCACATGGACAGCTCTGGCACAAAACTAAAACTTTCCTCTGGGAAACTTCACAATCCAGGCCTCTGTCATCTGCATTTCTCTCAACATTCTTATCTCCTAAGCGTCCAAAGAATAGCCCATTAAGCTCTGAACACATGGCTTTTTCAAAACAAAGCAACGTGACCAGGTCTGTCACAGCAATTACCCATGAATCTGGTACAGTCTTCTGATACTGGTTTACTTTCTATTGTTGTGATAAAACACTGACCAAAAGCAACCCAGACTATTGCCATGGCTCTTCCTTGGCTGCTTTCCACAAACTGATGGTGAGGCCCTATTGCTTAAGACAGCACCTACGTAAGTCACTGAACATGGAGAAGTAGAGGTGTTGCCTACCTAGAGCCTCTTCACCCCTACTGACTAACGTTCATGGATTTGGAAGGTATTACTCATGCTACCAAAGGAGAAAGGTGAGCACCAACCTAGCTACAAACCCCAGGATCGACAATGGTGACCTGCCTGCAAGATACCCTGGTATGCGATAGTGGCACAAACTTGTGGAAGTAACCAACCACTAATTGATTGGAATTAAGGCCCACTCTCTGAGACAGAACCCATGCCCGACACTGCACTGCCCATGTAGCCAAGGATCTGAGGCTAAAAAGGCCATAGACCTGGGGGAAAACTAAATACTATTGTCTGCTAAGGGAACGTAGCAATAAAGTGACTATCAAAAACACCCTGTTGTACCCATAGATAAGTGTACTATTGCAATAGATAATTGTCCTCTTGCAATAGATGAGAACAAATACAGAGACCCACAACTGAATGAAAGAAGGCTTTGAAGCACGCAGTCCAAAATGAGATGCCTCCATCACATCCATTTCTTTAGAGCTCAACAAACTCTGAGGAAGAAGAGGCACAAAGATTGTAAGAGCCACCGGGGATGGAATATACCAAGGAAACAAGGCCTTTTAGACACAACAGGGCAGACACACGTCTGAAATCACAGAGACTAAGGCAGCACACGCAGGGCCTATGCAGGTCTAAGTCAGATGGGTCCCAAGGCTTAAGAGGAAGAGGACACACACTCCCATCCTTAACTCAGAAGCTATCTCCAGTTGATAACTGCCCACAGAGGAAGAGTTAATATTCTCCCCTGGAGCCTCACTAAGTACGCAAAGCCCACCTGAGTGCAGGCCCAATGCCACGCGGTAGATGGCCAGCACAGAATGATCTCAGCAGTATTTTTGGAGCGTTTGTCTCACAACAGATGATAAAACAAACAAACAAAAACCCTCAGGAATTTTTTTTTAACCTCACAAATCTTTTGCTAATATACTACGTTTCCCAATTTTGTTTTTATAGGTTTGTCTGCATGTGCAAATGCGTGTGTCTCAGCATCTCTATGTGTTTCGTGTGCTTTTTCTGTGGCTCCTTTTGTTTGTTTGTCTGTCTCTTTTACTCTATTCTGGCTTCTTCATTTTTACTGTATCTTTCATTATCATCATCATCATATTATTATTATTAAAGCTTGTTTGTAGTCTAATGAGAGAGAAAAAGAAAGGAGATGAATTTGGGTGGATGGGAAAGTAGAGAGAATCTGGGAGGACTTAAAGGAGGGGAAACCATAATCAGAATATATTGTATGAAAGAAAAATCTATATTTTTTTCAATAAAAACCAAAAAAATAGTCCATGTAGATAAACAGAGAAGTGTGAGATCTTTAAAATATTGGTGGCAAAAAAAAAAAGGAATAACAAGGAAACTAACATCATGTATCCAGGAAAATAAAACTAGAAAAGGAAAGAAAAAGAAAGGAATGCTAAAGTGCTTTCCAATTTAAAAGGAAAATCAATGCCAATGAGTACCACAAGATGCTTGAAAGTCTAAGATTCACTGGTACAATGCAAGCTCACAGTCAGGCTCTGAGCACGCTAGCAAAGTGGTGATGACTTGCCAATCACTTCTATTCTTAGTGCAAAGGTTAAATGATACTCAGGGACCAGAAGGATGGCTTGGTGGTCCCCGAGTCCTGATCTCAGCACCCAGCTTAGATGGCTCACAACTGCACGGAACTCCAGCTCCAGGTGATCCAATACCCTCCTCTGGCCGTTGGGCACTTGCCCTCACATGCACATTAACACACACAAATTTTTAAACAAATCTTTAAATAAACTATTAAAACAATAGGCAAAAAATTTTAATGGAAGTGAAATAGAACACTGCAATTTGAAATATTCAACAAAAAGTCAAAATCAGAAAAGGTAGAATTAAAAGATAAAGTTTTGCTTTTTTGTTTTTTTTCTTTTTCCCTTTCTTGCAATCAAACTTCTTATCAGATTAACATAATCTTTTATCATTATAGTGTGTTCTTTGTAAGTTTCATGATAACTACAAGTTAAAAACTAATGTTAAGTCAGGCTTAGCGGCATAAGCCTTTGGTCATAGCACTCAGGAGGCAGAGGCAGGTGGATCTCTGTGACCTCGAAGCCAGCCTGGTGTAGGACAGCTGCAGTTACATGGAGAAGCCTTGTCTGAAAGAAAGAAAGAAAGAAAGAAAGAAAGAAAGAAAGAAAGAAAGAAAGAAGAAAGAAGGGAAGGAAGGAAAAAGTAAACTAGAAAAACAAAAATAAACAGAACCCAAAGTTAGTGGAAGGAAATAGTAAACAGAAATAAATGAAAAGCAAACAGAAAAAAAATAAAATAGCTATAAAACAAAGAGCTGTGTTTAGAAATAAGAGCAAAAATGATTAATCTTCAGGTGCAGAGAAGAATCAAATGAAACCAGAGACAAAAATACTGTTTCCTTGTAACTACTTGTGGAAATAGATGCAGAGACTCAAAGCCAAACAATAGGCCAAGCTCAGGTAGTTTTGTGGAAGAGTAGGAGGAAGGATTGAGGGATTTGGAGGGGTCAAGGACACTATAAGAAGACCGACAGAGTAAACTAAGCTGGGCCCATGGGGGCTCAAAGAGACTGAACCACCAGCCAAAGAGCATGCATGGGCTGGACCTAGGCGCCCTTCAGATACATAGCAGATGTGCAGCTTGGTCATCATGTGGGTCCCCTAACAACGGGAGTACTGACTGTTTCTGACTCTGTTGCCTACTTTTGGATCCCTTTCCCCTAGCTGGGCTGTCTTGTCTGCCCTAAATGGGAGAGGATGTGCTTAGTCCTCCTGCAACTTGAGGTGCCAGGGTGGGCTGGTACCACTTGGTGGCCTCCTTCTCTGGGAAGAAGGGAAGTGGGGCATGAGGGTGGGACTAGGAGGATAGGAGGGAGGGTGCTGGGATCAGGCCATAGGGTGATTAAATAAATGGGGAAAAAGAAAAGAAATCTTGATGCCAGGGCAAACCTCAGATTCACTACCTCAGGACTAGACATAGGCCATGAGATTTTTTTTTAAACAAACTTTTGGGGCAGACTTCCTTAATTTATATTATTTGCTCACTTAATTTATATTATTTGCTCACTACTTTCAAAATGTGAGTTATTTTTTTTTTTAAATCGTAAGATGTGTTTGTACAACAAAGCTTTCTCCAATTCTTCATAGAAAGATTTCTACAAGTGGTTTGCCAAGTCACTGCCAGGGAAATGGCCAACATCCACGGAGAGAGTTTTAAAAAGTGAAAACACCAGCACCCTCTTTGTGAGGAAATGTGCAGACACACACACAGTGATGTCTGCCTAGATAAACTCACTCCTGGGGTGAATGGAGAATCTGCTTTGCTGAGGATTGTCCTGTGCGTGGGTGTTGCAAAGGTTTATTTCACAGCACCGGACATACAGAATACTGCTGATGACTTGGACTTTTCCAGCTTTCCAGCTGAGGAGCTCAAAATGTCAATGACAACTTTCACTAAAATGTTTCTTTTTAATCTTTAAATTTTAGAGTTTGTATACAGTTCAGTGCACCAGGTAAATGTTTATGCATCTCTCCCTGTTAGGCTACGGTCAGATAGGAGGGGAGGAGGTCCTCCTCTATCAGTGGACTAGGAAAGGGACATGGAGGGGGAGGAAGAAGGGGGAAAGCAGGGAGGGTGGGACCTGGAGGAGATGAGGGAGCAGACTACAGCCATGATACAAAGTGAATATATTGTAATAAATAACAATAATAAAGAAAAAATTTAAAAAGATAATAATAAAGAAAAAAGTACATTTCTTATGAGTAACTACATTGGTACTAGAAAGGTATTTCCTGAGGATTAAAAAGCAATTAAACTTCTAATCTTAATAACACTGAACTAAACCTGGGTGGCGCACTCTGGGAGGCAGAGGCAGGCAGATCTCTGTGAGTTCGAGGCCAGCTTGATCTACAAAGAGAGTCCAAGACAGTCAAGGCTACACAGAGAAATCCTGTCTCAAAAAAACAAAACAAAACAAAACAAAACAGAAAACAGAATGGTGATGATGATGATGAACTCAATTTTATTATACTATTCCAGCCTCTTAGAATTACAGACAATCTAGACATTGAAATATTTTATTATAACCCAAAGAGCATAGTACAAGTACTTGCTGTAATTAAGTTTTCTATTTTTTAGAAATGCTTTCTATATTTTTAGAAATACTTTTTAACTCTAAAGTTAATAACTCCCATGGATGTTAACGTAGCCCAGGCTGGCCTAGAACTCACCGTGCGGATGTGGGTAACTGAACTGGTACTCCAGCCTCTACCTCCCAAGTGTCTCCCTTGCATATTCCTTATTTGACTTGCCAGCCTGGCCATTACTTCACCTTGAATTCGGTGAAAAGCCTTTACTTTTGCTTTTACTTTGCTTCCACGAGTCCATTCAATGGTTCAAAGGACTTTCTAAAGCAAGTATGATAAAATAAAATAAGAAATCAAGTATCAAATATAATAAATTTGAACCAAAGATTATGTCTATCTCAGGAAAGAAAGTCACAGGTACCTGAAGCTTACATACACCTCATTTAACTCATTTTTACAACTTATTAGCATATGAGAAAAAAGCAGACTGTAGGGTGTGGAGTGCCCCCCCCCCCAAAGCACAAATTAAGCAGACATGCAAAGCTTTCATAATAGTATCTTAGAATGGACTCTAAACAAACTAGACAAGTATATGATGTGGTGTGGAGGGTGTCGGGGAGTGAACCCAAAGACTCTACATGCTCCACTGTTGACCTACATCCCCAGCCTCTGACAGATGAGATCATTAAAGTGAACACCTACGTGCTTTCATAAGCATCTCAAAAGCCATCAAGATGATGTAGGCGGAGTGTAGGACCAGTGTTCTTGACCCTCATGGAGCCTGGCAATTGACAGACTGGTGGAAAACCACCCACAGACTAAAGTCAGTGTATGCGGGAACTCAGAAGAAACCTACCATCCACTCTGTTTTTCAGGCTTGGCCATTGAAAAGCATGTGCAGAAAGAATCACAGCTGTCAGCCACCTCTGTTCCCATGTGTTAGACTAGGGACTCTAAACTACATACTGTTCGGATGAGCGGATTTTTGAGCAAGATAGAACGCATGAAGTTGTGTAGGTCCAATCTTCCTTGACTTTCTCTTTCCCATTCCTAATCAGCCTCTCCCCTTCCATGCAACTGAGTCAGGTCCAGTGACTGATGGGCCTCAGGTCAAACTGCAAGTTAGGTCAGAGCTGCAATTAGAACCCAAATCTCAGCTACCGGAGCCAGCCAACCAACTGCTCCTGAACAAATCTGCCTTAGTCTCCTGAGCCGTGTAATATGCTGAATCCAGCATTCACATTTTATCTGCTGTTGGCTCCAGACTCCTAAAGAATTCGAGTGGAGCACCCTTCCAACCCTTCCAAATGGGAAGAGTCCTCGAGATGAGGACCCAGTGTCTCTAGGCTCATCCCGAGGAGCTCACAGAACTGCGGACCTCTGAGGAACTTTCCAGATATAAACTACTTTCATCTTCCAGTTCTGTCCTTTCTGCACTTCTCACTAGGTGGCAGAATTCAACCAACAAAGAAAGGATTTTTCTGATGGATGCCTGAAAGCAGAAATTTTCAAAGAAACTTCTGTCTTCACAGGGAACATTTGTAAAAGGTGGAAACGACCCAGGGAAAGGATAGCTACAAAGGCAGTGGCCCTAGGCTTCACAGAGCTCTAGATTCATTTTAAACCTAAGTATGCAACAAGAAAGCAACCTCTTATGCCTTCATATACTGTCACAGAACTTCACAGGTCAAAGTTAACATTTGACTAAAAGTTCTCACGTCCTGGTTTTTTAAATTTCATTTTAGCTGAATGCCAGTTAGAAACTAGAGCTCTCTGTCATATTGTGGGTGTTGTGCTAAACAGAAGATCAAAATCTAATGTGACAAAAATAAAGAACGTTTTAAATAGCCATTAGGTGCACCAGAAAGTTAATTATAATTAGTGCATATGTAAAGTACCTGTGAATACATTGAACATACTCAAGCGGCTGCATTGATATGTTTATGACCATACATACATACATACGTACGTACATACGTACATACATACATATTTAACCATTAAAGAAGAAGAGGCCAGAAAAATTTAGGAGGGGGATGGATGGGAAGAGTTGGAGGAAGGAAAGGGAGTGGAGGGAAATAATGTAATTATATTTTAGCAAAATAAAATTTAAAACATAATGAGGATCTATGACTAGCTTGAGCTTTTAGCCAGATAAGCATAGTTGATGATTCGATCAACTTGGGCCTTCACATTTCTTTAAATCCTTGAAAGGCTACTCTCTTAAACAGACATGTCAGTTCCTCATACCTTAAAGATTATTGCTCCAAACTGGCTTTTTGGGGCCTGGTACACACTAAATATCGCTACCTAGCGCTCATTAGAGCCCACCAAATGGCCGTGCCCAGGGGGTTACAAGGAGGCCCTTCTCCTCTCTTGGCAGTCCAGCCGTAGTGAACGGAAGGCATCAAAGCAGTGTAAGGCTGCTGGCTGTCAGATAACCAGCCTTTATCTTCACCTGATACGTATAGCGTTCCTTCCATTAACTGATAGCTAATTACATAGCCTACGGCGTACATTTCTCCACAAAATTCTTAAAAAAAAAAAAAAAAAAGCCACATCCCAGATAAATTCATCGACAGCGCAGAAAGACAGAAAGAGCATCAACAGGTTGTTTTCGTCCATTCCTTCCCCCGCATCCAACAGCCCAGCTCTCCTCTCTGGGTCCTCCTACCTTTGCGACTTGCAAGGGCTGCTTCTGCTCCTTGCCTCCTTGCAGTCTGAACCCCCAGGGCGCCCCTCCAGTCATGGAAATGCAGATAAAATCTCCCGTGCCCATTTTCTCCTCTCAGCTGGGCAGCATCAAGAGCGGGAGAAAGACAGGCAGACGAGGCCGGGTGCCGTGAAGGATGCGCCTTAAGCTAAGCTGGTGCGAAGGGCGAAGGGCGCAGGACGCAGCGCTGCCCCGCGGCCAGCTGCGGGGAAAGTGCGCGGAGGCCGAGCCTCCCCACGGCCCTCCCAGCACCTGTACCGCCCTCTCTTGCGTCACACCCTTTGCTCGGCCCACTGTCAGCGAAAAGGACAGAGCCTCACACCAAAAGAAAAATCCATGTTTGGGACAAAAAGGGTAGAACGCGGAGCGGGGAGAACAATGCGGCTCTTGCTTTAACAGATCCAGTGCCAGCGCTTGAATGGAACAGAGATTTAATAATTCTATAAATAGCAGCCAGCTTGTGGGAGTTCTAACCTCTAGGAGGAACCGGCTAAAACATAAGCTCCCAGAACCCAATTACTAGAGAGTTAGACTCTCTCAAAGAAATACTTGCATGTTCACCACATTGGTGAATGCAAAGGAAGCGGTAAAGCATGTTTCGTTACTGTTCTACCTGCTGCCTGAAGAATGCAACCCTTTAAAGGGGCAAAACAAAACACAAGCATTTTTTGAAAATCCGTTTCTGAAACTGTACTTTCCTGAACTAACCTGGGTTTAAAGGAGGAAAGCGGAAAGAAAAAGGGGGCATTCCACCGGAAACTACCTTCTAATAACTTTTTCTGTTGCAAAGTTTGAGATATTTTGTAATTTTTCTGGAGAATTTCATAACGCTTATAACGCGTGCGGGTCCAACCCACCTCCTATCCCTTTCCCTGCCAATTCTTCGACTCTTCCCACCACTACCATTCACTCCCGATTTCATGTGCTCTTTTGGTAAACCGAGTCCTCTTAATGCTGCCGGTATGTGTGTGGGTGAAGGATAATCTTCTGGAGCATTGGTGCCACATACCCTGACGAAAACGGAATCTCCCTCTCCCAGTAGCCATCAGCTGCCAGACGCTCCCAAATGCATAGAGAGATAATCAACGCTGGCTGAAGAGCTGCGAGGTCGTCGTGAACTCCGTGAGGGCGCTGTCAGCAGCAACAATGGCTTCCGCACAGAGCTGCTGGCTGCTGCCTTTCCTTTCTCAGTCCTGAAGCATTCAAGGTCAGCGTGCATCACTGCCTGCCAGGGGTGCTGCCAACATCGGGCAAAGACCACAGACCGCCGCATTTACTCAAAGTTCTGGGGGTGCCCTGTTTCGTAGGTCTTGTGTTTGAGCACTTTTGGACACTGGGGAATCATTGTGACTGTGGCCTAACCTAGCAAAGGTGGGTCGCCAAGAGTAGGATTGGAAGGGCATGTCCTTTCCTGGCTTTGGCCAAAGCTTTCTGCTTCATATCTGCTTCAAGATATGAGGAGCCCAAGCCATACTCTCCTGCTGCCCATGATAAGTCCTTTCCCCCTTAGTTTGGCTCTGTCAAGTGTTGCCTCATAGGAAGGCGAAAGTAACTCATACAGGAAGGTTCTGAGATCAGGGTGTCTGTAGAGATGTTCTCAGTGTTTCCTTTGGCTTGTAGATGGCTTTCCATTATGTTGTCACGGTGTGGGTTAGTAAGCTTTCACAGTGTGGGCTTCTTATTGATATGACCAAATACTCAATAATCAATTTAAGGAAGAAAGGGTACATTCTGTGTTACAGTGTAGGAAGGGATATGACTCCCACAGTGGGGAAGGCAAAGCAATGGGATCATGAGGCAGCTGGTCATACTGTGTTCCCACTCAGGGAGCAGATAGGAAGTGATGTCAGGTTATTAGACCTCAAGGCCTCCCCCAGCTGCCCCACCTCCTCCAGAGCCACAGACTGGGAGCCACGTGTTCAAACTCAGGCTCTGATAGGAGGACCCCTTACATTCAAACCACAGTGTGCTCTTTGTAGACTTTGCCCTACTCTCTTCTTATACCGAGGAGATCAGGCATTTTGAACAGAACCCACCCTAACTATCTCATGTCAATTAATTACCACTTTAAAGATCTATATCCAAATATAGATCTAAAGCATGGGGAATGGGAGTCCTACATAAAAATTCAGGGAGCCATAATTCAACCATAAGAGTGACGTGTACAGAGATGGGAAGATAGGAAGATCCTTCCCAAGGTAGGATCGCTTACTGCTCTGGCAGAGGGTCCAAGCTCGGTTCCCAGCACCTAATCAGGAGACTCACAACTGCCTATGACTCCATTTCCACTCTATCTCCACAGGCAGTTTCACACACTTATTGTACATACATACATACATACATACATACACACCTTTTTAAAAGAGTGATACATACAAATAACTAAGCTATAAGTTCACTTATTTGCAGTAAATGAAAATATATACAATGTTCCTTGCAGGATAATTTTAAGACTGGGATAATTGTGTTTGTTTTTCAGAATTTCCCTTTCTTGCTATTCTAAGCAAATGGTCGGACTCTGGCCACTTCCCTGCCTCACGACCACTTGCTGAGATGGAACTGAAGATGGCAAGCACTGTTCTTGGTTTGGAAAAGATTAAATCTTCATGAGGTAAGTGTGTAAACTATTCCAGAAGGGAAGGAAAGGATGGAAAGATACCATTGAGAAAAGTGATAAAGGCCTGGCCAGAGGATGGTCTGTGAGTCTCACAGGAAACAGTGTCACCAGTGGGCTGGTGACATGGAGGTAAGAGACAGGCCCCAAAGAGAAATAGGTGCTGGGTCCTAGGAAGGATACTGGACTCCATCCCCTGCTGCACGAAAGTCGTGGAAGGTGGAGCTGGATAATTGACTGCTAACCAATAAACACCGTGGCTATTTCAGTGACTTCAGTGAAAGCAGGTGACAGGCAACTTAGTACTTTGCAGAACCCCACGAGCTTTGCAAACCCTGGTGTGTCAGTCTGTTTGGGATGCTATAGAAGAATAACATGGACTGGCTGATTTTAAAACGCAGATATTCTTTTCTCAAAGTTCTGGAGCCTTGGACGTCCAATATCAAAGTGACAGGAGATTCAGTGTCTGATGAGGACTCTCCTTGTGGTTTGTAGATGTCTGCCTCTTCCATACATTTCCACATGGGTATCTGAAGTCCGTCTTTGTAGTGTCTGTCTTCTACGAGGGCACTAGTCTTGTTCATGGGGGATTCATCCTCAAGACCTAATTACCTTTCCAAGGCCCTGCCACTAAGTACCACCACAGCATATGGATTTGAAGGAGGCACAAGCATTCCCTCCATAACATCAGGGGAAGAAAGTGCCTCACCTGAATCATCCCCCCCCACCAACGCAGTAGGATGGAGGACTGGAGTTGGGGATGTAAATGACAAAGTGAAATTATTGAAGTAGGTAAAAAGATATTTATGTTTATGGTTTGCCCACTCATTCAAGTGGTTTCTTAAAGGAATGACTATCAGAAGAGCTTTAGAGAGTGTATCACTGAGGCACACAGACAAGATTCCCCACTCTCTTAGGAAGGAATCTTACTGGAGGAATCTGAAAAATAAGTGAAATAATTCGGAGAGAAGTGAAAGCCAACAAGGAAATAAAGCAGGGTAAAGCAAGGTCATGTGATTAAAGTGACAGGAAGAAGACACAAGCACATTAGGTAACGAGAGCCTCCGTGGGCTGAACTGAATGACAAGAAGATAATTATTTGGGATGCAGTAGGAGTGGAAAAAGGCAGGGTCTAGAGAATGACTAAGCGGAGCCTGGCACAGCCTAAGCACTCTGGTTCAAACCGGAGACTATTCAACAGGAAGCTGATAAAGTTGAAGCCCCACAGACCTTATTTCCAGGATACCTTCTAAGGCTTAGGAAGAAAGACCAATGTATGTGTAACTGTTTGTATGCCCTCGTGAAACTGCCAAAGACACTTAAATCACTTCAGTAGTAGCTAGCTCTAATTTCTCCTCTAGTATGGAAGTAAAGTGGCAGGGATGTTATTGTAATTTAGCTAAGACAAATATGATGGTGGTTAGTTTACTCTATTTATATGGCTGACAATCATATACATGTAAAGTTATAGCCAGCTACCTGTCCAGGAATGATAGCGTCCAGGCACAATCTTCCAATGCGTTGTACCAACTCACTTGATGTGGCAATATTACCGGAAATGGCTTATGAAGTCATTTGAAGTCAAATGGTCACCCCATTTGACACTGAATACTTGGGCAGTGGAAAGGACAAGTGGACATTGCTATGTGTCAGTACAGAAGCTGGTCAACAGGAAATTCCTCCAACACTTGGGTTTTGTTTGGTTGGTTTTTGTTTGTTTGTTTTTTGTTTTTTGAGACAGGGTTTCTCTGTGTAGCCTTGGCTGTCCTGGACTTGCTTTGTAGACTAGGCTGGCCTCAAACTCACAGATACCCTCCTGCCTCTACCTCCTTGAGTGCTGGAATAACAGGGGTGAGACACCTCACCCAGATGGAAAGACTTGTTTTTTAACAAGGATTTTTCAGATAGAAAAATCCTATGACTTTGTGAGCACAAACCTGTACGCTTGTTACAGAGACCATTTCTACACAGGAGTTCACATTTTGTGTGCAATGCAACTACCAGTGATAAATGACTGATTCTGATTAATTATGCCTAAACTTAATGAATCTACTGCAAAACTAAGGGATTGTGAGTTAGAAAAATTCTCGGATAGGCAGACAGCTAGGGAAAGGTGCCATGGGTAAGAAATAAAGATGGCGGTCTTCGAAGATGGCTGACTTCTTCCCCACCCTCCTGACCTGAGACAAAAACATGGAAGATTAAAACACAGGATTGGCTGGCTTTTTTCTCTACCAAAAAAGCTCACCCTACCTACTCACCCCATCCTACTGCCCCCCTCAGATGACAGACTGGTTCTACAAGTTCAAGGTAGGATAAGAACGTGTTTATGCCAAATCTGTGACATCTTGTCACTGATCAAACTGAGTAAATTAGGGAGACTCCCTCGAAGACCCTTAAAAACCCCATCCCTAGAGGAGAGACCGGACTTTAGGGTTCCTGGTTTCCCCCTCTACTTTCTCGAAGGTCTTTCTCTCTGTGTGCTTGCTGTATTTGCCTGCTCCCTGGGAAAATGTATGAAGGAAGCAGTCACCTACCAGAACTGTCTCCCTTTCTTCACCGACTGCCTCTGCTTGCTGTGTTGGAGATTCACTGCAAAGTTTTCCCTGTCTTTTTATTCTTTAACTGGCAGAGAAAAAGAACTGGAACAGGACCTCTAGGCTATAACAAAATTATAATCATATAAAAGATTATATTCTCCTGCTAAATTTACACAGGAAAAAAAAAAGTGTGTCCAATGGGTAATGTATATCCTTTTCCTCGCCTAACTTTTGTATGTTCTTTGCAGTATGATATACATTTGTAATATTGATCATTTTGTTTTAAAAGCTTGCAACTTTCTTTTCTGATTGTAAACATTCACTTCCATCCCTAAGTTTATAATCTGTGTACTTTTATTTATTGCTTTGGCCTCTGTCAAAACAAACAGACTGCCAATAACAACTACAACAAACTGGCCACAAAACCTTAACTTTGCTACAGAAAGAGCCACAGTTAAGTCAAAGAGTTTGTTTTAGAATGTATCAGATGAAAACCAAATCACATAGTATCCAGTTCATTGTCTTATGCACTGCTCGGGGCCATGAAGTAGAAAAAGATGTCATCAAACTCTAGGTCGGGATTATGAAATGAACCTTGTTAAAAGTGGCTCAGCTTTCAGTCTTTGGCTTGAAAAACTGTAAGGTACTATAAAATATTTACTGCTATATCAACTGCCTTTTTTATCATTACATTAGACCGATGCTGACTTTAATTTTCGATTTCAAGTTTTACTAGCCAGCAACTGAGGAGAAAAAAAAAATACTTACCTCTTTGACAATTTTCCCTTTTCAGTCCTAAAGGGCTTTTAAGAGTTTTAAGCTTTTGTGTTCAATAGCAAAAGCAGATCTGCATGTGGGAGGTTCTCTTTTCTGCCTTTCGCACAGGTAAGAGTGCCTGAACTTTTAGGAGGGTTGGTAGTGTTAGGGGTGAGCATCTTTGTCAAAAGAATGCCCCGGTAAACACTCACGGAGCAAAATTACACACAGTCAACCGAATTTAGGAGAAATACAATAAAAGCATACATACATTAGCACATTAAACCAATGTTGACTTGATTTTTAGATTTCAATTTGTAGTGGTCAGCAACTAAAGAGACAAATATATTTTTATCTCTCTGATAATTTTCTCTTTCCAGTCCTGAAGGGGTTTTAAGTATTAAGCCTCTTCAAGTGAGTGTCATTGCTAAACCCTCCAGGGAGAGGGTTTAGAGAAAGGAAAACAGCCAGGCCAAACATATCCTGAACTCACAGTGGAGCCAGTGAGAAAGCAAGCCAGACTCTAGAGCCCTGTGGCTACATCAGCAGAACAAAAAGTTACACAGAGGTCAGTTAGACCATTTCCCTGGCAACAATTTCAGGGGGTTTTTCTGTATTTGTTTTTAAGCACTTGGCTAGGTCCAGCTTTAAGCATCCAAAAGGATAATGTTTCTTTTCATCTTTCTTTCTAACTTGAGTAACTACACCAGCGTTTAAGAGCTCTGAGCCCCAGACAAAAATTACCTGTCACTCAAAGGATAAGTTCTGGAGCTCTTGTCATTCCGTAACTAGACTCCCTGTTGTACCATTTTTTTTCCTTTTTGTGCGATGGTACTAGTCATGACTAACATTACTGGGGACAGAGCCAGCCAATATGAAAATTCCTTCACTGTAATCATTTAAACTATCTTAAAAAAAAAAACCCTGACATTTTAAACTAAAAGATGAGTTTATTTTCAAAACATCGGAGTAATATTTGAAAAGATCATTTGTCTTTTAGAGATAATTTGTTAAATTATCTGTAGAATTTTTTAAAAATGTGTTCACTGTGGGCACATGCCTGTAATCCCAACACTCAGGAGACAGAGGAAACAAGATTGCAAAACTAAGCCTGGGCTACATAAAGAGACCCTGTCTTTCAAAAGCCAAACAGGAAGGGATAGATGGAGACATTTTCTTGAAAGGCATACATTAATATGTGTAAAATTTTGTAAAGGTGATAAACAATGAAGTATAATGTTAATATCACAAGAAAATGTTAATCAGATGTGACATATTGGCTCTGATATCCAATACAGAAATACATTTCTGAAGATCCAAACATCATCAAATGTAGATAAAGGATTTGAAAAGGTACAGCATCTACACCTAGAATATCATATTGAGAAGCACAACATTTTAACAACTGCATGTAACTTAAAAAGTTAAAACCATCAATCACTGCAGAGAAATTTCAACCAAGATTATGTCTCCTTTTATTGCTTTTCCATTAAGCGGGTGAATTTGCTTTTGTTTTGTTTTGTTTTGATTTGATTTGTTTTGTTGGTGGGAAGGAAGGAATCGATTATGTCACTGTAACTTGTTACCAATGAAACAAGACTTTTCCTTAAAAGTCAAACATGGCAGAGCCTGACATAAACAGAGAAGGCAATCTTCAGTCTAAAAACAAGATCAGATAATGGTCATAAAAACTGATTTCACTTCATAGCCCTGTCCGCCCCCACACAAGTCCATTGTATCCTGCGTTAGTAATAAACGAAATCCAGATGTTAAGACAATGTGAAATACTTTGCTTCATGCTCAGCAAGGCAGAGCATGCTGTCTAGTTAGCACAGCCATTTGTTTGGAATATAAACCCTTGGGTTGCTGTACAGAATTGTTGTGCTTAAGGAATCCCCCAGGCTGTTAATCATTAAAGATTATCAGTCACTTTCAAGGGGCAAGTAAAGAGCTAACAGATAGCCCCAGGGGCAGAAGGAGCTCAAAACCACAAAATAACATGCTTTCAGAGTTCCGAAAAGTGCAAAGACAGGTAAGAGTTATAGCATAATAAAACACGTTCTTTCATCACAGAAAAATGGGATGGCAACTATACACATTAACATTCAGGACACAAAATGAGTTCAGCATAGTATCTAAGTAACAATGTTTCTCACTAAAGATTGGTACAACTCATCTTTAATAGAGGTTTTGCTGTGGAAGTGTGCAAACGGCCACTGCATTGATAGGTAGGGCAGACGAACATTGATGTAATTTAAAGACAACTAATCTCAGCAATGTTGGGCTGGAGAACTCTTCATGAGCTATTTAGTTATAATGATTGTCTCTACTTCCTTTCTTCTTCCATAAACAGCTAAGAAATTGTAAATATTGTGTGACAGGGTCTACTTACATCTCACTGAAACTAGGAGATGGAACAGCCAGAAAAGTAATTGCGGTGCAAGCATGAAGATCTGAGTTTGATCCCTTGTACACATATAAAAAAGGCCACATTTGGCAGCACACTTCAGTAATCCCAGCTTTGGGTAGACAAAGACAGGAGGATTCCTTTTTGGCAATTTCACACTAACCAATCTGGTGAGTTCCAGGGTCAGTAAGAGACCCTGCCTCAAATAATAAGGTGCAGAATAATTAAGAAATAAAGACCCCTCGCTGTCAGTCCATCTCCAGCCTCCACACAAATATAAATGCACATGCACATTCACACAGGTGCTTGAGTAAAGAAGTAAATGAAGCTAGATAAAAGGCAGTGTTATTTTTGAATATGAAGTTAACAAATGTATTAACTATAAACTAAAATCTTCCTATAGAAGCCAAAGGATCACACAGCATGAAATATAGAAAGGAGATAGGGAAATATGAATCAATAACTCCCTTGAATAAATATGAAATGAGTGAAAGTATTTGCTTCTCACTTCACAGACATGGCTAATTTGCACTATCTATTCTCTTCCTCTTATTCTCCGGTAATAAGTAATACAGGGCTAAAGGGCTGGCCTTGCAATTAAAAGCATCTATTGCTCTTGCAGAGGACCTTGGGTCAATTCCCAGCACCCATGTGGTGGCTAACAATCATATAAAACTCGAGTTCTGAGGAATCCAGTGTTCTATTCTGAGCTTGTCTACAAACTGTGCCCGCATGAACATGCCCTTAGGGGACTGGAGACAGGGCTCAGTAAGAGCACTTGATGGTCTTCCAGAGGAAACTGAGTTCAGTTCCCAGTACCCACAGTAGATGGCTTGCAACCACCTGTAACTCCATGCTCCAGGGTAGCAGAGACCTCTGGGTTTTATGAGCACCTGCACTCATGCGCACATATCTATTCAGATACACATGTGCAAAAGCTTTAATCTGAAAAAAATTAATTTATTTAAATTCCACACTCAAAGGACTCTGACTCATCCTCACTCTCCTGCACCCGTCCAACCTCAACCACATTTGTTCTCAGCTAGCACTTGCTCACTCAAAAGTGTGTCAAGCATGTACTACAAATGCTAGTCATACTTTCTCCTTTCTGTACGTTTTTGCCTTGTACATTAATTTCCATCATTTATTGATTTGTTTTTCTTTTACCTGCATGCATGTGTGTGCACTGTGTGTGAGCCTGGTGCCTGTGGATGTGAGAAAAGGGTGTGAGATCCCCTGCATCTGAGAGCGCCAGGTGGGTTGCAGTAAGTAAACCCAGGTCCTCGGCTAGAGCAGCAAGCGCTCTGTTCTGCTGAGCTGTCTCTCCAGCCGCTTCCTGTCCATCTTTAAAAAGTATCTCTCAGTCTTTTCAAAGAACCAACGTTTTTATTATCGGTTCTTTATGTTGCTTCTTTAACCAAAAGGAAAAGAGAGAAGACTCAACTTAATAAAATTAGAGATGAAAAGGGAGACATTGCTATAGACATTAAGGAATTTCAGAGACTCCTAAGGATCTATACTCCACCAAACTGGAAGTTTTGTTCTTTAAATGTATGAATTTCTCTATATATGACTTACCAAAACTAAACCAAGATGAAGTAAATAATTTAATGAAATAGAAGCAGCAATTTTCCAAAACAAAACAAAACAAAAAACCCAAGACCAGATGGATAAAAGATAGAATTATACCAAATCTTCCAATAAGAACTTGTACCGAAACTCCCAAAGAATTCCACAAAATAGAAAAGGAAGAAATACTTTCTAATTCCTTCTATGGAGCCAGTATTACCCTCACATCAATACAAGGAAAAGATACAAAGATTCAATTAATAACATTAAGACACTGAACATAATTCAAGAAGATACCCAAAAATGAAGAGACCTCCCATATTCATGAACTGGTAAGGTTAATATTGTGAAAATTGCCATCTTACCAAAACCCTATAGATTCAATGCAATCCCTGTAAAAATTCCTATTCATTCTAAATAGAAATTGAAAAGATAAACTTGAATTTCATTTGGACATAAAAAAACCAATCATAGCCAAAAATATTTGTTCTTATTCCATGTTCATTGGTGTTTTGTCATGTTATAGGAGTAACCAACCACTTTTTGATTGGCTTGAAAGCTTACTCTATAAAATGGAACCAATACCTACTACTTTTCATGGGGTCAAGATAGGCTATGGGCCCTAAGCCCCACTACTATTATTCTGATAAGTGAACATAGAAATAAAATAACTTCTAATGATGTATTGCTGTAGCCAGGGATAAATCCATCTCTTAACCCTTGTCAGAGAAGCTTCTCCTTTCAGTAAATTGTAATTAACACAGAGACTCACATTTGAAACTACACAGTGCTGAAATGTCTCTATCACAACCCTACCCCTAAGGCTCAGGGACCTTCCGGGATAAGGGAACAGGAAGAGTGTAAGAACCAGGGGTAGCAGATAACTTCAAGGAGACAGTGCTTTCCAGATGCAATGGGATGGTTGATCAGGAGAACTCACAGCAATAATGTTATACTCAAAGTCGGGTGGGTGTTGGAGAACCATGCTATTTGAGGTCACAATACACCATGTCTTAATAGCTTCTGGGAAGCTCGGTGTGGACTGGAGGACTCCCTTTCTCAACAGAAGCTTCTTTGTCTCTACCTGACCTCATCTGGAGAGTGTCTCTAGGCGCAGATGCCTCTAACCATATCTGGAATATGACCTTTGGCACAGTTCATTGCAAACCTCTCCTACTTCTGCCCATAGGATATATAGGTACTGTGTTCCCGTTCATGTGATAGGACCATGTTATCAAAACAAATAAAGCATTCTTGGCATTCCAAGCCCCAGCCAGTAGTGTAGCCCTACCCTGGCAACCCTCTACCCACTGCCCAAGAACTATATAGCCTTTGCTCACCCCAAATAAAGTTAAGCAGTCTCACTGAAGCTGGTCCTAGAAAGTAATTCCATCATCTTCCCATACTCATGAACCATCTGAACGCCTTTCACCCCCTCATCCTCCATCCCCACCCCACCCCCATTAGTGGGTTCTTTGCCTCTACTCCCTACACCCATTGTACGAAAACATCAAAGAATTAATAAGCACATTTCTAAAGAAAATATTTATTATTATTTATCAAGAAAATGCTTTCGTTTTTCCTTCTAAATAAAACATCTTCTTTAACTCTGACATCTCTCCTGGCTTATTTTTTAATCTTCCTTTCCTTTTGTGGCAAAAGTTTTGAGAGCTGTCAACACACACCACACTTACTTATTCAATCTTGGTTTCGTTTGGGATATTTTCTCAAAACAACTATTTAGATAGCTCTTAACCATGAAACAAAAGGTCTCTATGTTTAACATTGTTTGAAATTTCTGTCTCTTGATGACTCTGTGCTGGTTAATTTTGATTGTCCGCCATTACACACTATGGAAGCACGGAGGACGGGAGTCTCAGGGCGGGATTGTATAGGTCATGTTGAACTGTAGAGGTATCTGTTGGGGGGGTTCTTATCTTGATTATGTTTATTGAGTGGGAAAGTCTTCTGACAGTGGGTGGTACAATTTCCTAGGCAGGGGATCCTGAAATGGTGGAGCAAGAGCTGTGAGTACTTCGCACACATTAATTCATTGCCCTCTGCTCTCAGCCGTGAATGCGCCGCGAGTAGCTTACTTGACGTTCCTGAAGCTTTGTCTTCTCTGCTGTGACGAACTGTTTCCTGTAACTGTGGCCTGAAATAAACCCTTTCTCCCAGAGTTTCTTTTGTCAGGTATTTTATCACAGTTCCAGAAATGAAACAGATGCTAACCTGGTTCTGCCCCCTCATCATCTTGCTGCTCAGCCTGCTAAATATGCTCCCCACAAAAGTTTCGTGTGTGGTATATCCGTTTTGAAACCTTTTCTCAGTTTCAACCCCCACTTTTCCAGTCTTGTTTTCATGGTTCTGATGACACATTCTCAAGCCATCTTCCTGTTTTGCCTGCCATTTCACGTTCATTTTGTCAATACAGGGCATTGCAGGGAGACTTTGGGGCCCAACAAAGTTGGGGGGAAACTTGTTCCTGACTGTTTCCAGCTCCTTTTGCAGTTCATTCAAGAGGTGGCAGTGGATTTTAGCCAGAAGCTCCCATACTTTCAGAAACTACCCACCATAGCTCCCAGAATTCTTGGAAGTCTAGCCTGGTCCCTGAAGAGTAGACATTTAGATATCTGTGACTTAGTAATTATCTTCTTTGTTTTGTAGCCCTAGACCTCTGAGAAAGGATCATGTCTGTTTTCTGGACTTGCTACTCCCATGATGTCTAGTATTCTTATTTGATTTTCAATTTTTAATAATACTGCCAATAATAAATGGAATAGATAGTGTTAAAGTCATCATCATATTTATTTAGCAGGAGGCTAATATAACCTGCTTTTATCTTAAATCACATGAAGCTTGCTTCTTGGCTACCTGATATAAAGACTAAATGGAAACTTGGTATTCATTTTGTACATGATGTTATAGATAAAGACACTACCATTGACAACCCCTTTGTTAAGGTGTCAATTAAAAAATGGAAGCTATCTAAAATCTTTCATGGATATATCCATATATCATTAAGAAGTCAACATTTATAAATGTATATTAAAACTTGACCTCTTAGAAGTAGGGTTTATTCTGTTATGTCTCTAGATACTGTCTTCACTACTTTTCACAGGACTACGGGCGCTAAGAACCAGGATTCTCTTTAACACCTAATGTTCTTCATTTATGAGCCACCTCTCCAGCCTTCTTTTGTTCCTGTAATGGTTGGAAAAAGGTTACAATGTTTGTAGATGGCAAATAGTATGCCGTTGTCTAAGTTTAGAACACTATGATCAGAAAGTAAATTAATTATATATTTCCTAACAAACTACTTTGAAGAGAAAAATTTTAAAATTATTAGATAAAGACATTGCATTTTATATTTTTAAGAAAAACACGTATAAAGACATTTTTATAAGTCTTATATGGCTTTTATAAATGGCACCAACCCCACAGTAAGTGTCTTTTAGAAAATTTCACCCAAATTAAAAAGGGAGGTTTTATAAAGTTTTAAGAACAAAATAAATCCCTATTTTTTATTAGAAACACAATGTAAAATAAAACTTAAAGGTAAATGTTCATATTCCTTATTCAGTTGAAGGCTCTAGGGATATTACTCCTCACTTTCTTTCCACAACAGAAAAAGAGAAAACTAGCTTTTTAAACACATATTGTTAATAATATTCAAAGTCCAGCTATGTACTCAAACAGATGCAAATTTACTGTGTAAGGAAGGCACAGAAAAGAAAAAAGGATAACGCTGTGAGTGGTAAGGAGAAGGCTCTTCAGAGAATATGGCTAAGGGAAGTCATGGCTGAACTAAATTGTGTAAATAGGAGAAGCAGGTAGGGAGGGAGGGAGGGGGGAGGGGAAAGGGAGAGAGAGAAATGGAGGAGAGAGGGAGAGAGACAGACATAACTGATGCTGGTATAAGAATAAAGGTATGCAAGAAACTGTGAATGCTTAACAGTGGTGATTTTGCTATGTGTATGTTTATGGACAAAATAAATATTCTCATTATAGCTTCACATATTTGAGTCAGTTTTTTAAGCATGAGTAATTTCTAATGCATGTCTTCCTTATTTTCCTTATTAATTCATTATTTTGTGTGAATCCTCTACAATTGTTTAATATATATATGTGTGTGTGTGTATGTGTGTGTGTGTTATTGAGTTTTGGTTTTTTTGTTTGTTTGTTTTTTGATTCAGGATTTCTCTGTGTAGCCTTGGCAGTCCTGGACTTGCTTTGTAAACCAGGCTGGCCTATGCCTCTCTGAATACTAAAATTATAGTGCCTGGCTTAGGTATACTATTCTAATACAAAAACATTCTCTACAGTTATAAGATAAAAATAATTCAACTCGACATTAAGAATATTCACAGCTATGACTGCTTGGCATTGAGATCTACTGATATTTTATCAAAAAATACTTTCTTGGAAACTTTTACCTTTTTTGTTCTTAGTCTTCAATAAGTATTTTACTTATGCAAAATATAGCAAAAATTGTCTTTGTTTTTTAAAATTGTTAATTAAAATTAAATCTCTTCATATGAGTATTACTATTCACTTTACATCCTAACTGTAGCCCCCTCTCAACTCCTGATCTCACCCTCCCTCTCTTTGAACCCTCCCTTACTCCTCAGAAAAGAGAGCCCTCCCCCCAACATTCCACCCACCCCCACTCCAGGCACATCAAGTCACATTAGGACTAAGTTCATCCTCTTACGTTGAGGCTGGGCAAGGCAGCCTGGCCACAGGGAAATGATCAAAAAGCAGGCAACAGAGTGCATGTCAGAGATAGCCCCAGTTTCTCTTACTAGGGGACCAACATGAGGGCTAAGCTACCCATAGGCTACGTCTGTGTAGAGGACCTAGGTCCAGTCCATGCATGGTCCTCAGTTGGTGCTTCAGTCTCTGTAAGCCCCACTGAGCCCAGGTTAGTTGACTCCGTTGGTCTTCTTGTGGGGTTCTTCCTTCTGGTTCCTTCAATTCTTCCCCCCATTTTTCCACAAGGCTCCCCTCGTTTGGAGGAGTTTAGCTCTGAGTCTCCACATCTGTTTCAATCCACCGCTGGATGGAGCCTCTCAGAAGACAGTCATGCGAGGCTCCTGTCTGGAAGCATAGAACAGTATCATTCATAGCGTCAGAGGTTGACTCTCTCTTCCATGGGATGAGGAAGAGGTTGGGCCAGGCGTTGGTTGGATAGCCTCAATGCTATAACTTTATTCTTACACATTTTGTAAATTTAAATATAAACTTTAAATGTAAATTTAAATGTAAAACCACATTAAGTCAGAAGTTGTGCCTCACAGAGCAATATGTTAATTTTTTCTCCTCACATATATCCAAGCAAGAACTTGGTACAGTCATCTGAAAATAGCACTCATGTTTGAGAGGGATGGTTTCCATGTAGTTGGCATATAAAGTTCATTGTTAGAAATTTTCACACATTACCAGGTGACATTTTCGACATTAGCTTTTTTAAACCAGACACTCATTTATCACTGATCATTCTTGGCACACGCTCAGGCCATTCTGTGGACACACTATGGTAGGACTATCCAGACGCTATTTTGGGCACATATTCCCATGGTTTAATCGGTAATTCCCCACATATCTCAGTGCTCTTGCTGATTAGCAGCCTGGGACATTGCTACATATTGAGAACTAGAACTCAGGCCAAGGTGTAATTGGCTGGAATACCAAACACACTGACAGCCAAAGGTTAAGCTAAGGTGAGAATTCTGCCATGTAAGTATTAACTAACAGAAATTATGTGTTATGGGATACTTTAGCAGGAATTAGAGTAAAGAACAGACCTATCAAACTGACCCCGGCAGCTTTATGCAGTGATCATAAAACCTAGCTGTATAACGCAGCAGATGATAAGGCTCATTTGGATAATTCTACACCAGGAAAATAGGTGCTTTGGGTCGGGTTAGTCTCTGGACTCAACACTGAGTGCATTGCTCTGTGTAAACTACTAGGTTCGGTTTTATAAAGGAGCCAGTGACTTTTGAATTTTATTCAAAACCAAAAGCATGGGTATGTGTAGTTTATAAAAGCTGTCCTGTGCTTTCTAAGAGGGGGCTTATGGAGCCATGTAGTTTAATCATCTTAATGCAAGTAGTTTTAACTTAGTATGTATCTGTTTGGGTTCTGCTTTCTCTTATTAAGGTGGTTTCACAAAGCACCATTTTCTAAGCCATTACATCAGCTGTGACAATTTACAATAGATCATCATGGCTAGATGTGTTGATCATTCATTTATTAATGCTGTTCTGTCTTATAATTTGGATGGATGTTTTTCCACAACTGGAAAAAAAGCTGGAAAACTTCAGCAAGTTACAAGTTACAGAGAAGGTTGTTTAGGGATTATCAAAAGATCAAAATTCAATACATTGATGTCAAACCTCTATTTTAATCAACAGAGTCATTGGTATACTCTCAATAAAAATTCCAAGGACTGGCTTATAAAACCAAAATTTATTTAAATGCTTTTTTTTTTTTACCTAACATTATCTAAATAATAACATATTCCAAGTGCCAGGTTGGTGTAACTGACCTGCTATGTGTTCAATAACCGTACTTGGCAGCTTCCCTAATGCGGTCAAAGAAACTAAGAGCGGTACTGCTTGCCCTCTTGCCTTCCAAAGTCAAGCAGGTCCCAGGGAACAATGGGGGCATTCCTCAAAAGATTCTGTAGCTGCCGGGAGTCACCTGCTCTCTTGTTCAGGGAGGCTCCGAAGACGTCCCTTGGTAAGCCCTAATCACTGTCTGGCCTACAAAGGGAGGACCAATACAGAGAAAACATTTTCAAAGGGAGCTGTGGTCAATCAGGACTTCGGAGTTATCCTCACATAGATGGAACATCGGGTAACAGAAAGGCTGGAGCAGCTAGACGTTCCTTGTGAACCTCTGTGGAACCTCAAGTGAGTGACACCTGAGGAACCTTAAGTGACTTTAACAGTAATAAAAGTGACCTCAAACGCCAGGAGGAAAGTGTAGCCAAGGAGATGGATGTTTGGTATGTTCCTTTCATTGTTTAAGGGGCTGCATATCTTGCATATTAGGCTTAACGCCAAAGAAGATGTTATTTGGACAACTGTTTCTCATTAAATATTTTCTTTTCGATAAGAAAAATGCTACTCAGATGATCAGACATCGTGATCTTGCCTCAGTTTAGCACTGCAATATCTATCTGTAGCCAAGAGGGATAGGTCCACTATTGCTTTAAACTAAAAACTATATGATAATTAAATTTCTTCTCTCTCTCTCCTTTTCTAGAAGCCATCTGGGAGAGACCTTACCCCAATTCCAGCCACTTCAACAACTACCAAAGCATATCCTGGGCTCATCGCCCTCAAGACCAGCCTTAAATGTTAGACTTTTTTGGGAATGGCTACCTCACTCTGAGCTACGTGGTTCTGGCCTCTGGCATTCTTCCCTCCACTTCTGCCTTTCTGCTTCTACAGAGGATCCTGCAGATGGAGCCCCAGGTTCACTGCCCTCCAAATTTTTATCTCAGCCTCCAGGACCAGTCCAATGAACCCACCTCTCAAGAGTCCTCTTTTTCTTGGACCAATACTTTCTAGACTCCATCTCCTCTCAGATAGAGCAGTCACTGACCTTTTCCCTGGCAGCAGTTGGTATAGATCTCTGAGAGAGAGTGAGAGAGAGAGAATGATGATGAATTAGAGGGACATGGGTAGACTAGGAAAGCAAAAGCAGGTTTCCTAAAATGGATACTTCTTGTTCCCAGAAAACATTGTGAGGACAAACAGAGGAAAGATGTGAGGGTGAACACTTAAGCGGGACTAATAGGGGAAAAGGGAAAACCCTGGAGCTCTATAAAAATACCCAAGCCAGAATCTATATAATGAGTTTCCACCTTAGGCTTCTCTCATCCTGAATGTACAAAGCCGTTACTTTTCCTTTCTATGTGGCTTGATCCTCCATCTTTCCTGGTAATTCAATTCTTTCTTTGTGCCAGGGAACAAAGTTGGTAATTCCCTAGACAACTGCCATCACCCCTCTTAGATCACCTTGTTGGGATGGAGATGAAAGTGCTTATTCACTGTCAATATGATTAGGTGCTCATAGAATTTCTACATTAAAAGGGGTAAAGCTGCAATAAACAGAAGAGAGGACACAGAAACAAACAAACAAACAAACAAACAAACAAACAAACAAACGACAGTTAGGTTGGAGAAATAGCCGGGGGAAGGGCACTCCTAGAAAACAGAGGTTCTGGCAAATGCTCTAGTGCAAATAAGCGGACCTAAAGTAACTTCTTCACAATAAACCAATGAACCACTGACCAAGTCCAAATGGAGCATACAGGCCCCATAAAGAGATCACCAACATCAGCCTGGGGAGGGCCAACATTGCTAATTAGCCCCAAAGGCTGTGCTGGGAAGGATTGAGAAGATTCTGTTGGTGAAAGTGGATTGTCATTGGGGTCTCACACTGAGTTGTCAAAGTGTTGACAGTTTCTCCTGAATGCAAGGACCCTTGCAATCAACAAACTAAAAATGGAGTAAAATGTTTTCCTAGAAACTACCCCCTCTCCTTACAATCCTCTTTTCTGGTGCCCCACACCCACTTCTGGGATAACTAAGACCAAAACTGTGTAGTCACCTAGGCCTCTGTACCTTCTCCGTGTCTATTCTGTCTCAGCTCCTTCATCACCACTGTTCCTTCACTTTTTAAAAAAATATTGCTTGGTATATTTACAGTTTACATGCTAAAACTTTATCTCTAACTGTGGCATGCTCTGGAGATGATGAAACATTAAGAGGTAAGGGATACTAGGAATTAATTTGGCCATTGCTGGTATACTCTCAGAAAGAATGCATCTGGTTCTGTCAGAACTTTGGTTATCTCCCATGAGAGTAGGCCAGTGTTAATGTTATTTTTATAAAACTGTGTTTGTTTCTCATTTCACTCTTAACCTGGTTCTCTCTCTCTCTCTCTCTCTCACACACACACACACAAATGTAGACTCATATTATTTTAACAAGTTTCACAGCACAAGGATAACTGAGTGGTTATTAATCTATTGGTAACCCTCTAAGCTAATTTGGCTTCCTCCCAGAGTACATCTTAGAGATATTTGCACTTTGTAGCTTTCTTGCTTCAGCTCCTCACTCCTGATGTTTTTTTTTTTTTTTTTTTCTGGATTTCTGCCCATGGCTGAATCCCCTACTTTCTTCTCTAGCTTCTCCTTCCCTGGCTGGCAGGAAATCCAGTTCTAGTTTCTCCCCTGCTCAGCAATTGGCTATAAGCTGTTTTATTGGCTCATCAGGGAACAGTCAAGGAGCAGTGCTTACACAACATTGAGACAGGAGATTCTCAGAACAAGGACTGCAACCAGGTATAGAGAGTATAGAAATCTGCACTTGAATTACACAGTAACCTATGCCCACAGGTCAGTGTACATGTGTGACCCTGGACACTAGTCTCTCCATTTACTGTCCTGCTATGGAGTCTCTTCTGTGTGTACAGCTACTGTGATATTATCTGCCACAAGGCCATACCTAAATCTGATAAAGAAGCTGCTATCTTGGGTTTTTTGTCCCTTAAAACTGTGAAGTAAGGGCTGGGAAGAAGCCTCAGTCACTAAAGTGATTGCTCAACCCTGAGGACTTGAGTTTGATCCCCAAGACCTTAAAAAAAAAAAGCAGAGAGTGACCCACAGTGGCTTGCTAGGAAGTTCAGTGAGGCATGTTCCTGGAATTTGATGGGCAACCAACTCAAACTTCTTGGTAAGCACTAGGCCAGGGAAAGACCCTGTGTAAAACACTAGTGGACACAGTCTAAGGAAAATCACCTGAATTTGTCTTATTGTTTCTTTGTGGGTGTATGTACATACACACGTTTCATTAGCAAGTATATCACACATACACACACACTCCTCATTAACAAGGATATCACGCACATCACATTAACAGCACACTCATGCACACACACATCATTATCAAGTATATCACACATACACACACACTCCACACTAACAAGGATATATTACACACACATCACATTAACAAGCAAAACTCACACACACATGCACACACTCACACACACATTCTGAGAGGTTTCTGGGACAATAGTATAATCTGAAACCCCAATTTCTAATAATTTTTATTTAGAACAATAATAAGGTGCTGAAACATTTTCTCTAGGAAATCATGGAAATAGATTTTAGAAAATAATGAAAAGAAAAAAAAACCTTCTTATTAATAATCATAATTCAGACACTGACCTCAGTAAGATTTTAATTCCTCTCTCCATGTCTCTCTGTCCCTCCCTTAATTCTTCTTGTCTTTTCCCTCTGTATCCCCATCCTCCTTCTTTTTCAGATAGGGTTTTGTTTTGCAGTCCACTCTGGTCTCGAACTCCAGATCCTCTTGCCCTAGTCTTCCAAGTGAGTTTCTATTAGGATGAGACAGAAATATCGAAAGGTGAGGCCTCTGTGGTGGTTTGAATGATAGCGGCCTCCATAATGCTCATATATTTGAACACTTGGCTCCCAGTTGGTGGAAGTGTGAGGAAAGGATTAGGAGGTCTGAACTCGTTAGAGGAGGTGTGTCATTGGCAGCAGGCTTTGCGGTTTCAAAGGACTAGGGGCATTTCCAGTCTTTCTCTCCCTGCCTTGTTCTCATGGATCTAGATGTCATCTCTCAACTGCTATTCCAGTGCATGCCTGCCTGCTTGGTGCCAGTCTCCCCAACATAATTGTTATGGACTCTAATTATCGAAACTCCAAGTCCCCAATAAGTTCTTTCTTCTATAAGCTGGTTTGGTCATGGTATCTTCTCTCAGCAATAGAAAAGTAACTAGGACAGACTTTGGTACCAGGAAATGGACTATTGCTGTGACAGTCCTGCTTTGATGTTTGTAGAAGGAATGTGGAAGACTCTGGGACTTTAGACTAGAAAAAAATGGTTGAATGCTGTAAGCAAGGCTTAATGGACAATTCTGGCAGGAGCTCGGGAGACAATAGTGCTGAGAGCCATGTGGACTGTGGAGGCCCAGCTCAAGAAGTTTCAGAAGGGGACAATATTAACAACTTGGTCAGAGACCGTTCTTGTGATATTTTGGCAAAGAATATGGCTGCCTTTTGTCTCTATCTTAAGAATCTGCCTGAGGCAAAATGGAAAAATGGACTAATTCATTTGCAGAAAAGATTTCAGGACAGCCTAATATTGGTCTGTTTTATGGTTATTAGTAATCACTCCTGTGTATGTTTACAATGAAAACAAAACAAAACAAAAAAACCAAGCAGGACAAAAAGCAATACAAAACATAGAAGAAAAAGAGCCTTAGGGAGTTTAATGTTGGAGCCACATTTTGTGTTGAAAGAGATTACGAAATGCCTGAATTGAAATGAAATCAAGAGTCCGGTGCCATCAAGGAAGTACTCTACCCAGTTAATCCAGCACCTTGTGAAAAAAAAAAGGCCTGAGGGATTTTTCTGTTCCTAAAAAGCAGGAAGGCTTCTGGTTAAAAGTGCTGGCTGCTCTCCCAGAGGACTTGGGTTCAAATCCCAACACCCATATGGCAGCTCACTACTGTCTATAACTCCTGTTCCACACCAACATACATGCAGGCAAAACACCAACGCCTATTAACAATAAATAAATAGATAAGTTTATTAAGATGTATTTCAAGAAGGGGGTTAGGCTCCATCCCAAGCAGGCAGCCAAACTTGGCAGTATTGGCCATGTGGTTCTGGATTTAAAGTCATGAATAATAGAGAGTAAAAGAGTGTGGAATCTTCCCTTCTCAAAAGTTAAGGAGAGCTGGCGAGGCCTGGTGTGTCTCAAGAAAGTGCCTGCATGAAAGGCCTGAAGGCTGTTCCACGAGGCTCTGGAGGTGAAGTCTGGATTGTGCTGGAGACCCCAGGATTCTCGAGGTGCTAGTGATGGAATGTCTGCCAGCAAGAACAGCACACAGGGAGTAGAACCAGCTCAAAGCTTGGAGGGCAGACACGTCTAAGCCCTTTGACATCAGACACAGGGCTATGGGATTTATGAAGTTTTTTTTTTTCTGCTAGGTTTCGGCCTGGCTTTGGTATTTTTTCACTATGCTCACATTTCTCCCTCCTAGAATGGTAATGGATATTCTGAGCAATTTTACTTTGGAAGTATGTAATTTGATTGTATGGGGGGTGGAGGGGTTACAACCGAGAGATTGTCTTGAGTCCCAGGAGACATTTGAACTTTGGGCGTTTAAATGGTGTTGAGAGTGTGATAGACAATGGAGACTTTTGAGGTTGGACTGAATGCATTTCAAGTTATGATATGGCCACGAGCCTATGGGGGTGGAATGTGGTGGTATGAACAAGAATGGCCTCTTAGGCTTATATATTTGAACACTTGGTGTCCAGTTGGTGGAAGTTCGTGGGAAGGATTAGAAGGTCTAACCTTGTTAGAGGAGGTGTGTCATTGGCAGCAGTCTTTGAGATTTCAAAAGACTAGGGCCATTTCTAATGTCTCACTGGTGCTCATGGACCTAGACGTGAGCTCTCAGCTACTGTACCATCAACCTGCCTGCTGCCATGTTCCCTGCCTGACATGGACTCTAATTCTCTGAAATTGTAAATACCCAATAAAATCGTTCTTCTATAAGTTGCCTTCTCCTAGCAATAAAAAATGAAGACAAACTGGTTACATGAAGCTGGTCACTGGGGTCAGGGTTTGTGGCTGTATGTTGCTCTGGGTCCTATGTTTCTCTCTTTGCTTCCTGGCCACTGGCAGATGAACTGCTTTTCTCTGTCAGTCCTTCTGCCTTTCCCGATGTTCTGCATCATCACAGGTCCAAAAGAATACAGCAAGATGACCCAGGACTGAAACCTCAGAGACTGTGAGACAACAAATTATGACCCTTCAAACTGTTTCTTTTTCAGTGAAAAAAAAAAAAAACCAGTTCACTAAAAATTCAGTTGCCTAAAAACTCCTGATAATTTGCTCAGCCGCGGTGGTGGCGCACACCTTTAATCCCGGCACTTGGGAGACACAGAGGCAGACAGATCTCCGAGTTCGAGGCTAGCCTGGTGTACAGCATGAGTTTCAGGACAGCCAGGGCAACACGGAGGAACCCTGTCTGGAAAAATCAAAACCAAACAAATCCTGATAATTCCAATGGCATCTGGAGGTGAGAAGACCTCTGGCAAGCCTGTGGAGTAGATTAATTGAGACGGGAGAACATGCCCACTGCAGGTGGCATCACCCAGGGCTCCCAACACCCTCCCCCCCACAAGCCGAACACAAACACTGATTGCTCTCTGCTTCCTGACTCTGGATGCACAGTGATCAGCGGTGCCTCAAGCCTCTGCCCCCTTCACTTCCTCGCCAAGGTGGACTCCACCTTTGAACTGTGGACCAAAATAAACATTTTCTCCAGTTAGCTGTGGTTGTCAAGAGTAGTCTATCCCAGCAATAGGATAAGTTACTCAGACAGCTTTTCACTAGTCAAGTTTTAGGGAGCTCTTATTTTCGGGTTACTCCGAAGAAGGCACCCAGTGCAGGCAAAACCCACTGGGGCTGCTTTTATAAAATTTCATAAAATTGAATGAAATGTAAATAGCTTTTTCCAAACTCAGCTGCGGGCTGAACTCATGCTTTCTATTTGATATGGGGACTTTGTTGGAAACTAGCTTGATGGTCCTAATTTTAGAGCAAAGTAGGTGTTCCTCAACGGTTCCTGTGCGTGGGTGGGTCGCGCCGTCGGAGGCTCATGGTTAAGCGGGGGATCCCACGGAGGTCCTGCCACCCTTGCTTCTTTGAGGACATCTCAGCCGAGCAGTCAGTCTCTCCGGTTCCACGCCTAAGCAGGCTGCCTTGGGCCTTCCTTCCTCTGCTGTGGCGCTGGAAGACGTCATCAAATTGTCTTGCACCCGAGCCAGAGGCTCTTGCAACCCTGCACTCGCCGACACGCGTCCCTTCCCCAGGCTGGCGCAGCGCGGCAGTTCGGTGCCACCTGTTGAACACGGAGCGCGCCCTCCTCACCCGCCGTCCCTCCCGCGGGCCCCGGAGGAACGACACCCAATGAGCTCTGACAAGTCGGGGGAGGCGGGGCCTCGAGGAGGAAAAGCCTAGAGGAAAAGACCCGGAAAGAGGGGCGAGGCCACAGCGGGAGGCGCGGCCCCGCCCCCGCCGGTGCGCGCCGCGGGAGCGAGCGGGGGCAGCGCGCGCGCACGCGCGGCCGGGCGCCTGACGTGGCACTCGCAGCCCAGAGCGACTTGGCCGCGGCGGCGCGGAGCGTGGGGCGCGGAGCGTGCAGAGCAGGTAAGGCAGATGCGGGGCGCAGCGCTGGGGACCGGGGTAGGGAGGTTGGGGAGCCGCAGGTCTGGCGGGCTCCCGGCGCGGCTGGCGATCCGAGCGTCCACACGCGGCTGCGCCGCGACTCTTCCCATCAAACTTGGTTCTCTGGTTCCCGGAGGACGGGAGGGTTGGAAATATTCCGAGGGGGAAAAAAATCTCAACTACAGCGTTCAGCTTCGGGACATCATTAGAGGGAGAGATGAACTTGTCTCGGGTGACAGTGGACAGGGGAGGGTGGCTTTGTGGAATCCGAGCGCTCTGGGTTTGGATCGGAGGCCGGTTCGTGCCAAGTGGCTTTCTGCCATGTCGCCGCTTGCAGCTGAGTCAGGTTTCTGCAACTTGGTGTTCTGGGTGAGGAAGTTTGACGTGGCAGAGTAGGGTGAGGAAGCGAATTCCTCCCAGGACCAGGGAAGAGGGCCGGGCTGCTTCCCGTTCTTTTCGGTGAGCATCGCTGCCCGGCTTCCCTCCCGCAGCTGCTGCGTGGGTGTGCCGGTTTGGGCTTCTGAGAGCGCTGGGCTGGATGGGGCCAAGCGAGCTGCCACGTCTCCCTATGCGCAGTGGGAGGAGGGAAAGTGTTGTCAGGAACACAGTGGACTGGAGACCTTTGTCTGCCTTTCTGTCCTCTCTTAAGAAGGCAGTGACCTCATAATTTACTTTTTTTTTTCTTGGTTGTTACTCAGAAGCTTGAGGTTTAATATGGAAGCAAAGCTAAATCGTGAATGTTAACCTTCATATTTTTGATTTGCATGCCATTTCCAGAATAAAGACAGATCTCATCTATTACTATTCTTTACCTTAAAAAGCAGCAACGAGAAATGAAAGGAGAGGTACACAGATGCCTGGTGGAGAGACTGGAAAGAAACTTGAGAATAAGTGTTTCACAACTGATATGGCCGTTGGACACTTCATTTTCTAAACCAGAAAACTGGGGCCCAGAGAGCCTCTTCAGCTTGCGCTGTCACAGAGGCTATGCATTGGCAGATAGGAAATGAAATCCTACTTCTTTTGCCTGGATTCAGAGAGCATCCCCTGTCTTGTTAAAAAGATTTTTAGAAGACAGGAGTGGTGGTGGCACAACCTTTAATTCTAGCACTAGGGAGACAGAGTCATACAGATCTCTGAGTTCCAGGCCAGCCTGGTCTACAGAGTAAATTCCACAACAGCCAGGGGAAAAGAAAACCCAACCAACCAACCAAATAAAAAGAAATGTCTTTAAAAGAATCCTCTCTAGGATATATTTGTTTTATCAAAATCCAGAAGTATAAGTATAAAGCTAATTGGTATTTGGGCTCTGAATAGACCCAAGATGGGACTGTTATATTTGTGATTGTGTATAACTACCTACTTATGAGAACTTTTTTCATAGTTCCTTAAATATAGGTGCTTATGCTCTTAGAGGCACGACACCATCTACATCAGAAGCCCTAGCATCTTCCGCCGAAATGGTTGGCGCTGCCACTGGCTTGTCAAATTATGACTCGCAAAGGCTATTATCACAAAGGCTATGCTGGGTTATATTTGTTGGACTTTTGCTTGTCCTAACTACAGATTAAGATGACTAATTAGAAGGGCACCAGAAAGATCCAAGTCATGAAACTTCTGTTCTGCAGACCACTCGTTGACGTGGTGGTCAGTCCCTTGAATATAGCATGGTGTGCTCTCAAAATGCAGCCATGGAAACCAAGACACAGACCGGTGGGGATGCTAATGAGAGACTGTAGGAAGCAATGCAGGCTTCCCAGGGAAAAAGTGGCTCAAAATTACTATTCAGATTTGTGCCTGAGAAATTTCCTGGGACTACTTAAGTGATGCCACTGAATTCCAGAGTCATCTTAAGCTGTGTCCCGGGGATAATGGTATGATGCTCAGTGCTGTATAAAATGAAGATGCTTCCCGAATGGGCACTTTTGCTTTTCTTCCAGCCGTCCTAAATGTTTCTTGATTGTGTGTATGTCTTTAGTAGCGTAAAGTGTCTAAAATCCTATTGCTAACTTCTTGTTTTTACTCTTGCAGGGTTCTTCTGCAGTAGCTCTCCTCTGGAATGATATTTTCATAATGAGCCAACAAGGTTATGTGGCGACACCCCCCTATTCCCAGTCCCAGCCTGGAATGGGCCTTTCTCCCCCTCATTACGGGCACTATGGGGATCCATCCCTTGTAACTCCTCCAGCAGGTAAATTGCTACTTTCGCTTGTATATGATTACTCATTCCTCAGGCTTAGAGACATGGGATGTTAGTTGCTGGTCATTAACTGAGGCCATGGTTGGACATAACAGCATCATCTGAAGAGGCTGTTACAGCAAGACACGTGAAGTACACATAGCTCTTAGATCTACTTCTTCATCCCAGAAGTCTTTCCTATGCCTGGACCAGTGTTTTCTGCTGTTCACCTGTGTGCTTTTAGACATAGCATACTCACACTTAGAACAATTTGTTTTCTTCCATCAAAGCCTACTTTTTACTGATACTCCACAACACATAGGAGCATCACTGACTTAGAATCGATACTCAAACTTTTCATTATTACAAAACGAAGACAAGCTAGTTGTGGTAGCATATGCCTGTAAGCTTGCCACTCAAAAGAGGGAGGCAGGAAGGTAAGCAGTTCAAGACCAGCATTAGCTAGACAGCAAGTGCAAGGCCAGTCTTGCCTATCTGGGACCCGGTCTCAAAGAAACAAGTGAAAACTCCAAAATCAAAACAGAAGAATCTTCTCTCTCTTTCACCTAGTCTGATCTAGTTAGTTTCCCAAAAGTTTATTTTTAGGTTTTTGAATTTTTTTGTCTTATATCTCTGAGGTTTTTACCTGCATAGTTGTACCACCTACCTGTCTCCAGTTTTGTACTGAGCAGTCACAAACATCTTTCCCATCTCCCTCCTTCCTACCATCCTGTTACTGTTTTTGATTGGTTTAGTCCATCTCTTATCCAGGTTGCAAATAGTCTCTTAACCCTTAGGCTTCTGTCTGGGACTGGCTTTTGCCAGAGCGTCAGCTCTCGAATTGGACAAATTTTGTGTAACACATGAATCACTTGGTTTAAGATCTTTTATGACTTCCCATCGCTTCACTTTATACATTAAGTTTCTCAGGCCTTCATTGTCTTACCGGTTTTCTTCTTTGCAGTTCACCCGCACCCTTATTTATTATTCTGTGGATACCAAACGCACTGTCACTGGAGTGCTGGCTTAATACTCAGTACCTGGTTAGCACTCTGCTCTACCAGAAAGATGGTGGTCCTCTATTTTGTGTTCACACTGTCTATCTCACACTCCTTCAGATTTTAAGAGGCAACTCTGACCAGTGTTTCCCCGGCTTACTTATACATCTTTTCCCATGCTTTATCTCCTGACGCTGTGCTGGACTTTAAACCAATTTCCACACTATTTTACTAGGTGGAGTGGGCTAAGTGATAGAGCGCTTCCTAGTGTGAATGGGGCTCTGGGTTCCCTTCCCCATTACCAACTCACAAACATTTACACACACACACACACACACACACACACACACACACACACACGGTATGTGATCTTCTGACAGACAACCTAACCGTGGCTTTTTGAAGTGTCTGTTCTACCAGAAGAGCCAGCACTGAATCTTGCTTTGAGTTTTGCACCAATTATATCTCTACCAGCACCCACTGATTGTATTTTTGTAGTTTTTGTGTTATGTAGTAACAAATTTAACAGAGTTATTGAGTGAGCAAATCACTTGTCATAAAAAAAAATATAATAATCTCAATGTCAGTCCATATATTACTTATGTTGAAAACAATACAGTAAGCAACTTGACAAAGGACGTGGACGGTGGGAAGCACGTGGGAGCGAAATACCCAGCTCTGAAATGGGGCCACGGTCAGAGCATCCTCTTAGAGGAACGACCTGAAAGGCGAGTGAGAGTTGACCAGGTAGGAAGGTAGCTTGCTGCTGTGCAGTAGACACTCAGCATGTGAGATGTGGGAGGTGTCCTTAAAGTGCAGAGTAATGGGGCCATATCAAGGGTTCACTAAAGTGGTTTACACTGGAAAGGGTCACACTCCAGTGAGAAAGAGCTACAGTGCATATTAGAAGGTGTGGAGGAGAAAGGAGGGGTGGGTGTACTGTGTTGGGGGCAGGGTTTCTAAATCTTAGCATTCTTAACATCTGGCACCAACTCATTTACATGCTTTCTCTGTCTCCTTCTCTGTGTGTTTCTCTCTCTTGTGTGTGTGTGTGTGTGTGTGTGTGTGTGTGTGTGTGTGTGTTAAGTGGATACTCTGTGCATTTAGCAGCATCCATGGTCTGTGTTCACCTGATTCCAGTGGACCCTCCTTCTTCCTCTGAGAGGTTTAGTAAACCAAAATATCCTCACCTTTCCAAGTGCCCTTTCATCTGGGGCTGGAAGCAGAGAGGCCAGGGTGTTTCTGTTCTGGAAGGGGGGTCAAGATGGGGTACTACGATACCATGAGCTCAGGGCTTTGGGAGCACTGGCCATTAATATTCACATTTATGACAGGGGGCTTTTGTTTGTTTTAGATGAAGATTTTCCCCACAAATATTCGTTGATTTTTGTTTTCCTTTATTAGAAGTGGTTCAACTTAAGGCCCACTTTTCTGTGGTGTCATTTTGATTAGAATCTTTTTGGTGATAACAGAATCCCTTGTAATGGAAAGGGATTTGTTAGTGGCTGTCAAGAGACAAACAGAGAAAGCTGGAGTCCTGGACTTAGGAACTTCTTATCCAGTCTACAAAGACACACACCCCACACAGGACTATTCTATCAAAGAAAAAATCACTTCCTTCTAGGCTAAAAGGACAACCTGTGCCACAGAGCTGGCCATAGTTCCTCAAAAAAGTATGCTTTGCATAGAAAAAAACAAATTGTAGAGGACCCTAGGAAATGGAGAGTCTATGTTTCTACCTCAGAACTGTATGACAGCCAGCTTGGTGGAGCCTGATACTCTTGTGCAGTAAACCAATCATATAATACTTGCTGCCATGTTAAAGGTGGTTTTGATAATTTCCTGTGGCATAGTGTAGAGGAATGTTAATTCAGAACATGGCTGTTCTGGCAAGAGATCACATCCAAAGACTTTCTAGGTCTGTGGGATCCAGCTGGAATACAAACACACCCTTTAATCCATGAGACAGAGGCAAAGGGATCTGAGTTCAAGGCCAGCCTGGTATAGAGCAAGTTCTAGGTAAAGAAAAGCTCAGGTCCAGGTGTGGTGGTACATGCCTTTAATTCCAAATAGTGAAGGCAAAGTTAGTTTTTAGAAGGAAGCATCCATGTTTGAAAGTGATGCTTAATTGAGTGGCAGAAACAGTGACAAATTAGAGAAAAAGTTGACAGAATAGAATACATCCAACTCTCATGAGATGAGAGAGGAAAGGGAAGCTACTTAAAGGGCAATATATGTAGAGAGAGGAAGCAGTTTTCACTGGGACAGTAATCGAGAGACAGGTTGCAGAGAGGGAACCAAGGTGAAGATGGAACGAGCCAGAGAATGAGGTGCGAGGAGATTAGAGCAGATTGAATAAATGAGCTGGGAGAGGAGTTTGAGCCAGAACAGCTGAGTGGAGCCAGCCAGCTCAGTAAGAACAAGCAAGGGTGAGCTTAGTAAGCAGTAAGTCTCAGAGGCTGAAACATTTGAGGCCTAGGTTACATTGTATGGAGGCTAGAAGCTTCCAGAACTAGGCCTAGGTTAGCAGGAGGAGGCAGTCAGCCTCTGAGACAACAATTGTATCAGGTGAATAAAAGTTACTTTACACATGAGCATAGTTCTTTCTCCTGCTGTGGATTTTCTTCCCTCTTAAGTGCTCTGAAGCACCTGGTTGTCTTTGTGTCTGGTCACTTTTGACAGTGCCATCTGCGTGGCCCCTCAGATACCGTGACTCTGCAGGCCACTGTGATACTGACTTCCCTTTGCCCTGGGGATGGAGTCCAAATGACACACCAGACTTTGTAGTTTGAATCCAACCAATCTGGATGGTGATTTCTGTTCTTGTCACTTTACTCCCACGCTGTGTCCACCCGACTCTTTGCCAGCCCCTGATTAGGCCACACTCTCTCAGACCAATGGTCAGGCTCCGTTGCTGGCTAGAATTCCATATCACATAGTATAAGAAGTCACTGTCCTGAAGGTGCACCTCAGGCTGTTCTCTCCAGAAAGGGTTAGGGGACCCTTGGCACTGTGTAACTCTTGTCACCTGGCAGGGTTACCATTTCTTACATGGTTTTGTCCTCCATAAATGCTCTTACTGCGTTTGAGAAAATGCCTCCATCATATTGGTCTGTAGGGCATTTAAAAAAATAATAATAATGATTAGTGATGGGGTAGGGCCCGGCCACTGCAGGTGGTGCTACCGCTGGCCAGGTGGTCCTGAGTTGTAAAAGAAGCAGGCTGAGCAAGGTATGGGGAACAGGCCAGTAATCCACATTCCTTCCTGGCCTCTGTCTCAGTTCCTGCCTCTGGGTCCTTGCCTTGAGTGCCAGCCTTGACTTCCCTCCATGATAAAACAGGACCTGAGAGTTGTAAGATGAATGAAACTCTTTCTTCTCCAAGTTGCTTTTAGTCCCAGTGTTTCTGGTAGCAATAGGACCTATGACACCCGCTTACTCGAAGGTGAGGCTGTTTGGCTTCTGCTGCACAGTAATTATTTAACCCCAAAATATCCTGGTGATAGCTCTGTGGTTTCGACTTTTTTCCAAAACAACATCTTAAAAATAAAAACACGGTGTGGTCTTAATTATAGTCTATATGTTTTATTAAACCACAAGCCCTAAAAAAAAAAAAAAAAAAAGGAAATTGAAAAGGAAATCGGGGCCTTTGACCGAGCAAGGGCATTCCCATACCTCTTGCCTCACTTAATTCTCAGAGCAGTCTTGGACAGCCGGGAGATTATAGCTATGACACAGGGTAAAAAAATTCATGGCTCTGAAAGACAGTGTCTTGTCAGTCGTAGCTTCTCAGGGTGGTCGGGAAGGAGTTCAAACCCAGTAGGTGTGGCTGCATGCCTCATGGTTTCCTTATGTTTCTGAACGGCATCTAAAAATGTAGTGTTAGAAAAGGTTCCTTTTTTTTTTTTTTTTAATTCACAAAAGGAAAAGTACTACATGATCTGAGTCATATGTGGAAGCTAAAAAAGTTGACCTTATAGATGTTGAGAATTGGATGCTGGTTTTTAGAAGCTGGCAGAGTGGCAGGACGATAGGGGATTTGGTTAGTGGGAGGTCTGGTGCAGTGGGCTCTGGTGCAGGGTGGCATAGGAGGCCCAAAGAGGTGCCCTGTAGGTGCTGTGTTTCTCGAATGGCTGTAGAAAAAGGCTTTAGTTGCTTCACCCTAAACGTGGTATTTCATCTGAAACACTCTTCAGTTGCTTTACCCTCAAGATGCTAAGTATTTATATATGTGTGTATGTGTGTTATGTATACATATGAATACACACACATCATATATGTGTATATATAGCCTGTTAATATCACAGACTATATATCACGTGGTATGACATTAATATATATTTTATCAGTTAAAATTAAATGATAATACTTATTTTTTGTCCTATATGGAAATTTTCAAATAGAACTTTGACTGTAAGTTTAATATACAGCATTCCTCATGTCAGGCTGTGGTGTGGGCCAGTGACCCCATCTGCTTAGGAGATGAAGGCAGAGAGCCTGGAGTTTAGAGTCTGCCTGGATCGAAGAGCAAGTTCAAAGGCAGCCTAGTCAATCTAATGAGATTATGTTTTAAAATGATAAAATATAAAAAAGAGCTGGGCTACAGCTTGGGCTATTAACTGGGGGCTTGCTTCACATGTGGGGTCCTGCACTCAGTCCTCAGCGCAGACAGTCTTCAGTTCAAGGACTCTTGCTTGAAGAGGAGTCTTGGTAGGCATTTCAGTCTGTAACCACCTGTCACGTGTGTTAGCTTTTCCAAGGACATGAAAACTCTTTCAAGAAGGTACAGTGACAGTCTGAGAAGGTCTTTCTGGGTGACAGCAGCTCATGCCATCATTTCCCTTGTGTGTGTGTGTGTGTGTGTGTGTGTGTGTGTGTGTGTGTGTTCACGTGCAGCCATGACGTGCAGGAGGAAGGAGACAGAAGTCCCTATGAATGCCGACACCAGGTATAATGGAGGGGCACACAGGCAGCTTGGAGGTCACGGGGGCACAAGGAGGGGAGGGCCAAAGGTCAAGTGAGCAGCCTGGATAGAGTAGATTTCATTTCGATTTTACGAAGAGGAAACGGGTCCTCAGAGAAAGCTTCATGCCCAGTCCTGGGCAACTGTAGGTAGTACCAACAAGGCCCGGGTTCTCCTCTGCCACCTTCGCTCTAGAAGGAAAGAGAAAAGCTGAAAGCTCCAGAGAGAAACCTTAAGGCTCTCCGGGGAGGTAGTTTTGTGTAAACTTAATACATGCTGGAGTTATCTAAAAGGGGGAACCTCAGGTGAGAAAATGCCCTCATAAGATCAGCTGTAGCCGCCTTGATGAGACCTGAGAGGCGAGGGTCAGATAGAAGGGGAGGAGGACCTCCCCGATCAGGGGACTAGGGAAAAGGTATGGGGGAAGAAGAGGAGGGTGAGTGGGACTGGGAGGAGATGAGGGAAGGGTCGGCAGTGGGGATACAAAGTGAATAAATTGAAGTAAATAATTCATTAAATTAAAAAAAATCCAGCTGTAGAATTTGCTGGATTTTTTTAATCAGTGATTGATGGATCAAGCCCAGCCCATTGTGGGTGGTGCTGTCACTGGGCTGGTAATCCTGGGTTCTGTGAAAAAGCAGGCTGACCAAGTCGGGGAGGGATGTGGGGAGCAAGCTGGTAAGCAGTAGTCATCCCTTGCCTCTGCATACATTGCCCCCAGGTTCTGTTTGAGTTCCTGTCCTGACTTCCTCCAGTGACACAGTGACATGGAGGTATCAGCCAAACAAACCCTTTCCTCCCCGACTTGATTTTCAGTCATGGTGTTTTGTCACAGCAATAGAAACCCCGAGACACCCTCTGAGGAGCTACTGTGAGGAAGTAGTTGCTGCAAGGAGCATGTCGTCGTGTGTGATTCCCACATTCTCCGAGTGTGACATGTTAAACACCTCATACCTGTCTCAGGACTTTGCTGGAGTAACAGCCTGCTCCCCAAAGACACTGTCAGGGGCTTGTCCTGTATACATTGCTGATGGTCTACGAGCCTGCTTTTTGATTTGAGCTACTTATTGTATTTCCACTTTACATTTCTTCTTGGTTTTCCTTGTGTGCTCTAGTGCTTGTGGGATACTGTGTTCTGTAAAGGTACCTCCATCACCGTTTTTATTCTTTTACAATTATTATTACTGAGTAACTGTAGCTACCCTGGAGAGAGTGGTTAAGGGAGGTTGGAGGAGCCTTGTGTCATAGCCATTGGCCTCCCTCTCTCTTTACTCTTTTTGTTGTCAATCTTCCACCTTTGTGTTATCTCTCTTTGCACTTTAACGGGCCCATAACTCTGTTCCCATCTGTTACAGGCATGGTGAAGCCATCCGGGCCTTTGGGAGCTGCTGCTCCTCCAGGGCTGTTGCCTCCAGGCCCTTTACCTCCTGGACCCCCACAATTTGGCCCCAATGGAGCCCATGCCCCCGGCCATCCTCCCCAAAGGTGAGCTAAGTGTATTTCAGTCGTCATTTGAATGTGCCCTAAAATACTCTTCCAAAGTAATTTCTAAACTTCTGTGCTTTCTTGGTTGAAAGTTTAATCTCTTTGTGACTTTCATGTCTCAAAAAACATTAGATCATGCTAGGAATGGCGACATGTGCCTTTAATCCCAGCACCGGAGAGGCAGAAGTAGGCAGATCTCTGAGCTTGAGGCCAGCGTGATCTACGTTACAAGTTCCAGGCCAGTCAAAGCTGTATAGTGAGATCCTGTTTCAGACCAACACAAAACACTAAAAGAAAACTAAGTCATTCTCTTCTCCAGAGATGTCCCGCAGACTGGAGCTCATTTCTAGGAAATGCTTAATAAAAGCTTAAGATGAAGTCAGACTGAGGCCAGTGGTAGAGTCTGAGCGTTTGATAGGGAAGGCATGCATATGCCAGCAAGGGACTCTTAATTGGCAGGCCTGCTGTACAAACAGCTCAAAAAATACAGCCTGTGTTTGTTTGTAATAATAAATTGAGAAAGAGGAAGTCAGAGGCAGGCCAAGAATGATGTGCCTGAGATATGTAGTCTGTGACCCATAAGGGACTGTCACCTGGGATGGAGCCAGCACACCTCAAGGCTTGGAATTCCCAATGTTATTTATCCCACTAGCTGTAGCCACCAGCCAGAGTGCAGCGCCTAGTTGTTTTTACCTTGGAACTGCCCCAAGGGTGGCCCAGAGGCCCCACTTCCCAGTTCCTTTCCCAGGATGTCAGGTGGAGCCGAGGAAGGGCACAGGAGTAAGTCTTTACTGTGAACCCATGCCTTGGAGGAAGGCTGTCTCTCCTGGTAATAAGAAGAGAGAGATTTTGAAATCAGCAGCTAAGGCTCTTGTGGGGCGTTTGAGTGTGACACTCCTGGATTTTGTTTGTTGTGGTAACTACCAGCAAGATGTAGCTATGGGATTACAGAGTAGCTTCACTCGGGAGAAAAGAGAAACAAAAGACAGAGCTTAATTTGTGAGCATGCCTGTGGTTTGAGCACAAAGCAAGGAGCCAAAGGTCTCATTGTGACCTGACCTTATTGCCTTTAAGTCTCCAAAGCATGATGGATGGGCAAGAAGGGAGCACAGTGCTGAGGACCAGTGGGTACAGTGGCATATACTTGTTTGTATCCAGCACTCTGGAAGACTAAGGCCAGGGGGAGGGGATTGTCATGAGTTCAAAGCCAGCCTGGGAGATACAGCTCTAGGCCAGCCTGGGCTGCAGAGTAAAAACTCTGCCTCAGAAATCCAAGAGGGGTCTTTGTAGCTGTGGATCCTGTATATTGTCCTGCCAATGCCAGGCAAGATATACCCTCTTGTGCATAGTGACATGCCTGCTACTGGGAGAACCAATAGGTTTTTGATTGGATTTGAAGCCCAGCCTGCAAGGGATTTCATGGCCGCTACTGTAAAAACCTGATTAAAAGCCTGTTCCTGGCAAGGTCACTCTGTGGCATAATCTACTATTATTGTTTTTGCTAAACGACCATATAGCTAAAATACTTTTTAGTATCTTCATATAAATATATATATAACAAATATAAATTTATATTTATATTCCTAGACTGGTGCTGCCATAAATTGGCAGGCCTGCTATATAAACAGCCCAAGAAACACAGCTTGTGTTGGTGTTATTAAAATACATTGAGAAAGAGTCAGAGCCAGGCCCAGGAAAGCCCCGATCAGAAGTCTTCTTTTTACAGGGGTTGATAGTGCAGAGGCTCATAACAGGGCGGAGTCCTGAGAACAAGTGCTGTGAGTGCTCAGCCCGAAATGGGACATCACCCCTTCCTAGGTTCAGCAAAAAGTGCAGGAGAGGGGTTGGAGACGTTGTAAGAGCCAGAGGATGGGGAAGAGGGCTGTGAAACTGTCTTCTGCCCATGCAGTCACCAGTGTGACCATGAACACACAGGAGCTGTGGAAACACGTACGTGACCAATACAAATGACACCCTCAACATTCTGTCATGACTTTGTGGGGCACTCGTGACGTCCCACCTTTTCCTGAGGAGCTGTTGGCAGCCAGTGGTTACCAGGGGGTGGGGGTGGGTATGCCATCTTCAGTCAGGTAGCTTTTGGTGAGTTGCCCATGTTCAAGTAACTAGCCTCCCACCATGATCATCTGGTTGAGTGATTGAAAAACAGCAACACCCACTGCCCCTCCCCAACTTGTGAAAGTTAGCTGGAGAGAATGGTATGAACATGAATGAGAGAAAGATAAGAGGGAGTACAGAGAAGTCATATGATCATAATGCATTGTATAAATATATGGAATTGTCAAAAATGATGTTAAGTTTTTAAAAATATCTAAGGAAACAAAAAAGAAAAGAAAGAAAGAAAGAAAGAAAGAAAGAAAGAAAGAAAGAAAGAAAGAAAGAAAGGAAAATGCTGAAAACCCCAAGCTAGCTTTTGCCTCAGCAGCAGAATAGCCTGGCGTGATGGTGACATTCCTTGGCTGTAATTCCTCACTTGAAACATAAGGAAGTAATTTGTCAATCCATAAGGAAAAGAAAGAAGACCCAGCACAGTTCATTACTATAAACACCCTCCCTGCCTTCTCAGGATTTTAGAAAAGAAATGCAAAGATGGAAGCAGTGGTATTGAGAACAAATGTGGTCGTTGGTGTCGGTCTGAATGATCTAGGATCTTTCTGATGTGTTGTCACTTCTGGGAGTAACATCATGAGCCCAGCAGAGGCCTGGCATCCCAGGAGTAGAGACTCCGGGTCCAGGGCATGTTTGCCAGGCATGCCTTAGGGGGCTGTTGGCCAAACAAGTTCTAATCTTGTGCTTCGTGGACCTGTTACTCCCACGTATGGTGTGGTCTGCAGGTTATGACGAAGCTGGAAAATTCCAGGGGCAGAGTGACACTCCAGCATCTGAATGTAAGCACCCCAGAACATATCACTCACCTGCTTGGGGTGCCACTGGGGTTCACAGGTCTGCCCGCTGCCAGTGCGGAGTTCTGGGTAGGGATGCAGTGACCACACTAGGTCAGGAGTTTCCCACAGCACCGATCACTAGTTCAGAGTTTTGTCCTGAGAGACGTCTGTTGTGACTCACCTTGGTGTTAAGCAGTCGCTGCTTGACGGAGCTACTTCACTGCATCTCTTTAGTTGCACTCTCTTCTCTTTGCTTGACGTCTCCGCGTGTTCTTTTGCTCACCAGGGTTCTAGGAACAGCAAGTTGTATGTCCCCGGCAGCCCGAGTGTGTGGTAGGCACTTCCACTCAGGACTGTCTGCATAGTGGCGAAAATCATCCAGTGACACTTTGCTTAACTGATGTGTGCTAATGTAACCTCTGTGTGTCTTCGCTGTATCACTCATAGTTGCATCTCTGATACATGGTTTTGAGGATTTTTTGCATGCAAACTACATGGCACAGCGCACGTTACTCATTACAGTCCACAGGTTCAGCGCATGTCAGCAGCTCTCAAAGTCATTTTACCGGGTGTAGTGTGACATGTCGTCAGATAGAAAGTCCACTTGCTGCTATCTGTGCTGCTATCCGTGAGTTGCCCTCCCCCGGTCTGGTGACTCAGGAAGCTCAGTTTCAGAGTCTACTTTGACTCTGATTGCAAGGAAGCACAATTAGGGCCTCTACTTTCCCCTGCATATATATATATATATATATTTTTTTTTTAACCTGATACAACTTAAATATTGACCTAAAAGTTAGAAGAAGGTTTGAAAGAGGAAACAGTCAGGGGAAAAGTGTAATATTTCAGGATAGGTTTCTAGGTTGTCTGTTATCTGCCCCGAGGGACACGTTTCTATACACACATGCGGCAGTGCAAAGGCAAAGGGCATAGTGCTCTTGAGAATGAGTCACTCTAATCTAATGACAGAGGCTGTCAGAGAATAGGTGTTTATGACCTTCTTCTTCCCTCCCTCTCCAGCCCTTCTCTTTCCCCTCTCCTTTCCTCCATCCCCCTTCTCTTCTTTGCATCTTTTCTGCCTTTTACATTTAAAAAAATTGTTTTAAAAAATAAGATTTTAATTTATTCTTTGAGACTATGATCCACACATTCACCTCATCATCCTCCTCAGCTCCTATCAGAACCCTAAGGACCTGCTGACTTCATTTGCCCTTTGTGTTTGTTTGCTTGGTTTTTATCTCACTGAGTCCGGTTAGTGCTCTCACTATGTACATGTGTGTAGGGCTGTTCACTGGAGCATGGACCCACTTCTCTGAGGAAAACAGCTCCTCAGCTATGAATAGGACCTGTGAGCCCATCCCTCACTTACGATGGTCTTGCTATTTTGTCTTGATCTTGTGCAGGCAGCCACAGCGGTTATATGTTCATGTGTGCAATGGACCTGTCATGTCTAGAAAACACTGTTTCTCAGTAGTCCACAATTTTAGGTTCTTAAAATATTTCTTCTTCCTTCTCCTCCTCCTTCTCTGTTTCCTTCTCCCCTCCTCCTCTTCCTTCTCCTCAGTGATCTCTTGAGCTTTAGGAGAATGGGTATAATACAGATGTCCCATTTAGGTCTGAGTACATCATAGTCATTTTTTTTTTCACACATTGGTTTATTGTGAGTCTATTTAACCTGTAACCATTGTAAAAGAGGCTTCTCTGATGATATCTGAGAGCCTAACTGATCCATGGGCATAATGATAAATATTTAGAGGACATTTTGATATTATATCCATTTAGCAAAGCAATAATAGTAGGCTCTGGCATGTGAGTTCCCTGACCATGGGTTCTTGGTCATATTTATAGTACTGGGCATTCATATCCTCCTGTAGAGCAGGCTTTAAATGCAAAAGTGCTTGGTTTCCCCCATAACATGCATGCCACTATTACATCCATGAGTTTATTATGCCATGCTGATCATTACTATAGTTCACTGGGTTGACAGCTGAGTCAATCCAGTTGAAGGCTGTTGATGGGTCTCTCCCTCCTCCTCCTCCTCCTCCTAGCAGTCTGCATAGCAACGTCTAGGACCATGAACACTAGGCAGTAGGGAGGAAACTTTCAGTTTAGCGTCAACTTGATCTTTCCATGTCCTGTGACTCCCGTATGTGGTGTCTTTAGCAAAAGGATCTTCCTATGAAGTTGTGGAGCAGTAGCTTTGCCAGGAGTAGGAATAGCTTGTATTGTTTTGGAAACCTCCTTGACCAGTAACTCACACCTGAAACTAGCCATCAGGTAAGTGTAAATTAAAATACCTTGAGACATCATTTTACCTCAGCCAGACTGCCTAAGATCAAGAAAACAAATGCTGGAGTGTAAGTGGGGAAAGAGCAACCATTATTCACTGTTGGTGGGAATGCAAACTGTTATAGCCACTATGGAAAACAATGGGTGGTTCTTCAAAGAGCTGGAAATAAGTAGATCTACCAAATGATCTGGCTATACCACTGAAACATATGTCCAAAGGACTCTGTATTCTACTCCAGAGACACTTACTCATCTGTGTTCATTGCCACTCTATTCATAATAGCTAGAAATGGAAATATCTTAGACCTCTACCAATTGGGGAATGAGCAATGAAAATACAAAACAGGTACAGACTGACAATATTTAGGTGTAAAGAAAAATGAAAAATTTAGGTAAACAGATGGAACTGGATATAATTATTCTGAGTGTGGTCACCCCGACCCAGAGAGACAAATGCTGTGTGTTTTCTCTCATATTTGGAGGCTAGCTTGAGTATGTAGATGCGCATGTGTAATTGGAGTACTTGTAGAAGCCAGGAAATCAGAAAGAGGCCATTGTGTTTGTGTTGAGGGGAGAATAACGGAGGAAGGGCAGTCAAACAGACTAACAGGTCAAAAAGGTAAGAGAATATTGGGGGGGAGGTAGATTTAATTGGGGGAGTAGATGGGAGGTCAGGGCAGAAGAAAGGGTTCGAGGAGAGATAGATAACACTGAAGATCTTTTAAAAAGCTATATAGACACCTACTGTCTTAGTCGTTATTCTATTGCTGTGAAAAGATACCTCTATCAAGGCAACTCTTAGAAAAGAAGGTATTTAACTGGGACCTTACTTACAATTTAGTCCATCTTCGTCATGTCAGGGAACACAGTGGTGAGTAGGTAACCACTGGAGCAGTAGCTGAGAGTGCTACATCCTGATCCACAGGTAGAGAGAAGAGAGGCAGGGCGGTGGGGAGAGAGAAAGATAGAGAGACAGAGGGACAGACTGGGCCTGGCATGGGCTTTGAAACTCAAAGCCCACCCTCAGTGACACACTTCCTCCAACAAGGCCACACCTCCCAATCCTTCTAATACTATCAAAAAGTTTCACTCCCTGGTGACTAAGCAGCAAATATATGAGACTATGGAGCCATTCTTTTTTTTTTTAAATTATTAATTTATTTACTTCGCATCCTGATTGCAGCCCCTGTCTTCTCCTCCGAGTCTCCCCTCATAACTCTTCCCCCCAATTCTCCCCTCTCCTTCTCAGAGAATGTGGAGGTCCCCATGGGTACCAACCCACCCTGGCACCTTATGTCACTGTAGAACTAGGAGTGTCCTCTTTCACTGAGGCCAGACAAGGCAGCCCAGTTAGGGGAAGGAGATCCAAAGGAAGATTGATGGGGGCCATTCTTATTCAAACCACCTCCCCTATTATTTTATATACATACGTATTTTATATACATACATACACATGTATTTTATATACATATAATTGTTTACTTAACTGCATATATAATATGTTATATATAATATTGTATGATTTAATTATACACACACACACACACACACACACACACACACACACAGTTAAGTAAAAAGCCAGTTGCTAGGTGTAAATTAACTTTCTTTTTCCTTTTGAAGTTATTGTGTAAGAGCTGGCCTATAGGTAATGATTCTGTGCCTCATCCTCCCTAGTGTGTCCTCATAGCTGACTGTGTGTCATCCGTGTTTGTGGGCGACAGCACCTCATTCATTCTTACGTAGAGTTTCAGTCACAGGCACAGAGCTTCTGCCCATTCAAACTCAGAGCGACCGTATTGACTGAAATATTAAATAGGTATATGATTTTTTTTTTTACATTGGTGACATTTTAGGCCAAGGCTGGAGGGATTTCTCAGTTGTTAAAAAGGACTTGTTGCTCTTGCTGGGGAGCTAGGTGTGGTTTCCAGTGCACACAGGTTGCTTACTACCATCTGTAACTCCAGGTCTAGGCGTCTAACACTCTTCTTATCTCCATAGGCATAGGGCATACACATGTGCAGGAAAAACCTTCCTACACATAAAGGCAAATAAGGCTGGAGAGATGGCTCAGTGGTTAAGAGCACATACTGCTCTTCTTGAGGACCCGAGTTTGATTCCCAGCACCGCATCAGGTGGCTTATAACTGCCTGTAACCCCAGCTCCAGGGGGATCTCCCACCTCTGACCTCTGTGGGCGCTTGCATTCATGTGCACATCCTCTCCTCAATATACACACAATTAATAATAATAAATCTTAAAAAATAAAAAGTAAATCTTAAAGACCTTGTTATTTCAAGAGAATTATGTGATAAAATCTGAAACTCATACCTAGCCATTTGTTCTTTTGGTCACGTTTCTCTTGACGCTTGCGAGCACTTCTGAAGTTTTCTACATAAGGCACTGCTAGGCAGGATTGATCTGTTCAATTTTATACTCTAAGAAGTCAGTGTTCTCATCATAAGGGAAAGTGACAGCTAGTCAGTTGAAATCCATCTATTTTGACCAAGAAATAGTGAGTTAGAGGATGAAGGAGACCCAGCTTCCTAAACTGAATTTAAGAGAAGCTACTGAGAAACTGGACCCAGGTAAACAGAAGAGTGATCACAATAAAACAGGCTTTGTTTGCCTGTTTGTGGTGCTGGGGTTAAGTCCTTGGCCTTGCACATGCTACGGAGGTGTTCTTCCACTGGGCTAAATCCCCATCCTCTATTTAGTGTCTTTATTTATTTATTTATTTGTTTGTTTGTTTGTTTGTTTGTTTGTTTTGTGTGTATGGTGGTAGTTATGGTCACGTGGGTGCTGGGAGCCAAACCTGGGTCCTCTGGAAGAGCAACTCGCCCATCTAACCACTGAGCCGTCTCTCCAGCCCCTCTTTAGTGTTTTTCAATATGGAAATTATAGGATTTGATTTTTTTTTCTCCTCTCTACAGGATTAATGTTTAAAATGCAGATTTTGTTTCAATCAGATCTTGAATAATTTGCTTCTCTAGTCTGTTTTGTGGTGCCACTGCAGCCGAAATCTGATACTGGGCATTCTGAAAAGCATTCAGTCATTTATTTCTCACCAGTTTGGAGACTGCAGAGTCCAAGCTGGAGGCCCTAGCAGTCTTGCTATCTGATGAAGGTTGTACCCAATAGTGCCTTGAGTACTGGAGGAAGAACCAAGTGTTCCCCCCACTTGCCTTGGGAAGGAGACCACATCCCATTTACTAGATGAGCTCCTCTGGATACTGTCACATTACAACACTAGAATTATGGATGGGACATATTCAAATCATATTTGCGCCTTATCTCCAAATATCAACAAACTTTAACAGAGGGCTCCCTTCTTGACCCATTTATTCCCAACTTAAAAATGGAGAGTACTTAAATAGAAAAGTATATCAACTGTACCGAGGTTTAAGATTAGAGTGAAACTTTTTTTTTTTTAATGTCTTGGTAAAGTGGGTGCTTTGGTGGTAGCTCTGTTCTTTTCTGATAGCAAATGAATCAGTGAGCTAGAATCTTGGCCCCCAGATATAACTCTGGTTTGTAATTTTTAACCACGGTGTGTTGTAGTAGGAAGAGGTTTATCTCTTCCATCTGTTTCACAGAAGCCCTGGGAGGAAGAGGCAGGCTTCTGGTGGCTCCAGCAGTGAGTTTCTTTTCTACCTTAGCCACACAGGGTACAGTGGGAGAGTAATGAGATGGATGTTTTAAGCGTCCTGATTTTTTCCCTCTTTTGTTTATAATAACTTTGCTATGTATTTCATTCCATTCTAAATAATTTTAAAACAGATGTTACATTAAAAAACCCAATCTGTTATTTAAGAATAAGAATGTTTAAGCCTGTCAAAAGAGATGATTTATTTATAAAGTTTGAAACCTAACTCCCAGTGCATAGGGAATGAACAGTAAGTAGGAATTCATAGGTTTTTTTTTTAACTTAACCTTTTTTTAAATTTTAAAATATTTATTTATGTGTGCATCTGTGTGTACGTGGGTTCCAGCAGAGGCCAGAAGAAGTCATCGGATCTCCTCTAGCTGGAGTTTCTGGCACTTGTGAACCACCGGATGTGAATGCTAAGAATCAAACTGTGGTCCTCTGAGAAAGCAGCAGGTGTTCTTAACCTGCTAGCCCTCCAGCCCCGAAGATTAAAAAACAAAAGAAAAACAAAAACCCAGAGACACTTATGTCACAATTTCTATTTGAAAGATACTTTGTTCTAACTGAAATGGCTACCAAAAAAAAAAGCAAGCTGTAGAATTTTATATTTAAAAAAATCTTTTGTCAAACACTTCTGCAAGTATTTTTTCGGGTCTCAAACATGAAATAATTTCCTCATGTCCAAACTCTGTAATGCACTTTAGTTTTTTACAGATGGTTACTCCCTGTATCAATTTCCAGTGAGCTTCAAGGAAGGAAGTATCATTTTGTGACAAAGCAAAGACAAAATATTTCTTTTTATGTAGCAGTGAATTCACTAGTTAGATCTTTGGGCAAATCTTTAAATCATTTGACAACACAAGATAAGAATCGTATTTCATGGTGCGTGTTTCACAGCTAGTATTATGGAATAAATAGAGAAACAAAGAAAACTTACTCTCAGAAGTTAACTTTTGGGCCGAGAGGGCTCAGTAGTTAAAGACACTTTCCACCAGACCATGCAATCTAGGTTTGCATGATGGAAGGAGAAACTTCTGCAAATTGTCCCTTGATCTCTAACCCTGCACTGTGCCGTGTGGGTACACACACAATACACACAGTGTCATACACATTTTAATTAACGTTTATATCTTCTTTCTTTATTCATTCCCTTTCCCAAAAGAAAATATTTAAATTGAAGGATACTCAATCTAATTATGTTGGTTCTTCTAAAATTTTTGGCAGAGAGGCATTTTTCCTGGAAATATTCTGGGATTAAAACAGTATCAACTCTGTTTTAACAAATTATCTGCTTGTATCACGTGCTTGTATTGTGAGGCATGTGTGATAAGCACTCTGACCTTCTTTACTTAGGACAAAGTGTGTGACATCATTCTGGAAAGATTCCTGGATGCACTTGAAATGATGGCTTGAGGGCTTTTGTTTGTTTGTTGAAAATAATTATTAAATTTGGAAAATAGGAAGACAAATGACAAGATCAAGGTAGAGCCCTTCTTCAGAAAGTATGCTTCTGAGACCCACAAGACGCTGTCCTCAGAGTTAGAGATGAGCTGTGGACTTCTTGTGAGCCACCACCTCTCATGGCTTCTACCTCTCAATGAGGGATGGACGTCAGGATACAGTAACAAAGAAAATAGGCTCTTGTTGCAAATAAAACCATTGAAATCAGTTGAAAATGCAATTTTGGAAGCCTTAATTTTTACTCAAGCAAGAAAAGAGTCACAATGACTCCAAGGTATTTGTTAGCTTTCTGCGTTGTATCACCGGGATGGACCCACTGCTCGGTGATAGCCATTGTTGACATCAAAGCAGTGACAGGGACCCACAAAAAACAATCTACTCCAAATTTACTGCAATGTTGCAAAGTAATGACATATACCATTTTGTAGGGAGTGCCCTACTGACCCCAGAATGTAACACAAGCCCCATTTTGTTTAAAAACTCAGTTTGAATGATAAACAGAATGATCACAAAAACACAACCATAGACCAAGTGTTCTTGGTTTTATTGTTTTTATTGTTACTGATCAGTTTAGTGTATGTGAAGTGGCAGTGGGCTCATGTTTCCAAACTGATTTCCCAAGCTGGCTGTGGTCATGTTAGAAGCTTTTCTTTACCTTGGCATAGAAAACACGTGAGTTGGAGGTGTGGGGTGCTGTATGTGGGTTATTTTGAGATCATATCAAGATTAAATATATGATGCACATTACATTATCATTTGTTTTTCCTACCATATAAAGAAAATATTTTTTGTTGTTGTTTTAGAATACATTAACTATTTTGTGTTTCGCTTACTTAAGAAACTCTGTGATCCTAACAATACCTTTTGTCTCTTAGATTTCCAGGACCCCCACCTGTCAATAACGTGTCACCCTCTTATGCATCAGGCCAGCCCCTGCCACAGTCATCTTACCCAGGTCCTGGGTCCACTTCCTCTGTCACCCAGCTGGGTGGTCAGTTCGGCTCTATGCAGATCAACAGCCTTGGTAAGTGTGCATTATCACTGTTCATTCATGGCGCTCATTCAGTGTTCTTTGCGCTGCTGGGGTTAAACCCAGAACCGCAAATGTGCTAGGCCACCCTCACCGTTTCTTCTATTTTAACATAGACATAACTCTGGCCTGACATATTAAAATGCTACCTTGTGCGTTTTTATGTACACCATTGATCCTGTGTATGGCTCTGGTTAGTTTTCTCCTGAGCATGTTGCCACTAGTTCAATATAATTGAAGAACCCTCAGCACACTGTACATTCATTGCTAAAACAACATAAAAAAACAAAAATGCTGACTTCACAAGTAAATATTAAACCGTGTAATTATTGGAGGAACTGTGAGGGTAGTTTTAAAATTGTATTGTTTTATAGGAGTCCTCCAAATTAAAGATAAAATGCTTATTGTCTCATAGTGAATTTTAATTCTGTGGTTAGGTCGTTGGAATAATCAAACCTCTGATGCCACAAACCAGAAAAGAGGAGAAAGCAGGAATGCCCATTCTAGTAGCAGCATGCCTACGTGTTATAATTTAAGGCAGTGGTTCTCAACCTGTGGGTCATGACCCCTTTGGAGGTTGAACAACCCTTTCACAGGGGTCACCTAAGACCATCTGCGTATCATATATTTTCATCATGACTCATAACAGTAGCAAAATTTCAGTTATGAAATAGAAATGAAAATAATTTTAAGGTTGGGCATCACTACTACCCGAGGAAGTAACTGTATCAAGAGTTGCAGTATTTGAAGGTTGAGAACCACTGCTTTAAGGGGCACTCCCTCCCTTAGCTTTTTCTTGCTTTGATAAAATGTAATGACCAAAAGCAATATTGGGAAGAAAGGGTTTATTTCAGCCTACACTTCCAAGCATCTGCCCATCACTGAGGGAAGTCAGGCCAGGGCCTCAAGGCAGGAACATACCAGTTCCTATTCATGCAGAGGACCTTGGTGCTTGCATCTCCAACATATCTGGGTCTCATACTGTTGCCGGGCTGGATTTTCACAAGTAGGCTCTCCTGGGCTCTCCTCAGGGACTCTGGCCCTCTCACATGGTCAAACCTCAACCTTTCTCCGTAACTCCTTTAGTCCTGGGGCTTCAACTTCAGTAGCAGTGGTACCTTGATCAGTGTCCTTTCCTGGCTTCTTCTTGTGCCAAACCTCATTTGCTCTTCATGACTCCTTCGTGCCTTCACCTGTGGCACCTGAGAACCTCTTACATACAATCAAGTTCGGCTACCGGCACAGGATACAGCCGTGGTTTCCTCTGGACCACAATCTTCGTGTGCTGACCCTGAGGAAGAACTCCCCAGAAGATTCTGCCTCAATGATGCCAGGTTCTTCTTAATCACAGCTGGTTCTCTGGCCCCAGCTGACCAGCACCCATTTTCAAAGCAAAGCAAAGGTTTTCCTCCTTCAGTCCAGTGGTTCTCTTGTTAATTACAGCCAGTTTTTCAGCTCCAGCTCATACCATGGGTACTTAACATGGAAGTACCACCCAGATGGTTCTGGTAGAGTCTTTGCTGAAACTTCACAAGGCAGGCCTCCATTGTCTTCTAAGCTCCATTGTCTTCTAAGCTCCAACAGACTAATCCACTGATCTCTGAACATTCAAGGACTTTCTCAACCTTAAGTTCAAATGCTATGACAATCCTCCAAGAAACACAAGGTCAGGTCTATGATCCTCATACCCTATAACGTGCTACCGATTCATGTCTCAGTTAGGGATTCTATTTCTGTAATAAAACACGATGACTAAAAGCAACTTGGGGAGGAAAGAGTTTATTTTGTCTTACACCTTGTAGTCATCCACCCAGGGAAGTCAGAGCAGAGCCTGGAGAAGGGGACTGAGGCAGAGGCCATGGAGGAGCGCCACTTACCTGGCTTGCTCCTCGGCGGTTTGCTCAGCCTAATTTCTGGTAGAATCAGGAACACCTACCTAGGAGTGCCCCGGGCCCGGTGAGCTTGGTGCTCCCACATCAATCACCAGTCAAGAAACACAGGCCAGTCCAGTGCGGGAATTTTCTCAGCTGAGGTCCCTCTTCTAAAAGGACTCTGTGTGGAGCTGATGTTAAGCTAGCCAGCATATGCACGTACTGCTTACACCTAGCGTGCTGGAAGTCGTGATGAAAGTCGCCCAGAATATTTCTGATCTTTTTGCCAGTTTCCAGATGGCTAACGAGGAGGCAACTAAGTTTCACAGGTCCACACCTTCTCCCTGGTTATTTCTACCTGATTCTTACTCACCTGGCCAAGTCAGGCTCAGAATGCAAATAATTTATTGAAGGCATAAATTATCCAAATGATGCTTGCTCTATCCATTTTTCTTTTATATTATTTTTCAAGGTTTTATAAGAGATAGAGGTGTTGTTTTTAAATTAATGCATGGACCATGTAAAGTTAATGCACTGAAGTCAAGATTTATTAAGTCTCTCACTGGGGACTGAAGAGATGGCTCAGGGGTTAAGAGCACTTGCTGTTCTTGCTGTAGACTGGAGTTCAGTACCCAGTACTAAAACTAGAGGTGTTGCTTTTATACTCATCTTAAACTTTGTGTCTGTAAAAAAAAAAAGTCCTCAAGTAATATTTATGTCACTTATACACACATAACTCATAAGCATGTGTTCTTGCTTTGTATATGGTAAACGAATGTCTCTGTCATGTGCTCGGTAGGCATCAGAGCTGATAAAAGTGTCCCTGAGCCACGCTCTTTTCTCTCCCACAGGTGTGGGCATAACCCCCCAGAGCCAGGGTCCCCCTGGCCCTCGGTCAGCGGGCGCCTTCCAGGGGCCTCCACAACCTGCGCAGCCATCTATCCTGCAGCCGGGACCTCCGGTTCCGCCACCACCCCCCTCCACCCTGAATGGCCCTGGTGCCCCTCCTATGTCTGCACCGACTCACAGGCAGGATGGACTTCCTGGGCCTACTCCTCTGAATGCCCAGTATCAGCCCCCACCTCCACCAGGCCAGACCCTGGGTGCTGGCTACCCTCCACAGCAGGGTAAGGCGGGCAGGGTGAAGCCAAGGTGTGGGTCACCTGGGGATGCTGTGTCTTCAGCTGGAAATCAGGCTTGTTTCTGTGTCAGCTGTGAAGGGCCAGCCGTGTCTGGATAGTGTCAGAAGAGTGTCATTTTTAGTGTCATTTTGAGTCTTTCGCTTTATTTAACAACGAACTATTCAGCATGCTTGATTCAGCAAAGTGATATTGTCAGTGAGTGTTCCACCTGGTTGTGGAGATGATCATTTTTTTCTTTATTTATTTTTTCTTCAAGCACCCAGCTATGGACCTCAGATGGGAGGTGCACAGATGTCTTACCCAGGAGGCTTCCCTGGAGGTCCTGCACAGATGGCTGGGCCACCACCACAGCTCCAGAGGAAGCTGGATCCTGACTCCATCCCCAGCCCCGTAAGTCCTCCTCCCTCTCCCACACACTCCATTTGTTAGCTCTGAGTCCTCTCAGGCCTGTAGACATTCTGGGACACTGGCCACAGGAGGAGGCTTCTGTTCACACCTGTGCTTCTGGGGAGGCCTTCTGGGGTTCAGAGGATGCTGAGGGCTTAGAGGGAGGACTCTGCCTTCTGATCAGGGAAATTGTAAGCCACATTGAAAAGGGGACAGATACAGAGAAGGATGAAGAATTTTTAGCTTTTTAAAAAAATATAATTCTATAAACTTGAAGATTTGTGATAACTAGCAAATGTTTATAACAAGCTTTATAGTACATTAAGAATTCAGCCTTAGCAGCTCTTAGTACCTTTGCTATTATGTTGCCATCATTAGTGTTTCTTATGGCTTGACTATGAAAGACCCACACAAATGCTTTGTTCCTAGTCAGGTGCCATTTTGGAAGTGTCTGAAGACTTGAGGAGATATACCTACCTGGAGGAATCCAGTCTTTGGGGGTATTTTGTTCCTGGCCTGTGGTGGTTTGACGGAAAATGTCCCCTTAGGGTTATGTGTTGGATACTTGGTCCCCAGCTGGTGGCACTGTCTGGGGAGGCTTAGAAGGTATGGCCTTATTGAGGAAGGGTGTCACTGGGAGTGAGCTCAGCCAGCGTAGGTCCTTTTCCTACTGCCAGTTTGCCCTGTCGGATTCACTTTCAGCTTCCTGCTCCTACCATGATGCCTGCCACATTCTGCCCCAATGTTTCTGCTTTTACGGACTCCAATTCTCTGCAGCCGTAAGCCAAAACAAACTCTTAGTTCCACAAATTGCCTTGGCTGTGATGTTTTATCACAGCAACAGAAAAGGAATTAACACCTGGCCCCTCTCTGCCATGCTCTCTGCTCGCTGTCCACTGTGAGGCGTACGAACACAAACACAAAAACAGCACATGCATGCCACATGTGCCTCCGCCATGAGGCTCTGCCCAAGTGCATGTTTGCCAGCAACCATGGACTGAGTCCTCTGAAACAACTGAAATAAACATTTTTATTTTCTGTTAAGTCATTTAATGTCGCAAAATACCTTTAACTAAAACAGAATTATCTTATTTGGGTTAAAAAGGTTTTTTTTTTTTACATGGAACTTATTTTGAATCTTTATGTCAGTGGTTCTCAACTTTCCTAATGCTGCTTCTCTTAAGACAGTCCTCGTGTTGTGGTGGCCCCAACCATAAAATTATTTTTGTTGCTACTTCATAACAGTAATTTCGCTGTTGTGAATTGTAATGTATCTGTGTTTTCTGATGGTCTTAGTTCTTTGAAAGAGTCATTCCAGTCCCAAAGGGTTCACAACCCACAGACTGGGAAACACTGCTCCATGTGAGGATTTTTTTTTCTAAGATAATCTTCCCCAATTTTCATTCTCACCAGGTCTATTCCTGTTACAATCATAGGTACTTTAAATATCCTTGTGGGAAAACGTTCCTGTTCTCTGGCCTCCTAGTTTTCACCTTCCCCTAATTTTCCAGCTCTTACCACAGACCTGGTCATTACCAAATACTATGCACTTACAGTTGAAAGCATTGTTTTTATCTGTTGCCTCCTACCTTTGTCGCTTATTTCCTTCAAAACCCAAACTGCAACAGCCACTCTCTCCACTGGTACTTCCATGCCATGTCTTACATGCCTTCCTCTCTTAACCATGTGATTGCATTTACAGGTGAATTTGTATGTAGCTTCTGTGTTTTATCAAAGCGTGCCTGTGTGTGTTTGTGATTGTATACGTCTCTATGTGTGCATTTGTGTGTTTGTGTGCGTTATATACAAGTATTTGTGTATGTATGTTTATCTTTGTCTCTGTGGGTACATGTTTTGTGTTTGTGTATGTGTACAAGTTTATATGTGTGTTTTTGTGTTGAGTGTGTATGTATACAAGTTTATATGTGTGTGTGTTCATGCTGAGTATATATGTGAGTTAGTGTTTTTGTGGGCCTGTGTGCATGTATGTATATGTGTATGGATGTTTGTTTCTGTGTGTATACATGTATTTGTGTGTGCATGGATGTGCCTATGTGTGTTTGAGTATATATGTGTGCTTACGTGTGTGTAGGACAGTGTTCTCAACCTTCCTAATGCTGTGACCCTTTGATATAGTTGTGACCCCACCCATAAAATTATTTTCATTGCTACTTCATAACTACAGTTTTGCTAGTGTTGCAAATTGTAATGTAAATATCTGAGATACAGGATATCTGATATTATATATATGAAAGGGTTGTTTGGCCACCATATGGGTCATGACCCACAGGTTGAGAACCACTAGTGTAGGGGGTTGTATATATTTGTAGGTGTGTATGTGTATGGTGTGTACATATATGTGTATGTGTGTTTGCATATACATACATATGTGTATGTGTGGTCTATGCTGTCGTTTTGTCTGTATGTGGTTATGTGTGGGTCTTGTATATGTGTGTGTGTTTGAGTATATATGTATATGAGTATCTGTGTAAATGTGTGTGGTATGTGCATATATACATGTGTGTATTTGTGTGGTATCTTTTGTATGCTCATATGTGTGTATGTGTATGTATGTGAATATAGGTTCTTTTTATTGCCTGACCCTCCCTCAGTATTAGGGAGCCCCAAGTTGTTAAAGTTATTTTTATAAAACTGTGGTTTTTTTTTTTCAGTCTCTCTTAAACATAGCTATCACACAAATAATTGATACTATTTTATATTTGTTTAATAATAAGCTTTACAGCACAATAACTGAGCAGTTACTACTCTATTCTTAACCCTTTAAGCTAATTTGACTTCCTCCTAGCATGCATCTCAGAGATACTTGCACTTTGCAGCTTTTCTTGCTCCAACTCCTGTTCTGATATCTCTTGGACCTCTCTTGTCACTGATTCCCCTGCTTCCTCCTTTAATTCCTCCTCCCCTGGCTGGCAGGAAGTTCAGCCCTATTCTCTCCTCTACTTAGTGATTGCCTGTAAGCTGCTTTGTTGGCATACAAAGGGACAGTTGGGGAACAGTGTTTACACAACATTGAGACAAGAGATTCTAAGAACAAGGATTGCAACCAGATATGGGGGGAGTATGGAAATCAGCCTTTGAATTACACAATAACCTTATGCCTGCACCAAGGCTTAATCTTTGGAAAGACCTTTTCTTCAAGAATGTTAGTCGCTAGGTTAACATTATTCAAAGTACATTGAATAATACAACATACAATATAAGTACAAGAACAGGCAGCTGGTATCAAGTGAGCAGTTCTTAGGAATTCTTGTTCTCGGCCTCCATTCAGACTGTGGATTTTGGGCACACTAGGAGGTAGTCTTCATTCTCATAGCTTCCAGCAAAAAGCGCAGGTCCTCGTTAAGACCTCTTCCCTGAAATCCAGACCCAGCTTCTTACCTGAAGAACCTCAGACTCATTGTGGACTCTCTTATACTTCCTGTAGGCCTATGATTAGGTCTAGTCCTGTTCATCTTCTCTCCCTGGTGCAAGCCTCCACCAGCCTGAGGGTCTGGCAGCTTCCTAACTGGCTGTGTACTCTCTGCACAGTAGCCCGGGCTGTCCATCCAGTCCTAAGTCAGATCAGGTATTGGCTCAGAACAAAGCTTGTCAGCACTCACAGCTCACAGTCCAAGTTCTTAGGCTACCTCATGTGATGCTTAGTTGTTGGCCACTCTTGCCTCTAGCTCCCCTCACAACAAATGCACACAAATCCTAGATGTCTCTGACTTGGTCCCTTCCTGCCTTGCACCCCTGCTTTAGTTTTGCGAGCTCTTCAAACATGCCTCATATGTGCCTCAGCTTGACTGATGACATTTCTGTTGCCTATGTGCATGCCCCTTTCCTAGCCAGATGCAAGGCCTGACTCATTTTTTAAAAAATGTCTTTGCTACCCGCCCAGTATCCCTGGAGCTCCATCCATGTCTCTTCCTGTCCACAGCATCTAACTGCCTAGCAGAAAGCATGTCATCTGTAAAGTAATTTATCTTCCAGCGTTCTTCTACACTTGAACATCTGCTTTACGGGGCAAGGATCTAGTCCGTCCAGTTCTGTCTCCAGCACGTAAGAGAGCTTGCTGCTCCTGCTGAGTGTTGAATGAGCATTAATGAGAAGCAGCAGCAGCTGTGAGTGTACATGTGCAAATCAGACCAATTTTTTTTTTATCTTGAAGTAATGACATAGTAGTGCCAGATGGAGCCTGTTTGTTTTTCTAACATGAAAACAACTTTTTTTTTTTTTAAATGAAATAAACTCTTTCTTTTAGAAAGAAAGATTCTATACTCTACTCCTGAGTGAGGCCCTTAATACAGCAGTCCTTTGGTGCTTTTTGCTGTGTTTTGACGTGATGGAAACACCATTCCTGAAGCCCTCACTCACCCTCTTCTGCATCCATACGGGAGTTGTGTCCTTCCTCTTTTCCTTCCACCACCAGCAATTCGAACAGTTCTGCCTTGAGCATCCCAGCTTATGTGGCCGCACATCTTAACTTGATTCTCCTTCTCATATTCCTCAAGAGCAGTCCTTCCTTAGTGTTCTTTCCTGATTGTGTTTTATGGTTCCACAACACCCCTGGAAACGACTCCAGTGGCACATCTGAGAGGGGAGGGGGACCTGTGTCTTCCGAGGGAGCTTTGACACCCTCTCATCACATGTCACTGTGCTACATCTCAGCTCACACATGCAAGTCACAGCTGAGTCACTGTTGGAGATTTTGCTTACTGTTTCATTTCTAATGCTGTTTTTCAAGAGCATGCGTTTGGGGTAAATCAAAAGCTGTTTTTAACACGGCTGGAACGGCTTGATGTTTCTTACTCTTTTCTGTGTCTTGTTCTGACAAGATGTGGATTTAATTAATAATGGCTAATTACAACATTTTTTCTTTGGGGGCAGGGCTTTGCAAATTGGAAATAGATAGTTTGGAATAGGATTTTTTGGGACTGTGGTCTCCTGATTAGTGACTGTGTAGGTTCAGTGTATTAGGCATATGACTGTATCATGATAGTGTTCATCTTAGACTTTGTTGGTTAAAATGATTATGCTAAATGTTAATGTTTAATAATGTAAAAGCTACTCTTATTTTGAGTAACCTGATTAGCTTTGTGGTTGAATCCAGGATATAACTACAATATTTTGATGTTTCTGTGCACTTTTTGTTCATGGTAGCATCTTGTCTGTGTCTTGGTAGTGATGTCTGGAACACCTCCTCTATCTTTGTGTTTGTAACTATTCAAACTCTGAGGAAGCCAGACAGCAGGCAGATAACAGGATTAAATTCAGACTAGGTTGGTTGCCAGTATTCTTAGAACCCATGATGCCAGCACCATCTGCTCTGGAGACTGGAGCAGAAGAGAACACTTCAGAGTTGGTGCAAAGTCAGCGTTCATATTAGCAATGGAAAACTGCATCTTTTCATTCTTATCCCAGCCTAGATACTTCTTATCACTGCGTTCTTTGGTTTTATCTGGTTTTTGTTTTCTTTGATCTCTTCTCCCACCTCTTTTCTGTAGAAAGTGTGAAACTGGAGTGGAAAAGGAGGAAACAGAGGAAGACAGTCCCTAGGATTACTTCCTGTTTCTGTAACTTCATTCTATTCAGTTTTGCTCACAATTTTTAACCCTGAACAGTTATAACAAAAAGAAAAAAATCCGTTGTAGTCTTCATCTGCAAATATTATTAGTATAGAAATGTTTGTAAGTTAGATGGGGACATTTGGGGACCCTTGCTTCTGATGATTTCTAAATACTAGACACCCTCAACCCAGGATAGTGTTTGTTCTCTGCTGTGGGGGAGGGAGGACTTGAAAAGCAAGCTGAGGAAGAAGATGGATTCCAAGTAGAAGGTAGGCATCTTTAGCATGGAACTTGTATACCATTTCTTTTCTAATTAAAGATTTTTAGAGTTTTGATTACAAAAAGTATTTTTAAAAAGTTTCAAATTTCTTTCTAAAGTATTTTTCAAATGTTCATCCATAGTTATAATAAATGAGATAAAATGTCGTTAAGTAAAGTAAGAGTCTCTGAAGGGTTAGGGTCCGAGCTAAGAGTATTACAGAATAGAATTTGGAAATTTGGTAAATAGTGATCTAAAATTATGAAATTAAGCGAAGGTGAAACTGAAGGCATGGCAGATTGATTTATCTGAAAAGAAATAAAAAGGATTTTTAAAGACCCCCCTCTCTTTTTCCCATTTCTCCTTTCCCCTTCTCTCTTCCTCTCCATCCCTCTCCCTTTTTCTCCCCCTACCTCTCCCCCCCTTTGGAGAAGGAAGAGGGAACAAGAACAAGTCACTGTTCCTTTTAGCTGTGTGTCAGGAAGAGCTGTAACTTTGTCTAATTCAGTCTCAACATCTTCTTTGTCAGATTCAAGTGATCGAGAACGACAGGGCCGCCCGGGGCGGACAAGTCTACACTACCAACACCAGAGGCCAAGTGCCTCCCCTGGTCACCACGCAGTGTGTGATTCAAGACCAAGGTATTTATTTTTAGTGACTTCTGTTGTTGTTATATTTTGTTTTAAATTTTCTTACTGTTTCAAAAACAAAATACCCTGACCCCTAACATTCTGCTTTTTGCTCCCCACCTTAAGTGGAATAAGCTAAGCGGGAACTGATCCCCGCCCCTCCCGACACAGTCAGTGCCCTCTCTCATTTAAAAAAATTTTTATTTATTTATTACAATTTATTCACTTTGGATCCCCTCCTTCCCTCCCAATTCCACCCTCTCTTCCTCTTCTCCTCCCAAGCCCCTCCCCAAGTCCATTGATAGGGGAAGTCCTCCTCCCCTTCCATCTGACCCTGGCCTATCAGCTCTCATCAGGAGTGACTGCATTGTCTTCCTCTGTGGCTTGGCAGGCTGCTCCTCCCTCAGAGGGAGGTGATCAAAGAGCCAGACACTGAGTTCATGTCAGAGATAGCCCCTGTTCCCCTTAAGCTGCCATGGGCTACATTTGTGTAGGGATTCTAGGTTATCTCCATGCATGGTCCTTGGTTAGAGTATCAGTCTCAGAAAAAAAAAAAAAAAACCCTGGGCCCGGATATTTTGGTTCTGTTGCTTTCCTTGTGGAGTTCCTGATCCCTCCAGGTCTTTCTATCTCCCCCTTCTTTGATAAGATTCCCTGCACTCTGCCCAAAGTTTGGCTATGAGTCTCAGCATCTGCTTTAATACCCTGCAGGATAGAGTCTTTCAGAGGCTCTCTGTGGTAGGTTCCTGTCCTGTTCCCTCTTTTCTTCCTCTTCTGATGTCTATCCTATTTGCCTTTCTGAATGAGGATTGAGCATCTTGCCCAGGGTCCTTCCTGCTTAGCTTCTTTAGGTGTACAGATTTTAGTATTCTATATTATATGTCTAATATCCACCTCTAAGTAAGTATATACCATTAAAGAAATGCTCAACATCATCAGGAAAATGCAAATAAAAATGACCCTGAGATTTCACCTCACAGCATCAGAATGGTTAAGATCAAAAACACAAGTAACAACACATGCTAGAAAGGATGTAGAGAAAGGGGAATCCTCCTCCATTCCTGGTGGAAATGTAAACTTGTGTAACCACGGTGGAAATCAATCTGGCACTTTTTCAGACAATTAGGTATAGTGCTTCCTCAAGATCCAGCAATACCACTCCTAGCTCATACCCAAAATATGCTCAAGTGTACAACAAGGACATTTGCTCAACCACGTTTGTAACAGCTTTATTTGTAATATCCAGAATCTGGAAACAACCCAGTTGTCTCTCAATTGAGGAATGGATACATTTATACAGTGGAATACTACGCAGCAATTAAAAACAAGGAAATCATGAAATTTGCAGGCAAATGGTGGAAACTAGAAAAGATCATCTTGAGTGAGGTAACCCAGAAGCAGAAAGCCCTCTCTCATTTTAATTTGCCTGTTGAGCTGCACGCAGATCCTTTTCCTGTTGTTCCTGTAAAGTCAACATGTAACCCGATGGGCTCAGGGCTGCAGGTCAGTGATAGAGCTGTGGCCGGCGTGCATGAGGCCCTGGGTTCGACGCTCAGCACCAAAATCAACACGAAAGAGGCCTGGGGAAGTCAGAATATAGTTTTTAATGGCTATGTACTCTATGCTGAAAATGTGGTACCCTGTAAGACCTGGGGTCTCACAGCTCAGGAGTTCAAGATCGCACCCTTCCCAGAAACTCCCCCAGACCAAGACTCGATGCAAAAGTAAGAGGTTTATTAACCATTGCACAATGGGGTCACCCCTGCCGGTCAGCAAAGAGTGGCGCCAGGAGACAAAGACCTTTAGGTTTTTAAAAGAAAAATTGTGGGAAACTTGAAGTTGCAATTTTGGCAATTTAGGATTGGATGAGGAAGCTATAAAGTAAGATAATTGGTTAGTCTTAGGTGCTCAAGCTTGGCCAGTCCTGCCAAGTGTGGATGCAGCTGCAATTTAAGGTGGGGGTGGTTAGCTCATCCGTGAAGGTTAGGGGCTGTGGACTTTTGGCTGCAGGTCAAAAGCTACTCAGAAGTAGTCTGGGTTCGTTGCTAAGAAACGCTATCTCAGGTCTGGTCCTTCTTTTGCTGAGTGAAGGTCATTGCTTGCTTGCCCTTTTTTTATATCTGTCTTCACAAATAGGGTCACATTCCTTCACTCTCTGGAAAAACTCAAAGCTATAGGCTTTAGAAGACATACAGGTTACAAAGTTAGTCTAACCCTTTCAACCCTTTATCTCACTCAGAGTAGTCAAGCCATCCAGAACCCAGTTTTCTCCTCCTATCATTAGACATTCATTTTAAATTAAGTCATTTTACTTACTGCTCTAGATTGATTTTCTTTGTTCCTTATTCTTTACACAATCATCAAAAGTACATAGTGGGGGACTGGAGAGATGGCTCAGAGGGCAAGAACACTGGCTGTTCTTCCAAAAGTCCTGAGTTCAATTCCAAACAACCACACGGTGGCTCACAACCATCTATAGTAATATCTGGTACACAGGCACGCATGCAGGCAGAATGCTGTATATATAAAAAAAGTACATAGGGAGTTCATGTTTGTAAAAATTTATGACGTGCTGTGTGATAGTTTTTTCTACTCTTGTGAATATACAAAAGCAAGTTTTGTTCCAGACTCTTAGTTCTGCATGAGCATTTTTTACATCCATCAGTTTTATTTAATGCTTTGAAGAAGTATTGAGGTTGAAGCTATTTGCAGATTTCTTTAGGGTCTCCATCTGGATTGCTGAACCAAGTGCTCACATTGGTCCAGCAACACTATAGGGTATATGTGACCATATGCTTCTTTCTTGATGGACCCCCCTCATTTCACAGTTAGGTCCCTGGATTCTCACTCATTTGAAAATGTTTTTTACTAGTCTTTCCTTCCTGCCTGCCATCTTTCTTTCTTCTTTCTTTCCTTCCTTCCTTCCTTCCTTCCTTCCTTCCTTCCTTCCTTCCTTCCTTCCTTCCTTCGATTTAACTTCCTTCCTTTTTGTGTGTATGTATGTGTGCATGCATGTGTATGTCCTGTGTGTGTGCATGTGTGTGAGTGTGACATCAAGCACATGGGGAGGTCACAGGACAATTTCTGCGAATTCCTTCCATTTCCTTGGGTTCTGGGGTCTGAACTCTTGCCTTCAGGCTTAGAAGCAGATGGCCTTACCCTCCCTGCCTTCCTCCCCAGTCACTCTTTAAGACACTTTCTCAGCTTCCTCTGACCTCTCTGTGACCTGGGGTTAGGTAGTCCTTGCTCATCTTCCCTTTGGCCACAGTCATTGCTGTAGTGACTTTAACCTACTTCCATGTGCCAGCTCTGCTCAGAGCTCCCAAAGGTACATAACCATCTTGGACTCAACCCCCACCTATTGCTGTGTGACTGTAGCAGTCACACCTAATGTAGTGACTGCCTAATACATTTACCAGACTAGACATGCTATGACCCAGTTATGACCTCCACCCACACACCCTTTGAAAACTGGTCCCTTCCTTATTCCTTGCAGCCTTTCAATTTTCAGTGGTGGCAATTTCACATTCTTCTCGTTCCTCAGACATACATCATTACTGCAGACATTTGTGTCATTGCATCGACATGTGCCCACAATCTTTCTATCACTCCATGCACTGTCACTATGGGGCTGGTCTGGGCCACTGCTGTATTTCCCTTGGCCCCTCCTCATGGGCTTTCCTGGCTCTGGGCCTCCTTTGCAGCCATTCTCCTCTCCGCAACCAGGGAGCCCCAAGTCAGGTCATGACACTCCTCTACGCAAACACAGCAGTGGTGCTCCATTTCATTTGTAAAACCTCAAGGGCTTAATGAGCCTCAAGAATCTGCATGATCTGGCTTGTACACCCTCCGAGCTCAGCTCAGCAGCCGCACCCCCATCTAAACATTTCTGCTCTTCCTCTGTTAGGCTTCCTGTGTGAATCTGCTTGAGTGAAGTCCTTGTCTCCTTTGTGTCTGCTCAAACACTACCTTTTTGTTGAGGCTGACCCTGAAAGTATTTAAAATATCAATTGGCCTCCTACTCTCAGGTACTCCTTATCCAAAGAGGCTTCTTTTTTGTAGCATTTGTCATGTTGCAGTGTCCTAGATAATAGAGTTATTCTTTGTTTCTATAATCCATGACCGCTTGTTACAGTAGCTCAGTAGAGCCACAGTTGAGTGGACTGATCTTGTGTAGATCATCTGCAGGCCAACACCTCTGCTGTGAGTCAGTGCTTGCAGTAATCCTGCCATGTCCAGAAAATAGCTTTACTTAGATCCTCCCGACCAAATTTTGACTCTTACACTCTTTCTGCTCCTTTTTCTGCAGTGTTCCTGAGCCTTGGGTAGGATTGTTGATAACTTTTCCCCAAAGCAGCCCAAGGAGTACCTTCTGGTACTGTGAAAGCTAGCCAATAGGGAGGAAGCTTCCTGGTTGGTACTAACTTTATTTCTCCACGTGTATAAGCCAAGCATGTGGTATATTGAAGAGTGGGATCATACCATCAAGTTCAGGTGGGAAGCCAAGAACAGTGACAATAGGTGCCTTTTTATTTGTCAACCTAAGGCTTTTGGGAGGAATGTTATCTGTGCAGATAACTCCAATTCTTTTATAAGAAAAATTATGAAGCTTTTCCAAGAGAGGTTTTCAATATGGTTTTTCCAAACATCCTTAGTGTTAATTTCCTCTGCCCCATCCCTCTGCATGCTTAAACTTCTCTCCCCATCATTCCCTTTTCCTTTTCTCATCAGTTGTGTTTTGCTGTCCCCTATCTGTTGAGGTCATTCTTCTCTGTTCCAGTTCACTTGCTATTGCTTTGATAAAGACTGTGACCAAAACCAATCTGGGAATGAAATGGTTTATTTAGTTACACTTCCATAGCACAGTCCATCATGAAGGGAATCTAGAGCAGGAACTCAAGCACAGTAGGGATGTAGAGGCAGGAACTGAAGCAGAGACTGGAGGAAGCTGCTTACTCCACATGGCTCGATCAGCCTGCTTCATTATAACCACCCAGGATGGCACTACATCCAGTGAACCAGTCTTTCCTGCATCAATCCTTAGTCAAGAAAATGCCCTGTAGCCTTGCCTACAGGCAATCTGGTGGAAGCAATAATAATAATAACAACAACAATAATAATGATATTCTCTCTCCCCACCAGTGGTTACTTTCTAGTTCCCTGGATTCTAACAAGTACTGCCAAGATAAGAATATAAATCTAAAGTGTCGACCCTAAGATCCATGTATGAGAGAGAACACATGATGTTTATCTTCATGGATCTGGGTTGCCTCACTCAGTATGTTTTCCAGTTACATTCATTTACTTGCAAATTTCATGAATTCTTTATGGCTGAATGAAATGATGTTGTGTATAGGTATTGTATTTTTATTATCCATTCAAGAGTTGATGGACATTTAGGTTGTTTCCATGTCCTAGCTATTGTGAATAGAGTAGCTCTGCGTGTGGATGAGTGTGCATCTCTATAGTAGGAGGGAGTCCTTTGGGTATGTGCCCAGGAGAGGAATAGCTGGCTCAAGGAAGTTGCCACATTAATTTCCATAGTAGCTTGTGCCAGTCCAACCGACAGTACCTGAGGGTTCCCCTTTCCCCACGCCCTCACCACAATTTGTGGTTTTTATAGTTTCTTCATCTTAGCCATTATGAATTAATTAAGATGAAACATCAAAGTAGTTTTGATTTGCATTTTCATGATGGCTAAGGATGGTGAGTACTTGCATTCCTCAGCAGTTTGTATTTTTTCTTCTGAGAAATCTCTGTTCAGTTCCATAGCCAAATTTTAACTTGATTGGATATTTTTTTTGTAGTTTGTTTTTTGAGTTTTTGTATATTATAGATACTACTACCCTGTCGGATGTGTAGCTGGCAAAGATTTTCCCCATTGTATAAGCTGTTTCCTCATCAGTTGATTAACAGTTTCCTTTGCTGTACAGAAGCTTTTTAATTTCACGAAGCTGCACTTCATGATTGGTCCTATTTCATGCGTGACTGAAGTTCTATTCAGGAAGTCCTTACCTGAGCCTAAATCCTGCAGGGCACTCCCTACTCTTTGCTCTAGAAGTTACAGAGTTTTGGGAATCATGTTGAGATCTTTGATCCATTGGAAACTGATTTGTGTTCGGGGTGAGAAAGAAGGGTCCTTCTACCAATTGCTATCCAGTATTCCCAACACAATTTCTTAAAGATGCTATCTTTGCGGACAAAAAAAAAAATTAAAACATTCTAGTGAGTGAAATGTTTCTCATGACATGGGTGTTACTTTAGCTCTCCTGTATGCCATACAACAAAGGCATTTGGTCAGGAAATCTAGTGTGTACTAAAAAGTGATTAGGATGGTTTTAAAGGTAACATTTCTATTACAAGTAGAATTTTAATTTATAAATTCAATTTACAAATTCAGGAAAAATTTAGTAAATTGCAATTATATTTGACAAGGTCTCGTTTGATAGTATAAAATGGGTAGATACTTACATGCCCATGGCAGAGGTAGACATGGGAACAGAAAAGTGGTGTTGGACTGAGAAGAAATGGCTGCTCTTCCAGAGGACCCAGGTTCAGTTGCTAGCACCCAGGTTAGGCAGCTCGCAGCAGGCTGTAACTCTGGCTCCTGGAGATCCAGTGCCTCCTTCCATGGGCATCTGCACACAAGTGCAATACCCCCCACCAGACCCCACCAGACAGACCCTTCCATAAACAAAACTAAAAAATAAATCTTAATAAAAAGAAGTGACTGTGAGCCTAAAACTGTATTTATTTTCCACATTGTTATTTATGTCTCTTTGTTTTGTGTCTTCCACTAATACTGAACACTCTCAAGTCTATATTTGGATTATATTAAAACCCATTTTAGGTAGGCTGGAGACATGGGTCAGAGGTTAACAGCACCGGCTGCTCTTCCAGAGGCCCTGACTTTAATTCCCAACATCCATACAATACCTCATAACCGTCTATAAGACCTGGTGCCCTCTTCTGGCCAGCAGGCATACATGCAGGCAGAACATTGTATACATAATAAATACATAAAGTCTTAAGAAACACAAAATCCAGTTTACAGAAAATAATAATAGTAATAAAACATTTCTAGAAAAATTCAGTAGCTTTATATATGTCCCTGAGATGTAGATTGCAGAAGTTTGCAATATTACATGTTTTTAGAAATAAAGAGATTATAGCTAAGAATGAATTGTTTAGATAAACTGTACTCTTGTTCAGGTATCTTGGGCCCGATACGTGTTCTAACCAAGTTTTGTGTGTGTGACTTTGAACGATTCAGGCCACTCGAGCCCCCGGTACATTCGCTGCACCGCATACTGCTTTCCGTGCACGTCAGACATGGCCAAGCAGGCTCAAATCCCACTGGCTGCTGTCATCAAACCCTTCGCCGACATTCCGCCAAATGAGGTAAGGATGATTAAAGACAGAGACTCAGTAATTTACCTACCCCAAAGTTTGTCTTGTCAGTTTTTTTTTATTATACATTATTCCAGATTCTGCAATATTGGAATGAACTTCTATGATTTTACAAAAAAGCTAGTCATTCAATTTTTTTTTGTAAATCAGAATCTAATAAGCAATATTATTTAGTGCCCTGGGTTTTGACCCACCTTAACAGTGCACACAAAAAGTGTTACCTAGAGAATTTTGTGTAGTAGCATTGAGGTGCTATATTGGGAGAAGTCTTTGATCTTAATTCATCTGCTTTGATAATTACTGTGTCAAAATGCTCATAAACAAAATATTAAAAACACAAGGTAGACAAATCTATATGTATTTGTTTGTAGGGATATACCCAATATGTAATTTAATATTAAAAAATAGAAACATGGTTCGTATTTAAAATCTACGGTTACAGGTTGCTGTTAGTATTGATCAAGTATTAGGTTGATGAAGTATTTTAATCATGATATGCAGACCGACAGAATTCTGTTCCTCACTGCAAGCGTTCCTTTGATAACGGTCCTCGGTGACAGCTACTCAAATGCCCAGGGAGAGATGGCCTGTAGCCGAGGCTGTAGCGTGACTAATAACAGAAGTGCAGGCGCTGTGCTGAGCCACTGAACTCCTTTGGCTCTGCTTGAAATTAGAGTTCCCACTACCTGTTCCAGCCTCCCTCAGTCTTGGGTCTTGGGGCCCTTAGAGGGTGGAGGGTAGCACTCGCCTGAGGGAAGGAGGAAAGCTGGCACTGTGGCCTTCATCTGCTGCAGGGTCTCTTTAGTTTAGAATGGACTGAAATGAGTAGAGTGAGTCGGAGGAAGCCTGGAAACCACAAATCCCGTGCTCAGTGCACAGCTCAGGAAGCACATTAAGCAATCGTGGTCACTTCTATCTCAGGCTTTAACACTTTGTTTAAAATTATTTTTACATTTAGGAGTGTTTGGTCTGCGTGTAAGTACTCACAGAGGTCAGAAGACGGTTTAGATATCCTGGGATAAAAGTCACAGAGGTTATGTGTTGCTGTATGTGTTGGGAATAGAACCCTGGTCCCCTGCAAGAGTAGTTAGTGCTCTTAACCACTGAGCCATCTCTCCAGCCCCCGTCGAAATTGTATAAAAAAAAAAATCAAAATACTTAAGGAAGATAGGATAGGCCACCTGACAAAGAGATCCTGCTGTGCAAAACATGTGCAGCTTACTTACAGTGTGCTGTAGCTGTTTCCAACAATTTATGGAAGGGAAGGAAGAGAAGGGAAAAATGTGATAATATTATAATGTCAAACCCCTTTTAAATGTCAAACACACAGAAAATCTAAAATAATTTCATGTCATCATCTAAATATTATTAACGTTTGTGTTTTGTCACATATCTATCCTCTTTTTATTTTTTTGGAAGCATCTTGGGTGAGTTGTAGAGGCGGTTATACTTCACTCACACACACATTAACTAATGTCCAGTACCTGCTTCCTGAGGCGGAATTCGTTTATGACTGTACAGCCCTTTGTGGTCTGGTGATCAAGCCTGAGGTCTCATGCTTAAGAAGTGCTTATCCTAAGGTCAATGTTGATTATGTTTTAGCAAATCTGTATACCTGTGTAACCTCGATGCCTGTCACAGCTACTCTAGAGAAGTACCCCATGCTCCTCAGCCATCCCCACCCTTCACACAGCCCCACTTCAATGCCCATCGTTCTGATTTTTTTCATGACAGATTTGTAGTGCTCTTCTGGTGCCTTATATGGCTAAAATTACAGAGGACAGAAACCTTCCTGTGAAAGAGTTCTCTCTCTCTGTCCCTCTTCCTCTCTCCCCACAGTGTGTTTCATGGATCAATAGCCTTTCTTTTTATTTCTGAGTAGTTTTTCATTGGACAGATATGCCAGTCTGCTTATGTAGTATTTTATTGGTAGATATCCAGGCTCTTTCTACCTCATTAATAAAACTGCTGTGAGCTCGTTGTCTGAGTTTTTCCATCAACTTTTGTTATGCTCACTTTCGCTAAGCAAATATCCACAAATACATCGCAGCCTCCTAAGGTACGTACTCTTTGGTTTTTATAAGAAACTCACAGACCGTTTTCCAAAGAGGTTTCATCATTTTGCTCTCCTTGCATTAGCACACCAGGTGCTCTGCGTCCGCCCTAGGGCTTGATGAAGCTTTAAGGTCCGCAGTCATGATGGGTCTGTGGTAGACTCTATGAGATATTGTGATTTGAGCAAATCTTAATTCCGGCATTACATGCTGACTACTGTGTCCTCATACACACGATTCGTCATTAACAAACATTAATATTTGTTATATTATGGGTGGCTTTCTTTTTTAGAGAATTAACCCTCCTTTCCTGAGGCCCATTCCTCTTTGCTCCCCCTTTCTCTAGGAACAAACACAAATACACTTGATATTTATCCTTACCTTATGACAATATATAGCATTATTCTTCACTTAATTGAGATGATGATGTTTGAATTCACAAATTCACAGTGAAAAATCAGCCCCTTCCCTTGCTGCTATCCCATCACCCCTTTACAGACAACCCTTACCTTTTACCAGGGTATATTTATTCATCCTATAACAAAATCAGTATGTAAATTACTATATTAATGCTAGCACAGCTGTGGCACTGATCCCATTCTGCTGCTGACAGAGCTGTATCGTCTTTAACAGCAGGGAGACATACATATAGTAAGAGAAACATCGTTACCACTGCGTGCCAGGCTCACACTCATTTTAAAAGCACGGAGCTTTTGTAGCATGAATCCTAAAGTTAATTGGCTGTGTTCTCATAAATGTGCCGGGAAGAACTGTGGCTTTCCCCCTCCCTGGGGTGGGATTGCTGCAGATATACTAACTCTGCCTTGCCTTTGCCATCTGTAACTTTCACAGTCAGGAGAAGATGAGTTTATATCTTAAAAGCTACCCTCAGAAAATGCAAAATAAGAAAATACTGTAGACAGCAGCTCTGTTGTATATCAAAGTCGTGGATGTGGGATTTGGGCTGTCCTTGTCTCTGACTGTCCTTGGTGGGTATTCTGTGTTCAGTGCAATGAATTTTCCTGATTTCTTTTTTTCTTTTGTCTGTTTTTTTGTTTTGTTTTGTTTTGTTTTGTTTTGTTTTGTTTTGTTTTGAGACTGGGTTTCTTTGTGTAGCTTTGGCTGTCCCGGACTTGCTTTGTAGACCAGGTTAGCCTTGAACTCACAGAGATCTGCCTGCCTCATCCTCCCCAAGTGCTGGGATTACAGGCATGCATCACCACACCAAACTTAAATTTGCCTGATTTTTAATTGTACAGGAACAAGAACTACTTAGTTTTCTCCTGAGAAAGCCAAATTGTGTAAAATATCCTTGGAAGGGGGTTGGAGCTCAGTCAAGAAGGTGCCAACTTTATTGGCAGTTTTGATCCCCACTGATGCTCAGTCCACAAATAAAAGCCGGGCATAGCAGCACATACTTGTTGCTCTAGCATGGTCCTAGGGGACTGACGGACAGCCAGTCTAGCTGAAGAGTGAGAGGTTCAGTAAGAGACCCTGTCTCAAAAAAACTCAATAATACAATAAAATACAAAAGCAGCTCTGCCCTTCATTTTCAACTACCTAGCTATCATCACTGAGTTTGGAATTGTAACCTGAGCCAGTAGATAAATGATAGTAATGAGATAGGGTCCCCCCAAATAAGCTGACAGCAGTGCAGAAAGACACCCAACACATGAGCTCTACTCATGTACAGACAAATGCATATATTCCCATACGTATACTTATGCCATGTATAGACATGTACTCACCTAGAGAGATACACACATATGCTTGGAGCAGAATTAAACTCCACAGCGGTTTGCTGATGACACTCGACTCCTTAGCTATTTTGTTAAATGTTTATTGCAATAGTTTTTTTTGCTGTTGTTTTGAAACTAAGGGTCTCATGTAGGTTGGCTCCCATGTTGCTATGTAGTCAAGGATGACCTTGAACTTCTGATCCTCCTGTCTCCACCTCCTAAGGGAAGAATGTGGGATCGGGCTGGAACCCAGAGCTCCATGCACACTAGGCCAGAACTCTGCCTGCTGAACCACACTCTCAGGCCCCAACTTTCCTGCTATCATCTTGGTATTAATAATGCAATCATTCAGTAATATGGTCCCAAAAATTAAACTTGATATTTAAGGAGACTCTGCAAGTTGTTAGGGTTAAAAACTCTTTCTGCCATTAATCTAAGCCTTCCCCCAAACCATAAAAACAATTATGTCAAGACTAAATCTATGCTTCTCGTGTTTTAAAGTCAATAGTTTTAACCAAATTCTATCTGTCTTCAAGTTTGAAATGTCCTTTTTGTGCCACCTTGGGCTCCAGGAAAGTCTCTGAGCCTTCTGAAGCCATAAGCAGGTGAAGGTAGGCCGACTGCTGCTGGCTTCTGAAATCTGAGTTGGGGAGGAGCTGTACTTGAGAATAAAAAATCCGTTGAGCCTCCAGTGTTTGTAGACAGTGTATACTGAGCAGCTGGGTGTGTTTGACAATGCTGCTGCCTCTGTGCAGCCCCACTTTTTCCTCAGAGCGTCAGAAGAAGGACCACTTCGAATGGACAGATGGTAGGGGCACTGCCCCCTCTATGGCAGTGTCTCTCTGATGAAGATATGCCTACTTAAACACATTCATTTTTACTTGTGGAAATAGAAGAGACAGAATAGGGGATATGAAAGGGAATATGAAAGTTACAGGGAATAGAAGAGACAGAATAGGGGATATGAAAGTTACAGGGAATGGTTCTTGGAGGGCCCTTGGGCATTTAGCTGGACGTAAATGTGGAGAGCCAATGACACTAGAGAGACACTGTTGAAAACCTGTGCTAGCCTGAGTGATTATCCCTGTTTAGAGATGAGGAAACTAAGGCAGAGTTAGGTGTGTGGTAAAGGTCAGCAACTAAGTAAATACCACATTCTCTCTCTCTTTCTCTCTCTTTCCCTTTCCCCCCTCTCCCCTCTGCTCTCTCCCTCCCTCCTTCTCCCCCCATCCACTCAGCCCAGACTCCCATACTCAGCTGCTTCTCACAGAAACCCCAGGTTTAACACGCTCAAAAGAGAACTTCTGACCTCAGTGCCTGGTCATTTTTCTGTGTACCAATCAGTATTACTATCATTTATCTACTGGCTCACGTTACAAATCCAAACTTGGTGATCATAGCTGGGTAGTCAAAAATGAAGGACAAAGCTGCTTTTGTGTTTTATTGTATTATTGTGTTTTTTGAGACAGGGTCTCACTATGTAGACGGGGTTGGCCTCGAACTTACAGAGGTCCTCCTGTCTCCTGAATTCTGGGATTAAACGTGTGAACCACTGTGTGCACCCTTCAAGGAAATAAGTTTTAAAATACCTTTCCTGGGGCTAGAGAGATGGCTCAATAGATAAGAGCTCTGGCTGCTTTTTCAAATGACCTAGGTTTGATTCTCAACACCAACATGGTGGCTCACAACCATCTATAACTCCCGTTTCAGGACATCCAACATCCTCTTCTAACCACTGCAGGCACCAGACGTACACCTGGTTCACAGGCCTACATTCGGGCAAAACATTCATACACATAAAACAAAAATAAATAAGAAAGATTAAAACAAAATACCTTTTCTAAGCAAGTAGATTATGGGCACACCATCTTTTTTTTTTTTTTTATAAATATCATTCAAAATTATTTCCCTCTGTTACAGGTGACATATTATTTTTGGATTTTATAAATGTTTGGGATTTTATTTGGAGTGGGCTAACATGATCATTATCACCATACTTTGTAAAACCTTGCTGAGTTATCTCCTGATTTGGCATCTCTCAAAATAATTTATGTGGCACAGCCTTTTAATAGTTGGTCCTGTTGTTTGACAAAACCTTTAAAAGTATGCATTGTGTTAGCAACAGCCTGTAAAAATAAACCTCACCAGGCACTCATTATCAGAGACAGTTCCTGCCAGCTTTTGCTTTGGAGATGTCTGTTGCTTCCAAGGGCAGGGCTGTTTCATCATTGTCCAACATATACTGCTTACCATAAAACCTTAAAATTTAAACTATCCTTTAAGTAGAACACATTTCTACATTCAATAAAATGAACCTTGAAGTGCTTTTCTTTTTTAAATCAAGTTACTGGTCATGTTAAAATTTTTGTTAAATCGTTTTACTTTGATGCACTACTTTAAAAACTGAGTTAGAAATTATCTTGATTTCAAGTACTGAAAGGCTGAAGGTCATAAATAATTTCATTTGGATTCTTTTCTATGAAATTTGCGATCTTTACATTTTGTACATCCAACTAGTTAGATATGCAATGAGCAATGTGCATTATAAACCAGTGGGCAGAAACTTTTATTTTATCTATGGCTATTTGTGGATGCTTTTCCATCGTAAGTGGATATAATAATAAGGTCATTTGCTTCTTTGTGGCCTTAGAAGTGACAAGCTTTGGTCCATAGTTATAAATTATGCTGATCTTATCTTTGTTACTTAATGCTAGGAACTGAACTAGACTTTAAAGTTTGGAGGAATATATCAGCAACTCCTTACCAGGACTCCAGGAAAATTTGCAAATACACATTTTTTTTTCCCCTAATGTGAAAGGTCTACTCTTGTCTGTGGAGCTCACATTTAGGGAACATTTTTGCATGATATGTGATTTCATAAAGAAGGTTGTCCTACTGTTTATTACTCTTTTAGTCCTTTCTTTGAATGAGTTCATATTCATTATATATGAAGAAGAGATCGTTGGAAAGAAAAAAGTATGATGTCCAGGAGGTGGAACATGGTTTTAACAGGAAACAGGGCTTATTTTTTTCCGTAGGGAAGGTATTCAAATCCATGTGGTAGGAACTGATCATCATGCATTTGACTTTTCAGCCAGCCTTGCTTGTCTGGGGTGACATATTTTGGCAGAGCAGATACTCTGTTTAATAACCAAAGGAGAAACATTCTGTCTCCCTGAGCATAGTTTATGTCAGGATGACCGTGTGTGTCTATCCTCCTTTCAGGAAAATTACAACTCGCAAAGTGCGTGTCACCCGCTTCCTCTTTCCTCCCCTTTCTTGTCTCTTTTTTTTCTTTTATGATGAAGCTCTACAGGTTCTGGCTGTTTAAGTCTTTAAGGTCCCAGGGCCAGGAATTGATGTTGCTGGAACTCTGGTTGGAAACAGGAGTTCTTCAACCTCCGCTGGGCTGGAAGGAGCTGGCCGAGTTTTCTGTGATTAGGAATGAAGAAGGGCATTCCTTTTTCTTACTTAATAGCAACAGTTCCTTTTGTTACTGTGAGATTATGAATGAACTTGTAGTGTGAAGCCAGACCTTCATGCTCCCTGAAGGCCAGTTTCACCCAGAATTCATCAGCAAATGAAATAGAGTTCTTTTTGAATAAGTAGGATCTCCTTATGGTTGAATGATGGCAACGATCAACTAAACTACAGAAAATGTGGTTAGTTTATAGGTTTTTAGGCATCTAAATTAGTATTTTCAGCTTAGCAGCTCATGATTTGATAAATGTTGATAAATTTATAATTGATAAATGTTGCTAATGAAGTATAAGTTTCTATCAAGTATTGGCCATTTTGTTTTGTACTCTAAATGACTCTAGACCTTGTTTGTAGCTTTACTTACCTTTCTACAAAGTCTTTGGGTAGAAAAACAACAACAACAACAAAAATCTCATTTTGGAATCCACTGATGTATTTTTAAAAAGCTCATCCATTTTCATAAGAAGAATTAACTTATTCTTTTATTAAAGAGAAAGACTCTAACCAGAAAGAACAGGTAATAAGACAGTTATGAAGAATGCTAAGATGTTTAAGGAATCAGTAAAAATCGACTCCACTCCTCAAATCATAGATTATGGCAGTGGAGTGATAGAAAACCAGGTGAGGGACCGGGAGGTGATTGCAAGCCTCTGCTGGGCTTGTTGTTGAGACCCTGGGCCTCTGTTTCATGGCGGGAACAGTCTGGCTCTTACAGGCTGCAGGACTAGAAGGAAGTTGCCTGTCACCCACTTATCTGCTGGGTATCCATCATGCACTGCCATATGTGCATGTACTTTGTACGTTATTAGAAATTCATGTGGGAAAATATGCAGCTAATTTTACATGTAAGTATCTACTGCATTTAAGCTATGAGCTACTGTGAAAGATCGTGGTCCCTCCAGTTCTTAAAGGAGACTTACAACTTAAATTATTTTTTTTTCTTTTTATTGTCTTTTTTGTCTTTTTTTTTTTATCAGTTACATTTTATTAACTCTGTATCCCAGCCGTGTCCCGATCCCTCATTCCCTCCCAGTCCCTCCCTCCCTCCCTCATCTCCACCGTGCCCCTTTCCAAGTCCACTGATAGGGGGGACCTCCTCCCCATTCATCTGATCCTGTTTTATCAGGTATCTTCAGGACTGGCTGCAAAGCCCTCCTCTGTGGCCTAACAGGACTGCTCCTCCCTTCGGGGGTGGGGAGGCCAAAGAGCCAGTCATTGAGTTCCTGGTAGAAATAGTCCCTGTTCCCCTCACTTTGGGAAACCAATTGGTTACTGAGCTACCACAGGCTACATCTGAGTGGAGGTTCTAGGTTATATCCATACATGGTCCTTGGTTGAATGTCAGTCTCAGAAAAGACCCTGTGCCCAGATATATTTGGTCCTTGTGGAGCTCCTATCCTTTCCCCATCAGACTAACTCCCCTTCTGGTATTTTTATACAATGGAATACTACTCAGCAATCAAAAAGGAGGAAATCATGAAATTTGCAGGCAAATGGTGGGATCTAGAAAAGATCATTCTGAGTGAAATATCCCAGAAGGAGAAAGACAAACATGGGATATACTCACTTATATAGACCTATAAGATATGATAAACATAATGAAATCTATACACCTAAAAAAGATAATCAATTGAGCGGACATGGGGTAAGATGATCAATCCTCATTTAGAAAGACAGATGGGATGTGCATTGAACGTATGACAGGAGTCTACTGAGCGCATCTGAAAGACTCTAACTAGCAGTGTTTTCAAACAAAGACTCATGACCAAACCTTTGGCAGAGTACAGGGAATCATAAGAAACTTAAATTATTTTTAAACAGGTGTTTTAAAAACCTTAAATTAACCTTAAAGATATGTGCTATAATATGGTCCAAGATTTACTGCAATATTTTGAATATATTAACCAAGGGAAAAACTTGGCATAGGAAAGTCCATATACTAAAATGGAAATAAGAGCAGTAGCTAAACATTTAGGATACATTTATTGTGTAAAGTTAGTTTGAAACTGAATCCTAATCTCTCTGCATTTTGGGTCACTTCTGTGACCGTGCTCTGAACAGGTCTGGCAGCTGAAGAATGCAGTCATACCCTTTACAGAGCTGTGCTGTCATGCTCTGGCAGACTGTGGTAAATCCACATTTGTCAGGGCAAAGTTTGTTTGGATTCTATTTAAGAGTTTTAAAAACAAAATGTACCAAGCTAATTTTCTTAATCACAAAGTTATTCTCTAAAATCTTTTGTTTTTGTTAGATGAAGAATGACCTTGGGGAAAAGAGTTGAAGAGAAATATCTTGCCATGCTTTAATGTACAGGGAAAGTAAGTTTGTGGTTTACATCCTGGTGGCTGGGTATGCTGTGTCCACAGACTAAGCCTAAACTAGAGACCAGCTTCCCTGGTGGGCTTCTGAGACAAACCACCTGAGGTCAGCACTCCTTCTTCTTCTTCTTCTTCTTCTTCTTCTTCTTCTTCTTCTTCTTCTTCTTCTTCTTCTTCTTCTTCTTCTTCTTCTTCTCTTCTTCTTCTTCATTTCCTCTTCCTCTTCTCCATTTGCTATGCTGTTTTTTTTTCATTGATTATTTGGAAATTTCACATAATGCACCCTGATCCCATTCACATCCCAGTCCTCCTAGGTTCCCCCCCCTCATCCTCTGACCTCCCCCAAAGCAAGACAAAACGAGAAAAAAAAGTTCAATTGGTGTTGCCCATATATATAAGTTGGTTCTTTGTTTCCGTGTGTTACAGGGATTGAACAAAGGGCTTCAGGCTTGGTGGGTAAGTACTCTTACCTCTGAGCCATCTTGCCTGCCACCCTATTCGTGTTTTAGATTTCAGGTTAGTTACCTCCCCAGGAGAACTTTCCTATCCCACTTCCCCATTCTCTGCACCTCCCATCACACCATGCAGCCTTTAGTTCGTGAGTCTGTGTTCACCCCCATTCCCCATTATAGATGTCACACATGCATGTATAAGTTTGTGAATTTGTGTTTGTATATGTGATGAATATCCTTCTAACTGCTTTTACAAGAGTAGAGACCGTGTCTGGTTTCTCTCCCTATTACATTCTCAGGGCCTAAAAGAACATTTTGATCTTAGGTACTATTTGAATGTTATCATTACACAGTGCTTCCTACATTGTGGAAATACTGTAAAGTTCAAAGGTCAAATAACCTCCTAGACTTTCACTATTGATATCTGTGCTCAAGAATTGTGGTGCATCAGTACAGGCTGTACTGATTTATAGGAAAATATAAACATACTGTTCTCTAGATGCCTTCAAATTGGTCCCACACCTTTATATATATATATATATATATATATATATATATATATATATATACACATATACATACATATATATATATTGCTTTTAAAAATCTTATTTTCATTTTTGTCTTCCAACTGGCTCTTTGCTAGATGCCCAAGTCAAATCACCTCTCAACAGATACTTTGCTGGTTCCCGGGGAGGGAACTGCCAGTCCCTCTGGCTGACTACCAGAGATGGTTAATTGCCAGTGTTTACACTGATAACAGGTCGAACTGCCTGCATCTTGGAGGTCCTTTATTTTTCCCACTCTGAATGCAGTTAGAGAAAAAGTCTCAAATAAATGTATTATTTTCTGTAGATGTAATTGTGAAAAGACAGATGGGGATTTGATTTGAGTTATGTCACTTTATAAAATAAATTTCATAGTTATACAACCACGTCTTCCATTATACTTTAATGACCATAAATAATCACGATCCATATAATAAACATTGTCTTTTGATTGGTAGTTTATAAGCAGTGTCCATTTTGTGAAGGATAGTTGATTGATTAACATCTTCTTTCAAAATAGGGTTATTTTAGTGAAGAGCAAACAGGGTTTTTGCCTGGAAGAGCCTGAGTTACAAAGCAGAGAGGTGTGACCCTGTCAGATTATATAACACTGTGGAGGAAGGAAAATCAGAGCAGAGCAGGGATGTGGCTCAGATCTGGCCTTAGATTAAACGGAAGGGGTGCTCAGCTAGGCCAGACTGTCACACAAGACCCTACACAGGTGAAGGTTGTTTGGAGGTGTTTTCATGACTTGGAGAAGTGAGAGAAATGAAGGAAAAGCATCCCCTGACCTGTGATTCTCACAAATGCAAAGGCAGGCCAGGCTTGGAATTACTGTTTCAATCCTTTCAACTTCTGTTTGAGGAAGAGGTCACTAATAGATATCATGTATCCTATTTGGGAAGAAACATACTTGACTCAAAGGGGTTTATGTCTAAGATAAGCTTTCGGTGTTCCTGGAGCATTGTGGGTTGTAGCAATTGAGCGTATCTTCTGCAAGTGGCCTGCATTTGAGCTCTAGGATGCAGTTCTCTTCTAGAGGACTGTTAATGAGAAGCGGACCAGAGTTCTTGCTCACTGAGGTCCTTGTGCAGAGCTTACTGAGAAGTGTCTATCATCCACTCTGGCAAGAACAAGTGCAGTCCCCACCGTGCTGCCATTCAGGAAACTTGACACTGCTTCCAGCTGTGCTGATGCTCATTTTTAAGATTGTTTATTTATTTTAATTACATGCATGTGTGTATGTCTGTATATGGATTTGTGCACATGGATACAATGCCTACAGAATCCAGAAGAACTGGATTCCTGGAGCTGGAGTTCAGGTGATGGTGCCTAAGCTGCAGGATGTGGGTGCTGGGAACCAAACTCAGGTCCTGTGTAAGAACTGCGCGGCAGATTCTTAACCACCGAGCTATCCCTCCAGCTTGTGTGCTGACATTTACTTTTCCCTTTGAAGGTACAGTAACTGACTTCCCGAAGGCAGCTACTTTCATAGACTTACTCTGATCTTCCCACCAGAAAGCCCACCTGACATTTGAGGGTGGCACAAGAGCGTCTCTGCTGTGTTTCCTTTAAAGCAGATGTGGACATTCTAAAGAGGAGTCACACAGTGTGGTTACTGGTGCCTATCTGGGATTAACTTAGCATGCTTAGGCTCACATAGCAGTGAGGCTGACCTGTTTCCATGCATTGAAAGCCACCATTATCAGCCTGCTGGAAGGATGCACTGGACATTAAATAATCTGCTTTGAGTTCTCTGACTCTGCGGCAGACATCTCCACTCCAAGTTACAGGCTCTATCTACAGGCCTGAAGCTCAGGATTATCAGACTTGAGACTTATTCCCAGTTGATGAGGTCTTCCCCCCAGGCACTGGGGTAGGATTCCCTTTCCCCATTTGCTTCACTGCCTGGGCCAAGCCTCCTGCTGTCTACACTGTTTAGCCGATTGGCATCTGGTCCTTGCTTTCTACAGCATCCTGAAGGGCATGAATCCTCCCTGTGGCTGTTGAATTCAGGCTCTTGTGACTCTTCTCTTTTCTCAGGGCCACAGGGCTAAATTTTAAGCAAGGGGTTGTCTTTCAAAATGGCACCCGGCCACAGCTCTCTGAGCTGGATAATGCTTCTCCACTGCTGAGGTGTTCTCTAATTGTCCCAGCAAGACCTACAACTGAGTTTGAGGACTTGAGAGCTATGGTATTATGCAGTGGGTAGGACTGCCTGTTTTGTTTTTGTTTTTGTTTTGCTGTTGTTTGTTTATTTTTACCTTTTGGATGAGATACATACTTCCCTCACTGCCAGAGGTCTAAGTGGCTGGAACTAGGCTTGGCATGACCATTTCTTTTGTGGTGCTTTGCCTTCTTGTCTCTCCACACTGTTTGATCATATCTCTCTCTCTCTCTCTCTCTCTCTCTCTCTCTCTCTCTCTCTGTGTGTGTGTGTGTGTGTGTGTGTGTTCTTCCTCTCTGGAACCATCTGTTTTCTTATTCTATTCCTTCTATTTCACTGGGCCACATGGAGGGAGGGCTGCATGTTTCTAGAAAAATTGTAAAATCACTCAAATTTATAAAAAAAAGAATTTTCTGGAAATATGAAACGAAGTAAAGACAGCCACAAAAAATTCTTTAAAATATAAATGTGATCTTTGAGTTGCACCTGGAGGATACATGGTGTGATGTTTACTATCACGCAGAAAAAAAAATATTCTTCAGGAAGGCAAGGCACTGTGCTTTCAGAGGTTGCCAGAGGCAGCGGCTGAGAGACAGAGTTAGGAATAGCCTCTGGGGCTTGAGGCTAACTTGATGGGCTGTCCCCTCTTCATGACGGTCCTTGCGTCCGAAGCACTACTTGCTATCACCCTCAAGCTCCGCTCTGGGGAGAGCATCACCCAGAACTCCAATCTCCAGTGGCTCCTTGCGGGAGAACCTCAAGGCCAATGTGGAAGTTGTTGCATAGCAGTCCCCAAAGAAAGGCCTTTTAGTTTCAGGTCATGTGACCATGTGCTCCAAGATACCAGAGCCGGCAATCTTGAGCCAGAAACTCGGACTCTGAGATTGTTTCTCAAGATACTGGCACAGGTTGAAGTCCCTGAGCACAGTCTGTGGTCTGGATGTGTGACCAGTCAGAGTATGCCTCCATTTGAAAAATTTAAAAGATGATGCCAGGCAGTGCTGAAATCACCCCCGCCCCACAGTGGCAGGGATTGCTGGCATCACTCGCAAACCAGTGATCCAGTGGGAGGATCAAAAACCTGCAACTGGTGTTGCCAGGCTGAGTGGATGCAAAGATGCAGCAGTGCGGCATTGAGCTGTGCAGGAGCCAGAGAGTGTACCGCCGCTTTCTGGGATGGAGACTCGCAATATCTATTCTCGTGTTTGCACACCCTTCTCAAACAAGATCGTGCCGATCTTGTCCAAAGAAAGAAATACTGGAAAAGGGGAGAAATGCGGAAAAAGAGGGAAGGTGACTAAAGATGGGGAGGGGTGGGGGTTGAGAGAACTCATGCATGTGTGTGGGTGTGTGGGTGTGTGAGAGAGGGGGGGCCATGTTCACACGAATTCTGGTGCTAAAAAATAATGTGCGAGAGGTGGGGCTCTTGCAGTGTCCCCCCATCTGTTAGCTTGTCTCTTGTTGCCATTGTCCAGGTCTTGTTTAGGCAGCCATATTGTTCCATCAACATTGAGAATGTTGTTTCCCTCTCATTTCTGAGAGAGAATTATTCTCTACCAGAGACGAGCCTCCAACATGGTTACCCAATACCAAGTGGTCAACCGTGAAATTTTATGCATACAAACAAAATTAAATGGTCTCAGTGGTTTATAGCTGTATAGTTATGTGTATGCATATGTATAGATATGTGTATGTCTGTACATACGTGTCTACACGTACTTGCATATATATATATATATGTCTGTATTCATAAACATATAATATTAATCAGAGTGAAAGAGACCATGAATTTGCAAGAGAATGAAGGGGGATTTGAGGAAGGGTTGGAGAAAGGAGACATAGGAGACGTTGTAAGGGAAAAATTGTCTCAGATTTTTAAAGTAAAGAAAGTGTCTAGTGAGGCAAATGCGAGAGCTAAGAAGAGACGGGCAAGCACTCACCCCCAGTGTCCTGGATGTCATTAGCTGGGATGTGACTAATCGTAGGCGTGGTCGCTGTGCCTTATACAGGCATGAGCATCATTACTGGGCTTTTCTCTTGGCTGTGGATGCAGCTCCTCTCCATCACATTGCTGCCCAGAGCCATGACTCAGCACTGGGCTCCATCTCCTCTGCTGTTACTGTGTCCCTAGATTGCCAGGGCAGGAGGTGGGTGCTGCTGTGGGAGTGTGGGCTTCCTGGTGCCCTTTTCTTTTAGGCTACCTTCTCGTTGCCTCTTGTGCTGGCAGCCGTCTGTCAGTCCCAAGAGTATCCCTTTTTCCTATGTAGAGTCAAGGAGAAGTTGGCAAAATATTAGCAGCATTTAAAATAAGTTTTTGCTATTACCCTAGTAAATTTGGTCATTGCTTTAATTTCTATGAAATGTATCTATTAAACTGTCTTCTATTAATATGTTTTAGAATAGTTTTAAACTGTTAGATAATTTTAACAAACTTTACATTTTATTAATTTTATGATGTACTTACTAGTGGCCGTAAGTTTGGCTACATGTTACTGAAGTTAAACAAATGGTTGTAACCAGTATCTTGGACATGACTCACAGAGAACTGTTTTCAGTTTTAGTCTCACAGTGCCACCTGCTGGATATATAGTTATAAAAATAACTATAGTTTTGGCTTTGTGGGTTTGCTTTTTAGCTTCTTTTCTTCTGCAACTCCTGGGATAGAAACGCTACAGCGGAACCTCTGTTTTATTTTGTTGACACATGATTTGTGTCAAGGCTTTCCTTAAACTTAGGGTCCTCTGCCCACAGCCTCTGTACTGCTGAAGTCCAAGCCTATGGCCTTCTTCTGTGCCTTGTCTTTACAGTGTTCATAACACTGCAGAAGCCCAAAGACTTACAGTCTAAAGGTCTTGAAAACTTCAGGTGGGTTTTCCTACACAGGGATTCATTCTCTTGAGCATCTGATTTTGCTTTGAAGGTATAACTTGTGGCTAGTCTCACATCTCCTTTCTAAGCTAAAAATAGTTTTTGTTCGGGATGCTTGCTAATGTGTCTTTTCTACTCATGCCCTGGCCTTAAAAAACAAACAAACAAAAACTGCACATGTGGGCTTGCTTCTCTACTGTCTGGCTGATGATAAGCCCCACTCGGGCAGGCAGTGACTCAGAACCCAAGACTATCACAATAGCCTGAAAGAATGAAAACTAGCTGATAATGAAAACAGGAATACTCATAAGATTTTGTGTTCCCTTCCCCTTCTCAATGCTCTGATTTTGCCTGTTTTGAACCTGTGCAGATTTTGTGTGTGCTGTCACAGTCTCTGTGAGTTTCATTCATGCATCAGTCTTGTATCTGAAAAAAAAAAATTACACCAACAACAGAGCTATTTTCTTGGGATTGTCTACCACCTTTGACTCTCGCAATCTTTCCACCTCCTCTTCTACATCGATCCCTGAGTCTTGAGGGAAGGGGTTGATGGAGATGCTACATTCAGGTGGTGATAGCCGAGTGTTCCAAAATCTCCTTACTCTTTTCACATTGTCCAGTTGTGCATCTCTGTGCTAACAGCCCCGTCTACTGCATGAAGAAGCTTCTCTGATCTGTGGGTATAGCGGTACGTTATTAGGAGTCATTTCATTGCTATGTACCTTTATAGCAAACAGTAGGTTTTCCTCTGGACCCACGACTTATATAGCCTCAGTTTCCTGGACACATCAGCAGTTTTGGGTATGGGTTCTATGCCATGGATTGGGTTTAAGGCCCAATCCAAAATTGGTTAGTTACTTCCATAACATTTGTGCCACTATTGCAGCAGTATATCTTGTCGTGTGGTCGCTGTTATAGGTCATGGGATTTGTAGCTGGGTGATATTAATGATTACTTTTCTCTGCAGATGGCATTCAGAGAGTACCATCCATGAACTGCAGTCAGGAGAAGTGAAACTTCCAGCTAGGCACCAATTTGCTTTCTCCATGTTTGATACTGGTTTCTTTAAGAACAGGATCTAACCATTAGGTTGTAGAGAGGAACCTGTGGAGTTGGTAGTGGGCTGTGATGTTTGCATAGTCCATAGGACCCTGTTAGCTAACTCTGAATGGTAATTTTACATACACAGAAAGATACATCTTGTTTAATTAAAACCTTTTAATGAAAAGCAGTGTCAGCATACCATCTGCCACACCCATGATCATTGAAAAACAGGAGATTCACGTTCATCTTTGTGCCTGCCCTTTTCCAGTGTCTCTGTCACTTATGTGTTGATAAACTCATACACCACGGTGACAGAGCTAAGAATGATCAGGAAAGAACAGGGAGCTGGAAGAGTGAGCAGGAGTGTGCGAGAAGTTAAGGTGAAAGCACACTGAGAAGACGCTGCTGGGCAGGTGTGTAAGAAAGCCTTTGGTGAGGAAAGTGAGCAGCTTAGCCGCTTCTGGAGAAGAAAGAATTTCACTTAAATTATATATATATATATATATATATATTTTCCCATTAAAATTAAACATAGAGGAAAAGGCAGCTTAACTCTTTCTGAGCTTGTGCACCAGATAAGTGGACACATGGAGAGAGACTAAATCTTGATGGTTTTCAACAGTCTGAGAGGTTAAACAAGACACTGCCATTTAAAACCCTTCCCCTGTCACCCCCAAATAAAACAGAAACAGTTAAAAAGCTTTTAACATTCTTTACTGCCACCCTGGTTGTCTGAAGACCTTTCTTTCTTATCACTGTCCGCTTTCCAAAGGAGCGAACACAGGGAAATGTGAGAGTTCGTAATAGGCAAGATATAGTTCTGCCCTGACTGCAGTTGATTGCTAGACATCCATGCTTAGTTCTGTGAGTTTGAATCTGCCAGGACTGGAATGCTTACGTGGTGGTTGGTGATGGCTCCCAGACGTTTTAGGCAGGGTCTGCCTTTGAGCAAATTGTAATACTGAAAGGAAAGGCCAATTACCTTCCCACTGGCTTGTCTGGCAAATAATTGTGTCACATTTGCATCTAAAGTATACTCTTTGAAGACTTTGGAAACAAAAGGATTAAAAAAAAAAAGTAGAATCAGACCACAGTGAAGGCAAATTGCAGAATTCCTCCTTATTAAGCTTCAGAAAGCATCCTCTGGTCTGGTGTCAGAGGTAGACAGCAGCACCCAGAAGAGGTACCCTGAACAGTGCCATTTGCTGCCATCTTTTTGTTTGGTACCTGTGTCTTCCTGCTTACTCTGGTTCCTGAATCTTTATTATTATTATTATTATTATTATTATTATTATTATTATTATTATTGCTACTAGCTAAAAAGAGCAAACTCTGGCCAGTTTTTGTCTTTCAAACAAAAGCTTAGATACCGACATCACTGTGAACATCTGTGTGTGGGTGTAGAGCAAATTCCTAGATGCTTTAAAATGCCTCTCAATTTTTAACAGCTAGTTCATAACCATATTGTAGTCCCCTAGAAGGCATATCTTTCTCTCCTCCAGATCATTTTTATGAGAACATTTTGCAATAAGTAAGAAGTTTGCCTTCAGACTCCCAAGTATATTTTATACTATCCAGCTCTCACCCTTCCATTAAAGACAGTTTTTCATGTGCTAAGTGCTTTTTAGAGATATAAAATTGTTCTGGATAGAAACAATAGTAGCTACCTTTCTCCAGCCATCTGTGCCAAGAGCATGTCTCTACATGCACGTGTTAATCCTTGCCTCAACATCTCCACCACCTCCCGTTGCCTCTTCCCCCACTCTTCTGAGAACTCACAGCTCATTTCTGAAAACCCTGAAGTGGGTCAGCTTTCACTTTGAACATCTGTCAAAGGCAAATATCAGGACTGGGTTTTCTAAGCCTCTAGGAGAAAATGGAATGTTTACATGGTGGTTGGTGATGGTTCCCTCATGATCTTCACCCCCACCTGATGATCCTCACCCCTACCTGATCATCCTCACCCCTACCTGATCATCCTCACCACACCTGATGATCCTCACCCCTACCTGATCATCCTCACCCCTACCTGATCATCCTCACCACACCTGATCATCCTCACCCCTACCTGATCATCCTCACCCCTACCTGATCATCCTCACCACACCTGATCATCCTCACCCCTACCTGATCATCCTCACCCCTACCTGATCATCCTCACCCCTACCTGATGATCCTCATCACACCTGATGATCCTCACCCCTACCTGATGATCCTCACCCCTACCTGATGATCCTCACCCCTACCTGATGATCCTCACCCCTACCTGATGATCCTCACCCCTACCTGATGCTCCTCATCACACCTGATGCTCCTCACCACACCTGATGATCCTCACCACACCTGATGATCCTCACCCCCACCTGATGATCCTCACCCCTACCTGATGATCCTCACCCCTACCTGATGATCCTCACCCCTACCTGATGATCTTACCTCTACCTGATGATCCTCACCCCTACCTGATGATCCTCACCCCTACCTGATGATCTTACCTCTACCTGATGATCCTCACCCCTTCCTGATGGTCCTCACCACACCTGATGGTCCTCACCCCTACTGATGATCCTCACCCCTACTTGATCATCCTCACCCCTACCTGATCATCCTCACCCCTACCTGATCATCCTCACCCCTACCTGATCATCCTCACCACACCTGATGATCCTCACCCCTACCTGATCATCCTCACCCCTACCTGATCATCCTCACCACACCTGATCATCCTCACCCCTACCTGATCATCCTCACCCCTACCTGATGATCCTCACCCCTACCTGATGATCCTCACCCCTTCCTGATGCTCCTCATCACACCTGATGATCCTCACCCCTTCCTGATGGTCCTCACCACACCTGATGATCCTCACCCCTACCTGATGACCCTCACCCCTTCCTGATGATCCTCACCACAGCTGATGGTCCTTACCCCTACCTGATGACCCTCACCCCTTCCTGATGATCCTCACCCCTTCCTGATGGTCCTCACCCCTACCTGATGACCCTCACCCCTTCCTGATGATCCTCACCACAGCTGATGGTCCTTACCTCTACCTGATGACCCTCACCCCTTCCTGATGATCCTCACCACAGCTGATGGTCCTTACCCCTACCTGATGACCCTCACCCCTACATGACAATCTCCTGCTCTTCAGGCCACCATAAAAATAGTCTTCTTCATTTTATCATTGAAAGTTTTAGTTGATAAAAACAGCTCCACAGTTCTCAGGCATTTCTGAAAATGTTCTCTTTAGACGGGTTTATAAAATCAAGAAGGGTTTTTGTGGTTTTATTGCAAAGCCTGGAAGCATTAACAGACAAGCAGTGTCCTAATGCTGAAACTCTTCACTTTCAGTCTGGCTTTCTACATTGTGCTGATGAGAAAGATGCATTTAAATCCAGTATTTTTTTTTCCAGTTCTGTCAAGCATGGCCAGCCACCCTGTGGTTACTCTGAATGTTTGTCATCTAATAAAGTAACAAAAAGGCATCATCAGCCCCCAGCCCTAAATAAGTGGCTATTCTTGCGTACTTTTCAAATAGTTTAAAGTTTTCAACATTTCTTTGTTAAATTTATTCTTTTTATTTTACCTGTGAGTATTTTGCCTACATGTATGTACATGTACCATGAGTGTGCTTGGTGCCCATTGGAGGTCAGAAGAGGGCATCAGATTCCCTGGAATAATCATTGTGGTACTAGGAATTGAACCTGAGTCCTCTGTAAGAACAAGTGTTCTTAACCTCTGAGCCCTCTCTCCAGGCCAAATAGTTTTACTTGTATACTTTGAGAACACTGCATGAACAACATGCTGCCATACACAGTAGACCCTTAAGATAACCATCTCATTATTTTGTTTGGAGTGTGGACAATTGAGCAGGATGTGTGCTATAAACACCAGGGACATTTCACCACGAGCTTAATGAAGTGTTTACACTATCATAGTTTATGTATTCTCCTTCATGCACATACAGGTAATCATGCACACAGGGATTGACATCAACGTGCAGGTATTAACGTATGCTTACGAGTGAGACAGGCTTGTCAGTGATACATGAATTTAAACAAATCTTTGAATGTTTGAATGTGGTGGGCTGTGCCCTAACCCTCGAATACACTGGAGAAGGGTCAGGGAAGGGTCTTCACTGTCCTGGCAGATGCTCAGTTAAGAGTTTCTTAAATCGGTTCCACTGAAGGATTTTGATCACGCCTGGAATCCCTGGGTGCCCGGTTCATTAACTTTTTCCTTTTCCTAGACCCCGTTATACCTGGTAGACCACGGGGAGAGCGGACCAGTGCGGTGCAATAGGTGCAAAGCCTACATGTGCCCGTTCATGCAGTTCATCGAAGGCGGGAGGCGCTATCAGTGCGGGTTTTGCAGCTGTGTGAATGACGGTGAGTGGTGCCATCACGCGGGCTAGTCAAAGCCTTTTGTCTAAAACTACCGTGTACGACCCTCCTTAGCTTAGGAGTGACAGACTTTTCCTGTGGGCGGTACTGCTTGGAATGTCCCTAAACGGAAGCCATTACTAATGGAACTAGATGCCTGTTAATCTGCGTGTAGCGCAGGGGCCCCACGTGGAAGTTGGGCTGTCGCCTTGCATAAAACTGAAGCGTGTCATGGTGGAGCTGCAGAGCCCCATGTGAATCCGATGTGAGATTTTTACTTCTTTTCAGAAGCTAAGTCTTAGAAACTTTTCTTTTGTCAGTCTTGGGGTTGTTCTTGAATAGAGGCTCAGCTAGCTTCAAGGGCTTTCACTTTCTGGTAGAAATGTTGAATTTTAGGGAGGGAGGAACATTTTTATGATTCCATGTGTTTTTTTTTTTTGTTTGTTTTTTTTTTGTTTCATCCTAGCCAGATCCACTGGTGTTGATGTCAGACAGCATGTGGAAGGGCGCAATGGAGAGAGCTCATAGATAAAGCGATTTTCGCACAAGCATGAGGGTGTCCCATAAGCATGCGGGCCTGAGTCTGGTCCTCAGCACCCTTATGTAGAGTAAGCAAAGCGTGGTGATGCATGTTTGTACCCATTGGGGTCAGAGAGGTGGAAACAGGAGAATTGCTATGGCTCCCTGGCTGGCCAGCCTAGCCAAATGGTGGAGCTCCAAGTCCCAGAGACCCTGTCTTAAGTAACAAAGTGGACGGTTCCTGAGGAACAGCGGCTGAGGTTGGCCTCCCTTTTGGCCTCCCTTGTACAGTTATGCACAGAGAGAGAGAGAGAGAGAGAGAGAGAGAGAGAGAGAGAAAGAGAGAGAGAGAGAAAGAGAGAGAGAGACCGGAAGAGAAAAAGACCATATAGCTGAGCATAATTTAGAGTGTGGCTTGAATTTCGGTTGATGGTAGGTGACGAATAATATTCAATGTTAATAAGCATGTGAAATTAATTTGAAAAAAATCACATTATGTGTAGATGTGCTAGTGTGGGTGAATTATACATTATGCTATATAAAAACCACCATTCCACACATTATAAGCCAGATTACTCAGAAATCCTTATGGTATGTACATTTCACCAAGTCACCCTCACGGCCCCCCCTGGTGTATTTACTTCACCGAGAGAAACTGTCCTCCTCTTCTGTAGGAGTTCAAGATGTTGAGTTTGCCAAGTTCAGGGTCAAATATGTAAATATAAACTTCACAGAGCTCATTTCTAAAGGAAGTAGCCATAATATGGTGAGAACATAGAATACTCAAACTTCCCTTAAGGTTTTTTGAAAAGTCCAACTTGAGAAAAAAAAAATAGTCCTGCTATAATTTGCATGTTCACAGCTGAACTTAAAGAGTGTTGGTTTCAGCCCAAGAGGTCCTGTTTTTGTGGCTCTTACCAAGGGAGATGCTTCTCTTAGCAAACTACTTAAAACAGAAGCGTCAGTGACTTTCCCACATACTGTGAACAGAAGTTTCGCAGCCTTCCCTGGCCATCTCCAGGCAACAGGAGCACTTCTGCGCAGGCACAGCAGGCAGGCCTTATTTGTCCAAGTGTTCAGCGTGTGAGTCATAAGTCTTGCTCTGCCTTTGGGTGACTTCCAGAACTTTGCTAGAAGTAACCTTCTGAGACATTTGAATCCAATTAGACTTCAACTGAGATGTTCCCAGTGCAGTCTTTCCCTAATACAGTATTCTTCTGCACCAGTGGGGCCAGATGCGAGCTTATTATCATGTGAGAGCCCGGGGCTGAAAACATTTCTTAATTAAGGGGTAACAAAGATCTTATTGATAGTATAATCCAAATAATCAACATTGGTCCCTGTCAGGTATATGAAAATTCAGATAAAAGTCTAAAACTTTTTTTAAAAGAGGTGATTAAGTAAAGGCAAATATTTGGATGTGTTAGCTTAAAAACAGCAGCACGTTTTTTTCCAGGATTTCCAAAATGACAAATGTTCTTTGCCATCAATAACCTTTATGTGCCCCAAAGCTATCATTCTCCTTACATGAATCTGAATATTGTGGTCTATATTTTTCTAAATCTATAAAATTTTTCATATAGTGAAATACATTTTAGTTAGAAATACATTTTAGTTAGAACCAGTAGTAAAGCAGTCAATACTATGAAAATTATACATAAAGTTATATAGTTAGTCCTATAGACAGTGTTCCAGGTGGATTGATTTGACTATTTAAAAAATCAAACTTTATATATGGTAAACTATTATAAACATAACTCAAAGGCAAAATTATAATGATTTACAACATATACAAGAGTCAAAAAGTCAGTGAGTTTAAAAAAAGGAGAAAACTCATATTTTTCACATATTTCTAAGACATGCTCTCAAAATAACAGATACTGAGAACAACTTGTCTTTCTTATCCTTTTTTCCTTTATAATAAATTTTGAGAATGTGTTGGGTTGTCTGCTTATGAAAACAAAGGACTTTCTGCCCTGGTTTGTTTTCCTTAGTTCCTCCATTCTATTTCCAACATCTGGACCACATTGGAAGGAGAGTGGACCACTATGAGAAGCCAGAGCTGTCGCTGGGATCCTATGAATATGTTGCTACTTTGGATTACTGCAGAGTGAGTGTTGCCAGGACTTAAATGTTCCTATGCTGATGTCGAGCACCAGTGAACAACTTCCATATGTAACGACATGACGTTTGCAGACAGAGCATCTCCCAGGCCTGGAGAAATACCTCAGACACAGATCTGACCTGAGTTATTATCTTGATGCTGTTCCTGACCTGTCCCCTGGAGCAATCAAGCTTAGAAATGTGGTGTAGAAATAGGAAACAATTCCTTCTGTGTGTGAGAGAGAGGTGAGGGGGAAGAAGGATGGGTGAGAGAGAGAGAGAGAGAGAGAATATCCTGGTTTGTTTGTTTGTTTGTTTTGATTTGGTTTCTGAGAGGAGTCTCACTTAGTTTTAGGCCTGGACCTTGCTCTGTAGCTGAAGATGACCTAATTCCCCAAATCCCAAATGCTGGACTAAATAGTATACTGCTTCTTAATGCAATAATTCCATCCAGGTCTCTGCCTCTTTGGGTTTGTTTATGACTTCTCTACTAAGGCAGAAACGTAACCAATATTTTTGGAGATCTGCTGGCTTCCTACTTTAGTGTGTAATTGTGAGACTCATTTGATTACCACTCATAAGCTTCTTTGGATTCTTTCTTTAAAAAAAACTAATTTACTTAGAAAGAAAAACCCAGTGCTTTATTTGTTTGAAATGTGGATTTTTTAAAAACTTATCTGGTGAAATATAAAACAATTTTGATACAGATGTGTTATGTCAGGCAAGAAACTTATGTCTTGAAGTGCAATTTACATTTCAAAAGTTTCTTTGTCCTTTCCTGCTATTAATGATGGAGAATCAACACACAAACTAAGCATTTGTTGTTCTAATTACACGTGATAAAGCCACTGTAAATCGCGATGGAGCGTTCACTCGCTGAGCTTGGAAGCTGGAGAGTGAATCCCACAGTGTGCTGAGGCTTCAGGAGTCTGCCAGAAAGGCTAATGATTGACGTTACACTTTTTTTCAGTAGAAACATAGGCGAGGGTCAGACCTATGCCTGGGAACAAAAGTAGCTTCAAATTCTGTTCTATGGTAGTATAGTAAGTGGGAACTCTTGAAAACAAGAAGCCGAATAATTGTAACCCTTGGAGCTTCAGCTTTGTCTCCCTTTTATCTAAGTAGTGTTTAAGGTAAAAGCACACTGTTTTCAAGTTTAATCATAGCCTAAGCTGTAAGTGAAATGCAATAATGAGTTCACTTAGGGTTTGGATGGCGGAAGGGAGTTTACTTGCTTGGTACGTATATTTTAATGCCGTATACACTGAAGAGAGAATTACAGGGTCACATTCTCCTCTGTTCGTTTTAGTTAACCCCAGGGTTGACCTGAGCACTTGCTGAACACTGGGCATGTCTCTGCTAGATGCTTTTCACATACGTGTTATGTTATGTAGCCCTCATGGTGAGCCCCTGTGTTGTGTGCCACATTGTATGAGGATAGTGGGAGAGAGCTAAGCTGCAGATCATATGTACAGAAAGTTATGGCGCCACACTCAAACTGCCTGTGGGGCCAGAGCCCTACCTCCTGCTGGTATGTCACCAAGTGCGCAGGCATGTGTTTTAAAAAATCAGCATGGAGTTTCCCCCAAAAAAACAAATCTACGATCAGCTTGTCTTTCTGAATAAAAATGTAGGTTTGTTTTTTTTTTTTTGTTGTTGTTGCTATTGTTAATTTTAATTTGTTTTGACATGTTTCTTTTTTTATACTTTTTTATCCAGTTTGCTTTTGCACTGTAAGAATTACCCCAAACCAGCAATATGATAAACAAGTTCAAAGAGTATGCCTGATAAAGAAGCATGTAGAATTAAAATATGAACCTAAGTATAGTACGTACCATGAAGGAAGAGTGTCCAGAGTGCTGAAAGACAGTGTGGTCAGGAAGGTGCGTAGAGGGAAGTGACGTGAGCAGATTAAACAGTGAGCAGATAGCCCGTTATTGTGGCACACGCCTTTACACCCAGCACCAGGAAGCAGAGGCAGGCGGATCTCTGTCGTTTGAGGCCAACCTGGTCAATAGGACAGGTAGAGCTGTATAGTGAAATCTTGCCTAGAAAAAAAACAAAACAAAACAAAACAAACAGAAAAATTAAAAAATAAGCCATGAACAGAGAACTGAGGTGGAAAGAGAAACTGTAAAGTGACCAGAAGTGGGACACAGACGTACATAAAGATGACTCAGGTCCCCACCCCCCCCACCCCCGGGAGCTCTGAAAACATTGCTGATGACTGACATGAACGCAAGTATTTTTTTAAGTATTTTTAAAACACTGTGTCAAATAAAACACATTTACCATCACTGCCCTGGCTCGGGTCCGAGGACCTATGACTCTGGGAGAAATGGCAGCCATTTAAATTGAAAGAATGCATGCTGGAGAATGAGAATTAAGTTGAGGAAGTATTTGGAGACAAATCTGCCCTCACATTTCCTACTGGGGTTAGCACTGTGTCTTTGAGCTGTTAGGCTTTTATACACATTGTAAAGGAAGTGTTGTGGAGGGTCTGGATTGACAGGCCATGGGAGAACGTATGTTACTTTAATAGGACTGGGGATAGTTAAAGAAGGGAAGGCACACACACCACCACTACCACCACCACCACCACCACCACCACCACCACCACCACCATTCACTCTTAAGGCATGAATGTTTAGAACTGTACTCTCCTCTTTGTTCTGATTGGTTCTGTTATGAAGTCTATTTTGTCAGATATTGAAATAGCTACACTTGTTAGCTTCCTAGATCTATTTTCTTGGAATATCTTTTTGCATCCTTTTATCCTGAGGTGATGTCTTCCTTGTTGGTAAAGTACATTTGTTGGATGCAGCAAAAGTAATTAAAAAAAATCCCATCTGTTAGTCTATATAATATTACTGGGTTTCTTCTCCTTCCTCTACCTATTATTTTTGGATTTGATGCTTTCATAGTATCCCAGTTTTTCTGGATGTTTTCTGCCTGTATTTTTTAGATTTAACAATTCCTTTGCCTGAAGTATTCATTTCTTTCACCCTGTCCTCAACACCTGAGATGCTTTCTTCCACTTCTTGTACTCTGTTGCTGAGGCTTACCTCTGGGATCCTTGTTTGACTTTCTAAATGCTTCATTTCTAGTATTATCTCAATTTGGGTTTTCTCCAGCATAGTGGTTCTCAACCTTCCTAATACTGCAACCCCTTAATACAGTTCTGCCATTTTGTAACTGCCGTTTCGAAGTCCCTCTCATATGCCTCAGCTGAACTGCTTTTGTCAAGGCCTATTGCAGTAGAGTTGCTGGCCTCCGGAGGAGGTGTACTGTCTTGGTTGTTTATGTTCGTGTTTTGTGCTGGGATCCAGGCATCTGGAATTATGATGTGTGAGTTGCTTCTTGCCGTAGATATTGGGTCTTAGTTTTGCTGGGTGGATGTTCAGTTCATTGGTTGCTGTTGTCCACTCTGGATTCTAGGCAGGTGTGGTGGCTGTGGGGTCCCTGGTGGAGAATGTTTCTGCTGCTCAGTGTGTGACACAGAGGAATGAAGATGCTCTAGAAGGAGAGGCAGAGACAGGGAGCAGGAAAAGAGCTAGGGGACCCTGGATCTGCACCAAGAGGAAGAATTTTCAGGCAGTGGAGGTTGGGTAGGAGGAAGGATTCCTATAGGCAAGCTGCAGCAAGGCTCAGAGTTAAGTCCAAAGGGCCAGAATGAAGGACAGGAAGGATAGCAGAAATTGCTTGCCTGTGCCTCAGCCTGGTGTGTGGGTCTTAGGTGGAGAGTGTTTCTCAGGCTAATGGTTGACACAAAGGAATGGAGACCGCTGGAAGGCAAGGTTTAGAGGGTCTGTGGAAAAGATCTAGGGGGCCCTGGGTTCACACCAAGTGGCCAGCAGAAACATGTTTTCTAAAGTGAAACAAGTGGCTGAGGGAAATAGAGCAGTCAAGTCCAGTTTCAGGTTTGAAGCCTTTGCATTGTCTGTAGTGCTATCACTGGTAGAAACCGGAAGGCAATGTGGTTTGGAGGAACTATGGATTAACTTCACACATGTTGAAAACAAGTCTTCGTGACTGAATGGCTCCTGAAGAGACAAGATAGCTGGAGTTATAGAAGGGGTCAGTGAAGAGTGACTTACGGTGAGTGAATGAGAGGGTAGAAGAATAATCAGACACAGTTGGGATTTTCACAAAGAGGTGCTGCTTTAATTAATGAGCACGGGTGGCATTTTCATCTGATACACTCTATATTATGGAATAGAGGAGGTGAGACATGGAAACAAATACTCATGTGGACACCAGCAGCCTCCCTCATACCATGGCTGTTCTCGATTGTGGATTAGAAGAGTGACATAAGCTCTTATTTGAAACTGAGTATTTTATTAGGAGAGTATTATGTCTAACCTTGTAGTAGATATGGGCTGAATCAATGAGATCATTTATAATGTTACCATTTAATTATATAATAATTGAACTGTATTTTAATTTTATAACATTTTTATGCTTTATCATAAGATGAAAAACTGTTGGTCTTGAGTCTTTATTCTCTAGTGGAGGTCACTGATGATATTTGCCTGTGGCTTTCTTTTCTAAACATTTTATAAATCCCAGTTGAAGGATTGCTTCCTTGTGAGCTATTTGGACACCAGCCAGATTGGGGAACAGTGAGAGCCCATTTTCATAACAGCTGCTTTATGTTACATTGACTGTTGTAAAGACATAGAAAAGGGGCCATTTTTCTCTGCCACAAATATGAAGTGAGTTTTGAAAATATTTTATAATGTATATTTTTAAGGAATGCCATTAAATCTTCATAGACATTTTCATATCTGTCATTGAGCATGGTGGTGTATTTCTGTAGTCTCAACAGTGAGGAGGCTTAGGCAAGAGGATTGACAATGTGTTTGAGGCTAGCCTGGGCTACCCAGTAAGAAAAAAAAAAAATATATATATATATATATACATACATACAAGCAGAGGAACTCATAAGAGGCCTGAAAAAAATGTGGTATCCCAGTTGATGAAGCTTTGTAATAGTTTCCAAAAATGTTTATTTTTCACTTATGCTCCTTTTTAGCATTTCTTCTCAGGACCCCAAGCACATTTCCTCCTGTAAGGGTGCTTGTTGCATCAAGGCTGGCTCAGTCCTTGACCTCCAGTCATGGTAGGGGAGTCTCTGGAGATACAAAAATCTCTGCTTACTGTAATAAAAAAGTTCACGTCATAACTTGGAAAATCAGCAGCTTTGTCTTTTTATAACGTCAGGGAACTGAGTTTCCGAGACGGTATTGAATGAAGCATCTGAAAGTCCTCAAGAGTTTGTTTGCATTTGCTTATGGAATCTACTTACTGTGCATGTGCTTCTGTGATGTGTTTGCTTTCCTGCAGAAGAATAAACCTCCCAGCCCACCAGCCTTTATCTTCATGATTGATGTTTCATACAGTAACATAAAGAGTGGACTCGTCAAGCTCATATGTGAAGAACTGAAGACCGTGCTGCAGAGACTACCCAAGTAAGGGAGCAGCTGCTGTCCTTCTAGGAGTTGTACTGCCGCTGAGCTGGTGCAGATAGGCTGGTTAATATCATTTGCTAATGAGAACATTGGGGTTAGTTATAAATCAAACTACAACCATTCTTCTGAATACTTAAAATGTCAGAGTGGATGTTTGTGTAAAGGAAAGAAAACACAGAGAGAAAAGCGATGCTACAGATACACGAAACATCTCAAAAGGCTTTTATAAGTTACAGGAGAATCCCAACCGTGAGTATGTGGAGAACACTTTGGAAGGCCGCTCCACAAAAGCTGGTGGTTGCTGATAGCGGCAGAGTCCAAAGGCTCCCAGGAGACTGAGCAGTTGTTACATGGAGGGATAGAATGTTTTTAGCCAAATTCCCTTCTGCCCTTGTGATGTGACCAAGCTCCCTGCTGCCTGTCTTGGGTCCTGGCTTAGCAGTGTGAGGTGAGCCTGGCTCTCTGTTACTCCAGCAGGCAGCACTTGGGAGGAGAGGCAGGAGCTCTTCACACACCTGCCGCTAAGCAGGTGAATGTACCCTGCTGTGATGAGTTCACCTCTGCGTGCTGCTTTTAAAGGGCTAGCTGGCATGCCACCCGCTTTAGCACAAAAGAGGGAAATAAAATCAATGAAGATTGTAGCCATAAAATATAATTGTATATATGCATAGCCTGCATTAAATTTGGCAGGAAAAAAACCATTAACAAGGCTTACTGTGCAAGGTGTGACAGAGGCGCACAGGAAGGTGCTTTTTTTTTTTTTTTTGTAAATAAAACCCTTAAAGAGAGATTTGAAAAAATTGCAGGAAGTAGCTCATACCATCCTTTCATCTTTCTCTAACATCACGGCTAGGTTGCAGTTGTCTCTGTGCACAAGCTAGCTCTTTGAGGCTGAAGAGCTAACCCCAGCATGGAGACAGGGGAGTAAGGGATGTGAGCTTCCTGCCCAGAAGCCATGCATAGAGGTCAGGGATGCGGGGCCATGCTGTATCCCCAAACCTTCCACCGCCTCTCTGTCTTGTCAAGCTCATGGCAAGCAACATCTGTTCTAGACAGGGGTGTTTGGGTAAGGAGGGACTCTTTAGCCATGGTGCTTCTTGGCCTTTGAATGCAAACACACTTGTAGTCTTTCCACTAAAACTGATGGCTCTGTCTATGGGAAATGTGGACAAGTGGGCTCTGGACCTCCCAGGAGCAGCTCTGTTTGTATCTGTTAAGCTGAACTCATAATATTGTTGAGATGGTTTGTAAAGCAGCGAGGATGTTTGAAAAACCCTGAGGTGGCTTCGGACTGCCCTGAGGTGAAATGTGAGCTGGAGGCAGCTGCAGGTGGCAAAAGCCCCAATGCCATGAGACAACTCTCTCTCTCTCACATCATTTTCAGACACTTGAGACACAATTTTTTTTCTAGATGTTATGTGTTTCATCGTGGAACTCTCCCATTGGAGGTTTAAGGTTTAAATCTGAATTTTGCATTTAGTTTGTAAGAAAGAGAGCCATGACTCCAGTTCATAAAAATGGACTGTCCTTTTATTGTCTGTCACTGAGTCAGGCTAACCTGCCTTCACTAGCAGTCACTCCACAAACTGCTCGTTCCTTACCAGGGGCAGTGATATGACATTTGCAGCATGTTGATCTAAGGTCTGAAATCACACATTCTGAAGTTCTCCCTATCACCACACTCCCAAAGCAGGTGTGTGAGTTTGGCAAACGACAAGAGAGAAAAGTTAAAGGTTTCACCTGGTTACTCTCTGGCTCTATTCAAATCTCTCTGAACGACAGCTTTTCAAGCCAAGTTTTTCATTTTTTTTTTTTTTTAATAAGCCTGTTTGCTTTCTGTTTGAAATTTCTTTTGGTCTCTGTAAACATGTAGCTTTATTTTATTATTATAACACTGCCCCATCTATTTGAATTCTCTTTTTGTCCTAAAGCAGGTGACATGTTTTTTCACATGGCCTCTGTAAAGCAGTCTGCATGTGCTTCTTGTTCTAGAATGTTTGAGTCTTCTGAAAATAGAAGCCACTTTCTTTTCTGTTTAAATTTATATCTGGACTTGTAAAGTTTCTAGATCTTCTGACTTCTTTGAAACAAGAAAGAAAAACTTTAAAATCATCTGTTACTCATATTAAATCATTGGGTTATTTTGACTTTTTATCTGTTTTCAATGCTGAGGAACTAAAATACTGTAAATGGGGCTGGCACGATGGCTCGCAGCTGGTGATGAGATTGCCATGGAGTCAGGATTTGGAGAGTGTTTTGCCTTCTTCTATTTTCTGCCTGCGAAATGAGGCTTCTCCCTAAATTCAACATCTATGTCTCCTATAGAACATACGAAAGGCATATTTAAAGTCCTGGCTTTAATTTCTCTTGACCTTAGAAAGCAATAGTGAATTGTGGCAGGAGGGGATACAGATTGCTTCAAAAATAAGCAGGTTGACAAGGAAAAAAACATTCTCAAAATTCTAGGTCAAGGATTAGATATTATGAAAACATTTGCTCATATTTGCTTATGTATTTTCTTTTCTTGTCTTTATTTATTTTTGATCTTTTCAAGATGGGGTTTTACTCTGTAGCTCTGGCTGTGAAAACAGAAGCCACTTTCTTTTCTGTTTAAATTTATATCTGGACTTGTAAAGTTTCTAGATCTTCTGACTTCTTTGAAACAAGAAAGAAAAACTTTAAAATCATCTGTTACTCATATTAAATCATTGGGTTATTTTGACTTTTTATCTGTTTTCAATGCTGAGGAACTAAAATACTGTAAATGGGGCTGGCACGATGGCTCGCAGCTGGTAAGCCCTTGCCTTCATTTTATTTTATTTCAAGCACAAGAGCCTGAGTTTAATTTCCAGAATCTATGTAAGAATGCCAGGCCCTTTGACTGGCAGCTGATCTAGCATAATTGGTGAGCTCCTGGCCAATGAGAGACTTTGTCTCAAAGGAAGTAGATGGTGTCCTGATGACACCCAGTCTTGTCTGCTGGCCTTCACCCATACCTACACACATAAATATACACAAGTAGTGCGGAAGAATACAGCTGTTTAGAGATGTTAGCAATTCACGGCGTTGGATTTTGTGGTTTATCTGCTTATTAATGTTTGTAGTATTGCTCAGCCGTATTCGTACTATTAAACAGTCTGGCTGCAGCTGGTAGGAGTTGTTGGGACAAATTAAATAATGATGATGAGGCACATAACAGATTTTATATGAAAGAGGTTTATTAGATGGAGATGAAGAGAAAAGGAGAGAGGGAGACATGATGGGGGCAAGAGAGAAGAGAAAGGGGAGAGGGCGAGAAGGTAAGAGAGGCCAAGAGAGAGCAAAAGAGAGACCACGTGGTGGGTTGGTCCCTTTTAAGGAGCAAGGTAACCACACCTGCCAGGTATGGCCACCTGGCAGCGACACATGATGGCATCATAAGTTGCTAGACAACCCACAAGCAGGTGCCTAAATACTAACAGGAGTGAAACTGAAAAGCAGAGGAGTAAGGCCAGTTAATCACAGATATTTTCGTGTACCCATAGACTTGTACAGAATCATTTGTGCTCCTCACAGAATAACACAGAACTGATGAGGAAAGGCAGACTCTTTCTTCTTCATGTGCTATAATTCATATGTTTACATAATGTTGAGGAAAATTTGGGACAGTTATAACATTGAAGACATTTTTCGAGAGTCTTGTGTTTGTTTTGTAAAAACATTTTTTATGATGATAAGTGATAAATGATGGGGATGTTCTGATTAGATGCTTTTTTAAAGTGTTAATTTAGATCTATGTCAGTGATCCCTGTGATCTCAAGATGCTATTTCCCATCTAGAATATGGCCAAATCTGATGAGAGGTGTCAGTCTGGAGGGAGTGTGTGTGTGTGTGTGTGTGTGTGTGTGTGTGTTTCTCTCTGTCTGACTGTCTGTGTTGCCTCATTTGACTCCATAGAATCAGTTGCTCCCAATTTATCAGACATTTTTACTTATGCAGTGAGAGGTTACTGGGAACCAAAAGTGAATAAATGATGTGCTTGCACCATTTGTTCATTGCATGTGTCACTATTTCTAGCCAGGCTGATTTTAAACCAGAGTTGCACCATTGTGGCTTAACTTTGGACTTCTGTTACCGAAGGAGAAGAAAGGAGGGGCTTGTTTTGGCTCATGGGCATTTCCTTCCATTAGCTTCTGGCCGCACACTAAGTGTCCAGTGAAAATGTTTTACAGGAATTTGGTTGAGGAAATTACTCAGGAGATTTCACAGAGGAAGAATAACTTATGGTTTGGTCTTGACAAGCAAGATTTTAATAATGGAGACAGAGAAAGCCCTGAAGCAGCACAGTGTGTGTATGAAATGTAGCTTAGGGCAGCACAACAGCTGCTCGTGTGAAGTCACACAGCCCAGGACATATGGCTACACATGTGTGTGTGAACCGAGGAGACAAGGACTCCACGCCCGAGAGCACTGCAGGTGTCCCAAGTGTGGGCATTTACTCATTGCTTCTGCAGCAGGTTATGAGAACATTTTCCCATTTATCAAACATTTTAAACTTTACCCATTTATCAAACCCACAATGAAGAAAGAAGCAGAGCAAGCTGGAGTCCACAGTGGAAGCCCGAGATAGTTCTTTGTGGACACTTCCATCTCCTTTTTTTTTTCTCCATATTCAAGTCACTCATGTATGTAAACACACATACATACACACCTCCTTTATCGACTAGTATTTGAGGTTTTGGTTTTTGTTTCCTCGAGGTAATGTCAAGGCTGACCCTAAACTCCTGATGTTCTTGATTCTATCTCCTAAGTGCTAAAAACCTGCTCAAAGCATCATTTATGTTATGGAGAAAATTCAGAAACAAGGAAAGTAGACCTCCTCAGAAGCGGAGGAGGCGTCATTGAAATCAGAGTCGAGGAAAACGTAATGTACCTTCTTTGTGGTTGTCACCGAGCCGCTCAGCACTGTGTAGTATTTGCCATTGACACTTAGAGTGCTGGTAGTAAGCGTGTTTTCTTTTAAGGCAGTCAGAGGTGGGCAGGAATGCAGTCAGAAAGCAAGTAAATGGAGCCTGTGCCACCACATTTGAGTTTCTTCACTACAGACCGAGGGGAATGCCTTCATTCTTCTATACTTTTGGGAACATTAACACCTTCTTTGGAATTCCTAAGAGAAAAGATCTGGAGACCTCATTTTCTTGTCATGACCATCACAAGCAAACTTATGTATCAGTGTAAATGTACTTGCTATTGTATGTTTCCATGGTGTGCTGTTAAAATCTTACTGTTGTCACACAGAATTTTGTAGGAGGTGCAGTAAAAGTGTCATGCAGGAGCCAAAGGTCCTTTCCTGATACAAACTGTCCTGTCACAGTAGTGAGTTTCCCTTCTCTCCCTTTATTTCGGATGTCTCATTGGTTCTAGCCTTTCGGTGACTTCTGAGAGCATATTATTTATATGAATGCAATAAACCCAGGTTGTTCATGGAAATTCTAAAAAAGTCTAATTTCCTATGAATTGAAAATAAGCTGGGCATAGTGGCACATGTCTTTAATCCCAGCACTTGGGAGGCAGAGCAGGTGGATCTCTTGAGTTCAGGGCTAGCCTGGTCTACATAGTGAGTTCCAGGACAGCCAGAGCTACAGAGTAAAACCCCATCTTGAAAAGATCAAAAATAAATAAAGACAAGAAAAGAAAATACATAGGCAAATATGAGCAAATGTTTTCATAATGTCTAATCCTTGACCTAGAATTTTGAGAATGTTTTTTTCCTTGTCAACCTGCTTATTTTTGAAGCAATCTGTATCCCCTCCTGCCACAATTCACTATTGCTTTCTAAGGTCAAGAGAAATTAAAGCCAGGACTTTAAATATGCCTTTCGTATGTTCTATAGGAGACATAGATGTTGAATTTAGGGAGAAGCCTCATTTCGCAGGCAGAAAATAGAAGAAGGCAAAACACTCTCCAAATCCTGACTCCATGGCAATCTCATCACCAAGTTCTGTGTTCTTGAGAGCCCCTGCTTAAAGTCAAGTTTTGTTTTTTTCCCTTAGGGAGGAGCATGAGGAGACATCTGCCATTCGAGTTGGTTTCATCACATACAACAAAGTTCTCCACTTCTTTAATGTGAAGAGTAATTTGGCCCAACCTCAGATGATGGTGGTGACCGATGTTGGAGAGGTCTTTGTTCCTTTGTTGGATGGGTTCCTTGTCAACTATGAAGAATCTCAATCTGTGATCCACAAGTAAATGTCACGTGTCTTCTAATTAAATGCAATGGGATGTGTGTTTTAAGTTGAATTGTGTTTCAGTTCAGCTACAAATATTGTTTGGCTTTGTCACTGGAAGAGGTTTTTAGGGCTTAAATTATACAAGTATTGTCTTTTTTGTTAGCCTTACCTCTTGCTGGTGTAGACCATTTTAGAAATATTCACTCTCAACCCTTTGAATTCTTGCTCCTTGATGGAATGGGACTGAAATGGATGTAATTCTTGTGTGTACATATTAAGAGAGAGTATTCTTTAAAGAGCTCTGGGTAGTATAAATAGGTAATATAGTGAGTCAAAAAATCTACAAAGAGGGTAATTTAGTAAATGTTCCATTCAAAGAGTATAAGTTTGGGTGCTAGCCCGCGCTAAAATATCCTTTCCTAAGGAATGTCTTTAATCAGTTACTCACAGATGCTATTCCCCGAGTAAATGCCGTATGTGTTCAAGCTTGAAACATCCCTGATATATTTTCTGAAGTTTATGACAGACTTGCTGAGTAGTCAAACCCTTTCCCCATTTGTTTTTTTCTCAGTTTATTGGACCAGATTCCAGAAATGTTTGCTGACTCCAATGAAAGCGAGACAGTCTTTGCTCCTGTCATCCAGGCTGGCATGGAAGCGCTTAAGGTGAGGCATGGCCACCTCTATTTGAGAGTAGATTTCATGTATGCAAGAAGTTTCATGTATGCAAATACATTTTGCCTGAAAGCCCTATGTTGTTAGATTTCCTAAGCTTGGCCAATTGTCAGGAGGAAGTGACCGGAGCACTCCAGGTGTTTATATCTCAGGGATGTTAGCATCACAACAGCTGGTTGTTGTCAGGATTTCAGCTTATGTCCTCTCTTTTGCTTTTAGATGAACTTCTTACTGGTCTCTTTTTAAATTTAGTTCAGTCGAATCAGAGCTGTAGGATATGAGGAGAGAAATTCCCATACTGTCCTCTTCTTCCTTGGGGTTTCCAAACATGCAAGGGCAAGGTCTGGGGACAGTTTGTGTCAAAGGGTGACTGATGCTCAGGGCCTCACTGACTGTTGTAAGTAGAGGAGAGGTCATCCTTGTGTCCTCGGGAGGCTGAGCTCAAATGACATTGTGCCTTCATAGGACTGAAGAAGTCAGTGTGATCTAGAAGCCTTTATTCCCAGTCACCCTTTCGTTAGCACAGTAGTCAAATCTTGTTGGCCTTGACCACTCATTCCTGAAGTTAGTTACAAAACTGTGTCGTTATAATTAATTCCACACCAACTTTTAAACTAGAGTGACTGACAGGAAGATACAAGCAAGGAGGGAGAGCAGTGCTGTGAGGCTGTGAGCTTATGAACTGACCCCAAATGAATGTTCCACCTAACTCTGTAGTCTGATCCTTGTACCTCATTCTTGTCTAGGTTTCCTGATGTCTGAGTGTTCAGGTGTGGTACCAGGGGTGTTTGCTCATGGTCTTATGGATGTTCTTCAGCTATCAGAATAATTAATGTAAAAATGACAATACATTTTACATTATAAATGATTTGTGGGTATTGGAACCCATCTTACTGAAGCTGTCATTGGTCAACAGAAAGCCTTGGGAGCTTTGATATTCTGTATCATACACATACATGCACACACACACATACAAACAGACACACACATAAAGCAAACCTATCTGGGTTTTTTTTTTTTTTCACTTTGAAAAATGTTTGTTTTGTTGTCAGTGATGTTCTCTCCTCCAGTGAGGAGAAGTTCGTAACTGAATTTCTTCATACATCATAATTCATAAAGGACCCTAAACGTCATTCTGCCTTAAATTAAATCTGGAAGCAATATTTTATGTATGTGCTCACATCTGAGAGGTGATGAGTGAGGGATGACAGGCTGTTAGTTGCCTAAAATTTAATGTCAATTCTGATAAAACATTTTCCACAACAATAATAATATACTCTGAAGTTGCTTGTGCATTGGGTAATGTAGCCTAAAGCCTTCTCTGCTCTCCATTCGTGACAGTCTGGTTCACTGTAGTTCCTGTGTCTTTATATCACTTGCATTACTTTTTTTAGTCACAAGTTACAAAAGTTACATATATTAATACATGAAGTATATGAAAACTGTCTTAGCCAGTGTTAATACCATGAACAAAGCAGCTTGGGGAGGAAGGGGTTTATTTGGCTTATACTTCATATCACTGTCCATCATCAAGAGAAGTCAGTGTAGGAACTGAAACAGGGCAGGAGCCTGGAGGTGGGAGCTGATGCAGAGGCCAGGAAGGGTGCTGCTTACTGGCTTGGTCATCATGGCTTGCTCAGTCTGCTTTCTTGTAGAACCTAGGACCACCAGTCCAGGAGTGACCCATCCACAATGGACTGGACCTTCTCCCATCCATCACTTACTAAGAAAATATTCTAAAGCCAGGTCTCATAGAGGCATCTTCTTGACTGAGGTTCCCTCCATTCAGATAACTCTAGCTCGTATCAAGCTGACATAAAACTAGCCAGTACAAAAACATTAGAATGAGGAAAAAACTAGTATCTAAACATAGCAGTATAGATGACCTCATGAATCCAAATTCAGGTCCTGAGTAGCTGAAAATCAGACTTAAATTGGTGTAATTTACATAAAATTCTCATCTGTAGCTTTTCTGATGTGCTATGTCCACAGCATTTTCTAATCTCAATCTTTTTTCCCTTCTTATATGGTAGAATCTTTATTTCCTTCAGACTCTGACACGTGCATTAATCAATTGCCTTTGAATTGCTGACAAAATTGTCTAAGTTAAATAACTTGGTAAGTAAAACTCTAGATAAGAATTGTACAAAAGGCGTGCTGGAGAGATAGTGCAGTGATTAAGAGCACTTGCTGCTCTGGCAGAGGACCCACGTTCAGTTCCCAGCACCCACATGATGGGTCACGACTTCCAGTAACTCCAGGGGATTCTATGCCCTCTCCTGGCCTCTGTGCATTTTGCATGTATATGATGTACTTACAAACATGTAGGCAAAACACTCAAACACATAAAATAAAAATAAGTAAATCTTAAAAAAATGTTGGGCAAAAAGTTGTACATACCTGGGTGTCAATGGTTATTCATGAAATATATTACTAACCTGAGTAAAGGGGTTAAATTTACCTTTAGATAATTCATAATTGGTACCAAAGTTCAACTTTCAGGATCCACCATGACACTGCATTCACAGGCAAGATGGGACAGTTAATGAGGGAAAGACAGAGGCCTAGTGTGAGGTGGAAAAATGAAAGGATCTTTTCCTCAGGGAGCTTTTCATTTTCAGCAGTCTGCAGCTTGCAAGAGTGTTGAGAGACAGTGTCATGAATCCTAAAAGATCCTGTCTGTAGAGTGGGGAGACAGCAGTGGAGGCAGATAGTTGGCCAATTGCAGTAATGCCAGTCTCTCAGAAGAAAGAATATTATAGAAAAGGTGAATTTTGAACAGCGTTCTTGAGGCCAGACCCTTGTAAGCTATTTCTACTGAAATCAGAAGGATACGTGCCATTCATCTCATTTCGAATGACTGAGTCTTGTGAGCACAGTCAAATTTTGGCAAAGACATTAAATTTTGTATGGGTGTGAACCATTTGCCAGACATAAAGTGCTTTTTAAGTCTATAATTAGTGAAATGAGGGCTTTAAAATGAAGTGATTGAATAACAAGAAATATATATATCCTATATATGTGTGTGTGTTGTATTCTTGTAAGTTTTTCTGCATATGTATGTATGTGTGGTATATGTATATGAATGTGAGCATGTTTGTATGGGCATGTGTGTGTGTGTGTGTGTGTGTGTGTGTATTTGTGTGTTTGTGTAGCCATGAAGTTGACATCAGGTGTCCTCCCAAGTAGCTCTTTTTTTCCCACTTGAGGTAGGGTCTGTCCTGAACTGGAACCTTGCCAATTACGGCTAGTCTTCTCTGTTTCAGTCAGTTGAGTGTGCCTACCAGTGTTTTATGTGGGACCTGGGGACCTGGACTCAGGTCCTCACATTTGAATGTCAAACACTTTATCTTCTGAGTCATCTCCCTAGCTCCAGCCACTTTATATTTTTATAATCGTGCATTTTTTAATGGTCACCAAGTAGGGCCTGGTAGTTCATTTGACCAGACAATTAAATGTTTATGTTGATTAACAGAACCATTAAGGTCTTTCAACTCTTGCTTTCTGTTGTTACTATGTCTGTATCATTTATGGTATGAATGAAGCTTGGAGAAGCTAGGTGATTTTCCTGAAGTCCCTAAGCTAATACAATGGCTAAGATTCTAACCTTAGCCTTAGGAATGAGGACCTGTGATCTTAACACCGACAGTACAAAATATTAGCACTTCTATGCTTAGACAACATCCACATGGAACTTTGGTAGTGAATTCCTTAGAAGAAATTATGTGGCTCAGACAAACATTTTACTTTATATTTTTGAGAACTTAATGTTCGGTTGAGAGGAATATTTTTAGTTTGATCCAGTTAACACAGGAAGTCTCCATATGATGTGATTTTCACTTTCCTTCTTACAGTAAAAGACTGGGTGCTGTCTTGAAAGCAGAAGACAGAAGGGGAGGATCATTTAAATTTGAGGGAAAATATGGTGACGACAGTTCAGATACAAATACAGGCTGTCGCTTTCCTGGTGACTTTAGTGCTGAACAACATTTAAAACCTACTGAAAAGTAGTAGACAGTTTGCAAATGCTGTATTGACTTCTGCTCACTATGGGTTGTGCTGGGTTGGGTGGGTTTACCCTGGATTCCCTCTTTAGTTTCTTTGCCTTCTCCAGTATCTACTCTGCTACTGTTAGCATTTCATAGGCACTTTTTGTGTATATGTTAAACACAGGAGCCAAAAGTGAGGGAAACGTGTTGTCTTTCTGAGCCTGGCTTATCTAAGGCAATATGATGAGCTCCACTTCCATCCATTGCCTCGCAAATGACTTCATTCTGCTTTATGGCTGAACGAAATCCCACTGAATATACGCCCTACGTGTCCTTTGTCACCTATTGAGGAACGCCTAGACCGACCCTGTTACTTATTACTGTGGACAGTGCTGTAGTAATCATGGGCTTGCAGGTCTGGCTGTAGTGTGTGGACTTACAGGACTTTGTGTATATGTATCCAGAAGCACTGTGTCTTTGTCATCAGGTGAGACGATGTCACATTAAAGAAAAGAAACTAACCCTTGGTGTCATTTACCCAAGGGTGAGCGTGGTTGGATTTGAAGAGTTCTGAACTGATCAGGTCTTGAACAAAGGCCATTCTCTTTATGTGTTGAACACCACATCGAATATGGTAGTAAGAAGGGATGAGGAACTTATGCCTTAATCAGTCCTCTGTAGGAGTCTCACAAGAAAAGATGTTGCTTTTTGGCCCTACGGGCCCAGCACAGCACACAGAGCCCAGTCATATGTCATGACCTATACTCACAGGTTTGTTTGTTTGTTTGTTTGTTTGTTTGTTTTACCACTCTTTCATTGATTTCAGTGTCTCTCTGCTAAGACCAGTGAATGGTATTAGGCGAGACCACTGCATCTTAGCCACACACATACGCTATCCCAAGCCAGTGGATCACAAAGGAGAAACAGACATGTTATATCAGGGAGTCCATAGTAAGACTGGCTATTTCATCAGAGGACAGTTGATTCTGAACAGGCTGGGTACACAGTATGTAAGCAGAATGAGTGCTTCGTGATCTCCAGGCACATTATTAACTCGGTTACAGGTCAGGAGGAAGTTTGAGTTGTAAAGGTTTCTAAGAAAACTCACTCCCACAATATGGCGGTTCTTCTTCCGCTATTGGGGGAATCTCCACAGTGTTTTTCCAAATTAACTCAGCTGATTTGCATTCATTCTAGCAACACACAAGAGATCCCTTGTGTCCTCATCCTCAATGGTATTTTGTTCTTCGTTACCTTTCTGACTGGGTTGAGGTGCGATTTTCATATATTTATGACTCTCTTAAAATAAAATCTTAACACCCGAACATTTTGTGTGATGTTTTCAGGCGGCAGAGTGCCCTGGGAAGCTATTCATCTTCCATTCCTCCTTGCCTACTGCGGAAGCACCGGGGAAGCTCAAGAACAGAGATGACAAAAAGCTGGTTAACACAGACAAAGAGAAGGTACAGTGAAGAAGCACTGTTGAAAGGGGCCCCACACTTCTGAGTGTTTTGAACTCTAAACCATTTAAGGAATTTCCTGTTGCCAAGGAGGCTGATATCTGACTTATCTAAACTGAAACATCATCTTCCATGTGTAATCTGTGTAAGATGAGGCTGTTAGAGAAACGGAGGGGGAGGAGAACCCACCAAGAAGAGAAGGTGGAGAGGGGAGACGGACACACTCTGACATCACTCTCCTGAGGAAGAGACACTAGTCAGGAAGCAAAGGCAGCAGATACTGAAAGGAAGCCTTTGCTTAAACCCGAGACAATATGGCAGCCAGGAACAGTCAGGGGATGGAAGATAGATCTGAATGAGAGTGCAAAGCCTCATTCACACAGCACCTTCCATTCTGCAGAGCTGCATCGCTGCCTATATGCTGAGGATCAGGGTAGGGACAGCTCCATTAAGGGTATTGGCGTATCAGATAACCTGGACGCAACCAACTATTTCATTTCATTAGCCCAGGCCACCTAACTGGAGGGGAAAATAAAAGTCCCATAGTTTTCCTCATTTGGGGGAACTGTAGAGAGCTGCGGAATGCTATGCCTTAAAGATGGAGCTGGTTTCCGCCTTCCACCTTCCCGATGGTGAGTGCTCTCTGTCACGAACAACTCCACATTTGGCTAAGGCCGAGGATCTGGCTTGCTTCCATGTATGTGGACCTATCTGCATTGCCCCCGTGGCACGCCTGGGTTGGCTACCCAGAGGCTATTTAAGCTGTGGGCTGGCTTTCCCCAGGGTCCGAGGATTGTTCAATGTTCCTGAATAAACTGCATTGAAAAAAAAAATAAAAAAAATAAAAATAAAAATCACTGCTAAAAAAAAATAAATAAATAAAATTTCCAATTAAAAATTTTTAATAGAAACTTAAATTTTAATTAAAAAAAATTACATGGCTTTAAAAAAAATTGTCTTTCATCCTTTTCTTCAGATACTTTTCCAACCTCAGACAGCTGTCTACGAATCTCTGGCCAAGGACTGTGTGGCCAACAGCTGCTCGGTGACTCTCTTCCTCTTTCCCAGTCAGTATGTGGACGTGGCTTCCTTGGGTCTGGTTCCGCTGCTCACTGGAGGAACTCTTTACAAATACAACGCTTTTCAGGTAAGGGGCAAGCCGGTGCTCTTCTGAGTCTCTTCCCGTTCGAAATCTGAGTCTGTCTCTATCTTTCTCTGGTGCTCTGTATCTCATCCCTGCAAACACCAACCCCCCCCACCCCGTGTGTGTGTGTGTGTGTGTGTGTGTGTGTGTGTGTGTGTGTGTGTCGTGGGGGCACTTGGATGCAGGTGTACCTGTGACACTGAGTGCTTCCCGAGGGCAAGGCAGGGCTTTCAGGAGTCAGTTCTCTCCTGTCATCTAGATGGGGTACAGTCTTCCCTGACTCTACTGCTAGCATACAGTGCACTGTCCTAGGCTGGCCTGCCTGACAAGCCATCTGGTGGCTTCTCCTGTCCCTGCCTCCTACCTTACCCTAGGAGATTTGGGATTACAGCTTCGAGCTACCTACCACACCTGTTTGTTGTGGCTTTGTCTGTCTTGAGTTTTGACACGTGGTTCAGGGCCAGACTCATTAAGCTGGCACTGTGAGTGGGTTTAAGGGCTGAGCCATCTCCCCAGCTCGATTGAAGTCTGATGCTTAGCTCATGAGTTAAGAAAGTTGTGCCCCCCAGGGGTGTTTTCTGAGACTGATACTCCAACCAAGGACCATGCATGGAGATAACCAGGAACCCTTGCACAGATGTACCCTATGGCAGCTCAGTGTCCAAGAGGCTTCCCTAGTAAGGGGAACAGGAACTATGTCTGGTATGAAATCAGTGGCTGGCTCTTTGATCACCTCCCCCTGATGGGGAAGCAGCCTTGCCAGGTCACAGAGGAAGACAGTGCAGCCGGTCCTGATAAGACCTGATAGACTAGGATCAGAAGGAAGGGGAGGAGGACCTCTCCTACCAGTGGACTTGGGGAGGGGTATGGGTGGAGAAGAGGAAGGGAGGGTGGGGTTAGGAGGAAAGAGGAAGGGAGCAACAGGTGAGATACAAAGTGAATAAACTGTAATTAATAAAAATTTAAAAAAAGAAATGGTATAGTAACATACCAACAACTGATGTTCAAAATACTAAGATGTTGATAAAAATGGTTTTTAACTCCCCCCCAAAAAGATGCCTCCCAAATCCTCTCCCATCTCTGCCATCACAGTGTCTTTCCCCAGCCTCCCCGACTATGTTGAGCAATGCCTTGTTTCCAGTGTCCAATACTAAACTCCGGAATAAATTACTGATGCTATTTTTTTCATTTGCAAAATAAAATTTAGTAAGTGATCTTCCTGTTCAAATGTTATGAAGATGAAAAAATAGGTAAGGGCTTTATTTATTAGAACTTAAGAGTCACTGACAAAAGATTATGTATTTTAATAAGATTATATATGTACATAAGATATACATGTAAGTGTGCTGAAAGAAGATATACAAATGATTTAAAAGTAGTTAAAAGTAAAACATTCTTCGGAGTCTTTTACTGCCACCTTGTGGTCACTGATCACACTTTTATCTTTTAGATACAGACGGATAGCCAGCGATTTCTGAATGACCTCCGAAATGATATCGAAAAGAAAATAGGCTTCGATGCTATCATGAGGGTCCGCACCAGTACAGGTAATCGTCACTCTCATCATTTCATGTCTCCTCGGCGCAATCATTTTCTCTTTAAATTACGGCACTGCAAAGCATGGCGATGTTCAAACGAGCAACATTTCCTTTCTTCCCGCACTTCAGGCTTCAGGGCCACTGACTTCTTCGGTGGAATATTAATGAACAACACCACGGACGTGGAAATGGCGGCTGTCGACTGTGACAAGGCTGTGACGGTCGAGTTCAAGCACGATGACAAACTGAGCGAGGATGCCGGAGCCCTGATTCAGGTGATTAAGTACCTGCTCTGACCTCTGTGACATGACACCAACTGTGGCACCCCTTCACAGCAAAACTCACCTCTTTCTCCGAGGCACGAGTCCTTAGGTCACTCTTCCGTGGTTTACTCACAGGTTGATGCGTATACATACGTAAGTAGCATCTTCCATGACACAGCAGCCCTTGGCCTGGCCAGCTAATGGGAAGTGTCAGGCATCAACAACCTGATTTCTGTGAAGTGTCTGAGTCCAAGGTTCTTGAACTCATGTGACCCCATCCTAATTAGTTCTTTTTAGTCAATTCACCCTTTTAAAGGTATTTCCTCCATGATCTTCCCTAAGGAAGAGCACACCAACTGGTTGTCCGAGTGCCAGACAGTCAGACCTAAAAACATACTTACAAGCAGTATTATTTGGACTGAACAGTTTATATAGTGAGGAATGAATACATATTTACCTATGCTGGTATACAGGCAGTAACTACTAGTGAAATAAGAGGCTGTGCGTTTTAAGGAGAGTGCGGAGGAGTGTACAGAAGGGTTTGGGGAGAGGAAAAGGAGGGGAGAGACATGATTATATTAATCTCAAAAATAAAAATTAAATAAAGGTCCTACCTCCATATGAAGTTTTATTCTAAGGTGCTGGGTCAAGGGTTAGAGCTTCAGTATATTTGGCCTCTAGGATTATGCTAAAACATTATATCCTAAACAAATGGGGAGGCTCTGAGTAATTATCAATTAAATAATATATCAAGAAATAAAAGTGTATCTAAAGGTCATCGTTTTCAAACATCATTCACACTTACAGGGTAGAGAGCTTGACGTAGGTGAAGATGAGCTTTAATACTTGTTTTTAGATCGCAGGTGCCTGGGTAGTGGCTGTGTTCCCGTAGGCCTGAGCGCACCGCCAAAACCAGCCTTGTCGTCTCATGGCAAGTGAGCCTTGGGCAGGGCTAGGAATATATGCCAATTTTGTTTCTGGACCAAGATGCTTAGTAGTAAGATCTGTGAGATGCAGATGAGTGTGAAGTGTGAACAGATATTTACGTGTGACTAGCTCGATAGCTTAAAGCGTTGAAATGCTACAGTGAATGAATCAGTCATTCTTCCCCCGAGGTGTTTTTTCAGTCTTTAAGAATAATGAAGAAAACCCTGGGAATTTTTAGAAATAGTACATCTGTGCACACTGTTCTATACCTGCCAGTAGGATTAAATTGGCCCAGCTGGATCTGGTCAGCAATAAATACCCTTACCTCCCCATTGCTTCTGCAGTGTGCTGTCCTCTACACAACCATCGGCGGTCAGCGAAGACTTCGGATTCACAATCTCGCCTTAAACTGCAGCACCCAGCTAGCAGACCTCTATAAGAGCTGTGAAACGGATGCCCTTATCAACTTCTTTGCCAAGTCAGGTAGCATCTTGCTAATGTCATAGCTCGGCCATTTAGTCGAGACTCATTGGGTAACTAGTCAGAAGCTGGAAAATGCGAGTAAAGTCGAAGGTTAAAGAATGGCCAGCACCTCCAGCCATAATGAGGAGACCAGCCTCTCCAGGGCCAGGCCGCACAGATTTGGCTGGAGTTTTCTTCCTAGTGAGGAATCTGATGGTGACATTTACCAGTGTGTGGGTGTGCCCTCTAGCACTGCTGACTGGCACCAATGTTCACTGTCCGTGCCCTGATAACTGAGAAGCAGGATGGATGATTTCTTTGACTTCCCTTCTGAAAGTCTATTCTTATTAAGGTATGGAAGAGAGCATTCCAGCCTGCAGAAGTCAAGGCTTGGGGAGAAAACAAACTGGCTTGCCTTTTTTGTGTATAGAATTCTACTTCTAGTAGTCCCAAGATAAACCTGGATCTGTGTAACCATTTGCTCTAATAGACCATTGCCCTTCATTGCCAAGATCATCCTATTTACTCAAAGAGGAGCAGTAGTGAGAACATTATCCTTGTTTGGTAGTCAGAAGATAACAGCAACTTGCTCTTTGTTATTGAAGAAATCAGCCCCTAAAGCTTTTCTATTTGTGGTTCTGTGTTCCTAGCTTTTAAAGCAGTTTTGAACCAGCCTATGAAGGTCATCCGGGAAATTCTAGTTAATCAGACTGCCCATATGTTGGCGTGTTACCGGAAGCACTGTGCGAGTCCATCTGCAGCAAGCCAGGTGAGTTCCCTGCTGTGCTGAACAGCCAGCATACACAGAGCAAGCATGTGCAGCCGCTGCACCCAGATGCTTCAAAGTAGAGCATGCAGTCAGGTAAACTGAGGATGTGGCTGGGTGGGGGCGGGAGGATGGCAACATCAAAAAAGAAACCTGGCTTTCTACAAAGTGTCTGAACGAAAAATACGACAGTCCACAACCACACTGTTTATAAACAGAAGAATGTCATAATATACCAGGTTCTCTTTTGCATTTCAGCTTAGGTGTTTTGTTGGAAAATGTGCATGCATAAGTACATTTTAGGCACATAAATAATGTTGCCATGAACTGATGGCAGTAATGACACTGGTGCTCTAAAAAGTAAAATATGATTTGTTACGTAAGTGGTGGAATTATTTTTATTTAAAAGTTACATAGTGAGACAAGGTCAAAGTCTTCCTATGTAGACCTGGCTGGCCTGCACCTGTCTAGACTCAGGCAACCCTCTGGCCCCAGTGTAAACATTATTAATAAAATCACCTTGAAACAATTGTTTCTGGCCATCATCTGAGTAATCTGAGAATTTAGATCTCTTGGGTAAACTTTTCTTAGAAAGTTAAGCCGGGTGTTCTGCCAGTACCCTCTGGTCCACATTCTTCCCTGTGTCAGTAGAGCCAGATGCTGGTTTCCATGGCTGACTACTGAATATCTAATTTTGCTGAAGAAGGAGTTCTGTGAGCAACTGGTGGAAAATTTCTGTAACTCGTTCTTTAAGTGGTTACCTCCCCTTGCAGGACGCTGTAAGCAAGAGGAGAATACAGACAAAGTTTGCATCTGAATTCAGCATAGGAGTAAAGGAGGAAAACAAGACAAACATTTGTTACCCCGCACTTTTGAGGAAAGTTCCTTTTTTGTGTTGCTTGAAGTGATTAGTCATCCATTCTTTTAACTTCTGAATTGACAGTTATGCAGCCAACTGCTAAAGCTATATGGCTGTTCAGGTCTCTTTATTATTCAGGATATTTTCACTTTAGTTGACTCAAGTCTCTGTCCTATTGCATAAGCCATGCATAGTGGCATACGCCTGAGGAGGAAAACAGGATCAGGGGTTTAAGGTTATTGAGGCTTACCGAAGCTATATGAGATTCTGTCTTAAAACAAATGAAGGAAGTAAGGGAAGGGGGAAGGAAGAAAGGAAAGAAGGAAGGAAGAAAGGTGGAAAAATGCAGGCAGACAAAACAGGCAGGCAGACAAGCGTAGTTCGGGAGTGCTTGTTTGAGTCATGTGAGCGCACCAGGTGCTTGTGGAATCCATCATAGATGGAGTCCAGTCATGAGCGCTTTGGCACTGTGCAGCCATCTTTACTCCTTGTCTTGGATATCTGGAAGATACTCTTCTGCCTTTGGAGTGTCTCACCTTTCAGAAGGAACAGTCGACATAGAGCAGGCCCAAAGTTTATTTGCTAATATTAAAATGCCTTTGCCTTTAAAGGCCTTAAGTGAAAAAACAATCTGTGGCTTTTTTAAGGAGAAAAATAAAACTTACGATTTCATTCTGGTTTAAAAGTTAGAGGAATTATGTCTACACTACATTATCTATTTTTATGGCTTAAAAATTGGTGAGCAAACTATTTTGATGCTTGTTTTACTAAGGTTGGGACAATAGAGATGATTCCTGCTCCATTTAAAATTAGATGTTTCTTTTTCTATCTTGAGCCTTTCAGTTGCACCTTTAAACCACCAATGAAGCTAGGGCCCTAACACTCCAGTCACCTCTAACACCCACCTCTAAACACCAGTGCACTGAGGACCAAGCCTTAAATGCTGTGTCTTTATCCAGACCCCAGCACCAAGCCAGACCATCAAAATACATACTTTGATTGTATAACAAACCCGCGTGGACTGCTTTTACTCAGTTATTAAAGGCAAGAGAAGCCACTTGGATGCAGAATTTAAGGAGGCACCAATTTGACGCAGATGCCCAGCTATGAGAATAGTCAAGAAAAAAAAAGTTCCAGCAAATGTTCAAGTTTACAGAAGAGAGTTAGTCATCTTTATGAAATCAAATAAGTCACATATTATTGGGGAATAAAATGCTCTTCCAAAGGCAAGCCAGGGGCTAGAGAGATGGCTCACCATTTAAGAACACTTGTTATTCTTTTAGAGGACTGAGTTTGATTCCCAGCAGCCACATTTTGGCTCACAACCATCTATGACTCTAGTTCTGGGCATCCTGTGTCCTCTTCTGAACTTTGAGAGCACTAGGTATTCACATACGGCACAGACATACATTCGAACACCTAAAACTTAAAAAAAAAAAAGCTTTCATTTAAAATATCACTGAAGTCCTTCTTCAAAAAAAAAAAAAAAAGTCAGGCAAAGACTTTAACTACAAACTTGCCAATGTTTTTGTTCATTACTGCTCTGCCATTAGGAAATGCAAATAAATTTTCCAAACTCAGTCAGGCCAACGTTTCGTGAATTTTGGCACACCCCTAACCAGTACCTTTTCTCTCCAAGGTAATTTAAATATGGGGGAACCAGGGAACCTCAGGGAAGATTTTACATTAAAATCCAATGACATGTCTTCTGGTCTGCATGCATACAAACACACACTCACACGCACACACACAGACATAAACGTGTAAGAAGAGAAAGCAAAAACTAGGACAGGCTCACGAAACGAATGTTTTCTCTTTCAGCTTATACTGCCAGATTCCATGAAAGTTCTGCCTGTGTACATGAACTGTTTGCTGAAGAACTGTGTGCTCCTCAGTAGGCCAGAGATCTCCACGGATGAGCGGGCCTACCAGAGGCAGCTGGTCATGACCATGGGCGTGGCTGAGTCCCAGCTCTTCTTCTACCCACAGCTCCTGCCAATAGTAAGCGTGTGGTGACTGTGTGTTCCCTAGAGCTGTTTGGGAGGGAAGCATGTGCTGGGTGCTTGCTCCTAAGAAATTCAGAGTCAGAAGCGTGCGGCCTGGGCTCTTTGAGCAAGTTGCATGTGCTCAGAGTGGCTTCAAAAGGATGTGAGGAATCCTGTCACCGGGTCGGTCAGATCGCTTCCCTTTCTGCATCATTCTTAAATTGGCATTAATCGATTAAGTGGGCACTTTTAGAAGTCTATAAATAAGTTGGTGCTGGAAAACTTCAGCATCATACAAGACCACTTCCATACCTGCTGGGGGAATGTTCTGTGGGCGTGGATGATCTGTTTTCATATACTGTGTGACTGTCTGAGAGTTTGTGAAGAGTTTGCATGTTTACTCAGACTGGCTTTTCTCAGCTGCCGTCAGGGGCTTATAGATGAACACACACACACACACACACACACAGAACTGCAGATGAGGATTCCTGTGCCATGCAAGAGCCCAGCTGCTCTTGTCCTCAGGAGTTCACGTGGCAATGGATTCCACTTTGTGGAGTGCCCTTCACTCTGCCTGGACTGTTTCTCCCTGAGATCTAGAAGACTGATAGACTGTGTGCAGTTCCTCCTAGCAAACAGTAGGCACTTACCAATAACTCAGTCAGGGTAAACTGTTAGAAATAAAAAGATATCATCTTAGTGGATGCGAGGGTAAGAAATGAATTATTTCAAATGATTGTCACATAAAATTGGGTCGTCAACAGTGGGTGGGTCACAGAAAAGAAACTAGAGCCCAGCCTCTGGGCAGCTTCTTTCTTACCTTCATTCCATTCCTTAGAGGTCCTTGTGTTCTGGGTTTTAGATATCATTTATTCACTGCTGGTCGCACATTCCTGTCTCTGGATGTACAGGAGACATTGGAAAGCTGCTGGTCTGACCCTGCGGAGGCTTCTCCCGTCTTCCCGCCTCCTGCCTTCATGTTCTCTGGCTGGCATGTCTTGACCATCCTCACTGTTTCCTCTCTACCACGCCTACTGTCAGCAAACAGGCCAGCTCTTCTGGGATACCCACAGTATAACCACTTTTTGTCCCTTACTTGTTGCCACCAGACACAGACATGATCACCGTCCTCCTGCCTTCTTGGCCTAGCCTATCTCTGTGTTCCCACCATTGCCTCTTCTTCAGTCTGCTTGCAGGTCAGAGATCAGGGCAGAATGAGTCCATTCAGATGACTGGCAGCCTATCTCTTCTCTCCTCAGGCCAGCCCAGGACATCTCTGGCCAGTGTTGCCCCTTCTCTGCCCCATTCTGTCTAAGCCCTGTCTTCTGCTCCTCTCGTTTTGTGCCAGTCATGCAGGTCTCTTTGCTGACCCTCAGACACCCTAGCCAGGTTCTTACCTCAGGGCCTTTGCATATATTTTTCTATATGTCTGGAATGTTCTTCCTTAAATGTCTCCAGGCTCAGCTCCTCAGTTCTTGCATCCTCAGGTAGCTTTACTCAAAATGTACCTTTGCCAGAGCCTTCCTAACTCCCTGACCCTACCACTGGCAGTTTTCCTACTCGCCATTTGCTTTCCACATAGCTGTTAACACCATCTACAGTTTTAGATATATATGTGTATATATGTGTGTGTGTGTGTGTGTACACATATATGTGTGTGTTGTAAATCTTTCTTCCTCCAAAGACCATCAGCTGCACAAGGCAGAGATTCTTGTCTATACCAAGTAGGGTTTAATTAACTATGCACTGCAACGGAAGAAAGGGGGAAGAGAAAGGAAATGAAAAGCGCGAGAGAGGAAAGCGTTCTTAGGTCTCTTGACTCTGCCCGAACAGCACACGTTGGATGTGAAGAGCACTGCGCTGCCTCCCGCTGTCCGCTGCTCCGAGTCGCGACTCTCCGAAGAAGGAATGTTCCTGCTGGCTAACGGTCTGAACATGTTCTTGTGGTTAGGAGTGAGCAGCCCACCAGAGCTGATTCAAGGAATATTTAATGTGCCATCGTTTGCACATGTCAACACAGATCTGGTGAGTGTCTTCGATTTTGTGCTAACTACGATTTCTTAAAATTCATGTGTAGTTCTGTGATACAAAGAAGAGAAACAGTGTGTGTTTATATAGTTCTACATGAGAAGCATATTTTGATGAATAAAAACTAGAAAACATAAAATAATTGAAGTGTTACTCTAAACAAGGCTTCAATAGAAATTGATAATATAGAGAGATGACTCGAGGTTTAGAATGCTTCCTGTCCTTGCTACCGCCCACATTAGGTAGCTGATATTTACCTATAACTCCAGATGCAGGGGATCTGACATCTTCTTCTGGCCTTCCTGGGTATCTGCACATATGTGGCATACACACACATACACCCCACGTGTTCTCATGCATGCAAACATTGACAACTCTTCCAGTGGCTCTCTTCTGCATGCACTTTAAGCCTAACATTCTGTTTCATTTGCCTGACATGTCAGTGAGGTAGATGCCGCAGTAGTGTGTTCCTGATGAACTAGCGAAGCCAGGAGCGGTTTCTTGCTGGTGGTAAGGTCAGAGGCACCGCTTGCATACATTTTCAACTCAGTTTCTTCAGCCTTTCTGTTGAACTGCCTGTTCGTGAACATTCAGAATCCATCCTAGGTTTTTTTGCTACATACTAAGATTAATGAGGCACAAAACAGATCATGCCCCTAACCCTTTCCTAATCCCTAAGCAATCCCACCTTCTGCTAATCATGACAAAAGTGTGTGTTGATGAAGAGATGAATATCAAAATGTCTTAGGAAAGCACAGCACTAGGGTGTGTTAACATTTGTTGCAGACTTCCTTGTAGGCTTCAGTGCACGTGAATAGTGGGTCTCCACCACAGAACAACAGTCCTGCACTTGTGCTTTTCACAGGGCACCTTCTCACTAGTAACAAACAAAAAAAAAAAAAAAAAAAAGGAAGTAACAAAATTAAAATCCAGTTAGGGTTACTTTATTTTTAGCCTCATTCGGCACTCTGGGATATGTGCCATATAGTTACCATTACTTCTTTAATAAAATGATTCACCATAATGCCATAATATATACACGAGGGGAGGGATGTACTGTGAGCATTCGTGATGAATATTCTGGCCCCCTCAGAAATCCTATGAAATACACTGGCTGTAAACTCCCGAGACCTGCAGCTTTCCTGTAGGGCATTCTCACCCTGCCCCGTGGCTAATGCACAGGAAGTGTGTTGAGTGGATTTTGGTACCTTCTCACTGAGAAGGCAGCATCAGCATCCTGCTCTGTCTTACCTGCCTGACTCCCATTGCAGCTGTGCTGTTTTGCATACTAAACAGATGCCATGGAAATGTAAAAGGCAGCTCTTGAGAATCAGCACTCACTTGTTACTTCAATGTTGGAACACTATAGCATTTTTTTAAACAAGGAAAAGGCACATCCTTTTGTCTTCCAATGTGGCCTTGATGATCGCCTTCCTCAGAGATGATCCAAAGCTGCCCTTTCCAAGAAACACACCTGTTGCTGACCTGTTGCCACATTGCAGTAATGACCTATATTTCCAAAAGAGATAGCTGGGTCATTGGTGGAAAATGTATGCTAATAAAAATGAGTAATGTGTAGTTCAGTTTTCCACATCTTCAGTTTTCAGGTAAAGGAAGTAAGCCAGTACATAGTCTATGTGACAGTAGAGGGATGCTTTTATCATTCTGGGGGTCTTGTATTGCTGCCTCTGTTCCAAGTTTCTCAAGTTGCACTGAAATTGTGGTGCTCTTCCATTTAGACATCGCTGCCTGAGCTGGGAAATCCACACTCTCAACAGCTCAGAATCATAATGAATAATATCCAGCAAAAGAAGCCCTACTCCATGAAGGTAAGATGAGATTTTCCTCTTTTCCTTTATCTCATCAAAAACCTCTTGTATGCATATTCGACCTTTGATAGAAAACTTCTACCTCTGACTATGTCTATCTACTTAATAGGCACAAGCAAAAAAAATAAGCAGCTATGACCATGGCTTTTCTTTCTATGTAAAACTTAAGTGATCATGATGACTTTCCTTGTGGTGTAGAAACAACTGCTGTCCTTAACAACCTTTGAAATAACTTTCCCTTTGGTGACTCATGTTATGTAACCAGAGAATATCATTCAGGACATGGTAAAATGTTTTGTTCTATACCTCAACCATTTTATTATGTTCCATTTGGATAAAAAAAATGTCTTTGTTCCAAGAAGGTCTTTGTGGCCAAGTCTAAGCTGCTTGTACCATCTCCTTCTGTAAGCTATGTGCTGGAGCCTCCTGGATGTGGAACTTTCTCTGGGAACACTCCAGGTAGTCTCCTTGCTGTTAGATGCAGGCCTCTGCATGACCCAGGCTACTGTGAGGTCAGTTTCCTCTTGACATGCAGACTGGATGCTAATCTCAATTAATACTCATAACCATAGTAGTAACTCCTGTGTACAGACAACAACTCGAAGTAGAGCTGAGGTAAATACAACCGTTTCAGTCTCTAGGCATCTGGGTGAACACATGACATTCCACAACTGTGTCCCTGCCTCATGGGCTCAGAGTAAACGCAGGGCTAGTTGCTGAAGAGAAGCCGAGATACTCCACAGAGCTCCCCTGGAGTCGGCAGATGAATGCAGCGACACCTTGAACTCCCAGGAAGCACATATTGAAAGCCTCTGGCACTGACAGTGCACGGTGACAGTGGTCTCCTTCATCCCAGCTGCAGTAGCTACACCCCTGTGCACGCACACTGACAGGGAAAAGATGGGTCAGGCCATGGAGGTCACCCTGTGCCTTCTGGCCCCTCTTTCCAAGAAGAAAACAAGCCTTTTCTCTCCAATGCTGTTTCTCCTTTACTCTGATAACCCTTGAGTTAAATGACCTTATTTCAACATTGGCTGTAAAATAAATAGCTAGGGATAAACTTTATTCTGACATGTGTCTAGAACAGAAGCAGCTGGGACAGTTACCAAATTTTCTAATGTGGAAATGCATCTACTGATACTGTTACTTATGTGGAAATGCATCTACTGTTGCTTTTAGATTCCTCTGACTTTCCCAGGGTGGATATCTCTATAGACAGTTTGAAACGTATTAAACCAACATGTCACAGCCGAAAGGAATGATAGCATACCTGCTCCACTTGGTCCGTCCATTTCCATGCCCCTCTTGATCTCACAAATTGGTGAAACTAGCCCGAAGGAGCCGGCCAATTTAGTCAGCATCCACATTATCTCGTGGCAGATGCAAGGCCAGTGCCCCAGCAGCACCCCAGCAGCTGCAGTTCTGGAGTCGCAGCTGCATCATGACACCGTGTCTATCCTAGTGTCCTCCCAGAAGATGGACATCAGCTGCCTCCCTTTTAGTCCCTGCTCTTTCTGTTCTGGGTTCCGGTCTTTAGTTACAGCCCTTCCTCAGAACCAGTTCTGAGTTCCTCCCCACTTGTACTTTCCCACAACCGGTAATTCTTCTTTCACAAAAGTGGCTGCTTATCCTTCCCCTTCTTCATTCCTTCTAGAACAACCGCTTCACATCAGTCATCAAATTATCTACCAGGCTTCCAGAGAAAGTTCGTGCTAACTCAATCTCCTTCATTCTGTAGATTTAACTCATTAGACATTCTTCACTTGGGACACCAAAATGTGGTTGTTTAGAATGCAGTAAGAAAAAAATGATAAAGCACTTGGTTCCATTGAATGAGCCCAGAATGGCATTGTGACATCTTTCTCTTATGTCTTCCATCATGTTCTGTCTGCTGTATGAACCTGACTCTTTACTTGCCTGAAGGCTATCTTGAGACTCTGTCTGTCCCTGACCTTGTGTGTCTATCTGACTCTAGTAAAGACCTCTCCTCTGTCTTTATTGACAGTACAGAAAGTATCGCATGGGGAAGGAATGAGGGATATTTTACAAGCATCTTCAATAGAGTTTTACAAGGGATTAAGCCACTGACTTCAACTGACCCAGATGACAAACAGTATCACGAACATCATTGTGTATCAAGCAATATCCATATGTTGCCTTCAGCGTTTATGGAGGCTCTTTATTTTGTGAGACAATTTTTAGCCTATTTGCAATTTTCGGCAAATTGCTCAACATAAAATTCACATGTATTACTCGTGGGCTAGGTATGCCCTTAGTTTGTGAAACCTGATTACATGGGAAGGCCAAGGCAGGTAAAGTTGGTTGTTCTCTTAAAGGCAATTTAAACGAACATCTTGATTACACATTAGGATAGCACTTTTAAGTGATCTCAAAGTGTATTATTACCTATGAGGTTCAGCAAAAGTTCTATTCTCTAAGAATATAAGAGAGATTTTCATAATAATATAATAATGAAATGACTCACCACCCCCCCATCCCCACTTTCACAGAAACTACCGAATTGCTAAAGACAGTGGATTTCCAGGTATTGGTGGCAGCCATGCTAGGCTGGGAAAGAATAACTTCCTTTCTCAAAGCCATGCATGGGCACATTCTATTCCTATACAGACAGACAAAATAACCCTTTGGCAAAGCTATTGTCAGTTGTTACCTTTACACACGTGGGGAGAGTAGACTGTACCTAAGACATTGCCTCTTTTGGGCTGGTCTGTGAGCGTGTGTGTAGAGCATTCTCAGGATTACCAGCTGACGTAGGAAGTCTAATCCAATGTGGGCAGTGCCATCTCTGGGCAGGTGACCTGGGTTGTATAAAAACGGCAGCTGAGAAAGTGAGTAAGCAGGTTTCCCTGTGGTCTCTGCTTCAGTTCCTGCCTCTACGTTCATGCCCTGGCTTCCTTCAGTAGTAGACTATAACCCATAAACCAAAATAAACCCTTTTCTCCCCAAGATGGTTTTAGGCAGTATTTCATCCCAGCAACAGAGAAGCAAACTAGGACATCCCTTAAAGGAAATCTCTCTAAAGGTGCTTCAAGGCAGCAACCTGAACTTGAACCACAGGTGGTCTGTTTAGGATCCTTGGCCTCCTGGCCATGTTGCATGTATTTCCTACTCTACAGTTGCGGGTGCTAAGTGTGGTCTCACCAAGTAAAGAAGTGGCAGGGGCCATGGCTCTTCTTGATGTAGGAAGCAGTGTTAGCATTTCTACACTGAATCAGGATAAACCATATGGAGATTTTCTACATTTTCATATTACATTTCACAGATCCATAGTTTCTTGCATTTACAGCACCTGGCAGTTAGGGCTGTGAGTACACAGTAGTTACGGAGCTGTGGCTGCACTGAGGGCAGTGCAGTCTGTTGCCGTGAGCAGTAGTTGTTTTAGTCTGTCACATTTACTCCTTTTCATCTCTATCCTTTATTCAAGCCACCACCCAGCCAGCCTTGCAGCAATTCCCTAGACCTTCATCTAGTTATCTTCGTCTCACTAGTGTACCTACTGCTACCTGTTGGCTCTTCTTTCATCCTTCTCTGCACTCATGTCCTGCAAAAGGCCCAAACTCCTTATCATGGTAATTGTCTCTAACCCTTACCACCCTCTAAATGTCTGTAATAATTTACCTGCCAGCTGTCCAAATTCTGCTATGCAGTATACCACTCGGAATGTTCTCAGACCTACCCTGTCCTTTGAGACTTAGGTGACAGTGATTATCTGGGCACCTACATGGATTTGTACATTCCTACACACACACACACACACACACACACACACACACACACACACACACACACACAACTTTAAAAACCCACACAAACAGGTATGCTCACATCATCCAGGCTTTACACTCCCACCATGTTTGGTGGGACTGAAGCAAGTGAGATTGTGGGACCTTGTTCTCAGTGCGTGTCTAACCAGCTGTTGTTGGGTTTTCGTAGCTCATCATAGTGAAGCAGCGTGAGCAGCGGGAGATGGTTTTCCGGCAGTTCCTGGTGGAAGATAAAGGACTCTACGGAGGATCCTCCTATGTGGACTTCCTCTGCTGTGTTCACAAGGAGATCTGTCAGCTGCTTAACTGAGTGCTCTCCTCTCCCACTGAGGTTGCTGAAGAGACAGTCTCTGACTTGGTGCCTAATTTTTCGATGATAGTAGGCTAGTTTTAAATTTCTTGATCACTTTCAAGACAGCTTGCCAAGACAGCACAAAGACCTTCAGCTTTGGTGCTCGGGTAGTGAGCCCATGAGGAACCATAAAGGGAACAGTCTATTCTGGCTGTCCAACTTGTAACTTCTCAAGCTGACAGTTTGCATTTCATAAATACATAGTTTACAGGACCATTTGCAGTCTCAATTTTCTTTCTTTGTGCTAAATTTATAAATTATTTTTCAAACTGTATAGATTCACAGTACAATTGTCTTGGTTCCTCTCTCTTTCGACATGAGGAAAAGACTTCATTTTTACCTTATACCTAATGCTTTAAAAACCCCATGACTACATTAAACAGATTTTTTTTTCAACAGAAGATCTGCACAGCAGACTTTTTAAAACCTTGAAATATGCCTGGTAGAACAATTTGTGTTCTCCTTTTTTCATAATTATATATTGTTTAAAATATTTTCCAGTTGTTTTGTCTATAAAATGGTATCTATATTCTTAATGGTTCTTTGTACAATGTTGATGGTTTCTACCTGTATATAATGGATCTTAACCAATATCAATAAATTACTTCATGTACTCTGGCTTACCGTTTATGTCTTTTGAGAATTTAAAAAGCAATAGGATATCATTAAAAGTACATAGCAAAAACTCCCAAACTGGATAGCTGAGAATGAATCTGGATAAAAAATTATCCTTGTAAAATGTTCAGGAGCATCAGGCTGTCTGGCTGAGCTGCTTGCACCTGAGGACTCTGCTCTTGGCTTCTTGGGCATAGTTGCCTTCAGTGCGCATAGTAACAATTAGTTCTCGTAAAACATTTTTTTAAGTCCTTGAATATGTCCTTGTAAGACAGATAAATAGAAATGACTATTAATGACATGGGACTATTACTATGTGTGTAAACCTAGTCTTTGAATGGCACCTTCAACTTTATCCAAGACATGCTACATGTTAATTGCTGCAGTGCAAGGGAGTACACCTCCCCTATGGCGCATCCATTTCCATGCTTGTTGCAGGCAGCAAACTTCCTCCTGTTAGCTTCCTTTACATAACACAGCCTTGCGGCAGCTCAGTACTTCATTGGTGAGCATGTGGCTAGAAAAGGGTCATTTGCAGGTTGGTGGATGCCTTGCAACCGAGAATAGCAGATAAACACGCTGACCTAGTAAAATGCTCTTGTACTTGCCAACTAGTGGGACATTTGGATCAACTTGGATGTTTAACAAGAGCCGAAGGTCAAAAAAAAAAAAAAAAAACAAAAAACAAATAATGGAGGTGTTTGGAGAAAGCAGATTAAAAAACTTAAAGATATTTGTCATTAAGAAAGTAGGGTAAAAGCAAATGTGGCCTCAGTCAGCAGAAGCAAAGGGACTAAGGGACCATGTTGCAGCAGGACCTGTAGCCAACATGGACTTCTGTACTGCTCCTACTTCTAGCTGTGACATTGGGGTAGTAAGAAACCTTTCTGTATCTCAGTTTTGTATCTCCTGTCTCTCAGGCACTCTTACTGTTCTTGTTAGTCACAAAGCATGCTACCTTTGCCGTTTGGGCTATCATTAAATAGAGTTGGTTAAAGCTTTGTTAATTTAAGTAAAGAACACACAAAGTTGGCTCTGTCCAAGACCTCTGGAAGATGGTTATTCAGTGAAAACTACTTGGTTCCTTGTCCTCACAGATAATGCTCTCTCAAGACAGAAATTAAAAAAAAAAAAAAAAAAAAAAAAAGCATCAATGGAAAATAGATCTTTAAAGAAGGTTATTAAAAATATTCTGAGGGGCTGAAGAGATGGCCTAGAGGTTCAGAGTTCTGGCTGCTCCTCAGAGGGCTCAGTTCCCAGCACTCACACAGTGGCTTACAACCATCCATAACTCCAGTTCCAGGTCCTCCACAGCACCAAGCACACATGTACCAGTGCAGGTGAAACACTCATACACATAAAGTAATCTAAAACTAAGATACAAGTATCTAGTTAAATAAATAAATAAATATATCCCAAGAATTATTACTATTATTATTAATATAAAAAGGGACTAAGGAACTATTTATTCAGCACTTACTAAGCAATTACACTTAAAATTGAGAATCCATACTACTGTGTTCATAAAGTAAATGGCTAAGACTTACCACTCGGAGAGTAGATAAAGGTAGTTACCAGGAAAAGCAGTAAGCTTTTAATTTGACCAGAGCTCAATGAGGCAGCCACAACTGGGAACAACCCCTTAATATTCAGGTGCTATCCTGACCCATATAGTATCAAGATGGAACTGAAACTTAAGATAATGGGACTAAGCTGACTGGCACACAAATTACTGTCTATACTGTTCTGAATTTTGCAATAGAATTATGAATATTTGTATAGTATTAGAGATCAAACCCAAAGCTTCATGAAAGACAGACAAGTTTTCTACCACTGAGCCACATTCTCAGACCTTAGACTATTTAAGACAATCTAGAAACTGTCTTGAAAGGCATAAACGTATTGAATGACAGCTGGGTTCCCAAGTAATTTAAGCAACTTCTTAATGGTTTAGCGATATAAACAACTGGATATGCTGAAAACTTTTTTGACCTTTTGTCCTTTGCTTTCAAAAAAGATAAAGATTCACAAAGATAACTTGGTAATAATTTGGTCACCCTTCTATGCTCTTGACAACTGTAAATGCTTGCTCATGTGCAGGAGTGTCTAACAGGTGTGAACTTAGCCACACAGTATTAGAAGCCAGATTTTGAAACAAGAAGCATCCTCGCCTATCTAAATTAAAGAAACTTCATGAGAAGAAAATATGAGCAAAGGCTGTAAACTAGCGAGTCAACTTCTAACAACTGGGGCCATTTCAACTGAACATCAAACTTACCCAATTTTCTGTGTGACAATTAGCTACTGATGGCAAATGATATCCTCCTTAATCAGGCTGTGAACGCTCAGTCACACACACACCTTTTTTTAATATACTCAAGACCAGGGCATTAATTAAGGCACTCAGTGCTTAGAAGTGGAAGCAAACCATAAAAAAAAAAAAAAAAAGTAAATGCAAACAAATATTCCTATGTTTAAAATGTAGGTAAAATGTGCCTAAAACACCAATTATTCTCGTATGAAGCAAACTCCTGGCCTGCTTCAATTCTGCAGTATATACTTGGTTGTGTGTGCATTTCACACTGTTGAACTTTCAGGATTCTGAACCCTTCTCAAGTGCTTGGGAGAGAATCTACCTCATCTGTTTCTGTTAATAAGCATCTTCAGTTAGGAGGAAGATCCACAAGCATACGTGTATCAGTCATTTGAACATTCTGTCTAGTCCTAGAGAAAATGTTTACTGGAAAAGTTGTCCAGATTACTTAGACTGAAGGCATTAGCTATTTCTCTGTGCAGTATGACCAGCAATAGCAATGTTCATTTGAGTAGATGGGGGGCTTGGGAGGAGTGGCAGTGCCGTCATCCAGAAAATGAGCCTTCAGCTAAGAAATGTTATGGGAAGACCTACACTTACAGCTCCACAACTGACGGTATATACTTGAGATTCCAGCTAAATATCACACTCCATCGACAAACATAAAGGACTGGACGATGATAAGCATCCAAACAGACTCTGATATTATTTATATAGGGCATTTATACACTCTTGGCTCTTACTCCTGACCTCCAGCATACTTTAAAATAAATGCTGCCAGACTGATCAAAATGTGTAAATTATCAATTCAAAAGGGTATAACATTTTAAGACACTGGCTGATATCACTCCTAGTGACAGCTGTACAAACCTATCTCACCTGTATACAAGTGAGATGGCCCACACCTGCCTCTAGTAGAATGAGTAAGTTTCTCACACAAGGGTTTGAAAGGTAGCTCCCCAACCCACCAGAGCCACAGGTCTGCCACTGCAGCAAGGACCTACCCTAACTGTGAACATGTGAACTGCCTCACTCATGGTTTCCAGGCCAATGGACACCTTTACCTTTCACAACCAAGCTTTGTTACTTCTGACCATCTCAATCGGGCTCTGGCTCTAACAGGATTCAGTTTTGCTTGGGCACAGCATTCTCCACTACATAACTGTAGGTGATATCAGCTACCTCACTGTGACGCATGAAGTCTAAGCACTTTGTGCCTCCTAATGCCTATTCTTCGAAAGGAAGACAAGGGGAAAATGGCTCCTGCTATGAATGAGCACTTCCCTGGCCACACCACCTGGAACTGAACGCTATGTAATGTTAGGCATGCTGCTTTGGAAACTTTAACTGGAAACATATGGCTGTGCCACAACTTTTTACTATTGAGAACTAAAACAACTAAAAATCTGTTTCTATAGAATTCTGTGACATAGGAACTCACAAAGATCCACTGCCTCTGCCTGCCAAGTGCTGGATTAAAGCCATGCACCTTACACCTGGCACCACACTGTACTTCATATGCATGAATTCCACATCTTACCTTCTTTCCTTGACTGACTCTAATCTTCCTGCTTTTCTACAGAGGATGAGCTGTGGAGCTAAGCTTCAAACTAAAAAAAAAAAAAAAAGTCAACTCTCTCAGTAAGATGAACTGCGAAACAGATCTCATAGTGGCCTAGGCCAAGTGAACACCAGACTGTCACTGTCTTTTATGCCCAGAATATGAAGCACAAGTGTCTGATGTATAGGGAAGAGACACCCTGTAGCCAGCGCTCCTAAGAACTCACCACAGAACAAGTGGGAGTTCCTACCTTCTCCTTACAGTCAAATCTGCCATACAGTTTTGCTTTTGGATAATTTACAATTACTGAAATTAAAACACCATTACAGCAAATATTCTAACCACCTGTGATATGTAAAGGTTATTCTAGAAAGCACCACCAACTGATTGAAAAAAGCCAAATCTTTCAAGCATTTAAAGTGTAAGTCCTTCAAACTGTGAGTTCCGTAGCTATCACATAAGCCCATCTCTGACAAGTAGAACAGAACAGCCACTCAAATGCAACCCAAGGGAAGAGTTTCACTTTAGGTTGGTCCCTTTTTATTTGGTAAAAATAGTAATTGCACGTAAGGAAAACAAACTAATTTCAAAGGTTTAAAGTTTTATTAGAAAAGGTAAAGCAAAATAAAAAAGGAGTTACCAAGAACAATAATGTATCATCTCATCCAGCATATCCACATCCATTCAAACATGAGTTAAGGTGTAGAAAGACAACAGCATGATGCTTTCTACAGCCAAGAGATCTGACCACCAGCCCCATGGAGACTTCTGCACCACATAGTCTAATAAAAGGCAACTGTAGTTTCATCTTCCAAGCTGTATCCTTGAGGGTTTTCTGTACTTGCTTTTACCTAAATTTTTTCAGTAACAACTTCAAAGATGCCATTTCTTCATCATCAAGCATTTATTTTCTAAAAAGTTTAAACTGTGCCCTCCCCCCAGAAAGTCTGTTTTGACCTTTGCTAAGAAATACGAATTGTCTTAGAAGGTCAGTCCAAGTCCACATGACAGCCCTACCTTCCCTTGCTTCTTAAGAAGCATGATTATGACTCCTCTGTAGTTGCACAATTTACATTATAAGCTTTGGGTTTTGTTTTTAAATCTAGTAAGCTCTACCTCTTCCTTTACCTACCCTGAGGGCTCCAGCCCCTCAAGAGTCAGATCTAGAAGGAAGTGATACCATTTCATTTCTCCAAGTCTTCAGTACTCAAATGATACTTCACGTTATTTTTCAGAATTTAAACATAAGGGGAAAATGGTCTGTCTTTTTAGTGTTTCAGCAAGAAAATGTTTAAGGCCCAAAGAGGCTGACCACCTCTAAATTCTATTCTACCCAGGTTCCCATTCTCCTGTTGCTGTTTCAGCCGTGGCAAGGAAACACGGCACCATCTCCTGCCATGCTCCTCGGAGATGCAGAAACTGCTGCTCATTTATTTCCAAGAAGCCAGAGCCTTAGCTGAAACCAGTCATGTCAGTGTCTGAGTGTTGCAATCTGTGCTACTGCAAGTACGAGACTCACCTACCCAGAGCAGAAGTGCAGTCTCTGTGACAACTGCAAGGACCTAGGGGGTGGGGGTAAGGGTGGCTCTGATCTTTCTGGCAGCATGAGAAACTAAAGCCAAATGCAAGCTGGGAGTGAGTTCTAAAGCAAGTCTCCAAAACAAAGATCATAAGGGACATTGTTAAGTGTCTTTAAAGTTACCGAGGTGGAAAGCCCCCTCTGTGTGTGCCTCCACGACCCCCCCTAAAGCCACCTCTTTCTCCTCGGAAATTGGATCGATTTCTTTCCCGACCTCGGCCGGCAGAAGTTCCCCCTCGTCCTCCACCTCTGGGAGCTCCACCGCCTCTGTCAGACTTGGACTTGGGAGGAGGCGACTTGGGTCTAAGCCTCTCGATTTCCTCCGTGCAGCCAGTCAAGTACGAATTAGGGGCACTGAAATAGGACGCATATGTTTCTGCATTGTAGTTACTATTTGTAAGTGTTGGTCCAACTGTGAGCCAGCCTGAAATAAAGGGGGAAAAGAAACTGATGAGACTTTCCATCTCCTTTCTCTTTCATTGGTCTTTTAGGGCCTAGGTTAAATCCTTAACACATTCTTAAAGATGACTCAATTACACAAACTGCCATAATCTCTGATAAAAAGTGTACAACACCCATGGGCATATCATAAAAGGGTACATATGCATGTTCCTCGCTTCTCATCTGTGATTATAGCTTTTGTAAAATGTCATCTTCACTGTTACTGGTCCACATATTATACTGTTAGAATATCATTTATAAAAATTATTTTAAAATATAATGTTTGGATCAGGTTAAAATTTAATAAAGTATATACATATATCTTTTCTACTTATAAAAATGGGGCTGCTGCTTTCGCATTAAATCTTGAAAAAAATGTTTTTTTCTCTTATACAACATATCCTCAGTTCTTAAGTCCTAAGAATTGAAGCAAAGCCTCTCTGCTCCACCTCATGCCATCTTTCCATGAGCAATGACTTTTCTCATAAGAAGATACATATTTAGCCAAGGATATGGAAAAATAAATGCCACCATTAATAACCAAGGAGACAAAAAGCACAATCATTTCACCCCACTCAGAATCTCATCCCAGTCAGAATGGCTATGATCAAAGAGAAAAGAAACTACTATGGCTAGAGATGCTGCAGAGAAAGGGGAGCTCCTACACGTTACTGATGGAAATGTAAATTAGAACAGCTATTACGGACACAGCATGGAGCTTTCACAAAAAAACAGAACAAGGACTCCATATGACTGAGATTCTACTCCTGAGGTACATATATAAAGGAACCAAAACCTGCCTGTAGTATTACTCACACAAACAGGATATGGAAGCAACGTAGGTATCCACTCATGGATGAATGGATAAACTGAATGTCATATATACAGAGAATGATGTCATGCAATAACAGTAATGGAACTGGAGGGCCCTATGTTAACTGAAATAAGTCAGACAAAGAACAAAATACCACATATTCTCATTTATAGATAGAAACAAAAAGTGAATCTGAAAGATGCAGAGAACAGAGCAGTGGTTACAAAAGGTCAGGTAAGAGGGCGGGAACCATTAAAGAAACCAGTAAGGACCATTACATAGTAACACATAGTTTAACTACGGGTGATAATTGACTACTTCAAAATAGCGCAGAAGATTTTAAATTTTCCCAATACAAAGGACAACTGAGGTACAATTCCAACAATTATCCTAACCTTATTATACACATGTACAGAAACAACACACTTTAACCCAATACTATAATTACGAGGTGTCAAAACTAAGTGGAGCACAGAGGACTTTTAGGCAGTAAAATACTCAGTAATATCACAACGGTTGATACACACTATGACGAACTTATCTAAATCCACCAATATCAATCCTAGTATCAATTACAGACTTTGTACAGTTATGCGAGAAATACTGACAAGGGGAAGTATGCATGGAGTGTATGGGAAATCTCTGCCTTCTCAGTTTGCTAAGATAAAATTGCTCACATGTGAAGTATAGAGAAGAGGAATCAAATATTTCACACTTTTATTTTATTCAATGCTGTATCCTATACCTTAAAACCCACATCTCAAAGAACGGTAACAAAACCATCTTTTCAAATCTGAGGTCTCACCTGGCCTGATAGTACTGTCTCTCCCAAACAGATGCAGACGCCGTCTTCCAAGACAGAAATGCTCTATTATATGAAAAATTTCTACAGGTTTTTCTATATTGCCAATTTCAGGTTCTTCTGTGATAATTAAGTCAATGTCAACATTAGCATGAATGAAATCCCCATCTGTGCTTCGCTTCACAGTTCCTTTGATCCCCATAAGGCAATGTTCCTATAACAGAGCAGACCAATTAACTCTCATTACCAACAATCACATTTCATAGCATTTAAAATTTATGTCCTCAATTCTAAAACAATCTTCATTTCTATGAACTACTGGGATATGGTTTTACAGTAAAATTATGACAGGAAAGCCTACATCCCTGGCTGATAGGCAATTGGCAAATAAATGGGAAAAAAAATTTTTTCCCCTTCTATAGTCTCTCAAATACTTTCAAAATCCTACTTCACTTCCGACACAGGTATGCTGGGATTTCTGAAACCACGTAGCTCTCCACTTTTCCCCACTGCAGTTCTGTCTCCAGTAGTTCAGTTATGACACAATCTACATCATTAGTACACACCCCAATGATTAAAGGCGGCACTTCAACTTCAGATATGAATCCAAAGTCTTATACTTCTCACCAATAAACTATAAATTTATAGTTTGATCCTCCTGGGTTCAAACGTTTGCCTGGGCGGTTCGTGTAGTTAGGGAAAGTGCTTTACTTTTTACGGTATGTTTATTATGATAAGCGACACGGTAAGGAGGATGGAACTTTAGTCTGCCTCCAGGCACACCTCCCTCTCAGCAACTCCACACCCTCACCAACCTGGAGATGTCCTAAATCCTGTCCTGTACATGATCTAGTCCAAGGAAGACTTAGTAAGCCAGGTACTCCATCTAGTGGTTTCCAAAGAGTGATAAACAAATTCTTTCAGCTTAAACTAGTGATATAGACTTATACGCAGCAGAAGTCCTCAGTGATTCTTGTACAGAAAAAGAAGGTAAGATCAGACAAACATGAATCTGACTGGTCAGCTACTGAGCGCCATTCAAATTTCTTTCTGAGTTTAAAGAAGTCAGGTGTGTCACTGAACCTAACTTCGATTACACCAGTTTACAATACACAGGGACACACTGTCTCGTAGTGTACACTGGTCCAGGACTGGGAAGGAGAGACTTTGAAGTTTACCTGGGTATATGTCTATAATGCTCATGCTACTTTACAAGCCTAAGAGCCTTGCCACTGCAATTAATTTCACAGTGTATAGTAATTTAGAAAAGTTTGAGAAATGAGAATAAAGAAAACAAGATAAAAAAGGCAATACCTTTGTTCTCTGGAAAACTGCCTTTGGATCTAGAGTCTTCGTCTTTCCGGGATTGTTTTTATTGGTTTTAATCCAACAAATATCTTCACACCTTCTGTATCCCCACTTTCGCAAACACTAGAAATAATTTCAAATTCAAATCTTTAAGAGGAATACTTAAAATAACCACAATTAAGAAATCTTCTAGAGGGGTACCAAACTTCAGAGCAGACACAGAAGAAATGAGGCATAGTGCAGATGTTAAATATATTTTGTAGATAGTGCATTGGTGACCTCTCTTGTCACTGTGGCCAAATATCATATATAATGTGATATACCACATTACATGTTTTTAATTCTCTGTATTTTTAAACTAACCAAGAAGCCAAAAGTAAAAGAATGTTAATCTCGTAGCTTGCAAAACATATTATGTTTTTTTTCCTAACTAACTTAAGAATCCATCTGAGAAAGAACTGAGAAGAAAACAACAAACACCAACTTACTACTCTTCCCAGGTCCAGTCCTTCGCCAGAACCGCACCAGAGGAAGATAAATGACCGAGGTGCTGCGATCTCATCGATTTCTAACTTCATAATCTAGAAGAAAACAAAATAATATTGCACAAGATTTATAATAAAGCCAAAGAATAACTATTAGGATCTCTATATAAGTAATATTCTAGGACATTCCGCAGAAAATAAATTCTATGCCTGAAATTATTTTGATAAGATACTGCTTTGTTATTCCATATACAGGCAACACACATACTTGTGTAAAAAGACACACACAAATACTTGTTTTCATATATGTTCAAGTGAAAGAGTTATAGAAAACTAGATTTACAGAATGATGGCATTTTACCACAAAGCTAATAAAATAAACAGTTAATCAGAGGTTAAAAGAGCCCAAAGTTAATAACAAAAAGAAATGTCATATGTCAATAGCCACAGACAGTTTGGGTGACCGAGGTAGGAGGACCACTTCTGCCCGGGTAACTACGGACTCTTCTTTTACAGGTGAGTACTGCAAGTCCCCTGTTGTCCCACCGCTCATACTCACTGGCCTCTAGTCCAGCTCCTATGCCAATCAGATGATGTCACTAACCTCACTGAAACCTTCAAACCCTTACTGCACTGTCAAGCAGAAGACTAAGCGCCTAAGAAACCACAGTGCAGTGTCCTTTAGGTCAAATATGCACGTGCTCACTGAAAGGCAAACACTTCATTACAACACAGAGCTCCGCCGTACATCGTCCCATGTCCAGCACTTCTCATTCGCGGTGATGCCGGTCTCTCTGTAGTACTCTTCCAAAGGAGGCTCCAGAAGAATCACATCAAATTTGGGTGTCAATTCTCTGATGTCAAACGCTTCTATATCGGCTTGTAAGTACCTGACAAAAAGGGGAAAAAGATTTTGAAATATCTCTGGAAGTAAGGGAGGAAATTCCAATATTACTGGAAAATTATTGCTAAACAAGATTTTTACTACATAGCTTCTAGTAGGTCTTTTGTTTTACTGCAGATGTCATTAATATTTTCCTTAGGACATGGACATATTTACAACAAAGCAAAAACTGTATTACTTGACATGTATATCCAGAATAAATCTTATCTCATTTTTTACTGAAAGGCTACACTCAGATGTGATCTCTAACCTATTTTAATTTTTATATTACATTATTATTATTAGGATGAGTATATCATTATTTAATTAGGTTAGGAAAATGATATTCCTCTAAATATCAAATTACTCTGTTAGGAGTTTCTAAATATGGACATGATTTCCTTTTATTACCTTTTTAATTGATAAAAATGTTTACATTAATGGTGTTTTCACACTATGTAATGAAAATTACTACTAGCCTTTAATGAAGTTACTTACACACAGCGTGGAAGTATTCTAAGTTTAGGACATTTCTGAAGAAAACATTTTATTTATTTTTACTGAGGGGGATGATACTGGCCATGATGTGCATATGGTGGTCAGAGGGAAACTCTGTGCGGTGGGTTCTCTCCTTCCACCTCTACACAGTCTGGATTTTGAACTCGGGTCATCTGGCATGCATCTCTGGACAAGAAGCACCTTTGCTTATGCAAGACATCTTACTGGTGCCCAAGACACTTTTTCCTTTTGTTTTTAAGCCCTTGGGGGCTTTTAGTGCTGAAAAAATCACAGGCTATAAGCAATTGTCATCTCTGAAGGACAAGGACTTTCCTATCATCCAGGTCACAGGCACAGCCATCAGTACAAGCTCTACTGAGTAGGGAGGGCCCGCCCATGTAGCACAGTGATTCCACAACTCAGAAGCCAAATGCAAGTATATGTAGCAATGCATAATGAGCCTGGCTTTTCTAAGGCAGTTTCAAGTGCTCCCAGCCCCAAGCAGGGCATCTCCACTTTACAGATGAAGACTGTAAGTCAGAACTCATAAACTACCCAGATTACCTAGAAAACTACATGAGAAGCCCCTACAGACCCAGCACCAGTTTCAAAATAATATGCTTTACTAAAAATAAGAAAGAATATAGTTATAGAATAAATAGGCTGATCCTGGAAGTCAGAGGTGGAAAGAAAAAACATTGAACTACTTACATAGGAGGAGTATTTGATTTAGCTATTAACTCATCCTTTAGTCTGATGAGTTCCCTAAGTTTAGGGTATTCTTCAAATCTGTCAGCTAAACCTAAGGAGGAAAAAATAGTAAATTCTAAATTTCAGTTCAACTGAACTTAACACTGATGAATACAAAAGTTATGAGTCTTCCTTCACTATCAATTTAAATTAAAATTCGTAGTTCATTTTTACACTGGTAAGAAAGTAAGTTACATAAACATCTTATCTTAAAAACTAAGTGTCGGGGCAGGAGAGATGGAGAAAGAACATTTACTGCTTTCCAGGGGACACACGCTTGGTTCTTAGCATTCCCATCAGATGGCTCATGACTGCCTGTAACTTCAGGTCCAGGAGATCTGACACCCCCGTTGGCCTCTGAGGGCACATGCACTCATGTGAATACACCCCCACACAGGGGCATATACCTAATTACAAATAATAAATATATTTTGAAAAGCCTAAAGTCTTTAGGCCTAAAGTAAAAACAGAAAAAAATTGTAAAGCTCCCTCAATCAGTGATTTAGATCACATTTCAAATTAAAACTTTGAAAAGTGCATCACTCTCAGGTTTGAATACAACAGTCAGCCCCTTATCATCTACAAAACATAGGTAGAACCTGGAATATTTTGAGACATATCTTCCCTGATGATCTGATGAATAGATTGTGGTATCCTGTTTGGTATGTGAGAATTTACTATCAGCCTTGTTCCTTGTCTCTTGGCATTAAGATCTTGGAAAAGTCAGGTTCCTTTCCTCATGCTATCATAAAAAATATTCAGTAGGCTTTTTTTTTTTTTGTTGCTTCAACATAAGGTATTTTAGTTCTCAGTTTTAATTAAAATCTCATTTGACTCAAAATAGACCAACATAATAATCTTATCTCAATGTACAATAATAATTTTATACATATATTTCTTTATGTTTGGAAAGCAGGTATCTGAAGAGATGAAGGAGTCTATATTCAAACATGAGTATAAAATTTATTATAACTTTTTAATGCTATCTTCAAATTCTTCTTATAGAAACATTAAAATCAGAGCCTGGCATGATGGTATATACCTGTAAATTTCAGGAATATACCTGTAATTTCTATAAATTCCTGTAACATACAGGAATTTCCTGCAATTTCTGTAATTTCAGCCTGTTCAGCACCGAACAGGCTGAAGCAAAAGGACGACAAGTTGAAGGCTTGCCTGGGCCATATAGGAAGTTCAGTCACACATACACTCTCAAAATAATAAAATGAAATAGGCCTTAGTACTTGCTTACACAAGGCCCTGATTTCAAGCCTTAGTACTGAGTAAAAGAATACACACAACTCACAAATAAATAATTCTTCAGGAGTGATGATGCTTAACATCTGATAAAATTTAATATCACATTTAAAATTTTGTGCTACAACGATACTATCAAGGAACTAAAAAGACAAGTAGGAGAATGTGGAGAAATATTTATAAACTGTATGTGTGTATACAGAAAATATAATGAAATAGGAAAAAGGAAAAAAAGGTACAATATAAGCAAACTATTTGGTTATTTCTTAAAATATATTTAGTGGCCAATATGCCTATGGCATGCTAAGCTTATCATTAGTTCCCAAGAAAATATAAATCAAAACCACAAAGAATACGGGTCTGATGGCAGACTTGATTATAATCATTGCTATTTATGAACTAAGGCAAAAGGATGTCCATGTTGGGAGATTAAAGAGTTTAGGCTAGTTTGGGCTACCCAATGAGACTATTTAAAAAAAGAAAAGAACTCATAAACATCTTGTGCACCAACCTCGTCTAAACTTTTTAAGACCGCACTGAGCCCACACAGTCTGGAATCGGGATGTGGAGGCATCAACCTGGAACTGACCTGGAAGCCTCCTCCCTGAGGACTGGCTCTCAGGACTCAAAGGGTGCCATTCAAGGTGCCGAGGGAGAGGAGCAAATGGTAGTCCTACTCAGCATTAAAGCCTATGAACCACAACAATGATTGGCTTGGCAAGATACCCATGATCCTATAACACTGGCACTTACATTTGGGGTTAATCATCAGATATTTAATTAGACTTAAGGCCCTCACAAAAGGAGAGAATTCATGCTTATTACTGAAATCCTAGCCAACTACCGTGACTGGAGATCACAGACCTGAGTGAGAGAACCTGCTGCTGTCATTTTTCTAAACCAATGTAGTTTCTAACTGTATTCTAAACTCCCACACCAAAGAAGCTTTTTTTTTTTTTTTTTGCAACAGATGGAGACTAGTACAGAGATCCACAACTAGTCAAAAGGCAGAGAACAAGGGACCAACTCCAACACAATCCCTACACCTAAGGCTCAAGGAAAATCAAGGAAGAGGGAGTGGAAGCATTCTAAGAGCCAGGACACCTGTTGGTATTAAGAGCCAGAGGGCCCCCACACATGGTGTTAGGCACAACAGGAAAAATGCAAACTGTGAACTCTCAACAATATGGTTGCCTGAACAAGACCAGATAATGGCAATACCAGTTGCCTACATGGACATGGGGAGTTCTACTTGGTGCTACCCCGAGACAGGGAAATTAGTTTCTTCTGGGGTCAAACTACCACACAGGATATACTTAACCTGGGACACAAGGACTTAAGAGCAATCCTAAATGGATGCACATGCACATACATGTAACAACAACAGCTAAAGAAGAGACCAATGGGGAGCAGAGGAAGAGCTTGAGGGGTGGAGATACCATGCCTACAAACAAAGTTCTCAAATAAATCTTTATTAAAAGAACATCATGAGGCTGGAGAGATGGCTCACTGGTTAATAACACTTGCTCCTCTTGCAGAGGACCCATGTGGTTCCCAGCATCCACATGGTGGCTCACAACCACAATGTAACTCCAGTTCAGGGGACCTGAGCCTTCTTCTGGTCTCCAAGGACAAGAGGCATGCAAATGATGCACAGGCTAAATGCAGACAAAACACTCACAGACAGAAAACACAGCTTAAAAAAAAAAAATCACAGCAACAACAATAAGACAAAACAACAAAAACCAAATACACAATGGCATACTTAGCACTCACTGGAGTGGCTACAGTAAAACACAGACAGTAACAGAGAAGGTGAAGAAATTTGAATCTTTATACACCACTCATAGGAATGTGAAATGGCATGGCAATTTTGAAAAACTTTGGGGGTGGTACCTCAAAAAGTCAAATACAGAATTAACATTTTTTTTTAAGAATTAAATTTTTTTTAAACAATTACATGACCCATCAATTCCATTCCTAGGTATAGGTCAGAGAAAATGAATGCACGACATATAATACTTTTTACATGAGTACCTAAAATAATCTATAACTTCAAAGCGAAGGAGTAAATAAAACCTACGTGTGCATGTATATTCACGTACCACATGAACTACTGTTTGAGAATGAAAGGGTTAATATATGCCACAGTATAAAAACCCTTGTAAACACTGTGCTAAGTAAAAAACCACAATCACAAAAGCCCCATGTTGTATGAGTTCAAGTATATGAAATGTCAATAATAGCCAAACTTATACAGAAAGAAAGTAGATCAGCGGTTAAGCCCAAGGGAAGGATAAAGGAAGGAATGTGGTCTCACTAATGGGTACAAAGCTTCCTTAGAGAAGCAAATGTTCTAAAACCGATTGCTGTAATGGTTCCGAGAAGGCTAGGCATGCAATAAAAGAACACTGAATTATATCTTTTCAATGGGTTAGTTATAAGGCATATAAATTATGTAAAAACAAAAAACAAAAAAACAAAACAGAGACATAGCATTGCTTAAAGAACAGGAAGGTAGACCAGAGGACAGACAAGAGAATGGAGGGCAGAAGTCAAGCCTGAAAAAAGTTTTGTTAGACATAATCTACAAAATGCATAAATCACATGCATATAGCAATACTTCACAGCAGGACAGTCCAAATAAAACTGACATACCTACGTCCCTGATGAAATTCTGAGGTCTATGTCCAGTGTCTACAAAATGTTGGCAGTAATCATTATGGGGATTTAAGCTCTGCGTTCCCTAAAGAAATGATCAAAATTAAATAACAGTATACATTCTGATGGCAGATACACTAGCTTTGTGTGTTCTTATTATGAAACCATACAAAGTATGACAGATTGAAAAAAAAGCACTAATATTTGAAAATACAACTGAAACCAACATTATCAAATAGTTATTGATATGAATACAGTATTATGACAAGCTAACCATCAGAAGAATATTTCCTGAGTAATTTAAGATCTTTATTTTATTACAAAAATCTCTCAAAAACTGAAAAACTACAGAAAAGTAGGTCCTTTCAGGCACAATGCTTAAATAAAAACAGCTCTAAGCTTAAAAATTCATTTTACCTTAAGAAAGGTGCTTGAATCTTTGTAAATCTCTTCTTCATATGGCAAATTTTCTTCCTCCTGCTGCATTTCTAGTTCATCCTTGAAAACGGAAATTCAAGAAAATATTTAAAATATATACATTTACCTGGGTGTGGCAGCATGCTCCTTTAATGTCAGCTCTTGGGAGACAGAGGCACGCAGGTCTCTGAGTTTGAGGCCAGCCTGATCTACAGAGTGAATTCCAGGACAGCCAGGGTTACCCACAGAAACCCTGAATTAAAAAAAAACAATTAAAAAAATACATTTATTGTTTTTATCTATATTTTTCTATTACATCTGTATGAATACATATACTGAATTACTGTTATCTTATGGCTCAGTGTTTTATTTCCCCTCGGATATGTTTATACAAGCACTGCATTAAAGTCTTCAACTTTACCTAAAATGAAGTTTAATTTGAGTTACCCTACTCAGAGGATAATGGTCCTTCCAGAAGCCATGGGTTGCCAAATAAAAATCCCAGTGCCAGTGTGGGATACCTCCCCTTGAGTGGTTGGTCACGGGTACCAAGAACACCCCCAAAATAGGCTATTGCCATTGTTCTTGGTCGCCCACCAGAAGCTGACGGTAGATCCTATTGCTAAAGACACACATTCTTTAGTCACACGACATGAAGAAACCAGCCAATACCAAGCGGAGAGCTTCTTCCCTGCTGGCTAGCTTTATAAGGCTGGAAAGCGCTACATGAGCATCCACCTGTGAACCTCATGATATAATAACAGCCAGCCTTGCAAGGCATGTATATGGTACAATCAAGGCATAAATATTATGAGGGCTACCAACCAATTTCTGACTGAAATGAAGGCCCACTCCACAAGACAAGAAGGAAGCCTGCCTGTAAATCAACCATGACTTAATGCCTGGGGCGCTCATAAGCCCCCGGAAGAATTGGTGTAGTTCTCACTATTCATTAGAGAAGCTTCTTTGTGCAGTGTGGGAGATAATACAGACTCAACTGGTCCAAGTGTCCAGTGTCTGTGGAATATTCAGAGCCATAAATGGACATCTATATTACACGCTGCCCTGAAGGCTCAGGGAACAGAGAAGAAAAGGGGAAAGAGAAGTAGAAAGATTTTAAGAGGCAGAGTTTTGGGAGGTCATAGATGAATCAGTATCTTCTAGACAATGCAAGACTGCTGAACTCAGAAGCTCCCAGTAGCTCTGGTTGCTTACAAAAAATCAAGCTGGTCAACATGCCATCACAGAAGGTAAAGGGATTCATGAGTCCCCATCCCTCGCTGATAAGCCATTAAGAGCTGATTGCTGCTTGAGGGGAAGCTCCTTTCTTTAGGGGTATGGTTCTTGGTACGTCAACCATGGTCCAGTGAATATCTACGCACTCGTCTGTCTATGGGCAGCACAGACAGACTATGGTTTTTAGATATGACTATGAAGTTGGAAGGGATGCTGGAGGAGTGAGAAGTGGAATAGATGCAGAATAATTAGGGGTCAACATGATCAAAATACACATGAATAAAATTCTAAAAGAATAAAAGATCATATTAAAACAAAAGAGGTTTAGCTTGGGTTTTTTGGAAATAAAACTGCTGTGGGACCCATGAGTTGTCAAAATACTTTGATTATACTCTCTTGTGCTGTTAATATGGAATAATGTCATTCAAGTGAATGCTGAAGCCCCTCAAAATCTACTGCACTTCTAAAGTTTATGATATACTTATCATTTTGCTGTTCTGAAAAGATTAACCAGTACTTGCCAATAATTACAGTGTTTTATATACATAATCATATGTAAGCCACATATGCTTAACATAAAATGAGCAAACTGATTCAAGGCTTTAACTGTACGACAACATAAAAGTTACTCATAAGGATTTAGCACATCTTGAAGTTGAGCTTTCTAGATGAGAGGAATGGATTAGAAGGATTTACTTTTTTCTTAACCAGGCATAAAACTATCTCATTTTCAACTTACCTTATATTCTTCTATTTTGTCTTCATCTGTGTCTCCTTCATCCAGGCATTTCCGTTTTGAATTTGGAGCAGGGGTATCATAAGAAGCCCTAAAAATTAAACCATACTATCACACTACTGTGTGATGCAAAAGGTGCCATTTGGATCTGCTTGCATTATTAAGAAGTTATAGAAACAAAAAACAACTGTTTCCTGAATAAATATCTATTTATCCAGCTTATAAATCATCTAAAAAGTCAAAAGCAATAATTTGTAGCTTTATTTTCATAAGAAAACAACCAAGTGAAAAAACAGCAACTATAAAGGCTATATTATGAAAACTTTTAAACTATGTATAATTTATACTAACTCTATATATTTTATGCTCTACTGTAAACAAAGTTGATAAACTAGAAAACAAAAATGATGAAATGCTTTCTGAATTATCAGACGAATGGCACTGTTAAAGTATATTCTTTTATACTTTCATAAAATTATAATTTAACATTATTTAGGATATGCAAGCTAATTCTCAGTGTAACATTTTACTTCTACCTACTTTACAAATGTGAACTTAGTGTTTCCAGAAAGTAAAATATTTCATAATTTCAAACTTAACATTAAAAACTGTTTCCAGTATGAGTCACTGGGAAGTTCCCTGTGTTCAAATTTTCTGGTTCTATTGCTCTCCTTGTGGGGTTCCCGTCCTCTTCAGCTCTTACTATTTCCCACTTCTTACACAAGATTCCATGCATTCTGCCCAAAAACTGGCCATAAAGTCACAGCATCTGCTTTGATGGTCTGCAGGGCAGAGTCTTTCAGAGGCCCTCTGTGGCAGGTCCCTAGGTTGTTTCCTGTTTTCTTCTTCTTCTGATGTCTATCCTCTTTGCCTTTCAGGATGGGGATTGAGCATTTTAGTCAGGGTCCTCCCTCTTAGTTTCTTTAGATGTACAGATTTTGGTAGCTTTATCCTATGTTATTATGTCTATATGAGTGAGTATATACCGTGTGTGTCGTTCTGCTTCTCATACTCCAACCAAGGACTATTTGTGGAGATAACCTAGAACCCCTGCACAGATGTAGCACATGACAGTTCAATGTCCAAGTGGGTTACATAGTAATGGGAAGAGGGACTGCCTCTGACATAATCTGATTGGCCTGCTCTTTGATCACCTCCCCCTGAGGGGGGAGCAGCCTTACCAGGCCACAGAAGATGACAATGCAGCTACTCCTGATGAGACCTGATAGGCTAGGATCAGAAGGAAGGAGAAGAGGACCTCCCCTATCAGTGGACTTGGGGAGGGGCATGTGTGAAGAAGGGAGAGAAAGGGTAGGATCGGGAGGGGAGGAGGGAGGAGCTTATGGGGGGATACAAAGTGAATAAAGTGTAATTAATAATAATAAAAAAGAATAAATATTTGTAATTGTTAAAACAAAAAAACAAAACAAAACAAACAAAAAAACTGTTTCCAAAAACTCCATTTCCACAATTTTCCTAACAACACCTTCATACCTACAAATTAATTGTTCATTAAAAAAAAAAACAACCAACAACAACTCTCAATGGGTGACTCCCATTGTTCTCATGAGGTTCAGGCAGAGCTGCTGCAAGTTCAAGGCTACAGATCAGACTGTGTTTCACTCCCGCTCAGTAACCCTCATGAATAAATAAGTCACATCTAAAAAATTAAGCAAATGATACTTTCACACCATAAACATGTCACTAAAAAAGTTCCTCAACTTACCTGCAAGTTTCTCTTGTCTCAGCAATTTCTCTCTGCTCATCTTTGCTATTTAACACAGCACCAATGCTATCCGCACTTTCAGCTCCCAACTAGGAAGCAAAAAACTCAAAAATTAGGTCACAATGCACTGTTCGTACACGCAACATGTGTTGCTAATTTTAATATGTCAAATATTTTATAAAAGCAACACTGCCCATAACAGTAGCAGTAGGCTTGCAAGATAAACTGCAAGTGAACAGGAAGAATAGCTTTTTAATTAAGAATGACTTTGTCAGCTGGAAAATACTTTATGCATTTGGTTATATTTGAAATTAAGATGACTTCTTTTGGCCAATTTTGAATAAAACACTTGAAGTAGTAGCAATAACCCAAAAGCAAAGCATGCCATATGAGCTGTATATACATTGTATTCTATCCCATGCTCTCGCAAAAAGTTATTCATTTTTATTAAAGCTTAATTTTTAATAACATTTATTAACAGCTTAAAATGGCAACTTTGAGTAGCTGCTGGAGAAATTCTGCAGAAAGCAACAAATGTACACAAAGGCTAAGCTGAAAAGAGCCAATTCACAGAAAACTTCCCAAGGCACACTAAAGACACAGAATAGCCTCAGGGACTCCTAGAATACCACAAGCAAAACCTGTGCGTAGTAGTCCCTTATATCCAGAGCAAGAAGGTATACAAATTAGCAGCTTTGAGTTTAAACAAATTAATCTACCACTTCGTATGATTGCCCTCATTTCTCCAATGAAAACTCTCTTCCAATACATGAAATGCTCATCAATTTCAACTCCTCCATAAAAATCTTTATAAAATTATTTACTTATTTTTATTTTATGCACATTGGAGTTTTGCCTGCATGTATGCCTGTGTGAGGGTGTTGGCTCCTGGGATTAGAGTTGTGAGCTGCCATGTGGGTGCTGGGAATTGAACCCGGGTCCTCTGGGACAGCAGCCAGTGCTCTTAACCACTGAGCCATCTTCCCAGCCCCAAAATTCTACTTCTTTTTAGTCAGAGGACAGAACATTCACTTCCTACAGTTAGAATGTTTTCTAATTTCCGTCCTGTGACTAAGTCCTATTTGTAATTCTCATCTCAGAGTACGAGTCACAGAATTCTTTGAGGAACCAAGATTTAGCAGTGGAAAATGCCTCACGAAGGCTCTGAACATTTCCTTCCATCAGTTTGATGTGTGCGCTGCAATGCAAACTACCTCAGACTTTAAGTAAAAACCAGCAATATGTGCTTTCTGCACGTGTAGACTACCAACCGGCAAGCACTTCCATATCCATCCTGTAGCTTCAATGAAAGGTTTGAAAAGCAATCTTTGGAGGGACAAATCTCAGTCAGTTCTCTGGTAAGGACTGGCCAGGAGACACACAATCTTGGAAACCTGTTCCTAATTTAGTAAGTGAACATAACACTTCCTGTTTCTAATAATTACAAAGTAAGAATTCAAATACTTGTTGCAGGATGATTGTGTTTTAAGTGCAGAATCTAAAGTTTACTCTCAGGTTGCTTCCATGAGTCTTTCGACGGGATCTCAAAAAAACTACAAACTTCCTTCAAGACCAATCTCAAGAATCTACAGCTGGGATGGAGAGATGGTCAGCGATTAGAAGCATGCACTGCTCTTCCAAAGAACCCGAGTTCAAGTCCCAGCACTCACAGCAGGAGGCTCACAACCACCTATAACTCCAGCTCCAGGAAGATCCGGCACCCCTGGCACTTGTACTCACGTGCACAGACAACACAGAGACAAAAACACGTAATTTAAAATAAAAATTAGCTGTGGCTTGGAAGAAAAGCAAGAAACGAAACACTGCTTAACTAGCGAAGATGAAAGGAAGAGGGTAACAAGCTACTTGACCTTGTATGAACATCTAGCACTAATCGACCATTGCCGAGTCGGCCCCCACCACTCCCACTCAAGTCCGTGCCACCACGGTGGGTCCTTAAAGCCCCAAAATAGTATTGGCTGTTCTAGGTAATGACTTTGACAGGCACATGGGGGGAATAGGGAATAAAAGCCTCGGGACAAAGACCTTGACAAGGGCAGAAGAAAGTTGACAAAAACCGCGGGCGGGGGGGGGGGGGGAGGCGGGCAGGGTTGGCCGCGCACGCGCACTGCTGATCCCTCCCAGCCGCCCGCACACCTGCTGAGCTAGGAGCTGCCGCCGTAGCTTCTGCCGCTCCCGGATCTCCTGCAGGCGGCTGTCCATGCCCCAGCTCCCACTCCTCACCACCCCGACAGAGCTGGCGCTCGCTAACACACAAACTCTCCTTCTAAAACAGGAAATGCTGGCTTCCGCAGAGCTTCCGACGGGCCGGCTTTCCCGTCCCTCACCAGGGACTTCCGGCGCGCCAGAAACTGCCTACACCTGGCCAGGAAGTCCCGCCTCCGGGACGCCGCAGATATGACGTCACAGGATACGGACCAATGAGGAATGCAGAGGGGGCGGAGGCGCGGGCTCAGGCCCAGGTGCTTTTCTGGCTCACCTCTCTCAGTAGCTTGGCAAGTTAGCGAGCTTTTGTATAAGGACAGCAGGAACTGGCTGCCTTCGGGGGCTGAGACAGGAGGATCCAGGACTGTGGGGAGTACGTCGTGAAACCTGTACAAAAAATAAAAAATAAAGGAGAGCGTGGCGGTGGGACAAGCCTTTACTCTCAGCGTTCAGGAGGCAGAGGCAGGCGGATCTCCATGAGATCGATGCCAGCACGGTCTACGGAGCGAGTTCCGGGATAGCCAGGCCTACACAGAGAAACCCCCTCTTGAAAAAGCCAAAACCAAAACAAAATCCTTGCATAATGGTAGAATTATATGACAAAAATGTTCATTTCCAAAAAAAATACTGTAAAATATTTTGAATATACGGTGTTAATTCATAACATCTTTGTATTGCTTTCTAATCATGACTGCTGATTTAAATTATTTGCCAATGATGGGACGAGGTACTCACTGAGCATTTCTTATGGCAGGCTCTAGGCTCTGAAGTCTGCGAAGGCTCAAAGATCAAAAAAATATTTGAACATGCCAGCTCCTCCCATTCCGTCAGCTATTCTAACACATGCTATCCTTTTAAAATAACAGTGAATTCTGCCCTCCTTCATGAAAGTTGGGCCAATAACGAGTGGATCCAAACAATCTTAGAGTCCTTATGAAGCCATTGGGATCCATCGGAGAATTGTTGCGGTTTTTACAAAGAAAGGGAATATACCTCTTAAAATCTGCCTACCGGGAGAATTTTTTTTAAAAAAACTAGACTGCGTCAGTACACCTGTAGATTCTGTACATGCTTATTTGTACATCCAGTCATCGACGCTACACAAGGGTCATATGTGTGCATCCCTTACTCATCCCACATATCCCTTAACCAAATTCATGTCTTTGGGGTTACTTGTTTTGTTTTGCTGGCTGGTGATAGGTTTATCTACATTTGCTTTGTTTTGAGACCCACCGAGTTTAACCAGAATTGTTCTAAAGGCACTACTACTGCAGCAGCTGGCAAAAGTCATTAGGATGGAAGATTTAGTAAAATTAAGCATTCCATTAAAAGGAAATCCAATGCCTCCACGAGGAGAGCAACAGAACCAAGAATTCTGGGCACAGGGGTCCTTTCTGAGACTGATAATCAAACAAGGACCATGCATGGAGATAGCTTAGAACCCCTGCACAGAAGTAGTGAGAGACCAAAATATTAAAAATTAGCAGCTATTATTTAAGGCCTGAACTAGGTGGGTGGAGAAGTCTAGCAACTTAAAGAGGGAAAGAACCATTTTACTGAAATCTTTCCCCACCCACTAGAGATACAGTTGCTGGAAAACTGGCCCATCCCCCTAGGGAGGGACACCAGGTCATTAATGGTCCGGGGACTTTCCTATAGCCAATTGATTCAAAATGTAGCATTTTGACCAATAGATGCTTGCCACGCAGGAATCGCCCCTTTCTTGGGCATGCTGGAAGGGTGGAAGGGATCAGAATCTTTAAATCACCCAACAAACCTGAGTGTGTGTGTGGGGGTTCTCAACAGTGGGGGGGGGTAAGCTACAGCTTGTAATTTACAATAAAAAGAACCTCATGTATTTACAGAGGAGTCTGTTTATTCCTGGTCTTTTGGGGTTCGTGAACTGGGCAGAACAGTAGCCCATAGCAGCTCAGTGTCCAAGAGGGTTCCCCAATAATAGGAACTGGGACCCTCTCTGACATGAACTCAGGGGCTGGCTCTTTGATCACCTCCACCTGAGGGGGGAGCAGCCTTACCAGTCCACAGAGGAAGACAACGCAGCCAGTCCTGATGATGCCTGATAGGCTAGGGTCAGATAGAAGGGGAGGAGGACCTCCTCTATCATTGGACTAGGGGAGGAGCATAGAAGAGGGAAGGAGGGAGGGTGGAATTGGGAGGGGATGGGAGAGGGGGCTACAGCTGGGATACAAAGTGAATAAACTATAATTAATAAAAATAAAAAATGTCTTGTGTTTAAAAAAAAGGAAACCAAATTCAAACAGATCACTGTGTGCTACATTTGAATATGTCTCTGGGAAAAAGGGGTATTGAAAATTTAATCCCATGTGACGGCACTGAGGGATGAAAACAAAGAATGGTGGCAGGTCACAGGAACAGCATTTTATCCTTGATGAATCCTTGCAAAAGTGGGCTCACTGTGAAACTATGGGTTTGGAGGGAATCTTCTCCCTCCCTCTTTCTCTTTTTTCCTTCCTTCTCTCGTTTCCTCTGTCCTGATTTCTTCTATGGATGACAGAGCAAGAAGACACTCCCCCAAGCCCCATCCTTTGTTCTAGGATTTCCCAGCTTCAAGAACCATGAGCCAGTAAGTTTATATTTATTATAAGTGACCTAGTCTGTGGCAATAGTTTAAAGCAGCTCAAAATGGACAGTGACTTAGCAGCTGTATGCACCATGAAATTCTAATTAATAGATTAGCGAGGACAGTAAAACAGTTGTGTATATAGCTTGCACATAGGAATCAGAAATCTGTCCAACTTTTGTAAAAATTGAAACCAATTTATAAATAAATTACTTCTTGAGGCTCATTCTGATGTCTAAAGAACACATGGTTTTGTGATATTTCACATTCAAATTAAAAAGCCTGACTATTTAACCCTGTCTTTTGTTTACCTAAAAGCTGAATATTGTCTCCTGTCCAAACCTACATTTGAAATAGCAAAAGCAATGAGAAAAGCACTGTGAGGTCTATGGTGAAGCAATGATGAAAACTACATTGGAAGAGATTTCACAGTTTCAAGTCCTGCTTATTTTCAATTATATGTTTTGGATTTTAAGTGCGTGTACAATTCTTGGGCCTAAGAAGGAAATAAAAGTTTTGCTTTTTAATTTAAAAACTACTATTGAGCTTTGATCTACATAAAACAGATTTGTATTAGGAGACTACTGTGTGGTTTGTTGGTTGTTATTTTGTTTTTAATATGTGTTGGGCCTGGAGAGAGAGTTCTGGTTAAAAGCACTGGCTGCTCTTTGAGAAGACCAAGGTTTGACTCCCAGTACCCACACAGAGGCTCACAACCACAACCATCCCACTTCCAGGGGAATCCAGTATCTTCTTCTGAACTCCATGGACACTAAGCATGCATTTGGTGTGCATGTATATATACAAGCAAAATACCTGTAAAAAATAATAATAATAAAAACTGTTGTTTGAATATGAAATGTCCCCTAAATACTTTGAACACTTGTCCCTACCTAATGGCATTTCTTTGGGAGATTGGGTTTAGCTGTAGTATGTGGATTGGTTGCTGGGAAGTGTGTCTAATAGGTAATAGCAGAGCCTTGCTTCATGAGCACTCTCCTTTTTGGTTGTTGCCATTTAACAAACTGATACTGCATGTTCCTGCTCTCCCACTTCCCAGAAAACCTAAACTAGTCCTCCTCTCATGTCCCCACTATGATAGACTCTCTTTTCTAGAACTACGAACTAAAATAAATCTTCCTTTAAGTTGTTCTTTGTCAAGTATTTACTTTCAGCAATGAGAAAGTAACTAATCAAGTAAATTTGTTCTGAGAAAGTGTGGCCATTGCTGTGGTGGACTTGGCCTTGTAATTCACAGGGCCTTGAAACTGACTTGTGGAGACGTACATAATGGTGCCCACCTTTAATCCCAGCCCTTGGGAGACAGAGACATGTGGATCTCTGAGTTTGAGGCCAGCCAGATCTACCTAGCAAAGTTTTAGGACATCTAGAGCTATATAGTGAGACCCTGTCTAGGCAAAATCAAAACAACAACAAACTCCTTTTGGGGAGGAATGTGGAGAAGCTTGGACATGTGAGGCACAGAAGCCCTCTTAAGCACTTAATGAGCAACTACGGACAATGTGTGGAGGAGCAGAGCCACCGTACAAAGGCAGACAAATATAAAGAAATAAAAATTTCTTCTGCTTTAAGAAAAACCTACCCATGTGGTTTAAAGGGGGATCAAGGACTCTACTGAGAATTGTACTAGAGGCTGTGTTCTCCTGCATCAATCATTAATGAAGAAAATGCCCCACAGACTTGCCTGTATGCTAATCTAGTAGAGGTATGTTCTCAAATGAAGCCTCCCCTTCTCACATGACCGGCCTCACAGCAAACTGGCATTAAAAAAATTAAGTCTAAGTAGGACAGGCTTCTACAGCTCTTCTGCAGAGCATAGGTAACACTCAGTCCCTGCCAGGACTCCCTCCAATCTTCCTGACATCTCCAATATCTTGGGGGTCTCTGTTTTAAATTAAGTTTAATTTTCACAGGTTCACACAACAGTTTCTTAGGACCTCCCTCCAGGAAATCTGACTCTGCTACATGCTAATTGCATGGCTTTGTGGAACTTCTGAGTAGCATTCATGACCATGTAACGTCTGTGTTCTGCATGCCTTCAAAACTAGCACTGTATGATCAACTCTAGCAGGAAGCCTAATAGAATCTTCTATCTAGGATAAACATTAGAATGAAATGGTTGTCTTCTTGACGTGCTTTGACCTTGAAGAAATCACTGTAGAAAACACTGATTGTTTTCTATTATCTATAGAGTTGTTTTCCTGAAGAAGCTTTACAGCCTTGCATGATTTTGGTCACAAGACAGTCCTACCACACCTGGAATGTCTTGCATTATTGAGTACTACAAACAGTACCCAGTAAGAGTTGCAGAGGTGTGCTCTTTTCTTTCACCAAACATACAGATTAAGGGGCTTTGGTATGAGGAACTTGTTTCACCCCCAAATCAACTTTTGTGTAACAATGAATAAAAATGCTTTTTTGAGGCTATTCGACATTTAGTTCACAGAGGCTGGATCTCCCTGCTGCCAGAAAGGCCTTAATTTATCCTTGAGTGACCCTCTTTCTTTGATCCTCCAGTGCAACTCAGTCAAGAATCTCAAGATCTGCGGTCAGCTTGAGATATATAGTCTCTACTTTACTTCCTGCCTTGAGATCCTGCTCTGACTTGCCTTCATGATGGACTGTAAAGATTGTGTAAGCCAAAGAAGCCTCTTCCTATCCAAGTTGCTTTTGGTGGTTGTCTTTGTCATAGTGATAGAAATCAAACTATCTAACGTTGCTGGAACCTGCATGATGCCATCATGAGCCTCAGGTGATAGATATGGACTCAGAGTTTGTCCTGTGGGGTTTGCATTCAATACTTCGGTTCAATCTTTATTTTTTTATTATTTTCTTTTGGAATGGGAATATTTACTCTGGGCCACTGTATATTGCACGCATATAATTTGTTGTTGTTCAACAAAGGTTCACTGTTAAGATATTGCCTAAAAACATGGATGTCTAGAAGGGAAGGGCTTCCTGCATTACAACCCAGCACTGCCTTCAGCCCACCCTCTCTGCTTCCTGGTTGGTGCCCTGAAAAAAAAAAAAAACAGCTGCTACCCATCTCTGCTAGCATGAACCAAGCTGTACCAGGTGCTGTGTCTTTCTCTCCGTGATAGATTTAGCCCCTCAGACCATGAACCCGAATAAACCCTTACGTTTTTGCCAGATTTTTAGACACAGTGATAAGAAAAATGTCACACAAACTAACATTAAAAATGGATGGAATGTGTAATTCTAAACAGCGTGTACCTTGTTATTATAATCAGTACAAATACTGGTTTACCCTAAAGAGTTTAGTTTCAAAAGACTGTGAAAGGCAATCTTGAAAGATAATGACATCAACTTTTGGCTAACGTGCTAAATCTGTTTCCGATTATGGAAAAATGTATCCAAAATGTTCCGCGCGCTGCAGGCTGGAACTATTCTCTGGGCGTTTAGAGCCGACAACTTGTGAGTGGTGCAGAGTTTCTGCTTGTTGGCCAGCCATCAACTACTCAGAATTCCTCCTGATTGGAGTAAGCTTCGCTGATTCTTCCTTGTCTATCCATAGGAAAAATGTACAATAAATAAGCATGCTGATCCTAGTGAGAATTAGAACAGAAGAGCTCGGCTGTTTGCCACAGGAGCTTGGGGAGAAGAGGGGCCATTTTTTTTTTCTCATCCTTGATAGGAACTGGCTTCCAGTGTAAACTTCCAGCTGTAATCGTTTTGCTATTCCTCTACAGTCAAAACTGTCATACGGGAAGCCAAAACCAATTCATGGTTGTGATACTTTATTCAGAAAACTGGAAATTGAATGAGGAAATTCTACTATACTTATACTTAGTCTAGACTGGAAATTACTGGAAAATGATAGTTATGCTAGAAGAAAGGGTCACAAGTGTGCATGTGCCTAAACATGCTGCTGATGTGTAATTCAGAAAAATGTTTAAATATATAGAAAATATCTTTGCACTTAAAATATTGTACATACAGGACTTAGAATCTTCTTTACTTATTAAGTAAAATTAATGCTTTCCTGCTTTCTGTTTCTGTCCTGTTCCTCGACAAAACCTTAGGCGGCCTTCCTTCACTTTTGCACTTTTGGTTATATTTTCAAGTGTGTGTGTGTGTGTGTGTGTGAAGGCCACAGACTGACACAAAGTGTCTTTCTCCATCACTTTTCACCTTACCTTTTGAGGCTGGCCTTTCTCTGACCTCAGTGCTCGCTGTTTTGCTAGGCTGATGGTTAGCAAGCTCTAAGGGGCTGCCTGTCTCTGCCTTTTCTACCCCTGCAAACACTGGTGTCACTGGTAAACAGTGTCATACCCAGCTTGGTTTCTTCTTCTTTATCTTTTCTCTTCTTCCTTCATCTTTCTTTCTTCTTCCACCGCCTTCTTTTTTTTTTTTTTTTAACATGGCAATCCAAAATTGGGTCCTAATTTATGTATGGAAGGTTATCTTAACCAACTGAGCAGTCTGCATTTTGGGTTATTCATATAGTTGGGAAGTTAATACTCGGTTATTTAATCCATAGCCTCTATTCAAGAATTCAAACATCCTGCTTCTGCTACAAAATGCAGGCTTCTTTTTCTGTTCCCTCTCCAAACTGGCTATGGGTATGGCATGAGATGTGTACAGCCACCCGTGTCCAGTTGCCCCTGTTCTGTCTAATCAGGCCTGAGGCCCACCTAGGCCTGGAGTGTGTGCAGTAAGAGGATTTCATGTAAGCTGTTTGTTTTGGTTTGATTACAAAAGCTTTCCACATTCTCAAGGTTGAAGGCTTGATTCCTAATTTTTGATGTCATATAGAAGATGGAAACTTTGGATGGGGCCTAGCTGGAATTAGGTCACTGTGGACAGGCCTCTGAAGTTTGTAGCTTAATCCAGTTCCCAGATTGCTGTCTCTCTGCTTCCTCTCAGTCATCTGGCCACCATCATTTGCACTACTATTAGCATTATCTCTCAAGTTCCCACAATAACATATTAACCTCAGAAAACTCAATAATTTTTCTAGCCAAAAGTTCCAAACCCCTTCCAGAATAATGTGGCCACGTCTGTCATAGTAACACCCCAAGATCCTGGTACCTACTTCTACCTTAGTGTTTTCTCTTGCTGTGGTAAAGAGCATGTCCAAAAGGGAAGAAAGTGTTCATTTGACCTCACAGGTTGCAGGCCATCATCAAGAGAAATCAGGGCAGGAACCCAAGGCAGGAACCCAGAGGCAGGAACTGAAGCAGAGGCCGTGAAGGGACAGTGCTTACTGGCTTGCTTATCCTGGCTTGTTCAGTTTGATTGCTTATCAGAGGACCGCCTTCCCAAGGATGACACTAACCACAGTACACTAGGCTCTCACATTTCAATCATCAGTTGAGAAAATGTATAGCAGGCTTGCCCACAGGCAAAACTGATGGGGACATTTTCTCAACTGTGGTTCCCTCTTTCAAAATGATGCTAGCTTGTGTCAAGCTGCCAAAAATAAATAATATTAACTAACCAGCACAGAGGTGCTATAGTTTAACTGTTTAACCAGTGAAGGATAGAGTTTGAGTCTAGTTTTTAATATTCTGAATAAGCCTACTCTAAATATTCATGTACATAATTTTTATGAGACCCTAAGTCTTTACTTTAGGCTAAATGTGTACCATGTAATTGTTTAGTTGAATGTCTAATCTCTAAACAACTGACATGTTGTCTTACAGAGAGAATCCATATCATTTTATACTCTCACTATCAGTGTGTACATAATCTACTCCAGGCCTTTGTTGGCATCTGGTATGCTATTTTTATTCTATGCCTCTTCATGTATTTAAAGTGATAATTCATTTGGTTCTAATTTGCATTTCCTTAATGCTCAGCGATGTTGAACATAATTATATAAGTTGATTTACCATCTGTGTCTCTCTTTTTGGCAAAATGACTTTTTAAAACTTGTTATTTGTTTCATTTTATGTGTGGGAGTGTTTTGCACCATGTGCTTACATGGTGCCCAAAGAGGTAAGAAGAGGTATCGGATCACCTGGAACTGAGGTTACAGATGGTTGTGAGCCACCATGTAGGTGTTAGAAACGAAACCTGCATCTTCTGCCACAAATGCTCCCTTAACCACGCAGCCATCTCCCCAACCTCCCTAAATGTTTTTTCATGTCCTGTCTGTGTTCTAGCTAAATTGTTTAGAAACTTTTACCAATAATTTTTAAAGATTAAAAAAAAATAAGATTTATTTGCAAGTAAGAGGCCCTTTGGTTTTAACACCATAAAGTTTATTCTCCCAATAAGAGAAACCCAGGAAGAGCCACTGCCTGGCCATGTGCTGAGAGAATTCTGTCTCCTTTCCTGTGTGCTGTTTCTGTTATTGAAATTGTCTTTTGCCTCCAGGTGGCTTCCAGAGTTCTGGTCATTCTATTTGTCTTCTAGGAAGCAAATACAGAGTAGAAAGAGAGCAAAGCTCTCTCTCTTTACAGACTATTTAGAGATTTTACATTGGATCTTTTACATTTTCTGTGGGGTAAAGAAGTGATGGAAAATTATAGCCATTGCAATCATTATATATTCATTATAAAAGAGTTTAAAGAATTCAGAGATATAGAGAAGATTTATGTTCTCCGTACTACATCTTCCAGAAACAATCATCATTAGTAGTTTGTTAGTAGTAGTTTCCACTATTATTTTTTGGGGGGATTCTTTGAAGTATAATTTAAATATTTTCCCTTTTGAATACAGAGGTCTGCAATTAAGGAGAATCTTTCATGCAGCCATCACTACAGTTTGGGTTTACAACACTTTCATTCTGAGGTTTCTGTGTAGATTCCAGCACTTGCCCTCAGGGTCGGTGTGTGGTTTCCATGTTTTCACCTTAGCTTGCTATTTTGTCTCTCCTCCCTCACCCCCTGTTTTGGAGTCAAGGTCAGATTCTTTCTCAGAGGGAAAGTTTTAAGTTGGAGGAAGGGCAGGTTTTACTTTGGGGATCATGCCTTTGGTATAAAGTAACAGTTAAAGTTTTACATGTGGAAATCAGCACATCCTCTGTTCCCTCATCTCCCACATCCAACTCATTCGCTCATCATGTCAACACTACCTCCAAAACATCTCCAATTCTTCTTTCCATTTTCTACAGCATTCCCAAGGTTCAAACCACAACTATTAATCATATAATTGGTCTCCCTTCTCATGTCATGTGACCTCTTAACCTAACTGCTTTCAAAGGTTTCCCATCACAGTTTAAATGAAATTCATCCTCTACCACAGTCTGTGCGACCTGGCCACATTCTGGCCTCTTTCTGTCTGGTGTCGTCTCGATGCTCCTCTGCCCTTCTTCCTTCTCACTCCGGTACACTAAACTAAACCCACACTCATTTCACTTCATGTCCCATCTGCATTAAGCCCCTTCCCTCTTCAGGCCCTTGCATGTGCTGAGCTGTAATGTCTGCACAGCTGACGTTACTGCATCCTGCTGACTATCCCATGATGCTTCACTGCGCACCTCACTGAAAGCAGCCTGCTTCACTCTCATCACCTTGCATCTCTCACCCTTGCTAGGTGGTTTGTTTATCTCCATCTCCCTGCCCTGGAGGAGGTCTCTCATTGCAGTGCCCTGGCCTGCGGTGGGTACTGCTGCATCTTTGGAATCAGTCAGTAAGCGTTTCTTAGATATTGAGCACTTCTGTCTTTTTGCTAAAAAAAAAAAAAAAAAAAAAAAAAAAAATCCTTTTTGAGTCCTCACCTGCATTTGCAATCATGCTTATTAACAAACACAATTTATTTTTATTTCTGACAAGTTTGATTTTTTTTTTTTAAATAGGGTTGCCCTGTGTAGCCCTGACTTTCTTGGAACTCACTCATTCTGTAGACCAGATAGCCTCAAACTCACAAAGATCCTGCCTCTGCCTCCCCAGTGCTGGGATTCAAGGTGTGTGCCACCAGCCTGAAGTACACAAATATAACATAGGATAAATCATATTTCAAACATGTCTTGAGTTTAACTGAAGAATCAGTAATGGCAAAGATACCTTTATTGTGCTTTTGTTTCAAAAAACATGTAAACTTGTATATCCTAGTTCATCAATAATTCTCTGGCATATCTAAGCAAATCCAGACAGATTGTCACAGCTTTGTGTCATAAGCCAGACACAGTGACACACCCCTGTAATCCCAGCACTTGGGGAGGCAGAGGCAGGGAGATCTCTGTGAGTTTGAGGCCAGCCTGGTCCTGTTCCCAGGGCAGCCAATGCTACCCAGAGAAACCCTGTCTCGAAAAACCAAAACCATTAAAAAAAAAACAAAAAAACATAAACTTACCTCATCAGGATGCAATGTAAAACTGCTTCTATTTATTTTAAGTTATGTAAGACTTTTGTGTCTATATTAGTGTGGCACCTCACGGTTATTATATGATGACATCTTGAGTCATAAAAGATATTGCGCTCAGAAATACTTGAGGGATTATATTACACATCACTAAATTTTGGCATTGTGTTGCAGTTAAACTCAAAGATTAAATTTAGAATTTACTAACCAGAAAAAGTGTCTCAAGTCATTTAAGTCTTTTAGAATATGACTCTTAGATAGCTGCTTCAAAACTTCAGAAAATCAAAGAAATGTGTCTTACAACCTTACACATACAGAGCTCGTGCGTGGTGTATAAGGAATTGGGTGTGTTGTGTAAATAGAACATTGTAGACACATTCCTTATTTGAAATAAAGACCTTTCTGGTGTTGTTGGGGTTTGTTTACTTAAGATCCTATGAAAGCTGACAGAACAATACAACTAGAAAAGGGGTTGCCAACTGATTCTGAAGAGATATTGTCTTAGAGTTTTATGGCTGTGAAGAGACTCCGTGACTACATCAACTCTCATAAAGAAACACATTTCATTGGGGCTGGCTCACAGTTTCAGAGGTTTAGCCCAATATTGTCGTGGCAGCACGCACGCAGAGATGGTGCTGGAAAAGGAGCGGAAGAGTTCTGTATCTTGATCTGAAGGCAGCAGAAGACAAGACGAACTTGAGCTTCTGCGTCCTCAAAGACCACTCTTTAGAGACACACTTTCTCCAACAAGGCCGCACCTACTCCAACAAGACCACGCTTCCTAATAGTGCCATTCCTCATGGACCAAGCCTTCAAACACATGAGTCTATGGGGGGCCATTCCTATTCAAACCACCAGACACAGTCCGGTCTGAAAGATACTGGAACTTGTAGTACACATTTAGTTTAAGATTAAAGCCAGGTGTGGCGGCACGCACCTTTAATCCGAGCACTTGTGAGACCCAGGCAGTGGGTTTCTGTGAGTTTGAGATCAGCCTGATCTACAAAGTAAGTTCAAGGCCAGTCAGCGATACCTGAAGACACCTCATCTCAAACAAAACAAATCAACAAAAACAAACAAAAATGATCATATACAGTTTTCAAAAGGATTTGAAATGTCCAAGCTGTCATGCTTAAAACTTGACAATAGTTTTAATAGTTCTACTATTTTATTTTAAGCTTCACTTTACCTTTAGGCTGTGACCTTAATTTGACCTAAATGTTCCTTGCCCTAACTATGACATCTGGTTTTTCTAGTCTGGGAATTCCACAACCAGAGACACCCCGGTCTTGGGAATTCCCTATCCCCCTATTCACCCCCCATAGAGCAGTGCCTTATCTAGGTAGCCAAAATGTTTGGAACACACCTGCTTGTGGTTGCATTCCACCCACCCTCCCCTCCCCCATTCAAAAAACAAACTCTGATACTTTCTTCAGAGACTTGAAATTTTTTCGTACAAGTCTTTGACTTGCTCAGTTAGGGTCGCCCCAAGGTACTTTATGTCCTTTGTGGCTATTATGAAGGGTGTTGTTTCCCTAATTTCTTTCTCAGCCCTTTTGTCTTTTGTATACAGAAGGGCTACTGATTTTTTTTTTTTTTGAGTTAATTTTGTATCCAGTCACTTTGCTGAAGGTGTTTATCAGCTGTAGAATTTTGGGGGTCACTCAGGTATACTATCATATCATCTGCAAATAGTGATACTTTGACTTCTTCCTTTCCAATTTGTATCCCCTTGATCTCTTTTAATTGTCTTGCGATTGCTCTAGCAAGGACTTCAAGATGTTGAGACTCAGAGCCAAACTTTGAGCAGAGTGCAGGGAATCTTATGAAAGAAGTGGGAGATAGTAAGACCTGGAGAGGACAGGAGCTCCACAAGAAGAGCAACAGATCCAAAATGTCTGGGCACAGGGGTCTTTTCTGAGACTGATACTCCAGCCAAAAAGGACCACTCATGGAGATGGCCTGGAATGCCTGCACAGAGGTAGCCTGTGGTAGTTCAGTATCCAAGTGGGTTCCACAGTAATGGGGACAGGGACTATCTCTGATATGAACTGATTGGCCTGCTCTTTGATCACCTCCCCATGATGGGGGAAACAGCCTTAGCAGGCTACAGAAGAAGACAATGCAGCCACTCCTGATGAGACCTGATAGACTAGGATCAGAGGGAAGGGGAGGAGGACCTCCCTTATCAGAGGATAAGGGAGAGGGACAGGGTGGGGAAGAGTGAGGGTGGGATTGGGAGGGAAGAAGGGAGGAAGGTACAGGGGGAATAGAAAGTGAATAAAGTGTAATTAATAAAAATAAAAATAATTTAAAAAAAACAGGCTCTGTGGCTAGAAAGATGGCTCAGTGATTAAGAGCACTGTTTGCACTTCCAAAGAATCTGGGTTCAATTCCTAGCACTCACATGACCACTCAGAACTGTCTGTAATGCCAATTCGAAGGGGTCTGACACCTTCATACTAATACACATGAAAAAAAATTAAGTTAAAAAAGACTCTGAGAAGGTTTCTGGATCAGAGTCTTGGCTCCCAAGTCCAGCTGTGTCCCTGTCTGAATGTTCAATAACTCATGTCTTAAATTGGTGGCCATCTAGCTATTACCTCGAGAAGTTAGAATCTACTAGGATTCATTAAAATGAAAAGTGGATTTTACTATATAAAAATTAAACTTTTGTTTGTACAAACTTCAAAATCTTGGGGATCAACTCTTCTGGTTTTGCTGTTATTGTTTACTCTTTAAGTCTTATTTTTAGTTGGGTTTTAATGTTTTTTTTGTTTTTGTTGTTTGCCTTTAAGACAGAATCAAATGTATTTTAGTCTGGTCTCACCATGTAGCCAAAGATGACATTGAACTGCCTATCCTTCTGCCTCTGTCTGCCAAGTGCTAGGATCGATGTCAAGCACTGAGTTGTTGGCTTTTTTGTTTTTGTTTTTTAACCAGAGTCTTCTCTTGTGATTCTCATTCAGAGAAAGAAGTTACTGATTTTCAAACAATCGAGGACGGTGAAGAGCTGTTCGTGTTTACGCGGGCTGCATCAATCAGTTTGCAATGCTAGAAATTAAAATTACAAGGGTCTTGTGTAATTGCAGCCAGTAATTTTAGCTGCTGAGTTATCCCCATTCTCATTTTAAGAATAGATAACCCAAGGCACTATTTAATGACCTCTACTTCTCATCTTCTTTTTGATGTTCTTCTCAGTAATTTATTAAAAATACCAAAGAATTATGAGCTTCCATCCAATGGTAGATTAAAGTATAGAAGTAAATTGATATTAAAATATATAAGCAAGGAGCTACTAAATCCATTTTTAAAATGAAAAGAATAAAAATAGACAATTCATGGAAGTCCTAAATAGCAGTATCTTAGTTAGGGTTTCTATTCATGTGATGGAATACTATGAGAAAACAGCAAATTGTGAGAAAGGGGGTTTATTTGGCTTACACTTCCATATTGCTGTTCATTATTGAAGGAAGTCAGGACAGGAACTTAAACAGGGCAGAAACCTGGAGGCAGGAGCTGATGCAGAGGCTGTGGAGGGGTGTTGCTTACTGGCTTGCTTCCCCTGGCTTGCTCAGCCTGCTTTCTTATAGAACCCAGGATCAGCAGCCCAGGGATGGCACCACCTACCATGGGCCCTCCCCAAATTGATCACAAGTTGAAAAATAAATGCCTTACAGCTGGATCTCATGAAGAGATTTCCTCAACCAAAGCTCCTTCCTCTCTGATGATGCTAGCTTGTGTCAAGCTGACACAAAACCAGCCAGGACAACCAGTATATACATGAAGAGATGTACCACTTCATCTAATCAGATTTATGTTAGGAATTATAAAACCAATGTTTGTCCTGATTAGAAGTCTACAAGTATGGAAAGGTGATGGGCCAGTGGGAAGTAAGTAGAAGGTGTGGCCTTGTTGGGATGTGTTACTGGGGGTTTCATATGCTCAAGCCAGGCCCAGTGTCTCTCTCTTCCTGCTGCCTGCTGATCTGGATGTAGAAATCTCAGCTACCTGTCCAGCACCAGGTCTGCCTGCATGCCACCATGCCGATAATGGACTAAACGTCTGAAACTGCAAGCAAGCCCCAGTTAAGCATTTTCCTTTAAGGGAGTTTGCTGAGGTCACGGTGTCTCTTCACAGCAATGGAATGCTGACTAAACCAACATAATCAGTTTTTCCAAAATTTGTGCCATAAGGTACATGTATTTCCTATTTTAAAAGGCTATTATATACGCTGATACTATATAAAATACATAATTCCAAAGAGACAGAAAGGAAATATTCAGATGTAACCAATTATTGTGGGCTAGAGATACTTTAAGTGACTTTATCTTTCTCCCATTTTTTCCTATGATTAAAGTCAATAAAAAATTATAAATACATCAATTTCCTGGATACATAGGAGAGAAAAATTAAATTCACTTTATATTTTTCAAATGTTTTGTCTAAACAATTCAGTAAATGGCATAAACTGCTTTAATTCTTCAGTGGTGGTTTGTCTGATTTTCACAAGGAAAGTAGACAAATATCACACTTGTGGACCCAAGATGAAGAAACAGAGCACACAGCAGCATTTATCTTCCCTGTATTTTGGAGCTGCTGTAGCTGATTACTCTATGTCTTTTCAATAGTCTCTTAGCTAAAGACTCATAGATTTTCTTCTCTGAGAGTAGAAAGCATCATTTGAGATCAAAGGCCCTGTTTTGTTTTGTTTTGTTTTTTTTTTTCTACTACTTTGGGAATTAGTTCACTTTAAAGTAATGCTTCAAATATACAAGAAGTCACCATTTCAGGACGACACTTTAAACCTTCCAAGCACTTCAATTTGGAGTGTATCCAGTTTCATTCCACCCTGGTTCTGGTTTTAGCCTAAAGAAACAGCGGGTGGAAGTATTGTGGTAAGAGTAGACAAACATGTATGCATACTTACTTTTCTATCCAGAATGAGAGATGGTCGTTTGGAGAGTGTTGATCATAGTGCATTGCGCTCAAGTATGATACACTATAATTAGTTAATTATCTTTTATAAATATCAAATATTGTTAAGATCCATAGAACTATATGACAAACTGCTAGAGACAAAAGACAAATTCCATATCTGCTACCCTGGTACATTCCCTTTACAAAATCTGGCTGTAAAAGCTTTTCTCAGGACTGAGCTTTGAAATAAATGGTGAGAGGCCAAGGGACCATTTTGAGCATCGAGGGATACTGATAGACTGTGAGTTCATGAGAGATCCAAACACCCCAGGCCCTCGATGAGTTTGGGTTTGTCCCTTTTGCCACTGTGGAAGAGGTGATGCAGCTATGAAGGCCAGGTCCCATGTGGTAGATAAAAAGCTGTGGAAGCAAAATTAGCAGATTCTCAAAGACCAGATGTCCTCTTCCTGGTGAAAAAAGGTCTCTGTAGGTATTGAAGAAGACATTGGAGACTGTCACCTGCTCTCAAGGTGATGTTGAACAGCTGAAGTGATTGAAGTCATAAGAGGGGCTTTCCTCATGTCACCTTTGGATAAGGTTGTCTTTAGAAATACCGTGTTATGAATGATCACAACTGTGAAGTCAGAGAAACCCCATGGAAGTAAGCTATGCCTAGTGACTCATTGAGCCAAAGAGGTGAAAGTGGTTCTGGAAATGGTGGTGGCTGTGGGTGTGGTTTTGGTAGCAATGACAATTTTGGTCACGGAGGGAAATTTCAGTGGTCAAAGTGGTTTTGATGGCAGCTGTAGTGGTGGATACAGCAGCAGTGCGGATGGCCATACTGGATTTGGTAATGATGGAAGCCGTTTTGGGGGTGGTGGAAGATATTATGCTTTTGGTAGTTGAAATAATCATTTATGAAGGGAGGAAATTTTGGTGGAGGCCAGGTGTTTGCTAAGTCACTAGGCCAAGGGTGTCAGTGGAAGAAGGTTTTAGTTACTGCCAAAAAACCAATTAAGGATAAGAGAATGGAGAAGCAACAGGGAAGCTCTAGTTGCAACAGATTTCTGAGGTCAGCCAATCACAGTCCTAGCAAGGCCTAGCTGCTACAAAGAAGATACAGTTTAGACAACACTTCTGTATTTGGTCAAAAAATCTGTAGGAGTGTATTTGCGGTGGATTATGTAACAGGTTATTGTAGCTTGTGTTCTGAGGAAAGTGTAAAGCATTCCAACAAAGGTGTTAGTGCAGACTTTTCCACCTATGTTGTGGATAGCCATAGCCTGATCATGTTGCTGAATAAATGGGTCTTTTAAAAGTACAAGTATAGTGTTATTCATCCTGTACATTTCTTATGGAGAGCTGTTTTTGTAAGTATGCAGGGCAAAGTGTCCTTACAATAAAACTCGGACATGTGTGGGCACATCTCAGAGTGCTGCCAAGGCCTTGAAAGGAGAATTGCGTAGAGCCCTGTTTGCGCTCATGACAGCTCATGCACCCACCAATGAATTCTAGGAAGAAAGCATAGCAAGTAAATATATAATTATTTTTCATTACGCAGCTGAGCACCTGGAGCTTCATGTTTCAGAGCTTATACTCAAAAGTCAGGTCGTCTCCCTCAACTTGATCATGAGTATGTCAAACATCATAAGTTAAGTTCTGGAGAGCAGATTCCTCAGGGCACTTACGCAGAGGAGGAGAGCAGTGGAGGGCTGGGATGCAGTCAGTGAGATGACTGACTTCGTGAGCACAGAAGGCCTCTGTGAATGCACAGAAATGCTCCCTATGGTTGGAGAGGGACAGCAGGACTTGTAATTGATGATTCAGGAACATTTTACTAGTGTGTCATTCTCTGACTGGACTAGAATGGCCCTACAAAAACCAGGTTCACTTTGGAAGATGTGCATCAAGGTTATAGTCTATGCAGCCTGAGCCACAGAGGCTACTTCCTGTCTAGGACTGCAGCTAACTGATACACTTACGTAGTGACAGAGACCTGGTTAAGAGACTACACTGACAGCTGCTGGGGAGGCCGGGACTATGCCTGCCTTGTTTTCTATCTCCTAATAGTTAGCATCCCACTAACGGGAGATGTGAGTGAGCAGGTTTTAAAAAAATGCAAATTCATGCTTTGTGACACCCGGTGCCCTTAATGATACCCGGTGCCCTTGTTTACAGTGGGGCACTCAGGAGTCACCGCTGACTGGCAGAAAACTCCTGAATTCTGATAAAAGCCGTGGTGATTCCAAAGTCCTGAAAACAATCAGAGGTTTCACAAGTGTGATGGGATGCTGTGAGCACCGGCAGCAGTTTCAGAGATCTGAGCGCTTTTTAGCCCAAGGAACAGAAAGAAGGAGGAAGTTCTTTGGTAGAAAATGAAGAATGTGAGAGTCAGAAGAATGGTGGAACTGAGCATGATTAAGTGTGAGTCAGAATTTCGGTCCCCAAGCTTTAGTCATTTAACATAATAAAGCTTCTACAGCGCACCAGCGCACAGGCAATTGTCTCGAGGGGGAGGGTAGCTAGTTGGCAAGGCACTAATAGCTTACTGTTTACCAGACTCGCAGCACATTAACCCATTTGTTCTCTCTGTCGTCTTGAGTTAGTTACTAATAACTCAGATGGGGAATGCTGAGTTGAATTAACTTATCCAAGGATACGTGGTGAGCAGTGACTAAACACAGGGGGCCCGTGTTTGCCCTCGAGCTTCTAACTGGCCCTTGGTCTGTGTCTCCATGGAGCAGGAAAAAAGATCTCTCTGAGTCACACTTCTAAGACTGGATTGTGAGGACAGATTAGCAGCTACATTATTAAACTTGTTCTAGTAGGGCTCTGGGGAGATGGCTCAGCGAGTTAAGCGTTGGCACAAAAGTGTGAGAAGTTGAGTTGGGATTGTCCTATGCCATAGACGGGATGTGTGATTCCAGCATCCCAACAAACATGGAAGGCAGGAGCAGGAGGATCCCGGGAAGCTCCTGGGCCAGCTAGCGTGGTATAAGCAGTGGCGAACAAGCGACCTTGTCTCAAAAAAAATTGAAGGTGAGAATTGATGCCTGAGATTGTCTTCTGATCCCCACATTTGTGTGCTTGCATTATCACACATATATAGAGCGTACTCCCATTCTTAAACGCTACACACATACACAGAGAAAAATGTTTTGTCTTTTTTCAGCTTGTACTATAGTACATATTCAAAGGGGCAGAGAATGCAAAGTGTAAAGACACAAAGGTTGTCAGGTGAATTCTGGGTTGGCTTATACCTGTGTAACCTATCAAGGGACCTTGGATAGTAACTGCTCCCCCCCCAACCCCTTTGATAAGATTAGACTGTAACGTTGGCTATCACAGTTGAGTTTAAAATAGCAAAGTACCGTTTTAATGGATAGATAGTTGGGTTAAGATATGACTCATGAAAACTAAAACTGTTATTATATAAACTAAGGAATGTCTAGATACTGATGTAAATGACTTGATCTTCAGGTGATTAAACTCTAGGAAACTCTAGGGAAGCTGAAAAGAGTAAAAGTTTAAAAAGAGCCCATAGCCAGCACTTGCAGATAGAAAGCAGCCTGTAGCCTTCCTAACCTCTAACATTCTCCTCCTACATTATGTGGTAGTGGGAGGTGTGTGGCTAGAGATAGCTCCCACCCAGACAAGGCCTTTTCTTGTTCAATAATGCAATGTCCCTAAGCATGTTCTTTTCTTCTCTTTAGTTCCCAAAACTATCCTATCTGTTTTAACACCGCTTTAACATTCATGTGCTATTTGAAATTTCACAATCAGGGGCATAAAGGAGAAATTTGGCTTTAGGACAGCATTTCCTAGGTACCAGGGGGACTTTGAATCCATCTTGTCCTGATCTCCCAAAAGTTTTTCTATGCACTTGTGAAGCGAGGTGCTTTAAAACTTTTTTCTCTACTGGAATCAATTATTTTACTGCCACATTGCCTTCTTGCAACTTAAAAAGACAATAAGAGAATTCCAGGGACACCATGTTTCTCTCTCAGTATTTTGAACAAAACAATCTACTGAATCTCACATTTTTTTGGAAAGCGGCTCCACCAGCTTACAAAAAAAAAAAAGTTTGCAAAGCTTCTTAAACTTTATTTAAAGAAAACCTCATAATAGAAAGGAATATGTGGCAATTATGATTCTCATAATATAATAAGACTCATTTAAAATCAGGGCGCCAGTAAAGAGGGAGTTTTGCTCTTTAGAAGAAACACAAAACCATGGTCATGTGTTCTGTCACCAGTAGCAAGACATGGCAACAGGCACTTCATCCTGGAATCAAGCGCTTTTTACTTTGAAATTTCAAGACGACAGTCAACAGGATTCTGCCTCTATAACTTTCCTCGAAAGACTCAACAAAATCGTGCTTTTGTTCCTACTCCAGGTCTCCTTGCCAGCTCAGGACCACCTGGCTGCTGTCCGATCAAAGCGGGTACAGGACAAAAGGAAAGTGCAGATTGTGTGCAAGCGTAGGAAGGGAGAGACAGAAGAAAACCCAAGGTTCCCTATGGAGGATATTTGCACATCTCCCTTGCAGTACAGAAGGACGTGGTCCAAGTATAGCATCACTATTAGTTGTTAGCCAATCAGAAAAAGGACCCACCCAAGGAAGTGCCAAAGCAGGAACTTAATATAGGATCCTGTTGAGAAATTCTAAAATCAGGGTCACTACCCATTTCTGTGTATAATGTTCTTGCTATAATGCTAGTTTCCTTGTTTTGTTTTCATTTAGGGAAGAATACGATAAGCACTTATTCTTTTCAGTTGCTTTTGTTTTTATAGGAGCATCATTTTTTTTATGTACATCATTTAAAAAAATTATTTCCAGGTGTGGTGGTGCGCACCTGAAATCCAGCACTCAGGGAGGAAGAGGCAGGCAGATCCCTGTGAGTTCGAGGTCAGCCTGGTTTACAAAGTGAGTCCAGGATAGCCAAGGTTACATAGAGAAACCCTGTCTTGAAAAAACAAACAGACAAAAATTCTTGGCGTGGTTATTCTCGAGCCGCTTATGTAGATGTTTATCTTTTGGCTGTCTTGGGGACCGGGTTGTTGTACATGTAAGCCAGAGACCATCACTGAACTCCAGGCCCAGAGCTTCCCTTTCCTGTGGAACCCACACTCTGTAAAATACCACAGGCCTCAGGATTTCAACAGTTCTCATGTTAGACATTTAAAAGCCAAAAAGAAGATTAAAGTGCATTGTTCTTAGTGCTTACAGATACGACTTTTTAATTTTAAGTTAACAGAAAAACTTGCATAGAACTGTACAATTTTTGGTATGAGCGCTTTTCCTCCTCTTTGTACACATTTTTCTTCCTATTTATAAAATATTCTTTAAAAACTTTTACATTAAAAAAACTTTGGAGGTGTTCTCTGTAGTATTTTTTTCTGAAATAGTCTAATCTAATTTCTTTTTCCTTTTTCTGATATTAGACAGTGAGTTTTTCCAGCTGTTTCTTCAAATGATGCTACCATGTGATTCTTAAGCTTTAAAATAGACCCTTCTTCTTTGATTATTTACAAGCATAGAAACAACCTTACCATTATTTTGTCTTTTTTATAATTGGTTTTCAGATAAAGAGAAGCAATTCATCCTACTTAATAAAAATGGTAGCCAGGATCAGTGGTGAACACCTATAATCCCAGCACTCTGAGAAGGAGAGGCAGGTGGATCCCTGTGAGTTCGAGGCCAGCCTGGTAGACAAAGTGAGTCCAGTACAGCCAATACTACAGAGAGAAACCCTGTCTTGAGAAAAAGACAAAACAAAAAAACAAAAAAAAGGTGTAAACAAGGGAAATACACAACTAGATTATATGTGATAATCAAACCAAGCAACTTGATGATATCCCCAAGTCCCTGGAGCAATGTGCTTACTTCTCTCTCTCTCTCTTTTTTTTTGTTCTAAGAAAACTGAGCCACTGTGCCCAGCTTAAACCCAAGTTTCTTTGTATCATTTCTCTAGTAGTTACTTTTTCTATTGCTGTGATAAAGCGCTATGAGAAGGCAGCTTATAAAAGAAAGTGTTTAATTGGATATATGGTTTTAGAGGGTTAGTGTTCATGAAAGCATAGTGACAATAACAGTTGTGAGCTCACATCTTAACCCACAAGAGGGAGGCAGAGAGAGCACACATGCAATAGCCCAAGTCCTTTAAAACCTCAAAGCCCAGTGACACACCTTCTTCAGTAAGGCTTTACTTTCTATATTTCCCAAACTGTTCCATCAACTGGAGACTGTAGAAGGAATCTCTTGTGTGCTTTCTGGCTGCAACATCTGTCAATTAAAAAACCTATGGCCTATGGCTGAAGCAGGAAATAGGTTGGACATCTGACAAGCAGAAGAGATTCTGGGATAGAAACAGGCAAGATGTGAAGAGAACAGAAGGACGGTGCCTGAATCCAGGTAACCAGCCAAAAGGCAGAATGTAAATTAGCATAAATGGGTTATTTTAAGTTATGAGCTAGGGTATCATTAACAGTGTCAGGGGTTGCCTTTCTCCTACAGGGTATGTCTCAAGTTGGGCCAGTCATTGGTTGGTCATTGCCTTGTTCTCTGCTTCACCTTTATCCAGCATATCCTGTAGGCAGGTTAAATTTTGGGTCAAAGTTTTTGTTCAACATCCTTAGTCATCGGGGAAATCAAAAGGACTCTGAGATTCCATTTTACACCAATCAGAATGACTAAGATCAAAAAACAATCAAGTTACAGCACATGCTGGTGTATGTCTCTCCATTGCTGTTGAGAGTACAAATTTGTACAACCACTTTGGAAATCAATCAGACAGTGTCAGAAAATTGGAAATAGTCCTACCTCAAAACTCTGCTATACTGCTCCTGGGCATATTCCCAAAAGATGCTCCACCATACCACAAAGTATGTTCATAATGACTTTATTCATAATAGCCAGAAGCTGGAAATAATCCAGATGTTCCTCAGTTGAAGAATGGATAGAGAAATTGTGGTACATTTACACAATGGCATACTACTCAGCTATTAGAAACAAGGAAATTATGAAATTTGCAGGCAAATAGTGGGAACTAGAAAAGATCATACTGAGTGAGGTAACCCAGACCCAGAAAGGCACACATGGTATGTACTCACTTATAAGTGGGTATTAGCCATATAGCACAGGATAACTATACTACAGTTCACAAACCCAAAGAAGATAAGTAACAAGGAGGGCCCACAGGAGGATACTTGAATCCCACACAGAAGGGGAAATAGACTATATGTCAAAAGTGGATAATGAGAGGGATCTGGGTGGGAGAGGGTGTAGGGAGGGTAACGAGGGTGGGAATCAGAGTTAAGGAGAGTTGGGGTGGGAGGGGAGAGAGAAGGGAAGAGAGAAGGGAAACTGAAGGCAGAGGACATCTCTGAGACAAGCTGGAGACCAGAGACAGAGTAGGCCCCTGGGAATATATGGGGGTGACTCTTGCTGAAACTTCTAGCTGTGGGGGACATGGAGACTTTTGGGACCACCTCCTAGCCAGGAGGGGCTTCTTCATGACTTTTAACACCTCCTGATTTATAATTTGTGTATGGATGTGGGATGGTTTGAATGAGAAATGACCCCAAGGGCTCAGACATTTGAGGACTTGGTCCCCATTTGGAGGCACTATTTGGGAAGGTTTAGGAGGCGTGGCTTTGCTAGAGAAAGTACTGCTGGGGGCAGGATTTGAGTGTTTCATGGCCTCACTCCACTTCTAGTTCTCTCCCTCTGCTTTGTGCTTACGGTTGTTGATGTGAGTATCCAGTTTCCTGCTCCACCTTCCATGCCTGCTTTGCAGCCATGCTGTAATGGACTCCTAGCCCTCTGGAACCATATACTCAAATAAACACTTCCTTTTGGTAGTTGCCAAATTTCTTTTTTTTAGATTTCATAGAATATTTAAAACTTTCTATAAATAATCCTCTTGGAGAAAATCTTTGAGAGTGGTGAGATGGATCATTGGCTTCTTGCAAGTAGGCTTGAGTTTGACTTGCAGGATCCTAGAAGGTGGCATGAGAGATTCAGTTAAGTAGTAGTCCTTTGATCCCCAGGCTACCACCACGGGACAGGTGCATGCGTACCAATACACATAAACACACAAAACAAATAAAATCCTTTGTGCTTTACAGAGGTCACATTTTTGTCATCTTCTGAAAAACGTGTAACGAGCTATGTCTTTGGCTAAGTCCATGCAGGAAATAAATATAAATCTCAATGTTTACAGGAAAAGAAATGCATTCTTAGTTTCTTTGTAAACAAATTAAAGTTTTATCTTAAATATGAAAAAAAGGCTAAACTCATTAAACCAAGTAGCATGGCTAATGATTTTAGAATGTGGTTGACTTGATGGTCATGAAACTTCACAAGCATGGTTTTCATTTAACACGGGCTACAGTCACCATATTCTTAATAAGCAAATTAAATGTTTCACATTACAAAATTACTCCTGGACAATAGTAATTCAGATCTTCTCAAAGGAAGTAAGTCTCAGTGAATGAGAGATGAACTTTTTTATACTCTTGTTGGTTTGTTTTAGGATATTATTTTGTTGTTGTTGAGACAGGGCTTCTGGTATCCCAGGCTAGTCTCAAACTAGATATGAAACAGAAGATGACCTTGAACTCCTGATCCTCCCAATGCTATTATACAAGAATTGTAAGCACAATCACCATGCCTCAGTTTATACTTAAAAAAAAAATAACATGTCAGAATCAACCTCTGTCTTGGTTTTGGATTTAACACCCATTGGTCATGATGATGAACTTGTCACAAACAGAAGTTCCCAAGAAAAGTTAGATGAAAGAATGAAACAGATTTCAAACATATGTTTATTAAAATCCACAGCTGAGTTCATTGTTAGCAGCTGGACCTCCAAGGCAGAACAGTAAGCTTAAGTACACAATAAATGCAACAACTTCCTTTTAGTCTGTAAAAGAAACTACAAATTAGGTTGGTAACAATAGGCAGAGAATCTGTGACAGCCATCATGGCTACAGTCAAAGCTTGTCTTTGTGAGTCACCGGGAGGTGACTATCCCAATTCTGTCCTGTGTATTCTTTCTCTCTAGAGCTGATTCTACTTCTGCTGACACAGTCATACCGTATACACACACACATGCCCAGCTCTGTATTCAAGATAAAGCTATTGTCCTAATGTTTAAGTTGACAATGTAGTTTTATTAAAAGAACTAGGCATAATTATTTCACTGAAACAATTACAATAGCTGCTTACCACCACAGAAGGCCATATGAATTCAAAAGTACCCAACTTCTCTTGTTCTAAAATGCCCACCATGTGATGAAAACAAGTACTTTTGCCATCTCTGGAAAGTATGAAGACCTTTTCTGTATAGTTTTGCCTCTGTGATTGCATAGAAAAATATTAAAATCAAAAGACAGAAAGCCTACTAAGGACTTTGACTCGGGAATTTCAGTGCTAGAAAATTTAGCATTGGGAAATAGTCTTAAATATGAAAAAGTAAGAATGATCATACTGCTCCAAATTGCAGAGTGAATTCTGACAAAAATTAAAAAACAGGGTTTGTTGGAAAGATAAGTTATGTCACAAAATCATTTGAACATTTGTAAAATTTAATTTGGAAATTGATGGGAACTGAAATAACATTTTGGAGGAGGTGGTCCAGGCTTCACAGTTTCTTAGAATCTGGTCAGTCACTGAAATTAACTCCAACTGGTCTCCCTCCTTGTTTTCATCCTACTTACAATTCAACTTAATTTTGTTTGTTTGTTTGTGTTTTGTTTATTGAGACAGGGTTCTCTGTGTAGCACTGACTATCCTGACCTTGCTTAGTAGACCAGGCTGGCCTCAGACTCACAGCAATCTGCCTGCCTCTGCCTCCCTGAGTGCTGGGATTAAAGATGTGCACCACCATGCCTGCTACAATTCAGATTTTTGAGAAAGAAGAGATGTAATCACCATTGTGTATTAGAGCCATAACACTCCAAAAAATAGTGAATCAGAAGTATAATAAAGTTCTCTCTCTGTCACACAGGCTGGCAGGCAAGGCAGGCAAGCAGTCTGTTCTACAGTGTCATCCAAGGACCCTAGTTCTCTTTGCTTTACTGTAACACCTCCTCCAGATTTTATCCACACAATCTTCAGTTACTTACACCAAAAGGAGCCAGAGAACTGAGGTGTTAGACAACCCCTTTAAAAAAAAAAATGACATTTGCTATCAGTTCCTTTCGCGTTTGCTGACAGCCACATGTGCAGAGATCGGACTAAAGTTTCTCAGTGTGGTCTTCAGACCAAAACCCAGAGATATCCTGTTACTGGAGATGAAAAAGAAAATGGATGCTAGAGATCAGAGCAGAGGTCAGTGCATAATAAGGCAAGGGTATTACCTAAGGGGCAATGTTTAAGAGGATACTCACTCTCAGCTTTTCACTTGCTGCTTCAATCTTGGATGCCCAGCCCCTCACTTGCCTTTCTCTAGTTCTGCTCCTACTATCAACGAGTTCTGTCGGAGAGTAGCAACCTCTGCAGCCCTTTAGCTCTAGGGGAGCCTGTAATACTTAATTCACAGTCTAAGTCAGGGTATATGCACTGGGAGGAAACACTTCACCGAAAAGAAATTTGAGCTAGTGCAAATAGAAGAAATATAAAGTAGGTGGCCAGACCCAAGCCCCCCCCCCCAAAAAAAAAGCATTGATTGCAAACAAATTTATGATTTTAAAATTTAGAACCTAGATTAACAGGTTTGAGATGAGTTACGTAATAATTACACTTAAAGCTTCCTCTAGTTTGTAAATGATAAGTTCATTTACGAGTCTTTGAGAGCCAATATAATATTCTATCACCAGTTTTGAACAGACAGTCTCCTTTATGGACGTTCCCATTATGATGGACTTTCTGGAATTCTGTGTAGATTAGGTATAATGAGCAGATGGCTTGCACTGGAATTGTTGGATTTATATTGATTCTACGAGAGACAAAGGCAATACAGCAACAACCAAAGATTACAAAGGGAGTCGGTGAGATAAGAGCAGATAAGTTGAAGACATAAACAATTAATTTGGTAAATTTAAAACTGCTGTGTTTAACTAAAGGTCATTTTAGCACCTAGAGGCTACAGAACAATCTCATAGTTTATGCTTAATGCTTCCAGTAATCCAGGTGCTCCTCCTATGGCTCGGACATAGCTGATTACATTCCAAGAGTGCTTAATATTTTAATTAATTTCTGTTTTTTTTATTTGAATTTTACTTTATTTCCTCTGTGTGGGTATTTTGTCACCATGTATGTATGTGCCTGGGGTCCACAGAGGTCAGAATCGGCCATCAGATCCCCTGGGCCTGGAGTTATAGTTGTGAGCCAGCATGTGGGTGTTAGGAATAAACCTGGGTCCTCATGAGAAGCCAAGTGATCTTAGCCCCTGACCCATATCTCCAGCCATCAGGAGATTCATTTAAGACAAAACAAGAATCACAAAATAAAGTATATAAGGTAAAAAGGTTTTAGTCTCGAAGAAGTAAAGTAATTCTAACAGTATTTAAACATGTAAGATATGAATCCTGCTATAAAGATCAGCACCAAAGAGATGGGGTTGGGGAGATGGCTCCTGGGAGGATCTACTGAATTCGAATCCTTGGAAGCTGTGTAGAAAAGTTGGACATAGTAGTTCAAGAGTAGCTAAGGAGAGGTGGGGAGTGGAGACAAGACCCAGATAGCCTGGCACATGGAGCAAGAAACCAACAGAGACCCTGTCTAAGGTGGGAGATGATGACCAGCCCCCAAGGCTGCCCTCTGACCTCCGTAAGTACACAGCGTATGTGCTTGCATCCATACAGAAAATGTGGGCCTAGTGTGGTTGGTGGTGTAAGTGTTTCATCTCAGCACTTGGGAAGGCAAACACAGGTGGAACTCTATGAGTTGGAGGCCAGCCTGGTCTACATAGCAAGTTCTAGGCCAGACAGGGGGGCTACATAGGGAGACCCTTTCTCAGTAAACAAAACACAATGAAAGAATGTATACATGCAAACATACACATACACACATACAGACACACAGACACACAGACACACACACACCATTTCACATTTTTTTTTTTTTTAGCTCTTAACTGCAAGCGACTTCAATATATTTCAATCTGTAACTCTTAGAAGGCAGGGAACTTTATCTTCTGACTGCTTAATAGGATTATCACAACATACATACACACAAGCACATACACACACACAAGCACACACATGGGTGGACACACACAGACACTGACACACATGCATGTACGTTTTTGATATTTTAGGCAAATATTTTAGAAAATCTATTAGGAAAATTTTTCCTAATAAAAAAGCATCTGTTTCAGAGAGCTTCAAAATGGGCAAGACTAGCTATAAAACACCCAACAGGAACTCTGCCCATTAAGAAAATTGTGAGTTGCAATTGGGTAAGGTAAAAAAAAAACTATTTCTTTCACATTGCCATTATGAAACTCCGCATGATTGTCAAAGGCTTTCTATGGTTGTGGTTAATCTATTTTATTTGTTACCATTTCTTAATGGGAACAAGGATAATGTAAGGAGAGTCTCTGAAGAGGTTTTAAACACGCAGTACTGGAGGATTATTTAGCATCCTTCTAATTGCCTACACTCTCTTCTCTGTGCTCAGTCCATTTAATTCATTTAGCATCCCCATTGACAGGATAGCACATCTACTGTGAACCATTTGTGGAGAGGCTTGCTCTGTAGAATCCGTTCTGCATTATATAACGAAAGGGATGAACAGCGGGGTTTGCTAGGCATAGTTTTCATCTGCGATGACCTTAATTATTCAGTGGTTGGTTGGCTCTTTGGGGATTATACAAGCTTTCATTTCCACTCTTTCGCCCTCCTGCTGACTGTTTAGCTGTTGTACAAATCATTAACACATCTGCCGAGGGTAGTTTGGGGACAGAGTGAAATAGCTAATCTCACTGTACATTATTTTTGCTGCTTCTCACCACACTTCAGAAAATCTTGAATGGGAGGGGGATTGAAGTACACAAGTGTAAATCAACTGCTGAGGGTTTTCAACATTCCCATCACCCGTGCTATCTCTTGTTCTTCAAGGACAAGGAAAAAATTCTGCATATGTTCTTAAAGGTTTAAAATAATGGCACAGTCACATATATTTAAGAATGTCATGAATGCTGTAGTATTATCCTACAGAAAATCCTATCACTTACATATCCTATAAAGATTTGTGAGTCCTTCTCCCCTTTAAACTTCTTTAAACCTTGATATTTTTTTTTCTCAATAGGATAAGGTAAATTTTTTTCTGTAACTGTTAATCTATTAGATAATTTACCTTTCAATTTACTTATATGAACACACATAAATGTTTCCAATTCAGGATATACTAAAACCTACAGAGGGCAATTGGGGGGGGGAAGCTATATGGAAAAGAATTAAACAAGAAAAAATTTAATACTATACTTCCTTTGAGACTCATTTTATGTCAAATGTTCTTTCAGAAATTGAAGAATTAAGTGAAGACTATTTTTTTCTACTGGTGAATGAACGTAGGGCCTCACTCATTCTGGACAAGCATGTTAGGGTTTCTATTGCTGTGACAGAACACCATGACCAAAAACCACTTGGAGAGGGAAGGGTTTTTTTCATCTTATAGTTTGTAATCTATTATCTGGAAAAAAAATCAGAGCGGGAACTGAAGTAGAGGTCATGGAGGAAGGCTGCTACTGTCTTGCTCTCCATTGCTTGCTCAGCTTGTTTCCTTACAGCACCCAGGATAACCAGCCCAGGGATCTCACTCCTCACAGTGAGCACGGACAAGCTGTATTCATCATCAATCAAGAAAATGCACCGTAGGCTTACCCATAGGCCATGTGCTGGGGCCATTTTCTCAACTGAAGTTCTTCCCTCTCCTCAAATGACTCTAGCTTGTGTCAGTTTGACATTAAAAACTAGCTATAACTGTGAGCAGGCACTTTGTCTCTGAGCTATGTCCATTTCTATATTCATGTTGTATTTTGAAAGAGGTCTCACTAAGTTGTCTGGGCTGGCCGTAAACTCTCTAAGCTCAGGCAAGCCTTCAGTTTGCAATCCTCATGCCTCAGCCTCCTCAAATACAGGCTGCAGTGACAAGCCTGTGTCACTAGACCCAGATCAAGTGAAGAATTACAGCTTCACATTTGTGATAGTTAATGAATACAGGACCTTACGTCATTATTTTGTAATTTTAACATGCATTATCACCAGTAGCTAATACAATAAGATGGCGTTCTTATAAATAATCAATTTGAAAGAAGTAAAAAATTACATCGGAGATAGCATCTCATATAAAACGGAGAGAAGGAGCGTACCCGAGTGAGTAAACCTGAAGGTTACAAGCCAGATATGGTGGTGCTTGTCCAGGACTCGGGACACTGAGGCATAGCTGCAAGTTGAAGGCCAAGCTGGGTTGTGTAAGGACAGTCTGAATCAAGAGCCTGAAAGCAAACACAACAAAACTTATTTTTCACAGAATGGTTTTCTTCTGGTAATTTAGAATACGGAACAGCTGAAAGTGTTCAAATTTTTCATTAATGGAAGGAAGCAAAGGAATACAGTGCACCATTAAAATGGAAGTTTCAAATAAGTGTTCAAAACCAAGAAAAATACTCCACAATAATGTGAATAAAAGGTGACAAAGCCAGAATGCCTACGAGACTTCAGTTTAGCAGTTCTGTCCTTCAGGGGAAAGATTGAAAGGGGGAAAATGCATGTCTGGACACACACACACACACACACACACACACACGATAGAAATAGCGAAAGTCAATCCACAGCAACAAAGTGTTAACTGAACACTTTAGATCATGGCACATAATAATTCTCCAAGTTTTTCTTACTTTGTATATTTCACATTATAGAAAGATACAATGGTATTTTACTGGTTAAAAGCCTCTTCTCATTCCGCATATTTTTATGTCGGAATGTATGCATCTATTAGCACATGCTGAAGCAATCCGGATCGCATGCCTTCCACAGAACTAGAATTTCCTTGGAGAAGGAAGGCTTGTTTTTCCTAGCACACAGTGCTTAAAAAGTATTTCTTAACTTTCACACCTTCATAGAACATTTAGAGAATTCACAACTCACCGAGCATCCAGCTGTCAGAGCACACATTCCACATGTCTGTGATTCTCCAAGTGTTGACATTTGCCACGCTTTTCTTCCATTTACCATCTGTCTGTGTCTGTCTGTCTGTCTGCTACCATTCTGAATACATCCTGCTTCCACAAGTTCAACTCTGCTAGGTTCCACATAGGAGACCACTTCGTCTCTGTCTTGTTTCAGTTATTGTAGTGTCCTCCAAGTCTGTCCACACTTTTGCAGATGGCATGCATTTTTTTAACTCAATTTTCTAGTTATTATCTTTTTAAAAATTATTATCATTCATTACAATTTATTCAATTTGTATCCTGGCTGTGTCCCCCTCTCTCATCTCCATCCCCTCCCAATTTCACTAGCCCTCCCTCTTCTTCTCCTATGCCCCTCCCCTAGTCCACTGATAGGGGAGGTCCTTCTCCCCTTCTATTTGACCCTAGCCTGTCAGGTCTCATCAGGACTGGTTGCTTTGTCTTCCTCTGTGGCCTGGCAAGAGTGTGTCCCCCAAGGGGAGGTTATCAGAGAACCTGTCACTGAGTTCATACCAGAGAAAGCCCATGCTCCCCTTATTAGGGAACCCACTTGGAGACTGAGTCTATGGGCTTTATTAATGCTCTAATCATACATCGTTCCCAACACCTTAATAGTGGGAGACTTCAACACTCCACTCTCACCAAGGGACAGATTATCAAGACAGAAGCTAAATAGGGAAATAGTGACACAGAGGTCCTACATCAAATGGACGTAATAGATGTCTACAGAATCTTTCACCCAAACCCAAAAGTGTATACCTTCTTCTAGGTACCCCATGGAACCTTCTCCAAAATTGACCATATGGTCAGATACAAAGCAAGCCGTAACAGATACAAGAAGATTGAAATAATCCCTTGTATCCTATCAGACCACCATGGCCTACAACTAGACCTCAACAACAACAGAAATAACAAAAAGCCTACATAGGCATGGAAACTGAACAACACTCTACTCAAAAATAGATGGATCAGGGAAGAAATAAAAAAGAAATTAGAGACTTCCTAAAATTCAATGAAAATGAAGGCACAACTTACCCAAATTTATGGGACACAGTGAAAGCAGTGGTAAGAGTAAAGTTTATAGCACTAAGTGCCTCCAGAAAGAAGTTTGAGACATCTCATACAAGCAACTTAACGGTATACCTGAAAGCCCTAGGAAAAAAAAAGAATCAGACACACCCAAGAGGAGTAGAAGGTTGTTAATCATCAAACTCAGTGCTGAAATCAATAAATTAGAAACAAGTAAAACAATTCAAAGAATCAATGAAACCAAGAGATGGTTCTTTGAGAAAATCAACAAGATAAACAAACCCTTAGCCAAACTAACTAAAAGGCAGAGAGAAACTATCCAAATAGGCAAAATCAGAAACAAAAGGGGAGACATAATGACAGAGATTGAGGAAATTCAGAGAATCATTAGGTCATACTTCAAAAGCCTATACACCACAAAATTTGAAAATCTAAATAAAATGGACAATTTTCTTGATAGATTCCATTTAACCAAGATCAGGTAAATAGATTAAACAGTCCTCTATCCCCGAAGGACACAGAAGATTCATCAAAAGTCTCCCTTCCAAAAAAAATAAATAAATAAAAGCCCGGGCCAGATGGTTTCAGTGCAGAATTCTACCACACCTTCAAAAAAGAGCTGATGCATTCTTATTGTCTAAGTTGCCGTGAGCGGTTACCTTCTGAGCTGAGCACCTGCCATCTTGGAGCATCCAGCTGCTTCCCCACACTTTGCAAAAGATCATCGCAGCTGGGTGTGGCTAGTGTGCACTTCGGTACAGAGGGGCACCAAGGCAGGAGACCTTTACCTAAGTATTCAGCCTCTCCCTCCCACCTGGTACCTTAGCAAGTGGTCCGGGGAAGAGTGGCCCAGGAAGATTAGAGATGGGCTCCGTCTATGCGACTAGGGGTTAGCTCTTATCCCTGTCTGGTAAGTTTTCCCAGGTATGGTCGGGTCGGGGAGGAGTGCCCACTCTCCCTGTAAGGAACGCCTCGCCTAGGCTCTGTAAGGAAGCTCAATGAATTTGTTGGCTTCTCAGAGTGAACTTTGGTTGAATCTTGCCATGGTTTGTAATTAGAGCACTGGGAGGAGGGGTGGACATCGCTTTACATTCTCCTTCTGGGAAGATTTTAGCAACGTAAGTATTTATAATTTTGTGATTACTCTAATGTAATCACAGCTGTTTCCTGCAACTTGGGATATGCAAATTCCTTTCACGCAGTTCTAAGGATCAGCTTTTTAAGTTGTTCTGGGTCTCTTTCTTTCTCGTGTCTCTTTAACTTTATATCTTGAAATAACTAGTTGGCAATTTATTTGTAAGCTTTTGTGATGTACACAAATCCCTGTACACCCAACAACCCACACTTTTTTTTTATTTCTATCGTTTGAGAATAATTTTTTTTAAATGTGGTTACTTCTTTAATTTTTTTTTTTTTTAAATTGTGTGTATGGTTATTTTGCCTACTTTGACGTCTGACCTATTACAGTGTCCTCAGTGGCCAGAAGGGGGCGTCCGATCCCCTGGGACTGGAGTTAAAAAGAGGGTTGCGAGCCAACCCAGGTCCCTAGAAGAGCAGCCAGTGTGCTGTCTTTTGTTTTTCTGTTTGTTTTTCAAGATGGCAGTTTTGTAGATTTATTTTAATCACAACTAAAGCACAGACACAGGCCATCTACTCAGTTTCTTCGCTGCGCAGCCTGACGTTGGGGTTGGTGACTATCGTGGCCAGCTGCGCTGCTCTTTCTACGATGGCTTTTCGGTTCTTGGAGGAAACACTGTGATCAGTCTCAGCGCAGTAAGATTTGTTGCATATCAGCAGCTCTTCCAGCCCCTTGACATTGTGGACTGGAGACTTCCGGAAGCCGCTAGGCAGAGTGTGTTTGGTTTTCTTGTTGCTCCCATAACCAGCGTTGGGCATCAGGATCTGGCCCTTGAATCTTCTCCGAACCCTGTTGTGGATGGGTTTCTGCCAGTTTCGCTTAAGTTTGACATATCGGTCTGACTGGTGCCTGAGGAACCTTTTGGTCCACTTTTTGACAATCTTGGGCTTCACCAAGGGCCTCCTGCCCTTGCGGTCTCCTTCTCCTCCTCTCCCATCTCTTCTGCCTCCTCTTCTTTTCGATTTTTTTTTTTAACAGGGTTTTTCTGTGCAGTCTTGGCTGTCCTGGAACTTGCTTGTAGACCAGGCTGGCCTTGAACTCAGAGATCTACCTGCCTCTGCCTCCTGAGTGCTAGGTCCTCCTCTAGTGCACCTCCTGGCTTGCGCTTACTCCTTTAACTCATAAATTATGTAGGTTTATATTCTGATATTCCAAGCACAATTTTACCTTTTCTGTCCTCATGCTTTTTAACTAGACTCATTAGCAATTTATTTGTAAGGCTTTGTCATGTGTACAAACTCTTGTAAGCCCAACCACCCATATTCTTTTATTTGTATCATGGCAGAATCACTTCAGAAGTTGTAGAGCGTGTAGTACTTCCTCCCTAATATTTCAGTGACTTTTTCTCTGTGAAAAGATAGATGTCTCACAGAGCCACACCACAACCATAAGACTGAAGAAGTGAGTGTGAGATAGATCAGTATCACTTTCAACAGGCTGCACTCAACTAGCAATTATCTCAGTAATAACCATGGTGAGACCCATGGATGCGTCATGATGGTCCACCCAGAATTATTCGATACATTTATTTTACATTCTGTTTGGGTCTCTTAGATGTGAAACTTTTCTTAAGTCCCCCCTCTTTCTTTCTCTCTCCCTCTCTCACTTCCTCCCTTACTTCCTCTCTTCCTCTCTCCCCTCCCATCGAATTAAATGAGAGAATATGGATTAAGTTTACTCATCACGGGCAGTGATGAATTAGAAATTATTTTGTAAAGAGTCCACAGTTGGTTTTGTCTAATATTTCCCCATGTTTTGTGGTTTTTCAAAACAGAATAGCAGAAATCAGCAATATGATGTAAGCACCGCTGTGCTCTCCTCGGAATATTGGACTAAGACCTACCTGATATCTCTTTTTTTTTTTTTTTCTTTTTCAAACATGATCTTACGTGACTGTTTAGCTAATGACCCATGATGGTGCACAGGTCCACACCCGTGTTTTATGCGGTGCTGGGGACAGAGCACAGGGCTACATGTGTTCCCGTCAAGTATTATGCCGAAAGAGCCCCATCAGTTCGTCTTTTATCTGAGGCTATTAACTTTTAAAACTTGGTTAAGATGGTATATTTTACTTTGTCCACTCTAAAATAAGCCACAGACATGTTATCATTAACCAATAAGTAACTCAAAATTACCTGGAACATCCCGTTCCTCCTTAACTTTAACCCACCAAGTTTTGCATTTTTTCATTACTTTTGTTTATGTCAATCATTACTATAATCGTTGCTAACTGCCAATGCTTTATAGAGTGTGGCATGTCACAATAAAATGGAGAAGATCTGTCTGGCCTGCCAGTTAACTAGTAGGCCTGTGTACTCTACCACCCCTTGTTCATTAGATACTTCACTTTTAGCCCGATCTTCTAGTTCCCTTTCTACCTCAGGCATGTCCTCAACTGGGAGCTGCTTGAGATCTCTTTGAGTAGGCAAGACGAAGCCTTGTCAGTGCTACAGAGGAATATGGCGGTAGTCTAGTCTTCAGAATTGTCCTTAACGCATCAGCATCTGCGGGGAACTGAAGGCAGACCTTCTTTCTTAGGTCACTTCTTCCTCAGGTCAAAGTAGCTCACAGGTGGCCTGTGAAGGCATTGCAACTGATTCAGGTTCTGGTTCATAAGGCCCTGTCGTTATTTGTCCTTTGAGCTCTCTCTCTCCCAGGAGGACATTCTTACTTTGTTGATGGAGCTGGACAGTTTTTTCAAGGAGTCTCTCGGGAGGGAGTGATTTCTTGAAAATTAAATCTGGCCAGATGTGGTAGTCCATGATTGGTTTTTTTGATCCCAGCACTTGGGAGATGGAGATAGGATCTCTCTCTGTTAGCTTGAGGCTAGCCTAGTCTACATAGTGAGAGCAAACAAAACAAAATTTAAATCCGACCACAAGAGGCATCCATTGTTGAGATTTCCTTACTTCTCGGGCCTCCCAGGGACAGAGATGAGAAGCATGTATGTGTGTGCGTGCGCACACGTGTATACACAGCTATGTCTATATCCACATGCACACACACATACACACATTCCTGTTCCTCTCGGTCTATCTATAACGTGATCTACTGTGAACTAACCATTTCCTTAAAACAATATTCTTGTGAGATACCTCCAATTCCAGTCAAACAGTATGGCTTTATTCTGGCATTTCTTCTTTCCAGGTTGTATGTCTCTTTCCTCACTCCTGTTACTTTCAGTGTTCGCTGTGCATAGCCAACTTACCAGCCCTTGTTACTTATAATCTTGTGAAAAACAAAGGGAGTTGGAGAGGAAGCACAGCAGGTATGATTGTTGCACAACCCCCGCAGGACCAGGGTTTGGATCCCCAGAACCCACATAGATGCCGGGTCTGCTCATGTCTGGCCTGTAGTCTGCAGAGACTGGAGATCGCATGAGTAGGTTGGTGAGGGAGGCTAGACAAATCTGAGAATTCTGGGTTAAAGTGAGACATTATGAGATGGGGAGCCAGCGAAGAAGACACCACATCTAAAGCTTGGCCACCACGCACACATGTACACATCTGCATATGTACCAGTACATGTGTGTGCTCTCCCCCCACCTTGTAAACAGGCACATACAAATGTACACCAAAAACTTAATAGTAACTTTTAGTCACTTGGTTAAGCTTCTTCTGGCCAGATTCCTCTCATTATAAATCAAGTTCTTTTCCCAATGCTTTGGTTGACTCTGACAGTGAACAATCTACTTCTTGACAGTATTTTAACTACCCCAAGGTCTGAGGATCCATCCATGATTCTTTCCTTGGTGCTGTCACATTGGTGGCTGGAAAGGGGTAATTCACTAATTCTCATTCCTTCTGTATTCATTACCTAATAATTTTCTTTGCTTGTTTGCTGTGTGGGCTGGTGCACCTCTTTGATGCCAGCACTTTGGGAGAAGGCGACAGTCCAGTCTGTGAGTTTGTGGCCTAATCTGTATAAGGGTCCAGGCCAGCCAAGGCTGCACAGTGAGACCCTGTCTCTATATAAAAAACAAAAGTGGTTTCTCCGCACCCCTCTCTCCTTTCAGTAGTTTCGTAAATGTGTGGGCTGTTTTCCCATGTCGAGCATATCAACACAAAGAGGAATCGTGCACGAAGCTCCCCACCCCAGTGTCTCTTACTTCTTTAGAAAAATATAAGCACACAATCTGCAGGAATGTAATCAATCACACAACAGAGGACTCATGGGGGAATTAAAGAGCTCAGAGGAACTGGAGAGCTGCTTGTGCTGCTGTGACATCAGCTTCTGAAGTTCTGTCCCACAAATCCTGGAGGTGGAGAATGCAGCATTCCATTCACAAGCTGTGGCGTTGTTTACCAATACACTGCCAGTAAAGAGATAGCTAAGGAGACCCCTTGATTTGGCATGGCAAGTGTTATCTATTTTTGCATTGATGAACACATCCTGACACTAGACTCAATGATGTATTTTTGAAAAGAATGTATAGGTCATGACCAATGTGGCTGTCTGAGAAAGACATCAGCTATATTTTACAAGAACAGTCCAGAAGATGATCATATTTTCCATGCTTTCCTCCACAGATGTCTGTGTTGTTTTTTTTAAAAAGAGGATCATAAATTCAACTACGTTTCATCACTCACCAAAGACATCAGAGCGAGCTCAGAGTCTGAGACTCAGGGTCCAGGTGCTCTTGTATTTTTGCTTTGGTTTTTGTCTTCACTTGTGTGGTCACATTGCTGTGGGCCTGTGTGAAGAGAGCAGCCACGGCAGGCTCCGCTCACGGGGCTGCAGGTGTTCTGGAGGTGCTGAGCACTGGGGAAGGGCGAGGAGTAGCCCCGCCTGCCTCTCAGTGAATTGCTATGCCATTCAACTCCACTAAACCCCAGGATCCCTCTGCTAGACATCTACCTGGCAAAGGTTGCAGGCTGGTTATGTAAGATGAAATATGTTAGTCTGTTGGGGGTTGAGGAAGTGAGGGGCTCTGTTATTACCCACATGTCATAAAACAAAGAACACACTTTGAAGCTAGAGGAGTGCTCAGTTAATTTTTATTTATGTAGTTATGGTCTTCCCTCTCACCAAAAACACAAAAAGTGATCTCTTACCCTTATATTTGGGGAGACACGACTTGGCTTGAATTATTGCACATTTGTGTTTATTTCCTATTGCCTTTCCCCAGTGAGGTATCACAACACAGACTTAACATTTAATTTTTTTGTTTTTGCTTTTGATTTGTGTTGTTTGTGTCTTTTTCTAGCTAATTCCAGTTGATTAAAATCCTTAAGCAAAATTTTTCCTTGTGCCTCATTGTCACATGAACTAAACCCCACTTATACAGCAATTTAAATCTACCAAGCAGACGCTCGATAACTGAAAGGAAAACATTGCCATTTCTTAGAGCACTTACAACAGAAACAAGAAGATTCTCCTCAGCGGTGATTTGAACAGGTCAGGTGACTGGAATGTCACTGTGGTTAAGAACAAACAAACAAATAAACAAAACAACAACAAAAACAGTGTATGAGATTAACAAAGAATTAATAAAAACATTACTTTTAAAACACAGCTGCATTTTTATGTGTTCTAGAAAACATGACCAAAAAATCTTAGTCACACTATACATTTTTTATAATTTAAATGTTGGTGGTTTTCTTCACTGAGCTGAAGTCTAAACATTGGGTATGACTGGGGGAGGTTATAATGATTCATTTAATAGAGATTCCGGTCTATCCACTACCTAGGCAAAATGTCAATTGACACCTCACTAGAAGACTGAATCTTTTTATGAACCTTTTAGTTTTTACTTTACGTCAACCTATTTTAATGATGTCAGGAAATTATAAGTAGAGAAAGCTAAACAACGAAGGACATAAGTGATTTCATATTTGTTTTTCCTGTGGAATGATCAATATTGACAATGGCAATATTGGTAGAGTATTGGTAGAGTGGTGCATAAACAAAAGGTACTTCTTCTTGCGGTACTCCAGCTGGTAGACAGGCCCAGAGGTTCAGTGTTTCTGTGGGACTAGAGGAAGCTTCTAATGTCTTCATGCTGCATGGGGCTGTGTTCTGTCTTCTCGTTGGCCCATTGATTCTTTCATACTCCCCCAACCTTTTTTTTTTTTTATTGTTAAAGAGAAAGTTTCAAAGATGGCACACTTATCATAAAAGCAACAGATTCCCAAAGAGATTTAATGATGATAGAGCATGTGTGCAGAAGAGGAAAACAGACAACGGGAGGGGAGAACACCTTTAGGCTGAGTAAGTTGTTTAGAAAAAAAAATATCTCACAGTGGGTGTGGGGAAAGGCAAAGAGAACATTGCTAGGGTGGGGCTGGTACATAAAAGAGGAACAAAAGAGAATGAAAGTGTTTACGAAGCACCACAGCAAATCCAAAGCAGCAGGTGGATGGGTTCTGTTCATTTCTTCCTCTCCTAAGGCTTGCTCTAGTTGATTCTAAGCTTTGGAAGGCTGTGCAAGAAAGCTGCTGGCACACACAGGAAAGCCTGGGGACTGTCCAGGCAGGATGCTCTCTGCAGGCACCTGTTTCAACCTGTTACAGCTTCATTTTTTGCCTGGTCTAGAATTTAACCTTCTCCCTCATTCCTTTGGGTGTCAAACCAAAAGGGTAGTTAACTTAAGCCAATGTTAAGGTGCTGGAAGATAGGGAAGAGGTCCCAAGGGTTGTTTCAGTCTATCTCAAAGGAACTAATCAAATTACTGATAGTAACTGAAAACATAAAGCACTTGACAGAACAGGGAAGAAACCTCAGAAATGGACTCTGTCCTCCTAAGATGCCTTGCTACATACGGATTCCTGAAAACATCTGTCCCAGCAAAACAGTGACTGAGATCTTATCAGGAGTGGCTCCCATGAGAGGATAAGAGGTGACCAAGGTGGAGAACATGGAAAATCAAGAAGTGGAGATCTGCTTCCGAAGATCTATTTTACAGAGAGCTGGCTTTGGCTTGGTGTCTGTTGACAGGCCTGGTTGGGGTTCTTCACTGTCCTCAGCAAGCTGGTGGAAATTTTGGTGTTACAAGGCTTTTCCCCTAAAACTCACTGTCTGGTACAGCTTGATGTTATTCTTCAAACTACTGAGTCAAGCTTTGGGGCTAATAATTTAAGTCATTGCATATTCATAGGCTAGTTTCTGAAACCCACTGGAATCATAGCAGTTGGTTCTAGCTTAAATTCTACAGCAATCTTTTGGGGGCAGAGTCAATGAGAAATTGAACCAGGGCAGAATGGGTGGGAATCTGAAGAGCAGTTTTGTGCTTTCAAAACCAGGGCAATTGGCTTAGTCATCAGCAGGGGCCAGAATCCTCTGGAAAGATGTTTAGAGAAGGAAAGGAGGCCTTAATTCATAAGATTCAAATGGCGAGGACGATGTAGATGGTCTAATTCACTCGTTTTTGTCTCTCAAGAAGCACTGGTAAAGCTGTGTAGCCAGTAAAATCCAAAGGCTTAGTTTATCATTTCAGTCCAGTGAGGAAAAGTTCAAATGCCTGAGGCAAAACCCAGAAGTATCAACACATAATTCTGTTCTTAGCAATAAAATTTAATTTGTTTTCTGTCTCAAAGGCTTAGTAACATTCAATTTGGTCTAAATTCCCATGCCTTCTAATTTGAAAGAGAAAGAAATTGTACTTTCTTCTCAAAGTAGCCGAGATTTTAATCTTGTATGGGTTGTTTACTGTACTTCAGAACCCCGAGTAAGCATCGTCAGGGTTTTTTTTTTTTTTTTTTTTCTTTTTTCTTTTCCTTAATGGCAGTGTGTTCTCGAGAGGAGAGTCTATCACAGCTTGCTTTGCCAGCTCGGTGTCTGTCTGGATTGTGTGACTGCTGCTGAACACATTCTGTGAGAGGGAATAAACTTTTTAGCTCTCTAATTACACTGAGCAAACAACGAGTTAACGCAAAGGCAAGAAATGGGACAAAAAAAAAGCACGCACTGTTTTTTCAGACAGTCCTTTTAAAAGCATCCCTGTGTAATGTCTCTGTGAGGTGACATTGTGTCCGAGGGTGCAGCTCAGCAGACTGGAGCAGGCCTAAACGAGTAAATGGCTGTCAAGCTACCTGCTGTCCGCTAGACAGCAGAGTTGTCCCTTGTCTAGAAATAGTAAGAGCAATTAAAGAGCAATATTAAAGAGAATAAAGCTCTTTAATATTGGTAAGAAAAGTTACTAATTCCATGTACTGATATCATAGTACCTATAACCTCACCCCCTCCTGCACCTACACACATGTAAAACTCAGCTGCTAGGAACCTGCTAATGGGATGTAGAGAGATGGCACAGGGGTGTAGGATGGGACCTGTTCTTGCACGAAGACCAGAGTTCAGTTCCCAGCACTCACATGGGGCAAGTCACAGCTGCCTGTAACTCAAGCTCCAGAGGATCTGAAGCCTTCTTCTGGCCTCTGTAGGCACTGAACACACATGTACAAGGCTCCCCTACACACACAGAGAGAAACACACACACACACACACATACACAGAAACACACACACCACATTAAAATAAGGCTTTGTAGATGTTATTATTACAATATCTTATTTATTCATCAAACAATGACTTTTCCTGATGTAAGTATTAGAGCATCCTCATTTACAAATGAATGAACTCCGTGAAAGGATGTTAAGCTCTTTGCTGGGTGCCATCAGGCTTCTCTGAAGTGAATCATGGCATGGGTGTAGCTCAGTGGCAGTGTCCTTGCCTAGTATGTTCAATCCTCGGGTTTATTCTCAAGCACCACAAAGAGAGCAAAGCCAAATGTCAGACTTTGAACATAGACTTGTTCTGATTCTTTTAGGAACTTGGCTGCATCATGTAAGAAAACTGAGTGTGGGGGGTTGGAGAGATGGCTCAGAGGTTAAGAGCACTGGCTGTTCTTCCAAAGGTCCTGGGGTCAATTCCCAGCAACCACATGGTGGCTCACAACCATCTGTAATGAGATCTGGTGCCCTCTTCTGCTCTGCAGGCACACATGCAGGCAGAATACTGTATAAATAATAAATAAATCTTAAAAAAAAAAGAAAACTGAATGTTTCTGTGAGTGATGAAAGTGACCAGCAGTTTTCTAATTGTTTTTGGCTTTTAGTAAGAGCAGCTGGATGAATTAACTGCTCCTCACTGTTTTTGTTTTTCTTTTTTCTTATTTTATGGCAGGTTCTCTCTATTATGTGGCTCTGGCTGTCTGGGAACTTGCTATATAGACCAGGCTTGCCTCAGACTCACAGAGATCCAAATTTCTCTGCCTCTGAAATGGTGTATACCATCACACCAAGCCTCACGTTCTTCTTTTTTTTTAATTATTTATATTAATTAGTTTACTCACTTTGTATTCCCCCTATCGTTCCCCTCCCAATCCCACCTTCCCTCTCCCTTCTCTACCCATGTCCCTCCCCAAGTCCACTGATGGGGAGGTGCCCAGATTTAAACTCAGTCATGCTCCTTTTCTTTCTGTAGCATTTGTTTGTTTGTTTGTTTGGGTTTGTTTTTTGTCTTTGTTGTTGTTGTTGTTTCTGGGAGGGGTAGTATAACCAGAGGTTAACTGAGGGTCTTCCACATACTGGAAGAGTTTTCACCCCAGCCCACCTCTCTTTCTGTAAATATAATGAATAAAACATTAGCATATTTATGGTTGGGAGCCTAGCCTTTAAAGGCTGAGCCATCTCTTTGAGAGAAGGGGAGATAGACCTGGAGGGGACAGAAGTTCCACAAGGAGAGCAACAGAAGCAAAAATTCTGGGCATAAGGGTGTTTTCTGAGACTGAAACTCCAACTAAGGACCATGCATGGAGATAAACTAGAACCCCTGCACAGGTGTAGCCCATGGCAGCTCAGTCTCCAACTGGGTTCCTTAGTAATGGGAACAGGGAACTCAGGGGCTGGCTCTTTGATTACCTTCCCTCGGGGAATAGCAAGTTGCTCATGAAGGCTGCAGTGAGAACAGAGGTTGGGATTGAGAGAAAGGTTACGGATAACATGGAAGTCCGAATGCCAGTGGCAACTCCAGGTTTGAAGTGGCCACGGAGAAAACTTGAGGCTGTGCAGCAGGTAAAAGTCTCTGCAGAGAGACCAGGGGGTCACTGGTGAAGGGAGAACTCCAACTGCCACGGAGGACCTAAGATGTTGCAGATGCCAGGATGGTGGCATGACTGCCAAGGGTGTGGCAGGTGTGGAGTAGAGCTCACAGGAGTCTGCCAGAAAAGCTGTGTTCACTGCAGCTGATAGGGCCGGAGAAGCGGAACAGCCCGGGACCTTTGGAGCCCAGAAGACCATAAATTCCAAGTGCCAGACATTTGGCCTGCAGAATTCAATCTACTCTGCTGTATGTTGATTTTGCTTTGGTTTCTTTTGATTTTGATTGTTCCCTAGTTCTTCCCTCTTGGAATATATATACATATATATAACATATTCATTTTATTAATAAATATATATTTATATCATATTAATATACATCATATTTTATTTTATACGAGTTTATAGCCAGATTTTGAATTTTTAAAGAGAACTCAAACTTTTAAATTGTTGAAAAATTTAAAAGAGCCTGAGACTTTCAAAAACTGGACTGCGTTAAATATCGTGATATTAATATCAACGTGAGGTCTTGGAGACGAACAAGAAAAAAATGGTTATGGTTTAATAGTGATGTGTTTGTGTGTCGAGTTGACAAGAGGTCAATTGCCCTGCTAATTAGGTTTCGTCCACTTGATAGAAACTGGAGTCACCTGAGTAGAGGGAACCTCGGTGGGGGAATGGCCCCCATCAGATTGGCTTGTCCTGTTCTCCCTCTCCCTCTCCTTCTCTCTCCCTCTCTCCCTGAGAGAGGGTCTCACTCTGTAGCCCCACAGGTCTGAAACTCAATATGTCAAATAGATTGGCCTTGAACTAACAGAGATCCAGCTGCCTCTGCCTCCAGAGTGCTAGCATTAAAGGCGGGCACTACCATGAACAGCACTTTGATTATTAATAAAATAATCATTTTCTTAAATAATAATAGATGGGGAGGAGCAACCCACTGTTGTGGCACCACCCTGAGAAGGTGGTTCTGGTTTGTATAAGAGAGCAGGCTGAGCAAAGCATGGAGAGTGAACCAGTAAGCAGCAGACCTCTCTAGTTTCTGCTTCAGTCTTTGCCTCCAGGTTCCTACCCTGAGTTCTGGCTCTGACTTCCCTCAGTGATGGACTTTCCGCCGTGTATCAAATAAGATACACTTACCTGAACGTGTAAGACGAAACAAACCTTTTCTTACCAAGTTGCTTTTGGTCATGGTGTTTATGGCAGCAACAGAAACTAAACTAGGACACACAGGGAGGTCTGAGACGCCGGGGAAGACAAACAAAAGACCTTGTAGATGCATATAACCAAACTAGACAGATAAGAGGAAGACAGAGCTCTGGACCAGTGGCAGCTGGGAAGCTGTCTCCCCTACTCTAGAGCCTTTGAGTCAGATGAGCAAGGCTCCATTGTCCTTGCATGTATCCTAGCTTCTAATACAGCTAATTATAATAGACCAGGTTGTAAGCAAGGTCAGCTTCTAGTGGCCTTTTCCTATTTTAGGAAACAGATTCCAGGCCATCCCACAGACAAGGAGATGACCAAAAGCACTGTAGCTGCTTGGTGGCTTGGAGAACAGGAAAGTGTAGTTAGCAGTAACTGGAACACCTGCAGACAGACGGCAGCCATAGCCAGCAACTAACAATGTCTAGCTGATAGTCAAGGTCAAGGCTAACAGAACGAGTCAAGGATGAGGAGGGGGGCTTCAACCACATGGATAGCATCAGATTATCTCTCTAGCTGAACCAGGGAGTCCTCCATTGGCTCAGCCCACATTAGTTCAGAGAAAGAGCTCATCTCAACAGACACCACCCCAATCTTTGTGCAGTTTCTGACACGTCCCTATAGAACCTCTACACCAACAAAGTTCAGAAAGTTGAAAAATTCTCCTTATCTTCTGAAGGTTTTTCCTGCTTTTCAATAGTTCCTCACTTTTTCTCAATTTCCTACATTTCTGTCATAATTCTCAACAAAGCTCTGCTTCAGCTTTGCCCACTCCCACGAGTCCACATCACTTTTTTTTTCTTTTGGTGTGAAACAACAATCTTTCACACTGTGTGGGTTATAGCCCTTCTGGCCCAATGCTTCTTGAACTGCTCAATTCAACCCACCCCCTGGGGGCCTTGGAGAAAGAATGTAGTGAAAAAAAAAATGCATGCAAAACACAAGATATTCAAGTTCCTTTCTTTGTGTTTATCATTATGTCCCAGGAAAATGAAGTAAACTGGTAGGAGAAACTATCCTGAGGGCTACACACTTATCATCAACCAGGCAGCTCACAGTGGTAACCAATTAATTCACTGGTTTTGAAGAGAACTGAGAGATGGAGACGTGAGATAGTATCAGTGAGAAATGGCTCCTGAGAAACTATCACTGCAGACTGAGGATCTGGAAATAAATAAGGTATCTTGATGAACACCTACACAATTCATACAGTTAAATAAATCTAAGTAAATAATCAAATATGTAAATCTGATAAAACTAATCTAATACAAAGTCTAAACATGTCTACATAATATAAATAAATAACTTAGTTAAGTACCTAAGCGAGACTCTTTTTGTTCTTTCAGTTTGTGCATTTATTCACTTTACAGCCTGATTGCAGCCCCCTGCTCTCCTCCCAGTCCTCCCCACATACATCTCCCCTCCCACTCTTCCCTCTCCTTCTCCTCAGATAAGGGGGAGGTCCCATGGGTACCAGCCTGCCCTGACACATTAAGTCACTGCAGGACTAGTTTCATATTCTCCTACTGAGGCCAGACAAGGCAGCCCAGTTAGGAGAACGAGATCCAAAGGAAAGCATCATAGTCAGTGAGAGCCCCCCTTCCAGTTGTTGGGGGCCCCACATGAAGACCAAGCTGCAGATCTGCTACATATGTGCAGGGGGCCCAGGGCCAATCCATGCATGCTGTTTGGTTGGTGGTTCGTCTCTGTGCTATGGGCCCAGGATAGTTGACTAGAAAATATCATCCTGAGTAAGGTAACCCAAATCCAAAAGGACATGCATGGTATGTACTCACTTATAAGTGGATATTAGCTATAAAGTAGAGGATAACCATGCTACAATCCACAGACTCCAAGAAGCTAAGCTACAAGGAGAGCCCAAGGAAGTTCTTACGGAGTCTTTCTGCTGTCTTAATCGTTCCCCCAACTTTTCCATAGAACTCCTATTGCACTGTCTAATGTTTGGCTGTGGGTCTCTGCATCTGTTTCCATCAGCTGCTAGGTGAAGCCTCTCAGAGGAGTTACACTAGGCTCCTGTCTACAAGCATAGCAGAGTAACATTAATAGTGTTGGGTATTGATTCTCTTCCATGGGATGGGTTTCAAGTAGGGCCAGTCTTTGGTTGGCCGTTCCCTCAATCTTTGCTCCATCTTTGTCCCTGCACATCCTGTAGACAGGACAATTTTTGGGTCAAAGGTTGGGTGGGTAGGTTGGTGTCCTTATCCCTCCACTGGAAGTCCTGCCTGGCACCAGGAAGTGGCCACTTCAGGCTCCATATCCCATGCTGCTAGGAGTCTCACTAGGGTGACTCCATAGATTTCCTGGGGCCTCACCTATCCCAGGTCTCTGGTAAGTCCTAGAGATGGCCCCCACCTTCCATTCTCTCACCCTGCACTCTCTCCCCTGCTCTCCTTCCTTCTAATTTTCACCCTTGCTCCCCTCCACATCTCCTCTCCTACCCAGTTCTGTCCCTCCATCCAAATAGAATGCCTATTTTATTTCCCCTTCTGAGTGAGATTCAAGCATCCTCCTTTGGGCCTTCCTTGAACTTAATGTCTTTGGGTCAGTGGATTGTAGCTTGGTTATCCTGTACTTTAAAGCTAATATCCACTTATTCTTTTATTTTACTTTTTCTTTTTATATTCATTCATTCATTTACTTACAATTTATTAATTATGTATCCTACTTGAAGCCCCCTCCCTCATCTCCTCCTGGTCCCATCCACTCTCCCTTTTCCTCCCCTATGTCCCTCCCCTAGTCCACTGTTAGGGGAGGTCCTCCTCCTCTACTACCTGACCCTAGCCTATCAGGTCTCATCAGGACTGTCTGGATCCTCTTTCTCTGTGGCATAGTAAGGCTGCATCACCAGGGAGGAGGTGGTCAAATAGCAGACAACTGAGGTCATGCCCAGCAATTGCCCCTGTTCCCCTTACTAGGGAACCCCCAGGGAGACTGAGCTGCCCATGGGCAAGGAATCTACAATAAAAGATCTTCTGGAGGTATCTCCGTCCCTGATCTCATGCTGTTCTATAGAGCAACAGAAATAAAAATGGCATGGTACTGGTATAGAAACACACTGGTGGATCAATGGAATCAAATAGAAGACCCAGAACACCATTTTTTTTAAAGTAAACAAAACAAAACAACAAAACGATCTTGTTGAGCTTTCTGTGGTTTTCAGTAGCTTTTTCAAAGACTTATAATTTCATAGTTTTTTTTTTTTTTGGACTTACGGTTACAGATTTCTGCAACACAAAAGTGATAGAAATTGTTCAAATAAAAAAATTTCTGAGCCAGGTGCGGTGGCACACACCTGTAATCCCAGCACTCAGGGAGGCAGAGGCAGGCAGTCCTGGTGTGCAAATCAAGTCCAGGACAACCAAGGTTAAGATTAAACAGAGATACTCTGTCTTGAAAAACAAAATGACGACAAATAGAAAACAAAAACAAAACAAAACTGCATTTTCATTTCTCTTTAAAATCTTTTTAGTTGAAACAAAATTACCTTTTCTCTCCTCCCTTTCCTTCAGCTGCTCCTAGGCACCCTAACCCAACCCTTCCAGTCCTCCCTCACCCAGAGGCTCATAGCCTCTTTGTTTTTGATCATTATTTTCACATACGTAGGTATGCATGTGCAAGAAGAATTAACCTCCCCCTGGGAATTGGTTGTCAGGCCCAAAGTGGTCAGCCCTGAAACCATGTTCTCTCTCTCTCTCTCTCTCTCTCTCTCTCTCTCTCTCTCTCTCTCTCTCTGTGTGTGTGTGTGTGTGAGTGAGTGTGTGATGGAAATCAACTCAACAGGTTGGATTTTCCATATTTAAGCACTTTAAACTCCTCACTTCAAAAGATCTAGGGTTCTTTAAAGGTTTTTCCTCTACTTTAATCGTTATAAGCCATGTTGAGTTAGAGATAATACAATGATTAATTCATTCGTACTTATAGATGATTCTTTGAAATAATTCACTTAAAATATTACTGAAAACAAGCTTTCCACAGGGCATATGTGTAGCATTATCGACAGTTCCTTCACATGTTAAAACTTCACAAGTTACTATTTTGGGGTTTGTAATGGAACTTAGTGTTTTGTGTAAAACTGCCTGCTCAGGCTCAGTTGTGTGCTCCAGGAACATAACAGATATAATGTGCCAAGTTCTGAAGACCACTGTGTCATGCGTAGAAGCTTTTTACACGGAGTAGAAACTTCCAAGACTTTTAAAACTACAGACTGCTCTAAGGCAATATCATACTTACATTGCACCGTGCAGCTGCAAATAGTACCAGTGAGTCTGAAAACTGTACCACGCTTTTAGTTAGATGCTGAGGTATACATTCTTCACAATCTATTTTTTTTTTTTATCCTAGAGAAGGAAAAAACTTCTCTTTGTCTTTGTATAAATGTTTATAGCTCCAGACAGGCAACTGTTAAGCTCTTTAGTAGTCTACCAAGAGCCTAGACACCTGACTTCATTAATAAAATATTTTGTTTCATTGCAGCTGGCCAACCAGGAGACTAAGTCTGCTAATAAAACAGAACAAGAGATACAACTGTGGGTAAGCTAAGATGCTTGGAGTTTGCCCTCTGTCTAAAGAGATTAACTGGAGATGTATTCAAAAGATATTTAGCATTTGGAATACTCTAATGGTGATACTATAAATACCGTTTTCTTAATTTTTATTATTTGGTTTTTGAGACAGGGTCATAGACTGTAGACTGGGCTTGCTTGGTGTTCACCATGTTACCCAGGCTGACCTCAAATTTATAGCAATCCTGGCTCAGCCTCCACAGTACTGGTATTGCAGAAACAAGCCACCATCCCTGGATCCCTGCTGGCTTATAAATAAATCTATAAGATTCATTTATGTATGTATGTTCTGTAAGATTTATTTATATGCTTTTAATTATATATATATATATTGCGATGTGAGTGTGTGTGTGTGTGTGTGTGTGTGTGTGTGTGTGTGTGTATGATGTTGTGCCTGTGGAGGTCACATGACAACCTTGGGTCCTGGTCCTCATCTTTCACCTTCTTTGAGACAAGGTCTCTCTTTTTGTTGTTGCTGGCTGCCATGTGCTGCAGGCCTATGAGCTTCCTGGGGCGGGGGGAGGGGAAGGGAGTCTCCTGTCTTTGCCTCTCATCTTGCCATAGGTAGGAGTGCTGACATTGCAGACACATGCTATTCTCTTCAACTTTTTGTGGTTCTGGGGATTTGAACTAAGGTCCTCATGCTCGTGTGGCAAACACTTTACTCACTGAACCCACATTGCAAACTCTGGCCATAGTAGCTTTCTTTTTTAAGTAATGTGGCATGTTATTAATTCTTTGAGAATTTCATACATGTGTACCAGTGTGTATTTTGATCTTATTCACTCCCTGCTCCTGTAGGACCCAGCCCCTCATCCTCTAACACCCTCTCTAAACTTTATGTTCTTTTAAAATAACTTACTGAGTTCAATTTGTCCGTATATTCATCAGTCTGGGGCCATCCGCTGTAGCTTGGGCAAGCTAGCCGGGGTCACACCCTTACAGACAGCTGACATTCCCTCCCCTTGCAGCCATCAACTGTCTGCTGGAATGTTGACTGGCTTGGTCTTGAGCAAGTACCCACATGTGCACAAGACACTGTTTCACCCAGGTCCTCCCTGACCTCCGCGTCTGACAGTCTTTCCACTCCCTCTTCCGTGACGGCCCTGAGCCTGGGGTGAGGGAGTGTGGTAGAGATGTACTATTTATGGCTGAGCACAGCACAAGACTCTACTTTCTGCAGTTTGACCTCTTGTGAGTGTCTATGTAAGCCTTCCCAGGAATCTTAAAAAAAAAAAATCCCTACGAAGCTTCTAGAATAGTTTTTTCCCCCACCTCTCTCTTAAAAGAAAGGTCAAGAAGCAACAGTTTTCTCTTTTTCTGAACACAGGCTCCATGTAGATATAATCTCTACTGTGTCATTTGAAGGTGAAGCCAACATTAAGAGTCCAAGCAGCAGGGGAAAAAAAGGAGCCAGACTCCAATAGCATATTCAGACATAAAGCGATCAATTCGAGTAAGCTTAAAACTTCATCTTATATGAGACCATGGAAGTCCTTTCAAATACCTTGTTTTAAACACATCTTGGGTTCAAAGTTATTTTGCTTGTGGACAAAAAAATCATCTCTAAGAAAAGCCAGTCGTTTATAATTATATGGGCAAGCTGTTCATGCTTCGTTATTGTTGTTGCTATTATTTGTGTTTTGGAGACAGGCTGTCAGGCGGACCAGGTCGACCTCAGGCTCCCTATGTAGCCAACTGGTCTTGAACTCCTGCTTCTATCCCTTGAGTGCTGGAATTACAGGTGTGTACCGCTATATCTGGGTGATTAGAGAAAATGAAATGCACTTGGCTCACACAACCATCGTGCTGGCGGTTGATTTCTGATATTTCTTGTAGGTACGACACTACTGTGCTATAAAGCATGAAGAGAAGATTATTCACTTTTACTGGAAGATCTCATTGGACGTGAAAAGCCAATCACTCTGGAATGAATGCTTCTTCCCACCAAGGAGGCTACAGCCAGGTTGGCTCTGGGCCAGTGACACAATGGAACTGGATAAGCACACTTGTGCCAACCTAGAGTGCATTTCAAGAGCAGACTCTGGTGACAGGAAGTGTCACGGCTTGAGGATTTTTGTCAGGTTGACAAGGCGCTGGGTAATTCTGTGTCACCAAGATGTTATGTGATTGCAAAAAGTCAACGTAGTCTCAGTACTGTGCCTGAAATAAACCACACTTCTTCCAATAAAATGTGCACTGCCCAAATGATTTAATTCTGTGAGCTACAGTTTAGTGAGGACACTGACAAGCTTGGGTTTAAGTGGAGGAAAAGTCTAGCATATGTTATGAAGATGAGAAATGGCAGCAGGAATGGTGTACTAGGAACACAGAAGTTCAAGTCTCGAATGGCAGCTATCTGCTCACTGTTAAAGTTATTTTTACAAAACCACACCGACTCCTTTATTCCTCACACAGTGAATCCTCTCACAGACCTTAATGTGTGAAATAGCTAATGTTTCTCCAACTTCCTGAAGTCAGTCCTTGAGTATGGGAGAATGGGAGCAAGAGGAACAGCTAGCATCTTCTCAAGGCCAAAATGCCAATAAATAACAGGGACTTGAGCCTTTGGGTCACATAGGCCCGTGCAGATTCAACCCTGGACAGCGCAGCTGTCACTTGCTGCAGCCTACTCTCTGCCCACAAGAGAGTGTGAGCAGAATCACAGCAAGACAAAAATGGGCTTTAACCTGGAGGGGACTCTTGGCCCGGAAGAACCAAATAATTTTCAGACACTGCCCACTTCCTGGAGAGGGAGTGAGCTAGTTTCCAAGTAGGATTTTCCGCATGCTCAGGTTTCAAGAAAGAGGTAGAGGTCTACCTGTCAGGAGTTCTGGAAAGGATCCCTTTGTGACTGAAGTAGATATTCTGAGCCACTTTCAATGCTAAGTTCCTGTGAATTCCAGACCAGCAGCCAGAGGTTTGGGTGCTGCCTTCTCTTGCCATCTCTTTATCTGGTCATCGTACTTGCAACTGGAAAGCTGGGGGATTTGAAACTGCCCATTTTCCTTAGGCAAATGCCTCAGGCAAAATATTTTACATGAAACCCTGAGCGGTTCATCGGATTGCATGACAAAATTGTTTTGAAAGGAAGGGAGATGAATGGCCCCAAATACCTTTCAAAGAGTTAACTTGTAAGTGCCCCTGCTGTTCCATTTCCACAGACAAGGAGCCTCTGCATTAGAGAAGAGAAGTCAAGTGTCCAGTGTTCCCTGATATTAATGACTTCATCCAGGTTGAGCAGAAGTTTCAGTCCAGAGCATAAGTAACCTTATTCCTAACCTATTTGCACATACAATTTGAATAGCTCTAAATAAGGATTTGTAGAGACAATGTACGTCTAGGATTTATACCAAAGTCCAATGAATTTCAAAGTGTAAATTCAAACTTAAAAAATAAATTTGTTCTGCGTTATAAAATTCAACCATAGCGAGAAAATGGAGATCGAATGACTGAGGTGCGTCATGAACCGAATGAAGCAGACAGAGCCTTCCTGTTCCTCTTGAGCAGTCTGTGTAGAGTCAGAGTCCAACAGTACTGCTGGGGAAGGCCTTGATCTTCCATGTCATTCCGGCTTAGGGCGAGTAAAGAAGACAGCAAATCAATGAAGAAAGAGTCACAGGCCTCTATTGCTAGACACTTCCTGACAACAGGATCCTCTGCCCAGAAACATACTATCAACCATTTAGTGATTCATCATGTTTACTCTGGATAATTTCTTTATTATCATTATTATTTAGCTTTTAATTAAACATCACATTGACATGCATGCAATTGTACTTTCACTCCTCTGCAAGCCTGGCAGTGCCTTTCACTTGCAAATCTCTGACAACCCCAAGGCAGCCCTGATATTGATTTTTTTTTTTTTTAATTTAAAGATGGGTGAGTAATACCCACTGTTTTTCTAATACGTTTTTCTGCACATGGGATTGTAAAGTAAACAGTGCTTTTACACCATCTGTTTGAAAGCTGTTAGCTTTTTTTTTAGAAAGAGCTCTATTTAAATCTTAAATGGCCCTTATGTAGAACTTATTTCATACATTCACTTTTGTAACTCTGTAAAAATAATATACTTACTGGCTATGTTTCCAAAGCAAACGACACAAAACCCGTTTAGCAAAACATGAAAAAAATGACTCCATCAACCGCCACGAAGCCCAATGTTTACAGCTAGGTTAGCACACAACCTGAAGAGATGTGGACGACCGTGTAGTGTGCTCTGAGGGCCTGGGTACTGCCTTCTCCCTCCGCAATAGCCAAGAGATTCTTTAGTTCCCTAGGGCTCCCATTACGATTTTGGTTCTCAATCACCGTAGCCTTTGAAACTCAGCCATTGAATTCTTTGGCCAGAAATCAATGTGTTTACTTGATGGGACTGAAAGTGACAGAGGAAGATTGCAGGGACCTGAGGGGACCTTTCACGTGCTGTGGCGGAGAGTACCTGTGAGAGGACGTTTGTGTTTCCTTTGCTGCTGCCCAGGAAGGGCTGGCAGAAAAAGAACGCACTATGCAGTCTTGACTGAGTTGCTGCCCGCTCTGCTCTCCAGCTCTAACACCTGAGATAGAGGGTGACAGGAATCTATGGAAGGTGCAGTTAGGGTCTGGCCTGATCAATATACAAGACTGGACGCAGTTCAGGAATTAATCTGGGCTTTGGAAATCCCACGTATGCGCACGTCTGTGGCAACAAGGACCAGTGACAGAAGGGGGAGGGAAAACGTTAGCAGGGATAGAATGATACACAAAGAACGTCGCTAAATCACGCTTTGCCTGCAAAACAGAAGGCAAAACCCAAATTGAGGCCCCCAATCCACACTCCAATTACACAAATGCCATTTTATTTTCTAAGAAAGGTATGTTTTCAAACCGAAGCTATGAAATCCAGATGTGGTGTTTCCTATGGGTAATTGTGTTCTGTGTGCATCATTTTTTTAAATGTAAGGAGGGCATGAAAAGCTTTAGTTCCTCTTTGAGACAGGAAGTGGGAGACAGGCCTGACTGCCCATGGCTTTGTTCTCTGAAGCTCAGCTCCAACAATCTTCTTAACTCTAAATCTACATGCATGATGTATGTGCATGTGTGTGTGTGTGTGGCATGTGTGTATATATATGTGTGTGTGGTGTGTGTGTGTGCATGCATGTGCATGTGTGTTTGTAGTGTGTGTGTGTGTCTGAGGTGTGGTGTCATGGAGGGAGGTGAGGAGACTGGGGTCCAAGAACGCCACTCCAAAGACCAAGACAGCTTCTCCCTGGGCAGTCACATACAGCCCATGCTGGAAGAGACAGCTAGAAAAGAAAGAGCCTGACCTGGATTTGAACTGTTTTCCTATGTCAAAAGTCTGTGATGGACAGGCTCTGTCAGCTCCTACCATAATAACCAAAGTTACCAACCCCAAATTCATATTATTTTACTCTCTGCCCCAGGTACAGTCTCAACTATGTTTTTGGAGGCAGAAAAAATACTAGTGGAAAGAAATCAAAACAATTAATTAAACTACCTTTAATTAAAGACCTTGAATAAAGACTTGACAAATGCACTCACGCTTGGGTTCCTAATCTTTATTTCACACAATAAAAAGACTCATAATAAAATGTTGGATTATGTAAAGCCAGGTACAGGGACCCCAGTTTCTGATTAAAACCCGGGTTTTAACAATAGGCATTTAAATTTTGTAAAGTTTTCTTCAAATTGCATCACGTTACAGAACACAGTTCCTTCATCGCAGAAACATGGTCACTCCAGAAAGCAAGGTTGTCATCTTCATCCCCTGCTTCCTGCTTCTTCTTTAACTTAGTGGAATGGTCTAGAGCAATCGGCAACCCTAAACATTCATCCCCAGCTAATTCTCGAAGTTCTAAAGCAACAGGCTTGGGGGTGGCACAGGGGGATGTTGGAAGGTATCTACTGAAGCATCAGAGAAACGAAAATCGCCCGCAGGTAGAGTCTACTTTGAAGCTGGCTTGAAGAAGTTCAGCTCTTTCCTGGAGCAGCAGACCAAGAAGCTTAATTCGAGTCCTGGCCCTGCAGGCCGGAGGCAGGTGTCGGCAGCTTCTGTGGAGGATGGAGGTCAGGATGCATCCCTATTAAAAAACCCAGCAACTGGCGTCCAGGGCATCTGGTGGAAAGTGGGAGGCAGGAAGGAGAAGGCTCAAGCTCCTTTGGGTGGGTCTGCCAGGGCATTTAATTTCCGGTATTTGTTCGTTGGTACCCAGCGCAAAGCTTCGAATCTCAAACCCAGTGAGTGGTGCCGTGGTCCTTAAAGGACTCAGCTCAGCCAAGCGGTTTTTTAACACTTCTCAGGGGCTTTCATAACTTCTATCCTGTGAGCTGCCAAGGCAGAGAGGTGCATCTAATTCCATCCACATTTCTCCAGAGATTGCAAAACACAGACAGGACGACCGAGAGCGGGAGGGACGGGTGCCAGGCGGGAGCCGCCAGACAGGGCTGTGGTGTGTGCCTCTTGGCACCAGCAGCCTAGACCGTCCCCCGCGTTGGCACCGAGAGCCCGCGCCTGGGGCTGACAGCCCAGGGCAGGGTGGAGGTCAGGCGACTGAGCTCCTAGCGCTCATCGCCTCTGGCGCTCCCAGCCTTTGCTCTGGGGGGCGGGGGTAGGGGGGAACCCCTCGGGTCGCTGTGCAGTCCTGCGCCTGAGCCCCGGACAGCAGGGCGGCGGTGCAAGCGTGGGAGGGGGCTCTAGGACTCTGGCGGCCCCGCCCCGCCCCCTCCGCGGGGACCCAGAGCCCAGCATGGACCACACTCGGAGCCGCAGCCATGGCGCTCGCCCGCTGCGTGCTGGCTGTGATTTTAGGGGCATTGCCCGCACTGGCCAGCGCTGATCCCGCCTCACGCTCGCCCCTGCACGGCCCGCACCCGTCTCCACTGCGTCCCCAGCACCACGTCCCCAGCTCGCGCCGGCCACCCAGGACCTCGCGCTTCCCCTTCCCGCCCCGGGACCCCGCCGCCCAGCGCCCGCAGGTCCTCACCGCCCGGCACACGCCCCCAACGCTTCCACGCCGCTGCGGGGCAGGAGAGCCGTGGGGCAACGCCACGGTCCTCGGAGTCCCGTGTCTGCACTGGGACCAGGTGCCGCCCTTCCTGGAGCGGTCGCCCCCGGCCAGCTGGGCTGAGCTGCGAGGGCAGCGGCACAACTTCTGCTGGAGCCCCGATGGCACGGGCAGACCTTGGTGCTTCTATCGGAACGCCCATGGCAAAGTGGACTGGGGCTACTGCGATTGTGGTCAAGGTGAGTGGCATCCCTGGCCACCAGGGCGCGGGGCCGCCCCCCTTCCCCCGGAGGGGGAGGGGGAGGCTGGCACAGAGGCAGCCTGGCTCCAGGACAGTACCTGTGTACCTGGAGACGGGGGAAAGTGGTTGCGGGTTTGCATTGTGGTGTGGTGGTGAGCTGGGTAGCCGCATAACTAGAAAAGTGCGCTCATTCACACAGTGTCAGTCAGGAAAGAGTGCATCTTGGGAGGGGACAGTCAAGGGGACACGAGCTGCGCAGGATGCTCAACACTAGAGGTCTGTTCGGCCACGGTGTGTGTGTGTGTCCCACTGGCAGAATGAGTGCGCGGCTGTGGGTGTCTGTTGTCTGGATCAGCTAGCCTTGACGAGGCTATACAAAAGAGGAAAAGTAAAGAAAAACAGACAGACGTTTGCTGGCCACTAGTTTGGGGAAGGGAAATGTTAAATGTAAGATGAGTCCCAGCAAACTTTCTCCCCTCTATGGACCCGGATTTGGAAAACGGTGGTGAAATGTTTACCTCACCGCCATTGTTGACTTTAAAGCATGACAAAATTCTCAGGCCAAAATACAAAGACAGTTATGTTCTGGGGCGCCGTACGGTAAATAACACCAGGGAGCGAAGAACAAAGGAAACGAGGGGGCAGAACAGGGACTGCCTTAGTAACTGAGGAGGCAGCCAGAGGCAAGTGAGGTCTGCAGCAAAACCATTACTTAAGCTGTGCGTGTCATTTATGCGAAGTCGGGATTAAGAGTCAACTTCTGCAAAGAAAGTCACTCGGGTATCTTAAGTTTGTAGTAACAGAAATCTCACATTAATAACGTGAACGCAAATAATAATAACCTACCTTCACAGAGTACTTTCCTCTGCATTGTTCGGGGTTTGTATTTAATATTAAGGCTTTAACTTTTCTCAACAACTGGGGAAGAACAGAATTTTGACTAGCTCCCAACAGAACAACACTTTTCTGCTGTCAATGACACTGTATGGCAGGAGTCTTACAAATTTCCTGAAGTGTATGCTTCCGGCCTTTGGAGGTAACCTTTTACAATGTCGTTCCCTTTCTCAAAGGAATTTTATTTATTTCTGCCCTCAATTGAGTTAGTGCTTCAAGTTAAAGGGGAGTGATACGAAGGTTAAGATCAATTATTCTTCGTCCTAGAGAATGAAGTCATCGCTGTACTCATGTTTCATGGACAGAATGCCAATGTGCCTGTAAAGCACCGAGATGATGTCAAGCAAAGAGCTCGGTGGCTACCTCACTCACTCCAAGCGATTTTAATGAAACGCTTGGGTCTAGCGACCATTGGCAGCTTTTTATTATTATTCTTAGTTTCATACATAGATAGGATAGAGAATTATTAGGGAATTAATATGTAAGAAACAACAGACAGTTTCCCTTCAAAACATAGAACAAAGGAATTCAAAGTTAAAACATGATGGTGGTCTACTTCTCTTTTCAAACATGCAAGCAACCTTCAGTTTTATATTCTGTGAAGAGAATAGATTATTTTGAATTCCCCACACCGCCTTCTTTGGAGAGAGATTAATTTCTTTTCAATGCCTTTAGGTTCATAGCTAGTTTTTATCAGCCAAAATCTCGAATGTGGTTGTGTTTAGGTAACAGAATATAAGAGAAACAAAAGAAGCCACGCAGGGTGAGCAGCAAACACAGGAAGAGAACTTGGCTTTGTAATACCTAATCCACTCTTACAGGACCCAACCTTGATCACCGAAGCCTTGAACACTGTCACTCGCTCCTGCAGGTCTGGCTAGCTATACCCCATGCTTCAGAGATAGCCCACGTACTCCGGATCTTATCCCCACATGTTAGGGGGTTGGGCAAGAGTACTAGATAGTAATGAGAGAATGTTGGATTGTTCCTTAGACAACACTGATGCTGTTCTGATAAGGCAATGCTGGGTACGACCCTGAACTGTTAGAGCTATGAATTTCTAAAAAAATATACATATATATTTATTTGTGTGTATTGATGCTTGGCTCCAAGTGTATGTGCGTGCATGTATGAGTGTGTGTGTGTGGTGTGCACAGAGGTGTATGACCTGTGTGCCCTTCATTTACAGCCCAGAAAGGACAACTCATCCCTCTACCCTCCTCGGAGCTGCTGTAACAGGCATGGGCAGGGTGCCCCACTTGTTTTGTGGGTGCTGTGATCCAAGCTGCAGTTACCATGATTACATAGTCAGCACTCTGAGCTGCTGAGGCTTCTTTCCAGCTCCAGAAGAAAAATCAGTTTTTGAGCAAATTAATTAAAAGAATTTTTTCAAGTTCTGGGCATGTACTCAGAATGACCTTGTCTAGTTATTACAGCAAGGACTTACTGAACACTCCCTTTGCACTGGATGTGGGACTAATAATTTCATGTTTGTTTCATTTATTTTTTTCGATAATCACCCTTATAAAGGAGCCCTGTAATATCTACAGTTTTCTGTTGGAAATCCTAAAGTCATGTCGCCAGAGAAGCAGAAGAAGATATGATAGGATGTGTACACAGACGGGCACATTTTCACTTCACAGCTCATTTCCCTCCATTTCTTTATTTGTATGCGATGGAGAAATATCCGTGCTGTGTTGCGACACTCACTTGTTAGCTTGTGGGCTAGTCGAAAGGGCAGAAAGAAGGAAGAGGGATTATGTACAAGCACAATGCACATTATTTCCAGCTTCTCAGGCTCTAAAGGTATTGTTTTTTTTGTTTTGTTTTGTTTTGTTTTGTTTTCCTTTACAGAAAACTGGAGCAATAAAAAAGAAAAATATGTGGAAATGTGATCCCTCCTTTAAGGCTTATGCTGGGGTCAGAGTAGAGTTTAGAGTCCCATGCAGAGAGGGGATGAAGCAGGGCTCTCCTGCAGGATGCTAACAGAACAGAGTGGGCATCTCAGGTGAGCAGGGTGTGAATAGTCCCTTAGCTCATATATCAGAGCAGGGTACGTATTCTTTGGTTCTGGCTCCAGGAAATGTATGTGTTAGGAATAAAACATCTTTCTGGGGATTGGGATACCTGAGTCAGTCCAGGGAGCTGGTTCTCATGGGGAACATTAAACTTTACTTAGAGAGGACTGGCATGATGGTTTAGCAGGTAAGGCCATTTGCCATTAAGACTGATGACTTGAGTTGGATCCCTGGGACTCTCATAATGTAAGAAGAAAACTGACCGTTTCAAGATGTTTTCTGACCTCCGTGACCGCACCATCTTGGTCACTGTTCTATTGCTGTGAAGGAACACCACGACCAAAGCAATTCTTATTACAAGAGAACGTTTAATTGTGGGCTTGCTTGCAGTTTCAGAGGTTAGTTCATAGCATCATGGAGGGGAGCATGGAGGCATGCAGGCACACATGGTGATGGAGAAGTAGCTAAGAGTTCTACATCCTGACCTATTTATCTATCTACATATCTATCTACATATCTGTCTATCTACATATGTATATATATGTATGCATATATAGATATATAGAGAGATATTGGGCCTGACATGGGCTTTTGAAACCTCAAAGTCCATCCCCAGTGACACACTTCTGCCAGAAAGGCCCCACCTCTTAATCCTTCTAATCTTTTCAAGTAATGCCACTCCCTGGTGATTAAGCATTCAAATATATGAGCCTATGGGAGATATTCTTAATCAAACCACCACAGCCTCACTTCCAAATAAATAAATGTGAAACAAGATCTAAATATTCACCTAGAGACTTGTCAAAATGCTTGGGCTCTAACCTCAGGATCCTAATTCCCACGTCCAGGTCAGGAACTGCAAGGTGCCCTTTTAGGGGCCAGTCAAAGTGAGCAGGTGCTGCTTAGGTGACTATTTCAAAGCCCAAGAAAACCTATGGGAAAGCATCAGGCCGTTGCTGGAAGGTATAGTGAAGGATGATGTCAGCTATCCTGTGACTTTACCTTGCTAGGCCCTAGCCTCAGAGCAGGCCTGAGGTATGCCAACATTAGTTTTCTGTGTGGTTTTACAGAACAGCACATTGGTATTTATTTTGCCGGCCTGCGGTGGTAGACAGCACAGTTTACCAGAATATCCATCTTAACCGAGTGGGAGCGAGGGGCCTCTCTCACATTTCCACGGGCAGCTGACCGCATCCTTCCAAAGAGCCTTTGCGATGAGATAGTGCTTTCCTGACTCAGGCCGGCAATCATCTTCACAGTCTCAAGTTATTACAGTCCAAGGGGTGACCTTCTGCTTGCTCCGTCCTGGGAACCGCCCTTTTAAACCAGCAGTGAATTAGCCTCACGAGAATAAATGATAAAGGATCAGAAGGAATCTGTTAGTCAGCTTCACCCCACTGCGACAAAAGGCCTGAGTTAATCAATGTGAGAGGAGGAGAGGTTTACTCAGGCTTCTGTTTTCAGAAGTTTCAGCCTGTGATCCATTTAGCTCCATTGTTCTGAGGGTTCTTCTGAGCAGAGCATCATGTGGGGAGCTGACAGAGCAAGGCTGCTGGTGGCTTCTCAGCTAGGAGAGAACAAGAGGTCCCAATTCCCCTTCAAGAGTATACTACACAATTACCTGGCTTCCTCTGACCAAGCCCAACCTAAGGGCTCCAGTATCTCCCAACACACTCGGAGGCTGGTGGCCAAACTTTAGCACTTGGCTTTGGGGAATATTTAAAAAAAAAAAAAAGAAAATCCCAAGCCTTACTGGAGTGAGTCCCAGATCCAGCCTTTCTCATGCTAATCTGCTCTTAAATACCTAACCACCCCAAATCTCTTAGTTAAAATAGATAGGCTGGATGAGTGGGCTAAATGCCGCTGTTCATAGGCATACTTTTTGGAAGGCCATATGCTGTTAAAGTGTCAGTTAAAGAGTTAGCTGAGTCAGGTGTAATGAGTGCCCAGGAGTCTGAAGCAGGAGCATTCATTACCTATGAGTTCAAGGACAGCATGAGTAACATGGTGAGTTCCAGGCTAGCTAGGGCTACAGAATGAGATGCTATCTCAAAAAGGAGGGGGAGGGGTAGAACTCCCCTCTCCTCCTGTATGCCTTTTAATCCTGAATCTCCATTCTATGTGGCAGGTGTTTAAGAATGTTTATTATCAATACCAGATTTGATGCATTTCCTAGCAGGATTTTAAATGTGTAGCTCAATCTGGCTGCTCTCTTCGAGTTGAGATTTTATTCAACTTTTAACTTCCCTGACATCCATGCAATATATACTATTGCCTGCAAATAGTATCTTAAAACAAAACAAAACAACACCTGAAATGCTTTGTCCTCTAACAAAAGTGTAAATATCATCATCTCCATAATTCAAGGAAGTCTGGAAGAAATAAAGGACATAAACCAAATAGATCAGTCAGCTTGGTTTGGTAAATCTATCTCCTTCTCAAATAAAACAAATGAAAAGCTAAGCCAATTGGGTTAATTGGTTAACACGATGTGCACTTATTTTAAGAGAAAGAAGCATCAACAAAAATAAAGACCTACTCCTAGAGCTTTTGGAACTACTAGGAAAGATAATATTTATAATATGCAGTAATCATAATAAAATTTTGGAGCAGAGTTTGGTTCAGAGCAAAAAATTCATGTTACCACACCAATCTTTTTTCATATATTATTGAACTTTACAGGCATGTGAAGCAATTAATTTTTGTCATTTCCATTGTTTTAGTGAAATAAGATGAACGCCTGCCAACAATACCAAGCTACTGTCCACATCCTGACAAGAATATTCTTAAAACAGAAATTCCAGCATATCAACTACTCAAAAGAATAAGAAAGACTCCATTACACTTTGGAGATGTTAATACACGTATGCCATTACATTAAATATACTGCTATGTGCTATACCAAATGTAACACTAGCAAATATTTTAAATATTTGTATTCATGTCCATTACAGATGATGAAAAATGACATTATCTGAAAACAACTGAATTGGGATGATGTTTGTTGACTTTTTTTAGGTATAGTAAAGAATGTTCAGTTAACTTTGATAGTTTTTCCAGCTTATGCTGGTCCTATCTAAAAACATTCTCACCTGTAACTTACATCTGTTTAAACACTGTGGAGCAGTAGACTTACATCATAACATCCCAGGTAAAAACGAAGTCAAACGATCTTTTAATGTTAGAACATTTCCCTGAACTAACATCTAACTGAACTTTATTTGCCTCCATTAGTTCCCATCTATAATTCATGGTAATTGTCCATTTATTATTCATGTTGCTACCTTTAGTAACAGTAAAAATATGAGTTGGTCTAGTTCAAAGGGAGAAAACATGTGAGTTCAGAGTGAAAAACCAATTCTACTCATTGATGTTATGTTTACTGGACACTTATAAATCTCATGACCTATTCCTTGGTTTAAGACATTTCCTATGACATCTTATGAATGAGCGCAATTTAACCGTGCTCAAGCTATGATTAAGTTATACTGACAACATTAATATGACCCTCGCAGAACATTTCACAAATTTTGCGTCATCACACCATTTACCCACAGGCAAATGGTCATACAGCACTGACTGATGAAAGGAAACTAAACGATAAGCTTCCAACCAGTCTCTCAGGAAGAGAGTCTCAGCAGGGTAATACCAGAGAAGCTGCCATCTTTTTCCAGCTAACCCATAAGTACTTCAAGTTGAAAGCCTTGAAACAGAATGGCTAGGATCACCATGTCGGCTAGGCCAGAGCAGCCTTTGATGGCCTATGGGAAGCGCTTGTTGCACGTTGTCTGTGAGCTTCTCCAAGCTCTTGCCTCATGAAAGAGTGACTCACATGATGGATTCACATGATGGAGGCCCTGTGTGTGTCCTTCTGTCTGAATTTCCCCTTCACACAGTAGCACAGTCATGGCACCCACTCTAACTATCTTGTTCTAACTTGACTACCTATAAAGACCACATGCAAATGAGACCATATTCACAGGTACTGAATTAGCACTTTAACAGCTTTTACCTTTAACTCATCAGGTGGGTTTTAATGCTAATAGCCATTCTCTACTTCTCTTGAATTGATAGAGAGTGATAAAATGGCTAACGATACCTCTTCTTCCATGACATCTGTTGGGAAAAATTTATTTCTTCAGGTTTAATGCTTTTATTTTAAAGTTCATAAACTTTATTATTTTTAAAAAAGCCCTTGCAAACAAAATTACAACTCAGTGAACTTTATACAGTTGGAATTGCCATTCTGAAACAGTGGCGCTTCACACCGGATTTTACACTTTCACTGTGAAATGTGTTTTTATGCACTTATCCACCACCAAACAATTCATGACACAGTAAGAAACAGAAAAACGATCAGCTTTATATTTTGCAGCATAAGCTCATGCTCGTTACCCGCACTCAGTCCTTGCTCATTCCCTTAAATGTAGATATTACTATGCTATGCCTGCCTATGTGCTTTTGTTTGCACATTTTCATATGTTGCTGGCTAGATTCTGCATATGAGGAAGAGCGTGTGGAACTCTTAACAAAGCTGTTCACGAGGCCAATTTCTGTAACACAAGCCCAGGTATCTTTTGTGTTCTCTTTTCTCTGTAAAGCTAAACATACATCTACTCAAAAGAGAAAAAAAAACCAAAAAACCTATAATCGAAAATGATAGTAAGTTATTTTTTTTTTTTTTTTTTGCCAAGAATTAAGAAAGTAGAATGCTAAGCATTATTGGGTATTGAGTCTTTGTGTGTGTGTGTGTGTGGCACGTGGGGGGCGGGGGTGGTAACCATTCATCTGATGGTCTTTGATGCTCTTCCTGACAAGCTGTCTTGGGCACCTTCTCAGCTTTACACATCCATGACTGGGTTGGCATAGACATTTATAATGGCTGACACAGTTGCCCTCAGTCCTCTACCTGAGATAGAAAAATTTAAGGGATCACAGTAGCGAAATGCAGACATTTAGAAGATAACATTTTCTGCAAATTTGCCCTTGTGATATTTGAGGGCAGTGGAGGCTTCCATTTATTAGAATACGACCCAGAGAAATTCGCTACCACTGCGAGAAATGTTTCAGAAGTAGCACGGTGGAGGCCTGTGTGAGGGAAGGGGGCAGACCATTTTTGATCACACAGTGTTGCGGTGATTGAAAAGTACTTCCCAAGCAAAGAATTTAGTTCAAAGTTTATGTGGGAAATGATGCTGTTGGTATGTATGGTAGGAACACTTTGAACTTTATGCCTGGTCTGCTTTTTATCATTTTCTTATACTGAGCTAAGCTTATTTCCCTTTCCCACTTATAACAGTGTAGCTATAAATTTATACAAATGTGTGTGTACATATACACACGTCATATTTATAGCCCTACGGCAAATTTGTGTGGTCCTTAGGACAAAGTCAGCTCTGCTGTAGAATCCTGACAAAGGTTCTGTTTTCCCTTCTCTGTGGTCAGAAACTCTGAGGCTGTCTGTGCATCTGCCTGGCTAGTTTACTGCCTTGTAACCCCTAGTAAATTTATTGTGATGTTTGCTTAGGTTTGGAGGCAAGGGGACAGTGCCGGACAGTAGTTCAGGGCGTGATTGATCATGCCACAGCAACTTCTCAGTGGTCTTAGATACAGCTTCTCCCATCCACAAATTAAAATCTGTTATAAATTGTTTAAGGTTGCCACCACTTAAGCGTCCTTGGATAATAGGCACAAGAAGAGCAAAGTTCTCTATCTCTCTGACAGGGAGCTCATTTGTGGATGACACACAAAGTGGGCTTCTCAGAATTCTGACTGTGTATGAATTTTTCTTAAGGGAAAACTGGATGAGCAAACCTCATTTATTGTTACATCACAGATAGATCTAAGTGACTCCTGGCACTCACGGTGTGTTCACACACCTGAGAAGGTATGGTACACCAGAACCTTGGCTTGGAAACCGTTTCTACTGCCTTTGGATGTTACTGGGGGTTTCTGCTTCCCATCTCTAAACGCCCCTGTTATTTAGGTGATGGAACACCATTTCTTGTAGATAGTATTGTTACACACTATTTTTTTAAATTATTTTTTATTTTTCCAGAGTATAATATAATTAGATCATTTCTTCCTTCCCTTTCCTCCTTTCCAACCCTGTCATATACCTCTCCATCTCTTCCAACTTAGTGGCCTCTTTCTTCATTAATTGTTGTTATGTTCATATATGTATATACATTACATTCATATATGTATATACATACATATTCCCAAATAAATAAATACAACAATCTCACTCTGTATATTGCTGATATGTAGATTTTTAGAGCTGATCATTTGGTACTGGATAACCAATTGCTGTACTTTTCCCTGGGGAAGACTATTTCTCCTGGGGAGGCATTAAGTCTCCCTGTTTTTTGTTTATATATTTATAGTTTGTTTTTGTTCCTAGAGCATTCTTCTGGCTCTGTTGAGGAATTCGGTGGTAGTGGTAGTTAATACAGATAATGCGTCAATTTAAATGCATTTTCAAACAACATAAATAAATTATTTGATTGAAACAAATGGCTGGAAACTTTAAATAAAAGACATAAACTGCTGCTGTTTGTGGTATTAATAGTATGACATCTACCTGTAGAACATTTGTGATTTAAAACAATTTTGAACTATTCGAACCCCTCAGACACATTTCTTTAATTAATTACTTATTTGGCGCACACTCTCAGTGGCTATGCCTACACCTCAGATGTGTGTAAAGTCAGAGGACAGTGTGTATTAGTTTGGCAGTTTAGCAGCAGGTAAGTCTCACTGACTCCAGACGTGTTTCTTTTAAAATGTTCTGTGCGTCAAATGTTTTAGTTGGTTTGATAGGGAACTTCTCTTGCTCTGTGTGAATTTAAAAGCTGAGACCTTCTGAAGAATTCAAAATGCCCTGTCATACATATGGTCTTCTTCTGAGTGGTCAGGATTTGACACTATAAACTTTGCCTCCCTTATTATTGCTTTTTTTGTTTGTTTGTGGTTTCATTGTGAGCCATGATATATATTTTTTTTCTTAAATGCTTCCATATCTCCTGGGACTGAAGTTGAGGATGTTTGTGAGCCGCCATATGAGTGATGCACACAAAATCAGGTCTCCTGCAGGAGTAGCCATCCGTCCAGTCCCCAGTCTTTACATCTATATATTATTCCTTGAGAATGTCATACATTGAACTTTAATCATACACACCCCTCATTCTCTCCTTTCAACTTCTCCTAGACTCCTCTCTCCCCAGGATGCCCTCCTCTAAACTTCATTTCCTCTGTGTGTGCGTGCGTGTACACCACACTAAAGTGTGCTAGCACTGCCCAAGTGCACGTGGATGTGATACCAGCCACTGAAGTATGGATAATCTACCATCGACCACACTCTCTTTGGATCGAAGAAAGGATATAAACTATCACCCAGCAAACACAAACAAGCAGAGAAGCCAATATGATTGTCTAGATCATCCTTTTGTGACCCTGCCCCCTTTAAAGCACAAGGTCTTCTAAATAAAAGCAGGACAATGTGGCTTTCTGGCTGGGAAGACAGTTCATACATACAATGCTTGATTAATGGATGCTGTACTGTAGCATGCAGGCAATTATACATATCGCCATGTTAACCAGTTAAGTGTTGGATATTTTTAAATTATAAACCATCTATTTTATGCATATTATGCACAAAATATTGATGCATATTAATGAGCTAAAAGGAGATCCCATCTTCATGCTATTATTTTATAAATTAGTTTCAAGGTCTTAAAGGCACTCGTTTAAAAATTCTAACAGGATACTGGAGCTGGAAGAAATCTTCTCCTTTTCTTCTCCTTTTCCACGCTGATTGGCAGAGTGTGGAGACACTTGCTGCTCAGAGTGACATTCAGCTGAGGCCAGAGCCCAACCTAAGCCTCACCTGGCCAGTTAACAGATTTCTTGTACAAAAATATCTGAACTTCTATTTTACGTCTGCAAATTGCCCATTTTCTTTTCGGTGGTGTCTTACAAGCAAATATTCAAGAGCAATGGTAAGAGGCTTCTGAGGGCAGGAGAGACGACTCAACTGCTAAGCCAGCTTGTTGCTCCTGTAAAGGACTGGGTTTCAGTCCCCAGCACTCACTTAGTGAACAACCATTCACAGCCCTTACTCCAGGGAACCTGATCCCTTCTTGAGCTCCAGGTCACTAAGCATACACACAATGCACGTATGCACACATGCAAGCAGACGCTCTGCACACACAATAAAATTAAAAACATAAAGTTGTAAAGGTTTCTGACTGGATACTTTGAGTTCCTTGACCTATACATATTCAAGTGTGTGGTGCGTGTGTGTGTATGTGTGCGTGTGTGTGTGTGTTCTAGAGCTTTTCCTTTTTTCCCTTTCAGCTCCAACTGTATTAGTTTCTTCCATTTTTAAGAACCCTTTGATAACTTTTTTTTTTCTTACATTTGATAAAACTAACATCTGCCTTTGGATTTTCAGAGGAGACAGAATAACAAAACAAACTTCATTATCTGGACTGGGCCATATTCCCATTTACTGGAGTGAAGTTTGTTGTCAAGGAGATTTAAAAACAGTGTTTTGTGAAACAGACATCTGGCGAGTGGGGTGTGACCCTAGAAGGTGGCAGCTGCTATCATGTGTAGCTTTTCCCAATCATGAAAAATACTTCTAGTTTCGCTCTGCTTTAAATATGGTTCTAGATGATAAATGTGCCTTAGTTAAATCATTTCCATAAGTGTTTAAATACAGAAATACGTCAAAATGATATTCAACAATTTAATTAAATGATTGTTGAATGTGAATACATCTAACTCTGAATTTTGGTTGGCTTTTAAATAGTATTTAATTTTATCATTTTTTTTAAAAAATAAAACTTGGTTACAGAAATACTATGCATATGAAACACTTATTTTGGCAACAGCAAATCATGGAAGGTGCAAGATCATCTTGATGCCAAATATAAAATATTGCAACTGGGACAGAATGCTTTGCTAATGTATAATTGTCCTAAATTACTTTCTCATCATTGTGATAAATACCCTGACAAGTGTGACTTAAGGGAGAAAGGGTTATTTTTGGCTCAGAGTTTCAGACAGGCATGATGTATCATGGCATGAAAGACATGGCAGCAGGTAGGGAAGGCATAATCACGGGAGAAAGAGGTTAGCTCTTTCTCTCCATTCACACTCAGGAAAAAGGACAGTGAACAGGAAGTAGGGTGTGGCTATAAGACCTTTATTCTCGATCCAGGCACCCACTTCCTTTGCAGCAAGGCTTCCCAAACAGCTGTAGTTACTGTGAATCAAGTGTTAAAAACACCTAAGCCTATGATAAATATTTCACATTTAAACCGTCAGAATGGGTTATAATCATAATATTAGCAATTTTCTTTGGGTTGTAGATACATATTCCCTCAAGTTAGCTGTTGGCTTGAGTAAAGGCTCATTCTGACTTAGTATGTCTCAGATATGCAAATCTACATCTGTGAATGTGAACATAAGTTGAGGAGAAAACACGTAAGGTGGAGTATGGGCTTTGGAGGAGACTACAAAAATATTTAAGTATGTAACCACAATCCGAAGCTAATGAATACACAATATACTGATTTTTACATTTTATTTGGTGATAACATCATGACCATGTATCCCGGGACCTGAAATGCTAGTTCCCAATCCATGGGAGTGTTTGAGTATAGGTCCTGGGAAAAGCGGAGAAGGTGATTAAAAAAAACAAAACAAAAACCAAAACAAAACACAAACAAGCAAAGCTTCCATCACAAGATACCCTAAGAGCCAATTTAGAGCAATTGCTATGAATTGTGAGGAAGAGCCATGGCAGGGAACGGTGTAGGTGTGGTCTGATATCTGGGATCCTTTCTTCAGAGGGTGAGATGCCCATTACATCTTGATGTTGTCTGTTTTCCCTTTTCTTTCGTTATTCCTATACATTCCACCTTTTGCCTTACTCAGTTCTACCACTTCTATTTTTACTTATTAGTTATTGCTTAGTATACAAAGAAAGAGCTTTATTTGCTTGTGATAGTTCCATGCACATTGAACTGAGCTCTTCTCTGTTCATCCATACCTGTCATAATGTAGGTATCTAGAGGGAGATCTGACTTTGTATGTTCAAACCCTACTAAGAATTAATTGCTCATTCAGAGATATGTTTCTGTGGATGTTAAGTAGTATGCTGGGGCTTCAGAGCCTTCAGACTCTACATTAGTGAGCCTCACAGTAGACAGAGGCTCAGAGATGCATCTAACTATTGACCTTAGGCTCAGTGCAGTTAAACTCTTGAGTTATCCTCAGCTGATGGAGTTTGTTTACAGGTACCAAGGGTGGAGTTGTCTTTTCTTTCACTTTCCTCAACCTGGGCCAAACCTTCAGCTTCCTGCACTTTATGGCTTCTAGCTCTTTTGCTCTCAAAAACTTTCTCCCAGGGCACCCTGTGACACTCATTGCACCAATTTCCATCCTGTAGATATCTTATATCTATTTGTAAACACAGCTGAAAACTCGAGCCTGGTGAAATACTCTCCCTTGTTTGAAATATCTCTTCTAGGTTGGATATCATTTGCTAACCCAGTCAGCCAAATAATACCTATGGCATGCCTTCTGTTTATCAGGTTTAGGAATACACAGAGGGGAGTGGCACCTGACATGCAAACAATAGATGATGATTCTAAAGAAACATAAAATTCCAAGAGAAGCAAAATTAGCCAGTGGAGCAGGACATGCCTCAGAGCTCCATTTTATGTTTTGTTTATTCATTTTTATCGTTGTTACTTTGAGGCCGAGTCTGTCTCTGTTGTAACATTGGTTAGTCTAGAACTTGCTATCTAGTGCAGGCTGGTTTCAGCTTGTGTCAGTCCTCCTATTTCTATCTCCTAAGTGCTAAGATTATAGCTTGCACCCAGAAATGGCTTGGATGTTGGTTTAGCTTAAGCAGTCAGACAAGGCCTCCTTCGGGGAAAAGATGCTGATAGTCGACAACCTGATAGAGAGAAACAGGGAGTGCTTGTAAGCATAAAGCACAGTGAGAATAAGGATTCTGAGGTTGGAACTAACAAGGGATTCTCTTTTTAAGGGGCAGAGGCAGGGGACATGTGGTCAGAATCAAGTAAATGGGCCAGGAATGGTGACAGAAGGTTTTAGAGATTTACAAGGCACCAATACAATGGGAATGTGACCACCTGTGGGGGTCTTTAACACAAGAGGTGAATATGAACTGAGCTGCACCCAAGTGAATTGGAGGTTTAATCTGTAATGTCCGCTAATTCATTACAGGGAAGTAGATGAAAAATTGCATTGATTTCTCCCATAATTTTACATTGATTAAAGTATGTTATATAGATGAAAATTATAATTAATAACTATACATAGAAAATGTTCATTTTGCTGAAAATAAAAAAAAAGTAATGACTCCATCATAATCCAATGAAAATTGATGGAGTCTCAAGTGATTGGAAGTTATTCATGTGTCCTTTCTTGTTTCTGGAGCTTAAAAAAAAAAAGAATTAGGACTATATCCTCCAAGGAGCTCTCTATAAATATAATTCAATTTGGAGTATTTTAATTGGTAAAGATTTCCATAATATCTATTAGGTATGCATTTGTATGTTCATATCATTGGTGTGGCCTAATCAATATTATTTCTGAGAATGGAAGAAAATAAAATATATGTACTGTGATGGCAAAGTGCAAAATCATGGCTTGAAGTTGTCTTTAATTTTTTTGCCACGCAGGTCCAGTGTTGCCTGCCATTCGCCTTGCTGGTGGAAACAGTGGGCACGAAGGTCGAGTGGAACTCTACCACGCTGGCCAGTGGGGGACCATCTGTGATGACCAGTGGGACGATGCAGATGCAGAAGTCATCTGCAGGCAGCTGGGTCTCAGGTTTGTTTTGCACTGATTTTGTTTTATTTAATTTTCTTAAAATTTGTTACTGTTACTGTTACTTCCATACACCAAAGAGGGTGTCATATGTTTAAATCGCACATTTCCCTAAACTAATAGAAAAGGCCATTAATTTTTTTTTGTGCCAGTCTGTAAGCTCCCTGAAGAGTGCATACATGTATTCTACAGGCCTTACTTTCCTGTGTCTAAACTAAGGATTTTACTGCTTTCATTAGTAGCCTCTTAGGTCATGGCTGCATTGTTTATTGCCATTGTCTACTGCAGTGATTTTTTTCCCCCTGTCATTGGATGACACACTAATTGTTAGCTTTAAACTTAGCTTTTCTGAAGATTATCTAAACCTTAGAAGATCTCTTCCTTTCTTTGTTAATTATGGTCTCAGAACAAACTATCTTTATTTATTTACAAAGGAAGTGATTTCTTTGTAAGGAATGGAATGAAGTGTGTAATGAGGACATCAGGATAAAAGCTGACATCCAGTGTCCTTTCAGGTTTGTGATGATTCTGGAATATTATGATTTAAAAAAAAAAAAAGCAAAACTGGTTAACAAGGGTAAAAATTTACCTAGGATTATATGAGATCTTTTGAAGGTTAATATTTTACATTAAATTTAGTTATCTTACTTAGCACTTGCAAGACCTCCTAGGTTGCAGGTGGTTTAAAAAAAAAAGAAAGAAACAACCCCAAGATCCCAGAGTATTGACACATGAGGTTCATTAAATAATACACAAATACCTAGGCCATATTGTGAGGTTCTTCTCTGACTAGCTCATAGCTTAATATAAAGCATTTAAACTAATTTACATTCTGCCATGTGGCTGGTTACCTGGGTTCAGGTACTATGCGCCTGTTCCCTTCACATCTTTCCAGTTGAATCTCCTGTGCCTGGCTCCCTCCCAGAATTCTTTCTGCCTGCTAGTTGTCACACCTTCTATTTCCTGCCTCAGCCAAAGGTTGTTAGCATTTTATTGACAGGTGACGCCTCCATACAGACACAAGAGATTCTTTGAACACCCCTGTGGTGAGAGTCTCTCAGGGCATATGTCATTTTGTGTAGTTAGCCAGATTCTTTGATACTGAGGTAGGATTTGTAATCTTGGGTCAGTTACTCTAAATTGTTTTATGACAGTCCCACCCCTTCAAAACTCCATATTTACATCGAAGTATTTTAATGTGTTTAAAAATCTATCTCTGAAAGAAAGCTTTAGTATTCATGTCTTAAAAATAAGAACATTGTCCAATATAACAAAATAGTCATTATCATAATTAGCCTAAGTCCTCGTATATTCAGTGTTTGTCATCACTCACACTCACATAGCATCCTTGATTCAAGTTTGTCCACAGGAGACTTCAGTCCAAGATAAGTAAGTGTAGCTGGATATTATGTCCCTGAAGTTCTAGAACCTATGACAGTCTCTTTGTTTTCATAGCTCAGACTTCTTGAATGGACACAGTAGAGAATGTATCATCTTCTGAATTACTGTCACTTGGTTTACTTAAATTGCAAATTAGTCACAATGGCTTGGTTAGTTCAGTGCTAGAACTTTGCTTAGGCATCATCACAGGTGATGGGTATTGTCTTGCTCTTCTCCAGGAGCCACAGTCACAGAATGGCTGATTTTGTTTTGTTTTATCCCATAATGGCAAGATTAAAATTAAACATTAAGGTGACATTTTCACTTTCTCCATGTAACTGGATCTAACTGCTGGTTAGTTCATGTGTGGGAAATGAACAAGCATGAGAAATTCCCAAGATAGTGGCTTTGACCTTAATCACTAGCAGTACTGTTGGCTACTCTAATTGTTTTCTTTAGGCGGGTCAGATATAAGGCTAGTCAGTTTCTGTTAATGAAACTGTAACAAATTGTGAAGTTTCCAGATTTTTTTTTTCTTTAACTAGGTCTCAATTTCAAGGCCAATGTTATCGTGTTTCCATCCATTGGTGTTAGAGAGCATGAGACTAGATACTATTTGCCTCTCAAAGCCTGTGGTCCTACATTTGAGTTGTTTCAAAATAGTTTTTACTAACAGGTCCCACCCCCATAACATGTTTTCTAATTTATAGTTTTTAGTTGGGTAGAAACTATACAAGATACATTAACTGTCCAGATCAGTCTAACTAGGGGGTGCTATATTTAAAAGATGTTGAACATTAAAAGTAAGTTGAGCATTGGTGCTGAGACTATCAGACACATTTTCTTTACTCAGACCTTTTATTTACTTAGAGGTAGGTATCTCTGGATTCTGTATTTTCAAAAGACTCTAATGTGCTTAATTTGTATTCACTGAGCTGTCAATCACTTGTGCTTGGGATGTGCTAAGTGATTTTTGACTCTGAAGAAATCTATGCCTTTACCCAAGACAGTATTTTAAAGATTATACCTATAATGTGTTGAGGTATTTTTTTTTCTGAGTCATGGTTTCTTTGTGTAGACTTGTCTACTCTGTACACCAGGCTGGCCTCAAACTCAGAGATCTGCCTGCCTCTGCCTCTTCTTGAGTGCTGGGACTAGGCATGTACCACCACTCCCTGGCATCATGCTGAGTTTTTATTAATTAAAATTTGTAATTTTTGAGACTTTAATACATGGGTACACTATTTATATTGCTTTCGCATCCTTCTTTCACCAGTCCAGCTCCTCCTGATCATTGCCTTATTCAGGCAACCGTATTGTTGAGATTTCATGGGTATAGCTTTTCTACCTAGAAAACAAGATCTTATAGCAGCCATCCTGGTCCTCTGACTTAAAATCTTTCTTCCCCCTCTTCTGTGATGTTCCCTGAGCCTTAGGTATAGGAGTTTTGCTGCAGATGAATCAGTTGAGATTGGGCACCCCATAGTCTGTTGTTCCAGTTGTGGATTCCATTCTTCAAGTTGTGGATTTCTGTAATTATCTCTATCTGCTGTAAAGAGAAGCTTCATTGATGAGCGGGTCAGAACTACACTTACCTGTGGGCAGGAAATGAGAATGCAGTTAGCAATTGTATGGTTTAGAAAGTTGGCAATAATAGGTTTTCCGCTAGGGTCCATGACCTTACAAGTCATGCGTAATTGGCTAGAGCTACATTACCAGACCGGAAGTCCCTTCTATTGCCTGGGCTTTAAGTCCAATTAGATGATTCTCAGTTACCCCCAAGAAATAAGCACCACTATGGATTGCATCATTAGGGATCTTTTGTCATGCTGTTCATTGCTGTTGTCTGCAGTTTTTCCATTTGGGTATGACTATTGAGAGCTCATCTCCATGGTTAGCTTATATAGCACCTTCTGATGCTGTGAGAGCTAGTCCCCATGGAGGAGGCTTCTATGTCATTTCCAGCTCAGTTCCCCTACTTCCTCTATCAAGTGGGTGGTGTCTTCATTAATAGGGTTTCTTCAAGTTCTGGGAGGCAACCAAGGGCGATAGAAATAGCCTATATTGTTTTGGGCATCTCTTGGACTCCCCTTGTGGTTTTAGTATTTACAGCAAACATTACTCTCAGCCACAAGGCAGATTGTATTATCCATATATTTCTGTACAGAAAAGCAACATTTTGTTACTTAGAAAAATGTATATTAAATTCAAATGGCACACGGAATGTTAAGGATACTTGGAGTTATCAAGTATTTATAAAAGTTCATAGTTCAGTGTAATATTCTTTCATGAAAGACAAAATGTATGTTCATTTTAAACATAGTTCCTGAAAAGACCTTGTTGACGAATAGTCTAATGCTTGGAGAGGAGACAGAAGCACCCTCACTGGCAAGGCTATGCTAATGTAGAACACACAGCTAGATTAAATAAGATCTTCATTTCTTCAGGGTTAGCTCATTGCTTGCTTTCTTGATTGGAGACTGGCTCCTGACCTTCAAGTGTCCTGTCGATAAGCTCTGTCTGCATCTCTGTCTCTCTTGTTTTATAAAACTTTTTTATTTTAAGAAAGAAACTGACTCACCTGGGTTACCCTTGAACACACTTTGTAGTCTGAGCTAGTCCTGAACTTGAAACGCTCCTGCCTCAGTCTCCCAAATATTGGAGTAGTTTTGGAGGCTTCACTCTATAGTTGGTTAGCCTCTTTGGCTTTGGGGCCTGTCATGAGGCAGAACAGCATATTAAAACAAGCTCCTTACCTCAGAGTTGGGAGGTGAGGAAAAAATAAGAGGGAAGAGCCCAGTGTCCCACAGTCTTCCCCTAATGACCTAAGACCTCTCACTAGGACCCACTGTTTATTGGTTTCACCATTAAAGGCTGATGATGCTGTGGCAAGTCAGCCAAGTCCTCCAGAAAGCCCCATCAACAAGCAAACCAGCCTCACAGAGCTTTCCATGGTGTAGGCACCCTGATGGGCTGAGCTGATAGTCATCCCCATGCCCTTCTTTCACCTCACTTATGGTTCCCTCATAGTTTGTATCCAAATGACACTTTGCAAATGCCCTTCTTCTGGTTTGCTCATTGAAAGGCTAAGTATCTTTGAATGAAATAGTTTTTAATGGTCCATGGTTGATAGCAGACAGTGTAGTTGTTTCATGCTTTATTTATGTTTTATTCTTAGGCAAAATTCCTCTCACTTTTGCTTGCTTTGCTGAATTACCAAAGGGAAATGGCATGACGCATCGCTAGAGTGCTAGCTACAATTTCCTTGTGAGATCCTGTCATTTTGACCCTCATATTTTAATAGCATCTCTGTAAAGCTTTCTTTACAATGCAAAAGGAATTATTGTACTTAAGCTACTTAAATTTGATTAGCTCAGTGTGTGGAGATGCTGAAGAGGAAATGGGGAGATGGGCAGACGTTATCAGATTATGTAAGCTGTGGGTGCATATGTACTCTGTGAAATTCAGGTGGAACCATTTTCCACTTCCATTCTGTGAACAGAAAAGCATTTCCTCTTGGCTTTTGGAAGCTTTAAAAGCATATCTTAGCATGACATCACATTTCACTGTGCTGAAGTTCCATAGCTTACATAGAAATTTAATTATTTTAAATGCTTCTTTCAATTAGTTTTTTTCCTATAAAATTCTCCTACAGAATTATAGTAAGTAAAATAAAAATTATTTTAATATAAGTTGCTTTCTAAATTTTTTTCTTACCTTTTTTATTTTCCTGTCCATTAAAACAACAACAACAACAACAACAAAAAAAAAAACCTTTTGACTATTATTGTACAAAATTTACAGTGAAAACTTTTAGATGTATGGAATTGCCTGACCAGAGAGGTAAGTTTGTTAACAGATGGAAAAGTTATGTCTGCTAGTAGCCATGTTCTTGATTCTGCCCTGTGAGTGGGAAACAGTCTTTAGACTCTTGGCCCCATCAATAGAGATTTTTTTCACTCATGCTATACTCAGTTAAATGGCAGAACAAAAACATAGACCTGAAATAAACAGAGAGGTAAGGAGAGAAAGAAGACAATAGTGATGATGTTTCGGCTGGCCTATGTTAGACATACCATGTGTCCTCAATTGAAAACGTCCTAGGAGGCTCTGATGCACTAGGTGTTCGGAGCCTGCTATTAGCTAGCATTTAGACATGGTAGGATGCTGGGAACACTATTTAACTGTGAAGCTCAGGTTTCTTACCCATAAAGTTGGTGTTGCAACATCAAGTTTAGAGGAAGATTAAATAGGTAAACATGCCACAGTGTTCTTAGCCCAGGGCCAGGCAACTCCTAAGGAGTCATTGCACATGGGTGATGGAGGGAGGACTGCCTTACAGATTGACCCAGTATACTGATCTAAAAATGAGTTCCTAGCCGGGAGTAGTGGTCCACAGCTGTACTCAGCACTCAGAGAGGCAGAGGTAGGCAGATCAGAGGTACGCAGAAACAGTGAGTTTCAGGCCAGCCTGGTCTACAAAACGAGTCTAGGACAGTCAAGGCTACACAGAGAAACTGTCTCAAAAAAAAAAAAAAAAAAAAAAAGCCAAAACCAAAACCAGAATGTGCTCCTGTAGCCATAGGTCACAAGCGTTACAAACTGGTATGTGCAGTTATAAAGCCAGTCCTTTATAACTTAAAGAGTATATGCTTATTTGGCCTACCTACCTTGTCTACTTCAAATACTGGCCAAGTTTGGGTCTTGAGTTAATCAGATGGTGGCGTTTATTTGGCCTTTTCTATGACGGGTCCATGCACTTTGATCAGTGAGGAGAACAGGCGGGATGAGGGTCAGACACAGAATGGACTAGTGTGTGCCCTGGGAATTGCTGTCACCCAGGTAAAGTGGGCTCACACAAAATAAGCCAGTGCATTGTAGGGGAACACTATTTCCCAGAAGCTTACTCCGTAGTCAGGGCACGAAACGAGTGAATACTTGAGGCCTCTGCACAAAACTGTCAGGCTGGTGTGAAAAGTATTTCCATAAGGGAAGGACAAAGCGTGCGTAGCTTACTGAATTTAGAAAACTTTTTGAAGCCCTGGCACATGAGTTTGAGTTCTCTTTCTTCAGTATTGTCAGATCTCTTTAGAAGCCACACATTTCTTTGTTCTTCCCATGAAAACCAGCAGCAGGTCCATAGGAGATCCTGGCTGAAGGACTGTATCTATGTATGCATATGTATGTATATGAGTATAAACATACACATACGATGTCATAATGCAAACATTAACTAGAAAACTTAAGTTAATGCTGCGTGATATTTTTCTGACTACCGTCCCCTCCACTCGAGTTTATTATTGTTTTCTCTAACCCGTTTATTTTAATTAAATCTTTTTTGAGATGTTTAACATGATACTGTTTCAGTGGAAAACATGGAAAACATATAAGACAGAAAAAAATGCATTGGTGCTCTAGAAGTACTTTGTCATAAGTGACTTCTGCTGAATCATGGTTTGGAACTCCACTCCCCTGCGCTGGATTCTTCCTTAACTATGTGAGGCTGGCCAAAGGCAAGCAACAGCTCTCGTGCTTTTATCCGAGAACCTGTGCCGTGCAACCACCGTATGTGGAATGTAACGTAGCTCAGCTATTCTGCTCCGGAGTATGGGAGCACCCCCAGTCAACAGATGACACCGGGCGTTGTGTCATCTTTCCTTGGGGACAGAAAGTCTTGGCCAAAGCATTGCATGCAAGTGATATTAACTCTTTAAGTCTATGGGGAAAATGTGACAGGTAAGAATGCTTTATTTTCCTTTAAAGTTTGACCACTCACAAGACTGAACATCTAATGTGGTCCGTGGCCACAGGTAATTATTTTTCTACTTTAATCTACCTTATTATTTTTTAAATTGGCTATCTTCTTGTTCAATGAAATTTAACAATCTTATCCTTAGTAATTACCAACTCCTGTTGGTTTCACTGTAACATATTGCAAGTATTTCTTCTAAAACATCATTTGCCTGTGACTGATTATGTGATAGTTTTAAATTTGTATACAGTCAAATTTAACCTTGCTAGGCTTTGTTTACTGCCTTCTGGGATTCCTGTCTTGTTCATCTTTTATATCCAAGGTTATAAGCACAACACTCCTATTATTTTATCTTAGTAACTTTCTACTGTTCTCTACTTCTGCCCCCTCTCCCACAGACACACACACACAGACACACAGAAAAGACACACAGATACAAACACACACATGCATGAACACATGAGCTTGTTCAACTCTCTACCCCTCTCTTTTCTTCCTTTTTTTTTTTGTGTGTGTGTTTTCTATCTTTAAACCATCTGGATTTAATTTTATTTCTGTTAGGAGTTTGGGATCAAATTTTACATTATCCCCTGAGGTTTTGGTTTCCTTCTAGTCTTATTGTAGTCAGTGAATTGTACTGACTGAAAATTTTCCTTAACATTTTTTTTTTCCTGGTGTAAAGCTCTACGGAGGTGGGTAATTCATCTTTCCCTAACCCTGGCTTCCCTGTGGCCTGCACAATCCCCTAGTCTCCACTTATTCTCTTATGTAGCACTGTGTCGCCTAAATCACAATAATTTCTCTGGTAAAGGGCCATGTTCTAGTTATTTTGTTGTTGTTGTTGATGTGATAAATCATCACCATGAGAAGCAACTGGAGGAGAAAGAAGGTTATTTTTTGCTGATAGTTCCAAAGTGATAGAATCCATAATAGTGGAAAGTCAAGACAACAGTTGGAGAAAGCATGGTGGCACAAGCTTTGTGCCAGCCAGAAGCTGGCTAAATACAGGTGCAGCATACCCAGGAAGCAGAGAGAAAGAACAGGAAGTGGGGTCAGGTTATGAAACCTTAAAGCCCCCACGGTAATGTACTTCCTCCTTAAAGGTTCCATACTTGTAAAACTATCTTTTATTCACCTGATGTAGTTGTTGGCTTGGAGGTTTACTACTGAATAAGCTCACCCTTTTTAGCTTTTTCTTCACTCTGGCTGGCTGGTTCAACTCAGCTGTTCTGGCTCAAACTCCTCTCCAAGCTGACTGATTCAAACTGGCTTCTCTCACTTCTGACTGAATTGCTCTGCTTAGCCTCAAACTAACTTTAGCAATCTCTTCTAATCTTCTGGCTCCTTCTCATTCTCTGGCTCATTCTGTCATCACCTGTGGTCTCTGGCTCATCCTGTCATCACCTGTGTCTGGCTTACTCTCTCTACAACCCGTCTCTGAACTGTGCCAGTAAAAGGTGCCTCTGAACTCCACAAACTGAACTGCCACAAACTCAACTCTGCTGCAGTGCCTCCCGACTACCTCCCGACTGCCTGACTGAACTCAGCTGAACTGCCTCTCCCTCAAATCTCTTAAATCTCCTCTCTTTCCTGTCCTTGTGAAAGTTGCACATAGCCTATCTCTGACTCATTCTATCAAATCTTTCTCAGATCTTCCACTTTGTGCCTCAATTACACACTGTTTTCTTTTTAAAAAAAAATTTAAATAATCTATTCAATTTACATGTAAATTGTAGGCCCCTCCCTCATCTCTTCCCAGTCCCACCCTCCTTCCCTCTTCCCCCCTTCTCTTCCCCTAATCCTCAGAAAGTCCTCCCCACCTTCTGACCCCAGCCCACTAGGACTGCCTGCATCCTCTTCCTCTTTCAAACAGGGGTACTTCCTTTTACAAACTAACTTTACCTTCATTGTTTGGAATCAAAGGTGTGCACTAAGGGCATGTCTGTATTCCAGACACATCACACAGACCCAAGAGGTATTTGGATGTGATCAGAGCAGCCATGTTGCTGTATTAAAATTCCTCTACACTTTAGTTTTTTATGGTATCCAACCATGCTTGGGGAGAATGTCCTGCTTCAATGGCTGTAAAGGCCTGAATGATCATGGCTGCATCACACTGTTGTGAGACTCTAATCTTGCATATATACCACAGGCAAACCAAGGAGACCAACACTAGAAGGCCTGCTAATGCTCCCATGCCCGCCCATTCCTTCAGATGATTCATGGTTGCAGCAATCTATGATGATAATCCTGTGGCTAGTCCTGCGTCCACTCTGGTAGAATTTACTGTGACAATGGCCACTCTCAGCTGCTCCATCGTAGTATCGAATTCTCCAGTCCAATTACCAAAAATATAGCTCGACAATTGTTTAGACAGATTTGCAGCACAGGAAAAATTCTCATGTTATATGCTAGTGACTCAAAGTCCAGCATATTTTCATTGACAGCCAAGTTGAGCGATTTGCCAGAGGGTATCAATTTGCTCCTGCACGAGGTCAATCCTCTGATTGAACACCATCAAGCTTCCTTTTAGTTGAGCATTAATTCCTTTTTGTACAACTAAGGCATGAGCTACATTGGCTAAATGATTATTCAGGGTCTGAGCAGTCTGCCCAGTATGACTCATGTTACGCTCAGGATGCGAGGCTAAGCACTGCACTCAGGGTCAGCCGCTTTGGACCCAGAGAAGAGCATGTCTGATTGCATGCGGGTTGATGCCCCAGGTCCCGCCTCTGAGAAAAAGGTATCGGACGGGTCTGATGCTCTTTGGGTGGATGACACCTAAATGAACGTCGGTACAAAGTCCCAATTTATTTCTAATATCAGAGATCAGACCTCTACTCTTGCCTGATGCGTCTAAAATAAAAAGGGGGAACTGTAGAGAGCTGCGGAATGCTATGCCTTAAAGATGGAGCTGGTTTCTGCCTTCCACCTTCCCGATGGTGAGTGTTCTCTGTCACAAACAATTCCACATTTGGCTAAGGCTGAGGATCTGGCTTGCTTCCATGTATGTGGACCTATCTGCATTGCCCACATGGCACGCCTGGGTTGGCTACCCAGAGGCTATTTAAGCTGTGGGCTGGCTTTCCCCAGGGTCTGAGGATTGTTCAAGGTTCTTGAATAAACTGCATTGAAAAAAAAAATTCCTCTACACATCCCTTTCCACACAGCACTGCCAACTGAGGATAAAATGTTCAAGTACAAGAGCTATTAGGGCACATCTCTCATTTAAACCACCACAGACCAGATAGAAAATACCTTAGACTTTGTAGCCACTCAGCTACATTGTGATACCAATGCTGCCTTTAGGCACAAACACAGTTTGGCTTCAACACAATTTTACTTTTGTAAAGAAAAGTTGGATTTAGTTAATGTTACACAACACCAATTTCATTATCATCTCAATCTCTCTCTTCCCACTGACCCTTCAGGACTCGTAAAAATCCCTCTTAGTGCAATGACAGCATGGAAATAGGTGCCATTCAGGATTTAGTCCAAGGGTCTTCGTTTGCTGTCATCTGATTAGCTGGGGCTTCTTCTGTACAAATCTCAGACGTAGAATTTAAAGCAAATTCATTCATAAGGTAACTCATTTTGGCAATACCATTCACTTTAGGATATCATTGGTTTTGTTTGTTTGTTTTCCTTACATCTGCTCAATAGATTCTGCTCATTATTTGTTGGGTCAAATTATTAAGAGTGGAGAGTGATTCAAATCAGGATTCTGAATTTTAAAATATTTTTAGCTCAATGTGTTTTTCTTTTCCTTTACTCTCTCCATAGCCCTCCTGATCCACATTCCTCAATCTATCCCTTTGGCACCCTCAGGTCTTGAGTCCCCTTCAACCTTTGTAATAACTAATAAAATGAATCAAATCAGATCTTTAACAATCAAGTTGCCTGCATAAGACTTTACCATCATTGGACTATTGCACCCATTCAATGAATATTTTTCCTTTAATATGTTTTGTTGTAATTCTCGAGATAGTTATAAAACAATGAAGAAGGAATAGGTACAATATCAGTGAAGTGAAGCTATAAATGTTAAAGTCCAAAGATAAAGGCAATAAGGGGCTGAAATGCAATTTCTAAAGCCAATCATTTCAGCAGCTGATGGCCATCTTCACTGAATCCAGGCTACACTTTGAGCTGTAGGAGAAGTTTGTTTTAAGTAAACTCGTGCGATGCTGTTTTTGTCAGAAATAGATTAGACTGAATAACAGGAACTGGAAATAGCAACAGCTTAAACAAAGTTAAACACACACATAATTGGCTCTCAGAGAAGAGACCAGAGGCAGCCACGGAGTCTAGCCCAGTGGGTCCACACTCGCCAGGACCCTTATTCTCTCTTGCTTCCACTTCTGTATCTGTCCTGGGGCATTTTGCTGGGCACGGTGCTCATGCTTCCAATCCAGCACTCCGGAGACTGAGACAGAATGATTCCTGTGAGCCTAAGTCTAGACTGGACTATGTAGATGGTTTGAGACCCTGTCTCCAAAACCATGTGTGCACGGAGGGGGCACAACGAGCCAGGGTGGCTCCCGTTCGAGCCGTTGCCTTTGCTCCATGTACAGTATGGAGGTGGAATGAGGACATTGCCAACCCATAGCAGTTTCTGTCTAAATAGCCCCATTAAAAATGTAATAACTGTGAAGTTTTATTTTGAGATGATGAAACACTTCTGCAGAGGATGGTATTGAGTTGTTCAGCAAGGCGAATGACTTAATGTCCTGAAACATTGTTAAAAAGGCGTTTCTTTTCTGTTATAAACAGCCCTCTAGCAGAAGGCTTGTAAATGTGGTGTTTCTTTTGTGTAGTCAGTACTGTACTTTGTAAAACACTGTGATGATGTTATTAATGCAAAAGGGAGGCTAAAGGTTGAGAAATACCAGGCATTTTTAAACCTGTGTAGTGATGAGCCAAAGACAGAGTAATGAAACTCATGAATAACCTCTGGAGTGGATTGGGGGGTGAGATTAATTGCTATGTTTTTGCCAGAGGGGAGGAAATAAGATGGAAACACCTTTCACTGTGGAATTCATATTTTTTTTTTTTATGTTTGCTCAGTGGCATAGCCAAAGCATGGCATCAGGCACATTTTGGGGAAGGATCTGGTCCAATATTGTTGGATGAGGTACGCTGCACCGGGAATGAGTTGTCAATTGAGCAATGTCCAAAGAGCTCCTGGGGAGAACATAACTGTGGCCATAAAGAAGATGCTGGAGTGTCTTGTGTCCCTCTGACAGGTAAGGGTGTCACTTCCTAAATGTGCTGCCTTCTGCCCACAAGACTGGTAGCGCCCCAACTTCCTTTTTCAATTCAGATGTTATCAAATAAGCAGACAGATAATGCTCCTAAGCAAAACTTAAAATCAAGTGCAATTTTTTCTTTCAAAATATAAAATTTTCAGTTCTTTCTAAAACTGTCTACTTAGAAGCTAACAAAGCTAGATCATAAACTATAATTTCGTTGCAGTATGCAGTAGTCAACACTTGGAATCAGTGTGCCGTGGCTCATACCAGGTATTAGGTGGCAGTATATTACATCTTTGATCCATTCAGCTGGTAGCCGCTCTTTCCCAGAATGTGTTTGTAGCTGCTGTAAAACTGTGTGGATATGATTGGCAATAAAGGGACCGAGTTGGCTTTGTAATAAAATTTTAGACGAATGTACATTGCAGCATGTCTGTCCATATAGGTCATGGGTTATAGAAGGGGATTCTCTGCATTATTTTTTATTTATTTATATTTGTGTTTGTAAAAAGTGAAAGAATTAGTGCCTATGGAATTCTAAAATTGATAAATTTTTAGTTACTCTGTTGTTTTTATTAGCAAGACAATGCACTTATACATAATACAAATTTCTAATATACACCAAAATTCATTTCCTTGAGTCACCACTGTACCCATTTTCAGATGAGGTACTCTCATTAGCGCTGTGATGGACACATGAAATAATAGTGGTACAATGCTTTGCAGACAATAAAATTTCAGTTACCAGATGGTTTTGTGACAAGAGACGTTTTGCTTCAGTGGATCCCAGATATCTATGAAAAGTATGTTTTATCCTTTGGTTATCTGTGTTTCTTTGAGAGGTGTTTGAACTATTTTGGACGGAAATGGCTTTCAAATCTACCTTTTTGGGGAATGAAATTTATTGTGTTGTCTGCTTACAAACTTTTTGTAGAATTCTTTGTGTATAAATTACTCATTGAATTAATACGATTCAAATTTCAGATTTGTATTATCAGAAAAAAAAAAAAAAACAACCCAAAGCCAACATGTGTTTTTGTCACCCGTGGGTGTACAAGAAATAATGACCTCATTGACAAATAGCCTTTCCTGAATTCTTAGTTCAGTATTTTTTTTTTGATGTGCACTTAAAATTTTGAAATACCATTTCTAAGTCACTTTTTTTTTGTATTTCAATGAAAATGAACACTGTTGCTTAGATTTAAGAGGACTGGAATTATAGGAAATTTCCAAAATAGGATTTGACATAGAAAAATAAAATGTGTACTTAGAAATTACATCGGAATGCACTTTCTGCTTGGGGAATAGAGTACAAGTATCAGGAAGACAGATGTGTTAATCTTTCAGGAAGAGGGTAATGACCTCACATGACTGAGTAGAGTCATCATATGGCTGAGAGTCATCACATAGCTGAGAGGAAGTACAGTGATACATCAAACAAAGGTGCGTGCTTTCTCTCTCTCTTCCTTTGAAGTTAATTTGCTTTGTGTTTTTATCTCTTTATCACAGATGGGGTCATCAGACTCACCGGAGGGAAAAGCGGCCATGAAGGTCGCTTGGAGGTATACTATAAGGGACAGTGGGGAACAGTCTGTGATGACGGATGGACTGAGGTGAACACATACGTGGCTTGTCGACTGCTGGGATTTAAGTAAGGCTCATTGCTGTGGGGACACTGAAAGCCAAAACACAGCTTTTTCTAAAGTCAGAGTTAGTGCGTAGCCCTTACCTTTAATTTCTGAAAATAGGCATGCAGAACCTATCAGTTCCTTATCTATGTATCTCCTGTCATCAGTTTATTTGCTTGTCATCTGTCATCATCATCATCTGTCATTAGTCTGTCATATCAGTAACGCCTACTTACCTACCTATATACCTACCTACCTATATACCTATGTGCCTACCTACCTACCTAGCAACCTATGTACCTACCTACCTACGTTATCTACCTATGTGCCTGCCTACCTACCTGTGCACCTCATCTATCTACCTACAAATGGAATTACAATTAAAAATGACATTTTTAAAGATAGTGAGGAACCATCTCTTGTCATGTATTTCATGTACCTTTCCTACCCACATCTCTTTTCTTGAAAAAAGTGTTTGAAGCTATGAGTGATTTCTAGTCCATTCATTTGTCTACTCGGGCAAACTTTCTGAATGCTTGCTTTTATTATGGTCTATCACTACTACCGAGTGTTATTAGTTTTGACATCATTGTGTCTAAATTTCAGTAATTCCAGTGAGGAATGTTGTGGTGTCACATGGTTCTTTCAAATGATAATTGATACTTTTGTTGGAAAAGAACAGCCTGCTTGTCATGAGGTGACCTTTAGAGCTGGCCTTTGACCTTGCCCACTTACAGTCTGAGTACCACACTTTGGGCAGTATATGTCATGGTACGTAGATAATGCGTTCCAGTGTAAAGACTTAAGTTGGGTGAATAGCTGGAAATGATTCCCTTGATGTACACATTCAAATGAAGCCCACGGATGCCCTTTTTTTTTCTTGTGTTTCATATTTCTATATCATAATTTTAAAAATTGGTGAAATTATACCATTTCAGCTTGAAATACAGTTAACTGCAAATAGTCACTAAACTTTAAAATATATAGCTTTTCAAGCTGGGTAAAGCTATGTTTAAATATGTATTTTAAAAAGAAAGTTTGAAAAGGAAAGAAAATATTATTTATAACTTCCCATTCTTACACATCATGTGCAATTCTGTATCAACTGTTATATTAAATCTGTGATTTTTATAGACACCTGCTTTACTTTTATAATGTCACAGAGTCACAAATGCATACCATGATTTAATTATATTCATGTTAATTTTCTAGGGTAGGGTTAACTTTTAGTTTAATCACAAATAATACTATCATGAAGATACAAATGTACAAATTCACTGACATTTTCAATTTTGGGGGGGACAGCAGTTGTTGAAAGTATTAGGTCAAGGGAACAACATCCAAATACATCTGGCCATTTAATTAATAAGAGCTTCTTAGCCTGCACTGAGTTGTATTAAGTGAATTTGTTGCGCTGACAATTGTAGTCTCAGTTTGCACAGATGTGTGAAGATGTGTCTTCTTTTTGCCATTTATTTTCACATTTTTCCTCATTAATGAAAATAATCAAGCGACACTAATATTTTATATATTTAGTTTCAAACTATTCATATTTTATATACTTTAGTTTCAAAGATCCATGCCATTTTCTCTCTTGGGTAAGTTATCTGGATTTTCGGGTACTTAAAATGTTTTCATTCATGTGCTAGTGTGAGCGTGCGACACCTTTAAGTTACAGAGGATGTTCTGTAAGCAATGATTCACTTGGGATGAGAAAGAGTAAACTTGGTTTCTTTGTATAAATGCAGTCCCAAGCTAGCAAAACTTCCTGTTATATATTTTGTGACTGAATTAGACAGAGAGAAATAAGATTAATGCATTTGCTGGAAGAATGCTTTAATTTGAAAGTGACAGCAATATGCAATTAAGTTCATTGGTTTTTGTGCTAAAACTTGATTAGTTAGAAAAATAGCCTTAAAACGACTACTTAAAAAACTGCTGCTTTATCCTATTAAATAATTCATCTAGTTAGATAAATTTAGTGACTGCACAGTAGAGCTATCAGGAAAACCCATGGAAAAAATGAAAAAAAAAAAGTCTTCATGTCCTTAGTAAAGAAACACTAAAATTATCAAGTGAGGGCAAGAGTTGGCATAAGATTCTGACTGAGAGTTAAATTTCAGACTCAGAGAATTGAAAGCACTTTGAGGATCTTTCAGCTCAGTGATATCTGCATGATTCTTACAGAATGAAAGAAAAATTGAGAGAAGGGTGAAAATACTTGCAGAGTTACCTAACTGCCAGTTTTTAAATTTTACAGATATTTGCTATTTCACAGCTTATAATTTATGGTAATATATAATATAATGTAATAAAGTCATTTGGCACACAGTGTCATTTATAAAAATATTTATGCGTTAAACTTACATAACCTTATGAAAAGAACACTGCCATTATTCGTACTTTGATACCAAAATTTTAATGCAGGATTGGGTCCTATTTTTGAGCAGTCACTGAGTTATGACACTGTCTTGGAGAAGGACTCCAGAGAGCTGAGGGGAGCTGATCAGACCAACTCAGAGAGTTTGAGCAGAGATCCAAACCAAAGAATTGTCTTCCCTCTCTACTACACAGAATTATTCCACGGCCAGGAATTTGAGGTTTATCTCTTTGCATGCTCTCTGGCTGATGGGTTAAACTGTAGACAAAACACAAGAATGAATTACCGGTTAGTTACTCATCAAGTTAAACAAAGGATGCTAAAATGACTGAAATACACAGTAAAGCAAGCACAGTCGGGTTTTCAAGGCAGGAGAAAGGTCAGATTCTTACCCTCTGAAGTCACGTTACTAAATTAGGTTGTTTCTTTTACTGGCCCCTCCACGCCTGGGATGGCAGCTCTGCGAATAGTGTTCATTTCCTTGCCACAGATACGGCAAACAGTCCTCTGTAAACCATTTTGAAGGCAGCAACAGGCCCATATGGCTGGATGACGTCAGCTGCTCAGGGAAAGAAGCCAGCTTCCTCCATTGTGCCAGGAGACAGTGGGGAAGGCATGACTGCAGCCACAGGGAAGATGTGGGCCTCACCTGCTACCCTGACAGCGATGGACGCAGGCTTTCTCCAGGTAAGAATGGGGTGCTGCCTGCACTCTGCTTCTCCAGCCACTGGCCTGGAATGAGAAGCATTTTCCATCCTTGACTTCCTGTCTAAAGGTCTGCTTCCCAAGAGAAAGAACCTTTGAGTTCTCAACTACCATTACATTTCTAATTCTGGATTTGTTTTCCAGTAAACGTCTAAGTTGCATAAAAACAAAACAGAACAAACAAACAACAACAAAAATGCCAGTTTATAGTTTAGTCCCCAGAACTCGCTTGATAGAAGGAAAGAACCAACTCTCCTAGGCTGTCCATTTATCTCAACACTCATGGTCCTGGGCATGGGTCCCAGTGAGAGTTATACATTTACACACACACACACACACACACACACACACTCACCAAAGATTAAAAAATTAAAATGGTTTGTGTTTTTTTTAAAGTGTATATAAATATATGGCTCCGTGGTAAAGAGCACTGGCTGCTCTTCCAGAGGTCTGAGGTTTAATTCCCAGCACCCCCATGTCAGTTCGCCACACCTGTGACTCCAGTCTCATGGGATCCCAGTCCTTCTTTTGACCTCTATAGGTACCAGCCATGCACAGACATATATACAAGCAAACATCTATACACATAAAAATAAATTAAATAAGTTAATTTTTTTCTTAAAATTATTCATATAGATCATGGGATGATAACTCCACATGGATGTATTTTTTTAATATTAAAAAGACTTTTAAATGTATAAAAAAAAAGGAAACTAAGAATCTGAAAAATTTTCATCAACTTGAATTTTGTCTTTGGGGAATCACCATTTTTTAAAACCTTCTCATGTGAAGAACACTGACATTTTAGACACACTAATAAGATATATAAAGTTTCAGATGTTCTGTGTAAATCGTAGCTAAAACTTGCCACACTTTGAAAGCTACTAGTTAGAAGTGCATAGAAAATTTACTTAAACATTTGTTGGTTTATGTAATTATTTCTCCTGATCAAGGATTGAGTCAAGGGCTGAATGCTGAATCATTCTGGGCACAACAAGGAAGGATGGAGAACTAAAAAAAAAAAAAAATTCTGCCTTTGTAAGGACACAGATTATACTGAATTAGGACACACCCAAGGACCTCACAATTCATTGTGTTGCAGCATGTAAATCTCAGTGAGTGCTTTAAACAACGCCATGTTTTTTTGGTAGTGTGGATTTTGGAAATATGAAGAAGAAAAATAAAATGTGTTCATCTTGCCAACAATTCTGTTATTTAACAAATGTCAACTCAATAATCCCATATGTTGTTTTAAGCATGTGTTAAGTGATATTTTGGTCATTAGCTCCTTGGTTCCACCTCCTTGGTTGTCTTGATCATCTTTACCATTCAGTTTTCACTAGTAAGTTCTCTGAAGCTATAAGATCCTTCCAGTAACTAGGCAACCAAAGGTGTAAATATCAGCCTGATGTGTGGATGTGAAGACCACAGATGGAGTGGTGTTAACACAGATATTTATTACCTCACAGTCCGGAAGTGAGGCATTCAAAACCAAGGTTTCAGTGAGGCTGGCTCCTGGAGAAGGAATTCTGAAGTAAGGACTGTAAAAGATACATACTGTCCAGGTTCCTGTCCTTGGCTTGTAGATGGTAGATCTTCTCCTGGTGTCTTTTCACATCATCTTTTTTTTTTTTTTTTAAACTCCATCTTCTTTTCCATGAGGACACCTTGTATTGACTTGGGATGCAGCTTCATGGCTACACTTTTCTATCCTGCAGAATGAATCTCAGTAAAGGCCCTGATTGACACCATCCATCTATCCATCAAGATCTCTATGTTATATTTGTATCTGTATCTATATCTATCTATAATCTACCTATCTATACATATGGCAGCAGATAGAGATGTGATAGGCTATCATTTATGCAATTTTAACCTTAATCTACTAGAGATGAGTTTCTAGATTTTTAAACATTAATATATCTTCTGATTTAAGCCCTTCCTTTGAAATAAATAGTCAAGTAGGAGGTTTTAGAATTTTTCCGACAGCTGACTTCCTCCATACTACCCTTTCTAGTGGCCTACCCAACTAACTTACCCACGAATGGCAATTTTGTACCTGTAACTACATTCGTGAGTTACAAAATGACTTAAGACAAAAGAACTCTGTTAATGCTCTATTTAGAAGTTAGCGATAATAAAGACAGCTAGCGCCTGATTTTAGAGTGCCATCCATCCATCTGGCATTGGTCCATCTATCCATTCATTTGAGAAGTTCTTGTCCTCTGCATATGAGACATTTCCAAATGCTAGGGATAGAAAGTTGAGCAAGATGAGCCCTTTGATTGCAGGGCATTCATAAAGACAAGTGAATACAGATTTCATTTGTGATTGTATTTCATCTCCTTCTCCAAAAGAAGAATTGCTAGTTGATTTTATATCTGATTTTTAAAATTATATTTTGTAAGGTTTTCATGTTTTAGCCTAACTCAGCTTGTTTTGGCTTTTCTGATATTTTTAAATCATGACTTAGGTTTTCCTGTCAGACTAATGGATGGAGAAAATAAGAAGGAAGGACGTGTGGAGGTTTTTGTCAATGGCCAGTGGGGAACAATTTGCGATGATGGATGGACGGACAAACACGCAGCTGTGGTCTGCCGGCAGCTTGGCTATAAGTAAGGAAGCAGACATGGTTCTCTGGGATGGTACTTGGCAATGGTTTCTCTGACTCTATTTTTTAAGCTCATCCAGTGAGTTTCCTTTGTATAAAATCAGTTTCTTCAATTAAAATTATCCAAAGAGTGGTGATTTGGAATTAAAAAGAAGCAGTAGTCTAGTTACATTTATTATAGTTTTCCAAAAAGCATAGTTACACAACATCACAAATGCAGTGTTTCTGTGAGAGTAAGACAGCTCAGCGCTGACTGTCCATACACTGCTGTCCTCAGCCAGGGGCATTTAGTTCACCACAGCTTCACTCAGTGAAGGAGCAGTTGGTTCTTGTTACTCACAGGAGTCAAGCTGTGAGGAGCAACTGCGAACAGAGCAAATGCTGATGGAGCTGCAGCCAGCATGCTGCTCCCCGTGGCAGTTGTCATACTTGTGAAAACTTGTCTTTTGTACAGTCTACTCAGTGCTTTATATTTTCCTTCCTGCGTGGGTGCATGTGTGTGTGTGTGTGTGTGTGTGTGTGTGTGTGTGAATGTCACTGTTTGAAATTCAGGCTAGTGCTGATGTGCGATGTAGTGTTCCTCAGTGGGAGAACATGATGTGGGAGAAGGCCATGATGTGGCTTATGGAGAAATGGCTGTTTACAGTGTGAGATTAGAAAGTATGGGCATTTGAATTTGGAGAAGGCAGGTTCTCAGCTGGGTGATTTGGATTTTTCATGAATAACGGTGAAAATGTACCACAGGGGGATAGGTGCTTACAAATAGAAGTACAAGTTGAAATGCAGAGGCCAGGGAAGTGCTTCCGTGGGTCGGAGTGCTTGCTCTGCAAGCATGAAGACTGGCGCTTGAACACTCAGAACTTACCTAGAAAGCCAGGCTGGCTGTGCATGCTCGTAGCCGGATAGGGACAGGCAGACCTTGAGAGCTGCCGCCTGACAAGCATAGCCAGTCAGAGCGTCTGGTTCAGCGACAGATGCTGTCTCAAGGCAATGCGGCAGAAAGGGAAGGAGGAAGACCCCTAACGTCCTGCTCACGTGAGTTTACTGACACATGCACCTGCACACTTAATCACCACACAGAAAACAAACACGGTTATAGCAAAGAAGGCTGGGGAATATATGCTAATATACATGTTACCCAGTTCATAGTAGATAACCAATAATGATTGTATTTACAAAATATAACCTTAGTTAAATGCATCTCCTAAGTATTGGTCAATTAAATAAGTTATTTTGGTGTAGAATACATTTTATTCAAAATAGCATCTGTATTTTATAAAGTTTTAACGTTTTTTTATTAAAATACTCTAATTTAATGCCTTGTTTATGGCTTGCTTGGTGGACCGGTTACCTAATGGTCATTGGGTCTATTTGTAATACTGACCTGCAGTCTTCAAAATAGACGGTAGAGAAATGGAGAGTGGTCTACTCTAAAGGCAGAGTTGGGTTTAGACAATGATTTTAAATGTCCTTTGCTCTCTCTATTTCTATTATTAATTTCTCCAATTGAAAACAAATGACTACACTTCATGGATTCCACTCTCAGCTTGGCTAGTAGAAGACGTTTTGTTTAACACTGGTTGCTTGGCTATGTATAGTTTGCCTTGAAACTGTTATTTAGATGAGAATTTTAATATCTGATAATTCTAGATATATGTGAATACTTTTAGATTTCCAACTGAGAGAACATGATATTTTGTATGGTACCACACATACAATTGTAGACATATATGTGACCAGAGCAGGGGGTCTTTTTTCCATGCTTATTTTGAATCATAAAAATTTTTGGTAACATATTTATTTGCAAACTCAATCCCCCAAACATTGTATGCCATGCAAAGGTCTGAACCTCTTGTGCAGACATTCTAGAGACCTGTCCTCATGCCCACAATCTCATATGTGCAGGATCCTGTGCAAACAGTGAAAATCAGAATAGAACTGGGAAAGTATTTTATAGAAGGAAACCAGACATGTCATAAAACCCAAGAACAAATATAATATGTTAGCATGAACAGAAAAGTCAAAGGCATTTTTTAATTGTGTTTCATAGTGTTCCTCAAACTATAGCATGTAAGCACATTGTTCTTGGAGTGCTAACAGACTATGCTGAGATTACTGAATACATGGAGCTAGAACAACCGGACAGGATGGAAATTCCAATTTATTTGAACTTTGTGTCAACATATTTAAAATGGGCTTGCTCTGGAACAGCAAAATTTAAAGTGGTGTGCCACTGCCAAAGTTTTAATAGAAATATACAATTAAGAATATTTTATTTGTCTTACATTTAAATACTTGCAAAAGACTTAATTTCTGGTGTAGTTATGTATTCCATTTAAAATAAAACACTATTTGACTTTGCTTTCTGTTGTTGTGGTGACAGACACCACCATCAAAAACAACTTGTGAGGAATCTCATGTATTAGGTCACTTTCCATCACCAGGGAAGCCAGGGCAGGAACTCAAGCAGGAAGAGAGGCAGTGATCAGGGAGGAACTATGTTTACTGGATTGCTTCCAAGTTCATTCAGCTGGCTTGTGTGTGTGTGTATGTGTGTGTGTGTGTGTGTGTGTGTGTGTGTGTGTGTATGTGTGTTTTAACCCACACTGGGCTGTCTGGGGATTGTACAGCCCACAGTGGGCTGAGCCCACCTACATAAAGCAATAATCAAGAATTTGCCCCATAGACCTACCTATAGGTCCAGTCTGATTGAGGTAACCATCCAATTGAAAGTCCTTAGATAACTCTGAGGTCAGGGCTGGGTCAAATTGACAGCTAAAGCTAACTAGAAGAAAGAGTTACATCATTCTGTAATAGCCGGTGGAAGATAAATCTGATCCTGTTATCCATTTAAAAGTACCTGAAAGGAAAAAAAAAAAAACAAAACTTAATTAAAATACATGAACATATAGTTACATTCCTCCTGGAAGTTGTATTTAATTTTTTCTCCTTCCACAATAAATATATGTGTGCATGTGTTTATACATACAAACATACATGTGCATGGTTTGCAGAACGGCGTGAAGCACCACCACGCCTGGGAAACAGAGTGCCACTGTAGCTCTAAGTGCCTACTGTGCCCACCATGCTGTCGCTACTCCACTCCACGAAGTAAAGACCCTCCCAAATTTTGTGCAGTCCTCTTGCATTTTTTTTAAATAAAAATGTGTTTTCCTTAGCCAATAGTCTGATCTGTTTTTGAAAATCTGATTTTGAAAGTCAGTTATCCTGCTTTCGGATCTTCAGTTGCTTTCGAGATACCTCCTTATACAGGAGGGTGTGATTCATTTGCGTTCATTTTGCTCTGTGACGTTAAATTCCACAGATAGACAACTTGCCTCTTTGTTGTGTTGGCACTGCACGTATATTTGTGGTAGTGCATTTTCCATTGCCATCACTGAAAAGCACAGCCTGAGTAATTTGTAAAGAACGAACTCACAGTTCTGGAAGGTTGGAAGTTTGAGGAGTCTTTCCTAGTGAGGACCTTCTTGATGGCGGAGACTATAAATCTCAGTGATGGGACAGTGTACTGTATGGAGAGAGGGCTAGTGAGACAGAGCCCGGGTGCTGTTACAGGGACTCGTTCAAGAGAGTTCTTAGGGAATATGCTTAGGAGGAATATGACCATCAGCATGTTGACTACGGGGATATTCAAGTTCGTCCAGGGCTGCAAGGCTGCTTTCCCATGAGGCTACATGGACATACACACTCAGTAGTCATCTTTAAATCTGTGAATATCTTTAAATCTGTGTTTACCTCATCACTATTTCCTAATGAGATCAAACACATTTCTATTTATTTACTGGCCATCAGTGGTTTCTTTTTTTGGGATTATTTTATTTGGGATCTAGCTTGCTTTTTATCTCAGTTGTTGGATTTTTAAAATTTTGAGTAAATTTTGGTATTTTCTTCTATAATGTATGTTATTTTTTTCCATTACAAAAGCACTTACTGCCAGGCATGGTGGTGCATGCCTGTAATCAGGGAGGCAGAGCAAGGTGGATCACTGTGAGTTTGTGGCCAGCCTGGTTTACAGATCGAGTCCAGGACAGCCAAGGCTACACAGAAAAACCCAGAAAAAAAAAAACCCAGAAAAAAAAGAATTTACCAACAAATATATTTGTAAATGTTTATTACAAACACTGGATTTCTGCTTTATTGTTTAATTTTACTTAGTGTAGTATTTTGTAAGGTGATCAGTATTTTTATTTAGATCCTTGCTGAATATTTTTTTTAACTGATATGTTAAGGATAGTTTTCCTGATTTTAATTTTAATGATTTTTCTTTTCATAATTAAGTTCAGTAACTTATCAGAAATGTAATTAAATGTGGAATTTTTAGTTGTCTTTTTAACAAAGTTTTTAGATTGATAGATTATCAGAAAGTAATGTTAAGATAACAAAAAAGAAATATTCCAAAATAATTCTGCCTTCCACGATTCCAAGATTTTCTGTGTTAAAAATGTAAATTTTGCTTTAAAAGGAGGTGAAAAATTAGTCTGTAAGGCCCTGGTTATTATTTAGTCTCATGTGGGCAGTGAGAGTAAAAGAGTGAAAATTGGGGTGACTTTATTTTTGACAATTCATTATGTGTGACTTTCTCAGGAGAAGCTGAATTAGATGCACGCTAATGAACAACGCTAAATGTTTTGACAGTCCCAGAGAGTGACTTTCAGTACACTCATATGCTAATTTTAAGATTCAGATCTAAGGCAGAGTTGAGCTGGGGTGTGTCGAAGTCTGTCAGAACTTGGCTGGCCGCCCCTCCGCATCTGAAGAGCGCTCTCTTTCCAGGGGCTCCGCCAGAGCAAGGACCATGGCTTATTTTGGGGAAGGAAAAGGACCCATCCATATGGATAACGTGAAGTGCACGGGTAATGAGAAGACCCTGGCCGACTGTGTCAAACAAGCCATCGGAAGGCACAACTGCCGCCACAGTGAGGATGCAGGCGTCATCTGCGACTATTACGAGAAGAAGGCGCCAAGCAGTGGTCATAAAGGTTAGTCAAGAGCTGGCAATTCCCGGGACCACAGGAGACTTTGTGAACACGATCCTAGCGCAGAGGGAATGCGCATAGACCTTGTTTGTGTTCATGTTTATGCTGTGTCTTCGTGAGGCTTACAGGGGGGCAGCAGTGGGCTTCCAGAACCTCGCAGCCTCTGAGATCAGCTCCTTTTACACCCTCAGCCATTTCTGTATTGCCCTCTTTGAATGCAATACACTTATCTGGCCTGTTGCTATCTTTAAGCTCTCAGGATTGAGATTATTCTTATTAGCAGTATTTCAAAGAGCAGAGATAAGTCTTACGAGACTTTTGTTTTGTTTGAGGCAGACTCTCATTCATGCTCAGACTAATCTGGAACTCACTGTGTAGCCCAGGTGGTCATGAAATCACAATTATGCTCCTGCCTCAGCCTGCTGAGTACTGGGATTACAGTCATGAGCCACCACATCCGATTAAAGTCAGTTTTTAAAAGATACATTTTCTTTTGTAGATTTTATTCTTTAAAATTTTTAAAGTTAAGGAAATTGAGAGTACAGTACAATATTGGCATAGTAAATAGCTCTTCCATACTTAGAATTCTTGAAAGCTCTTGGTATATTCAAGAATTATGAAATAATACTGCTTTAAAAGAAAGAACTAGATTTTTTGAGAAATCCTTGGTTATCTTTTATAGAAAGATCAAGCACTTTTGATCTGGATAAAAGTATAGTTTTTGTTCATTTATACATCCCTTCCTTAAATTGTTGAGATAACACAAGAGCAGGACTGCATGCCGTTAACATGGCTCTTTGATTCTGAGGGGCTTCTGGGTGTGATCACAATCCTCGGAAGCCTGTTTTCCCCAAAGACAATGTGACTCGGTTTCCTCAGCATAACTTTCCCTAAAAACAACTTACTTTGTTAGATTCCTTTCAATAATTAAAATTATTCTTACAAATTGAATAATAACAAATTCTTTGGATTATGTCAAATTCCTGAAGCAGTTGAAAAAAATGTAAAACCGGATATTTAAACACATTTTATTTTGATGTTTTTCCATGGTGGGCAGTGCTTCCAATCCTCAATATAAATGTTTCACCTCTAGCTACATGATATAATTTGCTTCATTACCTTATGCTTTTTGTTGCAATTCAGGACCTGGTGAGGTTCCATAAGACAATTAAACATGAGTGATTGGTGACTGGTCACCTGATAGGATACTCCTATAATGTAATCCAATCTTGCTTCTTAATTATTTCCTATGGTGTACAGTCTGAAATTGAGTTTTGTTTCTTAAAGTCAGGTGCTTGCTCAGAGTGATGCACACTTTTAAGTTTCGCTTGCTTAGCATTAAAGTATTACTTTGCTTGGCATCAGATACACTGGCCCAACATGGAACACTGTTGCAAAGTTTTTCTCAAATTATAAATTGCAGTGCCATTATAAATTGCAAATTCACAGGGATGGAGGGTCAGGTTTTGATGGCATGCCTCTAAGGTCATTTGGCAAACTAATCATCTTGGTACACACTGATGCACTACTTTCTTTGCCAAAAAGTCCTGCTGGCTCTCGGGTGGATTCCCTTGGAACCATTAGCACTGATTTGGTCTTCTTGTTCTTGGCACAGTTCCCACCCTTCTTACACAGACATAAAAATAACAAAAATAAAAACATGTGTGTATACCATGTACTTCATATTTTAAAATTATTTATATTTATAAATAAACAATGTATATCTATGTATATACACTAAACTATTCCTACATAAATTCTTTGTAAACTATTTTAAAATGTAGTCACGCTTTATATGTTTGCTTTTCTTTTGTAAATATTTGCTACTTTCTCGTGTTTAATTGAACTCTTGTATATTTAGATAGAAATGTTATCTTAGGAAAGATAATCACGGTCATTGTGGCAGCCCATGAAATCCTTCAGAGCCGAATGATTGGAAACTTCATAAAGTTTCTGATCTGCTTGCATATGGTTGTTTGGTTAAAAGATAACTCTTATTTTTATCGCAAGAAAAATTATGCTACGATTTTCACAGAAAAGCTATTTTAGATAGTGGAGGGGGTATGGGGTGGGGGAGGCGATGGGTGCCAGTGCCCTTTCTGCTTTCAGAGATGCTCTCACCGGGGTGTGGACTGAGATTATTGCACCGTCGACAGAAGCGGATCATTGGTGGGAACAATTCTTTAAGGTAAAGGGTTCCTCAAGGAGATTCTGATATTGCAGGGTTATTGTATCATATGTATATGCTAGAAGGGTTACAGACTCAGGGTCACATTTTGTTGTGTACGGGGCCTGTTTCATCATTTTGCAAATTAAATAATGATTAACCTGATAGGTTTCCTGCCCTTTGACACACATTCACTATAGATAGGCCATGTGTTACATCACCGTGTGTGACTCAGGATATGTGTTTCTGACACAAAATGTGGCAAGAAACAAAGCATGTAACTGTGAAGAGCCATTTAATGGAAGCTGGGCTTATTCTAAATCAGTGGAAGAGGTCTCTTCACAGTCCTTCAGAAGTTATATTCCTCATAAAACTCTGCATGGGCTGGTGACACGGCACAGCTCACTGGTAAGAGTGCTTGCTGCCAAGCCCGATGTCCTGAGTTTGGTCTCTAGAACACTCATGTGGTGGGAGGAGAGAACTGACTCTCAAAAGTTACCCTCTAACCTATACACACACACACACACACACACACACACACACACACACACACACGGAAAATTCATGAATGAAAAGCTAAGAAAAATTAAAATGGCAGCTTATTCCAAATCAGAAATACACATCTGATGTATACAGACTTTGAAAGGCTAATGTACAGGTGCTGTGAATATAGAGACCTTTAAGTTCTTTCCATTACAAGCCTACAAGTTAAAATTTAAGACACATACAGATAATAGCATCACCTAATGCATATTTATGTAGTCTCATATTTATGAAATGATAAACTGGTAAAAACCTGCACTATGGTTGCATTAGAGTGGTTCTCAACCTGTGGGCCACGACCCCTTTGGGCTTTGAATAGTCCTTTCACAGGAGTTACCTAAGACCATTAGAAAACACAGCTATTTATATTACAATTCATAACAGTAGCAAAATTACAGTTGTGAAGGAGCAACGACATAATCTTACGGTGCAGCATGAGGAAGGTTGACAACCACTGTTGTATAGCATTTGAATACTGAAAGGGCCCCATGAGTTTTTGTGTATAGTGAAAACGCTGAGTTACAAGTTTTAGCTCATGCACCATCATTGCATAAGGGCCAGAGAAAGGGAGAAGGGAGAGAGGAGAGAGAGAGAGAGAGAGACAGGAGAGAGGATAGAGAAGGCATCAAGGAAGACAGAAGACAGTGTAGTCACTAAAGTGACTTCCAGTCCTCAAGCAAGACAAGGAATATAGCGTGTGTGTGTGTGTGTGTGTGTGTGTGTGCATGTGAGTGTGTGTGTATGTGCATGCGTGTGTACATGTGTATGAGTGCACAGGTACCATGACTTGAATGAGGATGTTTGTTTCTTATTTGAGTGTTTTTGAAAAAGAAAACTTTAATTTTAATTCACTGGTGGGAAACCAGCATTTGGTTCAAGTACATCTTTAAGCTACATGTATAGGCTATGTATGTGACCTAGGGTAAATAGAGAGACTACACAGGACCCATAAATATAAAGAAGACGACTTGCTTTCAAGAGAGTCAGCTGAATGGAATGTATGCACAGATGTCATAGACACGTTTTCAGAGTTGCTGATCTCTATGGCTATTGAGTTGTGTGGGCACTGGTCTCCACGCAGGAAGAACCTCATGGTAATCACTCCACTCTGAGTTCTTCCTGCCACCTGCGCTGAAGTCACTGTTTCACCTGACGCTCTTCTTTGCATTTCTGCTGTCTTGAATGTGTGGCTTGACTCCTTCTAGGGGTTCTTGGCCTTGGCAGGCTTCCCTCCGGCTGAGGTCGTCCCATGGAGACGGCAGGCTGCTTTGTGGAGCCACCCTTCTGAGTAGCTGCTGGGTCCTGACAGCCGCACACTGTTTCAAAAGGTATGCGTCCCTCATTCCAAACAATACGATGTCCTCTAGCTTATTCCACGCTCAAGGACACTGCAGTTGGCAGAACCAGGATATCTGCCTTCTCTCTTTGCCCTGCAGCATTGTGAACATGAGGGAGGTGATGCAAGGAAGAACAGCAAAAAGGCCTCAGGAAAAAACTTGATGTTCTCTGGTTAAGACAAGTCTGGAACTAGGGAGAAGGGAAGGGAGGGTTTGGGGAGAGGAAATAGCAATACTAGTGCTTTGCTCAAGTGTTTTTCTAAGGTTATGCAGGTGTGAAGACAAATCCCTGTACTTTACAGGCTAAAGCAGGGGGATCATTGAGAGGCTAGCATGGGGTTATTTCAAACAAACAAATAAACAACACACAAAACAAAAAAAATGTGTCAGATGAAAATTCATATCCTTGCAGAAGTAAAATTGATGTCACATTATTTGGTTATGAATCCTAAGGAGGAATGGATGTGGTGTTAGCGCCTTTAATGCTTCTATATTCTCGATGGTTTGTGTATTGAGTTTCTCTGCACGTTCTTGAAAGTCACATTGCATCTGTTTTATTCCTAGCTTTTATGCCATGTAGTGCTATTCTGACAAGAGGAAACTTTTGTCCTAGAAGCTTTATCAGTCCATTCTGAACTCTTCTCAGCTCTTCAAGGAAGCTGCACTAGACAGTCGCTGTCCAGTTAGAGGGCTGTCGTCAAAGTGCCTGCACGAGACCTGCTCTCGCCCTCCCTGTTCACTGCTCATTCACAAACTGTAGTAGACAGCCATCTTTTACATCTATTTTGGCACTTAAAAATGTATACCAAGCCAGGTGTAGTGGCCTCTACTTGTAATCCCAGCACCTGGGGAGACAGAGGCAGGCGGATGGCTGTGAGTTTGAAGCCAGCCTGGTCTACAAAGTGAGTCCAGGCAGACAGGCAGCAAAGAGAAACCCTGTCTTGAAAAACCAAAAACCAACCCCCCCCCCCAAAAAAAAAAGGATGCCTACATTTGACAAAATGTTGAAAACTAGAAGCAAGGTGATGAATTCAAGGAACTGCATTATGCTATTTTAATTTTACATTTTGTAAAAATTGTTCTAATCAAGCATGGCTCCTTTACATGCTATCGTATGTCTCTTTTACCTGATATTGTGTTTACTCCACTGTGTATTCACAGTCTGTGTAGATTCACGTTAATTGCCATATGAAATGTCACTTCTGTAGAATTTCAGAATAAATAAACTTCAGTTTATTTATTCCCTACTTATAGGTAGTCCATTCTTCCAATACTACAGAACTGTACTGCAGTAGAATTGTACTGAGTAGTGTTTACTGGGTTTTTGATTATATTAATGCCTTCTATCATAAATAATGTTCACGTCCTTTGCTTATTTTATATATCATTGTCTTTTTATAGTAAATTTTATTTTTTGCATATGTTTACATACAAAGCCTTTGTTGTTATGTGTTACAAATATCTTTTTTTGGTGTGGCTCACACTCTTATTTTTTATAGTTCTTGTCAGTTTGTAAGAAGCTTTGTATACCTTATTAAAAAATCTTTCCCTAACCCAGATGTGATGGTGCACACCTTTAATACCAGCACTGGGGAGGCAGAGACAGGCAGATCTCTGTGAGTTTGGGACCAGTCTTGTATACAGAGCTAGTTCTAGGACAGCCAAGACTACATAAAGAAACCCTGTCCCGAAATACCAAAATCAACCAACCAACCCACCAACTAACCAAACCCAAAATACAACCAAGCTCAAATAACTATTGGTTCCCAGGCATATGCAATAGTGATACAGCCTGAGACTGGCTGGATATTTGCTTTTCATACAGTGTATGGTATTGCTGTAAGAGTCCAGAGGAAAGGAGACAGTATTTCTGGACTAGAAGTCAGAAGTTGGTATGATATAATAGAAAATCTGTCCATCAAGACCAGAGTCTTGGAGGAAAGCTGTTGAAACTTTTGTTTACAAATCAGTTTTTTCTCCCCTGGCCAGCCCATTCTAGATATTGCTTAACATCTGTGACGCTCTCATTCACGCTCAATTGCCATAGTAGAGACTCCTGAGTGTTCCTTACATGATTAACGTGGGTGCTCCATCCCCAGGTGACAGATACAGTTAAGAATGCTGGGCTTGTCAGAGACAGTCCCTGTTCCTATTACAATGGAACCCACTTGGATACTGAACTGCCATGGGCTACATCTGTGCAGGGGTCTTAGGTTATCTCCACGCATAGTCCTTGGTTGGAATATCAGTCTCAGGAAAGACCCCTGTGCTCAGATTTTTTTGGTTCTGTTGCTCTCCTTGTGGAGTTCCTGTCCTCTCCAGATCTTACTGTTTCCCACTTCTTTCCTAAGATTCCCTGCACTCTGCCCAAAGGTTACCCATAAATCTCAGCATCTACATTGATAGTCTGCAGGGCAGAGCTTTTCAGAGGTCCTCTGTGTGAGGCTCCTGACTTGTTCCCTCTTTTCTCCTTCTTCTGATGTCCATCCTCTTTGCCTTTCTGAATAGGAACTGATTGGCCTGCTCTTTAATTACCTCCCCCTGAGGGAGAAGCAGCATTACCAGGCCACAGAAAAAGACACTGCAGCCACTCCTGATGAGACCTAATTGACTAGGATCAGAAGGAAGGAAAAGAAGTCCTCCCCTATCAGTGGACTTGAGGAGGGGCATGCATGCAGAAGGTGGAGGAAGGAAGGGATTGGGATGGAAGGAGGGAGGGAACCACAGGGGTGATACAAAGTGAATAAAGTGTAATTAATAAAGAAAAAAAAAAGAATGCTGGGCTTTTTAGAGAACAGCGGTTATTATTCTAAATGTAGATCAACAGATAACTGCTCCCACATGTCATCTTGGATTCCTTTTATCTGCAGAGCATAAGATGAAGACAGAGGTTTAAAGATCAGAGGAACAGATTATGATATTCGGCAGTTTCTATGCTTTAGAAGAAATGGAAGAATCTTTTATGTGAGCAGGAGGAAACTGCTTGCCAACGTGTTACATGTCCATCTGACTTGGTCTTTAGATTCACTGGATTTGACAGTCATCTTGTTTGAAGTGACTGAGAAAACTACTCTTGTTTTATTTAAGTTCATTAAAAGGCATAGAGTCAGTTACTAGTTCTTCAAACTAGCTCCATGTTTTGATTTTCTAGATTCAGAGGCTTTGGCTCAAACAGTTCTCCTTTAATCATAAAGCACTGAAATTTGAAAGAAGCAAAGTGGTCAGGCCCTGAGAAGTTACTATTCATTTGTATTTCATATGGAGATATAGGAAAACATGGTAGCCTGAGTTAAGGCCTCCTTGGATGAAACCTAGATTTCATATTTTATTATGCCCCCTACTCTTCCTTTCATCCAGCTCTGAGCCTCTGAATATGTAGAGATATGAACCCATTTGGTCCTGTGATGATAATGGATCAGAGCTTTAGAACACCCATGTGTGAACAATGAGACTGTGTGGTATTTGCTGTGTGGTTTATTACACTATTGAGAGCTTTTGAGGTTTATTTTATCTTTACAAAGTCATCACTGTTTTGTATCAGAACAGTCTAAAAGAGATGGCCTAGGCAGGATGAAACCAAAATGCCAAAATTTTAGGTACTCAAGCTTACTCATTTCAGATATTGCATCTTTATGGGTTTTATGGGTACTTCACTGGAGAACTGGTAGCATTCTAGAAACTCAACTCTCACCCATCATGGGCCTTTCATACACTTATGGTGTGTCCAAGAAGCATGTGTATGCCAGCATGACAAGGGTGGCTGACAGCTCATGAGCCACTATTTAGAGGTTTTCTATCTCCTCTTTCACCATTTCCCCTGTTTGTTGCTGGTTCTTTTGTCTTGTCTGGGACTTACTATGCAGAAGAGCTGGTTTCAGACTCAAAGATGTGTCTTGCCTCTGCCTCCCCAGTGCTAGAATTAAAGGTGTGCATTATCACAAACCCCTCTTCCACAGGTTTTTTTTTCTTCTAATGTTAAAACAATGGTGGGGATGTGGATATGGAAATGGAAGCTTAAGTAAATTACGTTTTTGAAAAATTTCTTTTGAGTCATTCATGGTATAAGTTACTTGCCTTTCCTATTTCTTATTCTAAATCATTACTACAAAATACTATGAAATAACGTTGTGTCTACAATGGCACAGGAATACAAGTGAGAGAGAAATTTCTGAATCTTTTAAGTCTTGCTAACTACCCATATTATCAACAACACAATTCTGGAAGGATGAATGTGTGGTGTGTGAAACAAGGACCCTCTTATTTTTGTGTAAGTCTTCTCCAAACTTAATATACTCAAGGATATCATTTTGCCTGATTTTATCTCCTTGACTTTTTGCCTGAAAATACCACAGCATCTACAAATTGGCAGAGACTGCTACTCTGCAAAGGGGAATTCTGTAAATACTTATAATTAGAAAGACTAGCCCCAGAGGTAATGAGAGGTATGCTTAAAAATCAATGTATCAAATGCTTAACATGCATTCTCTCATGACCTCCTATATGAAAGAGTTCTGAAAACATTGTCTTTGCTGGGACCTATAGCACTAATCAAGTTAAAGCCACACACAGTTCAGAGATGTCAGGAACACTGCAAGGTTCTCAGTAAGGTAACTTCTTTTGTAGCAATGGTAAGCATTTACATAGGCAGATTTAGTAAAGGATTTTCTAAGTATAACTCAGACAGCAGAGAAAAAGCATATTGTAGTGGTAGCCGATGATATAGGCAGGCTGAGATAAGACATTGTTTTCTTGGAAAGACAATGCTATGTAGGGAACAAACGGAAATGTTCTGTACATATGGCCCTAAAACCTAACTCAGTTCTTCACTTTTTAAGTCAAGTAATTTGTTGCTCATCTTAATAACAAAGTGTCAGAGAATTTGGGATTATTTATATTAGATTTCCTGAGCTGCCTGGTCTCAGATCCTCTCTTGCACAAATCTGTGTGGGAATTTCATACAATTTTTGTTTGTGGGGAGTTGAAGAAATTTCAACAAACAACCCAATAATGTGCCAGCCAAAATTTAAAATGTTTGTTTTAGAAACATTTTTTTAATATAATATCTATCAATGTACCATAAATTTGGCTAAGCTAGAAAGACTAGAATACATGAAAAATTTTTCCTGTACATTTTCTGGAGAAGCCCTGAGCCACATCCAGAACCATGCATGGTTAGCTTCCTCCCTGCAGTATATGATAACATCCACTAGGAGCAATGACTGTAGTAGACAAATACTTGGTCAAAAAACTAGTCACAGTCTTTATTAGATGTCCCTCTGATCTCAAGCATAATAGTTACTCTTAAGAGTACTTGAAGTTTGGGCTGGAAAGATGGCTCAGTTTAATAAAATGATAAAATGCTTGCCTCATATGAATGAGGACATGAATTCACCATATCCCCAGACCCCTTAAAAAGCATGCTTGTAATCCCAAGGATAGAGCGACAGTAGGTGGACCCCAGGAGGTGACTATTTTACTAGCTGGCAAAGCCCTAGGTTAATAAGAGACCTTGTTAAACAGAAAGTGGGAGGGAGCTAAGGAGTGACCGTTAAGGTTGCCCTCTGACAGGAACTTTTAAAACAGCAACAGCACAGGGACTCACACCAAGTATCAAAAGATGGAACTACACGTAAATAAAGGAAATGATCAGCAGGGCTAACAGATAGCCCATGGTATGGGAGAGAATATTTTCCAGCTATACTTCAGCAGTTACAGTGGGCTAATATACAAGGAAGCTAATACAGTGGGCTAACGTACAAGGAAGTTCAGAAATTAACTACAAAATGGGCAAATTAACGGAACAGTTTAAAAAAAAAAAAGAGCGTCCAATATCCTTGCTGCCTTAGTTAGGGTTTTACTGTTGTGAAGAGACACCATCTATGACCATGGCAACCCCTATCAAGGAAAGTATTTAATTGGGGCTGGCTTAGAGTTTCAGAGATTTAGTCCATTATCATCATAGCAAGAAGCATGGCAGCAAGCAGGCAGACATGATGCTGGAGAAGGAACTGACAATTCTACATATTGATCTTCAGGCAGCTGAAGGAGACTGCCACTCTAGGCCTAACTTGAGCATAGGAGACCTCAATTTCTGCCTCCACAGTGACTGCTATCTCCAACAAGGCCACACCTACTTCAGCAAGGCCACAACTCCTAAGAGTGCCACTTCCTATGGGCCAATCCTTCAGACACAGGAGTCTAAAGGGGCCATTCCTATTCAAACCATCCCACTAGCCTCAGGGAAATGCAAAACTATGTTGCGATAACACCTCACTCCAGTCAGAATGGCTATCATCAAGTCTGACAACAAGTGCTAGAGAGGATACAAAAGGGAAGGAAGCCTTATTCAAGGTCGGTGGGGGTGCAAATCAATATAGCCACTGTGGAAGTCAGTCTGAAGATTTCTTAGAAAATTAAAGCTAGAGCTGCCGTATGTTCCAGTTAGTCTACTCCTGGGCATATAACCGGATAACTTCATACTTACCATAGATATTTCCACCCCATGTTTATTGTTGCTTTATTACTATAGCAAAATATTGGAATCAATCTAGTTGTCCATCCACAGAGGGTTAATGAAAATTTGGAATATATACACTGTTCAGCCCTATAGAAAATGAAACATGATATAAAAATTTGCAGGAACATGGACTTAGAATACATAATACTAAGCGAGGTCATACATCTCAGAAGGAATAAAACTGCATGCCTTCCCTCATATGCAGAACCTAACTAACAATATATTCATATATATATATAAACAAATGTACATGTGGGTTCAGTATAACATGCAAAAACAAGAACAAGAAAGGTTAAATATCTAGGGGACAAGGAAGGGCTGCATGCAAATGATGGACTCAAGTTATAAAACAGGATCGAAAGCTAGTGGTTCTAATTGTTACCATTTAAAAATTTTTGATGATAGCTAAATACATAAAGATATATTTAATACCAAAAGTGTACAGAAAGTCCAGTTTGAAGCTCCACATCTTCAGAATTGCTATTCAGATCCCTGAGACGTATAATTAACTTTGGGTCCAGTTAATTTTGATGTGTGATTTTTCTTCTTTTTTCTTTTCTTTTCTCTTTTCCTTGCTTTTCTTCTTTTCTTTTCTTTAGAGATAGGGTCTATGTAGTCCTGGCTGTCCTGGAACTAGCTCCGTAGCCCAGGTTGGCCTTTGGCTCACAGAGATTTGCCTGTTTCTGCTTTTCTGGTGCTGGGATGAAAGGTGTGTGCCACCAACAGCAGCTCTGGTGTACAGTTTTTCTACTTGCATTTTTATAATAGTTTAGAAATTTTAAACATAAATTTATTGTAAAACATAAATTTTATGTTTTAAAATGAATCTGTAAAAACATACTCTTGGCATATGAGGCAAAAAAAACAAAAGACAAAAAAACAAAGACCTGACGGCACTTTAAAGATATATGATTCCAGTTTAAAATGAAGAGTTGTCAGGAACCACAGGGATTTACGTGTCCGTAGTTGATGGCTGCATAATTATACAAGATGGTCAGAGGTACTAGAAGGTTCAAACCTCTCCCAATACAGGAGGAAGGGTTATATTTTAATAAAGCAGTCAGTTAATTCTAGCTTCTAGAAGATTTCTACTAGCAAATTATTGAATATAAATGCTTTCAACTCACATTCAAGTGCAGGTCTTGGGAACAGTGAACCTTTCATGTTTTGTTACGAAAAAAAAATGAATAAGGGAGGGTTTTTACCAGGAAAAAGTTACCATGAAAAAGTTCAAACCTCTTCCCCCAGCAGTTAGATGGCAGCATGAAACATGTGGATGGTTGCTAGAAGCCAGGGGCGGTGTTTGGCAGGCAAAAAGAAGTTTTGAAAAACTGATTGTGAACTTGAACATGGTGGTGCATGCGTGGACTATCAGCTTTGTGTGGCTGGAGGACTGGTGCACGTCTGAGGCCACACATAGCCGATTCCTTGCTAGCCTTGGCTTCAGGGTGAGATCCTGTCTTAAAATGCCAATCAGTCCCGAAAGGTGTTGAAGGTGCTCTGAGACCAGCTAAGATTTTATTTTTTCTGTAAAAGTGAAGGAGCATATCCATCCCATTAGTATGCAAGCCTGCGCTCATCTTTACTAAGTGCAAATTTATATGTACACCAAAGGCTTGTTTTGAAACAAATTTATGGCTCATGTTTGATTTTATATTACTGAGTACCTGGGGCTATGTACAAGTAAGTTTCAGAAGCCCTGGTTCTTGCTGTAAATAGAGGTTGGGGCCAATGAACAAGCAGCTGTCATCTTCTATGAGGATGACGTAACCAGGTGGGTGGGCCCAGAAGTCTCACTTGGGGACCTCGGGACCTCAGGAATATTCGTTAATTTCACAAGGCAGTTTAAATAGTAAACTAAATAATCTTTGAGACTGATGAACAGTGCATAGAGAAAAATAAAGCACAATAGATTAAGTATACTGAGAATAGGAGGTTTGCCAAGAAAGGTGGGTTGCAATATAAGTATAAAGGTGGCAAAGTAGGCTTCATGGAGGTGACATTAAAGTAAGTTAAAAAAAAATTGTGAGAGAATGCCGACACAATTTTGGTACCAAGGCTTCTTTCAAGGGATAAGGTAGGTCACACCAGCTCAGGGACACAGGGGTGGGTTAGCCATGTTTGTCTCTAGGCAGCAAAATCAACAAGGCAAATCAGGACAGTAATTCTGTGTTACACTGTGTGTTTCTGTTTGGTAAGGGATTGACATTTTGATGCTTTGTCCTTATTTTCCACTCACTCCCACATTCGCTACTTCTCAGAAAATAGTAGTCTAGACTTAGAGTGAAATCAAAGTAAGAAGTGAGAACAGTGGGCTTCCAGGAGGAGACAGTGAGCATTGGGGAAGAGAAATGGGAAGATAGCTAAGTTTTCAAAAGGACAGGATTTGGAACAAGATTTGTTATAGTTTAACATTCCTGCCTGTCAATCATCAATTTTTCACACTTGGCTCTCCTTTCAGGTATGGTAACAACTCGAGGAGTTACGCAGTTCGAGTTGGGGATTATCATACTTTGGTACCAGAGGAGTATGAAGAAGAAATAGGGGTTCAACAGATTGTGATTCACAGGAACTATCGGCCAGACAGCAGTGACTACGACATTGCCCTGGTGAGATTACAAGGACCAGGGGAGCAATGTGCCAGACTCAACAGCCACGTTTTGCCAGCCTGTTTACCTCTATGGAGAGAGAGGCCACAGAAAACAGCCTCCAATTGTCACATAACAGGATGGGGAGACACAGGTAATATAAAAATCAAAGAAACAAACTAGGAAAACTGGACAGCTTTCTGTCTGGTGTCCACATATGTTAGGATGTGCCATGATAAAGAACTGAGATCAGTGGTTCTCAACCTGTGGGCTGTGACCCCTTCACAAGGGTCACTTAAGTCTATCAGAAAACAGATATTACGATTCAGAACAGTAGCAAAATTAGTTATGAAACAGCAACAAAAATAATCTTATGGCTGGGGGTCACCACAACATAAGGAACAGCATTAGAGGTTCGAAGCATTAGGAAGTTTAGAACCACGGCCTTAGAGGGACTCAAGCTTCGAGGCTCACAGTCTGCCAGGCGTGAAATGTACACACACAGCCTTGATTCACATCCTCAGGAGTGGTGGTTCTAACTCCAAATTTTAGCACAAGCTTGTCGAATTCAATTGCCAGTGGGGCAGAAGGTGCTCTACTTTTAGTCACTCAGACCACTGAGGACAGGGAAGAGATTTAAAGGACTCCACCCAAGAAATCAATCTGGAATCCTGTGTCGTTTAGAAAGCTCTTTCAGATGATTTTGAAGAAGTTGGCCCAGTAGAGGACATTGGTGTTTGTTCTTTTTGCTAGGGAATCCTCAACAGGTTGATGTTTGGCCAGAAAACAGCAATATGTCTTAGGTGGAGAGGCTGAGCTTGAAGAAAAACATTTAGATTTCTTCCTCACCCAGTCCTTTTCTACTTGTACCCTGTAAGCAACGGTACCATTCACCATAGGTTCTTAGGTGAATGTGGTTGCTTGAAGCTGTGGAGACACACTAGTGCACATCAAGTAGCCTGTACTGATGGACAAGCCTTAAAACTTAAGACCAAGGTCTCAGTTAAAAAATAACTATTAAATGAGTAATCTTAGATTGGTGGCTTTCCATCAAAAAGTTCATGTATAATCACACTCGAGTGTCAAACAAGCATACGTTGTAGTAAGTGTTGGAAATGTGCTTTGCATGTACCAACAAATCTCATTATGCAACAGGAAACAACTGGGTTAACCAGAATGCTAGACTTCCCTGCTACTTCACAGCAGCAAGTCACTCTGGAAAGGCTGTTTTAGAACTGATTGCTTCATTACAGATTTTGCTTTCTTTTGGATACATCCTAGACCAGGATGTCTAGGATGGTCTATTTATTGCCACTTACTAGACTAAGAATATGCAGGACATACCAGTTGTACATTTAAGCCTTTTCACTACCAGGAAGCAGACTATCTGAATGTCACTTGGTACACTTTTGAACCATCTTAATACCACATCCCTATGTTAAACACCTACCATCTTATGTGTTTAAAAGTACTCACCATCTTGAAACCAGCCAATGCTGCAATATTTTAAATTACTAAATGTTCACCAACCTGTTACGTGATTAGATGAAATCTCATCAACTAACTTAGCTTTCTTTGGTCTGAGCAGGTCGTGCCTACTCAAGAACTCTGCAACAAGCAGCTGTGCCCTTGCTACCCAAGAGGCTTTGTAAAGAGCGTTACAAGGGACTGTTCACTGGGAGAATGCTCTGTGCTGGAAACCTCCAAGAAGATAACCGTGTGGACAGCTGCCAGGGAGACAGTGGAGGACCACTTATGTGTGAAAGGCCTGATGAGACCTGGGTTGTGTATGGGGTGACTTCCTGGGGTTATGGCTGCGGAATCAAAGATACTCCTGGTGTTTATACCAGAGTCCCTGCCTTTGTCCCTTGGATAAAAAGTGTTACCAGACTGTAATTTATGGGAGGCATAAGAAACAGTAAAGAAACTGATGGGAAGTATTCAATCTCCGTACCTGGCACCAAGCCATGGATGACAACTCCTCCATTTCTACTTTCTGCTTTTGAGAGAATCCAGCAGTCTTGGGGTACAGGTACTTCAGTGAAATTTCATTCGCCCTCTTGAATTTCCCCCCAAGTCTTTTTACAATCATTGAGTTTATTTGAACTAGGAACTTTTATGATTAGGTTCTCACATTTGACCTACTTAAAATCCACACTAAGATTGGCATATCACTTTCTCAAATTCATTATCTCCGTAGCATTTGTTAAATGAAATCAAGGGCCAGTAAGGAACAAAACTGTAAGCTGGAGTAAAGTCAAGATACTTACATCACAATTTACTTTGAAGTGCCTTAGTATTAAACAAGGGCTTAGGACAGGTTTTGGCTATAGTAAAAAAATTTCCCTGTAACTCAGCAGGCAGCTATCAAACTGCTGGTACTGTTATGCTGCTTTTTGACTCAAGAGTGCCATCTACTGGGATTTTTTGACTATGCCTACAGATTTCCCAAGACTAAGCTGACACAATTTATGGATAGTGCAATACCATGAAGCTGCGAGCACCCAGTGACCATACAACCTACTGACAACTTCAGAAGCCATTCCCTTTTCAAATGGAAAGTAGGGTTAAGATGGCTGAGAATCTGGATTCCATGTTATGCAAGAATCCCTGTGCTGATAAATCTCTCACGGTCCCAATCTTCCTTGAGATGAGTTTATGTTCATTCTTGAACATTGAGTATTGTACCCATCTCAAACCCCAAAACCTCAGTAACAAGATCACACTGACTTTAATAGGACTGTAAACAATCCTTAAGTACCTGTAGGACCTCTCCTGAGGTGAGGGGGTAACAGGGAGGGACAAGGGTGCTACAGCGATTAAATGGAGAAAAAGAAACAACAACAACAACAACAAAAAAACAACCCGGAAACCCACAGCCCTTAATTGGCACTTCAAACTTCACTTTAGGAGGTAAAACTTTAACGGCATGTGCTTACTTAAGGGCTTGGAGAGAAACATGCACTACATATCTTTCCGTAAAGAGAACTATACACTGGTTGCCTCTGTAATCACATGTAAATCCAATCCAAGCAATTAACTACCACATTAATTAATAAAAATGTGTCCAGTGCATTTTTGTAGCAATCAAAGCTATCCCCTCCTTTGGCATTCTGGTTAACAGTTATTTTCTGTGCAAATGTCTGTTTTAAAACTCACACAACCTCCAAGAAGTAAACAGGACACTGTCTTATTACCCATCAATTTTTATTTGGTGTTAAAGGCTCAGGACTGTATTGGTAACTGTCGTACTACTATTCACAACAGTCATTTCAAGATTTAAAAGTGAAGATTCCCTGTAAGGCATCCGGATGATCTCAGCTACTATTACTTCTAACAGTACCTGCAAGAGGAGTAAAAACAGCATTACAGAATATCCGTGCACTCTTCTAGTCCCAACATCCCGTATCAGTTTAGCGACTTTCTATAAAATTGGCTGGTTATCATCTACATAACTCAGAAGTTAGTGCATGTGCAAACTGCACCTCAAAGGCCCATTCACTACCCGGAAGCGTCTTACCTTATCAAGTCTCCCTCAGCCATCAGCAGCAATGAGTTCAGGCGTCACCTACGAACATTTAAAGCTAGTTTAAAGATATGTACATCCAACATCCCGGCGTCACGCACTCTAATCAGCTTGGAATGTTACTTGCTCAAGTCAGAATCTGGTACCAATGAAATGGTGACAGCTTTGCCAATAACAAGAACATGCTCTTCCATGGCTAGGAAGGGAGACTGCCACAGCTGGCAGGTCCCAAAGACACATGGAGTTTCACAACCCAGAACTCAAGTTAAAACTCGCAAGCGTCACTCACCATCCGACTGAAGGGGTGGCGGTCCTTGGCGTGGCGCCGCCTAACAGCGCATTGGTTTCAAAGAGACGTGTCCGGCGCGCTTAGCCCTCAGCGCACTTCCGCGGTGCAAACGGCCAGTGGCCCGCACCGCAATGGCCTCGCGGCTCCCACATTTTGGCCACTCACAATTAAGGCCCCAACACCAACTCGGCGAGGTATCTACCAACAAGCAGCCAGCTTTCAGCGGAAGAGGCTTCCGCGCGCCGCGCGAGCGCTTTTATAGCCGGGTGAGGCTTTCCCGAGAGCCCGCGCGCGGGGGGCGTGGCCTACAGGTCCTTTTTCCGACCTCTCTCGCGCCCAGCCGCCTTGATTGGCGGAGGCGGCCGGGATTCGATGCGTGCGTCACAGGCATGGGCGGGGTGGAGCGGTGGGTGGAGAAAAGCCAAGTCTCAAACCCCAATTCTCGCGTTGTCGCAAGCCTCGTTTGGAGCCGACCGCCGTGCACGGTTGTCGCGCCTGGCTGCGCGCTTCGCCGGGTACGAAGCGGCACACCGAGTCCGACTTCTCAGCCGGACAGCTTCCTGACACGTCACTTCCGACGGCGCCGGCTCTTCGTCCGCTCGCCTGTCCGCGGCGCCTCTGCCCTCGCCGGAGCCGGTGCTTCCGCGTGCGCCCCTCAGCTTGTCCCTTTGGTCTGATCTCTTACGTATTTTTGGCGCGACACAGCGCACCGACGGGTTTCTCGAACCCGAAATTGCGTGACGATGCGGGCAGCGCGAGCTTCGGTCTTCTTTTCCGGAAGGAGGAATGCGTGTCCCACCTCCCGGCTGCGGCCGGTCCTAGCGCTTTGGCCAGGGCTAGGAAGGGATTCGCCTTAGACAGATGCCCCTTAAGCCACCGCGGTCTCCTTGTCACCCCCTTTATTTCGGTATGAGACAGAACACAGGGCCCCGGGAAGCCTTTAGGGATGGACCGCTGAGGCGGCGGTTGCTGTCATGGGAGACAGATGGCAACTTTTCTGTAAGTCAGAAGTGAAGTTTAACACAGCAGCCATGCCTTTACGGTCGTCATGTCGCTCTTAAGACAAGTGCCGCTTTAACCGTAGGCCGTCTCTAGTTTGCTATGAGTTTGAGACAGATGACATTTCTAATCAGTGGAGATTTGAGTTTAAATCCAGTGAATTTCATCACTATCGCGCCAAGCCTTTGAGTCTTAGAATACATTTGAGAGAATATGGAATTAGAAGAATTGTAAATTACTTGTAGTGAAATTTTTTTTTTTTCATTTCATTTACCAAGGGTAAAATGAAAGGGAAAGCCCTTGCACTGAGCGAATTTCCTGGGCATTACTTCCATTCTGCAGTTGAACGGACTGGAATATTCATTCTTCGGCTGTCTTTCCTTCCATGGTGCATGCTTCTTTCCCTTTTTGGTTTCAGTGGGGGAAACTAGTAACACTAGAAAACCGTAATGAGTGTACAGTTAGCCGTCTCTTTAATGAAGGCTTATTTGCGTGGGAGAGCCATACTCAGAAAATAGCTTGAAGCTTGTTTTCATATGAATGAACACTACTGAGATTAAGACTGAACTTAATCATTCAGTCACTGTGCTCCTACTGCAAGGAAAATTGTTTTTACTTTAGTGTTCAGAAGAAGACAGGAGATAAGAGTTCTCAGTCTGTAGTTATTCATATATATACATCATACATACACACATACATACATATATATATATATATATATATATATATATAATTTTCCAGCTTGGAAAGTCTTGTTTGTTAAATATTTACTAGACTCCAGCAAATATTTGTTCTGCAGACAATGAATAGACATTTCTTAAAAAACATTAATACAAAGGTTAGTAAGTAAATGGGAAAATGCTCAGTGTCATCAATTGTCAGGGAAATTAAAGCCAGTTTGAGTGACTATTATAAAAAGAGAAAGCAATAGCCAGTGCTGGAAAGCTGCAGAGGAAGGGGATTTAATGCAGTGCAACTGTTATGGGAAACATTCCACTATTTCCCTGATGTGACAGGAGTTCAAATATGTATGAAGTTCTGTAAAAACCAATAAGGACATTATTAGTGGGGGCAGGGACTGAGCATTCTTTACATTAATCCACAAATAATATATATATATATATATATATATATATATTTAAACTAACTTTGCATTAGTTTTTTTTTTTTTTGTAAGATTTATTTATACAACATTCTGCCTGCATACCAGATCTTACTATAGATGGTTCTGAGCCACCATGTGGTTGACTGGGAATTGAACTCAGGACCTTTGGAAGAACAGCGAGTGTTCTTAACCTCTGAGCCCCCTTAACCTCTAGCCCCCTCCCCCCCAAATAAAATATAGGACTTAAAGAAGAGATTGAGACTATACTCAGATCAGGGAAAACCAGTGAAATGTTTTATTCTGAAAATCAAACTTTTCAAAGGAGAGAACAATCCATGCAAAATGATGGCTGAGACGTGACCATTGGAGTTAGTAATACTCAGGCTATTTGGGGTCTTTTAAATAACAGTTGCAGGGAGAATGGTGGCAGAATAATTTGGCGAATTCTGAGAATCTGTGCTATAGAGTAGAAGAGAAATGGGGTTATACTTGGAAAAGCAGGTGAGAGCGAGAACATTGAGTATGAGAATGAAGGCTTTGTAAGTGGAGCATATGGTGGAGATGGGAACTGATGATGTTGGAGGGCTTACACGAGCTGGAGCTAGTGCACAAAGGCCTTAGTGGTTCTCAACCTCTGGGTCATGACCCTCACATGGGGTCACATACCAGAAATACTGCATGTCAGATTTGCATTATTCATGATTCATAACAGAAAAGTTGCAGTTATGAAGTAACAACGAAATAATTTTATGGTTGGGGGAGCACCACAATATGAGGAATTGTTTTAAAGGGCCACAGCATTAGGAAGGTTGGGAACCAATGGCCTCATGTAACAGCTAAGAACACTATAGAAACAAATGGGAGCAGATGGTGGTTGGCCATTAAAAGTAATGATACAAACTTTTGAATGTACTCTTATCAAATTGAATTTCTTTTTCGGGGAAATAGGAATGCCATCAACTTCTAGTTAGGATAAGGGAACCTTGGAAATTTGAGGGGAAGGACAGAATATAATTAGATAACGACGGTAAACTTAGAAACAGTATTCTTGGGTTCAGAGGGAGTTTATTTGAATTAATGGGACCAATTTAAATTCAAGGCTAGCTTGATTGTGTATTTTCTCTACAACATGTTCAGCTATATAAGTGTGCAGCTTACGGGGTGGAGTTAGGAAGAAGGTAAGTGAGAAGAGGGATTCCTTCCTGCAAGGGAGGAGCTATATTGATTTCTTATGGAATTTAAGGCAGTCAGAAGGGATGAAATGAGATGTAGTGTCAACGGAACTGGAGGTGACAGTGTATCAGAAGAATTTGAATCTGGAGTTCCTGAGTAAACAGGAAACAACTACCATGTTTATTAAGACATCAACAACATCAATTGAATCTTTAATGGTCTCCGTAATAACTAGAATTGCTCAGGTGCTGTGAGAAGAAATTAGCTGTGCTACCAAGAATGACCTTGCTTGTATAATTTTGCATACATATCAGTGAGACAGGCTATACATGTGTGCAATTAAATATTTAATATCTCAAAAGCGTCATACTTTTTCTTTACCATTTTCAGATGATGTGTGAGGCTTTTCCTTTTTGGCTACATTCTTGTATTCAAAAATTATTTTAAGGTAGCCTTATTATATCACATTAAATGGAAGATCTTATTTTTTTGGAATGTTTGTCATCTGACATTTGTAAACTACCTAATGCTTTCTTATCAAATATATTAAAATCATCTGGAAATTTAACAGTCCCTTGTAAAATTCTGCCGCTTTTCTTTGCTCATCACAATATATATTACAACTGCTTCATGAGGTGAGACATTTAATCTAGCCCATCCCTGTATCCCTTGAGCCCCTGTTCTCAAGGATTACACCTATGTAGAACAGTGAGATGAACTGATATTTACTTAGAACTTGATGAAATGAAACGTCAATTTTATATAACCACTAGGTGGTGCAATTATCCTATTATTTAGTAATAAGTTTAACCCTCTAGAAAATTTGAATTAAACACATTCATTTATTTATTGTGCATGAATTTATTGATGCAATATATTGTGAATAATGACACAAAATGCCAGCAATGCTAATGGCTCTGCCAACCCTTCCCATGATCTCTGTTTTACATAATAATGAGTGAGTTTTGGAAAATGATGACTTTTGAAAAATCTTGATTTTATTAGAAAGCAACAACTTTTTTTCCAGCATATTCTACAAATAAAACTAAATTACAACAGACCTTTCTTTTATGAGCTTTTATTTTTTATTATGTGTATGTGAGCGTTTGCAGGTGGGTCTATGTATATGAGTGCAGAGGTCAGAAGGGAGCTTCAGATCCCCTCGAACTAGAGTTACAGGTGGCCATGAACTGCCTGAAAAGGATATTGGGAAGAAACTCAGGTCCTCTGCAAGAGTAGCAAGCACTCCTAAACATTATGTATTAGAATGGCTTACAGGTTGTGGTCTCTCGAGTCCAACAATGGCTGTTTACCAATGGAAGGTGCGAGAATCCATTGTTCAGTATATTCAGTATATGCTAGACTCCTAAAGAAGTAAGCTCCAGTGTTTCACTTTCCCTAATGGACTTGCCAGTGAGAACTAAGGAGAGCAAGCAGACAAAGAGCAGGCTTCTTTCATATCTTCAATATAAGCTGCCCCAGAAGGTGTGGTTCCAGATTAAAGGTGGATCCTCCCACCTCAAAAGATCTGAATTAAAGATGTTACCTCAAAGCTCTGCATTAGAAGTGTGTCTTTCCACTTCAAGTGATTTAATTAAGGGGGAAAAAAAACCTTCACAGGTGTGCCTAACTAGAATTTTAGTTAATTTCAGATGCTGTCAAATTGATAACCAAGAATAGCCATCTTACACTTTAAGTTGACAGGTAGCAGTTTTAATTCATCTGGTACTCTCTGAAGTATTTAATGCATTGTTAATGTGGAGTCTATCTAAATGAATGAAGTAATATTTCTGCCTGGTCCACCAGAGGGCGATGGAGCACCCTATTCATCTTACCATACCAGAGCGGTTTGTATGTTGCAGTGCTTCAACAGAGAAGCCAGGGTGATAGAAGTGACAAAAAAGCTGACATAATGTGCATAAATAGGACATTGTATTGCAGATCAATTGACTGTTCTCGACGTTGGCCAAATCTATCCTGTATCTCTGCCAAAGGTTTACCCTCTCACCAAGAGAATGCATTTTTCAAATTTTGTAATGGAAATAATTTCACATAAAATGGCAACCTTGGCCCTGATTCCTATTACCCAATATTTATAATTAGAACAGATGGTCACTGTTTTGAGTTATAAAATTAGATTTCATATTTTTTCTTTTTTGTCAGAAACCAAGGATTATACTGATTTTCTGTTTTATTTCTTAAATTAAACCTAGAAAGCCTATTAATTAACTCATTAATTATCAGATGTGGTCTCCTGTATCCCAAGATAGCTTGAATTTGCCAAGTAACGGAGACTGACCTTGAACTTTGGAATTTCTGTTTCTCCTCTAGCTCTCAAGTACTGGGATGAGAGTCATGTGTCTCCCTGCTGCATATGTCATCCTGGGGATCGAACCCAGGGCTTCATACATTCTAGGCAAGCATTCTACCAGCTGAGCTACCACTCCAGTCCCTAGAAAATCTTAATATTCCTTTTTACTAAAGTAAAAGACTTTGGATGCTGTATAAGAATACTTTAATTACACGAGTTTTAGTAGGTTTTGTGTGTGCATCAGAAAGTTTATAGAAAACCAGGTAGAATTAGAACTAGTGTTGGAAATATTTCATGTATTTTTTTATTTCTCTAGGTTAAAACCTTTTATCTGCATGCTAATTTATGTAAACAAGTAGTAAGGGATAGAATCCAGAAAGATGCTGAAATTCAGGACTCAAATTTCATAAAAAATGGGTAAGAATTTAAAAATATATACGGTTCTTTTAAAGTACTGAACAAGACAGACCTATATAAGAAAGCAGATTACATGAGCTGGAAAGGACCTGTCCATAATGGTTACTTATTGTGGCTCATATAGTTGTAGATTGTAGATATATATATGTATACCCACAATATATATTTGCATATACAATATATATTTTTTGAGACAGGGTTTCTCTGTGTTGCCTTGGCTGGCTGTCCTGGACTCACTTTGTAGACCAGGCTGGCCTTAAATTCATATCAATATGCCTGCCTCTGCCTCCTGAGTGCCGGGACTAAAGGCGTGTGCCACCACTCCCAGCTTGTAGCTAATTCTTGCTGTACTCTTGTGTTTACAAACTAATCTAATTCTTATAAGAATCACAGGAGGGATGGAGAGATGTTTCAGCTGGTAATAGAGTGCTTGCTGTTCAATCATGAGGATCAGAGTTCAAATTCCAAGACTCTTATAACAAGCCAGGCATTCTGGAAATGCCTGTCAGTGTCTCAGAAAGATTCAATGTCCTCCCCAGGGTTTGCTGAGCACAGGTGTGCAAACCCACATGTAAACACAAATAAGTCTTAAAAGAAGAATTGTGGGCTGGAGAGATGGCTCAGAGGTTAAGAGCACTGGCTGTTCTTTCTAAAGGTCCTGAGTTCAATTCCCAGCAACCACATGGTGGCTCATAACCATCTAGATTTGATGCCCTCATCTGGGCCGAATACTGTATAAATAATAAACATTCTTTAAAAAAAGAAAAAAAGAATTGTGTGAGAGATGCAAAATCATTGTCTTCATTCTCCAGGGCATTGGGTTGATGCTATGAGATTAAAAGTGGGACTTAAATGCAGTTGGCCTGGTTTCATAGCCCACACCCTTCATTGCTGCTGTGTGCAAAGGCAGAAAGATGATCACTGTATGGAAAATTATATGCACTCATATGCTTTGAAACTTTGGTCCTTTGAACCTTGAAAGATTATCCTTCATTTTTCAAGCCCCCTTTTCATTTGTAGAAGGAAGCAGTCAGAATTTTGTGGTTTGTAAGAAACACGTGGTCAGTAGCATCGTTGAAAAGGCAGACATGTTTGTTCAACCTTACACTTTATTTTGGTAACTTTATTATGAATTATTTTATTTAAAGAGTGTGGAACTTAACAAAGCAACTGAATAAGAACCCCCATCCTGGTTCCTTGACCACATTAAGTGGTTTTGTTAAACTAAGCAGTCCCCAAATAGGTCCAGATATCATAAGGTCCTTAAGCATTCTCAAAGCAGCTTGACACTGTGCATAACATTAAGAGCTCAAGATCTGCCTTAGCTCAAGCCTCGCGTCAAGGCATCCCTTTAAGCAGCAGTCATGTGGCACTCTCAGGAATCCTCACCTTTCTTTATAGCCCTATAACCTGAATGCTGGCAATAGACATTTTCCAGCCACTAGGCACAGGTGTAATTGGAAGCCTAAGTAAATGCCTTGCTCTTTGTAGACTTTCAGTTTAGAACAGGGAACCATGATAGTTAATATTGTCAACTTCACAGGCTCTCAAGTGGCCCTATCGACAATTGTATATGCATATGAGGGAGCTTCTAGACTGCTTTGACTGAGGAGGGAAAGCCTAGCCTTGATGCAGGTGGCACCATTCTGTGGGGCATGTGTGGGCACCAGCATTCATCTCTCTGCTTCCTGACTGTGCGTGCAATGTCACCAGCTGCCTCATGCTCTTGTTGCCTGGCTTTTTCCCCACCTCAAGGGGCTGTAACAGGCATCAACATAAATCCTTTGTTCCCTAAGTTCATTTTGTCAGGTATTTTCTTACAGCAAGGAAAAAGGTAACTAACAAAACATCTTATCCCTATGTTCAATGAAGCGACTAAGGGATTGATTGGTGTTTCGTGGGCAAAGCTTGTAAGCCAGACTGGAAATCATTGTTATCTGCGTACGACAGCGGGGTTCCCTGGTTTAATTGAAGCACTTTCAAGTGTGCAGTCAATATCTCTCCGAAGACCGCGGCGGGTGTTTGAATCTATGAAGGAACATGCCCATGTGTTGAAGAATGCTTTCTGATTTAGGGTCTGCCCGTTTGAAGGCAAAAAGTAACTGTGACTGGCCATAGGAAGAATGCAAAAGCATCTTGTTTTAAGGACAGTGAACCGCTTTCTTTGTGCTGCTAATTAAAAAGAGTGCAAGGATTTGGCATTGTAGGGGCAATTGTCCTGGGCGGTTTTACTAATAGCTTGTAGGTATTGAACAAGGTAGCATTCCTTAGATCTGAGCCAAAAAACAAACAAAAAGCAAACCAACCAACCAACCCACCAGAGAATAGGAACACCTTAAGCAGAGAGGCATGGCTGAATCAAATTGCTTTTTTAGAAATGTGTGGAGCATGGTTTGGATTTGCTCAAGTGCCTCCACCCTCCAAAAGCATTGCTTTGCTTCCGGGAAAGTTGGTGCACCGTGTTTTAAATGCCTTTCATAGGCACAGTGTTTCAGGTTTCCCTTGAGTCCCCTGGCAAGTTGACAGTTTGGTGCTATCAGGGCTCATGGCTGGAAATGAAGGGTCTGTTCAGGGGGCACTTTTACCTGCATATGCTTTCTCAGGGAAGAATAGTGCAGAGCAGATCTCTCCCTAGTGATTACACATTCAGTGCAAACCCAAGCTGAGTAAGGGGGGCATTGCCAGTGGCTGCTGGAAAGCCAGCCCTAGGGGATTTCCTGATCTCCTGGAGCAGGCACAGCTCTTGAGAGGCCTTCATCATTGTGTTTAAAAATGACTTTAGAGCTCCAGGGTCAACCAGATAGCTAAGGGTGTGTTTCCAGTGTTGGCTGTACCCACAGATCCTATGGGAAAAATAATGATTGGAGATGAAAGATGATGGGAGTCCTGGGCATCCTTGGTCCTCTGCAGAGCCATCATTACCTGGGGCCATCTGTTGCTGTTGCTGTTTGTCAAGCCAGTTCTTCTTCTTTTTTTCTTCTTCTTTGGGACAGTGAACTATTTTTTTTTAAATAAAGGTTTATTTATTAATCATATGTATATGTGACACATCCTGCATGCCTTGAACCTCGAAACCTGACTGGGGTGATAAAGGAAGGGACTGAAAGGAGATGAGGAAGAGGGCTATAGCCAGAATACAAAGTGAATAAATTGTAAATAATAATAATAATAATTTTTAAAAAGAAGATGGCAAGGTAATATCTTTTCCATTTTTTAACATTATTTATAATTCTTCTCTAGGAGATCTTCCTAACTAAGTTGTCTACATGTAGCTGGTTCTGGTTTCAGTTGATGCTCTTTGTGTTCTTAACTCTTAGGGATTAACCAACAGAAACTCCCAGGTTCTTCCTGACTCCACCCCACTTCCAAATCATCACGTAGCTAACTCAAACAGGAATCTTTGTAGGGGAAATGCATACCCTGTGATTGACAAGTCTCAAGAAATTATTTCTGACTTGGCTTCGATGTCCGATGATTTCACTTACTTTAGACAAACCATGAACTTGCCCGTTGGTGGTAAGGGCAAAGGAAAGTGTGGTCAATTTCATGTGAAGTTGGCTAAGCCAGGTTAACTATTATTTCTGTGTGTGTCGGGGAGGCCTTTCTCTACAGTTCTCAGTATCTGGTACACTTTACCACTCAGGACTCCCCTGCAGAAGCAGAAGTAAGACAGTGATCAGGGAGGCCTTCCTCATCTTCTACCGGTCCCACCCTCCTTCCCTCCTCACCCCTTATGCCCCTGCCCTCCCCTAGTCCACTGATAGTGGAGGTCCTCCTCCCCTACTAGCTGACACTAGCCTATTAGGTCTCATCAGGACTGTCTGAATCATCTTTCTCTGTGACCTAGTAAGGCCACCTTGCCAGGGGGATGTGATCAAAGAGCAGGCAACCAAATTCACTACAGAGACTGCCCCTGCTCCCCTTATTAGGCAACCCCCCATGGAGACTGAGCTGCCCATGGGCTACAACTGAGCAAGGGGTCTAGCTCCTCTCCATGCATGGTCGTTGGCTGATTTCATCAGTCTCTGTAGTCCTCTCTGGGCCCAGATTTTTTTTTTTTTTGTCTCTGTTTGTCTTCTTATGGAGCTTCTGTCCCCTCCAGGCCTATCTCCTATTTCTTCCATAAGATCCCCTGCACTCTGCCCAAAGTTTGGCTATTAGCTTCAGCATCTGCTTTGATAATGTGGTGGGTAGAGTCTTCCAGAGGCCCTCTGTGGTAGGCTCCTGTCCTGTTCCCTGTCTTCTCCTACTTCTGATATCCATCCTGTTTATCCTTCTGAATGAGGACTAAGCATCTTCCCTAGAGTCTTCTTTGTTGTTTAGCTTTTTTAGGACTACAGATTTTAGTATGAGTATCCTATATTATATGGTTAATATCCACTTATAAGTGAGTATGTACCATGTGCGTCTCTTTGCTTCTGGGTTACCTCACTTAGGATGATCTTTTTTACTTCCATCCATTTGCCTACAAATTTCATGCTTTCCTTGTTTTTAATTGCTGAGCAGTATTCCATTGTGTAAATGTACCACAATTTCTGTATCCACTCCTCAGTTGAGGGACATGTAGGTGTTTTCCAGCTTCTGGCTATTATGAATAGAGCTGCTATGAACATAGTTGAACAAATGTCTTTGTTGTATGGTTGAGCATCTTTTGGATATATGCCCAGGAGTGGTATAGCTGGATCTTGAGGTAGCACTATTCCTGATTGTCTGAGAAAGTGCCAGATTGATTTCCAAAGAGGTTATACAAGTTTACACTCTCACCAGCAATGGAGGAGGGTTCTCTCGCCATCTTCTAATCAAGTCTTTCATTACTATATCTGTTAGGATTCTCCAGAGGACACACACACACACACACACACACACACACACACACACGGGATGGGGGTGGGGGACTATCGTGTTGCCTCTATTGACAGAAGAGAAGTCAGATACAGAGTGTAATTTGAGATTAAAAAAATATATATTGATGTCACTGGTTTAAGTGCCCCTTCATTATTGAGTCATTGCTTAAATATGTGCTTCCAAGCTGCAAGGCTGATCTTCCTCCAGTACACCAGTGTTGATATTTTAAACCACCAATGCTGATGGGTGGGTTCATTACCCATCACTGACTGGTCCTGGGGTAGACATAACCTAGGATTACACATTTGGAAAGAAGAGCCCAAATCAACTGTATTCCCAGTAATAACAACTCAGGGATGGGCAAGTGTAATGTGAGAAAATTTAGTGTCTTGAAGAGAAAGAGACCCATGCAGAGAAAATTTGTGGAGAATGAGGAGACATGTCTAACTCTTCTCCTCATTTTATGTTCTTTTGCAGAGATTATTTTCTAGATCTTTGTGAAACAAAGTAGGTCACACCTCTTGAATTCTACAGAGAGCAAAGGGCCCGGGAGTGTCTTGGAAGCTGCAGCTTTGTTCTATTAGAAGACAAATAAAACCACAGCAGGCAAAACCAGAACAAAAATTCCTATTGCCTACTAAGCTTTTCAGAGGTATCTCCATTTTAAATCATAATAGTGTGCCTTGGAACTCTTGACCTGGTCCCATGTCCACCCCACCCCCAGCAAAACACACACTCATTTACCTAAAATCACAAGGCCCAACATCTTCATTTTCTTATCAGAGTTTATTGTTATACATTATGAGGTATCATGCCACTTTTAGAATTATATAGAGGGTTTTTTTTTCCTTTAAAAAAAAAAACCCAGAGGAAAAAAAAATGTTCCCAGTAATTTTCATTCAATGTGAATGACAAGAATATTATAGCTATAAACATTGAAATAACCATTTCATTTCTTCCTGAGGAAGCCCCATATTATAAGTAATGAAAAAGGGAATTCTATACAAAGCTAGTTTGAAATAATGTTCTCTCTTGTTCTTTTCTCCTGTATTTCTGTTGCTTTCAGGGTAGCATAATAGCCAGCTGGAGTTCATAGTGGGAAGCACGTGGGTGTCCTTTAGTATTTGGAACTGTCTCTTTGACATGCCTAGCGGTCAAAACCCTTTCACAGGGTTGCCTTTCTCCACTGCTTCCGACACATCCTTGTGAGTGAGCAGGTCTCGGTATCCCCTCCCCCCGCTTCTCCTCTCTCTCTTCTCTGATTCATTATAAGTGCTATTTTTGCCATTTATTTCACAGCCACTGTCTACCCACAGTAAAGGATGTCAGTAGCCAATTTATCTGGAGGATCAAAAGTGGAGACATATGTCAGCTTATTTCCTCACCTGCTTCATGAGCTGACATGCTGTCACCAGTGAGACTGCGACAGCTGAAGCCGATGGGTCTCATGACCCCCTTGAGCCAATTTTCTTAAACTAATGGACGCAGAAATGAGGGGTGATCGTCCTGCTGGGTTTGGCAGGCGATGCTTCCAAAGTGGCAGCAGTAAGAGGGAAGAATGACTTTGTTGTATTTTGATTTTGCTTCCCAGTCAGGGTTCTTAAAATTTGGTTGTTTTTCTGATAACTGCTTAAAAAAAAAAAACACAAAAAAAAAACACTGTAATTCTTTTAGTACAGGAAATATAGAAAAACTTTAAATGGATGAGTTGATAATTGTGTATACAGAAATAAGTGGTGAGTGAAAGCATCTCATTCTTGGTTTTTAGCTGGAAAATAACCGCAAAAGTGCAGCATTATGAACTGTAATGCAGTAAAAAATTTTTAGGCTGTTGACTTCCTTGCCTATCGTTTTTCCAAACACACCTTGCAGAATACTCTCTAAGGACTTGTGTAGTCATAGCAGGGAATGTATTTATTTACTTATATTTACATATGTGTCAATTAGAAGACATAATTAAGTATATATTAACACGGGAAAGTACGATCTCCTGTACTCCTTTTGAATCCTTGACTCATCATATGTCTAATTTAAATTAAATATATTTCATGAGCCATGTCCATCTTTGTACTTACTGTGCCTGTTTTTGTAGATAGTCCATATATTTGACTATGCTCTGTCATTGGGCAAAGATGTGGAAGATACATAAGATATTCTCAAACATGGGACTTTACCTGTTTGCTCAGTTGTCTCCACCCTGTAGCACAATGATTGTTTAAAATGTTAGATTAAAATTTTTTTATAGCAGTCTATCTTCACATAAGTCTGTACATTATACAACTTCCTTTGGGATTACCTGGAAAAACCGCTGTTTTCCCATAATTTAAATCTGAGTCCTTAAAGCACCGCAAGGAACTGTCGTTAGCTTTCAGTTAGTAGAGTTTGTTCAGTAGCTGGTCTGCACATTTAAAGGTCACGGGGTCTCAGAGAGAACATTTCCTGCAGACTCCGAATGCATTTCTGTACAACTGGGGGTGGCTGGAATAAGCTGGCAGCTTAGAGCAGGAAGCAAAGCGTTCTCAGTGATGTTCACCATATCTCTCTGTTAGAGGGTTTAGTCAGTACTCTTCCAGCATCACTCACCATTTTGATGCACAAATGTGTTTCTGTTTACAGTACAGAGCTACGTGAACACACTGGACAATGCGCAAGGAGAATCACCTCCCTTGCCTCTCTTTGATGGAGATAAAGCCCATATATTACTTCCCAGTCTCTGTTCTCACACACAATCATGGCCTATGCTGGCAGCATTTTTCACACTTTTTGGAATTTTACACGGTGATGTTTATCGTCTTATTGGATACTCCACAGAATCAAGTAAGAAAACATTTTTACAGTCAAACAGTGGTCCAGAAATCTACAGAAATACAACTTTAGTTGATATACAAAACTGTAAATATTACTATGAAATGGAACAGGTCTTTGTCAGTGTTTCTGTTCTTTGTTTTTAAATTTACGTTGGTTGCTGTTGACTTCCACGTGAGTACAGAGTAGTCTACTCTCACTCATCAGATATGGGTTAAGAGGAAGGCCATAGGCCCAGATGTTTCTTAGAGATGCTTTTTATGCCCCACCCCCCAATCATCCACATGCCAGCACATGGAGAACCTTGCTTGTTTTTCTTGATGAAGAGGTATGTGTTTGACAGCTTTTTGGTTGCTTCTCTGAGCTCTGGAGGAGGAGTGTGTGCCAGTACCCGGGATGGGTTCCTGTTTCCTCCGTGCTACCTCACCTTCTGCAGCTCCTGTCTCAGCCACGAGGGCAGAGGCTGCCCGAGCCTGTGCAGCAGCTTCGACAGCTCCACGTTGTGGTCGCGGTAGTAGCTGGACAGAAACGCTCTGCTCTGAGTGAGAAGGAGGGAGAAACGCACATTTTATTTTCCTAGAATCCATTTCCTGCACGTTGACTCTGCTGAAGTGAGTACCTCGTGCTCTAGATGTGGGTCAAGATTCGCACGAAGGGTGTGAACTGCGTGGGTCTGCCTTTCTGTCTGCAGTCTGCAGCAGCAGAGGCGAGCACTGCAGTGTCGAAGCTTGCAACGCCAAGCGGGCTACAAGCTTGTGTTTCCACCCCAGAGTGCAGTCTCTTGGGTGCACACTACTTTTGCACAGAGTTAGACACATTATTCCTTTAAGAAAACTCAGTATGTATCCACAGAGTAACCTTGTTGACAGCTACCCTCAATATCCTGAAAAGCTGAGTTTCTCTTTTTCATCTAGCCTAGCATCTACCTTACACATTAGCTCAGTTTGTCTACGTTAGAGCGAAATAAAACACTAAGCTATAGCTTAGTGTCTTTTAATAACTACATGTAGAAGTATCTTTGATGTAAATATTTTATAAATAATAGTTTATATTTTTATTGAAACGATGGACAAATTATCTTTCAACATCTTGTAGTGTGCTCTGTTTTCACGGTGATCTGATGGTGTATTTTGATAGTCACACAAACACAATTAGAATCTTACAGTGTAATTTCTTTATGAAAACAATAGGTCCCTTTCTTCCCTGTGCCTTCTGTACAGACTTTGATTGTCACCTGACTGAGGTCCTGTCTATCAGATCAGAACAATGAATGTTCCTCCAAACCCTGAAGGATAAAAATTTGTCAAATAAATGCAGATTACTGAGAAATTTCACCTCAGGAATGTCAGTTAACATAATTTATCAAATACTATGAGGAAAAAAGACCCAAATATTTAGATTTCTGAGCTCTAAAAAAAATAATCAATTTACATAGTATATATAATAGTTGGAGTATATATTAAATATGACACGAATAAATATTAGTATATGCAAATTAAGCATAGAGGAAAGATACAGGGCACACGAACTATGAAAAGGTTAGCCTTAGGCATTGCCCATGTCATTGTTTTAGGCATGTGTCCATTTTCTCAAAGCCTACACTCTGTGCTGGGTGACTACTGAGAGACGTGTTAATTCTCTTGTCCCATAGCATATTAACAGCTCAAAGCTTAATATATTAGATTAGCAGTTAACATTATAACCCATGGTCCACAGAACCACTTGGCATTGAAAACAGAAAATATTTTTCCAGTTTCTGGTTGATATATTTCCTATCTTGGTTTGCTGACATTTTTAGTATTGCAATTTCTGTGCAGCTATCATTCTTCTTCTGTAGGTCGCTGTTACCTGTTTTTCAGATTTATAATCACAAACTCAATTTTCTTTCATTCTAACAAGACAGATATTAATTATGTAAACAAAAAAATCAAAACAACCTATCTAGATCTATTGAAACACAAATACTACTTTCCATTTTGACTAAAATGTTATCTTATTGCATTTTATATATTTTAGTGTGTGTATGTGGTGTGTATGTGGTATATGTGTTTGTATGGGTGTGTGTGTGCACATGTCATGGCGTAAGGGAAGACATCAGAGAAAAGCTCACAGCCATTGGTTCTCCCTTTCCACCGTATGTGTCATGGGTGGTAGGAGCCTTTGGCTGTTTAGCCCTCTCTCCCACCATTAATTTCCTTCCTTCTTTCTTTCTTTCTTTCTTTCTTTCTTCTTTCTTTCTTTCTTTCTTTCTTTCTTTTTGTAATTTTATGTTATTTTAATACCATTTTCTTCTCTGAAATAGTGCATTTTATATTTTATTATTTCCCATTTTTAATTGTTTGACAGCTATCATACATTTACACAGTGAAATTTAGTAATGTTCAACCCTGTTTCCATCCCCCATCCTCCTTCCCCCTCCCTTCTCCAGCAGGATAAGTCATGCTTGTTAGGTGGGGGGTTGCTTTGTTCATGTGTAGCCACAGATAAAAGTCCCTCTCTCCACAGGATGCCTTTCTGCTCTTGGGAAGGAGTAATTCTGTAACACAGAGTGGATGTGAAAACAGGAGGAGCCCACTGTCTTTTAGTTTATATACGGGCTGAGAGCTGTTCTTAATCACTTTTCTAAGAAACTATGTGAAATTATTCTTATTTATCATTTCTGCATTTTATATTTTCAGGTTCCATACTTACATCAGAATCCATCGGTGGATACTTTCTTCCTTTACTCTTTCCAAGGCATTTTGTTTTTCCTTCTTCCAATAGCTGACACCAAAAGCCTTTATGAGAATCAAATCTAAAAATAGAAGCAATTGACCAAATTAATAAAAAAAGTTGTTTTCAAGCAGTTTATGAGCTACCAAGACCAGCTATTAATCCATAACCAGGGAAATGAGAGTGTTTTTTTTTTTTTTTTTTTAAATATCTTTCAGCCTCTTACATAAAGTCTTCTGGCACATACTTCCTAATTTTCAGCCCATCTGTCATAATTGTGAGGTTGCCAGGTTCTTAATAGAATGATTTCCAGAAGCTTTCCTATTAATAGAAACTTGTTTCTCAGCAATAAGGGCCCATCTTCACCCTCTGCAAGGCAACCGAGTCTTTTGTATTTCAGAGGGATACAATTTGAATTCTCTGGCTAAAATTCTCTTTAGTGAGCTTGTTAAATTTTGGTATGAGGTTAGCACATAAGTGAAAATGCCTATAAACTGACTTTTTTTTTGCCGTAATTACAGAAGAAATTATAGTAATATGCTAAATTTACATTTTTACCTACACCACTGTTTTGCATTTTTTTTCTCATTTGGGCCTTTGTTATAGCTCTTTAAGAAGTAATAGCACAGTGTTTTATTTTTTGAATACTCACTAAATATAAGATAGATAATGGGGCTGGATGTGAGGTCCATGCCTTTAATCCTAGTACTCAGGAAGCAGAGCCAGGACAATCTCTATGAGTTCAAAGCTAGCCTGGTCTACAATGTGAATTCCAGGACAGCCAGAGCTACACAGTCAGAGCCTGTTTCATAAATCACACACAAGCGTGCGTGCCTTCACACACCCCCCACATACACGTGAGAAAAAAGGATATGTAACAATGAAATAAAAAAAAAAAATGTGTGTCAAGCCTCATTTCTGTGGGCTACATGTTTTCTCAGTATTTTGCTGAGTTCACATCTAGGCTTCCTGACTCTACACTCTAGACCCAGGGTTTCACGTGGGCCCATCGCTGTTATTTGTTAAGGCAAAGCCGTGGTTCCCATGCACAGATGAAACTGTCCAGTGGAAGTAACAGCAATGGTTATTCCTTCGTTCTTGTTACTCAGTGATTCCACTGCCATAGTTTCTTCTACTCTAGGAAGAATTACTTAGAGTTACATTTTCTTTGGTGTTCAGTTTACATTACAAAGAATTCTACTTTCAAGCTTTTGCTTAATACCAGCCTATCAACAATTTTGGCAATTGAAATGAAAATTATGTTTAAATTATAATAAAACTTAAAAACATTTAAATAATCATGTTGAAGTACCTAAGAATTAAATTAACAAAAGCCATGTGTAAGACACCACTGAAAAAGTCAAAAGCAGAGAAGGCCTAACCAAATGCTGTACACATAGAGAAGATTAAGTACTGAACAAGCTGACTCCAAGGTTATATGCGAATTCATATAATTCCAATTGAAACTTGACTAGACCCTGCTATTTTTTTTTTGTAGAAGTGGAAAATGACTTTGAAATACATATGAAAATATAAAATACCTAGATAAACTAAAATAGTTTAAAAAGTTTGAAAAAAAAATAGTCAAGTTACAGATCTTTCCTGCATAATTTCAATGTCTTCTGAATGCTGATTAATCAGTGCTGCTCAGAATCACAGTGACGGACCAACAGAACCAAATAATGGATGGATAAAGACACCTCCACATCTAAGGCCACTGACTTTTAACAAAGAGGAAGAAGCCAATTCAATCAGGGAGCTAATGCAAACTTTACCAGAAAAAAATGAATATTTACACAGAAAATAAATAACACCTACTGTTACATTGCACTGATGGAAAATTTAACATGAAATAGATCATTGGCCTAAACCTTTAAGTTAAAACTGTAAAAATTCTGGAAGAATATAGAATTTTTAAAATTTTTTTTATTTAGTGTTTTTTAAAATTTTATTTATATTTTTATAAATCAAGGGCTGAGAAAATTTTAAATCATTTCTTTTTGAGAAAGGGTCTTCTGTGTCACAAATTGGCCTCAAACTTACTAGGTATCCAAGGAGGACCTTGAACTCCTGATCATCCTGCTTTTAATTAATTTTTTAAAAATTTATTTATTTGAGCGCTCTATCTGCCTGTACACCTCCATGCCAGAAGAGGGCACCAGATCTCATTATAGATGGTTGTGAGTCACCATGTGGTTGCTGGGAATTGAACTCAGGACCTCGGGAAGAACAGGCAGTGCTCTTAACCACTGAGCCATCTCTCCAGCCCCCCTCATCCTGCTTTTACTGTAGTTCTTGGATTACAGGTGCGCACTACCAAGTCCCTGGTTTATGCTATACTGAGGATCAAACCCATGGCTCAGTGCATGCTAAGCAAGCACTCTATCAAATAACTCACATCCCCACTCTACATAAAACATCTTCCTACCCTTAGGTTAGGCAAATACTTTTTAATATAGATTATAAAATGATAATTTTGAATGTGTTAAATTTAAAATTTTGTTTTTCTGAAGATCCTTCAGAAAAGAAATAGAAAACTGGAGGCTACAGTATATATTTGTAAAATGTGTATTTGAAATGTAACCTATTTAAAATATAAAAGATAAAGGGCTAATGGAAAAATGGAGGGGACTTTAATGGATGGGGAGGAAAGGCAATATAGTGGGAGAGGAAGGGATAAATAACATTCATATGTGTGAGAAAAACCATAGGAAAATTACATTACTACATAACATATGTGTGCATACATAATGATGTGTGTGTATATATATATATATGTGTGTGTGTGTGTGTGTGTATATATGTATACATATTTTTAATGACGTTATGTCACATGGGATGATGGTACTCCCCTCAAAACCAAGCAGCATCTAACAAAATACCAGTTCCTCATATGAGAAGCATCCCCTTGAGTTGTTGGCTGAGGGAAATACAAGACTTTCTCAAAGCTGGATGTGCCATTGTCATTGCTCTCAGTAAGGTAAGACCCTATTGTTGAAGAAACTGTGAACTTGGCAGCATTAAGCTGGAACTGACCTGGCAGCCTCCTCCCAGAGGACTGGCTTTCATAGTAGTGCAGTGTGCTATGCAAGCTACTGACGGAGAGGAACAAATGCTTGTCCTACCCAGCTATAAAGTCTGTGAATCACGACAATGATGGGCCCACCAATATATCCATAATGGTGCAGTAATGGCACTTGTATCTTGGATGTAACCAATAGCTGCCTAATTGGACATAAGATCCTGTCAGTGGGAGGAAAGTCACATCTGGTAATGTAAAGTTCGGCAACTTACGTTTGGCTAGAGAACTCACTAATGCCATTTGCCCAAATTAATGTAATTTCTAGCTACATTCTAATGAGCCACATACCCATGAATAAGTGGCACTTTCATCCCTTATCAAAGAAACTTCTTTTTGCAAAAGATGGACTCTTAAAGAAATCCACTGCTTGTCAAAACTCAGAGAATAAATGCGGTGCCCAAGGCCAGTAGCTACATCTGCAACACAACCCATAAACTCTTAAGGCTCAGAGAGCATCGTGGAAGACAGGGCAGAAAGACAGGAAGAAGACCTGGATGCCTGTTGCTTGATGGTGTCTCCTAGACATGACAGTGAAAATTAACCATTAACTCTCAACGATATTGTTGTCTGAAGAACTGATATGACAGTACCGTTGACACGCCAATATGGACAAGGGAAATCACAGTGTCCTATCCCCATTTGAAGAGCTATGGCTGGTCAATGACTATTAAGAGAAAAAGAACGAGTTTCTCCTCAGGACAAGCTGCCACACAGGCTATAGAATCCCAGTGGACACATGTATATACAAGCAGTATTATGTGGATTTGGCACGTTGTATATATATTATTAATTTGGAGAATATAGGAGGAGCTTGAGGAGGAGAGAGAGGCAGAAGTGATGTAATGCTCATGTGTACAGTTCTCAAAATGTATACATTCCTTTTAAAAACTGAGTAAAAAATTGAAAATGATGTGACCAGAGATTTACTCAACTTCATTAGTCATAGAGAAAACACAACTTAAAATTAAAAAATGATTCCCTGCACTCTGCCTAAAGTTTGGCTATGAGTCTCAGCATCTGCTCGATATCCTGCAGGATAGTCTTTCAGAGGCCCTCTGTAGTAGGCTCCTGTGCTGTTCCCTGTTTTCTCCCTCCTCCAATGTCCATCCTCTTTGCCTTTCTGAATGGGGATTGAGCATCTGAGCCAGTCTTCTTTCTTGATTAGCTGCTTCCTTAGGTGTATAGATTTTAGTATGTTTATCCTATAGTATTTCATCTTTATCTTCTTTACTATTTAACTCTGACAGGAACTGATTGGCCTGGTCCTTGATCACCCCCCCACCCCCCGAGAGGGGAGCAGCCTTATCAGGCCACAGAAGAAGACAATGCACCCACCCCTGATGACACCTGATAGACTAGGATCAGAGGGAAGGGGAGGAGGACCTTCCTTACCAGTGGACTGGGAGAGGGACAGGGGTTGGGAAGAGGAAGGATGGAATTGGGAGGGGAGGAGGGAGGGAAGTGCAGGGGGGATACAAAGTGAATAAACTGTAAATAATAAAAATAAAAGTTAATAAATAAATAAATACAAATAACAACAAAAAAAGAATTCCTCTTTGCGCTGATCAGTTTAACCATCAGATACCTCAGTCTTTCTCTATATTTCAAAGTAAAAAAAAAATTAAAAAATGAAGTATCACTCATGAATGTAAGTGCTGGAACTCAAAGTCCCAAAGGAAGTGATGGTAAAGATGCGGAGCAAACAGCACCACAGCCATACTGCCATACTGACAGTATCCCAGTACATGATTTAGTTGAAGGTATTTAAGCAGTAAAAATAAACATGCATTCATGCAAAAAATTTTACATAAATGTTCAAAGAAGCTTTGTTCATAACAGAAAAAGGAAAAGGAAACAGCAGCCCTGTCCATTGACTGATGAAAGGAAGACTCCATGACAAAGGTAGACAGATGGTTTATCGGTACAAGAGCATGAAGCACTCCCAAAGGTAAAATAAGGTTAGCGAGATGGCTCAGCACAGAAAGGCATGGCTGCACTAGCCTGAGGAGCCGGGTTCAACACCCAGAACCCACGTAAAGGTGGAAGGAGAGAACAGACTTCTCATAGCTGCATTCTGACATGATCTCTGGCATGTCCTCTTACACAAAACATTGTGTACACACACACACACAGTAACAAATTGAACAAAGAAAAATAAGCTTTTTTAAAATTATTTGTTGAAAAAAGTTGTTCAGGTAGTTTATAGAAGACATCATACAGGGCTTCTTTACTGAGGAAAATGTGTGTGTGTGTGTGTGTGTTTGTAACTGGGCCAGTATGTGTATGTATGTAGAGAATGGAGGCAAGCCACTGTGTCTGTTTTCCAGGTGGCCTGAGGATTCATCGGTTTTGGTTGCTCACAACATACAGAAAGAGAAGAGGAAGGTCAGCGAAGGGCCTTGCAAGGCCGAGGACATAAGATTATTTTGGAGCCTAAGTGAAAAAGTTTGACAGAGATGAAGGAAGATGTCTCAGCATCTATTCATAAAATCAGTAACGGCAATGATCTTTCCACCAGGAACAACCTCAAGTGCCACAGTATCTGAGGGAACATGCAGGAAGAAGAGCCTTTCTCATGTGGGCACTGGTAGCCATTTTGCACCAGGGTCTCTCCAAGCCTCTCCATCTTTTTGAAGAAGCGTAACATACTGTTTATTGTCTGACCTTGTGGTTGCCCCACAGCAGAGTTAAAAACGCTCCATCATCGTGTCCCTTATTCATGTACATGATGGTTTTGAGAAACTCGAATGAAAGAGTAAAAATTAGAGAGGATAAAGCTGCTTGTAAACTTGTAAAGAAAGTCACTTGGGGACATGTGGAAATAATAAAAGAGACTTGGGTTCAGGAGAAGAAAGATTCTCCAAGGAGAATGACAATCTTGTTTCGGTATTAGTGAAAACATCACCTTTGATGAATAGATGCCAGAGAACATTCAGAGGACACTTAGAAAGCGTGTCTGAAATATCTTTAAATTGCAGTTGCATTTCCTACGTGAAACTAAAGCAGATGCGTTTTCAAAATCAAAACACCATGATTTATGTTATAAATACAGGACAAGAACAGAATATGTATATATGTGTGTGTTAACCTTTTCAAGGTATAATTTAGTAGTTGCATGTTATTATGTGTACAATCCAATGATTGTACTATTTCTATCAACACACATACACACACAAAACAAAACAAAACAAAAAATAACAAAAAAAACAAACCAAACCATGAACAGACAATCCTTTATTTCTTCTTGAGACAGGGTCTTGCTATGCAGTCCAGGATAATCTGATGCACACAATACAGGCCAGGCTGGTCTTACACTCATATCAGTTCTCCTGCCTCAGATTCCAAGTGCTTCAATTATGGATGTATGTCACATACCTAAGTATAACTTCATCATTCATTGGTATTTTTCCCCCTGGCATGGATATGCTAAGTTAATCCATTTACTAGGTAAAAAGCATTAGGATTGTTTTTTTGGTTTTATATATAATGAATAAAACTTCTATGAATATTTATGTCCAAGTTTTTAATTTTATGTCTTTACTTATCTTGGGATAGATCCTACAAGCAAAGCTCGGCTGTTGGTGAGATGGTGTTTAATTTTGAAGAAACTACAAAATCACTTGCCAAAGGGCTTACATATGCCAGTGTGTAAAGTTTAGAAATTTTCCGTATCCTTGCTGAACTTTGGTATTACGCTTTGGTTCCATGGCCATTTGTTTTGTCTTTTGGAGTACAGCCATTCTTTGGCACTGAGTGGTATCTCAATGAGACTTTCATTTGTATCCGTATCTGGATACACATTTATGTGTAAAGTGACATTTAAAAATTTCTTGACCATATTCCAGAGCAGGCAAAATTCCCAAGAGTAGTAGAGTATCACAAACTGGACTTGGTGGAAATAAAAGAAAGAAAGAAAGAAAGGAAAGAAGGAAGGAAGAAAAAAGAAAGAGAAAGAAAACTAGCTAAAAATTTAGTTGGCAGGGAGGTGAAGGTAGATATAAAAGGAGTGGGAGGAAGACGGGTGACTATGATCAAATACATGACATAAAACTCTCAGAGAATCAATAAAATACAAAAATTCATTCTAAGATCCCAGATTTTTAAAAACGAAGCTTTTTATATTGTATATAACTTATATGTTTTTGTGTTGTGTGAATATGCAAGCCATAGCACATATGTGAAGGTCAGAGGACGAACTGGCAGTTAACACTTTCTTTCCACCATGAGAGACTTGGCGATCAAACTCAGGGGGTCAGGCTTTGGGGCAAGAGCTCTACCTACTGAGCAGACTCTAGCGGATGTTATTTACATTAGAAAAGAGGCATAGCATTGGTTTTCTCTGATCCCAACATCCTATGCTGATGGGAGGAGCTTACATATGGGAAGTATGCATTTCAAAGACAACCGGGTTTCAATCTTGCCTTCCCAACTCACTTACTGGGTGACTTTCGTGTTCTCTTTTCTGTGCTTTAGTTTTTTTTACATTCAAAAAAGTGGAACAATTGGAAATAGGTTAGATACTCATCAACCGATGAATGCATGAAGAAAGTGTGGTACCTTATAAAATGGAATATTACTTAGTTATTAAAAATGAAATCATTAAATTCATAGGCAAATGGATGGAGATAGAAAAAAAATCATCCTGAGTGAGGTAACTCAGATCTCAAAAGGAAAATATGGTATCTATTCATTTATATGTAGATGTTAGCTATTAAATCTTCAATAAGCAGGCTATAATACAAATAACCACAGAGGTTAGCTATAGAGTAAGGGACTAGGTGGGAGGGAAGATTTCTCTAGGAAAGCAAAAGAGCCTACTGACAGCTAGAAGATGGGGTGGACTTAAATGCAAGGGTTAAGCAGGGAGAAGGGGAAGGGAGGAAATACAGGAGAAACAGTTAAAACTAAGGGCCATTTAAGGGGTTGTATGGAAACAAATAGTAGAAATAGAAATAGAATCACCAAAAAATGGGAAAGGCAAAACCCCAAATAGTCATCTATCACCAGCAAGTGAAACCTCCAGTGCCAGGAATGGGTTACAACTCTTTGAGTTGTTGGCCAAAGGGGCACCATGGAAACCTCCAAAACCCAGACAGGTATCAAAGCTATTGGCTGCTCTTCACAATCTGATGGTAAGGCTCTATCATGACAACCACACAAAGAAGTAGAGCTGGTGCCTACCTTGAGCCTTCAGCTCATGGCTAGTGTTCATGGTCATGAAAGTTCCTCTGAATGCCACCAGAAGAGAAGGGTAAACACCAACCCAGCTATAAATCCTTCAATCTACAATGGTGACCCAACTGCAAAATGCACTAGTGCTATAGTGGCACAAAAGTTGTGGGAGTGACCGACCCCTATGTTGGTTTTAAGGTCAGCTCCCTGGAACAAATGCCTGCCACTGCTTGTGCGGCCAAGAGCTTGGGAGTAGATAGGACTAGGGGAAAACCAAACACCACTGTTCCGCTGAAGGAGTGTAGCCATACAATGACCCATGTTACTATTCTGCTGTGCTCATATATAAATGTCTTGGTCAGCCATCATCAGAGAAGCTTCCTTCTAAAACAGATGACAAACAAATATGAAGACTCACAGCTGGTAAAAGTGAAGAGCGTGAGAAACCCCAGAAAGCTCAACCCTCAAAGGGGTGTCACCATCAAAACCTTCCCCTCGGGGTTCAATGAATTCTAAGCAAGAGGAGACAGAAAGATTGTAAAAACTAATGAGGATGAAAGGCACAAAAGAAACAATGCCTTCTAGATAGAACAGAACTGATGTATGTAAGAACTGATAGAGACTATGGCGGCGAGCACAGGGCCTGCACAGGTCTAAGTCGGATGGGGTCTAAGTGCTCAGAGGGGATGTTGACACAATCCTGCATCTGTAACCTAGAAGACATCTCCAGTTCACAACTGTTCACAGAGGAAAAAAAATTAGTTTTCTCCCATTGCATCTCACAGGGCATTCAAAGCATACTTATGGGCAAGCCTCATGCCCAACAGATGATCAACACAAAAAGGAACTTAATGGCACTTTTGAGTTTTGTGAATGTGTGTATTTCTGTGTCTAGCTATACGTTTCTTATACTTTTTTGGCTCTTTTTTTTCCTTCTTTATTTGCTTAGTTTGTCCTATTCAAGTTTGTTTTTTATTTCATATTATTATCATATTTATTTATTTATCATTATTCATCAGATGCCTATTTGTTTTCTAATAAGAGATAACAGGAAAGGGTGTGTAGTTAGGTGGATGAGAAGTTGGACAGGATCTGGGAGGGTTTAGGGGAAGGAAAACCGTAACCTGTATATATTATATAAAAAAGTCTATTTTCAATAAAAAGATAGGAATTACCAATACCAACCACACAGCGTTCTTGTGACAATCACAGTGTTCTCATGATGATGTATACGAGTGTGTATCTCCATGTAAGGTACCCAGAAAATAAATGTGTTTGTATACTATATAAATATCTATGAATGTATCATAACCAATCAAAGTGGGCTATCTGTTTTCTTGGCAACATTTAGCATTTCCTTGTAGATATCCAGAAAACCAACAGATTCTAATTTTTATTACAACTGCTTTTTGGCAGTTTTAATATGCCAGATTTTACTTAGTCTTATCAGCAGTGATTTAAGAGGGACTTCCTGGCCAATATTAGCTTGACTGCAATTTAAATGATACCAGAAGTTTTTCTGAATTGTCAAGAAGGTTCAGAATTCCCTTGTGACTTAGCCAAGCCTCAGCCAGGAAACACAACAAAACAAAAGATAAACACAGACTATGTCAGCCCCTCACTTCACATTTGCAGTGCCTGCTACTGACATTTTCAAAGTGCATTAGTATTAAATTTTTATTCAACACAATCTGGTCTCATTAATCTGAACATTTGCCCTGACTGAGAAATGAGCTGCAGGATTAGCATTTTGAAACATCTGCTGACCAGTGATTCTGAATGGATAAATGGAAAATTAAAAGTTGATTTTTAAAGTTTTGGTTTACGTGAATTAGCATAATCTGTGTCAAAGCTTGTTAATCCTCTTTTTTTTTGTTTTTTTCAAATAACTAGTCAGTTTCTTAGACTATGTAATATGGCTTATGTAGCGTCACTACAGCAACCCTTTCAGAGGCTGGGGTTAAGCTTATGTTGAAGAACAGCTGTACAATGGTAGTCTGATTAGATAATTCCTATATACATTGTTTTAGGTTTATACTGTTTATTTTAAATCCCAAACTCACAAGAGACAAGCAGATAAAACAAACAAACAAACAAACAAACAAACAACAGCAACAATAGTAAAAAATAAAATAAAAATAACAGGGTGACCAAAAAAATAAAAAATAAAAAAATAAAAATAAAAATAAAAAAGAAACCCACCATGACAGTAATAAGTCACTTAAGACATAATGTATTATCTCGTAATTCTGTGTGAAATGTAGAATTCTGGAACACGTTCTTCAGCAATTGTGGAAAAAAAACCCCAACCTGATTATTGAGGTTTTTGCTTGTTTGTTTTTGTTTATTTGTTTTGCCATTTCTTTTGAAAAGAACCATTGATATTAGAGTAAGCTCTACTGAAGATAGTATAGAATCTGCTTAGAATATTCCTGCATATCGAGTGTATAGTAAATCCTTTGTATACACTGCCTTCCAATCCCCTATTGTACTATCTATGAACACTGAATTGACGAGGTTAGCAGAGAACTTGTGCTGGTTTATAGTTTACCACACCCATAGAGAACTTTAACTAAAACCCAAAACCCAGCGGAGATAGTAACTTTCTTCTGGATATCCACAGAGGTCACCTAGAAATGCCAAGGGTTGGAATGGTCCAATGAGAACATATTTCTTTTTGTTTCTGTAGTAAAATCATAAGCAGTGCTAATGTATACCCAGAGTAGTTTGTTGGTAGTTGTGTCAATGCTGTATCTGAGATGTGTTTCTCCTCATAGTCAGGCCATGTTTCCAAGGCACTGAGTAACAGCTGTTGGGTCACAGTGACTCTGATAGGAAGGAGCCATTGTTAGGACAGGACCCAGATAAACAACCTAGAAGGGCAAGAACTGAGGAGCGAGCATTTCAAAGCAAGGACAACGAAGTGTATTGTCCAAATATCCTGCAAGTGCACAGCTGGTTTTTACAAGCTGTGTTAGGCCAATCAATGAATGACAAGAAAATGTGGAAAGAAACAACCTGAAAGTATATAACCTATGTCAGCAAGGTGACAGCATGCCGGCTCTGCTGGACTAGAAACTGCTTTCACAGATTACACCCATTTTACTGTGCAACTTGCCCTGACCAAGTAAGAGAATCTCATAATGGATAATCTCAGCTGGCTACATTCCAGGTGCACAGTGACCCACAGTTCTTTGTATAGAGTAGTATGTTTCTTTGATAGTCATTCTCTCAAGTTCACATTGCCTTTTCCAGCAATGGAGATGAATAAAAAAGCTTTCTGCCGAGCAGGATTCAGAGAGGACAAACACAGCATGCAGGTCAAGGACCACTCTACAAGAAAAAGAAATTATGTCTTTACAGACTACTTTACTTCTTTTTTCTTTCTGAAACACAATGCCTTTGCCAGACGCCCTATAAAAAAAGATACAAAGATAAGCCAACTTGAAATAGAAAATCGTTTAGAAAATAAAAGCTTTCTTCTCAAAGAGATACTTAAAGCAGAAATCAGAAAGCGGACTTGAATTTCTAACTGCAAACTAAAAGCATTCAACTTTCTTTAAGGTCAAGTTGAATGTTAAATGCGTAAAGCTAGTGTCTATCAATCGTTGGACTGAAACTCCACAAAACTGGCCATACCAGAAGTAGAGAAAAAGTGGCCCAGCATTTGAATGGTAACAGCAAAGTAAGAGACTACTGGGAAGAAAGCTAAAAACTCCTGAGTTACAGTATTCTTTGGCCTCTAATCCAGAATGTCTAACACATCTCTACATATGGTTGGTACCCCATGTAAGCAGAGTTTGATATTTTTCTGACAACTCTTTTACTTTACTACAAGGGATGCTGAAAGAAATCTCACTTTCTAAATTGTAATGGAATAGAGTGTAACAGCAGAAGCAAACCCAGATGGTTTGTGGAACTGAATCATCTTTATCTGGGAGGTGTTGGGGAAGGGAGTAAAATGGTCAAATAAATTAATAATGATGATTATGATATTAAACATGGAGAAAAGAAAAAAAGACATGAAGTTGGAAGGGGTATGCTGATGTGGGCTGGATATGGCAGAAGTTAGGGGGAGGAGAAAATGATTAAAATATATTGCATGAACTCAAATTAATAAATATATTACATGTTTATATTTTATATAATTTTTTATTTTATGTAATAAAGCATTAAGAATATTTATTATATTTTTTAAAGCATAGTAGAAGAATTTCATACTATAGTCTTTTTTAAGTTTAAGGCTCAACCCATAAATCGAAGAATTAAAGAAATATATAGGGAGACTATGGTTTGTATTCAGTCCATCTCAGTACCTCTGCTGAGTTGCTAAGTTGAGATGGGAGCAAGCACAGACCTCATGACTAATTGCAGAGGGAGAGCCAGGGTGATATAAGAAAGACTGAGGGTACAAACTTTAAGGCACAGACACAGTATATGAACTAACACTTCCTTAAAATTCTGCTCCCTAGCTTTCTTCTCCCTAATCCTAGTTTCCAGTTAGCTATCTGAGAATACCAGTGAAAACCAGCAATCCTCCAAAACAAAGCAAAAACCAGACACCAGACCATCCACCCACTCACACAAACCAAACCCAAACCAGTGCTGTAGCTGCTGAAGGAAGAATGGCAGGGTCAGATTCACAGTTGGTAAGGACAAGCAAGAGAAGGAAGCATGCCTAAGCTTATGACAGTGTTGCCTACCCCTTTAGCCACTGGGCTTCTTTCGCTATAGGACATGGTTTCTGAGAGCTACTTGAAGGTCAGTTCCTAAACTTTGCCAGTCATTTCTTCATGCTCCCAAGAAGTCCCATATTGCCTTCTAAGTGGGTTCTGTGCTTAACTACTGTCTTAGGATTACTATGGCTATGATAAAACACCATGACTAATGCAACTTGGGGGAAGGAAAAGAGTTTATTTGGCTTATCATTCCATATCATAATGTGTTCATCATCAAAGGAAATCAGGACAGGAACTCAATGAAGCAGGGCAGGAACCTGGAGGCAGGAGCAGAGGCAGAGGCCATGGAGGGTTGCTGCTTACTGGCTTGCTCCTCGTGGCTTGCTCAGCCTGCTTTCTTACATAACTCAGGGCCACCCGAGTTAGCATAACACACAGTGGGCTGGGCCCTCCCCCATCAACCACTAATTTTGAAAATGCCTTACAGCTGGATTTCATGGAGGTATTTTCTTAATTGAGGTTGCCTCCTTTCAGACAACTCTAGCTGCGCCAAGTTGACATAAAACTAGCCAGGACACCTACTTATTTCAAGTAGCCTCTTCTAAGGTTCCTTGTCAGTTTAATGAACCACGACTATTGTTTTCCCTTCCATGTTGCTTCTAGGGAAACCTTTGCCTAGTTAAGAATCAAGAAAATTTAGGACACTTCTTTGCCACACGGTCTAAATGTTCTTTCTCAATTGGAGAATGTTAACCTAGACCATGGCCAACATTCAAAAAGCCATTAATCAGCCAATTGTATCTTCCAACTGCAATTTCTTTGCAATCAGTTCTGTGTTGAAACTTCAGTAAACTCATTAGAATATAAACTTACGTTAAAGCTTCGGAGTAATTGTAGTGAGGCGTAACTCCTAGAAACTTCTGGACTTCATCCATCACTGCCGCAGGGTCAGTTCTTAGCTGCTGCCCGTCGATAACTAGCAGCTAATTACCAAAGCAGTAATGAGAAAGAGAAGACATGGGTGTTGAGGAAACGTGTCAACTGCAGAATGTCGAATTCCTGTACTCTGAACTTATCCGGGCACTGTCCTTAGGGATCCGCATGCATTGTTGGGAGGTGCAATCAAGTCATTTTCATTAGTGACTTGCAAATAAGTCAAGCCAATTAAGCATCCTGATGCTTTGTCACAAGTCATGGAAATGATATGAAAACTACAATCGTAATGAGGACAAAGCGTGCTTAGGAGTGTGTCCGTGGGATCATGTTAGGGTTGTATCACTCATGCTGGGATGAATGACTGTAGTACAGAAGAAAGCTTTCAATTAAGTCAGATTGCTCGATCCTGCTCCTAATCCCAGTGCTCAGGAGACCAGGTCAGGGAAATCATGAGCTTGAGGCCAGGAACGGTGTGAGATGCTGTGTCTGAAACAGCAACCACCACTGTCTCCTTGCTCTGATCCCGCCTCCTGAGCAGAAGGTGGTTAAGCTTAGATGTAATGAGTCAGAGAACCTATGATCTCCCACTTCCATTCAGGGGCAGCATTGGAGAAATCCTTTGATGATCTTTGGGGTCAGTCTGTGTTGCAGAGTGAAACGCTGACTCAAAGAAACAAAGCGAACAATAACAACAAAATAAAAACCAAATGAGACCATGGCAAAGAATCTGTTTCTCTGGTGAGTGGTGACAGACAACCCAGCATGACAGAATGACAGTAAGCCATGTTGGAAGTCACAGACCTTCCCACACAACTTTGTCAAAGCTCCCTTGCCAGTAATTTTAGTTAATCTACACTGAACGTTCAATGGAACTTACCATGATACGGTCAGACTGCTACATCTAACAGGAAGCTACTCAGCTTTCACATGCAGCTAACGAAAACAAGCTGAGTTTTTGGTTTAACTTGACTGTAATAAGTTTAATCAGCTATATGTTCATAAGCATTGCCCTGGACACATGGTTTTAGATCCACAGGACTCCTTGTGGTGTCACTGGGCAGCTTATGCAATCCAGAGTAGGGACTCAGTATTTATGGAAGCTGAAGCCAAGAAAAAGAGAAAAGCAAGCAGCGAGAGTAAAAGGACTCATGAAGATTTCAGCAAGGTGTTTCAGGAAGAAATCATGGCGCTTCACTGAACAAAATGATGCCTGTCTGGTTTGGTGAAGACATCCCTCTCATAAGGCTTTATTCATATCAGACCAGGACTTAGTGAATTTGAAACTCTTCAAATTGTGTGCACACAGCCATGGCATGCTAATGCCAACAAATGGTCAGGGAGAATTAGCCTGAGATACTCTTACAAAACTGAGCCAGTTTTTCAACTTCTATTTTACTCTGCCACTATCACTACTTGCAACTACAGAATGAAACTAGCAACGTTTTAGTGAGTGAACATTTCCTCGGTGTTTTAGGCAAACCATCCACCTAATGAGATTGCTACAAGCTGTAAGTCCCGGTTGCCTCATACCTGAAAGGGAGGGAAATAGACAAGCCATCTCTCAATGTGACTGGCGTACCACCCAGGGACTAGGCATCTCTTCTGCAGGGTTCGGAGTTCCCAGGGTGCATGGGGTCCAGCAGAGATTACTTCATAGAAGCTGAACTTCAGAGCTGCAGGGTCTTCATGGGATCGCTGATGCTACAAGGAGAAGGCAGATGATCAAGCTAACTTCAACTCTAGGCATAAATAATTCAAACCCAACCTTTTGACTAAGCTAAAGGAAGGAATGCTGCACTGTTAGACAGGTATTTGTTTTGAAATTAATAACAGATGAAATTGTGCTTGGAGCATCAAAAGCTTAAAGTTAAGACAATGGTGAGACTGTGGGTTTTGGAAACAGGTTGTAGAGGCTGAATTATTGTTCATAGGGTTTCTTCTTAACCAAGATTACTGAATTTTTCCTCAGTGTATACATTTTGTTCTGTATACATTTTAAAAGTAAACTTTTAAAACCTGCTTTAGATGCAGTGTTCCTTTGCGAGGTCATAATCAAACTTCTCATTATACTCAGTGAATACCCCTACTATACAAGCGTCCTGATTACCCTGCTCTTAAGGTAGGTTTGGATTAGAAAGCCCTATTGGCTACTTTAAATGGAGAAACTACTGCAGACTCTGGTATGCACATTATGTGAGATGTACAGATTTTACTACAGTTACCCAGCATCTAAAAGCCAAGATTATTTTATCTAATGGCAACCTTTGCGGTGAACCAGAATAAGAAAATGCAGAAAGCAGCAATCGAAATATGAAAATGTTTCCTAATGGTTCTGTCTCAGGCCTGTGGGCTCAAAGGCAATCACCCTTTCTTCAAATTGATCAATAAGCACTCAGGCACGGTGGCCAGTCTGTGGCTGTTCACCACGTCTAGTTGAAGAGCAAATTTGCTGCAACTGGAATCCCACTTACCACACTGCAGGCTCCACCAGCCTCTGTTCACTCACTGTGGGGTGATTTGTTTGCAATATTTATGAAGTTCGTTAGTTCAAAGCCTTGGACATGCACACACACACACACACACACATACTCTCTCTCCCTCCCTCGTGTGTGTGTGTGTGTGTGTGTGTGTGTGTGTGTATTCCCAATTTCTCAGGGTTAAATGGATTCCAAGCTCCATTTTTCTTCTTTCTTTTTGAGCCAATCAAGGTGCATTTCTCCTCCCCCCCCCCCCGACACTTTCTGGAGAAAGTAGATGGCACAACACGAAACCCATCAACTTGCAATTAATGCGTACTTTGGCTCGAGAGATGGCTCTGGGTGTGGCATAAAGGATGGATGTGAAGCTGTGCGTTTCTGTGATCTCAGCCTTCCTGATGGCTCTGGGCCCTCTTGTATAGATTATCTTTCTTTTTGCCTCCTGAAGTCTATCGCTTCCTGCAACTCTGCTCCCAGTCAGTCACTGAACCATCTCCCCATGTGTCCTACCACTTGTGAACCTGGAATAACTGCTTCTGCTGAACAGAAAAGGACACAGTGCTTTGGAACACTTCATTCTCTGGTAGCATAACTGTTCACAAGTAAGCGGTCGGGGGGATAGAGAGATGGATGGCCCCTTGATTGAAAGCCAGTACTCTTATGGCAGAAGACCTGAGTTCCGTTCCTGTTACCTACAACAGGCAACTCACGAGCACTTGTAAGCCCAGCTCCAGGGGATTCAACTCTCTCTCTCTCTTTTTGGCCTCTTTTTGCATCTGCATTCAATGCACATACTCATACGCAGACACACATAAATATAGTTAAAAATAAAATAAATCTTAAAAAAGTAGCTGTCTGAAATCACACCACTGACAGTGTTACGCCCACACACGCTGGAGGCTCTCAATTGTGTGGGCCGCTGAGAACACAGGCAATTAACCTTACATCTAACCCACCTGCAGAATCACAGATAATAAGATTTTGTAAACACAACTTTCCACATTCATTTTAAGATTACAGTTTTCAGGGAAATAGAATATTGGCTTCTGTTTCTGCCCTGTCCTGTTGTTGATCCTTTTACACATAGCTCTATTTGTATTATTAAAACATCCTATTTGAATGTTTACCCATTTTTTTTCTTATAGACCACTCCCTACTTTAAAGACCACCCAGTGGTTCCTCCAGTGCTCTGCTCCTCTGATAATAAGTCCAACTTGCTGTTAAGTTGGGCTTTATCCCCAAATGAGTCTGTGCATTATGTCCATCTTTCTAGTTTTTATGCTTATTTATAGGTATCTGCTTGTTATATGTATAGACAGTATGTACTGTTTCTCCAATGAAACAAACACAGTGTTATCTATTAACTCAAATCACTTTTCAAACAATAACTTGCAAAGGTCATTATAATTCTTTGATGGACAGATGAGCGTATGAGCATTAGGAAAGTATTTACAAATTATCAACTGGACATGGTAGTTCATGCCTCTCATTCCAGCATTTGGGAGGTAAAGGCAGGAAGATGAGTTGAAAGTTATCCTATGCTACAAAGCAAGTTCCAGGCTAGCCTGGGCTACATGGAACCCTGTCTCAAAAAACAAAACAAAATTATAGAACTGAGAAAGGTTAACTAACTAAAGAATCATAGTGATGAAAGACATGAAAAAAAACCCCTCAGTTTTGCTGTAGATATATGTTTAATTTTGTCTGCTTCTTATTTAAGTGATTAAAATTATCACTGGACGTTTTAAAGACTCACTGAGGGTATGTGAAATCATTTCAAAGTACCTGAGCCTTTGCCAAGTTCTAGCAAACCTCAGGGACACAATGACAATAAGCACATGAGAAAAAGGCATATAGCAGCTTGGACAGGCTGAGGCTGAGCTTTCAGGATGGAGGATTCTGTGTGTGCTTTGCTAGCCCACTGCTTTCTCTATAGCAGCAGTCATTTAGGTTCCTTTGGAGCTGGGGTCAGCAGTTTTACTGAACAAAGCCATGTCCCCTTACATAACTTCTACTGCTGTTTTTGAAACACGGTGGTAGAGTTGCCACAGAGACGTTACCACTTATAAAACATGGATCAAAAAAAACCTAGCCCTTTGTAACTTATGCACGTGTTTGAAGACAAATAATGATTTTTAAATTATTACATTTACTTTAAAATGCCGATGTAGTCAATACACACAAACAGGTAACATTTTGTTATAAATTTTCAGTTGTAATTCATTCCACGAATACGTTTTATTAAGTAAGGTCACCAAATCAACAAAAACTAAAAAAGAAACACCTTGGTAGCATTTGTTTCTTCTGGGAAACCAAATATAAACCATCTACTTTGTTGCACATATCAACCAACTAGTAGGTCTTCTGTCCATTCAAATCTGTGATGGTGGGGCTGTGGAGACAGCTCAGCCGGCAAAGTGCTTGCAGGCAAATGTAAGGACCTGAGTTTCATCCCCAGAACTCATGTACAAACTAAGATGTGATGCCATAGGCTGGTCATCACAGTGCTTGGGATGCAGAGACTACCAGATCCCTGGGTCAATGGAAAGCCTGTATGGCCTAACCAGTCAGTTCTCAGCAAGCTCTCTCTTTCTCTCTCTCTCTCTCTCTCTCTCTCACACACACACACACACACACACACACCTCCACGTACATGTATAACTGCATGGACAGATGCACCCATTCAAAAAAAAAAAAAAAAAAAAAAACTGCCCTCCAAATGGAGGTAACAGTTTTGCAGGAAATGACCCTCTATTTTGCATGCTCTCCCTCTCTCTGTTGGGCACATCCTTTTCTTACCTGGTACCAGGAGTATGCCCGGTCCGATGGGTCAATGAGGATGGTGATGATTTTGGCTTTAGGGACCAGAGAAGCAGCCCTTTTAGGAGCTTCCTCTGAGTGGAAGTAATTGGCACTCTTCTCAAACAGAAAGTCGGTGGAGACGTTAGATGGGACTGGGAAGAAATCCATGTACCTAGAAAGGAGTATCTTTTTCAAAATAAGCCTCTTAAGTTTATATGCTGGTGACTGAAGACTTTAAAGGTGGCCAAGACATTCATCTGTCCCCTAAAAAAAACTGACAACCAAGCTTTTCTCTAAAGCAGTTTTCCCTCCAGTTGGCAAAGGAAGGATGTTTAAAGCACTAGCAACTTTCTCCTAAAAAGTATTTTTTTTCTGTTTTGCTTAATTTCAGAAAAAAAAAATATTATGGGAGAACAAGGATATTGGGACAAAGTAATCAAACTGTAGTTCCTGTGCACAATGCATCTAAACAGAAAAAGAGAGAGACCCCAAAACAAAGAGAATGTGATGAAATAGCGGTTACATTTGGTTCACAGACATTTAAAATAATCCATACAGCATAGTTTCTGTTATTACAGTAAAACAATATCACTCCCGCACTGGGTCCAGCTGGTGTATTCAATCATGGAGTGTCAAAACACAGAGTGATGCCTCTTATTTGTTTCCTTTTAACATACAATGTTACTATGTTTCTCTTTAGAATTTAGTACAGAACCTTATCCGACTTTCCGGCTAGAGTCCTTGTTTCCTGGCGGGCAATGAGAAGTTCACACCAGGAGTGCGAACTCAGCTATGCCGGCTCAAACTCGGAAATGCAGGCATCTGCTTAACGTTCCATTCATGCCAAAGTGGTCAGGCAGGCAGAGCTACACCAGCTCATGATAATATGTATTTCTGCAGCAGTAAGGGAAAACATCTAGAAAAAAAGGCTATTGTTTAAAATTTCATTTTTAGGAGTTACATTTTATAATAAATTACTCCACTGAGCTCGCTTTCTCCCTCCAGGTCTTGTGACACCGCCGCTTCACTTTGGATGAGGGCAGCTCAATAGTTACTGAGCGAGCCATCAACAGTCACACAACGGCACGCGGCACGCCTGCATCAGTTTACAGTAGGCTTCATTTCACCTGAGCAGTCATGTGACTCCGAGACCACGTGACATTGTCTTTTACCCTGGTTGGGCTTCTTCCAGGGCTCCAGTTGTTACCACAAAGCAAACTGAGGTGCCGGAGATACCCAGACAGCTAGAGCAACAAGATCTGGCTGTGTTCCCGGGACTGCCCTGTTGGGGTCATTTGGCTCCCTTTTAGAGGAAAAGAGACAGGAAGACGTTTGAGGGGCATTCGATCAAAAAAAAAAAAAACAAAACTTTTTTTGTCTGCCCGTGATGCATGCGGAGTTGTACACAGCTGTGAGCGTGTACAGCGTTTGCGGAGCTTCTCACCCCTGCATGCATGTGTGGATATCAGAGACCTGCTCTGAGGTGTCTTCTCTATTATTCTCCACCTTATTATTATTATTTTTGTAGACAGGTTCCTTCCTGGAACCTGCAACTGGCCATTTAAGCTAGACCCCAGGCCAGCAAGCCCTTTGGGGTCCCCTCTCTTTCCACCCACAGTAAGTACTTTTCACACTGAGACACCCTTTCCCCATATCTGATCCTGAGAATTTTCAGTTGACTGTACTCCAAGACAGGTTATAACTGCCGGGGTTCCGAATGCTTACGGGGCTCTGTGGATGTCCACACGCCACTCCTAGCTTTCCACTCCATTATTGTGCATTGGAAATGACGTTACACTGTAAGGCATAAAACTTACAGGCATGAATGAGTAAGTCAGAGTTTTCCCGAGACCCTTCTCACTGCAGGTTTGGCTAGTTTGTTGAAGACGGAATTAAAAATTGTTTTTTTTTTTTTTTTCATTTGGCCTACTTTGTACCCTATTTGCATGCCTAGACTGCTTGCCAATTAAGGCAGTCCTAGCTTTACGCAGATTGTAAAACAAAAGCAGATCTATGCCCCTAGATTAACTAAGTGTGTGTAAGCAAATCGTTAAACCGGCCCCAGAACACGGAAGTACACAATCTTCTGCCCTGTGGAATAAATCCCCAAAGCACCACCGATGGGAGGCATGCCTCGTGGGGAAGCCAGACAGTCTGCCTGAGAACACGCTTGATGCCGGTGAGAGCAGAGCTGTAATTACACCAGAAAACGACACTCGCAGTTATCATTATCCATTATTTGAATAAATTGCCTTTTATAATGTGTAATTTGGCAATCAAAGACATTTGCGGGGACCTCTGGTGAGCTGTATTTAGGTCTACGATGCTTTGTTTTTCACCTGTCACGTTTTGCAGTGTTAGAGACAGCACATACTACCAACACTCTACCACCGAGCTACACCCCTGCCCCTGGGGGGGTATATTTAGTTATTTGTGCCACCTTTTTGTAAACTATTTGAAGAAATTTTATTTTTTGTTACAGTATTGACAACACCTATGATCAAAAAAGCTTTGACTGATATAAATTGTGACAAAATTAAGTATTTTTAGGTTACAGGAATGCTGAGGATTTTACTAGGATTCATTTCTAAAGAAGTTTTTGGTTTTCTTTCAACCCCCCGTTTTGTCCTAATGGCAATGCAATTCTGTTTGAGAGGATGGTAACAGACATCGAAGTTGCTGCTCGTTTATTTAACACCACACAGTTAGTTAACATCCAACACTGTGTGGAAGCAGGGACCATGAACAAGGGGACAATTAAGGTGCGATGTGTACACTGCTCATATGATACTCACTCATCAGTCTTTCTTTCTACAGATTACCCACAAGGACCTCTTGGCATAGCTGATCTTTAAAAAAATGGAGATCATGCAACCAGCCTGACCACAGAGGTTTTATTATTACATTATATATATATATATATATATATATATATATATATATATATATATAATCTATGTTATTCTGATTTTAACCATTTTCTTCAGATACTTAACATATGTCAATTTTAAACTCAAAGAACAAAATTAATTTTATTGATACCTTTAAAATCGTTTCATAGTTATCATTATTCCTGAGTTTACACACATTTCTATTTTTAGTTACTTTTTTGCCTTTTTCATCGAAACATGTCAGGAAATGATGTATTCAGACCACAGTATCACTCCACGAAAGGCGCACAAAGGCAGAGGGACATTCGCAGCCTTACACTCTTTCTCAGAATGCACATCTGCGTTTACATTCAAGGATAATGAACACCAATTGACTCGTGGGCCTCCCGAGGCAAGAAACCTCCCTGCCCCTTAACCGAAAAGCCTTGGCACGAATGGCTTTTGTGCTTCTTTATACTGGCCAACCAATTTTCTAATACGTGTAGCATGAAATTTTATCTGTGGTCACAAACTTCTGTGTTTCTAAATATTAGCGCTAAGTTTATACTGTGCATGGAACATATACTTTTAGATTTATACTAATAACCCATCTTACCAATCAATCCCCCTGTGGTAGTTATTTCTATTAAAGAACTGTACCTCCTCAAAGGATTTTGGGCTGGGGGAGTTACTAAGGATGGAAGGATGCATAATCAGGAACAGACACAAGGCAGTGGTACCTGAAATGACAGCAGGGATTAGAAATCAACCAGAGGAAAAGGCATTTTCCCGTATTCCAGTTAGTAACAAACTCAATACTGTAACGATCTGAGCAGATTCTTTCAATGTACTCTCCAGGAAACTGAACAGGCGACCCACAGCTAATGGGAGGCAAATTCTCACCATGGAGACAGAGTGATGAGAGCTGAGTCCCTACACCAAGCCTGGTGCAATTTGAACCTTTGATGTTGGCTAAGTCACTGGTTTGATCTATGCCTTTGGGCCTTTGGTCGGTAGCGCCTCTTTACTGCAGTTTTCTTACAGGAAAACAACAACCACCTGTCTAATCCATTACCTAGATTTCTCTGATGCTAAGAGGCATCCTGTGTCCTTTGCATACATGCTGTGGTGGAGCTTGGTGTTCTTGTGGGGCTCCTAATAACAGGAGTGGGAGTACCTCTGACCTTTTTGCCTGTTCTTGGGATCCTTTCCCTCGTGCTGGGCTGCTTGATATGAGGATTTGTGCCTAGTCTTACTGCATCTGATGCCACTGATTTCACTAGGAGGCCTGTCTGCTCTTTTCTGAAGGAAATGAAGGAAGGTGGGTTTGTGGGAGAAGTAGAGGGAAGGAAGGCTGTGGTCAGGATGTGTTGTATGAGAGGAGGATAAATACAAAGCAAAAGGAAAATAAAATGCACCCTATGAAAATATTTTTTTTTAATTAAAAAAGAAACACATAAATGAACTATATCATTATTTAATATATTTCATTATCCAAACTGATACTTGTTTGATGTAATGTTTGGTACAATATAAACTTTCTTCCTGACATCTGTGAAAGCTAATTAAGAATTTAATCTTTCAACAAGTTTGCATAAACTTCAGCATACCTACACACAACAAATCAAAAATTATTTAAATTGCTAAGTTTAAAGAGAGGTGTTCTTTTTAGTGCCATAACACAACATTTACATTTATTGGGGACAGAAGGGCGCATCATAGGTAATCATATAGTTTGGAAATAAGGGTGTCATTTTTTTAAAGGTGTAAAGTTAGTGTTGCTTTCACCTAAATCAGGAAGTTAAAAAAAAAAACAAAACAAGGTTATGTAGCTCAGGCTACTGCAGGAGAAAGAAAGGCAATTTTGGGTTCAGTTTGCTAAAGACTTACATGATCACTATGCTACATATATTACACATTTACGCATATTCACACAGTTATAGCAACTAGGACTGTCTTTGTATTATCATCACAAAAGGTTATCTCTTGCCTATACAGTCATGTGTATAGTTTCTACATACTCGTGTGACCTTACTGTTGTGAACTCACGGAACGTGCTCTGTCAATTCTATTTCAGGTCAGAAGCTAGCAGGAACAGTGTTTCACTTAGGAGGTACCATTCTAATTTTGCCGTTTGTACAAAATTTGGAATTTGGAATTTTCTCATTACTCAATGTGTTCTTTAAAACTGTACATCCATATATAATATCCGCACAGTATAGAATGATTAAAATAGTTGTCAACTACGAGACTGTCTAAAGAATGAATTAAAAGAGACACTGTACTAAGGATATATACCTCAGCCAAACAAGGAGCGCTTTGCCCACGATCAAGGAGACTAACCGGGGTGAAATGCAGGGACCTGTCATAGACCACACCAGTGTTCTTCAGCACCTTTGCCCCAGCACCAGTCCTCAAACTCTGGCTGCAGCTGAGTCACACAGAGGCTGGTTCACAGAGACATAGGTATCCACTCTAGGGTTTCTGACTCAGTAGGTCAAAGGTGTGGCTCAGGAATCTGTACTTCTATAAAGCTCTGTGACTTCTGTACTGTTGCTCTGGTGACTGCCTTTTTTTTTTTTTTAATTAAAGAACAATGAATGAAAGAGTATCTAAAATTTACAGTGTGGGTAGGACGGTGGATGGACAAATGGATGGACTTTCCCAACTGAAAGTCACAGTAAGAGAGCAAGAGTCAGGAATATCCTAAGGCCAAGCATTTGGTTGTACTTTCAGCATTACTGGCTCTCTGAACTTACTTTTTTTAATTTTTAATTTTTATTTATTTATTTATTTATTTATTTTACTTTTTTAAAAATTTTTAGCTCTCTGAACTTTATGTCTTAGCTTCCTTGTCTGTTTATTAGGGAAGACTTACTATCAGGATTTCATAAGGATTCTTAAGTCATTCTGTGTGGAAATACTACACAGACAGAGCTGTGTGACATTTGTCTAAGTCTATATTTAGAATGGGTACATCTTATTGGGTGGTGTAAATTATACCTCAATCCCCCCAAATGGAGAGATTTTCATAAAACAATCATCTTCTCTAATGATTTTATGCCAAAGGCAAATGTCACATCCAAATAGTAACAAACTTTGAAAACCCAGCAGAATTTACTATGTCCAGTAATACTTCTGCTGTCTCAGCATGATGTTAGGGTGTCTGTATCCAGTGCCGTAGGAGAAACAAGGTATTTGGCAGAGCTAGGATGCAAACTGGGTATGTCGAGATCCAGACAGAAGTGATGACTAATGAGGAGGCTATGTGATGGCAGAGGGGGTTCACAGGTTATTCCAGGGTCAGTGTTTTCCTAAGCATCTCTAGGCTTTCAGTAGATAAGGACAAGGGAACGCACAGGGAAGGGAATGACTGCCATTCTTATGCACGCTCTCTGACTATCTGCAAAAGGTATTAGAAGGAAGGAAGCGGCTGAGTCCACTAATCATGCACAGAATTCTCAGTTATCCTCAGAGACGAAGAAAGTGACTGCCACACGATGCAGTTTCTGCGGCTGTTTTCTATGAAGCCAGAATCCAACGGCCCCAAGTAATTTATCATGCAAGATGCAGCTCAAATGTTTGGCACTAAAACTTCCACTGGGCTTTACTTTAATACTGAGTTTTACAGAAACAAGAAGTGTATGGAGGAACAAACTGCATGCCAATTTAAGAAAGTGTGCAGCAGATGCTTCCTGGGGGTGAATAAATACCTTGCTGGCAGGAAGTTTTGTTTATGTCCACGAATTCTGCTTACATCTTATTTTATTTTATTTTTTTTAAGTCACCTCTGCAAGAAAGTAAACTGTATCTAGAAAGTAGAGACTATTTGTCTGGAAAAGATTTTTTTTTCCTTTTAAAATAAAGATCAAGGTACTTACATAAGTCTCTCTTGGCATTTGAGCAAATCCTGTCAATCACTTTCTAAATGCAAAATTAGTTTTAATTTTAGAAATGTTAACTATACTTCTGCAGTGAGATCCTTGGGAACAAAATAAGACGTGCCAGCAAACTGACTGCTGTGTCTTTCAACTGACAGCCATTTCTCCCACTTCCTTTAAACAGCACCAGACAAAGCCCTCAATCCTGTATTCAGCCGGACAAGGTTGCACCAGAGGAACATATGCTGTTACTTCATTAGCATTACAGGAGGCTCAAAGTCCCACTGCAACAAGGACTCGCTGGCTACTTATTTTACATTATTTAGTAACGATATTAAAAAAGTTCTCACCAGTTTTCTGGGGTCCTATTACCAAGAATTTTGGTAAACGATCGCAGGTTTTTTCTTTAGACCAAATGTCTCTGTGGCGTTTGTCATCACAGGGGTTCTATAAGGGAGAGGAAAATGGAGATGTTATGTATATGTACCCAGTTGAGAGCAAATGCGTCTCCAATCTTTGTTTTAAGATACCCGAGGAAACAGGACACTATGCAAGGGGTTCCTTTTGGAAACTGAAAGACCTGAGGTGCCATCACAGAAGCTCTGGAGGGATTTCTTTCTGTCCTTCAGTTGAGAGTGATGGAGTGGGAAGGGGAAGGATGTCCATTTCAGGTAGACAGCCAAGTGTCCAGGGGGTCCTGATTTTCTGCTTCTGGCAATTCTACAGTTATCATTTCCCCTTCAAACAGTAAACTCGTTAGGAAGAAACTAGTGTTCCTGAAAGACTAAGGTAGTGGTTTTCAACTTGTGAATCACCACCCCGTTTGGCAAACCTTTATCTCCAAAAGTGTTTATGTTATGATTCATAACAGTAGCAAAATTACAGTTATAAAGTAGAAACAATTATAATTTTTTGGGGGGTCAACAGAACATGAGGGGCTGTTCTAAAGGGTCACAGCTTGTGGACAGTTAAGAACTACTGGTCTAAAGGAAAATATACTCTCAGCATTCACTAAATCACCCTACTTAAGGTTTCCCTGGAATTTATACTATTTTTATTCAAAGGAAATTAGTTTATTTCAAGAGGATTAAGCCACATTAATTTAAAGAGACAGTCAATTCCTTCTAGCTACCTTCAAAATTTGGTAGCTATATATCTAAAAACGAAACTTTGCCAAATATGATGCTAAAAGTACTAACTTTTAGCAGAGTGTAAAGTGAAGGTGAACTGCTTTTATACACTTTTTTTGGGTCTATTTAAATCAGACAGAATGCGTAGTTATACCTAGGACATACTATTTCCTAAGATGCAGTACATGCATTAATGTGAAGGCGGAGGAGCACAGCATTCTTTAGTACTATTTCATGAATGAGCAAACAGGATCACTCTTTCCTTCTGGTCAGTCAGCACTACAGATATGTCAGGGTAAATAAACTTGCTTATATGTAGCAAAGACAAAAGGGATGTACTTCTTTTGGTAGTTAGTCTATGTAACAGTTTGTCTTAAACCACTCTCCCATAATGATAACGATTTCCAGCTTGAAAATAAGGTGTGAAATTAGTGGGAAAATTGCATGTGTTTCAAGTGTCTTATACTTGCTGGTTTGTGGTAGTTAAGAAACAACAGTGAATGTGACACCAGCAGCAACACAGGCAGGACATTAGTACCAGATTCACTCCAGAGAGCTGCTAATGTGTGCTGGCAATGACAGACAAGTGTGTGTGTGTATGCATGTGTGTGTAAGGCTGACCAGTTGGCCAACTGCCTAATTCACTTGTTTTCTGTTTTCAACCTATGACAGTTTGAAAATGGATTTCTCACTCCTGATTGAAAACATCACCACCAAAGAACCCTGCACTGAATATCCTATGCTTTCTAGTGAAGACAGGGACAAAGATGTGGCTCAATGTGTAGCCACACATTATAGGCCTACATAATATAGGCCTACAATTCAGTACGACACAGTTTCTCAAATCTTAATGCTCGCCAAATGCACAGTTTCACTTAGACGCTCTGAGTTCTTACATTTGAATAACTTCACAGAACTACAGACTGCATCTGTGGTATTATTTATACAAATTATTGACCTGATTTTACCTGCCAGAGAGGGTCTTTCTGATCAGGAAAGAGCTCAAAATACTTGTGAGCCAGCTGAGCCGGAGGCAGCGTCTGAAGACGTAGGTTGGTCCAGGTCTGCACGAAATTGGCTAGATTCACAAACGTATATAATCCCAGTCGGTCATTTCCATAGTTAGACAAGTGGGTCATGAAAATACTGATCTGAAAAAGGCAAATGAACTTTGGCATAAACTTAGGTTATTTGAACACTAGAGGGTAGTATGATCATAGCAATATTAGACTTATTTTTTTTAATTAAATGGTCTGTAATCATGACCTGTTTTTAGAGTTTGCATATATTCTAAAAACTCTCATTCTATTAATGTACAGTGAAGTATGTTATTGACAAGGCTCAGTAAGTGTTTTTTTCTGAAATGTTAACAAAAATGTTAACAAAATGAGTTTAAGCTAAATTTTAATCACTTATTAAAATCATTGTTACCTAGCTACCTGGGTATAGTAAGCTAAGCCTTTGTAACATAGCTGAAGCATCCACACACAGTGCCCTCATGAGAAGCAAACTGTCCGTCATCTGAGGAACAGGGTTCTGTGAGTTGGGATTTTATAACTCAATCTATTTTAACTCAGTTTCCGTTGCAGTGTTTCCAGTTAAGGATGTGAATAATTAATGAGGTTATTTAACTGTCCCCCAGATTACTTTTCTTTGAACTATAATAACACCACATGGTATCATGTAACACATTAAAACCTTCCCTGCATTCATGGGGTCTATCTTTACTCCTCACAGGAAGTATCTCCTTTAGAAACTGCTCAGGGCTTAGCTGGAGAAAATTCACCCTTGCAGTAGATGAAGCTGATATAGAACCAACCCGCTCACTGAAAAAACTCACAATAAATGTGTGGAAACTTTATGATAATATAAATGTGCATGCTATAGGTTTTGATTAAATTTGGTCTGGGATGTAGAATGAACATTTAGAAAGCTTAAATGAATTAAAAAACTGTTTTTTTTTTTTGTCTTTGGTTAGCTGTGGGCATATGGAGCAAATTCTTTTGTTTTTAACAAAGCAAGTAATTCATGTGACCAGAGGAATTTCCCCAAACATGGAGTGTTGTGTGAATGAACAGCAATAACGAGTATTTAATAATCACAACAAAAACTGCAACAGGTCCTTTTTTCAACAGCTGAAAGAAACAGTCAGGAAAACTCACAGAGGTCGAGTGGCGGGAATATGAGGAAGAGTCACACCGAGATCTGACATGAGGCACAGAAAAGGACTTGTACAACTTAAGTTGGCCGTCACTATCCTCACCTCACAGGGCCATCTCCAGGCTTTCCCTCGAAGAGCCCCAGTTCTGAACACAGTTGTGCCCAACCTCCTCTTTCTCTACAGATCTTAGAACTTTCATGGACCAAATACGTGGGGGGCAAGTTTTAAAAAGTTATCAGTGTGCCTATGCAACCACGATTCCCTGACGATTCAGGTCACTTTTATTTTATTTTATTTTGACTCTGAAAACTGAAGCTTTAAAAAAAATTACCTTTCTGGTTACTTTTCTTAAAAATACATCACATCTGTGGCAACTCCTCTTTCTCTTGTTGAGTCAGGGCCCTGCTACATAGCCCAGGCTAGCCCCAACCTCACCGTCCCACAGTCATGCACCACTGGCTGTTATAGTTCTGGTAACCCATTCTCTTCTGACATTTGAAAGTTCTGCCCCTCTTCACCCGTGCTCCTCACTTTGTCTGTGTACACACATGTTCATGTATGTAAGTGGAGGGCAGAGATGGACGTCATGTATCATTCCCCAGATGCTGTCTGGCCCTCCCCTCCCTCTGAGGCAAGATCACTTGACTAGAATTTTCCCAACAGGGAGGCTGGTGGTAGAGTGAGCCCTTCCTTCCCCAGCCCTGGGGAGCATGGAGCCCCGTGATTCTTGTCTGTCGTTCTAGTTATCACTCAGGTCTGCTCGTAAGTGCATTAATTTAAAAAATGCATATTAATCTACTTAGTTGCTACTTCCATTTTTTTGCTTTCCTGTTAGGAGAGAGCTAGTCATTTGCCATAGCTCCCTGAATAGTGTCTGTATTGGATAGAAAGTGAGAAATACAGATAATGGAGTACCGTCCTATGACACTAATGCAACTGAGTTTGCTCTTCAGTGAAACAGTTTCTACTGTGATGAAGCAGGGTACCTACCTTGTTACTTGCACAACTACAGAAAGCAAAACGGCACTGGCATTGATAAAGACAGGTTATCCAAAATGAGTAACATCTAGCTGATGATGTTGTTTTCTGAAAGTGAAGGTTCATTTGTAAGACCTGAGGTGATATTTATAAAGTATTGAACTTAGCCTTTCTCTTAGGTTAGGAAACGAGAGGGTTTACTTCATCTTACGATTCTCAGGTTATATTCCTTCACCGAGGGAATTCAAGGCAGGAATGAAGCAGACCGCATGGAGGGAGGGTGCCAATTTGTCTGCTTCTTTTGGCTTGCTCAGTTTGCTTTCTTACACACCCCAGGACCGCCTGCCCAGGGGCAGCACCGCCCAGAGTGAGTTGGGCCTTCCCACATCGATCGTGAATAAAGAAACTGTTCCACAGACTTGCCTACAGGCAGTCTGATGGAGGCAATTTTCTTCATGAGGCTGCTTTTTCTAGATAAGGATAGCTTGTATAAGTTGACGGAAACAAAAACAAAACAAACAACAAAATACCACTATCAGGGATACCTCATAAGAGAAAAGCTTCTTAGTCAGTAAGCAAGCACATCTCCTAGAGTTTCAACTCAATTTTTAATGTGCCAACATAACATAATATAAAGTACAATGCAAGCAAAGAGAGGCATGTCACCTCTTGGCCCTTTTAGATTTTGGACTCCAGCTTGAGTTTGTTTTGTGCTCGTTAAAAGAACAGATGGCAAAAAGGGAAAACAACTTTTTAGGATATAAAACACTTCAATTTATTTTAAAAGATTTTTTTAAATGAATCATAATGTCTTCTCAGAAATGGGTATTATGCATCTTTTGTCAAACAAGAATTCTCTCCAAATTTTCTTTATTGGATTAGTTACAAAGGTATATGCAATAAGCAATAGGCTTGGTGAGACCAAACATACAAAGAGAATACATTTGGTCAGCAAATTAGTTGTTGCCCCTGGTAGGTACTTATTGCTGACGACACTACTCACTTCAGATGATTTAGAGGATCTTAACTGGATCTAAGCTGAGAGCCTCCTCCCCAAGAACTAGCTTTCATGGGACAACTACCATGCAAATTCCCAAGAGAGTGGAAGAAAACAATATTCCTACCCAGCTATGATGCCTAGGAACTTCAACAACTATAAACATGGCATAATAACTTTAAAAGTGCAATAGTGGCACTCATGTCTTAGTGGTAACAGCTCTTGAATTAGACTTAAGGATCACCCATCGGGGGGAAATCATGCCCAGTACTGGAAATTTAGCAAATTGCTTAGGGCTAATGAGGTAAAGGATCTTGAAGGAGAACCTCCAACCATCACTTTATTAAAATAGCACAATTCCTAACTGCATTTTAAACATTTATCCTCAGACCTACAGATAAATGTAGCTCTCATCTCTCTTCTAAGAAATTTCTATTTGGGAATTTCTATTACGGAGGGAGATTATTACAGAAAACTACAATTTTCAAAAAGCAGAGGACAAGTGATCATGGGATGCCCAACCCTAACTGGTTCGTCAACAACATTCCTACTTAATCCAAGGCTAGAGATCATGTGGAAGAGAGGGTGGAAAGGTTGCAGGAATCAGAGGAATGGGGTGTCTGTTGTGGGATTGTGTATTCTAGAAATGTAAGGGAAGCTACACCATGAAGTCTCAAAAACATGGCTTCCTAAACAAAACCCGAATAAGGGCGACTCCAACAGATATGCTAACATGGAAGAATGGAGTCTCAAACATCCCCACCTCTAGACAAAGAGCTACAGGCAAGTAAGGAATACCGAGAGTGGGCAAAACAGTCTTTCCCAGGGAAGAATCCCCTCAACTGGCTATCCAGTACCAAAAGGTCGGTCTTGAAATTATATATAAGACCACCAAATTGAGAGTTGCCCAGAAGGAGAAAGACAAACATGGAATATACTCGCTTATATAGACCTAAAAGATAGGATAAACATAATGAAATCTATACACCTAAAGAAGATAATCAAGAAAGCAGACACGGGGTATGATGATCAATCCTCATTTAGAAAGACAAATGGGCTATGCATTGAACGTATGACAGGAGTCTACCGCAGAAAGCATCTGAAAGACTCTACCTAGCAGTGCTCCAAAATAGATACTAAGACTCACAACCAAACCTTCGGCAGAGTGCAGGGAATCATATGAAAGAAGGGGAGTTTGATGTGGAAAGGATAGGAGCTCCATAAGGACCAAACGTATCTGGGCACAGGGTCTTTTCTGAGATGGACACTCAACCAAAGTCCATGAGAGGATAAAACCTAGAACCTCTGCTCGGATGTGACCCGTGATAGCTCAGTAATCAATTGGTTTCCCATAGTAAGGGGAACAAGGACTATTTCTAACAGGAACTCAATGACTGGCTCTTTGACCTCCCCACCTCCCAAGGGAGGAGCAGTACTGTTAGGCCACAGAGGAGGACTTTGCAGCCAGTCCTGAAAATACCTGACAAAAGGGAGTCATATGAAAGGGGAGGAGGTCCTCCCCTATTAGTGGACTTGGAAAGGGGCAGGGAGGAGATGAGGGAGGGAGGGTGGGATTGGGGAGGGAATGAGGGATACAGCTGGGATACAGAATTAACAAAATGTAACTAATGAGAAAAATAAAATTATGGAAAAAAAAGAAAATGTAAAAAAAAAAAGAGTTGCTAAATTGTTGTAGAATGTAAAAAAAATAAAAAAATAAAAAAGCATCGCAGTGTTCTGCACCCTTAACCCTAGGTCTCTCAAATCTGATACGGTCTATTATAGTACATCTCAGTATGGATTAGTCACATGGTCACCACACCATAGAGTAGAGCCTTAGAGGCCACACCCCTTGTACTTCCAGAGTCCAACAGACTCCCCCTTCTTTCCATCTCATGTTTCCACTTATCATCTTTTGCTCTCCATCCCAGGGAACGCAAGCCTGAATTTGTGTGTGTGACTTATTTGTCTTGGTACGCCATCCCACGTCATCTGCATTTTGTATCCCCACTGGATCTGTGATGTCTTTTGACAACAGCTGCAGTATTTTGCCTCTCGTAGTTACAGGTTCCTGTTGCCAAACATGAGTGCACCAAGATCAATGACTGTATTATAGCCTTCCCTGGATAGTTAGACAAATATTTAAAAATTAAATTACATGATAGGCTACCGGTGTTTGCTGAATAGAATTGAAGTCTCCGTCATTAACCCTAGTCTTTCTTCTTTTAATAGTGCTGGAAGGTGCCATGCAAGCTACCAGGAATAAAGAGCAAGCACCAATCAGTGATTATCTAACCTTTTCTCCTGCTTACTCAAGTTTCTGGTCACTTTCTATTGGGGTTATGCAGGTAAAAGAATCAAGAAGATACAGCTGGCAAATGAGATGAGGATTTTGAGTATTTGGCATGTCTTCCATATTTTGTGCTAGCCTGTTTTTTTTTTTTCTTTCTGAAAGCATTTTCATTTATTTATTTTTTTTGCTTCCAATGGCATCAAACAGATGTGACTTTGATATCAAAGGTTTAAATTCATGGAGTTCTGTTTTAATACTTGCCCTGCACCTTACTCATCGTTTAATAATCTCAGAGGAAAACTCAGCTGCAGAATGATTTCCAGAAAGGCCTTAACATTTTGAATTTGAGATCTGACGAGCTTTAAAGAAAGCCACGGAGGGCAAATCAATTGCTCTCAATTAGGGACAGGTTTCAAAGGTACAGGGATGAGGTCAATGTAATTTAAAGCCATTTAACTTGAAGTGTTTTGTCTTCTTCACCATTACTTGCTTAATTTTTCCGGGTCTGCGTTCAGAACTGCCAACATCAGCCCTTTGGTTACAAGCTAATGATTGCTGAATGGCTGTTTCTGCTGGAAGAGAGAAGTAAAGTAACTGGAAGCACTGCTCTTGCTTCAGCTTCGGAGCAAATGGTTACATTTCACGCACCCACTCCAACTCTCACTCCACCAATTTTCAATTAGGTTTTGCACTGTGTCCATGGCTTGTGCTGTTCGGATGTTCCTCATTATTCTGAAAGGCCCCACTTCAGCTATTTACAGAACAGACACAGCTGATCTTGTACTATTCGACTTACAGTGACAGAACAATGAACGTAGCTACAGCGGATGATAGCTTTGGAAGCACTTAATTAGAGGAAATCCTCTCCTGTGCAGGGAGAGGCATACCACACATGTGTTACTCAGTTTCGATATGAAAACATCTTTATTCTCCTGCAGAAAACATTTCTTCTTCTTAGTTTTAAAGCTCTGTCCTCAAAGCATAATGAAAATACAGAGAAGAAACTGAATTAAATGTTTTGAGAATTTGTCTAATTTAACTTCAAAGACTTGGTAGCAAAAATTGAAAGAAATACAAAAAAACAAAAACAAAAACCAAACCAATGAAAACAGGCCACATGAAAATCTGCTCTTGGCTCAGCTGTGAATGAACTGAATTTTGGCAATCACAAAGACTAGCCTCACCAACAGGAGGCTTCAGAGTAGCTCACAGGGTGCCTCCCGCCTGGTGGGGGAAAACAACACATCAAATTTGTTCATTTATTTTTTTGTGAATTAAAAAGTACTACACATTCAAAAGACTCCCTGCTAAATTTTTGCTTTATTTGCTCATTATTATTTATAACAAACGTACAAATAACTTGTTTAATTATGAATGCTAGAGCTGAATTCCGTTTTCAGCTTTCTGAAGAACCTCCACACTAGTGCTAGAGCGGCTGTTTTATATTTCCACTAGGCAGCATTTTTTGTTATTGTTGTTTTTTTGAGAGCCCTTTTGACTAGGATGGGAGGGTCACAATGCAGGTTTTACTAGTATTTCTTATATATAAGGATGTTAAACATTTTTTTTCATGTATTTGTCAGCCACTAGTATTTCTACTTTTGAAAGCTGTCTAATTAATTGACTTATTTATGGACTGGATGATTTTGGCATTGTTTTGTTATTTTATTTACTTTTATACTTTAAATATTAACTTGCTGTCAAAAGTATGTTGACAAAGGTTTTCTTCCATCTTTAGGCTGTTCCTTCACCATGTTGTTTCCTCTGCTGTGCTTGCTATGTTTCTGATTATTTAAAACAACAATCTTTAATATTTATTTTCTTGTTTTAAGATAGTTCCTTTAATCCACTGTATTATGAGAAGTCTTGGAAATTCCAAGTTTGTTCAGAATTTTATTTCTTTATGTAGAGAGTAAATACTCAAATTACAAGAAATAACAGAATGAAGAAAAAAAAAAACATTTGCTAGACACTGATGAAACAACCCAAGATGCTCTACCTTTATGAAAAAGAATTGGTGATGGGTTGCTCCCACACAAGTTACATATAATTGTTTCAACTGAAACATAGTATTTTTTTTCTTTTTATTTACTCTTATCTCGTTTATTACATCCTGACTTCAGTTTCTCCTCTCTCCCCTCCTCCAAGGTCCTAACCCCTCCCCTTTTCCCTGAATCCATTCACCCCCAACCCTTCTTTCAGAAAAGAGCAGACTTTCTATGGACATCAACCAAATATGGCATTACAAGCTACAATAAGACCAGGCATATATTTTCACATCAAGGCTGGATGAGGCAACCCATTAGGAGAAAAAGGATTGCAAAGGCAGGCCAAAGAGTCAGAGACAGCCCCACCCACTCCCGCTGTTAGAAATCTCACAAGAACACCGAGTTACACAATCATAACTTACATGCAGAGGACCTAGCTCAGACCTACGCAGGTTCCCTGATCTCTGTGAGCCCACTTGAGTCCCAGTCGGCTGATTTGGAAACACAATGTTTTAGTAAATGAAGTTTAGGATAAAAATAAATTAAGAACAGTAGTTTCCCCAGGGTCTAACAGGGCAAGACAATCTCAGGTGTTAAGAGTCAAGGTCAGCCACGAAGCTATGTAAAGGTACAGAAAGAACAGAATAGAAAAAGAGCTTTTTTTTTTTTTTTTAAGTCAGAATAGTAATGCCCATGTGCTTCAGGTAAGACAAGCAGTTGTTCTGCTGCCCTCGAAAAATGTCATCATAGGTGTGGTGGTTTGACTAAGAATAGCCCCTATAGGCTCATATATTTGAATGCTTAGTCATCTGAAAGTGGCACTGCTTGAGAAGGACTAGGAGGTGTGACCTTGTTGGAGAAAGTGTGTTAACAGTGGTCTGCTCTGAGGTTTCCAAAGCCCAAGTCAGGCCCAGTGTCTTTCTCTTCCTTCTGCCTGCTGATCCAGATGTAGACTTCTCCGGTCCTAGCCAACACCATGTCTGCCATGTCTGCCTGTAAGCCACCATGTTCCCCACCATGATGATAATGGACTAACGCTCTGAAATGCTACTAAAGTAGCAATTATATGCTTTCTTTTATAAGCGTCTCCATGGTCATGATGTCTTTTCATAGCAATACAACAGGGGTCAGGACCACAGGGGTCTCTAACTCAGGGCAAGAGTTTGGTTCATAGAAGACTGTAAGCAGGTCAGATCTGTATTTAAAAATAATCTGTAGTGAGAATCCTATGTTTGGCTCCTACCTTCTATTCCTTAAATTCTGAGACAGGTTTTTTTTTTTTTTTTTTTTTTTTTCTGAGACAGGGTTTCTCCGTGTAGCATTGGATCTCCTGGACTTGATTTGTAGACCAGGCTGTCCTCGAACTCATGGAGATCCTCCTGCTTCTGCCTCTCTGAGTGATGGGATTACAGGAGTATGGTATCTTACTTGGCCAAGATGTTGTTTTTAACAAAATCTCAAATATTTGATTTTACCAATAAACACTTGGGAGTCAGATGCTGGGGTGAAATTCTGCTAGCTTGGAGAGGCAGAGAAAGCACCTGGCTGACTTTCTCCTCAGCAGATATCCCAGGAGGAAAAGATAAAGGAATGCTTCTTCCCCATATCATTTCAAAATGGCCACAAACTGAATGTTCCTCCCTTCTACTTCCTGTGTCCCTTCCCTATCTGTCCTCCTGACTTCCTCTTATGCTGTTGTAAATTGTTAAAAGTGTTGGGCTATTTGATATTTATTATTATTAGCCCTAAGATTATCACAGTGGTATTATTTAATCTACTATCACAAGTAACGAGACACAGATACCTGTTAGATTTACAACTGCCTTATTTACCTTGGGCTAGGCAGATATTTTTCTTATACTGTCTCAATGTCCTCACCACCCACCTCCCAGTCCCCATCCAATGCCATCCATCTTAATCTTCCTCAACTGGACTACTTTTCATTCATAATCCCATGGTACTTGCTTTTATTCATTATCTGGGCCTTTCCACGCCATCACTAGAGCCCTTGATTCAGTCCAACGGGGTTCCTTCTCCAGACTAACCTATTGTGGTGTCCTCCTTCTTCCTCTCTTCTTCTCCACCTGTCTCCCATGGCTCTCATGGTTCTTCCATCCTCAAAAGCCTGGGAACTTTAGCCATACCTATCCCATTATGCCCTGCCCAGATATAGGCTATTTAATAAACAATTCAGGTATAAAGGCAGGTTTACACACACAAGGATGGGTGTATCCAGCAGGCAGTAACCAGATCTTGAGGGCCAGTAATTAGCGTTAGACCAACCTCCAACACTCTTACTCTCTATGGTTTTTTCCTCCGTTCACTTCCTGTCAACTGGTTGCTTGCTCTGCCCCTTGACCTATGGTTAACTTTATTTACCCCTGTTTGCAACACTCAAGCAGGAAACTCTTGGATTAACGGTGTGTGTTAGGGCCGAGCCACACCACAACTAGAAATAGGTTTTTCCACTCAGCAACACAATCTCAGGGGTTCACAGTGTGATCAACTATCCTGTAACCCCAGCAGAGGCCATGAAGGCTACCTACTGGCCTGCTCCTCATGGCTTGCTCAGCCTGCTTTCTTATAGAATGCAGAATCACCAGCCCAGGGATGACACCACCTACCATGGACTGGGCCCTTCCACATCAACCACTAATTAAAAAAATGCCCTACAGGCTTGCCTGCACTCTGATCTTACAGAGGACTTTTCTCAGTTGAGGCTCCCCCTTCTCTAATGACTCTAACTTGTATCAAGCTGACATAAAGCCAGGCAGCACACGGCTTTAAGGATTAGTCGTGGAAGCACATGAATCTCCAATTCTAATGTATACTGCTGTATATGACACAGACTGGAACTGTAGAATGAGATTAGGCCGAAGTTTTAATATCAAATGATAGAAGGTGCTAAAAAATTAACCTTTTTTTTTTTTTTTCTACATGAGAACATGAGAACCTAGTATCTTTACAAGCTGGGATAAATGACCCTCCATGAATACAAATATTAAGCCTCATTCCCAGGCCCACAGCAGCCTGTATGCAGGGGCCTGTCTTCCCAAACTACCTTCATTCTCAGGGGACTCTGGCAAACCTTGGAGGTGACGTAGCTTCCTTCCTTCCGTCTTATGGACCGTCTAAGCCTGCTATCCCCTAGCCAGTCCTCATTACTTCTTGTCAGTCCTCAATACCAAGAAATACTTTCTATCTAGTAAACAAATTGAAGACCCAGACATAAATTCACACACTTACAGACATCTTTTTTTTTTTTTTTTTTTTTTTGACATAGAAGCCAGACACACACATTAGATAAAAGGCATCTTCAACAAATGATCTGGTCAAAAAATAGAAGAACGTAAGTAGATCTGTACCTATCACAAAAATCTGAGGGCTGAGAGGGGAACTGGATACGAGCCCCCATCCCTAACCAAGAAGCTATCTCCAACTGTCAGCCACTTGCAAAGAAAAAAATTAGTTTTCTCTAATGGAGTCTCACTGGTGAACAAACCATACTTAAGAGGGGTTCCATGCCTGAGAGCAAATGGCCAACACAAACACTATCAATGCTATTTTAGGAGATTTTTTTCCTCACAATGCTTCACTGAGGCAATTTTAGCTTACCCTTCTTTTGCTTGTATATTTTGGTTCCTGGTTCTCCTGGAACTCACTATACAGACCAGACTGGCCTAGAACTCAGGGATCCTCCTGCCTCTGCCTCTTGAATGCTAGGATTAAAGTAACACACCACCATGTCTGGCATAGTTTGAACCTTCCTGATAGCACTTTGCTAGAGCTGATACATAAAGGTTCACATTTATATTGTCTATTTCCCTTCGGACAGAGGTGAGAATGTTGAATGCTGAAAATATGCACTTTTTTTTTTTTTTCTCCAGAGGCCTCTTAACAGAATTGCTTGCTTTAATATGCATCAAGTCCTTTCTCTACGTATGCCAGGCTGAAAGAATACCTTGATTAATGCCTATCCCCGGGGACAGGAAGAGTGTGGCCACACACCACGTGTTATCAATGACACACAGATAGATACAGTTGTAGTTTCAGTCCTGTTAAGGAGGGCAGACAGCTCCTGTCTCCGGTTTGGGAGGAAAGTGGGAAAAAGCGCCCCCCCCCTTTTTTTTTTAAATCCGGGAGAGCCACTTGAATAGTCTTTGGATTAGATGGAGGAGTAGATAGTGTCTCCTAAAGAAGTTATCTAAAGAAAGAAACACTAGGGCACAGCAACCTTTGAAACACAGGAGGTTGTAAATGAAAAGACCACTGGCGATGTACGAAGGAGAATCATGACTATGTGAATATAATACGACCAGAGAAATGGAAATGAGTGAATTAGATGAAGAATCTCAGTTTACTAAATATGGACATTGAGTGAAAAGTAAGAGAAAGAGAGCAAGGAAAACCAGAATGATTTTTTTGCAGTTAAAGGACTTTGGTTGGAAACATTGCACCAACAGCTACACCATGAAACAGGCCAAGAGTCTGTCAGAAAAAGTCTTAGGGATGTCTGTGGTGCTAGAAATCTAGCAACGAAATGAAGGACAAACATCGCATTGATGAGAGCTGGTAGTCAAGAGAGCAAGTAAAATGCTGCTGACGCTGAAACAGGCCCTGCGAACAGATGGCGGCCAGGCCTCGCAGACTGTGGTGATCGGCAGCTTCCTGGTTGTACGTTTTTATTTGTTCATCTCACGAGAGCCTAGTGCTCAGAGCACAGGACACTGCAAAATGGTGTGCCATATTGGGGAAGTGGGCTGAGAGAGCATCTCAGAGGTATTCTCGAGCTACTGACGGCCGGATGGGGTGGTGCACGACTTTATTGCTCGCACTCAGTTGGCCGGGGCAGCGGTTCTCTGTGGGGTCAAGGCTGGGCCGGTCCCCATAGGGAATTCCAGACCGGGCAGGGCTACGTAGTAATACCATGTCTCCACACACAACGGGCTTCCCTTGCAAAGTGCTACCGACAATTAAATGAAGGGCCTTTGTAGCTGAGTGACTGGCTCTGGGGGAATTCTTTGGAGGCTCAGAGGGTCAGCAAAGAAGTAAGGCCCTAGGGTGAAAACTGCCAAACATTTCGTGAACGCTCCTGAGTCTTCCTGGGCTGGAGAGCGTTGAACCACAAACCTATCTCACAGATGCTCATGCTCCAGGGCCACACTGGGCGGCGCTGCTGAGATCTCCGCGCTGTGGTAACTCACCAGCCAGCCAGCCCTGTGGACCTCTGGATAGCTCCTTCAAACGTTAAACAAAACAGCACATCGTTTCCTATACAGTTCATTAGAGCTGATTTCTCTTGTACATGTAAGTGGAGATCATTTGCGAAATGACAGAGCAGAATTTCCTGTGCAGACAGATGCTTTTTGTATTTATAAAGATGGAGCTGCTTCTTCTTCTTCTTCTTTTTTCCTTTTGAATGTTCTGGGAAACTGGAAACTGATATGATTTTTCAGATCAAGTTTAGTTTAACATATGGCAAAGCGCTCACTCAGACTGTCTCCAAACTTTGCTGTTAACAGTTTCCAGCCTCCACAGGAAACGAAGCTATGCTTCTGACGTATTCCTGGTACATGGGAGGACCCCAGAAAACAGCCTAAAGTTAAACCACAGAAATTGCCGTTTATCTAAAGAGCAGCCTTGGATTTAAACCGCAGTAGCACAGAGAGTGCCACCTAACTGGTTAATTCCATTCTAAAGCCTTACAAGGAAAAATATTCACTGTGTCCTGTTGCTGTCAGGTCTATTCTTCAGCTTTTAGGTAGGCAGATAGGCCAAATACAACATCTGGGGTTGACTTTTCTGAGGGGCACACATTCAGAAATCAGCTTGTAAATACTGTTCTGGGTTCTTAAGTTCTAGAAAAGTAAGTTGAGAGAAACAGCACATCCGTTGAGAACCAGAAGGAGACAGTTAGCGAGGTGCCCTTTGCATAAAATAAGCGTGTTGCCCTCTTCTCACGTTACAGTACAGGACAATGCCTTCGAATGTGCCAACCTAGCATGCCCAGGACTGTATGTTTGACATGGAGTAGTTCCCAGCTGCCTTATAGTTACCCTTTTTCAGTTCTTCCAGTACGTTTTATGTATTTTTCTTTGTCAGCTTTCACTTCCCACTGCTTTTTGCTGTATTCTTTCACTCATGTCCAAATTCTTTTCTAAAATGTATTCCTTACAATGAGTAGCCAGACTTAAGACATGTGGATAAATACTGTTTTTTTTTTTTTTTTTTGTTTTTTTTAAATGAAGGTCTAAGCCTAGGCCAGAGTTACTCTGTCATCAGAGCTTGGCGATAGTGGAATGCAGATTTTCTGTTTGTTTCCCTTTCATGAATTATATGAAATCTTTTAAAACTGCAAGCCAGATAAGGCATGCATATATATGTGTGTTTCTCATGGTCTTCAACTTCAGTGAGGACTTGTGTGACAGCACGGAGCCCAGGTTAGCTGAATCAGAACCCTATTTCTCCTTTCAAGGTCTGTTCCTTGCTTTAGCTCTTTGTTCCGGCTGCAGTCGTCCAGTTATTGAAGGGAGGAAGTGAATTAAAGAAAGCCAGCTAAGCCGTCACTGCTGTTGTTTACCTCTTCTGCAAACTTTCAGTCAGTGTTAATGTTCTGATGTTTGAAGAAAGGATTTTTAAAATCCTCAAAAGTGCTGTAATTATTTCATCTTAAATATCTGTGTATTTGTGTTAATTCATAATTTGACAGTTAGGATGTCTCATGGCATGTTCTTACCATAGGGTTCATAAGAATGATTTTAAATAGACACAATTTAAAAGCTTTTTCTTTTAGTTGGTAATCAACCTTGTTCGCACTTTTCTTTAATCACAATTAATATTTTTTTCTGTACTTTGTCTTCTTTCTGTATGCTAGGCACTTAATAGTGAAACCATAGCATGGCAGAACACAAAGACAGAAAGCAGAAACCTCAAGGTAATGACTAGAGGCTGATTAGCCAGGCCTCTCCATAGCTGTCTTTTTGCTTCAGCCGAACATCTGGCCCCTCTGTTTTCTGTGGCTAAAGAATCGTCTGGAGAAGAAGAAACACCTCTTTGACTCCTTGGCTTTTAGCTTTTGGCCTTTTCCTCCTGGACTGTCAGGTGAGAGGAGTAGAAAGGCCTTTTCCTTCTGGGATGTCAGGTGAGTAGGAAGATCAGCTGGGTGTTTTCTCTGCCTCCCTGAGCTAGTAGGTCTTCACCCCAGGGCAGGGGAAAAGAATTCACCTCATCTTCAAGGTGCATGTTTAAACTGAAGATTTGGTGTGCCCTCCTATAGATGGATAACATACTTAATGCAAACATTTAAATCACTTTGTGATAATCTTTTTTGTGATCTACCATTTGAATATTTCTATGCAGAAAATACTGTTTTAAATGCATTCCAAAGACTAAGCCACTTTGTAACTGTTAAAAACAACAACAACAACAAAAACCAGTGGTGCATGTCCTCACCACTGATGCAATGTGTGTTATGAGGTCCTGCTATAATATTTTTTGAAAACCTGATTTCTAACATCTAGTAAGCATCTAGCTTCTCATCACAGAGATCTGTATTCCTGGACGATGATGCGGCATCACAGAGGAAACTGCATGTCAGTGTGTCTTTCTCTTGCTGTCCCAAGTCTGCACCGTTCCCGGGCCACAGAACTGGCTGTATAACCCTGAGCAACAGCCAAGACCACACTTGAGCTCTACTTAACAGAAAGGCCACCGGCTTACACAGACAGGGTCTGAAAAGCTAATCTTGAAAAGCGTGAGGTCTAAACCCAATCGTTCAGTTCCCTGTGTGACTGGATTAGCACCTCTGCAGAGACCTCCTCTGCAGAGCACCGACACATGACCTCAAGCGAGACACGCGGTTCTCCCGAGAACCAAGGCTGAAATGTCAGGAGCAGATATCACAGCGGCTCCCAGCTGCGCCAGCCACCTGGCTTTCAGGGCTTGTCACTGTGACAAAAACCTGGAAAGCTTGTCAAGAAAAACCCAGTGTACACCTTCCTCGGCCCAGCGCCCTCCTTAGGACAGTCCACATCTTCAGTAGCCCAGCACACACCTTTTTTAGCCCGCGGCACATTTCCTTAGCCCAGGACATATTTTCCTCAGCACTGCCCTGTGGAGATGATACAAGAACTGTAATATAAGGATCTTTTTAAAAGACCACTGTTTGGGTGATACTTCGTTATCCAGAAGTAATTAACTAGAAAACAAATGATCAAACATGTTTTTTAAAATTCTGGATTCAAGGAAGTCTTATATTTACAAATTACATTAACTTATAATACCTTATAATTTCTTTTAAACTCTAAGCCTCCTTTAAAAGATTTATTTTAAAAAGGTGTGTGTGTGTGTGTGTGTGTGTGTGTGTGTGTGTGTCTGGTGCCAGTGGAGGGTTGGATCTCCTGGAGCTGGAGTTTGGGTGGTATTACGCCTAATGTGGGTGCTGGGAACTGAGTATGGGACCTCTAAAGGGATGGTAAGCTCTCCAAACTACTGATCTGTTCCTCCAGAACCCTACAATGTGTGTGTGTGTGTGTTTTAAAATACAACAGTATATATTTTGTCATAAATTGAGGATATTTGAATTATAGAATATATCAAAGTTTAGGTTTGTTTGATTTTTTATGATCAGATTAATATTAAAAATATACTATCAAGGGTAAAAAAAAGATATTTTTTAGTTATTTCTTCTTTAAAAATGTGGTTTAAACACATGTATTTTGGTTGTTGGAACCAGTTTTCCTTTTACCTGTCTGCCAGTGTCCCATTCACCACCCTGCCTGACAGCCACCTGCACCTATGGGTAGGTAGACTACAACTACCACTGAGATGAGACCTCTTTAGACAGCCTATTTGCACCAACCACAAGCGGCCCACGTTCTGAGAAGCTTGGATAAGTCCAACCTGGAGAGACCAGAAACCCACTACTGAAGACCTAATTCCAGATGTCTAGTTCAATCACAAAAACACAAACAACGTGAATGATGCAGACAAGTTATTTCTTCCTCAAATTAGCATCCTTAGTATGCTGATTTTCGAGACAAGCACCTTAGATAATGCATAGGAAAAGTACTTCAAAATAGCAATTATCACTATGTTCAATGATCTCAAAGAGGATATGAACAAACGTCTGAATGGGGAACAAAAAAAAAAACCACAGATAGTTGAATGAAATAGTAAAAAACAATTCAAGATAAAACTAGAATTTAATGAAGAGACAGAATCTTTGAAGAAAAGCCAAAACAAAATAAAGTTTGAAAAAAAAATCAGGACATTCAAACAAAGAGCTCAGAGGGAAAATACAGCCAACAGATGAATTCATGTGGAAGAGAGAATGTCAAGTCTCCAAGACAAGGCCGAAAAAGTGCATCACTCAGTCAAAGAAAATATTCAGTGTAAAAAGTCTCAAGAAAGGGAATACAGAATATCCAAGACACTGAAAAATGCCAAACCTGTGAATAGTAGGTATATAAGAGGAAGCCCAGGTGACAGGAATAGAAAGTGTTTTTTAACAAAATTGTAGAAGAAATTTCCAAAATCTAAAGAAAGTGATGGCTACTAGGATGTAAATGGTATTCAGAACTTAAAGTAGTAAGGATCAGAAATGAAACTCTCTACAACACATAATAATCGACATAAAGTACACAGGACAAAGAAAGAATACTGAGAGAAAAACCAAGAGAGAAAAAAAGCAAGACAGAAAAACCAAGACACATATGGAGGCAAGCCCATCAGACTAATACCCAAATTTTGAATGGAGACTTTGAAAGGCAGAAGGGCATACAAATTCTAAATGACCACAGTTGCCAGCCCAAACTTCCAAACCAAGCAAACCATTAGCTGTAATTGAAGGGGAAACAAAAACTTTCTCTGATAAAAACACATTTAAGGAACTTATGTTCACAAACTCTGTAGAACTTCTGTTCTACAGAGGAATATTAGAACAAATACTTTGGACTGAAAAGATTAAAACATACTAGGGGGAACAAAGAATACACAATCCTAGAACAGTTAACAATCAAGAAAACAACACCACTCTTAACAAAATAAAAGGGATAGACATCATTTAATAATGATTCTCAAGTTTAACAGACTCAGTTCTCAAACAAAAAGGCAGAGACTAACACATTGGATTAGAACACAGAATCCATCTTTTTGCCCTCAGGAAACGCAACTTAACATCAAGGGCAGACACTACCAAAGGATGGAAGAAGGTATCCCAAACAAACGGAACAAAAAGGAACGTGTAAATATTCAAACCAAAACTAATCACAAGAGAAAGGGAAGAACATTTCATACTCTTAGATGGAAAAATCCACAGAGAGGATATTATAATTCTAAACATTTATGTAGCAAACACAAGGACACCCAATTTCATTAAACAAATATTATCAATATAAAATCACAGGTTGACCCCAGCACAGTGCCAAATGAAAAAGTTTTCCAGTTATATATGACAGAGCATTAATGTCTAGACTATACAAAGAGCTGAAAAATACTGAACATAAAAAAAAAAAAAAACCCGGTTAAAAACTGGAGCATGTATCTAAACAGTTCTAAAAAGATAAAATACAAATGGCTTAGAAATTTTTATTGCTTCATTGTTGTTGTTGTTGTTTTGAGATTGGGTCTCCCTGTTAAGTAGTTCTGGCTCTCACTACACCAACCAGGCTGGCCTTGAACTCACATTGGAATGAGATGAAATTTCAAAGTAGTTTTATCTTGTATTTTCCTGATAGCTAAATAACTCAAACAATCAAACAAAATTGAGCTGGTTGTGGTGCCTTAAAGCTGTAATCCCAGTACTCAGGAGGCAGAGTGCCCACAATCAGAGATCACAGACCACAGATTCAAACTGCAGCAGATGCTAGTGCAGATGTGCTGAAAGGGAACACTTATTCGTTCCTGGAGGGCATATAAATTAGTGCAACCACTGTGGACTTAGAGGTTCCTCAAAAAGCTGAAAACAGATCTACCACAAGATCCAGCTCTGGGGCACTTGGACATAAATCCAAAGGTTTTAGTATCAAGTCCATGTATGTCAGTCATTCTAAAGTCAGTGTCTTGTACACAATAGTGAAAATACTGGATCCTGTCTTTATTTAGTTACTGTATGTCTTTTTGATTGAGAATTTTATCATTTGCATTTAATATTACTTCCTACCAATAGGAATCATTGCTACTATCATTACATGTTTTAACTTGTCTTTGTAGCTATTTATCCCTTTGTCTTTTCTCCCTGACTACCTTTGGATTTCTATGTGTGTGCGTGTGGTGTACTTTTACTTATTTTCATTTTCTATTTTTGTACCTCATGTAATTATTTTTCTTGATTGCCAAGCCATTAAAATCTAATTATCAGCAAGCATACTCTGGCAGTTTTACCTTCAACTTCAATGAAGCAGATCCTTTCGCCATTGTGCATCCTTTTCACCACTGCCATCACAGAATACATCTTTTTATACTGTGATTTGAGTAGTATTCTACAGTTACATGTATTTTTCACACTTGCCTTCTAACTTCTACATCATGACTAACTGCCATTCCAGGGTCACCGTGCTCTCTGTGAGTGGGACACTTCCTTATTGCTGATCAGCGATCAACCCAAAGGACCCCTTTTACACTCCTTGTGGGAAAATTCGGCTTATTGTGTTTATTTGGGAATGCCTTTATTATTTTTTATTTTTCTGATATTTTGAAGTATCTTTCACTCTTGAAAGGCAGCTTTGTTGGATGTAGTGTTCTTGCTAGAAAGGTTTACATTTTTTTTTTCCACTCAGCACTTTGACTAGACCCCTTCCTCCAACCCCACCCCACTTCTGCCCTTGAAAGTTTTTGCAGAGAAATATACTGGTAGCTTTAGGAAGGCTGTCTTTAATGTGGAAGAGTGTTTCTTCTGCTGCTACGTTCAAAACCCTTCTTCATTTCTGACATTTTGATCCTAACATATGATGCTATAAAAGTCTTCAGTTCCTGCTGGAGTTTAGAGTTTTCCTGTGTCTCAGTATCTATTCCCTTTTTACATCTGGGAGGTTTCTAGTCACTATTTCTTCCAGTAAGTTTTCTTTCCTCCGTCTCTCTTCCATTATCCATTAAGTGTTTAGTTTGATGTCTTGCCCTGAGGTGGTCTTTACTTATTTACCACTTTTTTTTTCTTTCTTTCCAACTGGATACAGTACTCCGCTTTGATTTTGGTATTGCTTTCTGCGGTTTCAACTCTCTGCAGCAGTGGTGTGCAAATATTAACTGGATAATTCCAGAAGTAAACAACCGTAAGTTTTAAGCTGTACTGTACGTGGATAATAGTTTCTCCTGGTCCATCCTGTTTGTGTGTCCTCACAGCGTATCCATCTATGTTATCTATCCATCTGCCACACGAGCAGCTGATAATCTATCTCAGCATTCATTGTGTTTTAAGAGCTGTGTTTGATAACCTTCATTTTACCTAACAATGGACTCAAAGCACCAGGTAGCGACGCCAGCAATCTTGTTATGGTAAAGAGAGGCTACACACACTTCCTTTCAGGGAAAAGAGAAAACTCTCAATTAAAAGAAAAGACAAAAATCGTGTGTAGAAATTATTGAGATGTGTAAGCTCCAATCTTATATCCATGAAATTCCGAGGAAGGAAAAGGAAGTTCACGGTATTCTTGGCGTTGTTCATAGAACTTGAAAATTTACAAGTTCTGTGCAGGATGGATTATTAATAAAGAAGTAAAAGGCATTGGGTTTGTGTGTCATGAATAGGAAAAGCACAGTATTTACAGGCAACATGCACACTCCAGTTTCAGGCCTGCAAAGGAGTTGCGGAGTGTGTCTCCGTGGATGAGAGGTAATTACCTCATACCCACTTGATGGTGTCGGCTGTTAAACTCTTGTAAGGACTTATTCAGTCTAGCTTTTGCATTCTTTAGCTCCAGTATTTTTATTTTATTCTTTTTAAAGATACTTTTCAACTTTTTGAAACTTTGATACTGCTTAAGGCCATTTGCTCTCAAGTGGCCGACATCTCTATGATAGTTACTGTGCATTTTCTGTAGCGAATTATTCTGCAGACATTTTAAGGGTATGTTCTGGAAATTTACTCTGATCTTTTGATTTTTCCCAGCTTTCTTGCTTCTTCAAGCACATTATTACCATGTATTAAGATAAACTTTTGTGTGTGTGTGTGTGTGTGTGTGTGTGTGTGTGGTAAAAACAGCTCCTTGTATTTTGAATATCAGCCAGACTAGATATTTGAAAGACCTTAAAACTTTTGTGTGGCTATCTCTCTCTTTCCCTCTGTTTTTCATTTGTTCTGGTTTATGTGTATGTATCTATAAATGTGCATGTATGTGGAGGTCAGAGATTTATATGGTGTCTTTCCCAGTTACTCTCCATTTTGGCTGTTTAGAGATAGGCCTCTTGCTGAAACTACAGCTCACTGACTGCTAGTCTTAGCTAGGGTTTCTATTGCTGTGATGAAACGCCATGACCAAAATGTGAGCTGAAATAAAGGCAACAAAGGAAAGGGTTTATTTGGCCTACACTTCCATCACTGTTCATCATGGAAGGAAGCTAAGGCAGGGACTCAAACATCACAGGAAGCTGGAGGCAGGAGCTGATGCTGATGCCCTGGAGGGGTGCTGCTGATGGATTTTCTCCTACTACCTTGTTCAGTCTGCTTTTTTATAGAGCCCAGGATCACTAGCCCAGGGATGGCACCATGCAACAATGGGTCCTCCTCCACCAATCACTAATTAAGAAAAGACCCTACAGGCTTCCCTACAGTCCGATCTTTTTTTAATTTCTTATTATTTATACAGCATTCTGCCTTCATGTATATGTACACACCAGAAGAGGGCACCAGATCTCATTACAGATGGTTGTGAACCACCATGTGGTTGCTGGGAATTGAACTCAGGACTTTTGGAAGAGCAGACAGTGCTCTAAACCTTTGAACCATCTCTCTAGCCCACTATAATCCAATCTTACGGAAGCATTTTCTCAGTTGAGATTCCCTTCTCTCCTGCTGTGTCAAGTTGACATAAAACAGCACAGTCACTGAGATCCAGGGAGCCTCCTACTTATGTTCCTCAAGTGTTAGGGTGAAAAGCACATAGCCCTGTATCTTGAGTTTTATAAAGTCCTTGGAGATATGAACTCAAATATTCATGCTTCCAAGGCAGACACTTTAATGACTGAACTACCACACCAGGCCAGATATCATCATCATCATTTTCTTCTTCTTCTTCTTCTTCTTCTTCTTCTTCTTCTTCTTCTTCTTCTTCTTCTTCTTCTTCTTCTTCTTCTTCTTCTTCTTCTTCTTCTCCTCCTCCTCCTCCTCCTCCTCCTCCTCCTCCTCCTCCTCCTCCTCCTCCTCCCCCTCCTCCTCCTCCCCCTCCTCCTCCCCCTCCTCCTCCTCCTGCTCATCCTCCTCCTCCTACATCTTCTTCTTCCTCTTCTTCTTCCTCCTCCTCCCCTTCCTCCTCCTCCTTCTTCTTTTTTTTTCCCCTGAACTTCAAGTTTCCAATTATGAGCAGTTATTTGTTTATTTCTTTTTAGTTTGCAACCCCTTGCTCCCTTTAAAATCCTCCTACCACACTATATGGTTTCTGCAGCTACTGCAAGCTATGAGGACACTGTTTTATTCTCAGTAGCCCCAGGCTTTAGACATGACAGGCCTAGCTAGTGTTCTAAAACAGGCAAGATAGAGAATGTCTTAGCCAGTCCAGAAGGCCAGACTACCTCTTCTCCTGATCACTCCTTGCTATGCTTTTCCCAGTTAGATTTAAGACAGAAGTCAGCTCAACAGTGGCCTTCCCCATAACCACATTTCTTCCAGTGGTTGTAACAATTACTGATAGTTCTTGCTTAAATCAGTTGTCTTTTGTATAGTGATTTTTCTAGTCTTATCATTCCTTCTATATCTTCTATATATCTATATATATCTTCATTCTATATCTATCATATAACACACCTATCCCTTTGTCATATTTTCAGCATGTCTGCAATATTACTTCTTGATGTTGAAAGTATATCAAATTTTGTCATTAAGAGTCTCTTAAAGCTGATTTTTGTCCTAATAAAAAAACTGCTGTTTTGTGAGGGTTCACTGTGTCGTCATCATCATCATCATCATCATCATCATCATCATCATCATCAATACAAGACATTCCAGAGTCAATTTGTGTTCTCCATATACCTGACTTGGAATAAACCTTTACTCCAAAAAACTCAGTTACTTTTGAGAAAAAATGATATTTAGGTATTAACACATGGGGACTTGGAGAACTCCTTGTCAGTGTTTGGATGCCACTGATGTCATGTGACTCAGGTTACCTGGATGTCATTGACATCAGGTGAACCTGATTACTGAAGTCTGGAATCTTTGTTTGTAATTATCTCCTTACATCAAATTCAGGTACACCAAATCTCCTTTCCCTCCCTTTCCACAGTCATTCATTTTCCCAGACAGTACGTAAAAACTGTTTCATAATTTTAATAAAAGTATACAACACGAAATTATTTTACAAGTTAAAAATTTCTGTTCGGATTCTTATTTTTTAATCTTACTAAGTATATGCAGGCCGAGCTATGTGCTCAGAATCATTGAAGCTATTTTTCTATAGTATATGAGGAGAAATCACATGCCCAGCAGGTTACTTACTCATTGCTTTCTTCCCACATCTTTTCATTTATCATTTCAGCAAATAAAATATTGCATATTTCAAAATCAAAGCTGTGTTCACTGAAACACTTTTCCTGTCTACATCCCCTTCAGCTTCTGCAGGTAACTGCATTTTTTTTCTTTGATGCCCCCTTTTTGTATTTCCTTTGATCCAACCTGACCAACGTTTATGGAACTTGTGTTTACCTTTCTCAACATACTGTGGAAATCAAGGTACATTGAGAACTCTTTCTTTCTATCCTTTCTCTCTCTCTGTATAGAATTGAAGATAATCTTTATTTTTAAGTTCAGAGTACTGTTTATGTAGATGTGACAAAGAAAATTTAATTAGTCTCTTACGGATAGATATTCAAGTTGGTTTCATGACATAACATTGATAATTATATATTCCAGTGATGTGTGAAAAGTAGACCCTATAGTATTTCTACGAAATATGACCTCTAAAAGCCGAACTGCTGCATCACAGGTTTTGTGTGTAGTGTTAGCTGTGTCTGTATCTTTCACCATGTTCCATAGCCACTGGAACACATGTGGGCCAGCCCACAGAGCCACTGGGTGACATTGTAGGCCAGCTTTCACAGTTACTGGGACACATGTGGGCACCCTTCTAAGCCTTGTTAACAGAATTGTTTGCTATCCTTTTCCTTTTTTTTAATCTGTAGAGAGAAGAAATAGTATTTTTAAATAATTTAATTTTGTGTTTTATTATATGGAGTTGAATTTAGCATCTTTTTATAAATTTGAAGATTTTCCCAAAACGTCCCCTTGGATACTTTGTTGGGATAGAATAAATTCCAATTATGTACACCTTCTTGAGTTCATGCAAATTCTATGGCTAAGTCTTTAAGATAGATTTTAACTTAGAACAGTACATTTGACGGCAGGAGAAAATAATTAATTATCATTCACTGAGGGCCCACCGTGTGCCAAAAGTTTTATGTTGTTTTGTGAATATAAAACAGAACAAGGCATTTTCTTTTAAATCAAGAAGCTCACAAACTATGAGAAGGTAAAGAAAATTAGTTATAGCCTGGTGGGAAAGTTGTGTTTACGTCATGATTTCATAAGCTCACGGAAGAGAAGTATAAATAAAACTAGAGTGTGAGGGAACTTTATAGAAAGGTGACTCGATTTTCCCGTCACCTCCAAATTGTGCAGAGGCAGAGGCTCGGATGCATTCATTCGGCCTCACTCGTCATCCGTCACCATGGCTGAGGAAGGCTTCCGCTGGAGATGTAATGGATGCCAACATTGCTCTGCAAGAGCAGCTGAAGACCGCCCTCATCCACGATGCCCTAACACGTGGCATATGTGAAGCTGCCAAAGCCTTAGACAAGCACCAGGCCCACCTTTGTTCTTGCAGCCAACTGGGATGTGCCCATGTACCTACGTCAAGCTGGTGGAGGCGCTCTGTGCTGAGCACCAGATCAACCTGATGAAGGTTAATGACAACAAGAAACCAGGGCAGTGGGTGGGCCTCTGTAAAGTCCACGGAGAGGCGGAGGCAAGGGAAGTGGTTGGTTGCAGTTGGGCAGTGGGTAAGGACTGACTACGTCAAAGAATCTCAGGCCAAGGATGTCATAGAGGAGTACTTCAAGTGCAAGAAATGAATAAATAAAAAATTTGGCTCAAAAAAAAAAAAAAAAAGAAAAGAAAAGAAAAGAAAACCCAAGAAAGATGATTCATGAGCTCAGATTTTCACAAAAGCATTCAATTTTGAAGCTATCATTAGTTCATGAAGTCACAAAATAGCAAATTGTGGTCCAAGTTAAAAGATATGTATAGGAGATTTTTTTTTTTTTTTTTTTTTTAGAGTCTGGAAAAGTGGGAAGACACATGGATTTTCTCCCTTTTAAGTGAAAGATATTTTTGTTTGTGCTGAAGGTTATGGGACACTTTCAAGGACTAAGAAATAACAATATTCATTTCTCTGATCAATTCAACACTTGCACTTGTTCTGTAGGTAAGATTCCCACGGAGGGAGCTGTGGGCTTCTGGTGTTATAGATCACGCCTACCAACCAGCTGCTAGTGCGTGTGGAAACTGCTGGCACCAGTTCCAGCAGCAACCTGTTCTGCAAAGCATAGTAGCTTGTTTCACCACTCACTGACTCTTGGGTGATGCACAGTAGCATTTTTGTCCTGTCCAGGGTTCCTAATGTGCTTGGGTTAAGCAAGAGAATGCTCATGCTCCCTTTTGGCACACATATCTCACACTGCTGGAACAAGCATGAAGCCCAGGACCATGAAGAGTCTACTGAGGTACACTGGAACTTGCAGCTTGCCAAATCTGGGCCATAACTGATTGGGATGAGCTGCCTTCAATTCAAGCTGCGTATTCCTGACAATTTCCTACCAATACTTTGTCTTTTCATTTCAGTGTATTTACGTACAAATATACAAGGATGTATCCCTCTGTTGAACAAATGAATTCCCTCTCATTAACCTATTTACTGACATGTTTTTAGGTTTCTTAATAATAACCCGTCCAATGACTTCTTCTTTTCTTAAGTGTGGAAACTGAAAGAACGAATTATGCTTCCTTTGGTTTTTTAAATTTCACTGTGATAATTAATTACATAAAAGCATAATCAGTAGTGAAAACATTAATGACAGCAAAAACAGGAGTTTCTTTGGAGAAACAGGGACTGTGTGAAATAGGAAGTTTTGGCTTTACCAGTGTAAGTATCCTATCAATTTATAAGTAATGTCAATCAGATTTAGTGTTAAAAGAAGGAACAACATGGCTGCTTGTTTCTAGTTCCTGGAAATCTCACAAGACATCTTCCGCCACTCATCCCTTGTCACAGACTTTCTCTAAAACCCTAAAATCACCAAAGAGATAATTACGTTTTCCCAGACAATGGCCTGAAATTTATACATTTAACCATTTATATAGTTGCCCACTGCAGGGTAACTGAGGCATACTGCTTACGATTACTTTACAATGCATGAACAACTGTGCATCATTTAGGCCATTTCGGCAGCATGTAGAAGCAGGATGCACTGAACCAGGAGTCAGGAAGGATAACATTCTCATCAGAATACTAACAGTGACCCTGAGCAGCTAGAACCTCTCACTGGGGTCACACCTAGAATCAAGAAGTTGAACACATCATCCTTCTGGGCCTTTCCAGCCTTAGGGATTTGTCGACACACGGCACACCACCTCATCATCACCTGTGGAAACCTGTTAAAATGCTCACGCCAGCTGAATTTTCCCCTGGATCTTACATTTCATTTGCTTGCACGCAAAGAAGCTGCCAGAATATAGTTTTATAAAATCCATACTTGATATGATTCACAATTGGATATGTCATGTCACAAGTAACTCGTGTCCCCAAACACAGCCCTTCACAAATTCAGCCAACCCTTTACAAAGCATTTAGTGAGCTCTGACTGAATTCAAAGCACAGATCTAAGCAAAATGAGCTCTGAGGTGAACGATGTACAGATTTTTCTTACATAATGAAGAGATGTGAATGAAAATAACTAAGCTATGGGGCAAGTGGCAAACATAAATATGAGTCTTACGGATAGACAGGCAACAGGAATCCAGTAAATATTAGTTACACTCTCATGTACTAACACCACCAGACAACTGAAAGCTTATCCTTCAATACTAGAGAATGCTGTAGTATTTTTAGTGTAGCATTTAGGGCGAGTGCGTGTGCACATGCTGGATTGTGCTCCTAGGACAATGATCACCTCGGTTAATCAGATGATAAATATCGAAGTCTGAAAACTCCCTGGGAGGTACCAATGCGTTCAGGCTGAACATTTAAACAAGGGTCTTGGGTTCTCATCGCCTAAGGCAGCTGTGTGTTTATTTGTTTCCCTTTCTTTAACAAAGTGTTTTGTGGGACCAAATGACAAGGGAAAGATCAATACTTTCCATCAGGAATAAAGAGTTGCCTCAAGTTGAATTTCATACATCCACATACAAAGTATAGTTCTGAATATTTAAGATGATTTAATTTCTCTTTATATATGTGGAATTTGTTGTGTTAATTGTAATCTACCTATATGCAACTCGTAGTTTAAGATACTCACACTTCTGTTATGTTTCTTTGATTTTACTTTGGGATTTGGGTAGAAGGAGATCAAGGACGTGTGAAAGAATTCTATCTCAACGTAGAGACAAAGAAGGAATAATAGGTGTAAAGATTCTAGCCACTGGTCCTGTAGATACAGAAATATGTGTTGTTAGGAACTTTCTCCAAATACCAAGCAAGTTTGGTGAAAGCATTAGTCCTCTGGCAAGCTACAGCTTTTGGATCAATAAGCAAAGCAAGCAATGACACATACAGAGAAATACTAATGACCCAATACTCAGGATATCTGGTGATTTCACATAAAAACACTGAATAGGAAGGTGACATCCTTGCTCAGCAATCTACCCTGCTAACCTGGAAATGTAATCCCTAGTTAAAGCAACCCCATTCCTCATACCTAGGAATGTGGATTAGGACAGATGGAACTAAAAAGTTTTAAAATACACAGTTTTCCTTACTGTGTATTTTGTAGAGCCATATGTACTATAAATTATATAGGGACTTCTTTATTGAGGACAAGTATAATCCTTGTCAATAAATACCTTTTTGCCGTTTTTATAAATTTTAATTTTTTAATATGCATGAGTGTTTTCTTATTGTATTTCTGTGTACTGTGTGTACATTCTTGGTGCCTGTGGAGGCCAAAAGGGGGAACCCGATCCCTTGGAGGTGGAGTTACAGCCAGTTGTGAGCCACAATGTGGGCGGTGGGAATTGAACCTAGGTTCTCTGGAGGAGTAGCCAGTGCTCTTGGCACCAGATTAGTTGTGCCCATGAAACTAGTAAACAAACAAGTTGCCATTTATTTGTTTATGTGGATAAATAATATTGGGGAACTGTGTAAAGAAACATGTACAATTTGAGGGTCCCCTCTATGGAGGAATTGCGTTGTGCTGGTTAGTTTTTGTCAGCACAAACTAAAGTCACTGTGGAAGAGGGAAACTCAACTGAGGGATTTCCACCATCCTATTGTCTATGGGCTTGTCTATATAACATTTTCTTGATTGTTAATTGATATACAGGGGCCCAGCCCACTTTGGACTGTACCATCCTTAGGCAGATGGTGGTGCTGGGTAAGCAAGCCAGCAAACAGCACTCCTCCATGGTTCTGCCTTCGTTCCTGCATCCGGGTTCTTATCTAAAGATCCTGCCCTGACTTCCCTCAGTGATGGACTGGAGCCTGTGAACGCCAACAAACCCTTTCTCCAAGTTGCTTTTCGTCAGCGTTTGTCACGGTGATAGAAAGCAGTCCAGGAGAGAAATCGATACTAGGGTAATCTAGGACAGAAATTGATACTTGCTGTGATAGAGTAGACTGTGTGGCTTTTATGCTTTAGCGTAGTTTAACGAGAGGAAAGTGGAGAATTTTGGAGGATTGGGCTGGAAAAGCCAGTAGATGCTCAGTGGAGACCCTGGCATGTTGGGTCCACAGTATGGGTCCCAGGTGTCCGACACTGAGGTATTTTTGCTTTTGTACTTTGGTTTTGCTTTAGTGTGGTTGTTTTTATGTTCTGTTTCTTACCTTGTAGGAAAAGAAGTATTTCATTTATTTTAGGTTTTACAGGAGCCTACAGCTATGACTTTGGATATTTTAAAGAGACTGAATTTTTTAGAGTGTTAAAAATTTTGAAGACCGGGAAATTAAAAAGTTGAACTGTTTTTTACATTGTGATATTGATGTTATATGAACTTAGGGGAAAAAAAAGAGAGAAAAGGTTGTGGTTTGACAGTCATATATCAATATGGCCACTGTTTTATCATAGCAATAGAAAGCAAGCTATAAAGGTATAGCTCCACATGTTTTTTTTTTTTTTTTTTTTTTTTTTTTTTGTGAATGTGTGTGTAGAAATGACTCAGCAGTTAAGAGCACTTGTTGCTCTTGTAGAAGGCTAGAAGGCCAGGCTTAGCTCCCAGCACCTACATGGTTGTTTGCAAATAGCTGCAAGTCCAATTCCAGGGCATATGATGCCCTCTTAGGGTCCCCACAGGCATCAGGCATGCACATGGCGTACAAACATACATTTGAGTAAAATACCCATGCACATAAAACATAATAAATTAATTTAACAAAAGCTCAGCTAGAGGGTCCCTTCTACGGAGGAGGAGTGCATAAAGGGACATACAACTTGAGGATGCCTTCACGGTAAACGGGTAAAGATGCATAGAGTGGCCCTTCTTGGGATTCATCATACTTGGCTAGTGTTCACCAACACAAAATAGATGTGCATGAAACTAATTCCATCTTCCTACCCCTGTGACAGTAAATTCCTATGACTGACATGCTCATTCCATAACGGAACCTGGATTTATACCTTAGCCCATTTATCAAAACATGTGGGTCTTCTGTCAGAGGTTTCCAGGCCCACTACACTGGAAGTCATGAAAGACAGCTTAGGTTTCCTCTCCTAGATTATGCTAATTTGCCATTATACTTTCGTAATTGTGTTATATGAACTTGCCTGACACTTTTTAGCAATGAAAAATACTTTGGTAACAGTGTAACAGAAGGTTATTCAATTTAAGGAGTTTTATCTTTGCTGTCTTCTTGTAAAGCATAACTCCGAAATGCATTTAACTGCAGCCACCTCTCACCCAACAATAATGTCGTTGAAAACACCTTCAAGTGTCGATGCATGGGGCAATATTTTAAAAGGTCTTTCATCACAATTCTGCCTGTGTTTTCACTTCCCATGAAGTGTGCACGGATGTACTTAATTTCCATGTTTCCAACGCTCATCTACCTTTGCGCTGGAAACCACCTCACTTGGTACCTTCAGAAAACAGCACTTTTAACTAAGGCTTACATTATTATGTGATCATGCAGTGGCTATTTTTTAGATCGCTATAATTAAAACTTCTTTCTCACCGTGAACACATGCTATGATCTGATAAGGAGTTTTTCACTCCCGTTCTGACCTAATAAAACATGTCATCTGGTGAATTCATCCACGGTCCATAGAAGCTGGAGGCTTTGAAGCCTGACCACTGCTTTCTGCAATCATTTAATTTTGGTCTGAGAATTCCTGGGAAGCATGCCCCATTCCTCACTTTGGTCATCTAGGCAGACACCACTGATGACAGCATGTGTCCTCCACCAGGGAAGAAGAATTTCTTCCCCAGATTGGATCTTGTGTGCCAGATGCATCACCCAGGATCACTGTCTCTCTCACGGTATGTGTCAAAAGCTCCCAGTCAATTTGAACCAATATTTGTTTAACGAAATAACCATTTTTGGAAACTTATCTAATCTAGAAATAAAAATGTGCATTTTATTTTACTCCTTTGTTATCTACCCTTTTGGACAGCTTCAAAAAGATAAATAAACTTGCCAAATATAATTGATAAAGCTTGAAAAGTAGCAGGGGTTGCAAGGTTCACTATCCATGAGTGACTGATTTTTGAATTTCTTCGGTGTTGAGTGGAGATCATTTGGTTCACAAAGTTCAAAGACAGTGATAACAGAAGGTTTTCAAATATTAAGTCATCAGTGGTTAGACCTACACAGACTGATTCCTAGGCCCCTGCTCCATCAGGATCGTGTAGAATACAGATTCAAGGCCTTGAAAACCATTGATGAAGCTGTTAGCATTTTACAGGTACTTAACTGAGCCTTTGGTTCATATTCATACATGGTGTGCTTCCTTCTCCCTGCACAATACTAGTTAAAGAAAAAAAAAAGGTAGAGAAAAAAATCCCATACAGAGTGACTCAAAATATAAGTAATCTAAAACCAGGTGTAGTGGCACACACCTTTAATCCTAGCACTTCAGAGGCAGAGGCATGTGGATTTCTGTGAGTTTCAATCCAGCCTAGTGTATGTAGTGAGTTCTAGGACAGCCAGAGCCATATAGTGAGATCCTGTCTTGAAAAAAAAAATATAGATAATCTAGAATAGAGGGTTATTTGTGGAGTGTAAAACAAAAATATCTGCATGGGGAGGGTTCAGAAGTTTCATGGCATCCCTAAAGGCTGAAAGGATCTCGAGTTGTAAACTCACACTTACCAAAGATATTACCAAAGATGAGTAACTTTTTCATTTACCTCATTTTCTAGCAGCTAACAGCTACATTGCTTTTTTCTGAGGGGGGTGGGGGCTATAGCGCTTTCTTCTTTCTTTCTTTCTTTCTTTCTTTCTTTCTTTCTTTCTTTCTTTCTTTCCTTCCTTCCTTCCTTCCTTCTTTCCTTCTTTCTTTCTTTCTTTCTTTCTTTCTTTCTTTCTTTCTTTCTTTCTTTCTTTCTTTCTTTCTTTCTTTCTTTCACCTCTGCTCTTAAATAGAGTAGATGATGAAGAATACTTACAGTTTTATTTGTAAAGCCTGTAAAATTAAGGTCAAGCTATGATTTAAATTTTTTTTTCTTTATTTCTATCTTATCCAACTTTTATCCTGATAGAAATTCTTTTCTTACTTGGAAATCATTGCAGTTTTCCATCTTGGATATTGCTAATGCCAGGGTCAAATCCACATATTTGAAAATAAATTTTATCTCTATTTTTTCTGTTCTCTTTCATGAGAGAAAATCACTAACAGCTTTCCCCCTCTGCAGCTCACTTCCATAGTTTTTCTTTCACCACACACATTTTTTGCCACCTCCAGGAAAATTAATTTACCACTGGCTCACTGCATTGCTGATACACTAGTGTTATATGAAGGAGAGAGAGCCGCACACCGTTAATCAGGGATGCTCCATGACCCAGGAGGGCAGAAGTGAGCATGCATGCAGAATGCGAGCAGAAGTCAACTCCTTTCTCTGTACTTTCAATATCTGTGCTTCCTTGTATCACAGGGGAGAGGTGAGATGAGACAGTTGGACAGAGAGGAGAAGGAGAAAGGGGAAAAAGGGAAGAAATAGGGAAAGAGGAGGAGAGAGCGGTATGAAAAGAAAGGATGGTCCAGAGGACAGAGAGAGAGAGAGAGGAGGGGGTTAGGAGAGAAAAAGTGAGAAGATGAGGGAAAGAAGGGTAAGTGGGAGGGGGGAGAAGGAGAAGGAGGAGGAGAGGATAATTTTATTCTCCATAGAGGCAAGCTTCATGCTATTTTATTGGTAACTACTCAATCTCCTACTTCTCCCTCAAAGTAATTTTCATGTAGCTTGTCGCCTTAAATATCATTTGTCTGAAGAGTGACTCCATGTACTTACTGGGTTGAGAACCACAGTGAAAAAGAGCTCCCCTCCATGAATACTCTTGTCCAGTTCCTTGGGACCTCCTGGATATTCCTTGTAGAAAATTGTGTGAGTGAAGAGCCCACAGGTTTGTCTTGGAAGAACCTGAAGAAAAGATAAGTGCATAAGGAGAAGGCTCTAGTTGCCTCTACTGAACCTCCATTCTCCTCATGGAAGAGGATATAAAAGTGAAATCTAGCTGCAGCCTCGGAGAATCCTCCACTGTTGGGAATAAAAAGATGACATAAGGAAGAAGGGACAGAGAGCGAAGTTAACAAAACCATTAAAACCAAAGTCAAATTTGAATCGTTTCTTCCATTTTTCTATTTTGAGTCTCACAGTTAGTGCTTTTATTACAAAGTCTAATACATTTTAACACCTCAGCAAAAAAAATTAGGTAAGACTTTAAATTTGTGTATGTGTAATACTCACAGGCAAAATGTAAGTCCTTCTGCCAAATTCTTCATACACATTTGGAAAAGAAATCAGTTATTAACATGACACTTTTTAGCAAGCGTCATTTTAAATAGAACAAGCATTTGAAAACAAGTTAGGTTCTGCTCTAATGTGAAAATACTGCATTAAGGGCCCTCAAATTCCAGGTAAGAATGTGGCCGGATCCAAGAGTACCAGTGTTATCTATTAATTGGTAGCTTTAGAAAGTGTCCTAAACGAAGTAACAAATGGTCACTTAGCATAAGGTCTTTTCATCCTTTGCTCCCAATGTCCACATCTGTAATGAGGTCTTTGCTGTTGTTACAGATTTCCCGATTACATGAAAGTGCAATTGTAAAGAAGTTGTACAAGATTTACAGTTTTCAGCTAAGGCTCACATAGTGAGACTCACAGCAGCCTGTGCTTGCCATACTTGAGGGCACAGAAAACCAATGAGCTTTTCGGAAAGCTGATTTTTTTTTTCAGCACCATGTCGTCAGGCATTCTGCTCACTGCTTTAAGGAAAACAATCACCCACTTTTAATCGTCTTAACAGAAAGCATTTTTAGTTACAGGACTGCTTTGCCAACATTACTTGTTCAAGACTTCCCATGTTTCCGGCCTTCCGCGTGTACACACTACCTTTCCCCCAGCAGTTTGAACAGTGTTTTAAGTGATTTTACTGTAGGTCTTGGAAGGTTTCCCAGGAAATGTAATTCTCAACTCAATCCATGCACTGGATGTTTCTGAGTCAACCAAGCCCCTATACATTTCATTTATTCTTCCAAAACGTATGTACTGGGAAGATATTTTGTCTTGGATCAGTTAAAACATCTCAGTTTAAATCTCCAGCTTTTAGCTTGGGGTTGTTTATGCCTGAAAGCATCATAATGCCATACACAAAACCACAGCCAAAAAAAAAAAAAAAAAAAAGAACTGAAAGACAAACTGAATCAGATACATTCACTATCACTCACTGGACATGTAATTTCGTGTAAATTAAAGCCATTTATAATTTTTACTCATGAACACAGTACTTTCTCTAAATTCTATGCTAGTTCATATAGGAGAACAAAAGTGTGTGTTTGTGTGTGTATTATAGTCTTAGAGGTCAAAATTTATTAGGGATATAATCAAAACACATTGTATGAAATTCTAAAAAAAACAATAAAATATTAACAGTACAGCAGGGTAAGGAGTAACTCCCAAACAAAATAAGAAAATGCCTACATGTGATTAAATGCCAGGCTAGTGCTACAATTTAAAAATATATGACTTCAACTAAATTAGTTTTAGAATTAATGCATATGTGTGTGTGTGTGTGTGTGTGTCTAAATCTTGCTTAGAAATCACAGTAGACCTGCAGGATTGTCTATGAAGCTAGCTTGCCAAGAGCATTTGTTTAAGTAGAGACAGAACTGTGAAGAAACTTGAATGTTGTCTTTTTCCTTTTTTCATTACTTAATGTATTTACTTTATATTCCATTTGGAACTTTCCTTTCCTGCTCTCTTCCCAGTCCCCCTTTCTTGCCTCCCCTTTCCTCCCCTCATGCCCCCCTTTCTTTTCAGAGAAAGAGAGACCTTGGACATCTACTTGCCTTGGCATATCAAGTAGGACTTAATCTTTTGAGGTTAGATAAGGCGATCCAGTTAGGGGAAATGGATTTAAAAGCAGGTGATAGAGTCAGAGATAGCCCTTGCTCTTGCTGTTAGAGGTCCCACATGAGGAACAAGCTGTACATCATGTTTGCCCCATGATGCTTTCTGGTTGGTTGCTCAGTCTCTATGAGCCCCTATGAGACCAGGTTAGTTGATTCTGTAGGTTTTCCTGCAGTGTCCTAGACCTCTCTGGCTCTTTCAATCCTTTCAATCCCATCTTCTATAAGATTCCTCTGTGTCTACCCAGAGCCACATTTAACAACCAGGTTCCAGAGTGGAGAAGGTTAGTTTTCTGTTTATTCCTTACAGTGTGGGTATAAAAAGTGCCTGATGAAGAGGCTTTGTGTCCCCATGAATTCATGAGGGAGAATAATGGAGGGAACACACAGATTCAGAGGGGAATAAGGAAACTGTAGGTCTATTTGCGAATCACAGTGTTTCACAGTTGGTTACATAAATTAAAATGAAGGTTAGCTGGGATAGGAATAGGTGGGGTGTGTCTGGGAAGTCATTCATGGTGAACAGAGTGCTCCATGCTGGGAAAAGGAAGACAGAAATGCAGGCACTGTGCACTGTGCTGAGCATTTTCAGGGTCTCTAGAGGACTCATTAAAGAGTGTGAGAACAGTGGAGACTCGTAAGTTTAGAAAGGCCTGGAGGATTCAGGAGCCGGCACTGCCTAGTGGCTAGCCTTCACTGAAGGGTAGGCAGAAGGTGAAACTGACCAGTACTGTGTTGACTGAGCTTGTACTACAGTCAACATAAAAAAAAACAACAAAACAAACAAACAAAAACAAGCAGTGAGTTAAGATGGTGTCTGTAATACAGCAAATGAAAAGATACTCTATGGGTATAACTGTGGGAACTCAGGGAAGGTTTGAAAGTCTTAGTGAGAAGTTTGAATTATGTAAATGAACTGTGATAGATGGTAGGATCAATGATGGCATAGAGGGAAAAATACCTATTAAGTCTTTTGATTTTAATTTGTGGACAATTTCAGTTCGGTTATAAAATCTGGGTGTGGCATAAGATCCTAGGGTTCATGCCTCAGTTCTCTAGCTCTTTCCTTCCAGTCTCTATAAGGAGGACATCTGGCTCCCCAGTTCTCATCTTCTATGTCTATCTGGATGGCTCCTGGTGAATTTCTGTCTCTCTTTTTGCATAACCTATAGCCTGCTGAATACTTTTCATCTAGAAATTCTCGTGTAGGAGCCCATGAATTGAACCTATGCAAAGGCAGAACCACAGGGGCAACCGTGTCAAAGCAGGAGATCTGCCCGAGCTTTGGTTATCAGCAACTTCCACGCATTTGCAACATGGGGAAAATACAGGTCAGGAGGTATGGGAATGAAGCCCTTTGGAAAAAAGCTCAAATAGGACAGAGCTGCACTGCATATAGTCTTCAGAGACTGAAGTTCACCGCTGCAGAATGGTCAACACCACAAAAGCAAAAGAGCACCAAAATGCCTTTAAATTATGACCTTAGACGGGCATTAAAAACTCCCTCTCAACTGAAAGCCGGACACCTTGCGGCATGATAAATTCACTTTGAGCACCATGGAAGGGAAAGCTGGGAGAAGAATGTGGTCATTAAATGAGGAACCTGTTTAGCACTTACAGTGTTATTCTTGTTGAGGGACACATTGGTATGAGGGGAGGTGGTGAATCCAAGTGAAATGCCACCATCCATTTGAATTTTTGTAGACATCAGGAAGTTGTGGGAACAGACGTCAGCTGCACCTGCTGTAGGGGGCAGAGCCATGTTCACAGGCATCGGGTTGACCCAGACCTCTGGCGTTCATCAGCTTCCTGGCTGTTCCTTCACAGCATGTGAGTCTAAATCAGGGGCCGTTCTGGCCTTCACTAATATGTTCCTTGAGTTCTGACTTGGGAATAAATAGGGTCTCACCCTGTCTGAGGGAGCCACATATTTTGATATGACTGATGGTTTTGCTACCAGTGCAGAAAACAAAACAAGATGGAGACACTCCAGAGTCGTGATTTAACTTATGTCGCTGTCATTAATTCTCTACTGTGTAGTGATGAGACCTGGCTTCACATGTGTGTTCTTGCTGCACACAATGCAGTGTTTTGGGGGACCTGGCCTGGAACGGAGGTGCAACCTGACCAGCTTCCAGAAGGGCAGCATGGTGACTACGGAGGGCAGCCACGACTTTCATCAACTAAGCGACTTTCGTAAGACAGCATCCTAAACCCTTTTTAAATGTGATATGATGTTTTCTTAGCATTTTCACATCAGCGATTGCTTGCCAGCACGAGCACCAGGAAAAGAACTTTCGTTTCTCAGAGCTCTGTGAAACCGGAAGACAGCTGACCTTAGCGCTGCTCCCTTAGGCATGACAACAGTCTCCATACAGCACACCCTTTCCCGAGCCACACTCGTAACACTTTGTTGTCCTTTCCGTCTGTCTTCCCACGCGGACCGCCATCTGTAAGAGATGACCGAACCCTGCACACAGGACGCTCACGCTCACCATGATGTTTTTGTGGATGAAGCCTCTCCGGTATCTAGCTGGTTTCAGATGCGGGTACTCTTCAGTGCTGGTGATTTTAATATTCCAGACCTTCTTCCAGGCCTCGTAAAGCTGGACGTGGACAGGGTAGACGCCTGAATGGTGAGGGGACACCGCATAGCCCATGTCGGTAGGGATGCCGTGCTCCTAAGACCAAGCAAACTCTCATTAGAATGTGGGAAGACTTGTCTTTTTGTTCCTCCTCTCTAGGGTCTCAGGACAGAACCCGACCCCAAACTTACTGTGAATTCACAATGTGATCCTCCTGCCTCAGCCTCCAAATGCTAGGACTACATGCATGCACCACCATGCCTAACTGAGAAGAATTGTCTTGATTTATAGTTTTCTTCTAAGGTTTTGAAATGTATTATAAACACATGTATTTAAATTTGTCATTAGTTATTATTTGGTGAAATTGAAATTATATATATGAAGACCTTTAAAATTCATAAAGTTGGGTAGCCATCAGCCAATCTTCTTATTATTGTGTTGGTATTTGGGAGGTAGTTGGATGGATGCAAGATTGTACTCCACTTAACATATTCTTAGCTACCTGATCTTTCCATTGATCATAATTTCAAAAAGTTAAATAATAAATACATTCTACAAACAATATTCATCACATTCCAAGGCACACAAAGAATGATGAACCTTCCAAGTTTGACCACCCTGTTCAAAGGACCATATTGTGTCTGCTGTAGTATCAAGTTTACTACATTTCTACTGGAGCCTCGGCATGTGTGACAACTGAATCTCAGTAGATCCACACAGGTTTGTTGGCAAATTGTAGAACATTTTATTGAGCATTGTTTTAAAAAGTAGAAGCCTTCATCATTCACATATAAGGTACCCAAAAAGAGAAGTAATCTGGGAATTTACGTGACTTTAAATAAAAAGTTTATACATACAGTGACACTAGCTAAAAACAAACACCTTCCAAACTACACGTGCACAAATGTGTACTGAGGAAGTCACTAAGGATGGCTTGAGGTGTTCCTTATCCTGGTCCTTCCCAGGTTTTCCCAATTCCATTTAGAAATCCTAGTGTCTGTTGATTCATTTTGGAGGGGATTTGGGCTAACTCAGAGTCACTGTAATTGTTTTTGGCTTCAGGTCGCCCATGAATCCTTATCCGTTACTCTTGGCATAGAAACAGTTTCCCAGACACAAGCCGTGAAATCAATCTTTTAGAAGAAGAACACTCAAGGTTTTAATACTGGCAGATATTTTTGCTGAATTTGTTTTGCTTTCTGTTTGTATTTTTCCAATTGCTTGACAACTTTCAAAGGTTCCACTGAAATAATCTGTCTTTGAATTAGTCATGGTTTTCTTCACACCAAAGAGCAATTTCACAGAGAGAATCAGAGTATCAGGCTGCCAAATAGACTGCTTTGAAGAAGTGTTCTACAAACGAATATGGAAGCCAGAGAGATATGGCCAGCTTTGTTTATCAACTTATAGGATATAAAAAGGGGAGAGACACACACATAGACACGCATCGACACACAAGGAAGCCAGCTGCCAGTGTTACGAGTCCTCAGCGAGGGCCTCATTACCTCCCTAATTTCCCTTCTGCTCAGAAACTTTACTCACTGTTCAAAACTCCAGTCAGTCCTCTCTAGTTAGGATGCTAGAAATGAGAGATACACAGTGTTGCTGGGAGAAACAGATACAGAGACAGGGAGCACACAAGAAGCAGACTGAAGGGTGAGAGGGAAGGATTGACAGATTTCCTTTCATCATCAGCCATTTCTGACATTTCAATAGCTATGCAATCATTATCATACAGTTTAGGACTCCACTAAAATAGAAGTGAAATATTTCCTTGCTTTCCCCCTCTAATTTAAGATAATTAGAATTAAAGAAACCTCTTCAACTAAGAATTATGTACTGATATGTAATTGTGTTAGAAAAGGGATCTCAAATGGAAGGACGGGGATGGGATTGTAATGGGGTACATGATGTGAAACTGCCAGAGAATCAATACACATGTTACCTGGGGAAAAGATAAACAATGAGAGAGAGAGAGAGAGAGAGAGAGAGAGAGAGAGAGAGAGAGAGGTTCAACTTAAGGATCAGACAAAAGAAAATGGATTCCCATCAATGATTTCAAAAGAAAATGAACAATTACACGCTGAGAACTTTTTGAAGAACATTGTAAAGAAACAATCCACAACAACCAGAACTATATTACAAACCCCAAATGCCAAATGCCTGGGTATTCACAAGCAATTATGCTGAACAAAAGGTCAAGGTAGTTTTTCAGTGCCTCCTTCGTAGTCTTTTGTTTCCAGAAAATTGGTTGTAAAACAAAAACATGATTTAACACAGAAGGGACAGTTCCTTCCTTCAAACTCTCAAAAAATGTTTGATCACCATGTCTTTCTGTCTGTCTCCCTGTCTGTTTGCCTACCTACCTACCTACTTACCTACCTGTCTGTCTATCTATCTATCTATCTATCTATCTATCTATCTATCTATCTATCTATCTATCTATCATCTTTTCTCGAGTTTGTTGTTTAAGTTTCACCTTTTATTTGCAGGCTGGTGCAGTGATGGGGACATTTCACAGCCACACTTACTATGCAGCATTTGGGAGAACAATTAACCATACCTAATCCCCAGCCCTGTTTTCTAGTCCTTTGCACAAACGCTGAGAAGTCATTAAGTCATAGGTCGGACACATTTAATACGGGTCTCGCAACACAACACGCTATCTATCTTCTTTATCTGAGTAAATCCACAGAAGAGACTTGCCTATAAGATATGCTGGTGCAATAGCAGCACAGATGTTTGGGATTAACCACCACTCTGCAGTTGTATTTAAGGCCCATTTCGTATGGTTGAACCCATACATGACGCTGCTAGAGTGGCCAAGAACCTGAGACTAGAAAAATCATGGACCCTGGGGAAAAATTACTACTGTTATTCTGCTAACAAAAACTTAGCAACAAATTACTTCTTTTAAAAAAATTTTAATTTATTTTTTTATTAACTACATTTTATTCACTTCGGATCCCAGCTGCAGCTTTCTCATTCATACCCTCTCAACCACACCTCCCTCGCTCTTCTACTTCCATTCCCCTACTCCAGTCCAGAAGGTTCTCCTCCCCTTCTCTCTTTTCCTAGGTCTTATCAGGACTGGCTACACTGTCTTCCTCTGTGACCTGGTAAGGTTCAGGGGGAGGTGATCAAAGAGCCACCGAGTTCATGTTAGAGAGAGCTCCTGTTCCCCTTACTAGGGTACCCACTTGGGGACTGAGCTGCCATGGCTACATCTGTGCAGGGGTCCTAGGTTATCTTCATGCATGATCCTTGGTTGGAGTATCAGTCTCAGAAAAGATCCATGTGCCTAGATTTTTTTGGTTCTGTTATTCTCCTTGTGGAGCTCCTGTCCCCTCTAGTTCTTTTTATCTCCCCCTTCTTTCATAAGATTCCCTGTACTCTGTCCAAAGTTTGGCTATGAGTCTCAGCATCTGCTTTGATACCCTGCTGGGCAGAGGCTTTCAGAGGCCCTCTGTGGTAGGCTCCTGTCCTGTTCCCTGTTTTCTCCCTCTTCTGATGTCCATCCCATTTGCCTTTTTGAATGAGGATTGAGCATCTTTCCCAGGGTCTTCCTTCTTGCTTAGCTTCTTTAAGTGTAGAGATTTTAGTATGATTATCCTATATTATATCTAATATCCACTTATAAGTGAGTATATACCATGCATGTCTTTTTGCTTCTGGGATACCTCACTCAGGATGATCTTTTCTAGTTCCCACCATTTGCCCACAAATTTCATGATTTCCTTCTTTTTTCATTGCTGAGTAGTATTCCATTGTGTAAATGTACCACAATTTCTGTATCCATTCCTCAACTGAGGGACATCTGGGTTGTTTCCAGATTCTGGTTATTACAAATAAAGCTGCTACAAACATGGCTGAGCAAATGTCCTTGTTGTGTACTTGAGCATATTTTGGATATATGCCTAGAAGTGGTATAGCTGGATCTTGAGGTAGCACTAGTTCTAATTGTCTGAGAAAGTGCTAGATTGATTTCCAAAGTGGTTATACAAGTTTGCATTCCCACCAGCAATGAAGGAGGGTTCCCCTTTCTCCACATCCTCTTCAGCATGTGTCGTCACTTGAGTTTTTGATCTTAGCCATTCTGATGGGCGTAAGGTGAAATCTCAGGATCATTTTTGATTTACATTTCCCAGATGACTAAGGACACTGAGCATTTATTTAAGTGTTTCTCTGCCATTCAGTATTCCTCTATAGAGAATTCTCTGTTTTTCTCTGTACTGAAGGTGTGTATCAGCTGAAGGAGTTCTCTGACTGAATTTTTGCAGTCACTTATGTATACTATCATATCACCTGCAAATTTGACTTCTTTCTTTCCAATTCGTATTCCCTTGATTTCCTTTAGTTATTTTATTGCTCTAGGTAGGACTTCAAGTACTATGTAGAAGAGATACAGAGAGTGTGAGCAGCCTTGCCTTGTTCCTGATTTCAGTGGGATTTATTTAAGTTCCTTTGCATTTATTTAGTTTGATGTTAGTTATAGGCTTGCTGTATATTGTTTTTACTATGTTTAGGTAAGTGTCTCGTATCCCTGATCTCTCCAAGAGTTTTATGTAAATGGGTGTTGGATTTTGTCAAATGCTTTTTTGGCATCTAAGGAGATGATCATGTGGTTTTTCTCCTTTAGTTTGTTTATATGGTGAATTACATTAATGGATTTCCATATATTGAACCACCTCTGCATGCCTGGGATGAAGCCTACTTGGTCATGGTGGATGACATCTTTTATGTGTTCTTGGATTCAATTTGTATTTCTGCATCAATGTTCCTAAGAGAGATAGATCTGAAGTTCTCTTTTTTGTTGGGTCTTTGTGTGATTTAGGTATCAAGGTGACTGTGGCTTCATAGAATGAGTTTGTTAATGTTCCTTCTGTTTCTATTTTGTGGAATAGTTTGAAGAGACTTGGAATTAGTTCTTCTTTGAAGGTCTGGTAGAAGTCTGCGTTGAAACCATTTAGTCCTCGGCTGTTTTTGGATGGGAGACTTTTGATGAGTGCTTCTATTTTCTTGGGGGATATAGGAATATTTAATCTATTTACCTGATCTTGATTTAATTTTAAATTAATTTTTAATTAATTACAATTTATTCTTGATTTAATTTTGGTAAATGAAATCTATCAAGAAAATTGCCCATTTTGTTGGGATTTTCAAATTTTGTGGCATATAGGCTTTTGTAGTAAGACCTAATGATTGTTTGGATTTCCTCAGTGTCTGTCGTTATGTCCCCCTTTTCTTTTCTGATTTTGCTGATTTGGATAATTTCTCTCTACCTTTTAGTTAGTTTGCTAAGAGTTTGTCTATATTGTTGATTTTCTCAAAGAACCAGCACTTGGTTTCATTGATCCTCTAAATTGTTTTCTTTGTTTCTAATTCATTGATTTCAGCTTTGAGTTGATTATTTCTAATCATCTACTCCTCTTGGGTGTGTCTGCTTCTCTTTTTTTCTAGGGCTTTTAGGTGTGCCATTATGTTGCTTGTATGAGATGTCTCAAACTTCTTTCTGAAGGCACTTAGTGCTATGAACTTTCCTCTTAGCACTGCTTTCATTGTGTCCCATAAGTTTGGGTAAGTTGTGCCTTCATTTTCATTGAATTTTTGGAAGTCTCTAATTTTCTTTTTTTCATTTCTTCCCTGACCCAGCTGTCACTGAGTAGAGTGTTATTCAGTTTCCATGTATATGTAGGCCTTCTGTTGTGGTTGAAGTCTAGTTTTTAGGCCATGGTGGTCTGATAGGATACAAGGAATTATTTCAATCTTCTTGTATCTGTTGAGGCTTGCTTTGTGCCCTACCATATGGTCAATTTTTGAGGTTTTGTGGGGTGCTGAGAAGAAGGTATACTCTTTTAAGTTTGGTCAAAAAGTTCTGTAGACATCTATTAGGTCCATTTGATTTAAGGCCTCTGTAAGTGTTATTATTTCCCTAGTTAGTTTCTGTCTAGATGATTTGTCCCTTGGTGAGAGTGGAATGTTGAAGTTTCCCACTATTAAGGTGTTGGAATCAATGTGTGATTTAAGTTTTAATAATGTTTCATCTACAAATGCAGGTGTTCTTGTGTTTGGGGAATATATGTTCAGGTTTGTGATGTCCTCGTGGTGGATTTTTACTTTGATGAGAATAAAGTGTCCTTCCTCATCTTTTTTGATTAATTTTGGTTGAAAGTCTATTTTATTAGATATTGGGATAGCTCCTCCAGCTTGTTTTCTGAGTCCATTTGCTTGAAAAACCTCTTTATAGCCCTTTACTCTGAGGTAGTGTTTATCTTTGTTGCAGAGGTCTGTATCTTGGATGCAGCAAAATGCTGGATCCTGTTTCTGCAACCATTTTGTTAGTCTGTGTCATTTTATTGGAGAGTTGAGTCCATTGATATTGATAGATAACAGTGACCAATGAATGGTAGTTCTTTTTTATTGTGGAGTTGGTGGTGTTACTGTGTTTCTATGCTTGTTTTATTTTAATTTTTTGTTGTGAAGTTATCTATATCCTGTGTTTTCTTGGGTGTAGTTTTCCATCTAGTATCTTCTGTAGGGCTGTGTTGCTGTGTAGAGATTGTTTAAGTTTAGTTTTGTCATGGAATATTTTCTTTTCTCAATCTGTGTTGATTGAAAGTTTTGCTGGGTATAGCAGTGTGGGTTAGCAACTGTGGTCCTTTAGGTTCTGCAAGACATCTGCCCAGGTCCTTCTGGCTTTCATAGTTTCTGTTGAGAAATCTGGTGAATAGAGTTTGTTTTTCAAAATAAAATGCCTAATTGTGTAAGTATTTGTTTCTTTGTGTGTGTGTGTGTTTTTTTTTAAACTAGGCAATGACTCTGGGAAGTTCGGGTTCAATTTTATTCACTGTTGTCTGCTCATTGTCTTACCAACTGCAAACAAGTGACAAACATCTGTGAACAAGTGTGAATATAACGCAGATGCTGGCCGTCCTCTTCTCTTTTTAATTTTTCCCTTTCTGAATTACCTCAGCTCAACTGTCAGTTTATTTGAAGTATAGACATATGGTAACTGAGGAATTCTAATCACTACATAAATAATACCTGCAAACACTTTTGAAACTGTAGTTGAAATTATTGTTTCAGAGTCAAAACTTACGTACATAATTTTAAAATAATAAAGTATTATGATATAAAATGTAAAAGTACAAAACTTTTCTTATGTCATCATTCAATATTTTCCAAATAGAGAATGCAAAGATTACTTAAATGGCAAGGAATGCTGTAGTCCTTAGGAAAATACCCTCACAGACTAAAGAAAAAAAAATCAGTATTCAAACAACACAATCACTTCACAACCAAAGTTCTAACTCTGACAGTACTTACTTATTTAAACTCTTACTGGTAATTAAGAATGGTGTTTTACTTTCAGTGTTTATCTCAATTTCAGTCTTTCTAAATAGAAAAAAACTTCACATTTCCCATGCATAACTAGATAGCCTGCTGCATTTTTCTGATTTCACAGATAAGCAAGTCTACAGCCTGCGGTGATTTCTAAGCCCACAGTGGTAATCTACAATCTGTTGGATGTTCTGTTGTCTTCAGAGACAACAGCCAGGAAACTGCAGCAACACACTTTGGAAAACTTCTAGATGCCTTTCTGCTCTCTGTTTTGGTTGGTATGTCCCATTTTCTCAGAATATAGGAGCTCATGCTTTAGTTAACTACCTCACAACACAGATTCACATTTGCAATTTTCATGAATTTGACATAAAGCCTCCTTCTCTTTACACTTGGTATTATGGTCCTAGAAACGTCTAGGGAAAAAACTTCAGCTCTCTTTATTTGACTTTTTAAATGGCTTTCTTTAGGACTGTGGCTGTCGGAGATACTGTTTTCACAAAGAGTACACTCATCTAGGAGATGGGAATGTACTTGGAATAAGAGTAGAAGCAAGGTTTGAGCATATTCTCTCCATAAGTTCATACATGTGTATACATATGTATACACACACACAGATACATACATTTTGAAGACAGTATATACATCTTAGGTCCTGAGTACTTACAGGACCTGTGGCACCCAAGGCCATAGCAGCAGGGATGACTGAGGTTAAATACAGAATGGCAGTGACTGTGGTCAGAGTGGGCCAATGTATGTGAAGACTGTTCAAAGGAAATAACAAAATCTAGTTTAACTATGAAATTCAGGATCTATCTCTAGGTTAGAGAGCTAGGGTTTGCTCACTGTGCTCAGACTCTTAAGTACTAGAACAGTTTCTATGCCATATAATAGTGTTTCTGATACGGTTTAAAGTTAAAACTCTTGAAAGATAATTAGCCAAGGAATCTTATCTTTCCCCTTTAAATATAAAATAAATGAGTTGTACAAGCAATCACTAAGTTTTAGATTAATCACACTATTTCCAGTAGGGCACAGTGGTCTATGCCTGCAATCCCAGCACTCTGAAAAATCCTTGGAGGAATACTATGAGTTCAAGGTCAACCTGTCTTTAAAAGTGACGCTAACTTAAAATTGATATTGCTTTCACTTTATCTTTTGGGTTTTATAAATAACTTTATGTTCAGATGCTAAATATAGATACATTCTTTTTAATCTATGGTTTAATTTTAAGCAGATATACTTCTCTATATTTTACAGGACCAATGACACATTTACAGACATTTGGTTAGTAATCTGTAGGTCTGGTTACTACACATCTTTAATTTTCTTATATATAATCTTGAGTTTGTAAAACAAATGGCTGTCTACTCTGATTATCATGTGAAAACGATAATCACTGTGATGACAATGCTGCTTTGAACAAACTTGCCGTAAGGATTTGGGGTTACCCTCTGCTTGCAGCCATTATGTAATTTGCTAGCTCTTCCGCAGTCTGGGGTCCTGGAATGCAAACCCTAAATCCTTGCAGTTTCCCAAAGTCCCAAGCAGGGTCTTCATTGCGTGTGATAAACCTGAGGCCGCAGTTGAGTTTATGCTTAGGATGGAACCTGTCAGGCCAGAAGGACCAACCATGTAATTAGAGAGCCGGGCACTGAGGCGGGTAATAGAGTTAACCTCCTGGCAGGAGGGGAGAGTTAGTGATTTCAGCCACAAGGACACCGAGTCACTCCATCATATTGATGGAGTAGGACCTTAATAAAAACTGGGATTCAAGGCTTATTCCCTGACTGGTGATCTTCACGTGGACTCAGAAACTTCCGGAAGCGGAGGGTCTTTGTCTTGCAGTCTGGAGTACAAAAACATGCTACAATAATGTAATTAACAAAAATCCTCCGATAAGGCTGTTAGTGGTGTTAATAACGAGATCTTGTGAGACAGGATGAATTACAGTTGCTTGTGAAATGGAAGTGCGACCCCACCATTCTGAAGTAACACATCCGAGAAATAACGTGCATGTCTAATTAAATCAATGACAAAAAAGGGCTCCTGCTCTTTCACTATCCAAAGACACAAATACAAGAGAATGAGATTCTCAGGGCCTCGGGGAGCCTGAGACAGGCAGCTGGGATTGGGGAGAGAGCCTGAGCTGAGTCCTGGGGCCTGTCTCTGTGTGCTTTGCAGACCAGTGCCCTGGGTACCACTAATTACCTGTACCATGCCTCAGGCTCTTCTCTGACCAGTGTCAGGGGCAAAGTGACAAATTCATCTCCTCCAGCTAAGGCAGGTCCTCAAAGAGAAGAGGGTCACAAGGAAAAGGTGATCCCAGCCCCTGCTGTCCCAAAGAAACAGCAAGACAAAAACGTGGTGAATCCTATTTAAAAAAAAAAAAAAAAAAAAAAAAAAGAGACCTGATAGGCTAGGGTCAGATAGAGGGAGAGGAGGACTTCCCCTATCAGTGGACTTGGAGAGGGGCATGGGAGGAGATGGGGTGGGGAGCGGGATTGGGAGGCAACAAGAGATGTGGCTACAGCTGGGAGACAAAGTGAATACACTGTAATTAATATAAAAAAATAAAAATTAAAAAAATGGCCCAAGAACTTTGGCATTTAGATAGGCCACCCAGCCCGAAAAAGATCCCACCAGCTACAAGCGGCTGCAGTGTAAAGAGCTGCCATCAGGAAGTGTCTATGGGGGCTTTCTGAAATAAGCCCGTTTACTCAGGCCATAGACCATCCGACAACAGCTGCTTAAACTTCCCCACAGCTACAGGCACCAGAGACAAGGCAGGAGAAGCAGAGGTTGTAGGCTTGTGCCGAGAAGGCTGCTGGCAAAGAGGATGTCGCCAGTACATATGGCACATATATGGCACATGAGAGGGGTTGGAGGGAGGGAAGGCATGGGGAAATGATGTAATTTTATTTTAATTTAAAAATTAAAAAAAATATATTCTCCTCCTCTTCTTCACAATTTATTCACTTTGTATGTCAGTTGTAGCCCCCTCCCTCATCTCCTCCCAATCCCGCCCTCCCTCCCTTTTCCTCCCCTATCCCTCTTCCCTAGTCCACTGATAGGGGAGGACTTCCTCCCCTACTGTCTAACCTAGCTTATCAGGTCCCATCAGGACTGCCTGGATCTTCTTCCTTAGTGGGCTGGCTAGGTTGCCCCATCAGGGAAAAGTGATCAAGGAGCAGGCAATGGAGTTCTTTTTAAAAGAATCCCATCACTGTAAGAGGACACGTGCTGAAAGAAGGCTGTCGTGATCAGTGGTATTTAGTAAAGATTTAAGTTAACACTATAATCTGCTTCATAAAAAGTTGAGCAAGTGAAGATAACAACAGTAAATTTACTTTGTCAAGGATAATTGGTAGTATGTATATGAGTGAGGCAATGATCAGCTCTGGTATTACCACACGCAGGATAGGGTTGAAGCAACGACCTCAGCAAAAACCCTTCCTCGACAGTACACATTCCCCTTCAAGTCCTACAACAACAGAATAGCTTTGGTAGTTGATGACCCCGAATGCTGTTTAACAAGCCAACTGCGTAAGTGAGAACAGGGGACAAAAGTCAAGCTAAAGCTTCAGTACAAGTAATGAAAAGTTGCCATAAAGTATACCTATTCTGGTCCAGGTCAGCCTCTTGCAATCTCAAAAAATTTTAGGGCCAGGTGCCAGAGTCTATCTCTGTCTTCCCTAATGACTGAGTAATTTATTGTAAGTATATTTTCATTTAACAGGGCATGCTTTCCCCTCTCTCAGAGCTCCTTCCTGAGTGCTTGAAGTGTCACATCTGTGTTGAGTGGCTCGTAAGAAAACACGCCACTAAAGGATGCGCTTTTTGGAGAACACTTAGAAGAGCTGTGCGAGCACTTGTACTTTGTGCACATCAGGTTGAGTTTGTCTTAAATTGCTGAGATGTACTCAAGTGAAACACAAGAAGGGGTTTTTCAGAAATACAAAAAAATTGCGAATTTAGAAAGTTATTTTTATATTTAAACAACTTAAAGATAACTGGCCGGGGATAGAGTGGTCATGTTGTAGGCTTTGGCGTACAGTAGCTTTCCCTGAGTTGTAAGGGATGGGTTTGATTGGGGCCCTGGAAGTTTTCAGAGAAATAATAAAGCAGCAGACAATCCAGGGACAGTTGCAGATGCCAAAATCATACTTTCGTGTACAGTTGATCTTTCAGAAAACACACACAGTCGACTAGCTAGAAATGTTTAAGTCTGCGTAATTTTAATTAAGGCTCACTATCCCTAAAAGAAGCGAGTGATGACATGGGTCTCCCACGGCAGTCGCACGCTCTTTGGTGTTTCCAGCAGTTACCGAGGCAGTGATGTTGGCTGTACTTCTCAGACACCAGAAACTACATGTCATCTAAACAGCTACACAAGAGAAAAGCACTGTAAAGACGGTACTGGGATGCGCTCAATTTGTTTTAAAGACACCACGGTCGCTAGGGTCAATGGCACTGGGGCTTGCATCTAGAAAAAGCTGTGGTGGTTACATGGGCTTTTAAGCTTGACAAATCAGGATGAAATAGTTCTCCAGCTTCCATTAGCTGTGGGGTCTTCGTGAAATTATGTAAATGCTCTGATCGCTGTAATGCAGGAATCAGCAGCTATATATATGGCTGTGAAAACTCATGAAGTGTAATGTATGATTCACAGTTGGAACCCAGGTATTTCTCTTTCCTCATTTCCTTAGGAATCGAGACTGTGAAATGTACATTTCTGTTACATTTACAGAAAAGAGAGCAATGCATTAAAAACAACAACAACAACAACAATATTTTCCAGTCTGGGCATAAATTAAATGAGAAGAATAGGGGATTGGTAAATTAGATGTTGTTACAATGATCCAAAAATGAGAATAAAATTTGGAGGCAGTTAGAGAAAAACAGTTGAAAAGGAACAGAAATTGAAACAATGGAGAAAAAGAACAGAAATTATGAAATAATGAAATGGGAGCTGTGAGGCATGAAAAAGCTAAGGCTGTGGCTGGGAAGATGGCTCAGTGGTTAATGCACTTGCTCTCAGGTCTGAGAACCAGAAGCCTGGAAGCCATGACAATGCTGAATGGTTGTAGCTCCCAATCAACTCCTGGTTCACTAAGCCAGATTTAGGTGGCACTGTCCCTGATTCTTTGGTCTGTCGTCAGACAGACTTTTCCACTGCAAGAGTCACACATTTGTCTTCCTGCTGGCCCTTCCACCTCGGCCACATTTCTATCCATATCTCAGAAAACACGTGCTATCCAGTCTAGGAAGGCAGAAGAGTAAAAAAGACGGATTTCAGGAGTGGCATGCTCGGATCTGGAAGCAGAACTTATCCGGATGCCCAAGCTGCTCAGCACAGCAGTAAGAATTTATAGACAGATCATAAAGGCTTTTAGTTTGCCTCATGTCCACATGACCGTGGGCAGAGAGGGACTACTCAAACAGTACATGCACTAAATTTATCTTTTCTTTTATGAAACCAGTTTGTCAATGGTATGCATGCTGGCAAGGAACTCCAGCGTTTGTGCTGGAGGAAAAGAATTGAGAAATGTATTTTTTACATTCTCGTTATAAAGCACGAAAGCTTCCCGTAGACTGGATGAGGGCAGCCTGAAGAGGAATTTACAAAGAAAGTAACTCTAACTGAGGCAACCAAAAGCGCTCTCCCAAGTTTAAAGAAACAGATTTCAGATTTTATTTTCATACATCTTTGGTTTTGGTTACCTCTCTGTCCTTACCACCTCACTCTGCGCCACCCCCTTTCATGTTAACCTTTCCACACCTAGCCTCTCCTTTGCCTCCGCTCATGTACCAGTGTTCTGCTATTCCCTCTCAACTGAGGTTTCTCTGTAGTTCCTTCTCTGAAGTCCCTTCCCATCGTCCTAGCTTCTATAGGCACCCCAGCTCTAGTGCACTACTGGAGAACCCACAGAATCCGCATATGAATGAGAACACGTGCCTTTTGTCTCTCTGAGCCTGGGTTACCTCACCTAGCATTTTTTTTTTCCAATTCTGCCCATTTTCCTGTAAATTTCAAATTCCTTTACAACTGAATAGAATTCTGCCGGGTATATGTACCACATTTATATCAGCCCTTCATTACCTGAAGGGCATCAGTGTTACCAGCTGCAAAGCCTCTGATATAACACCAGCCTACCCAGTGAGATGTACCTACTGGTACGATGATGAATGACTAACAAAGGGTAAGCAACTGTTTAATGGTTGAATTTGGGGCCCTCTCCATGGAAAGGAAGCTATGCTTATGTCTGTGAGCCTGTCGAGAGGATGTAACTGTTAGGGCAGAGCCTATACCACTGTTTTGATAAATAGACATGTTAAATTTCTTTCTGTTTATATCCCCAAATTAACGCTAATCTTCTCCTTCATTGGAAAAGCTTCTTGTAGCTGTGAGTGGCAGTTTACATAGAGTCGTAACTGGTCAGAATACCCAGAATAAATGAGGGTGGAGTGCTCACTCGTAGATAGACACATTCCCCCAAGGCTCAGGTAACATCTGAGATGGGAAAATATGAGTTGGAAGGTGAGGAGGTGTGGCAGGAAAAGGCAGTCTTCTGAACATGACACAGACATTGCATTTTCCGAACTCACTGAAGCTGTGGCTCTCCACATCTGGCCTGGACACAATTGTACCCATCAACAGTTCATCACAGATGGGGGAGGTATCCATGGGATTCTACCCTCCCTCAGGGTCTATTATAGGAGGAGCTAATGGTTGCTGGGGGATGGAGGCCATTTTCTTCAGTAGCACAGCCACCAGTAAGTTGTCCAGGCCCTCGTAAATAACCTGCCACTCACATTAATGCACTCAATACCAATTAATCTCAATGGAACACAGATGTACACAGGCACGCACACACACACAGATGAGAGAGAGAGAGAGAGAGAGAGAGAGAGAGAGAGAGAGAGAGAGAGAGCATGGAAGTAGAATGAGAAAATTCTTGACATGAAAGAGTGAGATAAGAGAAATAATGGGGTAAAACAGCTAAAATGTACTACATAAATGTATAAAACTGTCAAAGGATTAAAAATAACCCTCTAAACAATAAAGCAATATCAGTAAATTAAGAAAATGTTTTCACCTGATAAGATAAATGTCATTTAATAAGTTAATAATTTAATATTTCTTCTAATTAAAAAAAATCTCATTTAATAATTTAATAAATTTTCTCATTTAATAATTTTCAAATTAGAAGAAGCTTTGTGCCATTGTAGAGGAGGAAGGTGAGTTTTCCTGCATAGATGAACTACGGAGCCTTTAAGGGAGATCAGCAGCTCATGTGTTTAAGAAAGTAAACAAGTATACACAGATAGAAAGCTAGGTGGCTCATTCCTGATATAAGTTATACCCTGCTGTTCCAATTTACCTACTCATCTATCTGATAAAAGGCTCAATTCTTTGTATACCAGAAACGGTTCCTACAACTCTCTTTATAGAGTCCCGTTTCCACTCAGCCTGACTTTCGCCTCCTCTTCCATGATTACTTTCACAGTAATCCAATTTGTCTGTTCACCCCCAATCCTTCCTTGCCTGTCTGTCTTCAAAACTTCCACACTAATGTTCACTAACGTTCTATGATTTCGTCATCTCTATGGTAACGTGAGAACTCTGGAGGCAAAAAGGACAATGTCATCTTTGAAGTTCAGAATACATAAAATACAGTTCTGAAAACAGGTTGATAAAATTTTCTAGTTAGGAAAGTAGAAGTTAAGAAATTTTTGGATGAGCAAATAGCTGTGAAAAAAGTTTCTGGGATTACACCACTAGAGCAGAGGGAAAGGGAAAGGTATTCAAAACAACCTGATGTCCTCCAAAGACTGCATTTGAAAAATGGGGGAAACATTTGGGGGGCAGCGCTGAACAGTCCTTGGATTCAAGTGCTTCATCTATGAGTTAGCTGTGTGGCCAAGGGAAGAACTTAACCTTCCCAGACAGGCTTTGTCGTATGGAAGGTGGAGATGACAGCAGGGGCTGTGATGAGAAATAAGGTCAGTGAGAGGATAAAACGTTCAGTGAGTTGATACGTGGTCCAGCTGCACAAGAACTCTTTGCTGTGGACTTCTGCTATTAATAGTTTTAAAAACAAGAGAAGACGAAACTCAGTAAATAGGCAAATAGGTATAAAAATCATGGCGAGGAGTTGTTAAAGCCAGAACATTTACTTTCCAGAGACTAGTAATTTAAAATGACATTTATCAGAGCGACACAAGCAGGGAAGGGAGAGTTTAAAATGTTTTAGCTAATGCTAGAGTGAAAAGGCGTGTGTGCCTTCTGCCAAGAGAAATATTTTGCAGGATATTAATAATGAGAAAAGCATGAAGTTGATGAAGAGACAATTACATTTAGTGTTATGTATAATACACTAATTTGTTCAAGTTTTTCCAGACTAAGAATTAGATCTCAAGGCATTTGATAGACTAGACTGCAGATCTAATGTGTAGATACTTTTACTATCTATAAAGAAACAGCAAATAGTACTTAGTAGTCCTGGGTTGGGGATATGCTGGGTTTTCAAAAGAGAATGCTAGCACTGCGGAGGCCTGTAATCAACAAGCTTAATGGCAAACCCATGAGATGTGAGAAGAAATAACTTTATTACATTTACATACATATATATATGTAAATTCAGGAATGGTGCAAACCTGGGAAAGCTATTCAAAAGTCACAGAACAGAATCAACTTTTAGCAGGAGGTTTATCTATTGAAACAATGACAGCTGCAACCATAAGGCTAATGTATAATTAACAGAACCAAATGGACAGAATCAAGGGCTCCATGTCCCAGGTCTGTTAGACATGGGTGTGGCATCATGGTTCAACAAAGTTTAATGTGGTATTTTGGCTCCATTACTACAGATAAAATGCCCAAGAACAAAATAATCTTTTCTGCTTTCTGTTGCAATGAGACCATATCAGTGGACCATGAGGCTTAGAATGAGAACAAAAATTTAGAAATGGCACAAATATTGGGGTTGGGATGAAGAGATGGTTTCAGTAAATGACTCAAGAAAATCTGGGGAGAGGCATGCCCATTGACTTTCTCTATTTCTGACCCTTAAATATCCCCTGGCTTTGCTGACCCCGAAGAGACTGTGACAAACTGTTAGCCAGTTCCTAGAGGTAATAAACTCGTGCCCAAGAACACACTTCAGAGGTGACCCATTACTACGGGGCTCCCGTCTCCAGTGTTCACGACCCACGTGCCCAGCATAGACCTCTGCTGGGGTCACCCAAGGACAAAGACCAGGAAGCTGATGTGGCGCCTATACCTCAGAGCCCACTGGCCCTGCTTTGCCTTGCTTCCCCCATAGAAACCCTAGAGGAAGCACGCCTTCCCAGTCTCTGCACACGTGGCCTGGTCAGTGTGGCATGCTTCTTCCTCTTGGTATTTCAGAAACGTACTATCTTTTCAGTGTCACGTGGTCCCTTCCAGCTAAAAACGAAGTTTGAGATCACGGCTGATAGATCCGTAGGATCCTAAAGAAGCATCTGGTTGTGCTGTAATTTAACAATCATTTATTGAGCACCTCCATGTAAACATCACTCTGTTTACACTTAGATTGCAAGAAAAATACTAATTTTTGCCCCTTTCTATGACTTCCAATCCAAATATGCCTATTTTGGTTATGTCTAAGTTTGAAAACTGACTGATTATATTCAAGTGACATGTTTATGGTCTTGAACACTCTTACCATTGTGCATGACATGTTTTTATTTGACGACTCAGAACTCTGCTGTCAGCTATCGAGTCAGCACTGGACGGTGGGGGCATTTTCTAGGTCAGGACCCTTGAGGAGCTGAGTAGTGGCAAGGTTTGCGATGCCTTGGGGGAGAGTATGAGGTGATAGTGGGGTTAAAAAGCATATTTCTGTCATATTTTATATTGTAGAAATTGGATGGGAGTACTCTGAGGTTGCACATGAGCCTGGTCCCTTGTCCCTTAGTTTTGTTTTTTTTTTAATCTCTTCCCTTCCTCCACGCATTCGTTTTATGAAGCAAATTATATGCTCCAGTCATTCTGTCCTGATTTAAATGATGAGTGGCCTCCATGCACTCTGCTGCTTGGATTACTCCAGAGTGTGGCCTTTCAGCTCAGATTAGACTCTGCATCCTGACTGCAATTCTCTACTCTTACCAAGACTACTAAAATTATACTTTGCATTAAATATTAATATAAGCTGAAAACATGATGTGCCTTTTAGCAAAGAGCTTTACTGAAAAAAAAAAAAGAATTTCTCCTTTCTCTAGCTGCAAGCAAATGAATTAAAAGATAATCATGTATTCCTTAAGCTGACAAGTTTTTAAGTATGTTTTAAATTATGTTTTGATATTATAATCTTCATTTTCACATTGGAAATGTTCTCTGCTCACTAACCTAAAAACACATGTAGTGACAATAGACAGCCCAAGCTAAGGTGAGTGTGTTTTGTTGGTCTGGAAAAGACTGCAGAACAGGGCTCTTATTTCGAAGATGATACAATGCAATCAAGAGTACAACCTACTGGAAGACTTTTGGTCTCTAGAAACATTGCTTCGCTGCTGCTAGTTCTAATAAAATTGTCTATGACAATGTTGAAGCTATCTGCTGGGCATGGTGGCACATGACGTTAATCTCAGCACTCTGGAAGCGTAGGCAGGTGGATCTCTGGGAGTTCAAGACTAGCTTGGTCTACAAAGTGAGTTTTAGATCATCCAGGGACACACAATGAGACCCTACCTCAAATTTAACAACATCAACAACAACAACAACAAAATCAACAGCAAACCTAAACAACAATACCCCCAAAGTTAGTGAATGGTCATTCAACCCCAAGGGGGTCATGACCCATAGGTTGAGAACTGCTGGCTTAAAGGCTCTGTCTTATCTTCCTTAAGAAGCTACTGAAGTGAATATTCAGTTCCTTAGTGAATCAGAAGGGTCCATACCATGCAAAAACATAACAGTTCAGATAGACTAACTGCATGGAAACAGCCATGTCTGGCTACACACAGGTAAAGTAGGGCTGGGGTACTGGATCATAGTCTCAGATTCTTACTTAGTTGGCAGAGAATTTTAAAAGCCAGTCACTTGTTTAAACATTGCCTTTCTCCATCTCCATTCTTAGTTTTGAATATCCCCTGGCTTCCAAAGCAGCCTGCTGCCTTTTGAGCATCTCCCCCATCTATCTCACAGAGAAACATTCATGTTCATGTTAAGCTCCCCTAAGCTGAAAGAGGAGAGTGGGTTTCCCCCATTAGAAATGCAGCATTCACACAGGTCAAGCATGTGCTTATCGCCTCTAACGAGTAGATGGTCTGGATGGCACTCCCTACAGCGTAGCTTCACTGACTTTAAACAGCTTCTGCCGGGGGTAAATAGTATTCAGTCTCCTGGAAAGCTGCTCAGCCTCAGGCTGTCTCCTGGATCACTTAGAGACTTCCTGTCTCAGAACCGGGAGGTGCCAAGGGGGTGAGTTTCCCTGGGTGTCCTACCTCAAGTCCTCCAGTTTCCTTACGTTGCCCAGATGGCCAGATACAGCCGTGATTGCTAGGCAGCTGAGACTAGACTGACATCGGTAAATTGGGTGAGGAAACCCAGGGGTTACATTTATGCAGCACTGGAGGACTTGGATTCTGTCTTTAATTTTGCCAGTGAGCTTTATAATCCTACTGTGCATTCAACGATTCTCACCTATAAAGGGAGAATACATATGCTTAGAATTCAGGGTTATTGAGAGAACTAAAAGAAAAACAGCACAATAAGTTAAAAAAGATGTAAGCCATGCTCTTTTCATCTTCAGGTTTAGCAGCAATGTCGTTTTGGAGGTCTAATACCTTAATGGGGGTTGAGGTAAGTAACATGTATTTAAAAACTGTGTGGACCTCACGTTAAGCAATTGCCATATCAATACAAAATAATAAAATTTAAAGATTTTGTTCTCGTTACCTGTAATGGTGAACACTTCAGGGGTCGAGGCAAAAACTGAAGATGACAGTTTTATGATACTAAATATAAAGGTGATAAAAACAACAGTTGGTTTCCATTGACTGTTATTTTCCAATTATTGTTTCATATAATTTATATATATTATATAATGTTTTCTATTTTGTGTTTTTGTGGCTAGTCTTAAGTTTCTAAGTTCAGTCATTTTTTTCCCTCACAGATCCAGTATGTCGGTTGAAGGTTTCGTGGCTGGGTTGGTGTCCCAGTCCTTCCACTTGCAGCCTTGCCTGGTTACAGAAGATGGCTAGTTCAAGCCTCATGTCCCCCATTACCAGGAGTTTTTGCTAGGGTTATTCTGATAGGGACACACCAGGAGAACATGGCCCACAGAATCAACTGACCGGGACTTATGGGAACTTGCAGAGACCAGGGAGCCTGTAGGGGTCTGACTTAGGTCCTCTACATATATGTTATGGCTGAGTGGCTTGGTGTTTTGTGGAAATCCTAACAGAGGGAGTGGGGGCTGTCCTTGACTCTTTTACATATCTGTGTGACCCTTTTCCTCCTACATGGTTGCTGTGTCCAGCCTTGATGTGATAGTATGTGCCTGGTCTTATTGTAGCTGGTCTTATTGTAGCTGTGTTTGGTTGATGTCTCCTGGGAGGCTTGTTTTTTTCTGCAGGGGGAGAGGGGAGGCATGGAGCAAGAGGAGTTCAAGGAGGAGGGAGTCAAAACTACAGTTGAAGATGTAATGCATGAGGTAATAAAAAATGTAAGAAAGAGATCACAATTTGGATTGTCAGTGTGTGGTTAGTAATGTCAACCATAGATCTTTGCTTGAAATTTGAGTTAGGTTCTGAATAACAAGATTTCAATTTTGAAACATTCTTACATTTTTAGGATGAAACTGTAAAAGAAAAATGCATAAAACTCCTGTACAGGTCTGTTTTTACTGTTTACATTCAAGTATTTAAGACTCAGAGCACAATGCTGTCATTCATGGTTGATTTGAGTAACAACAGGATCCTATTGTCTATACATATTGTTCCAGTTCCATTAAAAATCAAACTTTTATTATTTTATTTTACGTGTGTAGGTGTCTGGCCTGCATGTACACCTGTACATCATATACATTCCTGGTGCCCCCAGAGGCCAGAAGATGACCTCAGGTACCCTAGAATTGAAATTACAGATTGTTGTGAGCCATCATACGGATGGGGGGAAATGAACATTAGTCTGCAGCCAATCAATATATTCAAGTTTCAAAGGACACACTGTTTGCTTAAAGGTTACTAAAACAACAGTCACAGGAAAAACCCATCCTCATTATGTTCACCAATGCCTTAGTGTGCTGTATTTTCATAGTTCCCTGTCCCAGGTTCCATTTCCTTGCTCTCTAGAGGTTTGTGAAGCACCTGTTCTTATCTTTTTGTCCATCCCACCTCTCACTGATCAACCTTGCTGCCTTTGGCAATCTCAGTCTTCCAGACAGAGCATGGAGAACTTTCATGTCTGTTACGTGTGGCAGCGTTTACTCCATTTTACAGCCTCATGATCATTTCCAGTTGGGGGGAAAGAAGCTTGTGAATGTCAAAATACTTCCTTTATATCAGTGTTGAGAGGCCTCACTCTTGCTTTTCCTTCAAAATATCAGTATATGAGAAAGGTACCCTAGAGGCTCTGTTTGGAGAGTAGGTTTAAAGTGAAGGGCAAACACGAACCCCAGTGCTCCCTGCAAAGAGTTAGAATTTGTATATCTTTAAGAAAAATACAGTTTGCTAATTTTAACTGGTTTGTGTATAAGTCTGAGCAAAGAACCATCATATTGGTAGGAAAAATTTCTTGGCCGCCGCAGCTGGTGTAGAATACCACCTATATAAATGCATTTGAGTCCTCTCTGATCGTAAGCACATTTCCCTTCATACAGTACGTATTAGAAGTTTTACTGTAAGCTTTCCTGTCACAAATCATAGTGCCTTCAGCACAAACCTGTGTGCTTTTCTTCTGATGAGCAAATGTTTTATTCTAAAAGTTTGCAGTATCTCTCATTGTCTTGTGTCTGCTTTATGGTATCCCATTTGGTTTGTTACACCAACTTCATTTCAATTCATCTTGATATGTTAGTTTTATTTGAATCTTTGGGTATACTCAAGCCCATTTCCACTATAACTTATTCTTCTCTACCTCGGTGACAGTTATTCTCTGACCTGGGAGCTTGTGTTCTTAGAACATGACATTAGGTCATGGAATGTTTCATTATGCAGTGGACCTATTTTGTGTGTACATTTTGTCCCTCAGTGCAGTGTGGCAGGAAGTGTTTAGAAAGGATATGTGTCTTCTGAACCTTGACCATAGTGCCATGTAATTGAGCCTTATGTTTTGTGAAGTCTCTCTTAAATTAGAACCATCAAAACATGAAATCTAGTGGTGAGTGCGTAGTACAAAGTCAAGAGCCATACATGAAAACAACATAATATCAAAACTAACAGCTACTGAGAAAAGCGGCTTAAGGCAAGCCAGCACACCAGAACCTCAAGGCAGTTTCCAATTCAAACATCTCACTACTCCCTCTCCATGGTACATGAGTTCAGTCTAGCAGTCAGAGCCAGTTACTTACTAAGGCAAACTTTTTGTTGAGAATCATCTGCTCCACTAAAGAGGACTCATTGTGGAAGAGGTGGGGCTGCATGTGACTCCACATGTGGGGAAACCACCAGAACTCATCCACAGACCCCAACAGACAGTCATCCCCTTCATCTTCCTCTTCTGTTCCTGTGGGGGCAGAAATGATTATTCAGTTAATTCCAACAGCATCTTTATCGGATGAATGTATGTCTGTTTGTGTGCACGCATATATGTATGATCTATCAATCTTGTAACATCTATTTCTATCTGTCAATCTAATCAATCAATCTATTTATCTATCTTTCATCTATTTATCATTTGTCTATCATCTGTATCATCTATCCTTTATGTAATATCTAGTATACATCTATCATATATGTTACTAGCTATGAATTTGCTATCATGTGCTCTATTTAGAAGACATCACTTACAGTATTTCACATGTACACAAGTCATCAAACCCAGCAGTTAGGGAACAATTAGAGACTATGACAAAACTTTAAAAAAGATTTACTTATGTTTGAAATAATGTGCATGTGTGCATCCGTGTGTGGTTATCTGCATGTGTGTGATGCCAGCAGAGGATAGAAGAGGGTATGAAGTCCCATGGAGCTGCAGTGATAGCTGGTTTTGAGCCACTTGACCCAGGTCCTAGCAGCAGATCTTGGGTCCCCTGACAGAGCAGTATACAGTCTTAACTCTTGAGCTGTCTGTCCAGTCCCCAAACTTACAAAGAGTTACTAACTCTATGAGATATGAATATCAAAAGATTTTAATGTCATTTTTAAAATTAATATTTAAAGATCATGTTTACTACTACATATATTAATTCATAAAGACATTAGATTCTAATTATTGGATTCTTTGTACAGATTGTAATGTAGAGGGAATAAATAAAGCAGAACAATGGAAGCTTGTTACAAATATACCTATTATTTGTAATAATAGGTGGAAGAGAGTGGAAATTATTTTGACATGTCTTGTGTATTCAGGAGCAAGAAAATGGTTTTTGGTATGTCCATGGTTTCGGCACACAGTGGCGTCTATGACAGTTCCTTCCTTCACCTTTCACAGAAGAAACAGAGGGAAGTCTCTTGAGGCTTTGCAGTGACTATCTCATTTGGAGATCTACCTCCCCAGCCATGAGCTTGTGATGGAGTTAACTGGGGCTCTCAAGCATGTGACTGTCTCCTAGGCTGCTGCTTCTGCTCCCCTTCCATGTTTCACACAATTTCTGTCTTTCCCCACATCTGTCAACATTTCTTCATTTTCTAGCTTGTTTTGCTCAGTTTATTTAATGAGAAGAAAGTGACAGATCTCAGGGTTCTTTAGAGAGATAGTTCAAGCAAGTTAGTTATTCCTCTCTGAAATCATAGTAAAACTGCAATTACAACTTTTATACATTGGAAGTGCGCTGGATTTAGAGAAATGCGTTCTGTCATCTGACAAATTTATCTTAATTCACAGGAAATGTAATTTTACGTCTTTCATTTTTCTTAAATAGCTCTATTTATCTGGCTTCCTTGATTCCCACTTTGGGTATATTTTAGATCAGAATCAATTATATTGAGTGGAAGTATCTATTTCTGACTTTCAAGATTGTGATAGAAACAAATGAAACAAATGCAGTTGCTTAGGTTTGGATAACTCCAGCCTCCTCTGTAGGAATCAGAGGAGGACAGAAATGAGAAGTCAATTCCCGACCTTGTTGCAGACGATACTTGGGCCCAATCAAGTCACTGCCAAGTGAAGCTTATTTTACTAAATAAAAGAGCCTTGTTCTGCAGTGTATCATTTTTTGGCTTTTCTATTGTAAATTGACCCCGACTAATACTTCAACAGAAGTTAGGCAGTTGGTATGAGTTTTATGACGCTGTGCTGCTCAGTTCTCACAACACCTCTGTGAGGTAGAGGTCACAGACAGCCTCATTTTCTCCAATAAGGAGAGTGATCTTTACAGAGGTCAAGAAGCATGCCTTGAATCAGAGTGAGGGTCAGGAGGGGCCTTGAGTGTTAATTTAACTAAGAAACCCCATACTCAGGGCCCTTAGTTATTATTTACTGGCCAAATGAAGACTCCAGAAATGGGGACAGAATTTCCTAATTCAATATCCCACAGTGCTTTCCACATTTTCAGTTGAGCCTATGATGACCCTATGATGACCCTATGATGTAATCAGACTGGAGATATGTTTTACTCTCAGTGTTTTCCTGGTATATTCCAACCTCACTGTCCTGTAGATGCCAGAACGTGGTTTGTTTGTTCGTTTTCTTTTGCCACATAACTTCTCTAACAAATCACTGTCAACTAAATAATAAGCTCTGTAGGAAAATTGGACACTGGTTAAGTGAGGGTGAAGACTGGGCACTTTACTAGCTACATAACTTTGGGCTCTTCAAAATTCAAGAGACTGTTTAAATTAAAATAAAGAAAGGACATCCTCAAGATGGAGAGAAAGCTTACTGATTAAAAGCAATGGCTGCTTTTTCAGAGGACCCAGGTTTCCTTCCCAGCACCCACAGAGCATCTCACAAACATGTGTAGCTCCAGTTCCAGAGGATCTGACATTCTGTTACGGTCTCCACCAGTATCAGGCACAGCATGTAGTACACAAACATATGCACAAGCAGGACACTCAAACACATGAAACAATTTTAAAAAGAATGAAAGAAAGGAAGCTTTCTCCCGAAACATTTTTCCCATTGAAGCAGCACCATTTTCTCTTTTCCTTCAAGACTGAATAAAAAGGACAGAGTCTTCAACACAGAAAAGGATCAATTATTTACAAAGGAAAACAATGTACTTTAATTAAGTTTTATAACATCTAATTTGAAAGGCTGAGAATTAAATTTTATATTTGTTTCCATGAAAAATAATTTATCAGGTCTTAGACACCCCTGGCCATAACAGTGTGGGACCTTTCATCTTTTACGCAGATAATGAGATCCCACCGACCTTGGCTCTACTCACCACCTCTGCAGCTTTTCCATTGATTTAGATGAAGCATACTCATTGTGAGCTGTGAGATGTGCTATTATTAAAAAGAAAAAGAGCACACACATACACACACTCCCTTTCATGGCTTAGAAGAAAGAGGTCAGACAAGTGACATCATTTCTAGCATCCAGGGCTGAAGGAAGAAGAGTGAGTTGCCAAGGAGATGTTTGATTTGTGTATTCCTTGACTTTGGACTGTCCTGGAGCTAATTCTGTAGTTCTTTCTACCATCACCCTGTGTTTGAACATCCCATTTGAACCTGGAATGTCCCCACAGGCTCATGTTTTGAAGACGTGGTCCTCACTGGGCAGTGGAATCTGGTGGAAACTTGACGGGCCTAGTTACAGGAAGTAGGTCACTAGAGGTAGGCCTCTAAAAACATGCTTTCTCCACAGCCCCTTGCTCTATCACTGTTGTCATGAGGTTAATGGCTGCTCTACCACGCACAGCCACCACAATGCTCTGCCCCACCCAGACACGATGGGTAAAGCAGACTGTGGGTGAAACTTTTGGAAACAAAAATTCAAATCCTTCTTCCAGGAAAATTTCCCACAGGCATTTATCGCAGTGACAGCCTTAGCAATACACCCTTTTCCAAACATATTACATATTCAGTGTATTTTCTGATTCCTTCCTTGCATCCTATTTTTCCTCTCTTTAAAGATGTCAAAGCATCTAACAGCCAGGGGCATTCTGTTTCCTGAGCATCCCTTTCACAGGAAGCACCGCATCTTTTATGCTTTAAGAAATCTTTGGATATCATAAAACTATAAATCTGGGATCAAATCTTTGGATATCATAAAATTATAAATCTGGGATCAATCTGGAATTTACTTTGTGTCTATCTTTTTTTTTCTCAGCTCTAGGTCAAGCTTCCTTCATTCCACCATAAAGTTCTGTAATCAGCATGGATGACTGGAATGCCCACCTCCATCAGAGATGGGATTAGTGTGTTTCCATGGACTGTGTTTCTTTCTCCCCTTTAAGCTTGCTTTTACCCCACACCTTACCGGCAGTGACTTTGGAATTACTAATAGTGTTTGTTAGTGCAACTACAGCAGTTTGGTTTCTCTTATATTCATAACTGTTTTTGTTATTCGTCCCTATTTGAATTTTCATATAAATTTTAGGATAATGTTACCAATATCTACCACAAATCCTGTTAGAACTGTTTCTGAGACTTTATTAACTATAGATCAGTTTGGAGATGACTGACTTCTTAAATATCTAGCCTTCCAGACCTTGGATATGTTTCAGCTTTTAAAAGCTACACTCAACACAACTGTATAATTCTAAAATGTACCCCTCAAACTTGGTTGATGGAATAGCAAATGTGTTCTTTTTTATTTATCTATGACTTTAATGATGATATGAAAAAATGTACAACTGATTTTGTACATCACACAAGACTCAGTAAGTTATTAGAAAAGATAAATTTGACGTTAAAATTAAGTATCTTCATTATTCAAAAACAGGGAGAGAGAAAAGACAACCCAGACTGTGAGAGAAAAGAACTTGTAAATGCATGTAACTGAGAAATCATTACAGAGAATGGATCAAGAATCTATAAACCGGCAACAAAAAGAAAACAGAGAAACAAGCACTCCTCAGAAGAGGATCCCAAACAGTTGGTGATCATGTGCACAAGCTCACTTCCTGTTCATAAGAGAAACACATACCAAAGCCACCATATCACTTTCTATATTCCCACAGCACAGCCAAAATTTAAAAGCAAAACAACACAAAATACGCAGCACAGTCCTCAGACAGCTAGAAATAACACGCTTCAAGTTTTTCACATATGTGCCATGTGAGCAACTCTACTCTGGGCTGAGAGCCAACAAAAGGGCACTGAAGTCCTCTAAGGGACAGAGATGAACGCCTAACAGGATGACCTAAGAAATGTCAAAGGCTAAAAATCACCATCTACTTGGCGGTAGAACGGATGAAGTGCTGGTAGGCTCAAACGTGAAACACTACCGAGAAATGAAGAGTGAGAGAACGGCAATCTCAGCACCATATCTGTGTGACTCACACACTGTTGAACAACAACAGCAGAAGCTAGATCCACTGAGTTTTACACTTACGTCGAAGCCAGGTGTACTAACAGTACTGGAAGCCAGGGGAGCAGTTTAGGAGTGTTATAATCAAAAGGGTAGAGCTACAGCGGAGGAATGAGATGGGGTTATGCTAATGAGTTTCTTGCTCAACTTGAGAGTTACAGGGCTATGTATAGTTTGTGAAAATTCACTAAAGATGAGAGTTGGCTCCTTATGGGCTTTTCTGTACGTAAATTACAACCCAACACAAAAAGGAAGGGCATTAGAAAATACCGTAAGCTTTAGAATCATTAACATTTTCTAAAGGTTAGAAGCAGCATGTTAAATGAAATGAAGAAAAACAGAGGAAGGATGTAAAGGATGCAGGAAAGTGAGAAAAGGAGGGAAATGCAATTTCAAATAGCAGTCAGAGGAGCCTTACCTGTGTGATAAAATTTCCCTGAAAATCCAAGGTTGAATGTAAAATTTGTGATTTGTGTGCGCAAAAGGTTCTGAGTGTCAAGCAGGGCCTGAAATATAGAATGAACAAAAGGCATTTTAAGGTGACAAGATACTGGAAGACATTCAGAGAATAAAGCCACTCTATTCAAATCAAATGTTGGAGCATGGATAATGTTAAGATTATATAGCACATACATGCACTCACGCTTTAGCCTGTAAGAAATCTGAAAAAAAAAAAAAAGTTGGCTGGAGAAAGCAAAGTGAAAGAAAAAATTTAATCCATATGTATAAAGGAAGTAATGTATAATATGTCTCTTTTTACCTCTCAGGGACATGGATAACCAATTCCAAAAGGACATTCATTTCAAATGAAGCTTGGCAAGAAAATATGTGGGCAAAAAAGCACACTGGCATTTCTCAGATACAGCTTTGTTCTTCAAAACACGAAAATTTTAACTTTTAAATCTGAGATTCCCCCAAAATAATGATTGTTATTCAAAAGAAGGTATCAGAGTAAAGCAAATGTTTAATTTGCCCATTAAAATGAGCAACTATCCATGACGGTTCACCTTGACTGACAGCTGGTTCGGATGGAGAAACACCTGAGGGATTAGTAAAGCATACACGTCTGGGTGTGTTGATGAGATTAGCTAACAGAGGCGGTCTCCTGAACACGAGCAGCATCACCCACTAGATTGGGGCTACTTTGGAACACAATTGAAAAAAAGGAGAAAGCCAGCTTGCATGGGTAGTTTCTCATCCTGTGCTGTTGTGCTTCTCGGATGCCGTGATGTAAACTCTCGGCTGTGATGCACCCACCATGCTGAACTGAAACCATGTGCTAAAAGAAATAATCCCTGTGTCTAAGTTCTGTCAAGTATTTTGTCAGTGGCAGGAGCACACACGATGCACTTCTCATAAGGGACAGCTTCGAAGCATGGTTTTCCTTGTTAATGCTGCTGTCTTTGAGTAGTTAGTAGACCTTCACTGTTTCTTTTCCTTTACCTTCTAATTCTTATGTAAATTCCAACGACCAATGAATGATTCCAATTACTCTGTCTCCTTTCCCTCCCTCCCTCCCTCCCTTTCTCTCTCTCTCTCTCTCTCTCTCTCTCTCTCTCTCTGTGTGTGTCTTTATAACTTAGTGTCTACCTCAACCAAACGTGAATAGCATTGTTAGTTTTCAAAAAGATCTTGGTTAACACTTCATTTTACATACTGGGAAACTGAGGCACATGGCTTGCTTATTTTCACAGACAAAAAGATCCTGAATTAAAAGTACAGACATAGCTAGGCTCTCACACTGATCTTCCATCCAGATAATTTTCTTTAGTACATACAGGCCCACGACCAACTTTATTTACCTAGTAGCAGAACAGATGCTTGGAAATGCCTGAACTATGCTCAGCGTCTCCATGTGCAATATTCAGCAACCAACTGATGATTGCCTGTCTCGTCAGAATGCAGTTGAGTCTGTGCACATGCAGAGGAAGAAATCCTTGCATCCCAAACTTCAACTCTTCTAGTCAACCACTGCTTATGAAATGTAAGTACCTAATTGTTTTCCTAACATTTCTTTGTTTGCAAGAACCAACTCCCTGATAGGCATGACTGTGGGTCTACAAGACACTCATGGATGAGAGGCCTGCCAGTGGCTATCCACACCGAGCTACAAGAGAATAAACCCTAACTGGTGCCAGTGTCACTGAGACAGGTGAGGTCTTGGAAGGGTGGGGGATGGAATGGGCATGGGAAGAAAAACTGGATAAGCGAATGTGTAGAGGTGAAGAAGGGGACTTCTTGCTCTCCAAGTTGCTGATAAGCTCGACTCTGCTGCAGGGAGCATGCTGTATGGGTGTGAGGTCTGAGCCCTTTTCTTTCAGCCCCCGCGGTAAGGACCGTGGGATTTACTGTGCAGCCTTTAAGAGGAGAGGCCTGGGAATCAGCTGCTCTTCACTGGAATTCTGGAGCTCCCTCTTTCCTACTTTTGGACATGTTAATAAACTTTCAAAGCCCGAGTCTCATCATTGTTGAAGTCTGGGTAATGATACTGACTTCAGAGCTCTAGCTGAAGAGTAAATGAGACAATTCGTTTATGCTGTTGGTGCAGTGACTGGAACACAGTACGTGTGCAGCACAGAGCATTGCTGTTCTGCCGGCTCCGCTGCCGCAGGCATCACTGCAGCTGACAGGGTTGTTACCACTGAATGCCAAAGGAAAATCTGTGGTTCTTGCCTGAGTGTGGTTCTTCATTTGTGAAGTGAAAACAGCCTTCTAAGTCAGAGTATAATGAAGGTAAATCATACATGCAGGAGTGGTTAGTAAAGCTTGCTAAAGAGCCATTACAGTATCTATCTATATCTATCATCCATCCATCCATCTGCCCATCCATCCATCTGTCTTTCCATCCACCCACCCATCAGTCCATCCATCCACCCATCCATCAGTCCATCCATCCACCCATCCATCAGTCCATCCATCCATCCATCCATCCATCCATCCACCCACCCACCCACCCACCCATTCATTTACTGCTTAATTTGCATCTTTATTTTATTTACATGATTTCTTCTGTTCCTCCCCTGTCTGTCCTTTTCATCGTTTCTCTCCAGCAGAACATTCTAGCTAGCTTTTGCTGTTTATCTTCCCTTCTTATCTTTCTAGAGCAGAGATTGAGGGAATGTCCAACCAATGCCTGGCCACACCATAGGAGAGAGGCAATCCCTAACACTATTAATGGCACTTTTTCTGTGCTTGCAGACAGGAGCCTAGCATAGCAGCCCTTTGACAGGCTCCAGCCAGCAGCAGATCAAAGCAAATACTGGTACTCACAGCCAAACATTGGATGGAGCACAAGGAGCCTTGTGGAAGAGTATGAGGAAAGGGAGAAGGACCCAGAGGGAACAGGATCTCCACAAGAAGACCAACAGAGCCAACTAACCTGGGCCCAGTGGGGCTTGTGGAGACTGAAACATCAACCAAGGACTATGTATGGACTGGACCTAGGCCTCCTACACAACGGACAATGGACATCTTGGTCTTCATGTGGCTCCTCTAGTGAGGGGAGTTGGGGGCTGTCTCTGACAAGGATTCTCTTGCATGCTTTTTGATCACTTGCCCCTAGTGGGGCCGCCTTGCCAGGACACTGAGCTAGAAGATGTAATCAGTCCTGATACAACTTGATGTGCTGGGATGAGTAGGTAAGGGGAGGTCCCCTTTTTTGAGGGGGAGGAGGAGAGGAGAGATGTGGAGAAGAAGGAAGGAGAATGTGGTCAGGGAGAAGAGGAGGGATACAAGTCAGATATAAACTGAAGTAAAAAAGTCTTAGCTCTCTTCTTTTTCTATTTTACTTCATTTTCACCCTTTTACTATTATTCAGTGATTAAACATCCAAAATCTATTTTAAAATTACTTCTTGCATATTTAATGATCCCACTTTAAAACGGAGAAGCCACTATTCTTTCATTTCCCCCTTTTCCCTTTTGTTGGAACTTGTCTTCAGTGAATTCTTTTGTGACCATACATGGACTTAAACATGTATAGTTATGATCACAGTCAGGAGAAAAACCAGTAAACTTCTCATTCCTGGGCCCTGGAAGCTAAATTAAGATCTTGCAAAATAATATCTTTAACAACTAGAATATATGGATTCCAATGACTCAACTACCCCTGATTTCGCTGGTTTGAATATTTCACACATTTATGATCTATTTTTTAAAAACAAACAGTGCAGCACTCAAAAGCTATACTGAAACATATGGTGATGCTAATTATGCTATGTATGGTGAATGATACATCCTGATTGTCAGGCCGATTGTATTGAAAAGTGTTGAAAAAATGAGTGAAGTACACCTTGGGATGTTGGTCAGGGTATTCCAGAGATTAGATCCTGAGGGCTCTGACTCACTGAATGGACCAACTCTTGGTGGATTCATAGCATCATGGCATTATGGATGGGTGATCAAAGGGAAGAGGAGGGCGCTGGTTGGAGAAAGTAGAATGAACACTAGGCCTTATCCTTCGTAGCTCTTTGGTGCCTTGGTTCCTCTGTATGTTCCTGTTTTCTGCTTGCAGGCTGCTATAATGCACTGCTCTGCTCCCCTACACCCTCTGGGCCCTGACGATGGCTCTGAAACCCGAAGCCAAAATCAACTTTGCTTCCCTTAAGTTCTCCTGTGGTCATAGGTATAAACACATTGTAGTCAACACATGGCAAAAGAGGGAATTTGTATCCAGATGGTATTTATGTGCTTAGAATAAACAGCAATATGCCTCATACTTAAATTGATTTCACAAACCAGGTTCTGAGAAAAATGCCTTATAGTTACGCATCATTTCTATTGTCGCAAAATATATTGAAATGTTTTGTGCAAGAAGTTTATGTACTTTAGAATGTTTTGAGACAACAACCTTTTCACTAAGCTTGTTATTAGTGTAATGAAGTGATTCCCCGAAGCAGTATGCTCACCCTATGAAGAAATATTAGAAAGTGATTCCTTTTTTTTTTTTAAAAAATTCTCTATGTGTGATATGGCTAAAATGGTGTAACAGTATCAAAAACTAATAATAAATAAAATCATTGCTGCAATACCAAAATGGAGAAAACAAAAACAAGGTAAGCAAACTGTCTCTGGGAAGCAGAGATGGAGAAGGGAAATAATCATGTCTCTTCGAACAGTAGTGAGGAATCTTGAAGCACAGTGCTTAGTTTCAAGTGTATTCATTATTGAAAGTTGGCACTTTCATTTTTAGGAATTCCAAAATATAGCATAAATTTAACAGCACGGTATATTTTTACAGTTCTATATACCATTGGTTATACTTAAAACAAGACATTTTAAAATCATTTATAAAGATAATATTGTTACCAGTCTCCTATTTTCTCAATAACTAAGTTAAGCTGTTTAGATGCGGATTCAGAGAGATGTAGGGAAGTTAGAAAGATTAATTACAATCTGCTAAAATTATAATTAAAAGAACATGTTTACATTTTTATTTAACAGTGTATTACAAACACGCTTTTTCCTTTCACCCCAAATCAAACCTTCTAACCAAAGCAGAATACTGGTCACCTCAAATGGGTGTACTACAAGTGATCTGCTCATCTATGCTCATTGTACGTATGAGTTCCTTTCACTTTGGCAGACATAAATCTTGCTCTCTGTGTAAGTCTGTATTTACACGGTAAGAAACCATACCGAGAGTCAAATAATTCTATCCACTCTTCAACAAACAAACTTTGAAGAAAATGTGAAAATTCTTAGTAGAGTATTAAAAAGGAAATAATGTCCAATAAAATTATAAGACATTTGTATTCAAACATAATTCACAAAAACTTAAAAATCATTTTTTTAAAAAAAGTTGAACATATATGCTGTTCCTTCTTAGTTTTTCAAGTCCTCATTATGCAGAGTCAAGAACATTTGCAAGATCTGGTTAAAGGCAAAAAAAGATCTAATTTAAAGAAATTGAGCTCTGAGGATTGAGTAAAATGGAAGCTTTTATGTGTCTTTGGATTTCACTCAATTTTCCTTAACAGAATGAATATATCAAAGAGAGAAAACGAGAGGCAAAAATTAAACATAATTGCAAAACATTTTTGTATGAGAGTCATTTTAGTATTCAGCAAATGTGTAGCATTCTTCTGGAGAACATCTGATCTTTTTTTTTTGTTTGTTTCTTATTTATACCACCTAGATTACATTTTGAACTAATCATTTGTAAGTGAATAATCTAGGTCTGTGAGCCAATCAAAGATGAAGATATTTTAATGTTGAACACTGGGCTGGTTAGTTAAACTCAACCAAAGCTAGAGAGACCTGAGAAGAGGGAACCTCAGCTGAGGAACTGTCACCATCAGAGTGGCCCATGGCCATATATGTGAGCAATTCCTTGGTCACTGAGTGATGTGGGTTGGGCTAACCTGGGATGATAGTCCTGGGCTATCTAAGAAAGCAGGTTCAGTAAGCTTTGGGGATCAAGCAAATAAGCAGTATTCCTCCCTGGTCTCTGCTTCCGTTTCTGCCCTCACGTTCCTTTCTTGAGCTCCCTTGATGATAGACTATGACACAGAACTGTAAGCCAAATATATTCTTTCTTCTCAAGTTTGTGTTGGTCAGTGCTTTATCACAGCAACAGAAACCAAACTAGGAAAAGTATGTTCTTCAGAACTATGAAAAAGATGTATTATCAAAAACATAAGTATCCGTATTTGACAAACTAAAACAATAGGGTAGCTGTTTGTAAGGGTCACCCGTGTTTATCTGAGCCTCTGTCACACACACACACACACACACACACACACACACACACACACACCTGAATTCAGGCATCTGAGGTACCCAGTGTAATGGCGTAACCCATTTCAGATGACATGGAGCAACAACACCAAGTGTGTAAAATGCCAACATGAAGGGGTGGAGCTAGGACTCTAGAGGGGCCGTTAGCCCTTCTTTTTACCAAGCCTGGAAACTTCTTTTTGCCTTGCTACAAAATTCCATCTGTTCCCTCTGTTACCCGGGTGAAAAACAGAGTGCATATGCCCACAGCTTCCAGCTGTATTCCTAACCTGCCTTTAGCAAGATGCGCACCTATTAGCCCCAAGGCGGAGGTTCAGCAAGCAGCTCCATGACCAATGACCAACACAAGGCTCCCAGCCTCTTTTTGAATGGCCTTACTGAATTTCCCACCGGAATAGTCATGTTTTTTATGTTTGCTCTATATTATCAGAGTAAGGACGTATATGTTAGTGCGGAAGGTTAAGGGGGAAGAGTTACACAGCAATATTAAATCATTTGCTATGTCTTTTAACTCACCTAGAACATACATTACACATAAACTTTAAATTCTATGCTGAGGGATATTTTTCTTAAAGCAGTTGTTGGACTGAAATTGGCAAAGATGATTTGCAACTTGGAAACGAAAATATTAAGTGCTATTCTTAACTGAATGCTTGAGGTTTTTAATGCACATTTTATTTAGTGTTTCACTGATATACATAAATAGGTAAAAATACTCATGTATGTGTAAAGGAAAAAAATAAATGTACAAAGCAGTTCACAAATCCTTTTAACACAGTATCTTTAGGGAATGACTAGTTATGTCTTATTCATTTAACTATTTATAAAAGGGATTATATTTATTATTAAAATATTTTAATATATGTAAACAATGTCATCTATTCTTTCCAAGAAGTGAAAATTCTAAGTATTTACAAACACGGAAAAGGTCGTCTGCCTGCTTTCCACTTCCACTTTAAAGCAAAGCAGGGCTGCAGCTGATTATCTGCTCCATGAGGCAGTAGCTACGTTTACCCTATCTCAGCATGATGTTAAGAGCTGGCCATGCAAGTGTGTTTGGTCAGAAAGTCGGGAGCAAAGTTTTGATCGATCAGTGATCAATGATGAGATCAGAAGGCTTGTGGAACATCCGCGTGTTCATTTATTTATTTTAAATATGTATTTTTCACTACTTGGTTTAGTTTTTATTAACTAGAATCTTGATAAATGTCAATACTTAACCAAGGTAAAAAGTTAAATTTGAAAACATTTTATTTATTTATTTATTTATTTATTTATTTTTTCGTTAGCATCTGAAAAGGTGCTGAGGACTATTAGCTCAGCAGGTTCCTGGTGTATGGTTGGGGGAGGTAGTCAAGAGCTCCATAAACAACTTGAAATAATAGACTGTGTATTTTCAAATCAGAAGTTTTCTGAAGTATTCATTTATGAGGATTAGGAGAATTCAGTAGCCATTCTAGGAACTGCATTGGCCCTGAAGTACCCTGTGTTTGTTAATTTTTTTTTTTTTTCTGAATGTGAATGGGATATGAGTTACCTAGGCAGTCGGTGTGTGAGAAGTTGTTTTTGGAGGAGATTTCCATTAGAAATTGGTAGCATCATGGTGATTGCCTTCCTTGTTTTTAGGGGGCTTTATCAGATCAGCTGGAGATTTGAACAGAACAAGGAGAAGACCCTTCCTGCTGCCTGACTGTCTCTAACTGGGACATTGGAGTTTTCTTTTTCTTTTCTTTCTTTTTTTTTGTGTTTTGTCCTAAGATTCAAACTGAGATGTGAAACGTCAGTGTCTCTCTCTCTCTAAAACTTTTCCCCATATTTAAAAATATAAGAGTTCTCCTCAAGCCAGGTTGGGAGAAGCAGCTATTCAGACTGCCAGGCTAGGTAAAGCACAGCAACCTAGGCTAGGCAGCTCCTAGAGAAGGCAGATGGAAGAGACCGTATGCTTACAGGGTTGAGAGATAGCTGAAGAATCACCATTTCATACCGTAAAAGGGTGCAGCTCTGCATTAAACAGGTTGGTGTTTCCTTACAAAATAGAATCACTGTATATTCAGTGTTTCTACTTCTCGGTGTATATTCCAAACACTGAAAAGTGTTTACACAAATGCTTGTACAGTATGTCATAGTAAGAAAAGTCACAATCCCCAAATCATGCAAACAACTCCTACTGCCCATCGATGGAAAAGTGGATAAACAAACTGGACACACACACACACACACACACACAATGTGATAGTATTCACCCCTGAAACCAACACTCCATATATGTTACAGCCCGGTCAAACCTCACAACCAAGCCAAGCGAACATGCAGGCAGGGCAGTCACCTACTATATAACTGTTCACGTGCAGTATGTGAATCCATAGAGAAGGAAAGCAGACTGCTTCCCAGGGTCTGAGAATGCTGTGCAAATGAGTTGTGGGTTGGGGTCTGTATGATGTAAGGGCGGCGTCTGGACTACACAGAGGCAGCAGCTGTATCTGGTCATAAAAATGCTAACGGCCGCTATTCTAACTACATGGCTAGTTAGATGTCAGAAATCTAGCCTCAGTGGGCAGAAGATTTGGAGTGTACAACTGTGAGCACCGACGTGTCGGGGTTCAGCTGACTTACTAAATGGGTGCTATGTGCCCTGTCTTACAACAGTGTTTTCTTCCCAGTAGATGTCCTCTGTCCTCCATTCAGGCACAGTGTGAGTTCAAAGAGCCAGGGCTGTTTGGTAGCCGTGCCAGCTGTTTTCTAGAAGTCTCTATGTGGCCTGGCTCTGCCCTTAGTTTTAGTCCTGTCTCTGTCCTCCTGTTCACCCAGCTCTGGCCACGCTGGCCTCCAGGAGAGTCCTGACCATTTCTTGCTTCTCAAGGCCTTTGGTACTTCTGATGCTTCTTAAAGGCAAGCTTTCCTCACATACAGGGTTTACTCAGTTTTCCAGATCTTTGGTTAAATAATCTTGATGTGACCTTCCTTTGTCATCTATATTTTCAAAGAATTAAAAATCCCCTCAGCTTTATTAAGGTAAAATTAACAAATAAAACTATATATTTACAGTGTGTAGTGTCATATTTTGATACATATATGCATTGTAAAATAGTTAAATCAAGTTGGTGAGTGCATCATTACTATTGGATAAGAGCCCTTGTTAGGGAAAATGAGACTCTGTACGCTAAGAATGGTTCATATAGACCCAGGATAAGTCTTCCGATGATTCCCCTTACACAGACTTCAGAATTTGTTTTGGATGGATCAAAATGCTTTACAGTTTTCTCTGATGCAAGCTGGGAAAAAGATACAAATGTACACTTTATGTAACAGATTTATTCCCCTCCAACCTAGAATGCCCAGAAGATCAGAAGGCTACTGGGAAGGAAAATGGAAAAACTGAATTTTGTTATGATCTGAATTTGTTACGAAAGATCATGTACTGAAACTTAGTCGCTCACGTATAATAACCAGGGAGCTTTAGCATTATGGAGTCACCAGACTGGGGACCGCCTGCCTGTGCTGAAGTCCCTATCTGGGCTAGATACCGTGCCTGCCTTTTCTGTCCTTTCCACTAGAGAGGTCACGGCAACCTTGTCTGCTTCCTGGTAACGCGGCAACACAATCCCATCTGGAAAGAGAGACCTGGGCTTCATTGCCCATAGAAGCTGCTGGTGCCTTCCAGCCTCTTGATTGGCAGAAAGACTGTATTGTCTATAGGTTACCTCTGCGGGATGTTTTGTTACAGCCCCCAGATACATGATGGTAGAGTTATTTTTTAAGAAAAGTTAATTCTCAATTTGAGTTACTTTGCTTTTCACATTATTCTGGTAGGGTCTGTGATCTAGTTTTGGAGGATAGAACAAATTAAATTCTATAAACTGGTTGCAAAAAAAAAGATGCTAAAGAAGTTAATGAAGCAATTAGGTGGGAGAAGAGTAAATCAGCATAAAAAAATCACACATATACGCACACTAGGTTATAGGAAGATGAGAATACACCCCTCTCCCTGTGTCTGTTCACTGCACTTGGTGAGAATTAATGTTGCACCATCGAACTCTGTCACGTCGCTAATTCGAGTCACATTTAGTGACTGTCTACTACATGTCATATCTTTTGTTAGTTGCTAGGATAATCAAATTAAACCCGTCACTCAGTGACAGGATGTTTTGAGGAGAAAATTAGATTTTATAAAAGAGGTCTTTTTATGCTTTAACTGAACAAATGTATAAAGTTATCACCATAATTTAAAATAAAATTTTTGGAAAAATTGTTCACATTGTCAAATGGCACCCTCCAGTGAATTATGGGAGTCGAGGTAATTTAGATGTCAACCCTTCCCACTTAGCTTCAGCCGGAGGCCTTCTCATCACAAGGGAGTCAGGACAAGGGCACTCTGGTATCTAGGCTTTGGCTTTTCCTGTTTCGTTTTTCTTCGGACACGGACTCCCTCTCCATATTGTCATATCTGCGTCTTTTATGTCTTCTTTTACATACTAGATTATAAGAAGAGTTTTTTTTCTAATTAAAGGAAACAGCCTTAAAACCTTTGCACAGGTACTCCTATAGCTCCAGCAACCAGGCATCTTTGTGCTTTGGCCTTATATTGGTTTCTCTACGAGACTGGCCAGCCCCGAAGATGTTATTATGCTCACTTACTGCCTCTCATTCTCTGCTTCCACTGAGGGTAAGAGGCTCCAGAGCAGGGTGTCTACTCGTTTCCTCAGCTGCACAGTGCCCAAAGTAATGGAGTAGATGCCAGAAACATTTGTTGAGTAAATCCATGAATGCTCGTGATCTGCAGTCTGGACACTTTAGTCCTGACACTGCAGCACAGTGCTGGGTTAAAATCAATGAGAGTACCATGCAGTTTTGGGGTCAGAAATCAAAACAAACAAAAATCCAAGAGACTACGCAGAAAGATCACGAACAGTGTGGTCCCTGAAAGGAAGTTAACTGGGCTGACCCCAGCGCTCAGGACACTGAGTAACTTTTCCCTTTGGTCAGGTATCTTTCCTGAGTCAGATTTCTTGTTGCAGAAAATAAAAAGAAAGAAAAAAGGAGAGGAAAGTGTGATTATTTCATTGACTGCTAAGTTTGCAATACTGTGGCACCGCAGCGATGAATAAACTGAGATAATGGAGGCATGTCAATTACAGTACAGACAAAGACAGATGTAGCACTTTGAGCACCGACAACGGCCAGCTGGGCATGGCTGTCCTGCAGCAGGCTCAGTGAGGGCAGAGGGCACCTGCTACCCCTGGAAGAGAAGGACCTAGGAGTTCTTTCATGAAGATGGCCTCCATTTCCTCACTAAGTATGAATATCCAGAACCTACTAGAGAGCTCTTTGCTTGCCTAAGACCACATTAACAATGACCAACATAACAGCATGTCAGAGCCAAAGACCTTACCAGTGGCCAAACTCAGTGTTTTCACATCGTCAGAGCCACAGACTTTGTGGAAACAGAGCCTCTGGAAATGGTGTCCATCTTTTTATACCTCAGAGCTATCCCAGGTGACACACCTCTTCCAATGAAGCCACATCTCCTAATCCTTCCCCAGAGCCTCACAAACCGGGGATCAAGTATTAAATATCTGAGCCTATGGGGGCCATTCTCACTGGAATCACCACAATGACTATCATCTCAGCTTCCACCTTGTTTTCAGAGCTCGTGTCATTTCTTCTAAGCATCAGCAGTGGGCTGTCTCTCACTAGAAGCCCCTCCCCCTCATGTGATTATGAGTGTACCTGCATGGAGCCAGAAATCAACCTTGGCCATTCCTCAGGAGCTAGCTACCTTTAAATGTGTTGCTTTATTTTCACTATTGGGGTGTGTGTGTGTGTGTGTGTGTGTGTGTGTGTGTGTGTGTGTGCATTCTTTCATATGGATACTAGGGATCAAATTCAGGTTGTTAGACTTGCCAACATGAACGATTTCTGCTGACCCAACTCACTGGCCCTACCTTTCTTTGTTGAAACAAGGCCTCTCACTGGAGGGACCTGGAGTTCACTGATGAACTCAAGGATTGGCCTCAACCCACCTCTCCAGCTCTAGGCTACAAGTACCACCAACATGCCTGGCTTCCATATAGCTGGAGACCTGAGCTGACCAGGCTTGTCTGGTATTCTGTTGACTGCTTCAACTCACCATGCCAGTTTTGCGACCCTAACATATCACCATCTGTAAAATACTTCATCGTATGCCTCTTGGAGAAGAAGTTAATACATCAAAATACAAACGCGAGGCAGATCTTGTGTGTAACTGATATGGAGGCTTCATGCACAGTGAAACACACAGCACAAACTTTAGTCTCTGAACTCACTGAACAGAATATTGGAGAGCACATCCGCTTCGTGACCTCCGACAAGTGTTCCTTCGAACAAGTCACAGGTTCGATTTATATTTCTGAGTTATAATTGTCTAAGTGACTCTAAAACTGGGAAAGATGTCACTGTTTTATTCTGCTTAGGCCGCTAAGTAGTCATCTGCTCTCAGTGACCCAGCTCAGATGGGAATTAATGACATTTTTTTGTCTTTTCCACAGAAAGCCTTACTCAGTTCCCTAACAACAACAACAAAATTATCTTTTTCTTTATAAAGATAACTTCAAGTAAGACTGCAATTAAAATGTACTCAATGCTACAGGGGTCTGTGTCTCGTAAGTTTTAGATAATTATCTAAGAAACGATGAAAAAGTACGTATCATATTACTCAGGAAGAGAGACGTTACACATCAAAATGATTCACTCTCAAGAGCTAATCTCTCCCACTCACTTTACCACTTCAATGTTAATGCAGGATGACTCAGAGAAAGCCAGCATTAGTCAAGCAACTTCCAAAATCCTTTAGAATGTGTTCCTTTTACACAATGCTTCCCTAATCGGCAGTTTTAAGTAGAGGTGGGCCATGCTTTGGATGTGTTTAGATATAAAAAGGTTTGCCTACTGGAAGATTGGTTCTCAGTGTGGCAAGGGCACTCTGGATCCTTTAGGAAGGCTTGATAGGGGTCCTTAGGTTAAGTGGAGAAAACTTGCAAGGGCAGTGTGGGACCTGGGCTTTCTTGTTTCCTTCCTCTTTGGTGATGTGGTTTTGTAACTCCACATGTGCCTTTGTAGATGATGCAACCAAGGAGGGGTGGGGTTGGGGGAGTGCCCTTGACAGAGCTGATGCCATGCTGTGGTTCAGATAACTGTGGACTAAATGAAATTCGTTTTCATAAGACTAGCTTGCGTTAGGTATTTTGTTATAGTAAAGAAAATGGGCTAATATAGAATGCAGGCACAATAACCCTTCTGGTACTGGGTAGCAGGTGTAGATGAGAAGAGCTGGGAGGGCCAGGCCAGAAAACACCTATCATAGCAAACATGGAGCACTAAGGGTGATTTTGATCAGAATCCGAAAAGGAGGCGACAAGAGAGCCAGAATGTCTTAGAGAATGGGTAACTGGTCAGAACCAGAATGCTGATATAAATGAAGGCTCAACTTGAGGCGAGAGAAGAGGCCATTCCTGTTACATTCCTTTCAAGAACCTGGCGGCATGATGTCCTTGCCCTAAGGCTTGGTGAGAGGCAACCAAAGAAACACAGTCTGTAACGTATCTGGCAGAAAGGGTTCAACAAACGGAACAACAAAGCATTCAGCGACGGCACACCCATTGCTGGCTGCTCTTGGATTTCCAGGGAGACTCAGAAGCAAAAGGCACTGTCAGAGAGCTCCCAGCAGCCTTGCTGGCATTAAGGTATGAGCTGATTCCTGAATTTCTCAACTACAGGAAGCACTGCTCACCCTCCTTAGTTTCTCCACTAAAAATACACAGTGCTATGAAAGGCAGATTTTAGAAAGGCCCTCCATGAAAGTGGTGAGAGGTATTTTTTTTTTTTTTTGTAATTTAAATAAAGTCTTTTAGAGATGAAATTACCCCCAAATGGCAAAAACTCCATGTGGTTTCTTTGTTTCACAGTCTTTTTTTTTTTTTTTTTGTATGTTTTAGAAGATGACTGTCATTCCTAGAGAACTGGGAACGGAACCGAGGAGGCTGAGAGCTGCAGGCACTATCTCCCTCCAAAGCCTGGCGCCGAGTCCAGGCCCGAGGATAGCTTACAGTCAGCACGGAACATGCATAGCACAGGCAGTTTAGGTCACTTTGCGTTTATTACAGATGTTCCTGGACTTATGGGGGGCACATACCCTGGAAAAGCCATCTAAACTTGAAAATGCAGCAATGCTCCAGGATAGTGTTGCCAAGCCCATCTTCACTGTACTCAGAACACTGACAATAGCCGACAGTTTGGCAAAAGCATCCGACGCAGAGCATATTTTATAAGAGTTTTAAATAGGTCACATAATTTATGAAGTGCTACCCTTAAAATGCAGAAGGTTTGCTCTGTGCCATTAATTCAAGAGAAAGAACCGTTCTGGATGTGAGGGATAGTTTCTGCTTCACAGGACCTTCGGCACCACTGAAAACCGTAATGAGCCACGTAATCTGGGGGCTGCATGTTCCAAGTACAGCAGGAAGCGTGTCACCTTCAGTTAAACCTCAACCAGCCCGGGGAGAGGCATTTCTACTTCATTCTAGGTGTTTCAGGAAGTTTTCTGACTGGAAGTGCAGGTAACTTCCCGGGCGTGCTTTCACAAGTTCTCAGCAGTGGTGACTTCGACAAGGCACGATTTAAAGTACGATGTCATGATCTCTCATCGGGATTATTTTATTCATATTAAGAATTTAAAGGTAGGTACCTCCCTGGGCTTAGCTACACACTCCCTGGGCTAGTAATTTTTTGGAAAACCCAAGTCAGATAAGACATTTGTGTGTGGCCACCTTTTCAGCTTCACTGCACTAGGACTAGAATTGAAAGCAAGCAAAGAAAAAAAAAAACCTAACAGATGAGTCTTACACCATAGGCTCAACTTGAGAAGCCTGTCCCAGCTGAAAACTGCTAATGTTGGCCTTTTCCACATTAACTTCTAGGCTTCTCTGTTTAGTCCTAATGAGAAGCTAGTGTCTTAGCACTGAGTGTCCATGCTCAATAGAGTGGGAAAGCCTTGCATGCAAATGAAAGGAAAATCCTTAAAATCTGTGGTTCTTGGATGGCCAATGATTTATCCAGTTTTGCAGTCCCCGCTCCCGTGGTCATCCTCACGGAAATACTTGGTGAACACTGGGAAAGCCAATTCTGACAGGCAGTGATGTATTGTGGCAGTGCAAACTCTGCAGGTAGCGGGAAGCTTATCGTGAGGGCAGCTGAGAGAAACTGCCACTGAGATGCTTGCCAATGGACTTCTGTGGACAGCTCATGAGTCTGTGCCTGTGTGCAAAGGAGCACTTGGGAAGGAGAGGATTGACAGACAGCACAACCCCAAGGATCCGCATTTCTGGGGAGGAAGCGTTTAGCCTTTCCTTGCTTTCTTTGTGACCCTACACAGCAACCCAGTCAGCAATCCTGCATCCTCCTGGGAAAAGCCAAGTCCTGCAGGGACCCAGCAGGGAGAACCCACAATGGGCTCCCCACCAGCCTCAGGCACTCTCTATGCTGTGCCACCGAGATAAAATCAATGTGCCTTACTGTTTGTGCTACTGCTCGTTATATGTGCCTGTCTGTCTATCTATCAGTATCTATCTATCTATCTATCTATCTATCTATCTATCTATCTATCTATCTATCTATCTATCTCTCATCTATATATTCATATATCATCTATCTCTATAGTTATCGCTATCATATCTCATACCTATCTATCTCATATCTATCTGTCTATCTAATCTATCATTTATCTGTCACATCTATCTAACTATTGGTCTATCATCTATCTATCTATCTATCTATCTATCCATCCATCCATCATCTATCCAGTTCAGTTGATACTGAACAGCAGGTATTGTCATTTTACATGTAAGGGGTATAAGTCAGTGGTAGAGGGCTTGCCTAGGTTACACAAGCCCTGAGCTTGACTCCAATCACAGAAAAAAAAATTCATTTAAGGAAGCTGAATCTCAGTAAATTAACAGATTTGCTTAAGCCCACCAAGTAAAAGTATGAATCAGGTTTTACATTATTATTTCCCATGTGATCTAAACTTTTCTTGTCTGGAAACAAGAAAACTAAAAATCTCAGCCTCAGCAATACACTTTCTCTGTGTGACTACTTACATAGATGAATCGATTTTGGTTTTGTTTCTAATGAAATTTTGTTCTTGACAATTTCACCCACATACACGTCTATTATCATGTCTGCTCTTTCCCTCTTTTCTGCTCCCTCCCAGCCCTGTCACCTCCGCTCTTACCTCCTCTTCTCATAGCCACGCCTTTTTGTTTTGTTTTGTTTTTTGACCCAGTGAATTTGATCAGGGCCTTCTAAGTGACTGTACGTTTGGAATTGTGGGTTAACTGACAGCAGCCAATAGTGACTGTCACTCCCTCAGAACCCAACAGTGCCCTGGTGTTTCACAGCTGGTAGGGGGAGAAACCATGGAAATGCCTCCTGGTCCATGATCGACTTTGACAAGCATGGTGGTGGTAACCTCAGCTGCTGTGGAACCATGGTCACAGTGGCTGTGTACCACCCAGAAGGCAGCATTTCAAAGTCTCTCTCTCTCTCTCTCTCTCTCTCTCTCTCTCTCTCTTGTCTGGTTCTTATATTCTTTCATCCCCCTTTTCACCATGTTTCCCAAGCCTTTGAGAGGTACTGTTGGGTTGAACACAACATCATTTAATCTCAACACTTAGAGCAGCCGTTCTCTGCATTCATTGCACAGAGAAGCTTCTCCAAGTAAGGATGGGTGAGGGCATGTGTTATATAGAAAAGTCTCTCAATTCACATTTCAAGAATACAAAACAACTTTCATTCCATTAGTTTGGTTTTAAAAATGTCCTTTCATAATATTTTTGTAGGAGCTTGGAAGATGGTATATTTTATACACACTGTGTTCATTCTTAATGCAGATTCTCTCTAAATGTATTTCAAATAGATTCATATTATTAGGCTAGATACTTTCTCAAGTTGAGACAAGAATAGCATTTTATGAACTCGTACATTCCTAGTACAGATATAGATCAAGTCATGGTGTCCTGACACTTCAGGTTCTAAAGGGCTCTCCTGTGACTCTCTGACAGCCACAATGACTTACTTTGACATTTACTGTGAGTTTCCATCTTTAGGTCAACCTGGTTGGCGTACTGACTTTATGAAATTCCCAAGATATTGAAGCTGGCAGGAGGTGACTCATACATAGAAATCTTCTTAATTGGAAGCTATCAGAGGGCCAGTGGGTGACATTCCAATGACTAAGTTTTAAGAAGTACACAGATAAACAATTCAAGATCTGAGCCATCAAGACAAACTGAAGACTTGCTACAGCTTGCGTCATCTGTTTATCTTGTGACACCACACAAAGAGTAATTCTCCAAATCTCATGAAGGAACACAGCTTGAGTTAAAGCAAGTTCTAGGATTGAGGCAATGGATATACTATAGGATAGACTTATGGTAACAATGAAGGCTGGCAAGATGGCTTAAGGGGTAAGGGTGCTTGCCACGTATTGGAAGATAACTGATTTCTATAAGTTGTCTTTGACCCCTTCACATAAACCTAATGACAGGAACATGCACACATACACACATGGTGTAAAAAGTATGAGGAACAATAATAGGAACAGGGACCATCTCTGACATGAACTCAGTGGCTGGCTCTTTGATCACCTTCATCTGAGGAGGGAGCAGCCTTACCACTCGACAGAGGAAGACAAAGAATCCAGTCCTGAAGAGATCTGATAGACTAAGATCATATGGAAGGGGAGGAGGACCTACCCTATCATTGGACTGGGGGAGGGGCATAGGAGAAGAAGGAGGAGGGAGGGTGGGACTGGGAGGGAATGGAGGGGGCTACAGCTGGGATACAAAGTGAATAAACTGTAATTAATAAAAATAATTAAAAATAAATCCTTAAAGTAAAAAAAAAAATGTATGGGAAAAAAAGCACTTCATGAAAGAAACAGAGGAATATATATACATATATAATTACATATATTATATAATATATCATTGTATATACACCTATAATTACATATATATTATATATACGATCTATAGAGTCACTAAATTTCTCAGAAATAGTCACAGAAGAGGAGTGTGTCTCTAAAAGAATGAATAGCCTACTCTTTCTTGAATTCAAGGAAAGTAACAAAACTTTCCTGTGAATGGTGGAACATGAAACATAACAGAGGAACCCTGGGAAAACATTTTCTCATGGCCACCCAGCTATGTACTGATGGAGCTCTGAGGAAATCTCAGTGGAGCAGACCAAAGCTTGTGCAATATTAGCTATTAGCTCTCAGCAGAACAGACCACACTGGCAGAGTAAAATGCTGTGTTCAGTGGCTTTGTGCTCTGAGCTCCTGGTGAGAGCCTGTCAGATACATCTGGCATCATTTCTCACCAAAATCTGAAGGGAACAAAACAAAACCGAGCCCAAAGGCTAACAAAAGCGAGAAAGTATGAATTCCCTTTGCTTCACATAGGAAACAAAGAGAGAAAAGAAAGATAGAGACAGAGACAGAGAGACAGCGAGAGAGAGAGAGAGAGAGAGAGAGAGAGAGAGAGAGAGAAGGAAGGAAGGAAGGAAGGAAGGAAAGAAAGAAAGAAAGAAAGAAAGAAAGAAAGAAAGAAAGAAAGAAAACAGCAATACCAATAATAGATGTGCTTGGTGGCTAACTCCTATCATCCCAGCACATGAGGGACAGAGGCAGGAAGACTGCAATGAGTTTGAGGCTACTCTGGGCTGTGACTTTGAGGCTAGCTAGCTAGCTACACAGCTTCAAACAACAACAGCCACATGATAATGACAACCCAAGCATCAATAACTCAAGGAATGATACATTCCTGGATTTAACGCTGTTATCAATGAAGGGTTGTGAGCCTCCACCTGCACTTACTCTGTATCATAGCATCAGCCTCCTTTCAGGGACCATGTGATTACCTTCAGTGCCAATGCCAGAATAGTTTCCATCAGTGCATTTTCTTTCCATGTCTGCCCGAAGATTACTACATGGATTTGAATATCTGAAGGTAGCTCTGAGATTATCATCTGAATTTTTTCACTAGAAAAGTTTTTTATTTTGAGAGACGTAGACATTATTTCAGAAGATTATTCATGTGATCTGCTAATACTGTTAATAAAGACTTCAAAGCCAGGCATGGTTGTTTTGCATTTGTAACACTTGTTCATATGTACAATTGTACATATGCAATTGTAACTCTTGAAAGGATGAGGAAGGATGTTTGCCACAAGTTCAAGGCCAGGCTGGGCCACAGAATGAAGTTGTTTCAAGAAATAAAACCAGCAAGACTTGAGCAGTGTGGTGATTAATACTGAATATGAGCCAGACACAGTGGTGCATGCCTATAATCCCAGCTCTCAGGGAAGCAGAGGAAGGTGGATCTCTGTGAGTTTGAGGCTAGCCTGGTCTACCAAGAGAGTCTAGGACAGCCAAGGCTACACAGAGAAATTATGTCTCAAAAAACAAAAACAAGAACAAACAAACAAACAACCACAACTGAACATAAATCACATAGGAGATGCACCTTTGGGCATATCTGCGAGGGAGTCTCTCTGCACTGGTTTAACTGAAGTGGAAAAATGCACCCTAAATATGGGTGGTACCATCCCACGGATTAACGTTCCAGATGTAACTTAAAAGGATAAACCCAGCAGAACACCTACATTACCTGTATTGACTAATTTTATATCAACTTGACACAAGCAAGAATCATTTTGGAAGAAACATCAATTGAGGAAATGCTCCCACCAGACTGGCCTGTGGGAAGGCCTATGGTGATTCCTCTATTCTTTTTTCTTCCCTCTACCCTACCCCCGTTGGTTGTTCTCCCTCCAACTCATCCCATCCCCATAGTCTTAGGTTGACAGCTTCTTTTTCTTTGATCATATTGATGCTTGATGAGGGAGAACCCAGTTGACTGTGTGTGTGTGTGCAGGCAGCACTGGATGTTATAAGAAAGCAGGCTGAGCAAGACACGAGGAGCAAGCCAGTAAGCAGCACTCCTCCATGGCCTCTGCATCAGTTCCTGTTCACCAGGTTCTTGTCCTGCTACAGTTCCTGGCCTAACTTTACCCATATTCAAAGCAGTAGATATGAAGAAAAAAAAAAACTTCTCCTGGAGTTCGGTGGGAAATGAAGAACATTTTCATCTTTATTTTAATGAAACTACAGAACGTCTTAAAAAAAATAGTGCTTTCTGAGAATTTATCTGAATGAAGGTTTGTTATAATTATAGGTTTATTACCATATTATATATTCTGCTTAATGTAATGCCTCTTATAAAAGTCATACCATAGAACAAAAATCAGGTTTGCATTCTTTGACACTGAGGGAGAAGACTGAAAAGTGCTGAACTAGGAACCATATATTCAAAAGAGAGTGAAAAAAATGTTGATTGAGGCCATTGGACTGGCATAGCTTGTGGTACAAAAGTAGCTTTGAACTATTAATACTTCTCAGATGGAGCACAATGTGTGCATTTTTTTTTTGGTGGTACTGGAGGTGGAGTCCAGGGGTTTGTGCATGTTATACACAGCTTCTACTGCTGAGCCTAGACAAAGAGCCCAGACATTCTTATCTAACTTTATTGTACATATTGAACGTTTGCAACATTCAGTTATTGGACGGCATGCGCCTCCTAATCTACACAGTCCCTGCAAATTGAAACATTTGATGCAGAGGGTATAGGGCAGCTTGTGGGCCTCCGGTGCCAAAGAACAGGTAAACAAAAGGTCACATATCCCAGAAATTAGAAACGTGGAAGATTCTTGTGAGCTCCCACGGTACAGTATAATCATAAGTGAACAGTTTCTGAGACTGCAGACTCTGACCAAACTGCAGAAAGAAAAATCTATCCAGAGCTTGGAGATGGCTGCAACCTGCATGGGATTTCTGTGTCCTCAGGAGGGATCATGTTGTAGTGGGCTTTCAGGTAGTGCAGCTGCTTTTGAGCTATCCCTGCTTCTTGTAACTAACCCCTCACACAAACCCCTGTTAGTAGCCTCAATAAGAACTCATTGGTTCACCAAATTGGACACTGGTGCAATCCTTTGGTCTATTGTGGGCTCTCTTTCTGCGGTGAGCAGATGTGTGCATGCTTTTGACTCTACAGGAAAGTCTGTCACGTGACAGAAGTTATGGAACATACACAGATAGTAAAGAAAGTTTGTATAATGAAACAAATGAATTCTTCCACAGCCCTGAATAGTTAACCTTTAAGAAAAATAGGCAAGAACAACTAAAGCCTAGTCACTCAGCAGTAAACTCCAATACAGAACCATTTTACTAGCTGTAGTCCTATTTTGCATACTGGATTTCTGTTCTAATTTCATTTCTGCCACTGTGTTAAAAATATCTTGACCAAAATCACCATAGAGGAGGAGAGGATTTATTATGGCTCACATCTCCACATTACAGGCCATCATTATAAGAAAGTCACACACAGGCCAGAGTGAGAGACAGGTGATCACATCACAACTACTGTCACACATGGAGAGAGGAGAATGTATCCACATCGCTTGCTTCCTTGCTTCCAGGTAGTTTTCTCCTGTCTTGCATAGTTAAGGGTCTGCTGTCTAGGTAACAGTGTTGTCCAAAGTGGAATGGGTCTTTCTAGATGAACTCACAATCAAGACAATCTTCTAAAGACACGCGTCAGACAAGTACTTAGTTGGGACTCGATGCCAGAGATTCTAGGTTGTGGAGAGTTCATATTTAAAACTAGTCACCAGGCTCTGTGCTTATCATATGCAGCATATTTGTTACAGTGTCCGCTGACCTCCATCTCATGCTCTCCTCAAAAGAGAATGAAGTCAAAGATACAAGAAACAGATACCATTTTTTGGAAGAACACCTCTTCAATGTTGAGTGAGAACACCTTCAAGAACCTTTAATTCCCACCACCAGTGAAATCTGGAGAGTCGAGGGGATTTTCCTGTCCAGTCCCACAGGCAGTGCAGAACAGGAGAGCAGGCTGAGGAAAGGAGAAGCTGAGAAGTGCAGAGTCCGACTCCTGAGCTCACAAACTGTGGCCTTCGGCAATGTCTGAATCTCAGCTTGTTCGTCTCTAACATGGTTATTTCTAAAAAGCTGGTTTCAGGCTGGAAAATGGCCCTGTGGGTGAAGTGCTTGCTGGACCAGATGAGGGCCTGAGTTCAGATCTCCAGCATTCACTTAAAGAAGCCAGGTAGTATGGCTCTTGTAACTCCAGCACTGGGTGATCAGAGGGGAAAACTGCTGGAGCTCACTGGACAAGCTCCAGATGCAGTGAAAGGTCCTGACACAAAGACAATGGCAGAGAGTGACAGAGGAAGACACCTGACACTGACCTCTGGCCACCATACACACGCGCGTGCATCTGCACACACGGGCACATACACCACACGCATGCACACACACGAGAACACACACATGTACACAAACATTCCTATCAAAAAAGGTACTGGTAATAAATGAAATAGTATATAGGGCACTAGATCAAATTACCAACTCAAAGTGCATAAATAATTTTTCAAAAATACATTTTCCTTTATCTCTGTCCTTTCTTGAAAATGCTTCTATACTAGGTGGCAGGCCAGAGTTCCCAAGTTTCGTCTGGAAATGGGTCCACGGGAGGTGAGCTAAGGAAGGAGGTATTGTCACTCATCAAAGCATACTTTAGGCTGAATTTGATTACAATTAGCATTTATTTGTAATGGATACAATATGTGCCTGGATCTTTGAGGAGTTCTCTACGTGGATTATCTCATTTAATATCTCAGCATTCTTCAAATGAACAATTATCATTTAATATCTCAGGAGACTGAGGCACACAAAGGCGGAGTAAACAAACACACAAATTAAACCTGAATTTTCCCTAGTTTAAAGGAAAGATCTGGGCGTGTTTAGTAAGAGACTGGGTTTGGAGGTTACGTGTTTGTAGCACTCATCCGTGCCATCTGTAAAACCCACAATGAAAATATTCTTCAGAAAAATCATTATATTCATTTTGTGTGTGCGTGTGTGTGGAATTGTGGAGATCAGAGGACAACCGTCTCTCCTTCCATCCCGTGGATCTAAGGAATTGGATCAGATCACAAGGCCTGGCAGCATGTGCCTCTACCTGCTGAACCATCTCCCTGTTGAGAACACTAGGTAAACAGATCAGGGAAGAAAAGGCTCCACTGTTGCTGAAAGACTTTGACTGTGCTCTTGTGATTCTGCTCGCCTTGCAAGGAGCAGCATGAACTGCCGCTTTCCTTTTGTAATGTCCGTCCAAGGCTCCTTCAGGCGCAATGCTCGCTGTAAAATATTGGAGTTCTCGGAGTTCAGAGGTTTTGTTTTTTCCTATCACGCAGCCCGCTGCGTGGTGCTCTATTGTGGCAAAGGGCACTGCTGTTCTCTTTGACCCTGCCAGGCCCTGTGAAACTGTGGAAGACTGAACGTTAGCTTGCATGTGAAACCTCAGACTTTGCACCTTGTCACAGCTCATGAAGGGAAGCTCATTAACGGCCTCGGACACAGAAAGATTCTGCTTATTTAAGGGACTATCAGAAGTAATGGCTCTGGGGTGAACGTGGGAAAAATCATGATCCCCAAGCAATGGGCTTTCACGTCAGTGCAAACAAAGAAAACGTATTGCCTGAAACCACAAAAAACAAAAAAACAAAAACAAAAAAAAACTAAGGACTTTCTGAAGACGTGTATGCTGTGCTCAGTATGATTTTAACTGTGTGCTCCAGCCTTGAAAATGAGCATCGATGCTACATTCACAAAAGCTAGTGAATTCTTTTGGGGTTCAATGCTGAGGGAAATTGTTTCATTTCTCTAACTTCAGAAAACCAACTGGTTGGTTTGCAACTGGGCAACTTTTATCTGGAAAACTGAGTAGAGAGAGAAGGTTTAATTTAATGTGGGGTGTGCTTTAACAGTTAATAAATTGTGACAACCACTGGTAAGTACAGACGGTAGCTTAGCATGGATATAACAGAGAGGCACTGTCCCCTTTAAATGCAGTTAACACATTTTAGCCTGGAGGCAGGGAATAATGAACCCCAGTCTCTGCGTTGGCATATTTCTAAGTCTATTTAACATTATCAGACTCTAGCCATATAACAAATCCTGATACTTATATGTGATCTGTTTTCATTTAAAGTAAAGCCATAACACTAGTGCAGTATTAGTAACCACAGATCATACACACAGCATCAAAGCCCACGCTTGCCTCCTGTGTACCACTTTAATAAGGTAAAGCCTGTATGTGTAATTTGGTACCATATGATGACGCTCTGGCAAGCAACAGATTATATATGTGATGGTGGCTTTATATCACAGTGGATCTGGAGCATTTCTGAACCACCTGTTGGTTGAAGTGGCAGGGTCTGTACCACTGTAGCAACACATAGCTACTCATCAATGTTTGTGGGGAAGCCAGTGTGAACACACCCGTGGGCTGCTCTGCGTGCAACTTATGCGTGCTACACAATGCTTGATAACACCAGATGACTGAAACCAGCTTGTTTTACAGTGCATCCCTTCCACTAACCTTTACTTGAAGAAAGCATGCCTGTAGCCACCCTCTTCTCATCCTTATTTCATCTCACTGTTGCATCAAGAAGCCAGGTCAAGGGACTGAGCTAGGCCATTTGGTCTGGGTAACTGGTGCCTGCTATGTTCACACAATGACGGAACTGCACGAGGACACATTTCTCAGGATGCATGCTCAGACTTAACCCATAGATTGCATACAGTTGTGGTCAATGTAACGAGACAAACAGACCAACACATGTAAATCTTACCAGAACAAGAAAACTATCATGTGAATGTTCTGTTTATGCCACACAGACCTTGTCAAACTTGTGAGGTAGGTAACCACTGTTCTAAAGATGAGAGCATGCATCCAAATGAGGTGAATGAACATCCGTTCATGGATCACAGCTGGCACAGATCTGAGACAGAAGCACAGTTTACCCAAGACTGAAGACCTATTCCTCACACAACATAAAAACGTATTCCTCGTGCAACATATAAATTGGGTTCTAGGAAGGCACATTGCTTTCTGAGCCAAGATTCTTTCCCCCACAATAGATAACAGACATTTCCCCCAAAATGAGTTTAATTAATTAAAAATACAAATGGCAAAATAATTTATATCCCTAGTCAGTAGAATTTATGGTGCCACTGAGAAGACAGAACTTTTATTTCTTTAAGTGACTGTCCCAACAGTCATTTTTGTGGAGAGTCGATGTTAAACCATGAGAGGGACAAAAAATATGTCAGCCTCGACTGTGAGCAGCCAAAATTGGATGGGATAATGTATATGTGAAATGCAAAACGGGCTATGACCCAGAACTTCAAATGCAACTTCCATGAGGTAATTCAGGAACAGGATATTCCCTGTTTGATTCAGTCTCTCAAGTGACATCTGTGACTATAGATTTAGGCCATGTCCTTAACAACTAGTACCTGGCTCTCCCTTCCTATCCTCTACTCTCTTTTCTTACTAGATTTCTTCCAATCAGGACGTTAAATGTCATCCAGACAATAATAAATTCCCAATCTGTATCTTCCCCCAAGACTGCTCTTTGTACTCAAGACTTGCACACCACCTGGCCTGCAAATCTCTGTACGGAGAGCTACACACGGCACAAACCAAATACCTGCAAACCTGCTTTCCTCAATAACGAGGCGTTAACAAACTTAATAGTGTCACAAGTCATGTACTATAATGAGTGCTTAAATATTTGACCCCTAAGGTATGCTGCTGAGGTAGCTATGCACTCTATAAAATGTGGAAGTCAAGAGGCCAGTGGTTAAGTGCTGCAGCACTGGGGACAGGGCAGATGGTCACGAAAACGCTAAGAGCCTGAGTCTCTAGGAGATTCATTTCAGAACAAAAACAAGTTCTGAAACATCAGAGTAAGAATGGCAGGGACACACACAGACATATGGCATTGCGTAACAGACAGATTAATAAGTTCTACTGGGAAACTAGACAGGCTTCGGAATTCTGTGACTTGCAGGGTGAAATCAGGCAGACCAAGCACATCTGAACACACCCATCTTTAGCCCTGTTTGGCAAAGCTTAGGACAGGGAGAGGTATGGGAGCCCCAGTTCTCAGAAGAAGGTTTCTGCTCATTCTAGTTTATTAGATAATGGTGCTGCACAGGTGTGTTGATTCTGGGCTTCCCTCAGTAATATTTAAAGAGTCTCAACTGAACTGAGGCCGCATAAGTGACTATTACAGTGTGTCCTGTGCTTCAGTTTCAGAAGAAGACGGAGTTAATGATGCTTAATTGGTAAAGCCCACTGCTTTGTGGGATTATTCTTACTTTGGCAGCATCCCTGAAATAAAGGTGGTGTTGCTCTTTTGTTGCCACTTTTGCAGGGGATGGCGATGTGCTCCAGGGGTTACCTGTCAGTCAGATCACCCCTCAGGAATCCAGTGCTAGATACTGAGGTTTTCAATCTACAGAGGATCTGTTGGCTCTCCCCTTTATATTAACAAGGTTCTTAAACTTAATCTTTTAAGACTTTCCATGAAGCTATATACTCATGTTTATGAGTTTAAAATCTTGGTGCATTACTGAGAATATTAATGTAGAAGTTTATAATTTAATTAAGAATATACATTTTTAACTTACAGCTTGTGGAATAACAGGGAAAATGATTGGAAAATCAAGAAACTTAATTCTCCCCTTTATTAGAGAAGTGAATGACAATAATTTCTGATATGCTAACCTAAGGGAAGGAGCTTCTTTTGTTCACATTTCTCCTCTTTGCCTTATGAAGAGCTAGTGAATATACAACAATAAAAGAACTCAACACACACTGTCAACGCCCACACACAGACCAGAAGGGAAGGCTTTGTCATTTTCTTCTAGGTCTGGGGCTCTGTGTTCTTGATAGGGCAATGCCCTTGTCAATTATACACATTCACTCGGGACAGAAAATACACTCTCACTCACTCATTCTCTCTCTCTCACTCACTCACTCACTCCCCCACGCACAGCTTCTTCAGTCCTCCTATGTCCTCTACTGCTTATGCTGCTATTTTTATAGAAATATCAAGCATTACTTATTGCAGGGGTTGGAGGAAGCCCTGGGGTGTTTGTGTGTTATTGACATGAGCTTCTGCAGCTGAGAGCACCACCCCAGTCCATCTTACCTTTTCTGTGTGTCTGTCTGACATGTCTGTCGTCGCTTTAATCCCTCACTGCCCTAGTCAGGTCCAAGTCTCTGGAGCCATGCTAAGGACTGAGCGAAGTGGGGTCAATGTGTATTAAAATCTTTACTATTGTGTGTGCATCGAGAGGTTTGAGAAAAACTTCTGGAGTTAGTTCTCCCCTTCTACCACGGGACTCAGGGATCTAACGCAGGTTGTCAGGCTTTATTAATATATATATTAATATATATATATATGAGCCCTGACACCATACTCAGAGTCTTCGCCATGTAATCTGCTACTGGTCTAACACGTGAGCCCCTGCCTCATAAGCTTTGGTCTCATCTGTGGCTACCCTTCTCCTAATCATTCTCATGCAGCATACAGGACAGCAAGGCTTTACAATTAGTATACAATGCTTCTACTGAAAAAAAAAAACAAACAAAAGTGGTTATTAAATAAAGATCTCAATGCCAGGCTTAGATTACCTCTCTGTGGGCAAGGATGCCTGATGGCACCAAAACCCATATATTCTATTGCCATTGCTTTTGGTTTTCCATCATAAGAGGGTGTTAAGATATAGTTGGGGGCTGAATGCTTTGAGTACAGCACATAGAAAAATTAATCTTGAACTGACCAGGAAAGTGTTTCCTTGCTGGCTAGCTTCCATTATGCTAGAAGTTGCTATGTGGTTGCCTCAGGAGGAAATACATCATCAATACTCTTAACCAACACTGGATCCTACATGGTAGAGTGCAATGCCAGGCAGGATAGCGCAATAGTGGCAAGACTGTTTATAGGGGTAACTAATCGATTCCATGATTTGACTTGAGGCCTGATTCACAGGTAGAAATTAATTCCTTGTGCTAGAAAACATATGGTCAAAATGCATGGCTAGGGAAGTTATAGGCCTGAGAGAGGAGTCTATCGATGTGTTTGTGAATAGTCACATTACACAGCTGCCTTCTAAAAGTTTGTTAGTATCCATAGCTTTCTGCTGCTCCCAACAGAAACCTCTTTTTTTTTTTTTCCTCCAGTGGGTAGTGATTAATTCGGAGAGATATCACTGTACATTACTTTTGTAAGCTTTGAGAGTAAGTTGCTCAGCCATAGACGAGACATCTATCAACCCCTGATCACCTCTCCCCCAGACTCAGGGAACAACATGAAAGACAGAGCAGAAAGAATGGAAGGGCTAGAAGTTGGGCAGGGGAGCCGTTGAGTTGGTGCCCTCTAGACATCACATGGCTGTCGTACAGCTCACAACAGCGGTGTTACCTACGCAAAACCTGAGCAAGATCAAGCCAGCTGGAGAATCAGGCACAGGATCAGAGCAGCTTCTGAGTCTCACTCTTCATTGAGGAGCTACTGGAGGTGGACACTTCTTTTTGAGGGTGTGGTCACTGTTAAGTTGCCCCTGACCCAGTGGGTGAACCCACACACTCACACACACGGGCAGCCCAAATTAGACTCAGTGAGTTTAAAACTAAATAAAAAAAAATTTTTTTTAAAGGAGGACATGAAGTTAGGGATAGAGGGAGTACTGAGGGAGAGAGAAGACGGAGTGAGAAGTGGTTATGATCAAGATCCAGTGTTTGTATGTATGCGGTTTTCAAGGAATAAAATAAAAGTCTTAAAAAAATACAACCAGACACCAAATACTGTTTATACATTATTGATCATTCTGTGGCAGGATTTTGCCCTCTTTAAATCATTTATAATGCATTCTTGTGCAATGCCCTTTCATAGCAAATGGCTCTTTAATATTAATCACAGTAAGGATACTTTCTGTCTTGCAATACAGCAACAAATTTAACAAAAAGAACCAAGCACTTGAGAATTATAGATACCAGGTTATTTTTCTTTGTTAAATTAACATCTTATTTTCCTGTGTTATGTTATAAAGAGATTCCTTAAAATTTATTCCCTTAAAATAACTATGTATATACCAGAACATTGGAGATTTGAACATGATAATAATATTGAGAGCAATTTGCTTTCCTATGTATTGTGTGACTCATATCATATTTAGAAGTAAATATTCCACCAAAGTGGCAAAATTTACAAGGAAGAGGTGGTTTTGTGTGCTTGTAGAAATAGTTACAAGTTGCCCATTTTTAAAAATCAATTATAAAGTAATTCAGGGGAGTGGAATTAGGTGAATTTTACTTCCACAAATGTTAGGTGACTAGCGTGGGATCCCTGTCTTTCCCTTAGAAGAACCTATTTTTATACATGAAGTTCCTTGTGACACAGACATTTCAATACAGCAGATCTATCACATAGGAAGAGGGTAAATAAAAATAGTCATTCTGTTAAAAGATGCCCCTCAGATAAGAAGCCCTGAAGTTCTGATGGGCGTTTGGTACATACTGGCTTAAGACTTCTCTAGCACATCAGTTGTTTTCTGGAGGAGTGACCCAAATCTCATCCACATAGCAAATATGCAATGACCCATGCACGTGTTTATACGATGGGGATACTTCAGTGAGCCAAACAGACGAAGAAATGCTTCTCTCTTGAGGGTTGCATCTTAGTGAAGTGGCTCACCAAAAAGGCAAACAGGAGAAGGATCTCTCATCAGAAAGATATATGGACAGCGTGGTAGACTCTAGGAACCCTGGCTGTTCTGGGTGAGACTAGAGGTCTGCATAGAGAAGGGACATGGTCTAGATGATACTCTGAGTGCATCATCCTGGATGCTCCACTGAAACAGGAGATGGTGACTCAGTGTGTGAAGGCATTTGCTGTCACACGTGGTGACCTTAGCTCAGTCCCCTGACCCACGTGGTGGAAGGAGGGAGCTTCTGTTAGCTGTCCCCTGACAAAGGCATGCACACACACATGCAGGCACATGCTTGCACCTGTACATATGCACACAGAGAGTTAAAAATGTAACTTAAGAATTAAAATGGGATGGGAGAAGTTGTAAAGAAAACTGGAGACTCCTGGCTAATCCAACCAAACTTTGGTGGTGGTGAGATAATAATGTCTATCATTTGGGTTTGAACAACAGCATAATGACAGCTAGAACAAGAGTAACTCATCAGCCAAAAGAAGTACACAAAGAAAGTTGAGAACAAGACACCATGGAATAAGGCACCGCTTCAAGGTAGAAGCTAAAAGAAGGCTAGCACTATGGTGCATGGTAGGCAAAACAGACATAAAGGCAAATCACGTCACTAAAATTGAAAAACAACAGTCACAGAATGATAAAACACCAAATTAAGATATGACAAGACATACGCATTTGATACTTTCAAACTTCACAACATAATAACTGTCAGAAGAGAAATGAAATATGTATAACCCCTCATTAGTGCTGGAGAATTAAACACATTCTCTGTCAACAACAACCTTTCCATTCTCTCCACAAGGACTCAAAATAGATCTAAAATCCACAGCAAGCCATGTTGGGGAGATCACTCAGTAGGTAAAGTGCTAGTCTAACTATAGTGACCGGCTGACTCCAGGTTCAATAAAAGACCACGTGGAGAGTTAAAAGCAACTAGAGTTGATTTCTGGCCTCCAAATTTGCATGCACAGGCCAGCACACACACACACACACACACACACACACAGACACACACACACACAGACACACAGACACACAGACACACACTAAACAAAAAAATCCCCAACCAACAACAACATAGTAAAGCTGAACTAATAGTTAAGTCTCAAGTAGAGAATGTGTGTTCATTAAAACACTTATATGTAGTTATAAGATAATTTTAGCAAATTTAAAGTATTAGCATCAGATGCCTGATCCTAAACTACCACCAAAATGGTTATCAACAACTGAAAGAAACAGCAGAGATGATGGACTTCCATGAAGCTGAAATTTTCATCATGACCTGGAATGGCTCCTGCTACCATCCTCTTACTCTATCTTGCTCTTTCCTACAGCTCCTCACCAATGAGAGAAGTTCAAATGCCATTCTTGATTGTAATCTTTCATCTCCACTTAGTATCTCCTGAGTAATTTTTATATTACTCTCACTTCACCACTCTAATTCCCGCCTTCAAGAAATTTCCGTCTTTTGTTTCAATTAATGTCATAGCATCATTCTTGTTTTGCCTTCAAGTTTTTCCTGCACATTCCCTATTTTCCAAGAAACGGTGTACAATTGTGCTTCCCACCGCAAAGTTCTTATGAGACTACACTAATTCCTTCGCCTTACCATACTGCATGCAAACTATCTGCTTATCTTGGCTGGTTTATCGACAACTTGACAGAAGTTAGAATTATCTGGGAAGAGAGGCTCTCAGTTTAGAAAATGCTCCCATAACATTGGCCTGTAGGAAAATCTGTAGCACATTTTCTCAATTAGTGGTTAGTAATTAGTGGCTCAGCCCATTGTGGGTAACGCCACTCCTGGATGGTGGTGATCTTGGGTTCTATACGAGAGCAGGCTGAGAAAGCCATAAGGAGCAAGCCAGTGAGCAGCACTACCCCGAGGCCTCTGCATCAGTTCCTGTATTCAGGCTCCTGCTGGGACCTCTCTGGATGGTGGACTACAAGATAGGACGAAATAAGCCCTATCCTTCCCAAATTGCTTTTGGTCATGGTGTTTCCTCATAGCAACAGGAACCCCGACTAAGACACTACTTCTCCTCCCCAGTCATGACTCATCAACTCTATCACTGTGCCTTCATGGCTGGTACTTGAAGTGATAGGAACACACCAAGCGCTGCACAGAGAGATGCTTAACTCTGTACAGACCGAAAACCTGAAAGAAACTATATACAGAATTAGGACGGTTGATATTGACTTTCAACTTGACAGCATCTACAGCCACCTAGGAGATGAACCTTTCATGTCTGTGAGTTTTTAGATGGGGTTTGTTGAAGTGGGAGGACTCACTCTAATAGTGAACTGCACCATTCTATAAACGGAGATCCAAGACTAAATAACAAGGATGAAGCCATCTTTCTCTAATTCCTCACTGCAGGCATACTGGGACCTGCTCCCTTACTCTCCTGACACCATGCCTTCTCCACCATGATGGGCTTGGCTCTCACACTCTGAGGCAAAATCATCTTTCTTTCCTTACCTAAAGTACTTTTGTTGGACATTCTGCCAACAATAGCTAATACAAGAATGAATGAATGAGTGTTTATGTACTTTGTACAACTATTTGCAATGAGTTAGTGTTTTGAAAAAAATATGCAGTCTAGAAGCAGTTTAAAAATCCAATAGGTTATATCCCTGCATGGTCCTTGGTTGAAGAAACAGTCTCATAGAAGACCCTGTGCCCTGATATATTTGGTCCTTGTGGAGCTCCTGTCCCCTCTATGGCATACTAATTCTCCCTTCTTTTATATGAGTCCCTGTACTCTGCCAAAGGTTTAGTTATGAGTATCAGCATTGGCTTTGATCCACTGCTAGGTAGAGTCTTTCAGATGCCTTCTGCGGTAGGCTCCTGTCCTGTTACTCGTTTTTCTCCTACTTCCCCTGCTCAGATGTAGCCCATGGTAGCTCAGTATCCAAGTGGGTTCCCTAATAAGGGGGACAAGGATTATTTCTGACATGAACTCAATGACTGGCTCATTGAGCTTCCCCCCCCGCCCCGAGAATAGCCTTGCTATGCCACAGATAAGGACATTACAGCCAGTCCTGAAGATACCTGATAAGCTAAGGAAGGGGAGGAGGACCTCTCCTATCAGTGGACTTGGCAGGGGGCAGGGAGGAGATGAGGGACAGAGGGTGGGATTGGGAGAGAAAGAGGGAGGGGGCTACAGCTGGGATACAAGTAAATGACCTGTGATTAAAAGAAAAAAATTAAAATAAAAAGGAAATAAAAAACAAACAAACAAACAAAAAAACTCAATAAAAATGCAATAGTTCAAAACATTTCCAAAAACACTTACGGAGTTCAGTAAATGTAGTCCTCTGTAACTCTGATCAACCCACAAAGCACGCATGCTACATTTTCCTTTAACATGCTCAGTAAGGCCTTAATTTCTGGGTTCATTTCTTAACCCATAAAGCACAGAAGGAAGTATAGTTTTTGAGATATGATCTGCCTGGAGAGCCCAGAACAGCTTCTAATTTGTGATCCTCTTGCCTCATTCTCTGAAGTGTTGTGGTCATAGGCGCACACCACCATGCCAGATCAAAAGGCACTTCACTCTGGTATTAGGTGGGACATTGGTTGCATTGGAAAACAGACGTTTACCTGGTACATTTTTTTTTAAAAAAGCATTAACAGTGTAGTTTTGTCAGTTTAAAAAGTTCTACATCATATAAATGTATATATAGATAGATAGATGTACATGTATTAAACATTGTTATCACAGTAATTGGAAAGAGAAAACTAGAAGAATTAAATATTGTTTAGTCCATAAGTACATGGACTAATCTTCCAGTTTGGTTTTAATTTAGCTTTCAAAATTTAATTTCCTTTCAAAAGCAAATTGCAAAACCTTTAATGTAAATTTAAACATAATTAATCAATTAAAAACTGCACCCATAATATAGAAGTGTCTTTTTCCTCAGTTTTCATACTCTCCTATAGTAAAGAGTATTCTCTGTGGCACCAATACCTTACTTAAATGCTGTGATGAATATTAATATTATTTGTTAGAAACTTAGTGGCTTAAAAAAAAAGATGCAATTGTCTAGATGATCTTTTTACACAAAAGTTAATGTACTATTTTGTGTTTGTGTGTGAATGTTCGCATGTGTGGAAATCATGGATCAGCTTGCTGGACTTGGGTCTCTCCTACTACCAGGAAGGTCTAGGAGATCCAAATTAGGTCGTTCGCATTTACCTACTCAGCTATATGCTCAAAATAATATTTCTAGTTCTAGATATTCTATCAGAAGGCTAAAGCTGTAAAGAATAAAAATTATATATCCAAAATCTCTCCTTTCTGTGAGAAATCCACACTACAGAGTAACAGAGTCCTAGTTTTAACTGGAAAAGTAACAGACATGCAGATGATTTCAACTTTGTCTTTGTTTATGTTGAATAACTAGTTGTTTATGCAACACGATGGATTCAGCTCTAATTTGATACTCTTTTTTTTTGTTGTTGTTGAATTGAAGCAGTTTTACACAGCAAGAAGTGGATTTGATTTATCTGCAGCACAGTGGCATCACATGAGTGCCGGATGTGATCTGGAGAGAAGCTAAGCCCTTGGGTTTCCATGTGAACAAACCTGCCACCCGTCATTGTGGTCAGGTCATAGTTTTCCATGGCTAGTGAAATCAAACTCATGCTACACTTTGAAAAATACCCAAATTTGCTCCTTATGATCTCTAATTTCTGAAAATTCACTGACTTCATATTTTAATGGATGCCTTTGTTTTCTAACTGGATAGTTTCTAGAAAGCAACTAAGCAAAAATGATTTCTATTTTGCAGTCTTAAACACACACAGAAAACCATTTCTGGATCTCACCACACTCTATATTTTAGTACAATCTGCCCTTTTCCTGATTCAGATAGAAGTACATTAGAAACATATGTGATGCAAGGTGAGAGTAACCAGTTGCCCTAGTTTCTTCCAGATTCTCTTGATCAAACAGAAGTTCCATGTCCTGGAAAACTCAGTCCTACAGAAGCTGGCAGTGTTGTTATCTCATGTATGACGTCAACTGTGGAAGTCTAAGATAACAGGGCCTTACCTTCACATCATTGGTGTTCATTCTTGTTCCCTCCTTCCCCACAAATATGTCATCAATGTCCACAAGGATGTATCTGTCCAAGGACAATGTCAGCCTCTTCCCAGACAAGAAGGAGATGGCATCTATGAAGATGAGCTTGTGCAACCAAAAGTTCAAGTTGTTGCCAAAAAGAACTCGCTGGATCCCATCATGAAGCCCCAGGTCATGGATGATAGTGGCATAAAAAGCACCTTTAGAGATGGGAGGAGATAGGTTTTCTGGAGTCTTAACTTTGGCAAATATTACTGGCTGGTAGGTGGAGTGGTTAACCTGGAAAACTGTCCAGTCTGTTCCCGGTAAAGAGCCCCTGTCAAGCTTGGATGACTTGGTCACATGAAGCAGAGGGGAGTGAGGGTTAATACAGCAGTCTTTTACAGCCAGGTTTCCACTTATGGAGAAGGGGAAGCCCCTGAATTGAAAGCTCTGTAGGTTTTTCTCACCAGTTTTGTGGAATCCAATGATACCCACACCATATTCTATACAGTATTTATCTAAGAGGCTTCTATTCCAAGAGTCCATGTTTATATACTTTAAAATATTCTCATAAATAATGAGAATGTATTTGCCTTTCACACTGTCTGTAAGGGCTGGAAGGTCTCCTTTTCCAGGTGCGATTTCAGTGTGATAGTGAAACCGAATGGATTCTAGCATTGTAATGATGTCTTGACCGAGGGATGAGTACTGGCTCTCCACAAACACCAGGACTGTGGGGTCTGTCCTGGAAGCATCGGAAAGCATTGCCCTCTTCACGTCCATCAGCCTGGACGGTATGTGCTGGAGGTCACCGCAGTCCACTTCCGACGCCCTCCCGGAGAGCTCGCTCTCCTGTTTGTAGCCACTGTACAGGTAGTAAGCAGAAATAATAATGCTCAGCGTACAAAATGTGGCAAGCAGAATCAGGGTTCTCTGAAAGTGTCTGTGAAGTTTCATGATAAAACTCATGTTGGACGGACTTCTTTGACTATTCCAGCAGAAGCACCATTAAAAAAAAAACAAACGCCAGGAGGAAGGATGGAGTTCCAGCCACGCTCCTACTCTCAGTCAACAGTTTATGTCACCATTGCAGCACATCTGGAGTGCGCGACCTGGCCTCACAGGAAACGCAGTCTGAAAAGCAGAACAAAACAGGACAGAGCATAAAACATGATGTCTTCGGCATCAAAATGAGCGAGTTCCTAGCGTGTGGCAGATCAGTTGGACTTAAGTTACTCTAGAAAATCTGGCTTTCTCCTTAGAGTTGTGGAGGAGGACACGTGAGGGGAAGAATGAGGAAGGGGGTTCCTTCCGTTCAATACACAGTCATTGTCCCGAACACAGAACAAGTGATTGGACGGGCCAGGATCTGGATTCGGCCAGCTTTGCCCGCAATCCTGTCAGTAACCAGGATGTAAGGGCACACACATCGCAAGTACCTGCGGAAGTTCCCGCCGTCCATACACACATCTTGCAGTGTATACTCAAACTGCGCAGGCTGCATCATACGCATCAAGGGCTTAAAAAATGTGGACATATCTCATTAGGTGCCAAAATTACAACAGTGGGCTTTTTCTCTTCCCCAAACATCTTAACGTAATTAAACTCTCATTGTACATACGTTTCTAATTCATTTGAGAAATTATCTTAATATAGTTGCTTTCATTAGGAAAAAAAAAATCCTTTCTACATGCAAAGATGGCCTCTGCAAACCAGTTGATTACTTTACATTATAGCTTTAAGATATCTTAGCAATTATACGATGAAATGACTGTGAGGCATAAAAAGCTTCCCAGGCTCCGTCAGGTCTGGAATGAGGTGGCTTGCAAGCAGGCATGCACACCATTGCAGCTTTGTCCAGATGCTTCAGTGATCAATTTATGCTTTTTGACCTCAGTAATCACTATAAACTTACGCTAAAAATGTAATGAAAACAGTTGAGACAGCATGAAATGCTTTGTGTTCCATTAATTCCCAAGACATGGTAACCTCTGAAAATTCGTTACTTTGAAAAATAAAGAGGGAAACATAGGTGTTTTTAGAGCACTTGCTCGGTAGGGTCCTGCCACTCTATGAGGAATACAAAAAGTTTAAGGTAAGTCTTGTCATTGTCCCCATGGTGTGCCCACAGATGGCTGTTGGGTAAGCACTGGTGGGAAACCTGGCATTTGGTGGTTACAGTGCATTTAGGGCTCCTCCTCTGTTTCTTGATCCCAATATTTCCATTCTGTACTTCTCAGATACACTCATGAAGCCAGAATAAGTGATCACTAAGAATAACAGAGTTAAAATTCTGTAATATTTATACATGAAATAAGTAGCAAATTAGAATTTTAATAACGTATGCATATGTATATATCTTTATGAATAATGTTTGGAATATATGTACAGGCTGTAAGTTATAAATTACATATTACAGTTTATTACCCAGATACTTAGAGTATCTGTGTCGTTTATTCAAATATTTACTGGGTAGCAATTTCCCTTCTTAAAATATACACGTTCAAAGTGTCAAATTTTTTAAAAAGCATCTACATTCTGAAGAAGAGACAGTGACAAGAATGTTAGCATGGAACTGTGGATTAGTGGCAAATGGCCCCCAATGAGATGAGAGAGGAATGAAGCCATAGCAAATAGGGTACGGTCCGTGAAATGACCAATCTAGAAGACTTGAGCAGAAGCTAAAAGGAGGGTAATTTGAACAGACATTTAAGCTTTAGAAAATGTCATATATGCAGGAGCACAATATTGCACAATATTGGACAAATGCCATGGCCGAATTGTAGAAAAGTAAGATAAAAGTATTAAAATAATAACGAGCTACACACTGCTAGTGCAAATTATAGAGCCTGACATATCCTGAAGTGTAATGACCCGGCCCTGTTTCCCTGGATTTAGTAAATATAAAATGCCAACGTCATTTCTTTTCCAAAAATTTTCCAAAATTTCCTTCAGATATGAGAGGTTATCCTATTGTATATTTGCAACGGTAGGAGTTAGTTTAACACAGATACACAATAATTCTGCTTTTTGTAAACCATTACTGTTTTAAAAGATGGGCTCTCAATCTTTAGCCAGGTTGTTCTAGAACTCTAGAACCCTCAATCCTCCTGCTTCAGCCAGTGTTGAGAATATGCCTAGCCTGTATGAGAATATTTACAATGATTTTATTTATTTATTTATTACAATTTGTTCACTTTGTATCCCAGCCCCCTCTCTCATTCCCTCCCAATCCCACCCTCCTTCCCTCTTTTCCCCATTTGCGTATTCCCTATTCCACTGATAGAGGAGGACCTCCTCCCCTTTTATTTGATCCTAGCCTATCAGGTCTTATCAGGGCTGGCTGCATCATCTTCTTCTGTGCCTTGGCAAGGCTGCACCCACCAAGGGGAGGTGATCAAAGAGCAGGCCACTGAGTTCATGTCAGAGACAGTCCCTGATCCCCTTACTAGGGAACCTACTTGGAACCTAAGCAGCCAATGGGCTTCCTCTGAGCAGGGAATCTAGGTCCTCTCCATGCATGGTTCTTGTTTGGATTATCGGTCTCTGCAGGACCCCTTGGGCCCAGGTTTTTTGGTTCTGTTGGTCTCCTGTGGAGTTCCTGTCCACTACAGGTCTTTCTATCTCCCTCTTCTTCCACAAGGTTTCCTGCACTCTGCCCGAATGTCTCATTTGCTGTTGCCCAACTTTAGTCTCACTATGTACTCATAAACAGCCACTTCTTGCTCCCTGCTTTTTTTTTTTCTAGTTGTAAAAAACCTCATGATGGAATGGACTGATGGTGTCCTCATCTTTCATGGTGCTGTAGGCACAGGCAAGGGCGAGGATATCAACCTCCAAGTCTGTCATGGCTGAGGCAGCCCACGAACTGGTAAGCACGAGAAACTAACTTGCCCTCACAATTCTCTCATCAAATTTTCTGACTTTTCAAACTTGCAAAGACCCAGTAGTTAACACATGGTCATGAAAAAGTCCTCTCCCTTGTACTTACTAACAAAATAGTCACATACTTTTTTTAAATCATCCTTTCTGTTTGGGTGGGGACTCTAAGAAGGGAGAATTAAAACCTCATTTATCTATCATTGCACTCCTGTGCCCAGCATAGAATAAGCTCAATGACTGTCGGTGGAATTTATTGAATTCAATGGCTCATTATGCCTGTAGGTTTATTAGACACTTCTATTTTATGCTAATGCCATAATGTATCTTTTAAGGTTACTCATGACTATTAATAATTATAGTTGCTAAAAATTGCTGGATTTGATGTCTGCTTTACTGAATATGAAGTAAATGCAATCATAACACCCTAGCTAGCATGTGATAAATCTAACATAATAATCTATGGTAGATATAAATCCTCACCCGCACAAAAAAAAAAAATCCCACCCAGAAATTGCTCTGCAATCAGCCATGAGGTAATTACTGAAAAACTAATTTGAGATTACTGCTGTAGTCAATGCTGAAGACAGCACAGAACTGAAACTAGGAACAATCCTTGAATATATAAAGATGGATTCATTGACACCAATGAGACCTGTGAAACAATAGCTAACACCATGTCACACATGACAAGTTATGATTTATGATAGGGAACAGCCAACACTATGTCATATTAATAAGATGTGTGGAAGTCAGTGAAAGTTCTGAAGAGCCATAGCGCCTAAGGAACACCCAGCACAGTGGTGAAGGTATGGATGTGAGGATGGGTGTCAGGAAAATCTCTATCTAGGCGTAAGAAATCTAGTGATTACAATGTATTTGACCAAGACCGAGAATAAAGTAATTATATGACACTATGTACTGTGATAAAGTTGGAAATAATACTTAGTTGGAAAACTATAGCTGATTAATGAATGTCTTTTAGTTTTGAAATAGCATTAGACGTATTTGAACAGAAAGTCAAAAAAAATGTGCACAAGCAATTATTGTGGCAGTGTGTGGTGGTTTGAATAAAAATGGCCCCCAGAGGCTATACAGAGTAGCATTATTAGGAGGTGTGGCCTTGATGGAGAAGGTGTGACCTTGTTGGAAGAAGAGTGTCACTAGGGGGTGGGTTTTGAGGTCTCAGAAACTCAAGCCAGGTCTAGTGACATTCTCTTTCTTCCTGATGCCTGTGGATCCAGATGAACTCTCAGCTTCCTCTCCAGCATCATGCCCGTCTGCATGTCGCCATGTTTCCTGCCATGACAATACAGTGGACTAAACCTCTGAACTGTAAGCCAGTCCCAAATAAATGTTTTCCTTTATAAGAGTTGCTGTGGTCATGGTGTCTCTTCACAGCAATAAAACCTTAACTAAGACAGAGTGTATGCACAATAGTGAAAAGACAGACTTCTTGTTCTACATAGTAGAGAGTGAAGACAGAGAGGAGGGGAGGACAGGACAGGAGAGGAGATGTAGGGATAAGCTAGCTAAAGGCTGCTGTAGTGATTCTGTGGGAATGGGCATGAGTCTCCACTAAGATGCTGTCAGGGAGGATGGACATGAAAGTCTTGGGAGGAAAGCAGAAGTTATGGTTGGAGTGAGAGTGGAGCATTAAAAGTTAAAGGTGTGAGTCAGTAATAGAAGCACAAGCTTAGATAATCCAGAAAAGGTGTTCATTTCCGACGGGGCAGGCAAAATAACTGCGGTATGACAGCATGGGCAAGACCAGCACGTTCTAGAAAACAGGTGACTCAAGATGGACCTTCAAGAAAATCTTTGAAATCTCAACAAGCTACACAAACCCAGTTCCTCAGTAAAACTCCAGCTCTATCCTTTTTCCCTTTCAGGTCAGATCATCGCCATGTGAACCTTCATTGTGAATCCTGTTAAAATACTGTTAGCAGAACTCAACATGCCTGTTCCCTTTTAGGCTCACAGTCCCAAGGGCAAAGGGTTCTTGTTATCTCCAACAATTTATTTCACAGAAAACACTTTAAAAACCAAGATCAACAGGTAAACGCTTTACACAACGAGGCTGTATATTTGAACTGCTCTCACAAATACCTTAAAAAAATTTGTACAGGCATTTGGGGCTTTATGCTAACTAGGGGAACAAACAGGCTGGCCAGCAAGCCTGGGTCTCCATCAGCACTGCAGAATTTATGGCTGTGGGAAATTATGATTCTCAGGCATTTCAGGATGAGGAAAGAAGGACGAATGACGTAAAAATAAGTGTATTAAGTTTTGAAAACGAACTATGCAGGCAGTATCGTGAATAACTACCAGTACAGGAAAGTGGTCCCAGTTTTACATTACCATTTCAGGGGGACTTCCTGTAAGCAGTAGCATCCAGAAAGATGGAACAATATCCACACAGGCATTAAGAGATATTGGCCTGTGCAGACCCTGTCTTGACTCTCTAGAGAATGAGTAACTGGCCATCATGTCACAACTAGTACAGGATGAACTGAAAGAGACTAGAGCAACCTTGCCTTTGCTCCCTTGCCAGGGCCAAGTAGGAAGCAGACACGGAGGAGTCAGTCTTTAAAGTGGGTGCACGTCCATGATCCCAGCGCTGGGGAGGCAGAGACAGGTGGATCTCTATGAGTTTGAGGTCAGCCTGGTCTACGAGCGAGTTCAGGACAGCCAAGGCTACACAGAGAAACCGTGTACTGAAAAAACCAAAAAGAAAAAAAGAAGAGAGAGAGAGAAATAGCTACCTCATGTGGAAGCAGTGTTATCATGCTTGCTTTATCCTAGAGTTTGTTTTTAATCTTTCATATAAAGTTTTAAAATTAACTTAGATTGCAACCAGTTTTCATATGGCATTTTCACACATATTTCATTTTGCTCAACCACCCTGCCCCAGCTTTCATTTACCTACCAACCCCCTATCCTGCTGTACACTTCTGTCCCCTGGATTTCTCCTTACTATTGTCTTTACTTAAAATCTCATTTTTCCCCAGTCTCATGGACCAGTTTCACTTGCTGACCATTACCCACACTTACTCCCACCTAAATACATACACTCACTTGAGAGTTAGAGGTTAGAATCTATGTACGAGAGAGAACATATACTATTTCTGAGTCTTGGTTGTATCACTTAATATAAAGTTTTCCAGTTCTATTCAGTTTCTTGAAGCGTTCATTTTTTCCTTAACAGCTGAATGAAATTCCATTGTGTATATGCACCACACATGTAGACTGATTAGATTCCTCAGCTATTATGAATAGAGAAGCAATGAGCATGAATGACTCAGCTGTACCTCTCCCAGGCACTTTGTACTCTAGAATTTTGAATGATGGTGGGATTAAACAAATCTTCTTAAACTTTTTCATTCATAACCTTTTCTCATTCACGAAACTTTTATGTGATCCTGGGGATATGGGTATATAAAACTAGATATACAAATTCAAATTTATTTTGACAAATCATACAGTAATAAAAACCACTTTTGATATATATATATATAGACATATAATTGTTATCATTTTTTAACGAGTAAAGCAATTTTCATATTAATGAGATCGATGTGCTCATTCATTTTCATACAAAGAATTAGGCATTGCTGAGTATCTGGTGCTGCAGGACATACAGGATCTTCAGTTTTTCAGTGTGGATTAATACTTTGATTTTATTATCATCAATGCTGAGAACACTGCTTTGCATAAATACATGGCAACAAAATGGCAGAGGCACATTTAGAGCCATTTCAGAAATTGTTGGAAATTATGTTCTATTCTTAAGCCAAAATTAATTTAACAACTTCTTTTTCATGAAGCTCAAGTCAGTGACTCAAACAGCAATTTAATTCAGCATTCTAAAATAATAAAATAAGAAATACTAACTTGATAGTTACATGCTAAGGAATGTCGGCAGGAAAACATTCAGTCTGTTTTCTATAATTAAACATTGTACTTAAGTGAAAAACTTTGTGTGTATGCTCTCAAACTAGAGCTGAAGCATTTCCAGCAGGCTTCATAATTGTGCACTCTGTGGCATTGCAGGATCCACTGAAGCCCGTGATACAGCATGGGCTAGCACCACCAGATACACCTCAGCTTCATCACATGTTTGACTATGAGCTAACCTGTGGTCACTGAACATCTAGAAACTTCTTACTATCATTGAATTCTTCACAGCTCCACATCCTGTTACCCCAATTTCATTTGGCATCATGACCTATGGGTGAAGAAGCTGGAGTACAAACCATTGAACTCTCCTAGAATAGCATCTGACACACAGACAAGGAATAAATGAAACCAACCTGTTTTAGTTATTACAAAGATTGTTATAGAAATGAACCATGAGAAAAACATCTAACAATGAAAGTACACTGAGCACCCACAAAGAGCAGCTGATATAAATGTGCTGCACACATTTCACCTTGAGTGAGGTTGTGGGGTGCACAGATGACAACTCTAGAGAGTCACATGGGCTTCCACGCAAAGAAGGATGTTCAGTCAGAAGCATCCCAAAACCAGATCCATGGCTTCTTCCTGCCCTTTCTCTTTCCTTAGATGAGCCACACACTCCCTGGTTTTTATTACCACCTACTCTCCAGGAAATTCCAAAAGCTTATTTGAATCCATGACATCCATAGCTTAAGCCTAAGTTCTTCAAATCAAATCAACCTGGCAATGACAAGTCACATCAACTGTGTAGCCGGTTTGTTCCAATGGAATCTTTGGAAAGCAAACTCAACTTATTCAAAATTGTATTTGCAATCTTCTGTCTGTTTCCTGATGTCTTTTCCTGGGGAAACATGAACAAATGTCTACTCAACACAAATTTAAAAAAATTAAAAAAATGGATAGACAGCACCAAAGTCCAATTTGGTGAGCCAATGAATTTTACTGGGATTACTTATAGCAATATGGGTATGGGGTTACTTACAGAGCGAAAAATGACTCTGCATCACCAAAGCACACTACATACAACATGGGTGACAGATCAGCAAGGTTGGCAGCCTGGACCACATTGCACAACCTGAAGGCAGCTCAACAGGTTCTAGAGTATCCATTCCAGGTAGCTCCACTCATCTTTGCTTCTTCTAGGAAATTTTCCTGGTCCCTGTTTCTTCAAAGGGGTTGGGCATGTCTGAGAGACTTCTTTTGTCTTCTCTGAGAGTGACTCTCTTAAGTCTCTACTCTGTATATAGTCCTGAGAGAGTGAATCATTCTAGTGAAACTGGTCAATTTCAGGGACTTCCTGAAGCAATTTAGTGTTGTTTACTTCCTGTCTTAAGGATCTTCTTTCCCATTACGTCTTGCTTTTTCACTTCCCTGGAAGCACACATTCTTAAGTTTCCCTCTAAAATTCAAGGCTGGTCCACATGAGCCTGACACACTCTTCATCTCCATGCAGCACCTAATGGTTCATGCCTCATGGTCTTTCATTTCAGCCTAGCAGCATATATGAATGAATCCACATCTTCCCAGTTCCTTTCCCCCAAACTCACTCCATTCAGGCGCACGTTTCCTCAGCCAGGAGACATTACATTTGAAGCCATTATGAATGAAAACATTGTTCATTGAACCCAGCACAGATGTTACCAATTCCCCCTACCTTTCTTCGCTGTGGCAATAAAATAGAACTTGGATTAGTTTTTTAGAACTAGAGTTTTATCAGAACCCCTGCACAGATGTAGCCCAGGGCAATTTAATGTCCAAGTGGGTTTCCTACTAATGGGAATGGGGACTGTCTCTGACATGAACTGATTGGCCTGCTCTTTGATCACCTCCCCCTGAGGGGGGAGTAGCCTTACCAGGACACAGAGGAAGACAATGTAGCCACTCCTAATGAGGATCAGTGGACTGGGGGAGGGGCATGGGTGGAGAAGAGGGGATTGGGAGGGGAAGAAGGAGGGTGCTACAGGTAGGATACAAAGTGAATAAACTGTAATTAATAAAAATTAAAAAATAAGAAAAAAACTTATTAATTCAAATTCAAATTCCTATGCACAGCCACAAGGCCCTGCATGGTCAGCACTCTGCCCTGACCTATAGTACTTGATCAGATCGTGGCTTTTCTCTCACTCTCCCAAAGACACCATCTCCTTCTTGCCTTAGGGTCTTTTCATGTGGTATCACCTATGCCTGGAATTTTTTTTTCCCTATTTCACCAGCTGTATCTTAATTCTAAGTATAAATGTCTCAGCTCGGAGAGGTCACCCATCAATCCTGGGTCCCCAATGCCTTCCTGCTGAAATATCTTCTCATTGCCTTGCATTTTTTTCTGCGGCACATCCCACGTTTTCTAGTTTTGTGATGTTCTATGTGTTGTTTCTCCATAGATAGAGAAGCATCTGTGAGTACTTGAATGGTTTGCTTTGTGCTCAGTAACAACAACAAAAAAATAAATAAATAAAATAAAAAGAAGAAGAAGAAAAGAAAACAACAACAAAAAACCAGGTTTTTAATAGAAGAACATCCCATTGAATACTTATTCAGTGGGGGAATGGAGGCCTTTACTCAATCTTATAAATAGCAGCTCATTCACAAACTAGGGCAATACTCAAGTCAAACCATCAATCACACTGGCCTCAAACAGTCAGGTCAATAATATAAACATTGAAAGCAGTGGTGACCATCTTGACCAGAGCCATAAATCAGGATGTACAAAATGTGACTCTCACTGGCCCTTACTTGGATTCTATTTTTCACATTCTGAAATTTTGCAGAATTTAGTGTGGCTAGAGTTTCTTTGATTGCATCTGTTTTTTTTTTTAAGATTATATTGGCCATTCTCTAATTATTTTTAATTAAGAAAAAGTGAAAGGGCAGTGTCTTTTGGAATCACAAGCCATTCCACACACAGAGGGAAGAACTGAATATATATTGTAAGGTCCTACAGTTATCTGTAAGACAAACCAGTTTAACAAGGTAAGGTCTCTTCTCTTCCAGTGATACCCATCATCACCCTAAAGAAACAAAATCATTTTCAAATGGAATGGAATCATGTTGCATTTGTCAGAATGTGAAATGGAAAATAGACAGTCATCTGGAAAATGAGTATTAATAACTAAGGTGCCAGAGGTTCTTACAGTTGAAAGACTCAGGAGTCTGAACAATATTTCTCTTTCTCAAGTTCATTGTATATAAGTTTTGAAAAATGCATTTGGAGCCTTCAAATACTTTTCTTGGCTATGCTAAAAGTAATTTAGCAGTATTAAAAAGTGACAAAGAACATGCTTTTCTCTGGGAAAGAATGTGTGAAACTGTGTCATGTTCATTGAACCCTGCTGTGGTAAGCACGTAAGAAACTGGTTTCTGTGTAGCACAGCGGAGAACACACTCTGTCTCTGGAACAGGGACTTAAAAATGGATGTGAGAAAAGCCTTAGTTGGGGTCATTATCTTTGTATAGCAAATTAAAAAGAAAATGACTACTGTGATGTTCCCATCCTTTTTGTATTTAGAAGTCATGAAGGGAAGATTGTAGTTAGCTCATTTCCTTCAGTGTTGTGCTATCTAGCAAGGCAGGAAAGAAAATTATTCCATTACTGTTTGTTGTCTGTTGTCCCTGTGTATGAAGCTGAAACGGCAGAATGTCTGCTTACTATTTCTTGAGTTGAGCTGGAATACACACGTAATGGCAGGCACAATGCAGCATGAGGGCTTTCATTGGTTCCCAGCATCTCTGAGGACCTGAGAGTGTTTATCACTGGCGTCTCTATCACAAGGTACAGTATGGCCGTAGCACATAGTTGACAGTATGATTGTGGGCTACTTTTTAGACAGATTACATAAAGAAGAAAAGGAAAGATGGTCAATGTGCCAAGAGAAAATGGGTCTAGAGTAGGAAACTGAAGACTAGAGAGGATGATAAGAACTTCTGACCAGGGTGTGGGTGCTGGTCCCATGGCTCTAGTCTAGAAATTCATCCATAAGGAAGGCAGGTTAGTCTCCTCTTTTTCTTTGGCTACCTTTGAGAATAAGTAACATCTACACAGTTAGAGTAACAACTAAACCTGACTATCTATACTTTATTAAGGAGTGTGCTACATTTAATTGTCCTGGGCACTGCTTTCTGTCTGGTGCAGAATCCATGCTCAGCAAATAACCTTCTGAATGATAACTTATAAATACCTATTTTCTATGCTAGGGTAGAGTAGTATGGAATGGCTGAAGAAGTACCTGGATTCTTTACTTTATAATGAGGGGCATATCAAACCATATTTGATGGCACAGATGACAGAACTGAGCAGTGGTGACTGCCATGTACAATTAAAGCCATATTCAAAATGAATTACAGCTCCAGTGCTGGCCAGTGGTATTATTTTACATAGTTAATCTCTTAGTGCCTCAATTTCCTCATTTAAAGTGGGAGTAGTACCTAGTTGAAACAAGGTTCATGGAATTTTATATGCAAAGTGTGTCAACAGTGATGGTACAGGCTAAGTGACTATAATTGTTACTTTAGCAGCTGACTGCTCTAGAAAATAACTCTCCAGCAAGTTAAGATTTGTGTTACTCTCTGATGGCTTTTCTTTTTTTCATATTTTTTATTTTTATTAATTATAGTTTATTCACTTTGTATCCCCCCTGTAGCTCCCTCTCTCCTCCCCTCCCAACCCCACCCTCCCTCCTCTTTTTCCACCCATGTCTCTCCTCAAGTCCACTGATAGGGGAGGTCCTCCTCTCCTTCCTTCTGATCCTAGTCTATCAGAGTGGCTGCATTGTCTTCCTCTGTGGCCTGGTAAGGCTACTCCCCCCTCTGGGGGAGGTGATCAAAGAGCAGGCCAATCAGATTATGTCAGAGACAATCCCTGTTCCCATTACCTTGGAACCTACTTGGACACTGAACTGCCATGGGCTACATCTGTGCAGGGGTTCTAGGTTATCTCCATGAATTCTCAACTTCATATGGAATAATAAGAAACCCAGAATTGCTGAAACAATCCTCTACAATAAAAGATCTTCTGGAGGTATCTCCATCCCTGATCTCAAGCTGTACTATAGACCAACAATACTAAAAACTGCATGATACTGGCATAGAAACTGACTGGTGGATCAATGGACTCGAACAGAAGACCCTGACATAAATCCACACACTTATGGACACCTGATTTTTGACAAAGATGCCAAAACCATTAAATGGAAAAAAAGACAGTATCTTCAACAAATGGTGCTGGTCTAACTGGATGAAAAATGCAAACAGATCCATACTTATCATCCTGCACAAAACTATAGTCCAAGTGGATCAAAGACCTCAACATAAAACCAGATACTCTAAATCTGTTAGATGAAAAAAGTGGGGAAAAGCCTTGAACTCATTGGCACAGGAGACAACTTCCTGAACAGAACACCAACAGCACAGGCTCTAAGATCAACAATCAATAAATGGGACCTCATGAAACTGAAAAGCCTCTGTAAAGCAAAGGCCACCATCCTCTGATGGCTTTTCATAGGGATTTCTACAATTCTGGACAAAAGACCCGGGAAGAGGCTTTGAGACCATTACAAGGGTGACAAAACCAAGCCCAAAGCCAGAAAGAGCCTTTCAGGGACTTTGCCATGGCACAGCCAGATGTGGAATCCAGTGTACTTTAACTTTTTTTTTTCTGCTTGTTTGTTTTTTAATACAGGGCTTCTCTGTGTGGATGTCTTGTATGTCCTGGACTTGCTTTGCAGACCAGGCTGGTCTCAAACTCACATTGATCTGCTTGCCTCTGCCTCCCTGAGTACTCCCTGAGTAAAGGCGTGCACCACAATGCAGGGCTCTTTAACTTTACAAGGACTGTAATTAAACAAAAGGATTAAAACTTGGCATGCAGGGGAAATGGAGGCCATAACTGAGACAACTAAGGGTTGTGGCCCAAGTCTACGATGCTGGCTGTTCAAACTCTGGCTAACCAACAGGTACTCATTAGCCACAGTACTCAGCAATTTTAGAAATGTTGGGAATTTTTTTGTGCTACGGGCATTCACCATAACTGGGTTGAACTTTTTTCTAGCCATATAACTTATATTAAACTGATAAAAGTATTTAGAATCAGATAAGAGTATAAACCAGGCTGGAGAGATGGTTCCATGGTTAAGAGCACTTGCCACTCTTGCAGAGGATTCAGGTTCAATTCCCAGCACCCACAAGATGGCTCACAACCATATATAATTCCAGTTACAGGTGATCTGACCTCCACAGGCACAAGGGATGTAAACGGTGCAAATAAATACATGCAGGCAAAAATATGCATACACATAAAATAATGTAAAAGTAAATATGCATACACATAAAATAATGTAAAAGTAAAATTTAAAAAGTATAAGCCATCTATTATGACAACCAGGTGCTTTACCTGTATAGAGTCTACTAAAAAGATAAATGCTACAGTTTTTTATTTCCTACAACTGTAAGAGGAAGTTAAATCATACAATAATTTTTGAGTATGCTCACATTACTGATCTTTGTATCACAGCTGATATTATTATGGCCCAGCACACCCTCCATCTGTACCAGCCCTCAGAGGTCCTGCATGTTTGTGGCCTGCATCTCTGCAGCGACCACATCTTAGAGAAAGAAAAGTACCATAGCTGCCTAAGCTGCTAAGCAGCTGGGAATAGTGCAGTTATTCTTAATTCTATTTCTTTGTTCTCATATGAAGTACAGACAAACCATAAACATATGTATTTAAGGAGTTTGCTTTTGGAAATAACCTACACTCTTCAGTTTAGAAGCTGGCCACAATCACCAAAGGTTAGGTGAAGCCTCTTCCAGGACAAAGGAATCCATATAATCGGGTATCTCAAACCAAAATATAACAATTATGATCTCTTTATGGTTTTTAAGTTTTGAAATAAAGTCAGTATTTCAATTGCAGCTCCCAAGAGTTTCTTTACATAGAGACAGCTTCAGAGGAAGGATGGTTTCTCAACAAATCTCTCAATTACAACAAAAAGTAAATCTCCTATTTACTGGAACTTTTAGAAATAAGATTTTCTTCAAGAAAATTTATTCCAAGAGAAGATATAGTAGACCTGAACCAAAACAAACTGTAACAAAATTCTCTGCAAAGAAACAGAACTCTCAGTTGATCTCAAATATCTTAGGAAGCTGAGAAAATTACCACCTCAAGTGCCCAGCTTGCAATTGGCATTTAATTCCAGAAAGAGCTAAGCCTTCTGCTTTACCATCAATAGCCCAGAGGGGACAAAGAGAGCATTACTGAGTACAAGACATGGTACTAAGTAGAGAAGGCAGGAGGAAGCCTCTCCCAGTGCACGACACAGATATCCTCAGGAGAATCTTAAAAAACCAGCTCTTTCTTTTTTATATTTGAAACCTTCTCAAATACAAAACTGACAGGGAATTATGGCTGAAGAAAAATGAACATTTTCAGCCGAATATGAAACTTTCCTGTCATTATTCTTCTCTCACAAACAGCACTGTGCCATAGTTTATCATATGATATTTTCTAAGGACAAAAGGAAAAAGCAAATGACCTGAGCTCGGTTTCATCCCCGACTCCCTATTTTTATTTGTGCCTTAACCTAACATCAGGAACTCATCTGTGCTGTTTTCATGAATTCTCTTTCAAACTACAAATGTTACTATTTCCCAATGTGTTTATAAAAATACAGGTATTAAATGTATTTCAAGCCCCAATAGTGCCCATATATTGGAAAAACTAGTTGAGAAGTGATTAGACCAAGCTACTGAGAGTGTAATTTAGTTTTCCCTGTTCCCTCCCCCAAAGCGGCTATAGTAAAGGAAAAACACATCTGCTTTCTTTTAATTCAAAGCTTCTCTACTCAATAGTCAGGCAAATAGCTGGGCAAATTATTTACTTTTTTACTTAATGTTTTAATCATATCATTTTAAACAATGTTTTAGGTTATAAACTGCATCAAATATGAAGCTTTGTGAAGCATTGTTACTGCATGATAAACTGGTGGATGGATTTTAAATCTTTAATGTTATTTCCAAAATTCCAACCAGCCGAAAGACATTCAGTTGATCACCCATGCTACTCCTGCATAATGTGAGTTTGTCGAGATGTGTCCTCATCTCAACCAACTCAGACGGTCACCTCCTCAGTTCTTTAACCCGAAGAGCGTGAAACTTGAAAATGATCTTCAGATGATGAAATGTTTTACTGGCTCATTTATCTTATTTAATAAAATTAGGTATCTGTTCAGTGCAAAGACCCTTGATGGGATGAATACAAAGTTATCTTTTCTTGAAAGCCCCTCCGAGTAAACTGTCTACGCAAAGTCTAAATTTACAGATACACTTACCTGGAATTAGAGTTCAGAGAGTTGGAAAATTCGCGGGAAAGTTTCAATGGACAGACCAAAATAAAAAAAAAAAAAAAAATCAAAGAGGAGTATGTGCAGCCTTCCGTTGGGCTTTCTGCCTTTGCCAGTGGCAGTGAGACTAGTCCTGGCCAGTACCCTCACGTTATGTAACAACTTATTAATATTAGCCATCAGACTGCTACCAAGCGGGCGAGGCACTAGAGGGCAAGAGTGACACACGCAAGACCCATCTCTAAGGGACAGCTCTTGGGACCACTTCAGGGGAGACAGATGCTAACTAAGCTGATAAATACCACGTTTGAAAGCACCACCGAAACTTGCCCGTGTTCCTCGAAGAATATTTTAAAGGACGATTCCCGACTAGCCCGAGTTAACAGGTTAATACGCATAAGCAAAGAACCACACCATGCAAAACAAAAAACAAAAAACAACTTTCAGGATTATATTTACAAACCCACAGTGATTCAGGGGGTGTTGTCTCTGCATTGTTTAAATCAACGTATTTCAAACAGGAAAGGGATGGCTGCAAATAAAATTCAACGAGTGTACATCTCAAGACCCTTCGTTTCCAGTGGCCAGAAACTTGCTATGGTCGCGCTGCCATCTCTGGGGTCCGCATTTCAAGTGGCCAGGGTAGGACTGCTAGGTGAGGACCTGCGTGCCTTCCTAGACATTACCTCGGGCTGTGGAACGCCGGCATCCTGCCTCCCGGTCCTCCGCTTCTCTGCACTACAGCTGCGCAGCCAGGGCTGCGGCGGCTTCCCCGAGCATCCGCTCGCCCGCGGAGTGGGCTGGGCGCGCGGGGCGGGCGGGGCTCGCGGGGCGAGTGGTCCAGTAGCTCGGGGCGGGACTGGGCGGGGCTGGGCGGGGCTGGGCGGGGCGGCCCAGTTCTCCGCGCGCTCCAGGACCCGCCCTCGCCCCCCTCCCTCGCCCCACGCCGCCGCGCGGTCTCCCGTGTGCCCGCAGTCCGCGCGCGCACGCAGGAGCCGGAGGAGGCGCGAGCATGGACCAGGTTCCCGACCGCCCTGGGAGCTGCGGGAGGGAGTTAGGGAGGAGCCGAGCTGCACCACAGGTGCCGGTCCCTTGTTCGGGATGGGGCAGTCTGCAGGCTTTCCCCTGCTCGCTGGTCACCTCCTCCATCCTGGAAGACCAGTGCAAGGACAAAAGCAGAAGAAAAGGCATTTTAGATTCAAGGTGAGGGTGGGCAAGAGCCCAAGGGGAAGGGGTTTTCAAATACACGGTGGGCCGCACCAGGGCAGAGCAGTTTGAGGCAGGGGCGGTCCACAAGTGGTAACTTGTAAAGGACATTTCTGTGGGCAGGATAAATACTTAGAGGATCAGCCACCACCTCACAGGGTACCATGTCTCAATTGCTTTAACCTAAGTCACTGCTCAGACTTGCTGGGGCTGAGCCTCTAACTGGGGTCTAGCGGAAGGCAGTGCAGATGCTCTCTTGATAGTTAGGATGAGTATGGGATCAAGCTTAGTCATTCAGCGTCAAGAGATGACACTTCTGGATGTATTGGGGCCCTGCTTATGCAAGTGGACCGTCTTGTTTTGGGCTCTTATCAGTGAAGTGCCTTTGCGGTTCCACCGCCCTGTGAGAACTGAAGGCAGGACTGCTGTTCAGGAAGGCAAACCTGGGTGTTGGGGCCCAGCTAAACCCACACAAGCGTGGGTGCCCTCTGAACCCAGTAAATACGGAAACACATCTTATGTTCCGCCGTTTTCCTTTTTGAATCCATAAATCGACTTTTGGCTTAAGACAGCTCCAGTTATATTTTCTGGGAAATAGGAGTGAAAAGGCATACAAATGATAGAGAAGTCAAACACTTTATATTGCTTAATGATTTTAGGAAGACATTTGGATGTATACACGGGGCGGGGGTGGGGAGGGCTTCAGCCGATCACAATGTCTTGAGCTGCTGGATTTATTTTTATTTTTATTTTTTCCTTTTTTTGGTGTATTGCTAGTAGGTGTTAAGGATCAGACCTTAATCCACTAAGAATCCCAGACCCTGTCTAAACTAAGGAAGCACTCTGCCATTGGGGCACATCCCTAGCCTGGCTTCCTTCCTTCTGTCTTCCTAAGTCAGAATAACTGTATCTTTCTTACTCCAAGAATAGAAGAACATAGGGAAGTGAGGGAAATCATGGTACTTCTGGAGCTGCAGAATTATTTCTCTGGTGAAATCCTTTGGTTAGATGGTAGGTATCAGACTGACTCTCCTAATTTTATTTTATTTTGTTTATTTTGTTGTTAGAATCTCTCTTGAGGGTCTTGTGTCTTCCGTTTCTTGAGTGGTAAGAGACACCACATTTGTTTTTATATGCTTACTCCTGCAAGCCTGCACTGCCTCCACAAGCGTCTGTGCAGCCATCTAAAACTTCCAGATGTGAGATAGCTCAAAGAGCGAAGAGGCTTGCCACCAAGTCAGGGAACCCGAGTTCAACGGAAACAGCCCCTCATGGTGGGAGGAGAAAACCATCTTCTACAAGTTGTGCTCTGACCTTCACACCTGAACACACAACAACCCACCTCCCTAATGGGTGAGCCAGAAGAGACCGAGGGCACCAAGGAATCAAGCAAGGGTCTCTAGACACAACAGGGGTGGCACACGCAGGAACTCACGGAGCCCGAGGCAGCTTGCACAGGGCCTGTATGCACCAGATGGGGTTCTAGAACTGAGAGGAGAAGTGGACACATATCCTTCATCCCTAACCTAGAAGCTGTCACCAATTGATAACCCCTTGCAAATAAAATTAAGTTTTCTTCAAGGGAGTCACACTGGGGGCGGGGAGGGAACAGTCTTTTTTTTTTTTTTGTCTTTTTAAAAATTTTTTTATTTAACGTTTATTAATTACACTTTATTCATTTTTTATCCCCCCATAAGCCCCTCCCTCTTTCCCTCCCGATCCCACCCTCCCTCCCCTTTCTGCATGCATGCCCCTCCCCAAGTGCACTGATAGGGGAGGTCCTCCTCTACTTCTTTCTGATCTTAGTCTATCAGTTCTCATCAGGAGTGGCTGCATTGTCATCTTCTGTGGCCTGGTAAGGATGCTCCCCCCTCAGGGGGAGGTGATCAAAGAGCAGGCCAATCAGATTATGTCAGAGGCAGTCCCTCTTCCCATTACTATGTAACCCACTTGGACACTGAACTGCCATGGGCTACATCTGTGCAGGGGTTCTAGCTTATCTCCATGAATAGTCCTTGGTTGGAGTATGAGTCTTAAAAATAGGCCCCATGTTCAGCAGAAGCTGCCGACAGAAAGCCAATCGGCAGCATCTTTAACTTTTAATGACAGGGCTTTTTAAACTTTTCCTTACAGGTCCTTTGCATACACGTAACAGCTTCAGGCTTTGTGTGAAACTGTGAGTCTCTGTGTCTATATGTGTTTCTTGTACTTTTTCTTTGGCTCCTTTTCTTGTTTGGTTGCTTTGTCCTATTCTGACTTCTTTTCCTATTGATTGATTGATTGACTGGTTCCCATTTGTTTTCTGAAAAGAGACAGAAAGAATATGGATCCAGATGGGAGGGGAGGTGGGAAGAGTAGAGGAGGAGAAACTGTAATCAGAATATATTGCATCAAAAAAAAATCTATTTTCAATTAAGTACTGAACACTAACTAAGTGTCTCTGGGAATACAGTAACAGTGAACAAATAAACAAGAAAAGCAGATACATTTTCTGCCTTTCTGTTGCTTATAAATTATTGCTACAGGGCAGGCAGCACAAGATTTCAGTGAATGGACAAGACCCACGAATCCACAAGCTTCCGGATGTAATTCCATGTGTAGTCTGATTTGGAAGGGGCATTCACTTTTCATCTTTCTTTTCCTGTCTTCTCTGCACAAAAAGGGGAAATAGCTGACAGAGAACCTCTTGTATAGAATAAAGTATTTAGCATTTTTATGACTATGTGTTGAATTAACTAATTAATTAGGTTAGAGGAACCACTCCACTTCCTGGTTGCTTTGGAGAGTGTGACTGCTTTTACCCAGAGCTGCTGTGCCCGTTTGCAAATGCAGATGGGTTAGAGTTATGCTGTTTTCTCCCAAGGTTAGCCCCAACCCTCACAGCCCCACTGGAGAAGTTTACATCTGTGTGTATGTATCATAGCAGCTGGATCTACTACCTGTCTTTCCTTCCGTCCCAGAGCTATTTTCCTGGCTGAGAGATAAGGAGGGAACATACAGGAGTGACAACATTGCCCATGATAGCCTCTTTCTTAAATGCCTTTCATTATAGGAATCAAAGACTCTGTGCTTGCCTCAGTCAGGGCTTCACAGTGGTGAAGAACCTCAAATATATTCATCTCCAAATCAGCTTCTTCGATATGTGTAACAATAAATGAGTGACCTTAGTAGTAACCTCCGAGATATAGCACACTTTTCACAACAACCTATAGTCCTTCTGTTTTACTTTTAATGTTAATATGGAAGACCTCAAAAAGAGAAGAGGCTTACAACTCCAAGAAGTACCTGCCTAGATTTTATGAAACATTTTGTTTATCAGAGTCCCATCTTGAGAGAGAGAGAGAGACAGAGATAGACAGAGAGAGGCAGACAGAGACAGACAGAGACAGAGAGATCTGCCAGCAAATTAAAAATATTCAGAAATGATTAAAAAGAAAAACAAAGCTGCATTTTTATATATTGAAATAATTAGTCCTGTATTTAGCCAGTTTGACAGAAAGTGTCTAATAGTAATAACTCATGGTGATGTAGAGATTTAATAACATGCCTTATATAAATTAAAATTACAATCTTTGATGGCATTTTTGTTCCTCATCTAATGCTTCTAGTGGAGGTTACTGATTATAAAAGGATTTTGAGAAACTTATTTCAATTTGCAGAGTTCTCTTCAATTTTTCAACGTCGAAATTAAACACATACATTATTCTATTATGACAAGGTTAAAATGCAAATATATAGAGGACAAGTTACATTTTATCTTAAACAGTTAATAAGTGTGTGTATTACAATTTCCTTTAAAAATCACCAGCTAAGGCTTGTAGTAATGACTCTTTTGATATGCTTAAGATAATGGGAAGAGGACTTAATGAATGTTATGTTCTAGCCAGCAACTTCCAACTCAGCCCAAGGAAGGGGAGCCCAGCTTTCCCTTCTGTCTCAAAAGATATTTATTTGAAAACAGAACCAAACAAACATCTCAGCAAAATGAGTGGCTGAGGAGGGAAATGGGTGTGTGTCAGGGTGTTATGTAGCTACAGCCAGATAAGATGCCACCAACTTTTAATATCCTTCAAGATATTGGTAAATGAACAACGTAGAGTAGGGGGTATGAAGATCTTTTAAAAATATATTTTAATTAAAATAAAACTATACCACTGTCCCCTTTCCTCTCTCTAGCCCCTCCCATGCATCCTCCACTCCCTCTCGCCTTGATGACCTTTTTTTGTTGCTGTTGCTTTCTTGATTATTCTTATTTCACAGATCAGTTTGCACCCATCTGTTGAGTCCATTTTTGTTGTTCATGTGTATATGATTTCAGGACTGCGTGCTTTAAGTTGGGTAACCAATTAGGGACTCATTGCTTTCTTAGCCTGAATAACAATGACAGTATCAAACGACATGCTAGTGTGTACCTGGGGAAATCTGACAGGGGTTTAACCCCCAAACAAAGAAGCACACCCAACCAAAGGGCCTGTTTTTCATGGGAGGATCGGAGATGTGCCTCCAGCTTTAGTGGTTATCAGGAACTCCTGGGGATTTGGTCCTGGACAATATGGACTAGTATTTTCTACTCAGATCAGGGTGGGGTCCAAGAATCTGCATTTCAACAAATGCTCAGGTATAGCCATCCACAACAGAAGAGAAGCTGGCTCAGAGAATTACTGGGGAAATAGAATGTTGTTTTCATTTAATTTTCATATATTTTCTAGGGTAATTGTTTATAGCTATATAATCTATTTAGTTGGCAAAGTTTTTGGATTATTCCTTAATCTCAATAAATATGGGTACTTTTCATTGGGTTTCTCATAAGATCAGTTAGGTAATGCCTTGTTTTAAAGTAGTGAGATCTGGAGACCGTCAAACAGGAGATGTGTTCTCACCTTGGAGACATTCCTGTGTCACAGGCTCTTCCTGCATTTTCTTTACCTTGTACGTTAAAGGTCATTTAATTCACAATAAAGAAAAAATGAAACTGCTTAGTTCTATAGGTTATATTTTTACCCTGTCCTCAAAAGAAATCATCTTATTCTGCCTGGATTAAAACAAAACATTTTTCCTAGCTAAATAAACCCCCTCCCCACATTATTTTGTATAATTCCATTTCAATTTGTAAGTGTGTTCTCCTCAGAAATAGCCTTCCCCTTGTGGGACTAATTTACAACTTAATGTCCGATCATAAGCTGTGTCATCAATTGCGGGCTTTGGGTGATGACAACTTGGCAGTAAAATATTCCTATCCATAGGTTGGCCTCGCATAAAACCTTCACATAACATTTGCTGCATCTTAATGGAGTAATACAAGCAATCATCAGATTGTAGACCTTATTGTGTGAGTCTTTACAGCTATCTTTTAATATTCAGGCAGGACCAAACATCATTAAGGTGTTTCTTTCATGTAGCCTGCCACATTAAAACATCATTTTATTGCTTGGCCCCGTGCCATCCAGTACCTCGAGATACGCTGTGGGAATAAAATGGTTGATTTCATTCTCACTTTTGTCTGAAAACAGGCTTTGTGAAGACCCCAGAATACATTCGCTCCCACCTAACTGTGATGTTTCTCCATTATATCTGATCACTGGATTTCAAGAGACTGAAGAAAATAATAAATATTCAAGCCGTTGTGTGAATTAGCTTTGAAGTTCTATTTTCACAATAGTGATGTGAAAGTTGTTAGAATGCAGACACGTCGAGGCAAAAATTGAGCTGCCCTGTATATTTAGAGTAAAAATACAGTAATCCTAGGCTTGAGGCCTTTTGCACAGAATCCCTCACCAAACATGTATCTTGGAGGTCTGTGATGATGAAAATTGAAAATTTGTTTTCCTTTTGTCTTAGTCCACTTCTCCTATAGCTGTGACAAAACCACTGAGGAAAACAAACAAACAAACAAATCGCAAAACAACAACAAAAATCCCAAACAACTTCAAGGAGAAACAGTTTATTTTGGCCCACAGTTCAAGATACAGTCCTACAAGGGAGAGGAAGCATAGCTGACCTTGACTCCCCTCTGACATGAACAGGTGTCCTTGCTGACCTATACACAGGTATGCCTTGGAGGCATGCACGGTAAAGTTTTGACTGCTGCTCTCCATCTTCGCCATCCTGAGGGCGAAGGCAGTTGGTGCTTTTCTTACCCATTGCCACTCATCCATGAGTCAGAGGCATAAACCTGGACACAATGAAACTATATGAACTAGTGTTCAAGCATAGATGTTAATTTTAATTGTGACTATCTATACTCGGTTTGTTTTCCTTCTGTGGATCAGCCAGCCCCATGGAAAGGAAAATACAAATCAGTTTAATCATTAAAATTGTCTTTCTTCCATCTCTTTGAATAAAATACAATTAATATTTGAAAGATTTTATTAGCGGTATGTGCCCAGGCCTATGTTTGTCAGCCTTCTGACATCAGGTTTGGCCAGGAAAGCACTTGTCTAAATCTTAGCTCTGTACATGTTGTATTAGTCAGTTTCTATAAGACAGCCACAAAGCAGATTTATTATAATTGTGCAGATGTAGAAAATCAAGCTTAGGTACTGTAAATCCATTGATGGTCACATTCAATGTGGATTAGGGGAACTGGAGAAAGAAAAATGAAAAAAAAATATGGAAAATCAGAAATTTTATTTTTCACAGGCTACTTTTTGCCAAATTGACATGCTTTCCCAGAGAATTTGTTATTTTCCTGACCCTGACGTTAGTAGATATGTGTGTTGGCACAGGCCACGATGTCCATGCTGAGCCTCAGGAATACCTCCCAGCGGGCTTGGGAGGGATGCGAAAGCCCCTGACCACCTGATTTTACATTGTTCTGGTTCACCTTTTCATGTTTGGTTAATGACAATATGAGTCACTAGAGTGGTTTCTGTCTTAAGTATCACATGGCAAGATGAGCAAGCCTAAGGAGAATGGGAGAGACTGAAAGGAGGTGTGCAGAGGGAGAAAGGCTGATAGTCAGTCAACCAAGTTAGCTGGTAGAATTTCTTATGTTTTATTCAAAGGAAACACACGCAAACACAACCATACACATGTGCACACATGCCATACACACACAGCCATGCACACAACACACACAACCACACACACCACACACCACATATACACACAAAACAACAACACACACACATATAAGCACACATCCATACACACACATACCACATCACACACTCACAACCATACACACCACATACCACATACACACACAACACACACACACACATATACACGCATACACTCGCACATACACACACACACACACATTCAAAGTAATAGAGAGATGGGTAAAAGTAATGGTGGGTGGGAAAATATAATTTCAGTACTCCATGAATACCTTATTTAGGAAAGGTGGCCGCTTTACAGCCACATTATCTCAATTTTTTTCGGGGTGGGGGAGAAAGTTGAATTAATGATGTAACCAACCATTTTTTTTTTTTACCAAAAACTATCTAACACTCTCATGTTAAAATCCCTCAGTCCTAGAGAATTCTTAGTGACTTCTCCCTCTCGCTTCCTCACTTTTCCTTCCTTCCTTCCTTCCTTCCTTCCTTCCTTCCTTCCTTCCTTCTTCCCTTCCTTCCTCCCTCCCTCCCTTCCTTCCTTCCTTCCTTCCTTCCTTCTTTCTTTTTTTCTCTCTCTCTCTTTTTTTTTTTAAGATTTATTACTTATACAGCATCCTTCTCACTATAGATGGTTATGAGACACCATGTGGTCGCTGGGAATTGAACTCAGGACCTCTGGAAGAACAGCCAGTGCCCTTAACCTCTGAGTCATCTCTCCCGCCCCTTTCCTTCTTTCTTTTTATCCATTTTTTTAGCTGGAGGGCTGATGGCGTTCAGCAGAGTTAGGGCCAACAACAATTTCTTCTTATCACATTTCCCTGCATTCTGGAACATGATTAGCAAACTTGCACTTTTCTTCAATGAAGTCAACTTCTTGGCCTTGCAACAGAGCAGAGTTTTGGCAGAAGCAGACAGAACCTTGTCTCTGCTCTGGCAGTGCTTAATTTTGGGTTAGTTCCTTGACCTTATTTAGAATAGAATGGGTCCTTGAAGACATAATTTAGAATAAAATATTTGTGAAAGGGTTATGGTGTTCTTAAAGGGTTATATGGGGACAATGAAGATGATGGATATATCAAATTGGCCAAGTGTATAAGAATAAAAAATTAGAAGTTTAACTAGAAAAAATTTATTTAAAACTTAGATCTTAGTGAGGAAAAGAACATGATCTATAGCCATACGTCTTCTTTGAGAAAAAAAAAAGGCATGGCTGTGCTAGTTTACTTTCTCATCAAGCATCTCCATCTCTTTTCTCTACATCTTTCCCTGTACTTGTTAGTCTTGCTTTTTGGACACAGTTTCATTGAATTCTTGGGTGATTACTTATACATTCATGTTGGTGAGGCAAGGGAGAACTTCAGAGGTTCAAGTTACTGGAAGAATGAAGTTCAACTATGGTTACTCATCCCCTGCAAAAAAACAAACAAACAAAAAAAAAAAACAAAAAAAATTTTTATGAAAATGACCATTGATTTGCTGTCATGCATCATTTTTATGCCCTGCTAACAGTTAATACTTATTTAAGTTGCAGAATCTCATAATTACCCTGCCTAGCTGGATTTTTCCCTCTCATGGTGAAAATAAAAGAAACCTTGATAGACAGTGCCTTATATTTTGCACAATTTTTAATCTAGTGACTTTTCTGGTTGATGGAGGTAGAAGGGGCAGTGGCCTCTGCTTCTACTAGGTAAAGTAGAAAGCTATTTAGGGTACAGAAATGGATTTGTCCTCTCCATGGCAAGTTACTTCATGAAGGGCTTGAGATTTTATTTTGATGCAGTTTCACTTTCTTGAAGTTTTAGTATAAAGTTACATATTCTAATAATTTTCTGTTTTGAGAATCACTTCCAACTGCAGAGAAGCACAGCCCGTCTTACCAGAATGCATTTCATGGTCTTAAATCAAAGGCTGTGCCGTGCGGTGCCTGCTCCCAGGTGCGTTCAAGGTGGTAGTGTCCTTGTGAATCTCGGCACTAGTCAGAGATTCCGTGCTAGTGCATGCCCCCAACTGTATATCAAGTCAGAGCCACAAATATCGTCTTGGTCATCCCTCCCTAGTGTCAGAACGCAGCCGTATGGACAGAGGCAGAGTGACCTTCTGTGTGATAAAACAGTCAAGTACTCTGAGAAAGGATGCCATTTCTGTTTACTAGTTTCTGAAAGTCCTGTTCAAAATTTAGTGGGTGCTTTAGAATTTCAGTGTGGTCAACTTACATCTATGGGTTGCTAACAGTGCGTTTAAATTTTACTGAAAAAAATCCTTAAAATTCAAAGACCTTGTTGTGAAGCAGACAACCTTAAACAGCATCAAGCCTGGAGGTGGAGGATGAAGCCTCTTTGCCTATACAAGTACTTCTCGAAGTCTAAAACCAAATCAGGGAGAATAGGTGCTAAAATGAAGATCCTTCAAAACCTGCTAAGACCTAATCAGTCTCTGGTGGAGAATGGTAGGTAGCTGTATTTTTATCAATGGCCATGTATGGTTCCAGTGCACTGTTAAAAGGATGGTCCCCAATTCCTCTTCTTCCCAAATTTCTCTCATCTCTGATGTGGAGCCATGCAATACTTAAGGATTTAAAATATCCTTTTATTCTTTAGCTCAATGAGTTCTGATAGTTCTCATGTACTATAATTTTGGACATAGTTTCTTTACTTAAATTATCAAGTCTATAGACGAAAGTTATAATTAGTAAGTAGAGTTATAAACATTTTAGTCATTTTTTTTCTGCATTGTTTTTCAGTCTAAAATTTCCAAAGGATTTAGTGCTGTGTTTACGTTCCTTGCTTCTGCTTTCAAATGTGAAAACATTCCTTCCCATAAAGAATATACTAGTGCTACATTCAACCCTTAAATATGGAGATGTAATAGAGGCAAGGGAAATTTCTATGATGAAGGGTCACACTGCCAAAATATCCTATAACCAGCAACTCACAGATGAGCTTTATTTTGGCGAGAATTTGGCACTGCAAAAACCACTGAAAATAAATTTAGAATGATTGAAGAGCTTTGAAGGAGAGTGAAGAGAATAATAAAATGAAATTATTGTGTGAAGCACTAAAATTAGAGATGAAGATGAATCTTCACCCTTCTGTAAGTGCCGGGAGCTCCTCAGAAGCAGCAGATTCCCATCAAATTCCTGTGAGAAGTACTGTAGCTTGATCTTTAAATAATATATTATTATTCTTATTAACATCTTTTCTTGTTTCCCATAGTTTCTTGACTGAATTGTTGAGGGGGTGGGCTATGAATCCTGGGACACAAAGAGAAAGAAATGACATATCAACAATGTCTTTTTCACACAGAGGAGAAAAGACCAGATTTTGATTTTCACCAGAAATGCTTGTATGCTTATGGTTGGACCAACTGCCCTGAGTTCTGCTGTTGAGCCCAAACGTGTGCTCCTATGCCTGAAGCATCACTGAAGAGATCAAAGTTTTTCATCAAACATAATATTATCAGGAGAATATAAAAGTGAGAAGTACAGCCCGCGGCCGTCACACAACAACAGGAAGGAGATTTATTACCAGTTTGGTCTTGGTGACAGTGTCACCTGCCTCGTGAAAAGCAGAGGCTGAAAAGCCTTTCCTTCTATTATCATGCCATTTGCCCAGTTTGCGTAGATCCTAGGTTAGAGTGGAGAGTTTTAGCTTTCATCATCAGCTTTCAGTTTAGGGGCAGGTGATTTTTCTAACATGCTAAAATGTGTGGTTAAAGTGCTTATGAATTACTGAGTATGGCCCAAACTGTTTAGGGGCACGCTTATTTCTACTCAGATATCGATTTCATTGCTAAAGAAAATCGTGAATTGTAACTTCAAAGTTGTCATGGTGTTAGAAGAAAAGTCATTTTAAATAGATAAACAAAAACTTGCAAGGGACAACACTACAAAACAGTAACTTTTCCAGGTGACATCTTTATTAGATACATGACGTTATAGACAGGCAACCTTTATTGTATGCAATGTGTTTTATAGTATTTTACAATCTTCTTGTATTAATAAGCATATAAAAGTAAAATATATATCCAAAGAATGTCCTGACAAGAATACAGTAGAATAAACAAGTAACCAAAGAGAACTGGAGAGGTGGGAGTGGCAAGTAAGCCATAACACCGAATATATTAGTAATTATTAAAAATCATGAATGTAAACCCTACGGATTACAGGTGCCGTCTCTGGAAAGGGAGTACAGGACTTTCTCTCACAGAAAGCAACCGAATGGATTTTTTTTTCCTACTTTTTAATTACTTACTGAAGACGTAACATGGTGAATGGCAGAGTTTGAGTACAAGGTTCTTTGGTTTCGTGGTGCTTACTGAGAATTGCTTTGTGCTGGCGTGAGGTGATGCTTTCAATGTAAGACTTCTAGCAGTCTTAGCTCTGTTGTTTCTAACTCCAGCAGCCATATAGAACTTGATTCTAATCACAGATTAGTACAAATGAATTCTGGGCCACTATCAAGGGACTATAACTTTTGCTTATCTGACTGCTCTAACATTTCTTCTCTTCAACTTAGCCATGCCCAAAGCTCTTAGACAAAGTCACTTATGGTGTAAACAGATCAAAAGCAAAATGGTTTTATGCATGTGTGTGTATGTGTGTGTGTTATATCTTACTATGTGAAAAAGAATGACATACTATGCCAAAACAGATTATTGGTAGCTTTTCAGAGCCTGATGTAAGGCCTACTGACAGTGTGTTTTGACACACTACCACCGTTTCCCCCCAGTATTACTATGTCTGCCCTGTGATTTCCCTCAGCGAATCTTAATTGTCCCTGTTCTCTGTAGAGCTCAGTGTCTACATGCTTTGATTTTTTAATATTTTTAATATTTTATATTTTTTATATGTGAAATATGTTGAAGGATTTGTAGAGCCACACAATATTTTCAAGATTTTGCTCTGTGTGACTTAAGATCTCTAATTATTTTCCTTTTGTCCATGTATCATTTTATGAGGTCACTAATGAATGTGCTATCAGGACACTTGGTCTCAAGGCAAAAAAAAACCTCTCACCCCAAAGGGAATAATGACTGTTTATTCTGAAGCCAACTCTGAGTGGGCATGGCTCAGGAACAGAAATTCGAGTTTACATCTATTCCGTGTTCCAGTGCGGTAAAAGCTTCATGAGGTTTTAACAGTAACAGAACAAAAGAAACCGTAAACCGTTACACTTTCTAAATATATTGGTCGAAACATAAGGTATGTGGGGCTCAAAAACCTAGAGAAATCTGTTATAGGGCTCAGATGCAACCTGAGGGCATTCCTAGAGTTTGGGTTGGTGGGAATACAAGTTCTGCTTGTATTTCCCAAAGAATACACTCGCAGTCATCGGAGTGTTAAACCACATAAGAGATGGTAAGAAATGGCTATTTAGGGCCACAAAACGCCCACGATGATTAGTAATTAGCCCTGGACCTGCAACCCTCCAACAGCCTCGTAATCACTGAAGTCCTCATCAGCATGTTAGCAGGCAAACGTGTTCTCTTTCCAGGAATTTTCATCCACAGTGGTCAAGGCACTTTAGCAAAAAGAATGGCTTTTAGGGATCAATAATTATGGTGAATAAAGTAATGCATTAATATCGAAAAGCGTCATTTATCATCAACTTCACAAATGTCCAGGGTCTCGTGGCTTAATGGGCACTCTAGCTTCAATTTGCCCCTCTGAGGAGCATCATCATTCACAGTCTGAGTTCTGTCTCGTCAGAAAAGTGCAAGACAAAGAATGAAGTTTCTAAGGAACCAGAGAAAGCTTGTGTGATCTCGCCCTTTAGCCTCTGGGAAATATTTTGCATAAAATCTGCTCTCTGATGCTTTTTTTTTAAGTTTAGGGTTGTGAAGGTTCTTTGATTTTTTTTTTTTCCGTTTTGATTCTGAGATGTACTAAAAGGTCAAATGGGAAGGACAGTTAAGTAATTTGGAGGCTGAAAGACTTGTTTGTTCCAAAACTTCAGTAGAATACACCCGGCTGCTAGAAGTGTGCTTAACTGTTCACACTTGTGTAACAGGAAACCAGATGAGACCGCAACCTTCCTAAGGTCCAAACATTTAACCGCAGACTACCTTTGAGATACTTTTAATTCGATTTCATGATTAAAAGGTCAAAGGGTAAGCAAGGAAAGAAGAGATCCCTCGTGCTTTTGCAGTTTGGAGAACTGGAAATGGTATTTTGCAGCCAGTTCTCGACGCCTGTCCTGCGGAGAAGGGTGGTTTATTTGTTTGCGAGTTTGTTAGCGAAACTCAAGAAAGTACAGAACAGAACCATTTAAGTATCTTGATTGAAAAGGAAAAACCAAAAGGGACAAAAAACGAGGGGAAATTATAGTAAGTGATCACCTCATATACAGTCTTTGCCTCCAGTTGCTTAGAAAAATTTGCTTTCATCTAAACAATTATGAATTCCTAAGTCTTCAGGAAAGGTACAGGTTCACTTTCTTTGCATAATTAGAAGTATGTTCAAAAATGAATGAACAATATGAAATTAAAATTTTCATTTTAAATCTTTTAAAATTTTCTGATCACTTAGGCAGTATGTCATAGAAGTTATTAGCAAATAAACTCGACTAGCCTTTAGTACTTCTTTACATAGATTTATACATATATATGAGACAACAAAATGAAATAAATACATTTATATATATGCTTATGAATGCCCCTATTTACAAAGATGATTAATCTTACATAATACATTCACAAAAATCTAAGTGGGATGATCAGGCTTGCTGTCATAAAATGATGTAATGCATGAAATTGCATCTTCGCATACATTTTTGTTCATAGAATTTTTTTTTCCTTCTGGATTCACTGCCGAGAGAGAAGCTTCATCAAATGGTATGAATATTTTTAAGCTATTTGGTGCATATTTAAAACTTGCCTTGCCAGCAGGGTGTGCCAGCTGATACTCTCTATAGAACTGTTTTATTTTTTATTTTTTCCTTCTTACATTCTACTATACAGCTGCCAAATCTTCAGAAATTTGATGGGTAAGATGTGAAATTTTACTGTTTTAACTTTCATGTCTTTGATTAAATCTGAAACTACAGCTTATAATTGAACAAAAGCTTTCCTCTCTGATGTCCTCACTCTGGGCTTTTGAGAACTTTGCATATGACAATTGTTAACTGTGATTCCACTTTTTCTCTTTTTCTTCCCTACTGCTTATTTTGTTTTGTTTGTTGTTTGTTTGTTTTTTTGGTCAATAGAAACTTTTGCCATTTTTATGAGATAAAAATCTCATTTTTGTAGATTATATTAATTGATTCTATAGGATTACTCTTTTTGTCTGTAACCAGAGATGGAATAAATATTGACTTTCATCTTCTAAGATTTTGCTATTTTACATGATGTCTTTAATCATCCTTTCTTTCTTTTTCTCTCCATCTCTTCCCCTTTTCCTATGTGCATTGCTTCTTTTACTTTGTTGTAAGACACACATTTATATAGTTCATGATTTATTGTTTATTGTAATATTTTTAACCTGTAGCTATAAGTAATAACTGATAAAATAGGAACTTGACATGAAAAATATATTTTTGAAAAAGTAAGCATATGACATGCTAGAGGTAACCTTTCTGAAGACTACACTCTGCAGTACAAAATCATTATAGAGTCTTTTGTACTTGACAATTTTGCCTAATGGCATTTAAGCTTTATTTGAAAAACAAAACAAAACAAAACAAAACAAAACAAAATGCATGCAGTCTATTCAAACAAAAAAGTAAGGGATAACTTTTGGCGTAGAACTGGCTGTCTTTCCAGTGTTATAAAGACCTTTTATTATCAACCTACTCTAAAATGCAAAAGAAAAAGCATGAACAATTTTTAAATAACTAATATTTACCCTTGGTATAGCTGTTATTTTCTTCAGTTGTGAAACTCAATTTCATGATACCTATTTCAGCCATGTAAGATTTATTTTCTCTTCTGTTTAAAGCAAACAACAGGAGAAAATAATCTGAGGACATCTAGAAATAGTTCCTAGTGTGAGAGCCCTTTGCTGGGTATATGTGTCTCTCTTGAATTATTGCTAACAAAAAATAGATGAATAGGTTTTCCTCAAGTCAGAGAGATATTTTATAGCTGCAATGACCCTGATAAAGAGACATCTCCAAACCACATGAAGGAAAAGGCAGGGAGTGTGAACTCTGCGAGGGGCACATGGAATGCCTCCTTTCTAATACACCCCTCTAAGGATAGTTTCTGTTTAGGTCCAGTTCTAAACTGGCATTCAAGTGTCTGATGTTGTGTTTACTCCCTGTGAATCCAGACAAAACCAGTAGCAAGAATAATGACTATGAACAAATATTGACTTTGTCCTGTTTTCTGATTTAGGCTCACAGGACCATTTCAGAATTAAATAAAAATACTGTAGAAAAAATAATTATTTAACTCCTCTCTACATGTTTAGGGTATCAGATCACCCGATTACAGGAACTATCTCCAGGAGAAATAGTCCCACCAATCAGTGGGACTGTTTACCACATGTGACCTTGTAGGCTGTGTCGGATCCCGGCATGACCTGAGGAAGCCCTACCTCCTCCTCCTTCTCTTTTTCTCTTTTCAGGGTTACTGCCCTTAGAACACATCCTGAAGTAGCTTGCTTCTACATTTCACTTAGGAAAAGAGAATCATTGTTTAAGTGTGCAATCCAACATACCTAATATTATCAAAAATTGATCCTACTAATGTCTAAGGGAAGGCAAATTTAGACAGTAATGGAGCATTGTCAACAACTTTTAAATTAGCACCAATATTGAAAATAAATCAACCTAATGCTGGCAAGTTCTCCATAAGGCTGGTACGTGAAAGGTGAATCCATGTAGTTCCTAAGAAACAGTTTACTATTACATGTCATAAAACGTAGATAAATTATGTTCTTTGACGTTGTGCTTCCATTCTTTAGGAATTTACCCTGAAGAAACACTTAAGAAAAGTATGTAGAACGAGATCATTAGAGAAATGATAAAAATAGGAATAAAGTTTTGTGTATACTGTTGTCACAAGGAAAAGTCCAAGACATGTCCTAGAAGGAAAGCTAGATAGGAAAGGAAGATAGGAATTATTTGTTTCAGACATGTAAATTGCAACTTTTAAAAAGTAAACTTCTTTAAATGCTTTAAATGGTATATTGTACTAATGTATTGATTTATTGAAACATTCATGACAAAAGTTCCATTCTGCAGTCTTCATTTTGGGCGCCATCCATTTTCTACTAAACATATGGATCCCAGTGTTAGCTGAGACATATTTCTCAGTGTATGGTTTTAGGCTCAGCTGTGAAAATATGTATCACTGCGATTCTCTTAAGCTTTCTTATCTAATGAAATACACTCTCACTGTGTCATCTAATTATATTTCCAAACAGACCTACATTTGCTGCAGTAACTGGCAAAATCAGGCACCTGTTTTTTGGCTTTCCATTGTAAGCGTCGATTGTTGATTAATGTTTACTAATAATTATCTTTTAGTAAAGCTGCTGTTAATTCTAAACAGCTGTATAACCAAATCACCACACAGAGACTGGATTTACTTAGTTAACCTAGAACACCATCCTGGGCAATACTTACTCCCTCTTAAACCTCCAAGCCCTCATAATTTCCTACTATTTAGATTTCCCACATTATACTTGTTTTTTTTTTTTTTTTTTGTGAAATTTTAGGTCTGCTTCATTCTCCATGTAGTTCCTGCCCTCTGGCTCCTCCCTTCTTTTCTGTCCTCTGGCTCCTCCCATTGCTCAACAGTGTGGCTAGCTGCTTTATTTTGGCCTGTTTACACAAAGTTGAGACAGGATGCTTAGAATAAGTATCACAATGCAATATCCAGATTGAAACCAGAGAGTGGGGGAGGGGGGGAGAGTGGGGGAGGGGGGAGAGTGGGGGAGGGGGGAGAAATCAGCATCTGAATGAACAAGGGTAAGGTGTATACATTTCAAAAGAATATTATACCAACATTTCCCCCTTTAAGTCTAATAAAAGGCTCCTTCTCTTTCAATACAAGAATAATTATGAAATTATGAAAATTGTTAGGTAAAATCTACATGTGCAATGTCCAGTCTATGTGTATTTAACAACTTAGGAGAAAGTATCTGATTATCCTATCTATCTTGACAAGTTAAAAGTTCTATACCTAAATTAACTTTTTCCTTATTGGTATTACCTATATGAAAGGATTTAATAACTTCTAAACAACTCAAGCTTAATTGTGGCACTATAACTATTTGGTCTTCAACCCCATCAGAGACTTGAGAAGTAAATAAAATTAGCTATTAGAGTAAATAGGAAGTACATGTTAGCAGCTTCCAAAAAATAAAAATTGACAGAGACAGTTTGCTGCCTGAACAGTCAACCATAACTCTTTACAACGTTGGAGCATCGTCTTCAGCCTTATGGCTCAGAATATTTGACAGACATAAATGTGAAGCAGGAACTATTTAGGACTTGTTTACCCTGTCTTGGCAGAGTTAGGCAGTTGACTTGTCCTGCATTTAAGCTTGCCCATTTTTGGCAGAATTTGTCTGTCATGAAGTGAGGGTATTTTCTTTACTCAAGTGGCTTGTTTGCCATATTTGAGGCCATCTCCATATGGAATTTTTTCAATGCTCATTATTGTCTTTCAGGTAGTCAGGGTGCTGCCAGGAGATGACTTGTATCGTTGTCAAAGAATCTTTAAAATAATAGACACTTTTAAATGCCATATTCTGTAGGTCTCTGAACTTTTTGAAGACTACCTATCTTTATATTATCGATCTGTCTACAAAATCATATCTATCTGTGAAACCTAGGATATATACTCCTGTGATAAATTAGACTAGTGTCTGACATGACCATGAGTTGAATAACTAGCAATTAACTTGCATTATCTAATATCCTAACCAGTTTTTGATAGCAGTTTAAAAGTATTGGAAGTAACCTTGACTTTCTTTCAATATACTAAAGCTTATACCAATGTATCAAAAATAGACATTTTTGCATCAATATGCAAAATCCTATATCAGAATTAAAATTAACCTTATTTTGGAATAACAAATGAAATCTTAAGTTGAGTAGATTCAATAATCTACCTTTTGTCTTATTCCTATAAGATATCCCAATATACTCCTTTCTTTTTAACCCTTTTCATCTTATCTAAGAAAAAATGAACAAGGAAAAGAGAGAAATCCCTGAGTATAACCTTGCTTCACTCTGAAAATGACCATTAATAATTATAAACATCTCCCAATGACAATCACATTCGTGGCCACAGAAAACAGCCAAAAACATACCCAACCCCCTTTAAGGAAAATTGGACATCGTTCTCATGGATTTCTTCTAGCTGACATTTTGGACATGCAGAAATTCTGGAGATCAGAAAGGAGAGGAGAACCTCCCCTATCAGTGGACTTGGGTAGTGGCATGCATGCAAAGGGAGGAGGGAGGGTGGGATTGGGAGGGGAGGAGGGAGGGGCTTATGGGGGGATGCAGAATGAATAAAGTGTAATTGATGAAAAATTTAAAAAAAAAGGGAAAAATAATTTAAGAACCTTAAATGACTTTCAAAAGTGGAGGAAAACATGGAGTTAGTCAATTTACATGGAGCACGTCTCGCCCCTGGGGGCAATGGTCTCCTGAACCTACTCAGACCTCAGACACCACCACTGCTAGTTCTAGAACTGATGTAGGATGTTCCAACGAGGGGGTTAAGGCTTTCCATAATATTTCCTATAAGCCCACACCTGTTTGTTTATATCCCCCATTTTTATTCATTATTAGCCAGATAGAGCCAAGTAATTGTGGTAATGATACTTGCTTTTTTGCCCAATGCTGGAATGCTAGTAAATTTAGGTATGCCCTGGTTACTCGCATGCCTCGCTGGGTGCCTGTGCCCGTTGATGCCCCTCACACTATGACTCTCTTCAGACAGAAAAGGAATCTTGGAATTACAGCCACCATTGTTACTGCCATCTCATTGGCGGCTGTTGGAGCTACCACCGGGGCATTAGCCATGAGTCATACTGTGCAGACTGCTCAGACCCCGAATAATCTTTTAGCCAATGTAGCTCATGCCTTAGATGTACAAAAAGAAATTAATGCTCAACTAAAAGGAGGCTTGATGGTGTTCAATCAGAGGATTGACCTCGTGCAAGAGCAAATTGATACCCTATGGCAAATCGCTCAACTTGGCTATCAATGAAAATATGCTGGACTTTGAGTCACTAGCATACAACATGAGAATTTTTCCTGTGCTGCAAATCTGTCTAAACAATTGTCTAGCTATATTTTAGGTAATTGGACTGGAGAATTCGATATTATGATGGAGCAGCTGAGAGTGGCCATTGTCATGGTAAATTCTACCAGAGTGGATGCAGGACTAGCCACAGGATTATCATCATGGATTGCTGCAGCCATGAATCATCTGAAGGAATAGGCGGGCATGGGAGCGTTAGCAGGCCTTCTGGTGTTGGTCTCCTTGGTTTGCCTGTGGTATATATGCAAGATTAGAGTCTCACAACAGCGTAATGCAGCCATGACCATTCAGGCCTTTACAGCCATTGAAGCAGGACAGTCTCCCCAAGCATGGTTGGCTACCATAAAAAGCTAAAATATTACGCTCAGGATGCGAGGCTAAGCACTGCACTCAGGGTCAGCCGCTTTGGACCCAGAGAAGAGCATGTCTGATTGCATGCAGGTTGATGCCCCAGGTCCCGCCTCTGAGAGAAAGGTATCAGATGGGTCTGATGCTCTTTGGGTGGATGACACCTAAATGAACATCAGTACAAAGTCCCAATTTATTTCTAATATCAGAGATCAGACCTCTACTCTTGCCTGATGCGTCTAAAACAAAAAGGGGGAACTGTAGAGAGCGGTGGAATGCTATGCCTTAAAGATGGAGCTGGTTTCTGCCTTTCACCTTCCCAATGGTGAGTGCTCTCTGTCATGAACAACTCCACATTTGGCTAAGGCCAAGGATCTGGCGTGCTTCCATGTATGTGGACCTATCTGCATTGCCCACATGGCATGCTGGGGTTGGCTACCCAGAGGCTATTTAAGCTGTGGGCTGGCTTTCCCCAGGTTCAGATGATTGTTCAAGGTTCCTGAATAAACTGCATTGAAAAAAAAATTGGGAAAAATTGGTTAATTAAGCAAGCAATAACATTTGTGGTCCAGTCTTTGAATGTTGAGAAATTTCAGGCTTAATAAAAGTCCTCTTTGGAACAGTCTAAAATGCTAGACCAATTAAAATTAGTAGCTTTCTTCAAATATCTCTTGGGAGCAGGCTTTAATCAGAAACAGCAATTGAAGCAGTTGAGGCCAGAACAAGCAGAACATGCAAGATGCTGGAACATGTCTCAGCAAGCTGAAGGTTGAATCCTGTCAGGTTTGATCCAGTATCTCTGGTGTCCAATTCTTTTGTTCTGCAAACATATAACTTCTCAAAGCATTATACAGTTCTAAAATTATAAATGTATGAGATGTGCAGGTTGAAACTAAACTGTGAGCCAATTTTATCTATGCCAATTAAAAGATTATCATAATACATTTTGAGGATATTATAGCCAAGGATTTATTGGCCATGTATTTTTGAAGTTCTGGCTGGAGACATATTTTATGTCTCAGTTAGTTTTAGAGTTGTTCCCAAGTAAAGGGATCAACAATATAAGTCACCATTATTATTGAACATGTAATCATTATCATGTTGAAATCAAAACAAGTTTGGATAGATCAAAATATCTTTTTGGGCTCTTGCATGCCTGTTATATTAGGCCAAGTTGCTACCTATTTCCTTAGAGAAGCCTCCCATTAGAGATACAAGCTGGTTGCCTTGAGCAATAGAAAATTCATGTATTAAGTAAACTTTATATAAGTATAACAGAGGTATCTTGTACCTGTATAGAAGTTTAGGCATAGGTTTTTATATATGTTGTAGCTATTTGTTCTATTCCCTTGTTTATATAGAATGGGCAGTTATGCCTTTATAGTCAAACTTTATTTAAACTCCCTCTTACTTTTAGCATTTAAGCATACCCTAGGCATCTTGTACCTGGGCTTTGCATTGATAGTGGCTATTTTTTGGCTTGCCTCTTTTTGATATGAGATGGACAGTTTTGTTTTTTAAACATATCAATATAAGTTTTGAGTTTTTAGGACTAAACTAGGTTGGCATGTACTTTTCCATCTTTAAGCCTCTTGTGTCTTTTTTACATAGGCATAACCAACATTTTTCCCCTGTGAAAATGTCTCACATTTAAAAAGATAAGGCAGTTTCCAGAGCATTGTGACATTATCTCTCTTTATATAAACCTAAAAACTATGTGAATCCCACCTTTAGATCAGTAAGGACATAACATTTATTAAGACTATTCATAGAGATAACCTAGAACCCTAACAATGCAGCCACTTCTGATGAGAACTGATAGACTAAGATCAGAAAGAAGGAGAGGAGGACCTCCCCTATCAGTGGACTTGGGGAGGTACATGCATGCAGAAAGGGGGAGGGAGGGTAGGACCAGGAGGGGAGGAGGGAGGGGCTTATGGGGGGGATACAAAATGAATAAAGTGTAATTAATAAAAGTTAAATAAAAAATTAAAAAAGAAAAAAAAAAGAAAAAAGAATTTACATGGTAACCTTAAGGAAAATTTTGACAGTTTGAATCTGAGACTATCTCTGTAAGTGGCTAAACAGGAGAAGTTGCCATCCTGGCTTTTACTGTGTAAATTAGCTTGATCATGAAATCAGAGATCTGTCTGTTTCTTTTTTCATTTTGTGTTGGGAATAAAGGCATGTGCCTTCATCAACTTGCTTAAATATCTTTTCTCTAATTAATATCATTGTAACTAAAAGGCTTTAAATGAAAATCAAGCAAAAAGACAAGAAAATTTTAAGTTTTGGGTCAGTTGTGCCAATTTACACTGTCACAAACAAAGTGCAGTTGATTATTTTTTGTTGATGTTTCAGTGAATTGTCACACCCTTACCAGAGCTGCCAAGTATCTTGCAGCCAGAGAGCTTTGGATTTTAGCCATTATTAACCTAATTATTAGGATGAGTACTATTGTCTGTAACTTAGTACCCCAATCTTGGCTTTTCCCCCATTTCTTCCTTGAACTTTCTTGGAGAAGGCATGGAGAAGAACCAACACCATTAAACATATTGCAACCAGATCCATGAATATGACAGCCAAAATGAAGCCAAAAGAGATTAAAACACCCTCTGCCATGACAATTTTTTATTTTACATGCAGTTTAGGCCAAACTCTGTCTAGAGGTTTGTCTGCCTCCAGTTCCTTTTTTTCCTGCCATGGCTGTGGAGCTGAGCCAGTTGAGCCAGCCATGGTATAAAGGAGCCATGCTTGTTTACCCCTCAGTTAAACTGCAGCAGCAGCAGCTAGTTTTGTTATGAACATCTCAGGTCTGCCCACAGGAGGCTGTCTTTTGCTCCTGGGCCAGTTTGAGTCTCTCTTTAAGAGACAGTAATTTACCTCAGAGTTTTTAGGTTTTAAGTTTGGGTTTTTTCACTGGGAGCTTATTCCCCCCATCAAATTATGATAAAGTATGATTTAAGGAGTGTGGATACTTAGATTAGTTGGGCACCATTTGTTGTAAGTGTCAATTAATATTTACTAATAATTATCTTTTAGTCAAGCTGCTGTTAATCCTAAAGAGCTGTATAACCAAATCACCACACAAAGACTGGGCTTACTTAGTTAACCTAGAACACAATGCTGGGCAATAGTTACTCCTTCCTAAACCTCCAAGCCCTCATAGTTTCCTAACATTTAGATTTCCCACATTATACTTGTTTTTTGTAAAATCTTAGGTCTGGTTCATTCTCCACGTGGTTCCAAGATCTGTCCTCCAGCTCTCTCTCTTAGCTCTCTCTGCCTTGCCCTTTCTCCTCCCATTCATTTCCTGCCCTCTGGTTCCTCCCCTCTTTCCTGTCCTCTGGCTCCTCCCATTGCTCAACAGTGTGGCTAGTTGCTTTATTTTGGCCTGTTTACACACAGTTGAGACAGGATGCTTAGAATAAGTATCACAATGCAATATCCAGATTGAAACCAGAGAGTGGGGGAGGGGGAGAAATCAGCATCTGAATGGACAAGGGTAAGGTGTATATATTTCAAAAGAACATTATCCCAACAGCTTTCTAACTTTTACATTTGTCTACCTACTTCCAAGCATGGCAGTATAATAGTTTTAAAATATAATTTTGTGTATTGTTGCATATTTATTCCTTTTTTTGTTCATTTTCTCAGCTTTCTGTTGTGGGAACACACCCCTGAAAAGGTTAATTTTGACTCCCAACTTTTGAGGCTTTTGAGGCTGCCATTGGCAGCCATCTCCATCAGCTTAGAGAAGGATGAACAAAACTGGTCATTTCATGGCTGAGACTGAAATGAAGGGAGAAGTGTCCTGCTGTTTCCTTTAAGGGCGTTCCCCTGTGATAGGATAGGCCCTGCCTTTGGCATCTTCTGTCACTCCAATGATGGAAGTTGGGGATTGTAACTTCACCACCAAGGGTTTCAGAAGAAAGACAAAAAGTCTCAGCCACAGAACAGGCATTGTTTGGCTTAAAGATATGTCACTCAGCTTTTTGCCCTTTGCCCCTTATTTTCCTGTGATGCATCTATTTGGGCATTTTTGTGTCTCTTAATGCTGTTTGTTTGCTTGAATTGGATTTAAGGCCTGCTCTACTCTCAACATGATTACACGTTAAGATCCATAATGAATTGCTTCTTGAAAGCTCCTGTTTTCAAAGAGTCAATTTGGATGTTCTGGATGGGCTCAACATTGCTCAACAGTGTGGCTAGTTGCTTTATTTTGGCCTGTTTACACACAGTTGAGACAGGATGCTTAGAATAAGTATCAATTTGGATGTTCTGGATGGGCCTGAGTTTCAGGGAACTTTATTCAAGCATCTATAAATACCAAGATTACAGCCAGAAGAAGATTGGAAAAATGAAAAGAAAGAGTTCTGATTTTACCACACACAAGGTAGCTTTGAGTAGCTCTGATGAGAACAAAGATGCTCCTTGAAACTTTGTGGGGAGACAGCAATCGTTTGCCTCAAGGCACAGGGCCCTGTTTCTCAGAATTAAATTACTTTCCCAGTCTTTGAACTTCCAGCCACACTTGCACACGTGCTACCCAGCCAGTAAAAACCAGAGCAGAAACCATAGCCCCAGAAGAAGCTAGGCTTAACCTCTACACCTCCCCTTCAAAACATGTACATTCCGACCTCGAGAAACCAGCATCTAACGGCTTTAAAAGTCTTTGGGGAAGGGGCCTGTGTGTTTCAGCTCTTGGTAACTGTCACCTTGCTTAGCGACATGTGTTCAGCAGATGAGGAATATAGCTCCATTCATTGCTTTTACTTTATACTGTTCTTATTGCTTCTATTTCTTCCTTGATGTATTTTAAAAGATTAAAAAAAATACATTGGCATGCTTTCTTTCCCGTTCCTGACAACAAATGTATTCATGTTTTTGTTTGTTTGTTTATTTTTTAACTTTTATTAATTACACTTTATTCACTCTGTATCCCCCCATCAACCTCTCCCTCCTCCCCTCCTCATCCCACCTTCCCTCCCCAAGTCCACTGATAGGGGAGGTCCCCCTCTCCTTCCTTCTCATCTTGGTCTATCAGATCTCATCAGGAGTGGCTGCATTGTCATCTTCTGTGGCCTGGTAAGGCTGCTCCCCCCTCAGGGGGAGCTGATCAAAGAGCAGGCCAATCAGTTATGTCAGAGGCAGTCCCTCTTCCCATTACTATGGAACCCACTTGGACACATTCTTCATGATTAGAATGAACGTATTCCATGAAACTAACAAGTGAACTGGGGCTCCATCTTCCAAGACCCTCAGGTGCAGAGTGCCGCTTCCTTTTGCACTGGGCAGCACAGAGAGCCAACCTTGGCAGGTCCCAGTATTGTAGTTTAGGCCTTCATCAGAAGTGTATGGCAGTGAGCTCAGAGGAAGTGGGAAATTAATGCGGATTTGACACACACACAAGCCCTCTAGGCCTAGTCGGCCTTCTAGTGAGAAAGCTCAACTCTACCTGGTTGGGTCACCTCCCTTGGCACGTGACTTTTGTAGCCCACTGAAACCAGAAACAATGCAATCAGACGGTTTCAGCTATTTTAAAAGGAAACTCAGTACCCCACGCCTACGATGAGGCACATGCTCACTTGTTTGCTTGGCTAGAAAGAGTGGCAGATCCAACACAAAGTGAAAAAGCCAAAAAAAAAAAAAATTCAGTGAAAATCTCTTTCAGTTCCAGAGCGTTTTATGCACAGAGGAGATCGGAATAACTCGGGGGAAATCCTTAAGCCATATTCTGTGTTCAGACTGTCAGAGTGCAGATCCTTTGGAAACTCTGAAAGGCTCGATGGCTTTTATCCTCGCATTAAACAGCTCGTTGCTTTTTATTTAACTCATCCAAATGAGTTTTTAAAAATGCACTTAATCTTTTTTTAAAAAAGAAATGCTTTAAATTTCCTCTCCAGACTGATTGTACATTATTTGCCCCGAAATGAAGTGTCTTTTTTGTTCCCTTCCTAATCCTAAGTAAGACGTCATTTATGCTTTCAGTGAGAAAAGAGGTCCTAACTCCACAGCGCACTGACCTGGGGACAGGACCTTTTGGTGTTCGCAGAGCGGTGAAGTCCTGAATTTCATCTTTAGGATGACCAGCGCTTGCATTTTGAATTGTATGTTCACATTAGGAATGTTGCGTTTCATCGAGTTGGTTTTTTTTTTTCCTGCACAAATCAACAGATCAAAACATTCATAGTCCACATTCCCCCAAACCAGATTTACGATACAGCTAAGTCTTTGACATATTCAAAAATAAATTGTGGATTTAGTATGGGACACCAGAGACCTTTCTGTAAGTTTAGTATTCCTGAGTCTGGGACGTCTGCCTTCTACCTGACAATGTCTATGTCCTATTCTGGCTTCAGTGAGAGTTTTCTATCTTAAACACCTTATAATATTTTAACAGGTTTCTTGGTCTGTGGTTTCTTTCAGCTTTGTTTCTTTTTATAAATCTGAGAAACAAGATGTAGTTTTCCTCACCTTTAATAGCTAATTATTTTTATGTAACTCTATTTTCCAAGTGACTTTTACTACAGTACATTTCATCTATCTGTTTTCCTAGGGTACTGTCAGTTGGTCACTGAGCTCTACTTGTGTCTCTGCTTGGGGCTCCCTGATTTTCTGCCTTCCTGATCCCAGCCTACAACCTTTCCCTATGCCCTTGTTTCTTTCCTGGACTGCAGTTTTCCCCATAATGACTATTTTAGATTGATTTTATTTTGTGGCTCTTCATTATTCAGAAACTCAGCTCAACTTTCACAGAGGATATATATATATATATATATATATATATATATATATATATATAGTGAGAACAGAAAGTAGTATCAGTAAGGCATAGCTTCCTGCATTCCTGAGTTCTGAGGCTGTTTCAGGGGGTGACATGCTGAAGCAGTGGTCACATTAATATGGGCATTGTGAGAACAGAAGCTTTGCTCAGCCTCCACTGAAAGACATTTTGCTTGCTTAGAGACTGTGGTTTCTCTGTTGCTTCCCAAAAGAACGGTTTGGAACTCTAGAACCATTTGTTCAGGACCCGATAGTTGCTTTACAGGAGTATTCATTATGGCCTATGCAATTGCTCCTTAGTCCTGAGGGTCAAAGATCTTCCTGAAATTGTCCTTGTTGTACAACCTTTTCTCTTTCATTCTCAGACATTGAGCATGGCCCATGATCTTTAGACCTATGAAATCATATCAAGAAAAGCTTGGTGTGTGATACTACGTAAGTATGTGCCACTGAGTTAGCCCAAACCAGAAACAATCCACCAGTCAAAAAATACAGCATGTGGAAACTGCCTTAATTATTCTGTGGGACAGCTACCTAAGCGTGGTGACCATTGCTCATCGGGCTTGAATCTGGCAAACTAGGGATGACTGCTATTTCCTTGGGGGAGATTTGGTCCCCAGGTTCATGCTTCTGCCCTCTGCTGTGAACTTCTGTATTATGGTAGCTAGTTAGGTGAAAGGACTGAACAAACTCTTCATAGTCTGTGATGGTGTGTTCTGGATTAGATAGTAGAGCAAGAGAATGGAAGATATGAGGGCATTGCCTGTGGGAAGTGATGAGGGAAGGATGGATGGAGTTACTAAGAGGATTTGGCAGTGGAGAAGTAAAAGATTTCATTGTGCATTCATCACACAATGAAGACCAGGGTGGAGCACTTTATTTCAAATGATCACTTTCATAAGTACACAGATAGCTTCGTATAAAGACAAAAACACAGACTGGAGTCTTCTTGAATGGTAAGGCTCACCCCTGCACTTGTTTATGACATCCTAGGTTTCATTTAGTGAAGAAGTACTCTCTGTGCATCAACAAAGGATCAACAAAGCCAGACTAGCTGTGTCTCATTGATAGTCTATAGTGTATCATTTTGCCCTTACTTTTATTTCCACATAAAACTTAGAGCTTGTCAAAATTGAATGGAAAAAAATTGAATGAGTGGCAAAATTAAACAAACATACAGAAAACCTGGTACATTTCACATAAAATTTCTAATACACGGGATCTGTTGAAATACCCTGTACATTATAGCAACCGGTGGTCGTGTTCCCAGACTGCTGGAGCTCCCCTCCAGGACACAATATATATTCTCTACCTATTTAGAACCTTGAGGTCGTGGACGCTCCCTGCTGTTTTCCGGATCATCTTTTCATGTTGCCTTTCTTTGTTATGGATGCTGTGGCCCTGTATGCCCCTGGGGGTCAACCCCTTTCAGAGATGTTGTCCTTCTAGTCCCTCAGAAGGACTCTTCACACACTTTGCATATGTAGTATAACTAGGACAAAAAAGAAGAAAAAGTAAAATCCATAATAAAACAATCCTTACAGCCCCACCTATCTTTCCATTTGTAGGCGAAGTTTGAAGTCGTTAGGGAAGAGGATCAAAGAGAAAGGCAGTGTGTGTGTGTGTGTGTGTGTGTGTGTGTGTGTGTGCATGCACACAGGCACACGTGCATATGCGTGTGAGTGTATGTGTTTATGTGTGAGTGTGTATAAGTGTTTGTGTCTCTCTGTATGTTTGTGTGTCTGTGTGTGTGTAGAAGCACACTAGAACTCTGGGTTGGGCCTTTTTGAATTGTTAACATCTTGGCCGCACAACAAACACCCTGCTTTTAAATGTGCTGCAGGGATGAAGACTTCAGCTGTTTCCACCCTACAGCCTGCGGAGATGCCCTCTTTTCCCAAGCTCACACTGTGATTTTTGGAGCAATCTGTCTTTCAGTGGAGCATCACTAATGTGGAGTCTTCCAATAAGTGTATCTATTTTATAAAACGAGTTCTTGGTTTATGTTCACTAAAATCCACAGCTCCAAACTGAGCATGTAAGAGATTCAGCTCAGATTAAGTGCTCCTTACAGGCCTGGACAATGGATTTGGAACTCCAGGAGATATACCATATGGGGAACAGAATTGGGCCCTTTGGGAGGTTTGTCAAGGACATGGCATTGGAATGTGTAAACACATTTTCTCTACATTCCTTCTAATTTCTTTTACCTCTACACAGAATTGTTATATTTCTGTAACTATTGTACTTTCCCCAATACTTCTTGTATGCATGTCTGCATATTAATGTTTCATACTTAAAAGAATTTCGGACATATTTGCAAGCTGAGATCACTGGTGAGAAGTAGTGAATTACTATGTTATTTCTGCTCCTTTAGTTGTTGATGAAATTGTTTACCACACATTTATTGACATTTCTTCTTACTGAGAGCTTACCAATACTCAACATGCTAGCTTCTGTATGTATGTGAATCTGATCAGCAAGCATGATGCTTGGAGGTTTTTGTCTTCTCCCTGCTTTTTTTTAAAAACAAGGATTTAAGTAACCTGAGAAGATTCCAGAGTTAATCTGAGAGAGGTTCTGTCTGTCTTCCAACTCTCACAATTCTAGGCTCCTGACCACATCATTATCACCTCAGAGGAGGAAAATGATAATAGGTACATAGACCACACACAATAATTAGCCAACAAAAGATGAGGGTTGTGCAAAATGCACAGACAGAGAAGGAAGCAGGAACAACTGTGGACCAGAGGAACAGTGAGAGGAAACTTCTGGCCAGTTTTGCCTGCGCTACTGAGCATTTCCTCTATGGATGTATGTTTGTTTTTTTTTTTTTTTTTGTTAACTGAAGTCAGTCGCTTTCACTTTCTTTTTTTCTGCTGTGAAATAAAATGATGAATCAGAAAAAAGTGTGTTGTTATTGTTATTATTAATTGCCAACTGAACAACCCTGTTGGACTTCTGGTTATCCAAATGTCTTACATAGAACTTTTTTAGTCATCAACTTCACCTTCTTCCTTCCTTTAACATCTAAAGAAACTAAATCACAGTGAAATTGGAACTCTTCAAATACTCTGGGACTGATTGACAGTGGAGTATGGCCTTGTGTATGGCGGACCTTACACTGTCTGACTCCTTTCCTTCTTTTCCCTTTTTACACACTGCCCAGAAATGGAGAAATCAGTAGATCAAAATATCATTTAACATACAGAGTTGCTATGAAGTAACTTGATATCTGAGTATACAGGAGGGCTTTCGCTATGATGACCTCAGTTCACGTCATGGGTGGAATAAGCTCATGAGATAAACAAAATACTTTCTACTTACTGTGGTAGAGAAGATTGATTTAAATGCTTTCCTAAAGGCACAGAAGACATTTGTCAAACTGCTATTATTCATACTCAAGGTATAGTTAGTCAAGAGAGAACACATCATTTGCATATTAGAAAGATTATAAATCAGTGGGCGGCACATTCATACTCTGCCCTGTATATTTTTTTGTGGTGCCCCTAGCATTCATTCCCATTGCTAATTAGTACTGTGGTTTTCATTTGGATGACTTGCTTCTCCCTTATTTTAAGTGTGCCCTTTCAAACATTCTACTGCTGTCTGTAAGAAAAACAGACACTTTTCACCAAATACACATAACTTTATATAAAATTAAGCAAGTTTCAAGGAAAAATAATCTTTTGACTTGTGATTTTCTCTCATACTTCCATTTATCATATTCTTTTAGAAATCATCACTGGTGATTCCCTTGCTCTCCTTACTAGGGAACCCACTTGGAGACTGAGTCCATGGGCTACATCTGAGCAGGGGTTTTAGGTCCTCTCCATGCATGGTCCTTGGTTGGAGTATCAGTCTGTGGGAGTGCAACCTTGCCAGGCCACAGTGGAAGACAATTCAGCCAGTTCTGATGAGACCTGATAGGCTAGGATCAAATAGAAGGGGAGGAGGACCTCCCTTATCAGTGGACTTGGAGAGGGGCTTGGGAGGAGATGAGGGAGAGAAGATGGGACTGGGAGGAGATAAGGGAGGGGGCTACAGCCAGGATAAAAATGAATAAATTGTAATAAAAAATCATCACTGGTCTTACATTGTATTGAATATATGACTCACAAATGAAATTATACACAATTTGGAAAACGATCATTGCTAGATCCCCAAAGAATGGCTAACGGAGATGTTATTAACATATCAAAGCAGACTCTGGCCACCTGTCTCTCACAGCTGGCACCCCATACTCTAAACCTCTCTAGACCCTGATCTCTGCTTCCTTTCCCCAGTTTCTGATTCCTGTATAACTCAGTCATTTTGGTTAAGTGGTCTCTTCGTTCTTGGCTCTCTTGGTACTCTTGGTTTCTTGGCTCTTCTTCCTCTCTAGCCCTTCTCTCTTTGCTCCCAGCTCCCACTGCTTCATCTAATGTTCTGGTCTATTCTGCTCTCTATATTCAGTCTCGATTTTTCTAGATGCCATGCCTGTCCTCTCCCTCTTATCTAGAATAGAAATCTTCTCCTCAGCCATTCCTAAGAGTGATCATGTCCTTATTTTCATTCATTCATCTAATTTAATATGTGGTTAAATTGAATTTGGAAATTTCGGTGGTAAGTGACCCAGTCAAAGCCAGAGAGATGGAGAAAAAGTTGTGGTGTGGCATGAGGATAGGAGCTTTATAAACCATACAGGCATTTTCTACTGTTAAGGTAGAGGGTGAAGATTTATACTAACTAAGCACAATGAAGCTTAGCTAGAACACACAAAGTCTTGGTGATGTTGTTGGAGTAACTATGTCAAGTCATTTTATTCTCCAGAAATCCATACTGGTCAGTTATGTAAGTCAATGGTTCCCTATATTGTTAGGCAATCTCAGGATGAAAATGTTGAATTCTACATTGTAATTTTATCCTCTATTTTCATTCCATTATAGACAGGATGTGATTTTCAAGGATCTAAGTTAGGGTTGGGAATTATTCACAGGAAGTGGGATAAATGATCCGTTTCAGCTCATTGCTTGCTTCAGTGACTTCTGGATGAAAATACATTCCAGCAACACTGGCAGCTTCTGTGGAGGATGAGCTCTCAGTGACTCATTCCTGAGAAGCAAGAGCCTTGCTTTCAGGATGGGGTCATGCCTGCTTGGAATGAAGGTGACAGTGTACAAGGCATCCATCAGGGAAAGTACAGGGAGGCTCATCCAGTGCTTCTGAAGCCTAGGAGAAGTAGTAACCGAGGAAACAAAGATAGGATCATTCAGCCCCAGGAAACATAATCGCCAGTGATGTGGAGGGATACATACTATGGCCAAGGCACAACTAATTAGTAGTGTTCTGACCTATGAGAGGACCCTGTCTAAAATTGGTCACTTCCCCTCTAAAGTTGAGGGAATTAAGAAGCTAGGTGAAAGATTCCTTGCTTTGCTTATGAAGGGACTCTGGCCAGCTTGAGTGTGGTGGGCATGGCTCCAGCAGGCCTTGTCCTTTTCTCTCATTTCCCCTGCCTTGCTAAAAGGTTAGATTACATTCCTAAGGTTAGCCACAAAGGTGTATTCCCTTATTTGGCCACTTCCTCCTCCTGAGGCTGACTACCAAGGTCCAGCTATCAAAGTATTGAAGTCCAGCAATCAAGAGCCCCCTTTGACTCACCTAATTAACATGTGCAATTCAACACTTTATCCTAAAAGAGGGTTGTCCCCTTCTGGGACAAATACCCCTCCTCCTCACTTGTTCCCTTTCCCTTCTTTTCATCCTCTATCTCCTGTCTTTGTCTCTTATTCCCCACCCTCTATCCCTCCAGGACAAATAAATCTCTTTTGTGTTTAGAACTTGGTCTTGGGGGTCCTGAGCCAATACTTTTCCTTTCAGCATGGGCAGATAAAATAACTAAAACTAAATGTACCTTGTCTTCTAAGTCCCGCAGATCATAATGACTGTGGGAGAATTGTGAACGAGTGCTGTTCTTCAGGCATGACACAGCCACAGGCACCTTGAAACCATAGCAGTTATTATTACAAATGTGAGACTCAAAAGATTAGGCTTATAGACATTCCCTTGTCGAAAGTGAGAAGAACATGTGAAGGTTAACAACTATTGGTGAGCTCGAAGGGTGTTTCTCAGTGATGTAGTTTCTCATAAGTTGCTCATATGCCTGTAAATAACCTTACTTCTACTCCCTTTGAAGCCCCAATAAACTCATGGGTTCACCTAACTAAATTTGATTTTTGTTTGTATAGGTAATTGTGAGCCACTCAGTGTTGGTTTTGGAAACCAAACCTATATCATCTTTGAAATAGCTGGCTTCTTTTAATCTCTGAGGCACCTTCTGGCCCCAGACCTAAGGCTTTAGAAGTCACATAGTGTAACATGAACATTGTGTTGGTGTGAATGAAAATGGCCCCCATAGGCCCACATGTTTGAATACTTGGTCCCCAGTTGGTGGAACTGCCTGGGAAGGATTAGAAGGTGTGTGTGGCCTTGTTGCGGGATGTGTGTCACTGGGTGGATTTTGAGGTTTCAGAAGCTCATGCCGCTTCCCAGTTAGATCTCTTTGCTTTGTGCTTGTGGATCAGATGTGAGCTCTTAGCTACTGCTCTGGAGGCAAGCCTGCTTGCCTGCTGCTGTGCTTCTCGCCCTGATAGCCACAGACTCCAATCGTTTGGAACTGTGACCTTCAAGTTAAATGTTTTCTTTTATAAGTTGCCTTGGTCATGATGTATTACCATAGGATAGATATCTAAGACATACATGCTATGCTATGTCTATGTTCAGGTGACTGTACTTAATCTCTAACTGAGGAAGCATTACTACAGATTCAATAGGTAATGTTCTACTGTTACAATGTACTTGACACTCAGTCTCACCATACTTTACAGTCCTAGGACACAAACTGCAGAAATTATCTTAGAGATCATTAATATGGTCTCAGCATTTCCAGACAACTCCAGCCATACATCCAGGTAAGCAAAGTGAGTTGTGAAAGGTAGGGCTAAACAGGTTGAGAAAGTGAGAATTGCTGTTTATTGCTTTGTGTTCCCACACTGATATTTTTTTCCTCATTGATCCTTGTTATACTCAAGAAAATCTGATTCCTAACTACAGCAGTTGTGATTGTTTAGTCACTCAAGCCTAACTTCAAACTCTATTTTACTGTTAGAGAAGAAACACACAAGGGAAAATGAGGCATCTTCTGGATGTACCAGATATGGCAACCAACTGCTGAACCAGGGAGAAAGTTCCAATAAACAACTACTAATTTTGAAGCTCTTTAGTCTCAGAATAATATCTTAAGCATAATTACCGAACCACTTTAATATTGTTTTTATTATGATGTGTGTATATATGTATGTATGTATGTGCGTGTGTGTGTGTGTGTGTGGTTGGTGATGGTAATGCCCATGATTCAAGCTTGGGAATTAGAGGACATCTTTGAGGTGCTAGTTCTCTCCTTCCAGAATCTTCAGATGGGCTCTAGGGAAAGAATTCAGGTTGACAGGCTTGCATAGCCAGTGCCTTTTCTTGCTCTTCATCTGGCCTATAAAACCTCTCTCTCTCTCTTTGTCTCTCACTATAACTCCCTCTCTCACATACACACTAATTCACAAACATTTATGCTTCTTGGCACCGCAATGCTAAGCAGTTAAAGTTTACTTTTAAGAATTTGTGCAGTTTCTGTAGCAAGGTACCAACACTTAGGGAGATTTCCACAAAGCCTCTGGATTCCACTAAAAGAAAATGTGGTCATTCGGGTGGAATTTCTAAATAGTCTACTATTATTTTAGTCACCATTATTTATTCGTGCTCATATTTGTCCTTAATTTAAATTGTGCTTTTGTAATTAGGAAGGTAGCCAGTGAGTTTAAGATAAAGCACTATAGATATATATCTGAATTTCAGGGAAAATTTCCTTCTTTGACCTTTTGTTTCCTTGTTTCTTTATCTCCTCCTCTCCTCCCCCTCCTCCTTTTCTTCCTCTTCCTCTTCTTGTAAAATTTTATTAAGTTTAAAACAAGCAAGCTGTTATTCCACAATTACTCAGAGGAGAAGGACAAGAGACTCCCTGAGTTAAGTAGCCATAGAGGCCAGCTATTTGGTGGCAGGTAGCCACACAGTTGGGAAGGGAGAAAGAGTGGACCCTCACGTTTTAGGGACACAAGCTTTAAAAAGATAGAAAAATTTGCATTTCCTTGATGACTAAGGATGTTGAGCATTTCTTTAAGTGTCTCTCTGCCATTCGATATTCCTCAACAGAGAATTCTCTGTTTAGCTCTGTAACTCACTTTTAATTGGATTACTTAATTTTTTTACTGTTCAACTTCTTGAGTTCTTTATATATTCTGATATTAGCCCTCTGTCAGATATAGAGTTGGTGTAGATCATTTCCCAATCTGTAGGTTGTCATCTTTGTTCTGATGACAGGGTCTTTTGCTTTACAGAAGATTTTCAGTTACGTGAGGTCCCATTTATTGATTGTTGATCTTAGAGCCTGTGTTGTTGGCTTTCTGTTCAGGAAGTTGTCTCCTGTGTCAATGAGTTCAATGCAAAAATACTCAATAAAATACTTGCAAACCGAATCCAAAAACACATCAAAGACATCATCCACCATGACCAAGTAGCCTTCATCCCAGGCATGCAGGGGTGGTTCAATATATGGAAATCCATCAATGTAATCCACCACATAAACAGACTGAAGGAGAAAAACCCACATGATCATCTCCTTAGATGCTGAAAAAGCATTTGACAAAATCCAACATCCATTCATGTTTAAAGTCTTAGAGAGATCAGGGATACAAGGCACATACCTAAACATAGTAAAGACAATATACAGCAGGCCTATGGCCAACATCAAACTAAACGGAGAAATTTAAATCAATCCCACTGAAATCAGGGACAAGGCAAGGCTGCCAACCCTCTCCATATCTCTTCAACATAGTACTTGAAGTCCTAGCTAGAGTAATCAGACAACTAAAGGAGATCAAAGGGATACAAACCAGAAAGGAAGAAGTCAAAGTATCACTATTTGCAGATGATATGATACTATACATGAGTGACCTCAAAAATTCTATCAAGAAACTTCTTCAGCAAAGTGGCTGGACACAAAATTAATTAAAAAAAAAACCCAAAACCAAAAAAAACAAAAAATAGTAGCATGCCTGTATATGAAAGAGAAAAGGGTTGAGAAAGAAATTAAGGAAATTACACCATTCACAATAGCCATAAATAACATAAAGTATCTTGGTGTGACTCTAAGCAAGCAAATGAAAGACCTGTTTGAAAAAAACTTCAAGTCTCTTGAGAAAGAAATTGAAGAAGATATCAGAAGATGGAAATATCTTCCATGCCTATGGATCTGTAGCATAGTAAAAATGGCTATTCGGCCAAAAGCAATCTACATATTCAATACAATTCCCATCAAAATACCAACAAAATTCTTTACAGACATTGAAAGAACAATTCTTAACTTCATATGGAAAAACAAAAAACCCAGAATTAATAAACAATCCTGTACAACAACAGATCATTTGGAGGTATCTCTATCCCTGATCTCAATCTCTACTACAGAACAACAGTAATAAAAACTGCATGGCACTGGCACAGAGACAGAGTAGTGGATCAATGGAATTGAATAGAAGACCCAGAAATATACCCACATACTTATGGATACTTGATTTTTGACAAAGAAGCCAAAACCATACAATGGAAAACAAATGGTGCTGGTCTAACTGGATGTGTACATGTAGAAAAATGCAAATAGATCCATATTTATCACCCTGCACAAAACTAAAGTCCAAGTGGATCAAAGACCTCAACATAAAACCAGACATATTAATCTGTTAGAAGAAAAAGTGGGGAAGAGCCTTGAACTTATTGGCACAGGAGACAACTTCTTGAACAGAAAACCAATAGCACAGGCTCTAAGATCAACAATCAATAAATGGGACCTTATGTAACTGAAAAGCTTCTGTAAAGCAAAGGACACTGTCATCAGAACAAAGATGACAGCCTACAGACTGGGAAAGGATCTTCACCAACCCTATATCTGACAGAGGGCTAATATCCAGAATATATAAAGAACTCAAGAAGTTGAACAGTAAAAAAAAAAAAAAAAAATCTAGTAATCCAATTAAAAGTTGGTTACAGAGCTAAACAGAAACTCCTCAATAGAGGAATATCGAATGGCAGAAAAACACTTAAAGAAATCCTCAACATTCTTAGTCATTAGAGAAATGCAAATCAAAACGACCCTGAGATTTCACCTTATACCCATTAGAATGACTAAGATCAAAAACTCAAGTGACAATGCATACTGGAGAGGATGTGGAGAAAAGGGAACCTTCCTCCATTGCTGGTGGGAATGTAAACTTGTACAACCACTTTGGCATTCAATCTGGTGCTTTCTCAGACAATTAGGAATAGCGCTTCCTCAAGATCCAGCTATACCACTCCTAGGTACATATCCAAAATATACTCAAGTACACAACAAGGACATTTTGTTCAATCATGTTCATAGCAGCTTTATTCATAATAGCCAGAACCTGGAATCAACCCAGTTTTACCCCAACAGAGGAATGGATATAGAAATTGTGGTACATTTTGACAATGAAATACTACTCAGCAATTTAAAACAAGGAAATCATGAAATTTGCAGGCAAATGGTGGGATCTGGAAAAGATCATCCTGAGTGAGGTATTCCAGAAGCAGAAAGACACACATGGTACATACTACTTATTAGTTGATGTTAGCCATATAATATAGGATAAACATACTAAAATCTGTACACCTAAAGAAGCTAATCAAGGAGGACTCTGGGTAACATGATCAATCCTCACTCAGAAAGGCAAACTGGATGGATGTAAGAGGGAGAAAATAGGGAACAGGACAGGATTCTACCACAGAGGGTCTCTGAAAGACTCAAAGCAGATGCTGAGGCTCATAACCAAACTTTGGGCAGAGTGCAGAGAATCATGAAAGAAGGGGGAGATGAAAGACATGGAGAGGACAGGAGCTCCACAAGGAGAGCAACAGAACCAAGAAATCTGGGCCCAGGGGTCTTTTCTGAGACTAATACTCCAACCAGGGAACATGCATGGGGATAACCTAGAACCCCTGCACAGAGTAGCCCATAGCACCCCAGTCTCCAAGTGGGTTCTCTAATAAGAGGAACAGTCTCTGAGATGAACTCAGTGTCTTGTTCTTTGATCACCTCCCCTTGAGGGGAAAGCAGGCTTCCTAGGCCACAGAGGAAGTCTATTTACTCAGTCCTGATGAGACTTGATAGGCTAGGGTCAGATGGAAAGGGAGGAGTATCCCCCCCCCCGGGGCCATCAAGTGGACTTGGAAAGGTGCATGGAAGGAAATGAGGGAGGCAGGGTGGCATTGGGAGGGAATAAAGGAGGGGGTACTGCTGGGATAAAAAATGAATACACAGTAATTAATATAAAAAATAAAAAACAAATTTTCACAGGAAAAAAAAGAAAGAAGAAAAGAAAGAATTACTCTTCAATGAAACATTTGGGCCAACTTACAAAGCACCATGGGTGTGTGCGCCATGAACCACTGCACTGGCAGCCCAGAATTCTGTGAAGGACAAGTGCATTATCCCATGACAGAGCTCATTATCCTGCATGCCTCCCTAGCACATTTTAAGGTGAACAGGCCATCCTGCTGGTGATCTTGCCTTCATGAGAGGTGATCCTTGGCTGGGTCATTGACCTGCCCTGTGGGTCTCTCTTAATGGAGGACTCTCTTAATGGCATGTCTCCACCTAGAGGTAGATTTTATTCTTTACCAAAATATTGCCTCTTCTGAAGAGGTAAACTTGAAACTATTTAGGAGGCGATGTCAAGCTGGATACTAGATATAACCCACTTTTACCATGAAAATCTAGATATCTAGTTCCAAAGCTGTTCATAGAAAGGATCAGTGCTTGGGCTGGGGTTGTGGTCCTTACGTCAGATAGAGCCTTTAAGCAGGGCTGCTCATTAAAAAGGAGAAACAATCAGAGTTCCCTGACACTGTTTGCCAAAGAACTGAGGCTATTTTTAGGACCTGTTGTGTTTGTGCTTTCTGATCTGAGCTTCTGTTCAGTTTTTATCTTCCATTTCTCAATGTTCCCTTATAGGTAACCCTAAATGTGGCAGTTGTGGTACCCTTCCTATTCAAAAGACCCCAAAAGTGCACTAGTGATTTAGTTTGCATAATTGGCCAAAGGCAGAATGAAAGGAGGTCTTTCACTAGTGTTTGGAAAGAGATATGATGGAGAAGAAAAGGTAGGAGTTATTAGAATTACATGTTCTAGGCAGAGTACTTGGAAAAACCAGGACAGAGCACTTTTAAGAAGTCCAAATCAAGGTCTATTTGAATCTTTTGTCTTTCAGAGGGATTACAAACACATCTATCTAGTCAGTTCCCCCTGTTTTTCCTTTGGCTTCCAAGGACGGACTTGAAGAGCACTTTGACAGTTATTGATTAGTTAGAATCACAGTGTAAGCAACTACCATGATGGCTTCTAGAGAGGGAAAAATAGAAGACCTTTAACCATCTTTCAGTCCTTTGGCTGAAGTAGTAGTGGTTCTTTAGGTCTTGGTTGTAGGTAAGTAAGTTCTGCCTTGTTGAAACTGAGCCAAGGTTATGATGTCTTATTGCTGGGAAGATTTTTTCTCGTTATCTTAGTTACTGTTCTCCTGTTGTGCAGAGACACCATGAGAAAGACAGCTTATTATAAAATAAAATAAAGCATTTAGTTGGGGCAGCAGGCAGGCAGGCATAGTATTGAAGAGAGACTAGACCTGCTATGGGCTTTTGAAACCTTAAACCTCACCATCTACCAGTGACACACCTCCTCCAAACTGGCCACACCTCCTGATCCTTTCTAAACAGTCCAACAATGTTGAACCAACCTTTCAAATATATCAGCCTTCCTCATTTAAACCATCAAATTCATAAAGAGAAAAATCATTAGTGAAAAATAATTGTTTAATCAACATCTCATTTGGACTTAAGCATCACTTCTGGGAAATATGATACCTTGAACTATTTGAAATATGCCCATCATTGGTCATACTTTACCATTAAGTGTTTAAGACCACGTGGACACCCAAGACAAATCGTGTTCTTTTTGCTGTCAATGGTAGTAGAGGTGCTGGTCTTCATGTGATCTTTAGAAGAGCCTCTACTTCTTTTAGGTTCTTCCTTCCTTCTTTCCTTCCTTCCTTCCTTTCTTTCTTCCTTCCTTCCTTCCTTCCTTCCTTCCTTCCTTCCTTCCTTCCTTCCTTCCTTCCTTCCTCCCTTCCTCCCTCCCTCCCTCCCTCCCTCCCTCCCTCCCTCCCTCCCTCCCTCCCTCCCTCCCTCCCTCCCTCCCTCCCTCCTTTCTTTCTTTCTTTCTTTCTTTCTTTCTTTCTTTCTTCCTTTCCCCTCCCTATAATTAAGAGGCAAGGCCACATGCAGTTAGGGAAGAATTTCACACAACTAGCTGTGAAAAGTGTTTGGATGTTCATTGAAGGTTCGATGAACCTGGCCACCCCTTTCTTCTACAAAGGACCATCAATAGTCAACAAACCCAGCTGGATGATCTTATGCAAGCACATGCAGCTGATCTCGTGGAGATGGCAGTTGTTTGGCTAAGGGGATAGATAGTTCAGCACAACAGGATCTTATTAAAAGAATGCTAAATCCAAACTACATAGTTAGGACAATGTGGCAAATTAAGATTACCTATGGAATACTACTAAACTATGATGCTCTATAAATGCTCAAGAAAACCCTACAAAAAAACATGACATTTTAATGTCTTGTGTGTGTGTGTTTTGTACAGTCTAGAGACTGATCGATTGTGTCTATGCTTTTGGTTTTTAAATGAGTGGAAATATCAGATAGAGAGACACGTCAGAAAAATAGCAGAAAGTTGACAAATCAATGTTTAAAACATCCAACAGAAATCAACAGAGGAATTGCACTAACACTGTAATGCTGGGGGAACTCTTTAAGATTGCCAGTAGTTTTTTAAAAAGACCCTAAGAAGTAAATTTTAAGTAAAGCATAATTAATAATACAATTCTGCTTTGTGCAACATTAAGGCATTTTAGATGGCAAGGGCTGGAGCAATTACCATACAGCAAGTTGTACTTTTGAGAAGTTGCAAGTGTTGTGTTTGTGCAAATGAATGCAACAGGGTGCTTAATGTGTTATTAAAAATTAATGGTAGCTAACTGTGAGAAAATGTCATGGTTGGGTACTAATGGCCATCTATATTTAAAATCCTGCAGCTCGTTGTTGCCATAAATGGTAGCCTGCAGGAACATACAAAGGCAGAGAGCAAATGAAGGGGAAGGAACTTAAATGTCTGTAATATGTACTGGCTATTGATCTGATACCTAAATTAGAAGAAATCATTATAATATTTTCTATATCTTAAATCATGACCATATTTAGGTCCAGAAAACTTCACATTATTTTTTCTGACTATTATTTATTTTGCATGGGAAGAGAAATTTAAGTGTCACTAGTGGAGTCCTGCATGACACCTAAAGGAGAAAAGAGACACCAGAACTTCCCGTGTAACTTTTATCCACCTTTTTTTCGACACCTTAAATGTGTATCCAGTCAGCTTACCTCACCTTCCTCCCTTGGAACTGGAGTGGCCAGTTCTCAGCTCCACAGTTTTGTCCTTGTGCTATGCAGTAATCTCTTGATTGCTTTCCTTCAATTTGTGTTGCCCCATCACCTTGACATGAGCAGCTTTCCCACATTTCTCCCAGTGTAGCATTTCTTCACAACTATTCCATAGTCTCGATGCAGTGTTGCATTTTTACCACATGCTGTCAAATGATAAATGATCCAGTCCCCGAAAGCCTTCACAGCATTTATCATACATTGTCGTAGCTTCATTTGTGTAACCTTTTTCTTTCCTTTTTACGTTCTCCATTTGTTATAATGTCATTAGATTTATTTCCATAATATGTATAAATCTCACAATACATCTACATTCACTGTTGTTGGGATTTGGAACTGGTACAGCCATTATGGAAATCAGTGTGAAAAAAATCTCAAAAGAGACTCAACACAGATCTGTCATATTACCCTGCTACACCACCTCTCAGCATCTACTCAAGGGACATCCTGCTCCATAGATACTTGCTCAGCCATGTTCACTGCTGCTCTACTTCCGGTAGCTAGGAAATGGAAACAACCCAAATGTCTTTCAACCGATGAAAAGATAATGAAAATATAGTGCATGCGAACAATTCTATTTAATCCTAAGAAAAATGAAACTTGTAGGCAAAATGGATGGAACTAGAAAACAGTATACTCTGTGCCGTAACCCAAGCCCAGAAATACAAATGCCACATTTTCTCTTCCATTTGTGGATTCTAGCTTTGGATCTTTACGTGTGAGTATGTAACCTGGGGTCATTTCATAAGGCAGGAAAGTTAAAAGAGACTGCAGGTGGGAGGAGGGCAGGGAAGGAGCTCTAGAGAGGGACATAGTAGGGTCCATGGTATATGAAGGGGTAAACCTAAAATAAAGTGAGGATCTTTATCTGGCAATGGAGAGGGAGACCAATACAGAAGATGAGGGACAGAGGAAGGATTGAAAATTCCATAGGGAAACATATTTTATCCTTATCATCAAGTGGCATCATGATATATGTAAATCACAATGCCACTTGGTGTGATAATGCTCCCCTAAAGAGTCATAGGTTGTCTAACAAAAGCCCCAGTGCTGGGCATGGGGAAACTGAGTTGTTGGTCAGGGAGTTGAAAATACTCCCCAAACAACAAAGACTATTGCTATTTCCACTGACTCCCTCTAAGAATTTGAATGTAAGATAGTATTGCTATAGATACAAACTCTGAACACAGGGCTTAGAAGAAATTGAGCTAGAACTGGTCTGTGAACCTCTTCATTGTACTGGGAGATGTTATGCATGTTACCAATGGAGAAAAATGATCACAAGTCCTACCAAACAGTAAAACCTACAAACTACAGCACTAGGTCAGCATGGCTGGGTATCTCTAAAGGTAAAATAATGGCACTTATATTTGATAGTAACTACAGGGTGTCTAATTGGACTTAAGGCCCACTCAATAGGAAGTAATTCATATCAGGTATTGTAACACCCGGGACTCTGTCCATAGCTGATGAAGTTATGGAACCAAGAGGAGAGCACACTGCTGCTGCTTTCCTAAGTCAGCATAGCTTCTAAATGTGTTCTAGAACTTACGCTTATCTCTACAGAGAAGTGTAGCTCTTGTACCTCATCAAAGACACTTCTTCTTAGCAGTAGATGAAGACCATTACAGAAATCTGCTGGTCCAAATGCAGAGAACTACTGACTGTGGGGTGCCCAACCTTAACTAAAACATGTGTGTCACAACCTTCTCACCTAACTTTTGACAACCTTTTGAAGAGGTTTGAATATTAAAAAAATGACCCACCCAAACCATAAATTAAAACCATTAATTTTTGTAGTTTCTCTAGGTCTTTAATTCCTCAAATAAATAAAAAATTCTCTCTGGTAAAATGGCTGCAGCCTGATAGACTTTAATATTTTTTCATTACTTTTTCTCTTAGACAAGGTCTTATGTACTCTGTGCTGGCCTTGAACTCACTATCTATATGAAGATGGTCTTCAAATCTTGATCCTCTCAGCTCCAACTTCCAAGTGCTGAGATCACATGGTAGTGCCCCATCCCTGCTTTTAGTTTGTTACAGTGAAGTTCTTCTGTTAACGCGTCTTACCCGCTGGTGTCTGTACACTTCTTTGTTTTGCTTTTAGTCTTGAAAAATATTTTTGTGGAACAATGGTTTCTGCTTTGACAGTTTCTGTTTTAATGCCCCATTGTGAATAATTATGCATTATGAATTTCTGCCAAGAAATCTATGAAATACTTTGGCTTAATTGTAGGCATTATGTCCTTGTCATTTGGTCATCTTCAGTGTTTTCCTTTTGTCTTAGTCTTTCAACACATTAGTGATGATGTGTCTATTTACAAGTCCATATGACAGTTGGGTTCTTAGAACTGTAGCTTGTCATTATTTAGTGAGTTTTGAAAGTTCTCAGCTGTGATTTCTCTAGATATTTCTTCTGCTCTCTTTTCTCCTTCCAGACTTATCGAACCATTTGTTATTGTCTCTCAACTCTGGAATTCTGTGTTTTGCTTTTCACTTCATTTTTTTTTATGTTTTGATAAATTCTAGTGACCTACCTTCAATGTTATTATTTTCTCAGCTTTTCTAGTCTGATAGGTATACTCAGAGGATTCTTCATTTTTATGTGTTTATTTCTTGTTTCCTGTTTGACTCATCACTTCCACCTTGTTCAATTTCCCAGTGGATCTTATATGTCTTTGCTGTCAGAAACTTGTGTGTAATAAGTATTGTTATTTTAAAGATTTAATTTAATAGGTCTAACATTTTGAATATCTGTGGAACTCATCCAATTAAGTATTATATCTCATTTTAAAAATATTTTTACATGTATAAATAGCATTTTTATTTAAACTGTTGAGGTGCTGTTCTCTCTAGTTATTAGCTTTGAGGATTGAGAAATTCTCATCTCATCACTAGATTTGTTTTTTTTTTTTTCTGTCTAAACTCAGTGATGAAAAGCCTTTGTGTCCTTCAGACACAAACTGTAGATTACTTAGTGTTGATGTGAAGGGCTGGATGATTTTCTCCAGGTTTACAGCTGACACTTCATTTTGAGCAATGGACAGTCTTGCTCCGTTTTCTTTCTTCTAACTCTAGACTTCAGTTACCTGTCAAGTTTTTGGGTTGAACAGAGATTGTACCTGTTTTTACCCATCTTTTATCAGTCTCAGACAGGCCCTATGTACTTCAAATGGTGCATGGGATTTGTCTTCTTTTAAGTCTCCTTGTTTCTTGAGATTCAAATACTTTCTTCTATTATGTGTATGTGATTGTGGTGTGTGTGTGTGTGTGTGTGTGTGTGTGTGTGTGTGTGTATGCTGTTGTGTTGGGTATATCTTGGATAAAATATACCATCTCATTAATTCCTGATGATTAATGGGGAACTTATCCATAAGCCCATTGGTTGTTCTTCATCTTTGGTAAAACATTCGTTTAGGTAATTTTTCCATTTTTAATTAGTCCCTGCTCTTTAAACTATTGAGCTGTAAACTTCTTCTATGTTATTTCCTCATATAGACAGACATATGGCCTGTAATTGCTTTCTAATTCTATAGGCAGCACTCTTGTTCATTTTGTTCTTCAGAAACAGATACAAAACATTCTCAACAAAATATTAGAAAACAAAGTTCCAAAAATATTGAAAGGATCATCCTTCATGAGATGATGAGACAAGCCTCAAACGTAAGAATGATTTGAGCTTTGAGAGTCTCAGTAAAAGTAGTATCATAATAACAGAATGAAGAATAAGAAGTATCTTATGATAATTTCAATAGGTGTAGAAAAAGTGCTTGACAAAAACAACATTCTGTTAGATAAAATGGTCAGCAAATTAGATATAGAAGGTACCTACCTCTACAAAATAAAGATAATTCATGACAAGCCTGTTTCAATATGTTACTGAGAGATCTAACCAGAGCAAAGTGAATAAGTAAAAGAAAATTAAAAAATAACCAAACTAGAAAGGAAGAAACAAAATTGCCTCTGCTTAGAGATGTTATGATCTTAGTTGTAGACATCTCTTTAAAAGCTGGTTTTTTTAAAAAGATATAGCTGATTTTGTGGTCCCAAACTGATGTACAAAAATCAATCTTATTTCTGAACATTAATACCAAACTATATGGAAAAAGAATGAAGATTATCCCATTCATAATAACACTAAAGAATTGACAGTAAATATTAAAACCATACTCCCAGGTACCCAGAGCAAATCTGCTTACTGTCAATATAATAAACAAGACATGGCCCTTCAAAAATTAAAGGATGTTCTACATAGTAATGCATTAAATGGGAGAAATTGTAGACATATTTACTAAATCCAAGGTGAATGAGGCACAAAGATAATCTGGGTCATGTCAATTATTGTGGGTTGCTAATATAATAAACTGCTGGTCTCCATGATGAAAATAAGAATGGCTTACTCTTTTGGCCATATAATTATGGTCATAGCCAGGTGCTGTCCAATGGTCACTACCACTTCTTGTTCTTCAATTTATTAGGGAAGCATTTGCTTTTTTTTTTTTTCCTTGACTTCTTTCTTTTAGGTCTGGAGAAATATGAAGCTCTTTGTCCAGTTTCTCAAAATACTCTTCTCCATTTTCCTCTCTCTGTTTTCCAGTGTCCTTTTTCATGCTTGCCTTTTCTTGGTTTTGCAATTCAAGACTGGTATTAGGAGGTGGTATCTTAGGGAAGTGATTGGGTCATAAAGGAGAATTCCCATTTTCAAGTTACCCCCAGCTCCTGGATTCCACCTTGTGTGTCTTATTCCTTTGCTAATTAAGTTTGTTTACTTTCATCCATAATAATCCATACTGAGTATAATAGCTTTTCTGGGTTTCATGAGTCTGGTTAGCTACTGTGAGCTAATTTTCAAATCCAAAAATGGTGTTGTGGTCTGTGGTCCTGTACCTAGTGTCAGACTATGGCTGTTATATTTGAAGACAGCAAAGATAAGAATATGGGAGAAGGACATTCATTTTCTGATAAGGACAATGACTGCAGTCTGGACATGGCATTTCTGTTTCTAAGTCATTGACTGATAGTGTGGGTGAAAGACCACACAAGCTGTAATGTCAGCTTAGCAGCATCATGTTCATCCAAATACTTTATTTTCACCGACTGAAAAAAAAGAGAAATTGAATAACAAGATACAAATGGAATTTCTTTTCATAATTAGGAATAAACTTGATTTGAGTTTAAAAAACAATAATTTATCTATTTGGATATTGACTTATTTTTAAAATGTTTACCTTTTCTGCATAACATGATTTCAGTTTAGAAACTGCACAAATCATTTTGTTCATTGTTGTTAACATCTTGTTTTATTGCAGATCTGGCATTCGGATATGGAATGGTTTTCATTGTTTTCTTATTTAACATGAACCTGATACGAATTTGACTGAGGCACTCCTAAATTAATGAGGCACTACTAATAGAGGTAATTGCAAGTGAGGAAGATAAACTATTGGCAGAAATTTTGCTTAGCAGTAAAATGACATAGTGTTAGTCTTCCCTTTTCTGTCATTTGCTCTTTTTCTGTGACTCTGCACATGATACTGACTTTATGGCAACATTCTTTAACTCAGCACTATTTTTCTTAAAACTTTTTTTTAACAATTTTTAATAAAACCATAATGATACAACTTACCACCTCTCTTTCTTCTTCTGATCGCTCCCATGACTGAACCCTTTAAATTAATGTCTTCATTTTCTTGGATTACTACTGTCATATATGTGTATATGTGTGTGTATGTGTATATAGATATCCCTTTAGTGTTGCTTATGTGTATATGTGCTTAAGGCTGACATTTGAATAACCAGTTTAGGAGCTCATCCATAGGAGACTAAGTTTTCTCTTCCTTGGCAGTATTAATGGCCTCATCTGAGGGTGGGACCTTGAGAGACTTTCCCTATCTACTTTGCTGTGCATGCTGGCATTGCCCTTGCCCGGGTCTTATTAGAAGCCACACTGTTGAGATTTCATGGGTATAGCTTCCCTGTCATAGAGCAGAATGCCTGTTTCTTTGGATTTTATAATTTTTTACCCCCTCTTCCTTAATTTTCTATGAGCCTTAGATATAGTCCAATTAGAGAGTTGCTGCTTATTGCCAAAGTGTGTATGCCACTACTGTACTTTTAGAGCTATCTTGCCATAGTGGTCATTGTTGTTGTTCGTAGACTTTGCAGCTGGATAGGTCTATTGACTGCTTTCCTTCATTGGCAGCTTGCTAATTTCATAGCACCCCCTGCTTATATGGAAGTTGGTCCCCAAAAGGAAGCTTTTGAGTTATATCCTGCTTAAACCCTCCCAGTCCTAGGTTGGCACTGCATGTTGTCTTTAGCAATAGGGACTTATCTTCAACTTCTCAGAGAGACAACAAGGAATAGTCTATGTTGTTTTGGGGGTCATTTGAACTCCCCTAACCAACAACTCAAAAGACAGTTTCTCAGATCCAGTATTGAAAATTTCATTAGTCTACTGTATTTACAGTGAACAATATCAGCCCAAAATGTAGAATTTCATTTAAACATTTTCTTCAGCAACTCAGTATTATTTCATTAAATGTTCCTCAGAGCAAATAAACTCTTTCTCTGCCCTTGCTGTGATTTGTTAAATGATATTTCTACCTGACATTTTCCTACTGTGTATGTGCTTTTTTTTCTGTTCCTTTCAGGGAAATTGCTTTGTTCACAGTGCCTAAAAGGTCTCAGTCATGGCAGAAAGAACAGTGACCATGGTCTATGCCACATGACTTTCTCCTGTTCAAGGAGAGCTGCCTGCCTTATGAAAGATAGTCAACTCACAGCTAAAACAGAGATCTGATGTGTTAGTACTGTTTAATTCAGCAGTTTTCAACCTGTGGGTTGCAACCCCTTTGTTGGTCGAATGATCCTTTCAGATATCCTGCCTATCAGATATCTACATGATGATTCACAACAGTAGCAAAATTACAACAGCAATTAAATAAGTTTATGTTTGAGGGTCAGGACAATACGAAGAGCTGTATTAAAGGGTCACAGTGTTAGGGAGGTTGAGAACCCCTGGCTTAAACAAAAACTAGCTGGGAAATCAAACTATGAGTTTCAACTAGACATATAGGTTGGAGATAAGGTAGTAGAAGCAAAAGCTGACAGAGACAGAGAAATTATGTTCACTGTGAGATGTCAAAGAAGCTACACTCATGTTATCTCACCAGTGTGGCTGCCTAAACACGACCTGAGCAAAGACATGGTAACATGGAAGGGGGGAAAGCCCCGGTGGACTTGAATCTAGACATAGAACTGCAGGCAACTAAGGAATGCTGAGAGTGGGAGAAAAGATCTTCCCCATGGAACAATATTCTAATACCAAGTGTTAACTGAAATCATACATATAACTCATATTACACAGACCAAGCAGGTTGTATTGGTATCTTTAGGTATACACACAAGCTTGCTCTCTCTCTCTCTCTCTCTCTCTCTCTCTCTCTCTCTCTCTCTCTCTCTCTCTCTCTCTCTCTCTCTCTCTCGTGCTTGCACATTTGCATAACAACAATAAAGGAAAAAGCAGCCATGAGTTTAAAAGAAGGCAAGGGGGTATACATGGGAGGATTTGGAAGGAGGAAAGGAAAGTGAGGAAAATAATGCAAGGATATAACGAATAAGACAATTTTACAAAATAAAATTGGTGTTGCCACTGACGACATATAAAAGGAGAGCACAGCAAAGACAGGAAGGAGCTCAAAAACTCCTGTCTCCCAGTTTGTGAACTGAAGCCCTGTTGATTCTCCAGGGTTCTATCTAAGCCTCTTCTTTCCAGTGTTTTAGCCATCCTGAAGTTGAATATTCCAGGATATCCAAGACCATGTTGTTCCTCAAAAGTAGATTTACCTGTATTATAAGCCTGCCATTATTTTGTGTAATTATGCACACAAATCACATTTGCATATCCCTCCGTCCTCTTATATTCTCTTCCCGGGACATCAAGCAAGTTTTCTTAGTTCTGAGTTTCCCTCTTCCCCACAGTGTGGCTCCTTCACACTGCATTTCTCCACAGAACTGTCTGACAGAACTCTTTTTACCCACAGCATAGGCATGGCAAACATTTTTAGCAGCACATCTCCACAAGGCTTCACAATTTATGTTTATGCGTTAAGGCAAAATCTCACTGAGAGCTGTTAAATATTTAAACTACCCTCCCACCTTTCCAACCCCCACCCTTAACATTTCTGTTGTAAGGCATGCTATCCAAAATAGAACATGTTCTCCACACTTCAGAATCTCCCAAAGGGACTGCTGTCCTCACGCCCCTATCTCAGCTCTGTGTGTCTGTCTCTTTCTCTAACAGATAAGTTTATATAACTTCAAATCTACAGCTGTTGTGAGAATTATAAATAAGATCTTGGGTCTTACTGGATGACTCACTGTTTTAAAGAATATGCATGGTAACAATCTGTATCAAGGAATTTGCATATTCATCTCACAAACATTCTGATGACACTGCTACTAAATAAACGGCTTTCAAAATTTTTTTAATAGTTGAACCATTTTTTTTCCAGTCATTAATTCCACACTGAGTTGCTTTTTTTGAACATCAATAAAATGTGCAAACCTGTGCTTTGAAATCTCTCCCAATTGGTCCTTGAGGTACCTGCTTGGAACTTCTGGTCTTAAGAGTATACTTTAAAAGTCATTTTCTTAAACTTCAAGAGCCACAAACCACGGCCAAAAGATAAAGGTGAGTAATTGAGAGAGTTCAGGATGAAATGTCTCTGAAGGTTCCCAAAGCCCTGAGTCATATGCTAATACATGCAGAAAGGATATGGGCAAATCCTTAACTACTCAGTCCTTGTTGTCATTTTCTGTCACATATCATGGTTTCAGCTTTGCGATGGTTCTGACTGGCCTGACATTTTTTTCTTAAAGGGGTATAGTAACTGCTTCTGATGTGTATTTATTCTGATGTGTATCCACATCTGGGATGTAAGCCCTTGAGCAGTAAGCTGGCACCCTTGGCTTCTGTAACATCGGATACAAGGAGCTATAACACCAAAGGCAATTGAGAAGGGAGGGACTTAATTGTGTTCCATCTCCCATCAGCTGACTTCAGTGGTGAGTCATTGAGCCGTTGTTAATCATGATGATCGTGAGGAGGAGGATGATAAGCAATGATAGAAGTTTCTGAAATCCGCACAGTGCAATGTGGAGACTTAAAAACAGTCCCATCTTTCAGTGGCCACTGCAGTGCCAGTGGTCACCTGCTCTGATTTGTGGGCAGTAGGATGTAATAACAAGTTATTAGGAACAACTGTAGGAAAACTGCTGATTCTGTGCTCAAAATATGTCATCTGAGAAAGGAAAGGGGAAATAATCTGCTTGAATGTTTAGGGGTATTAGAAGACCCATCAAAGGATGTAGTTGTAATCTTTGCAAATGAAGGACTTGATGATATCCAAGGATTACATAGTTTTCTGAGGAAATAAATAAAGATTATTCACACATACATCTTATTTAGCATGATTGCTCTAATATGCACTGGCAGTTAGGACTGGTGTTATTATCATTGCTTATTTATCGTGTGTTTACCTTTATCTGAACTGACTGAATATCAACTAGCAACACAGAATTGAATCTTTGTGTGCGTGCTGCTTTGTTTTGTGTTCATACAGAGCCAGCAGGCTCAGTTCTCACAGTCTGTGTTGTTCTGCCTTCTATGTGTCATGTCACACAGAGAGGGAAGCAGGCCTTCCATGTAAGTAGGCCCTAAACAGACAGGGACAAAACCACACTACCTTCTCTGTGCTCTGAGGTTAGAGGTAGCCTGAATACAGTCATGTCTTATAGATCCCCTGTTAACCCCCATGCACATGTCACACGCTAACCAGAGCCATTGGTTTTCAAAAGTCTCCATTTGAACATTTACTTTAAACTGTTCCTTAGCTTGTCCAGGCACCTGCCCTTTCAGCCCAAACCATAGGGTAAATAGGTTCTTTCAACCTAACCCAGTAATGCGGAGAGACCTTTCCCTACATCTTTGAAGGTCACCGACTCCCTGCTCCCTTCTCCTGATGAGACCTGATAGCCTAGGGTCAGATAGAAGGGGAGGAGGTCCTCCCATATCAGGGGACTAGGGAAAGGGCATAGGGGGAGCAGAATGAGGGTGGGTTGGACTGGGAGGAGATGAGAGAGGGGGCTGCAGTGGGAATATGAAGTGAATAAATTGTAATAAATAAATAAATTAAAAAGAGAGAAATTAAAAGACCTTTTGCTTTTTCTGTACTGGGGGATGGGACTGGAGCTTTATTTCAGACCCCAGCTATATTGTCTGTAGTGTCCATCTCATTCAAGGACCCTCTCTCAAACCTCCTTTCCTCTTCTCTCCCTCACTGAAAACTAAAAGAATCACAAGGACTTTCACTTTCAAAACTTTGTGGGTGAGTGAATGAGTTACAAAGGCTGACATACACTTTTCTAAGTACCTGTTCTTACTTGGAATGAATGTAGATGACTGTATGCTTTATACATGTCACACCCTTGTGCATGAATGTGTGTTTGTGCATGCAGACACAGAAACACACACACACACACACACACACACACACACACAAATGGTTAAGGAGAACAGAGCAGTTTATTCTAACTGATGTAATATAAACTAAAATTCAGTCTCATGCCAGTTTTCAGACTCTTAGACCTTGTTCTTGAGGAGAGGACTTCAACATTGTTTCGCAAAGCACTGAGCCAGGGCATTGCAGATGTTTTCACTCTGTCTTTTATGGGGTGCTGGCAGCCACTCCAGGATGGCTGGTCCCCAAAGGGAAGCTGCTGAGATTTAGAAGGTACAGCACTGGCAAAGCCTGGCACTTCTGCCTGCGCTTTCTTCCCTTTCTAGCAGTTTGAAGTCAATAGCTTAGAACACAATGACTGTTAGAGCTGGGTTTATACTTCAGTAAAAGGGAACATTTATCAGATGATAAACTTTTATAGTTCCTGTCCATGGTGTGGTTGGCAAAGGAGTAATTAAAATCTATAGCATATTCTCTTCCCTCTCTTTTATTTTAACCCAAGGCCATCTAAGAGCCCAACTCAAATCAGCCACCTATGGAGACAAAATGTTTACTTCCTTTATTATAAATAGTTTTTTATCTATCTTCTTGGGAAAGTTTAAAAATATTTCCTAAGAACATCTACTTATTCATGATGCTAGGTCTTATCAGGGCTCCAAGGCTCATATTTTAATGGAAACAATATGTTTTTACAGGGCAGAAAACAACCAGAGAAAAAAATATGTCCTTGTGAGTTTTGCCTTGTGGTTATGAGTATGAAGGGAGACACAGGAGTAAAAGCAACTGTTTTTAAATGATGCTGAAAGAGGAGGCCGATGCCTTGGTTATTTCAAATGCATCTTGAATTTGATGAATGATATTTTTTCTGTACATTTCAACTTTACAATGTTTGCTTCATTTTTTACCTCCAGTGATTAGTTCAATACTATAATAAATCATAAAGTCAAGTTCTACAAATACTTGCAAGCCTAATAAAATTATGAGGAGCAGTGGGATATTATGTAAACATATGTCTCATTCATTATACAGGATCTTCATTCTATATAAGCTCAGTTAAGAAAATTAATATACAGACATATTTTTTTGCTTAAAGTGATAAATTTAAAAAAGCGTTGTATTTAATATTCACATATACATACGTTTTGATCAAATTCACTTTCTATTCCCTCCTATATATGTCTTCTTGCAATTCCTCCACCACTTGCTTTCCCATCTTTACAGTTTCTCTCTTTCAGGAGTGCAGGGAAGAACAACACTAAAGACCTTTGAAAATGCATTAGGAAACCTACTACAGAAGCATTCATATGCATTCATAAAAGGGGCTTAAGTGAAGTTACCTTATAACGGAGGAAAGGCTTCCTCAGAGACATCATAGCCTATCAAATATAAAGTGTCAGATATTAATTACCATTTTTGAGTTGTGATCAGTGGGATCCCATAGACACTTCCGCAAACACTACAGGCTAATGATGTTCCTTTTTGCTATCCTTGGAGGTAAGATCCTATTGCTAAAGATCCCGTACACCTGAGTCATGAGACATGGGAAAATCAAAGTGGTTCCAAAACTTCATTCCTACTTTTATAGGCCTAGAAGGTTTTATGTATGCTGCTGTGACAGGAAAATCATCAACATTTGTAACTAGCTCTGAACCCTGTTGATCTACAATAACAACTGGCTTGGCCAAAAAAAAAAAAAAAAAAAAAAAATGCGACTGGTACAATAGTGGCATTCATGTTAGGGGAACTAAACAAACAGTTCTGTGCTGAACACAGATCTCACTCCGTAAGATGGAAACCATGCCTGTACTATTAAGGCTGGAACTCCATGGCTGGCAATGTCTAACACTATTATTGTCCTAAACAGACAAAGTAACAAACAAACAAACAAACAAACAACAAAAACCTGTCTTTTCAGTTCTTATCTAAAAATCTCTTTAAAAAAAGTAGTGATTTGGGAAATGTGTTTTACTATATATTTTATACTGAACTGTTATTCCAAATCCTCTGCCTCAGTCTCACTGGTGCTGGTTATGGGTCTGGTTATGGACTGCAGCAAACTTTAAAAAATTATAAATGATTTTACAATAAAGATTGCATAATTACTTTAGAGAATAGCTGGCAAGGGGATTCAATGTTTATTCTGTCACTGAGATTATTTTATCTGTGTGATCAAAAACACAAAGGGAGAGCAAAATATCACCCCACTCCATAGAGACATTAAAAAAAAGCACACAGAGATTTCATTTATGTTATCAAATAACCCAATTAAAGACGGGTACAGAATTAAACAGAATTCTCAACAAAGCAATTTCTAATGGCCGAGAAACACCCAGAGAAACATTCAACAACTTTAGTCATCAGGGAAATGCAAATCAAAATGACTCTGGGATTCCATCCTTCACTCATCAAGATAGCATGTTCTGAGGATATTGTGGAGAAATGGGAACACTCCTCTGTTGCTGGTGGGAGTACAAACCTTTATAACCACTTTGGAAATTGATTTGGCAGTTTCTTGGAAAACTGGGAATAGTTATACCTCAATACCCACCTATTCCATTCTTGGGCAAATACTTAAAAGATGTACCACAAAGACACTTGCTCAACTATGTTCATAGGAGCTTTATTATTTTTTTATTTTAATTTTTTTTTACTTTATTACAATTTATTTACTTTGTATCTCAAATGTAGCCCCCTACATCACCTCCTCCCAATTCTGCCCTTCCTCCCTCTTCTCCTCCCATGCCCCTTCCCTAGTCCACTGATAGGGGAGATCCTCCTCCCCTTCCATCTGATCCTAGTCTGTTAGGTCTCATCAAGACTCTCTGCATTGATCTTTATTCTCAATAACTAGAAACTGGAAACAACCTAGATGTTCAAATGAAGAATGGATAAAGAAAATATGGTACATTTACACAATGGAATAATAATTAGTTTTTAAAGAGAAGGACATCATGAAATTTTCAGGTAAGTGGATGGAACTAGAAAATATCATCCTGAGTGAGGTAATCCTAACCCCAAAAGAAATGCATGGTATAAACTCACTTGTAATTGAATATTAACCCTATAGTACAAGGTAACCATGCTATAATCCACAGACTCAAAAAAGCTAAGTTAAAATGAGGACCTAAGGAAGGATGCTTGAATTTCACTCAGAAGGGGAAATAAAATAGGCATTGGAAGTGGATTCAGGGAGGAAACTTGGTAGGAGAGAGGATGGGGAAGGAAGCAGGTTTGGAGATTAGGAGTAGGGAGATCAGGAGAGAGAGGACCCAGGTGAGAGAACAGAAATCAAAGGTTGGGTGGGGGGCATTTTTGGGACACGCCAGAAACCTGGAATAGAGCAGGCATCAGGAAGTCTGTGGGGGTTTACTCTAGCTAAGACTCCTAGCAGCAAGGGATATGGAGCTTGAAGTGGCCACCTCCTGTGGCCAGGCAGGACTTCCAGTGGAGAGATAAGGACACCAACCCACTTAGTAAGCCTTTGATCTAAAATTTGTCCTGCCTACAAGATGTGCAGGGACAAAGATGAAGCAAAAATTGAGGGAATGACCAACCAAAAACTGGTCCTACCTGAGATCCATCCATGGGAGAGAAACAATCCTTGACATTGTTAATGTTACTTTGCTATGTGTGTTGACAGGAGAATTGCATAACTCCTCTGAGAGGCTTCACCCAGCAGCTGATGGAAACAGATGCAGAGACCTATAGCCAAACATTATACAGAACTTACAGAGTCCTTTTGCAGAGCAGGGGGAATGATTTGGGGAGCCAGAGGAGTCAAGGACTCCACAGGAAGGCCTACAGAATTATTTAACCCAGGCCCCTGGGGACTTACAGCTAATAAACCACCAACTAAGGAACATGTATGGACTTGTCCTAGGCTCCCTGCACATATGAAACATATGTGTAGGTTAGGATACTTGCTGCTCAAGCCTGGAACTCACATAATAGAAGAGAATAGATTATACAAGGTTGTTGTCACACCTGTGTATGCATTCCATGACGTATAACCCTCTCCCATGTACACATTGTGCACTCTCACACAATCAATAACAATGCCTACAACCATAATAATAATAAATACAAACTTGAAGATTATTGATTGGGAATAGAAATAATTGTGTTGACCTTAAGTTAAAGGGCATCTGTTAGTAATTACCAGCAATATTAAAATTTCTTGGGACAGTGTTTCCAGCCAATGGCACTTGTTCAAGTTTGGTGATAGCGAAGGATGATAGTACCATTTAGTATCTCGAAATAGGCATGAGTGGGACTTTCGTTTACTTTAGTGAGGGAATGTTACATTGGTTAACTACTGCCTTTTTGAGCAGAACAAGCAGTTGATTAATAAATGGTCATTGGGAAACGCTGAGCAGGAATTGGTGCATTAAAGATGGGCCGATGTCACGTTACAGAAACCCAGTTACGTTCAAAACAGTGTGCTTGATAGACTGGCTCTTAGAGAATTGTTTATTGGAGTGAGCCTGTTTTTAAGTGGCTGATGTTCCAATATGAAGCTCTGTGTCTGAGTGGTTGGGTTGCACTAGTGGGTTCACTGGAGAAATCTGTCACTGGCTTGTTCAATTGATAGCATACTCACTAGACATCTACTTGTTGCTGACGACAGCAAGATAGCAATTTACTTAGAAATATGCCAGCTCATATCTTTTCCCCCTTTATTATATATATTTTGAACTCTGTGGGTCTTAACTACTCTATTCTCTCATTTTCCAAATGAGTTCCACTCTTCATTGCCACATAAGTGTGTCTACTGAATTGCAAGTAGGTGAATATTAAAGGTTTGTCCTCCATATTACTCTGGCTCATTTTCTGTGGCCAGATAAAGAATGTATGAAATAGGCCTTGAGGTAACTTTTTAAGGGTAGGAGGGTAACATTCTGAAATTTTTACATCGGCGTAATAGTTTTGTAGTCAGAATGAATGCTTGATGATCCTAGAGATAATTCAAATTATCTTGGGTTTATTTGAGGAACTTTTATCAGAGTCAGTCAGTCACCTATTTACATGCAACCCTGGTGATGTTTTGTTGCAGGATTAAAGAAGAGGCTGGTGCACAGATCTTTGCGAACATATAGAACACAATGGAAAAGCTAAGTTCCCTATGTATTTGCTTAAGCAACTGTTAAGACAGGCAGGAGAAGACGGTTCACTTTGAGAACTCAGATGCAGGTTCAAGCTGGGATTCCAGGAGCGCACTGATAGACACAGGGAGATGTGTTCTTGTCAGTCATTGGTGGATGAAAGATCCTTGGAGAACAGTATTTTGTTAATGGCTTGAGGGAGGCTGCACTGGGAATCACAGCAGTGAATAACCTGGGAGCAAAAGTTATTGCTGGGAAGAAACTGGATCATGAGAGGACACTCAGGAGACATGTAGCAGTGGTAGATTTACAATTACATAAGGCTTTGAGTTCCAGGAATCATAATCTTGAGAGGCTAAGATTTTGTGGTAAATGATGATAAGAACAGAAAGTATGTAAGGTCATTACATACGTAGGTGTGTTTGGGTGACTGCTAAAGTGGTATGATTGAGTCCTAAGGTTGTTTAGGTTATATTTCTTAAATTCTCCTTATAAACTGATATTGACCCTCTTCCAACCTGAGCTGCTGTCCAGGGTGTCTAGGCACCTTTTGGTGTTTAAAGATAATCAGTCACAGGCCTATTTATTTACTCAGAATTATAGGCAATAAACCCTTATCAGAAGTTCCTAATGATGGGAAATGTTTCTGTGTTTCTAGTATTTCTAATATCATAAATGTGATTTGGTAGCTAAGAGTCATAGTGATAAATATATTTAGATATGCATACAGCAGGAATGCATAGAGTAAAAAAAATACAGAGAAATAGAAAACTCAGCTAGCTAGAAGTAGGATCCTGACAGAAGATGTAACCTGGGCTATAAGGGCTGTTGGACTCTAAGAAGTGACACTGTCAAGGACTGACAAAGCACTTATGAGCAAATGAGTACCTTTTGTTAGGGAGCAGCACAGTTGAAGGTGAGTGTCTCAGGGAGTGATCAAAGCTGGTGTCATGGACATACAAAATAAAACTGGTTTATTAGAGGAAGCCCTCAAAACATTGAGCAAAAAGGCAGCAAACATTAGACTTGTTTTAAAGACCTTGAAGACATTTTCAATGTAAATGCAAGTAATTGTACATTTTAACCCATTTCTTTGACTTTTTTCAATCTTTCTTTCTCCTTTTTTTCTAAATTAATTATTGATTTACTTTATATTTAGATCACAGCTTCTTTTCACTCTTCCCCAGGCCCTTCCTCTCACCTCTGTGCCCCACCCACTCCTCCTCTTCTCCTTAGAAAAGGGGAGGCCTCCTTATTTCTCCCTGCCCCCTTTTAAACATATTTTTACAATATTATGGTTTTTTTTTTAATCTGAAACTCTCAAAACAATTTAGAGGTAGGATAAAAATCCTTGAAACTGCTGTGATGGGAGAAAGAATGTTTATGTCTTTCCAAGCAAGAAACCTCACTCGGGTTTTAACTAAATGTACTAAAAATGAATCTGAAATTAACTTCTTGAAAATCGTATTTGGAAGAGCCATTCTGAATGGCAGGGTGCTTGCCTCCTCTGCTCCACCAGTGCTCATCATCTCTAGGAGACCATCATATAAAAATTCCACTCTGCAGTTTTGCTTCCGGGAGTACAGCCTTACTCTTCCCTTCTCTCAGCCCCTCGCTTCAAGTGATATAATTCCCTGAGAAATTCTTGCATAAAGACATCTGTTTCCTTTATCCCCTTGAGGAAGAACAGGCTCTCTGTACATCACTGAATACATTACTATCATGAGCTTAGCACTCTGCATGAGGCACAGACCCAAAGACCAAGAAATAAGGTCTCTAGACAAGAGGATGCTTTGCACACAAAAGGGTAGTCAGCTGCTGTTCAACAGAAGCAGGCAATTTTCTATCTTTGTTTTTTTTTTTCCCTCCTCCATTCCCTCCCCTCTTTCTGTCATTGCTTTTTATCTAGCTATTAAAGAGACAGAGGTTTTCTATTTAAATTTTCATTTTAAGTGTGAACATATTTACATTACAAATTAGAACATGATAATGCAATGTAATTTTGTTTCTTACAATACCTTTCAAGTACAATGCATCTCAAATAGTTCTGCAGTTCAAAGGGGAGGTATGAAGATTTAAAAGTTAGTCACCAACACGGGAATAATGTTCACGGAAAAAGAGATGGTTTATGTCTCTCAAGCATCATTTTTAATTCAACTGAGAGATGGTTGAGCAATTGAGAACTCTGACTGCAAACCGGTATGGTGGCACATGACTATGACCCCAGCACTCAGGGAGGCAAAGACTGGTAGATCTCCATGAGTTCAAGGCCAGGCTGGTCCAAAGCAAGTCCAGGACAGCCAGGGCCTGATATACAGAGAAACCCTGTCTCAAAAAACAAAGGGGGTGGGGGAAAGAACTCTCTGGCTGCTTTTACAGAACACTTGGATTTGATTTCTAACACCCTCACAGTGACTTACAACTCTCTCCAGGTCCAGGAGATCCAATGCCCTCTTGCGGGTTTTATGAGTACATCATTTTTTAGTCACTCCACGGAAGGTTCCACCTTCTGATATGATCACTTTGGGTGTTAAGGTCCAGCATATAAATTTTGACTAGACAATGACATTCAGACCATAGCAAAAGTTTCCATGAATATTCCTACTAAGATTATCCTATAGGCTTTTCTTCTTTCCCAACCATGGCACTGATGACATTTTAGATTTCATGCTCCTTTGTTGTGGATGGTTTTCCTGTATATTATGGGGTGTTTGTGAACATCCTTGGGTTCTTTATTCTAGATAGTAGGATAACCCACACCCCAATCTGTAATAATCAAAACTATTTCAAGTATTACTGCAGATATTCTGGAACCCACAACTGTCCCTTCTTGAGAGACAAAGTCTTAGAAATATGGAACTCTATTATAAGTTTGGGATAAGAAATAAGATTTTTTTAACAGTATAGTAGAAAGGAAGATAAGAGGCAAATAATTAGTCATCATGCTCAGACTGATGATAATCCCTATGTCCATCAGTTCATAAATGGTAAACAAGATGTGGTAGAGTGACCATGCACTAGAGATTCAGTAATAAATAAAAAACAAATTACTGAAAATTAAAAAGGTATTTTAAATGAGCAAGCTTCCATAATGAGTGAAAGAAAGTAGACACAAAACATTTCTACTCCATGACTGCATTCAAATGATGCTCTAAGAACAGTAACAACAGGAAACAAATGAGGAAGGCCTAAGGTAGGATTTAGGGGGAGATTCATCTTCAAAAATCCTAAGGGTTGGGGGGCCAAGACAGTGGTGCTGGGAGAGCACTGTGTCTGAGAAGGGGGACAACACACTCTGTGCAGCGACCAGGAGACTGAACTCTGGGCCCTGAAACTGCAGCAATCATGTTTCCCAGGTGAGGGGAGGCTCCCACGGCGTGGGAATCGGTCGGGTCCACTCTCAGCTGCCCAGCCAGAACCCTGAGGAAATCCCGGGTAACATGGGCTTTGGGTCTCTGGGCTGGTGCCTTAAGACTGTATGTCCCGACCACTTTCCCAGGCTGATCAGTGGGCACAAGGGTGCATAAGACTGAGAGTCCCAGTTGCAAGAAAACCCCACGGGGAAGGAAAGTTGCAAGACTGATCACAGGTCACCCAGTCTTTCCCTGGAAGGTCTCACGAACCGCGGGTACCCGCCGCCATCACAACTGAGCTCCCTCCACACGGAGAGCAGCTGCGCACCCAGCTCAAAATCCCTACTCCCTCTTGGGAGGAGGCAGGAGGCGTCCAGCAGAATCTGCCACAGACCACATTGTCTGTACCCCAACCAGAGATCGGGGCTGAGAAAACCCAATCCTTTCGGGCACTCCCGCAAATGCTGCCATAACTGGGCCTCGGCAGAGCAGAAGGATAAAGAGGCACACAGCGGCTTCACATTGCCGGAATTCCAGTGCTGCCGGCTGCTCCTAGCAAACAAACTACAGCTTGGGATCTGGGACTGTGGACATTCTACACGTCCTGAGATTCTCCTGGGTCCAGCGCAATAAGGTATAGCAGCAAGTTCTATCACCGGCGCCCCCCCCCCCCCCCCGGCCAAGAAACCCTGGCTCAGGATCGGACTGAGAAGCCCCAACCCCTTCTGGCACTCCCCTGAGAGCACCGCCATAAGCTTGCCCTAGCAGAGGGGAAGGTTAGAGAGGCAGCCTGCCAAGGACACAGCACCCTCTCTCCAGCAAAACCAGCGGCCCCTAGCAAAGAAACCCAAGCTCTGGATCTAAGGACACTCAATCCTACCTGGTACTCTCTTGGGATCAGCAAACATAGGCTCTACCACCAGGCTGCTTCTGGCAGAGAGATCTGAGCCTGGGATCTGGGACTGAGAACACTCAAACTAACTCTTTCCCATGCCACCCCAGGACCAGTCAACATAACCCCTCCTGGAAGAGGGAAAGGACAGAGAGGCAGCACACAGGAAAGGTGGACACCGGGTCCTGCGGCCACAGTGTCACAGAACTGACTGTTAGCCTACCCGCACACTCTCCGAAGCAGGACCAAATCAGAGAGTAGAGAGCAAGGGTAACCCCTGTGCATTCCAACTGGTCCTGCAAGGGAGTGAGTGAGCCTTATAGGGAGAGTTTGCCCCAGACCCAGGGCCTCTCCACAGAAGCAACCAGACAAGATCCCTGCCACCCACACCCCTAGTGTGGACATCATAGGGATTCTTGGGATAGTGACCCCAACGTTGAAGCCTCTGCCTTGTAGGTCCACCAGTGTAATCCAGGCAAACAATCCCTGGATCTCAAACAGAACTGTGTAATAGTGGCCTACAGGCCACTGCAATAGTCAGAGAATCCGCGCATGTACACTGCACCCACTAAAAGTGCATGCGAATAGCGCCAGCATCACATTCCTTACTTAGGCAAAACTGAAACCACAGTGCACACTCCCAAACCAGTGAACCTCTCTCATCTTCCTGAAAAAACAGTGCAGAAAACAGAAAGAGACTATCATAGCCCAAACTACAATCTCGAGGATCAAACAGTGAGGATTATAAATAACCAGATGGCTAGAGGCAGACGTAAGAACACTCCCAACAAAAATCAGGACATAATGACCTCACCGGCAAACCCACAAAACAATGGACACTTCAATTCACTAGATATACAAGAAAACGACCTCAAAACTACGTTTCTCCAGCTATTAGAGGCCCATAAAGATGAAATGAACAAAGCCCTCAGAGAAATAGCCAAAGAAATCGAGACTAACCAAGAGGAAAAAAATCGTGCTCTCAGAGAAATGACCATGAAAATTGAGGCAAACAAAGAAGAAATGCACAAAGCTCTCAAAGAAATGTCCACACAAATGAAGGCAAATAAAGAAGAAATAAACAAAGCTCTCATAGAAATACAGGAAATTATACCCAAAGAAGTAGAGGCACAATTAGTGATACATAGAGAGGAAATGGACAAAAAAATAGAAGCTGTCATTGAAAAGCAGGACTCCACATTCAAACAGATGAAGAAAATGGTGCAAGACATGAAAACAGAATTAGAATCAATAAAGAAATCACAAATAGAAAAAAAACAGGAGCTGGAGAACATAGAGAAAAGATCAGGAACTACAAAGGTAAGCATCACCAACAGAATACAAGAGATGGAAGAAAGAATCTCAGGAGCCAAAGATACACTTGCAGAAATTGACATGTCTCTCAAAGAAAAAATAAAATCAGAAGAGTTCCAAACAAAACATCCAAAAAATCAAGGACACCATGAAAAGACAAAACCTAAGAATAATAGGAGTAGAAGAAAAATAAGATATCAGGCTCAAAGGTCCGGAAAATATTTTCAAGAAAATTATAGAAGAAAACTTTCCCAACGTAAAGAAGGAGATGGCCATAAACATACAAGAGGCCTACAGAACACCAAGTAGACTAGACCAGAAAAGAAATTCTTCATGTCACATCATAGTCAAAACACTGAACCTACAGAACAAAGAAAAAATTCTAAAAGCAGCAAGGGAAAAAGGCCAAGTAACATATGAAGGTAGACCTATCAGAATCACACCAGATTTCTCAACAGAAACTATGAAAGCCAGAAGGGCCTGGACAGAAATCATACAGTCCTTAAGGGACCACAGATTCCAACCCAGACTACTATACCCAGCAAAACTTTCAATCAACATAGACGGAGAATTCAAAATATTCCAAGACAAAACCAAATTTAAACAATATCTACATAGTAACCCAGCTCTACAGAAGTTACTAGAAGGGAAACTCCAAACCAAAGAAAACAACTACATCTAAGGAAACAGAGGAAATAGTAACTACAGAACAAAAAAACCAAAAGAATACAAGCAATGAAACTCAGTGACACCACCAAACCCACATCTAAAGTAAGTAACAATTGTTGGTCACTAGTTTCTATCAACATCAACGGACTCAATTCCCCAATAAAAAGACATAGACTAACATAATGGTTGCGGAAACAGGATCCATCATTCTGTTGCATCCAAGAAACAAACCTATGCAACAAAGATAAACACTACCTCAGAGTAAAGGGCTGGAAAAATGTCTTTCAAGCAAATGGTTCCAGAAAACAAGCGGGAGTAGCCATACTAATATCTAATAAAATAGATTTTCAACCCAAGTTAATCAAAAAAGATAAGGAGGGCCACTATATTCTCATCAAAGGAAAAATCCACCAAGAGGACATCACAATTTTGAATATCTATGCCCCAAATTCAAGAGCACCTACATTCGTAAATGAAACAATATTAAAGCTTAAATCACACATTGATCCTAATATCCTAAATAGTGGGAGACTTCAACACTCCACTCTCACCATGGGACAGATCAACTAGACAGAAAACAAATAGGTAAATAAAAACACTTACAGAGACCCTAAATCAAATGTACCTAATAGACGTCTACAAATCTTTTCATCCAAACTCAAAAGAGTACACCTTCTTTTCAGCACCGCATGGAACCTTCTCCAAAATAGACCATATAGTTGGTCATAAAGCAAGCCTCAACAGATAAAAAAAAATTGAAATAATCCCTTGTATTCTATCTGAACAGCATGGACTAAAGCTGGACCTCAACAACAACAGAAATAACAAAAAGCCAACACGCACATGGAAACTGAACAACTTGTTACTCAATGACAGCTGGGTTGATGAAGAAATAAAGAAAGAAATTAAAGATTTCCTAGAATTCAATGAAAATGAAGGCACAACATACCCAAATTTATGGGACACATTGAAAGCAGTGCTCAGGGGAAAATTTATAGCACTAAGTGCCTGCAAGAAGAAATTTGTAACATCACATACAAATAACTTAATGGCCCAACTGAAAACCCTAGAAAAAAAAGAAGTAGATACACCCAAGAGGAGCAGACAGCTGGAAATAATCAAACTCAGGGCTGAAATCAATCAATTAGAAACAAAACTATTCAAAGAATCAATGAAACAAAAAGCTGGTTCTTTGAGAAAATCAACAAGATAGACAAACCCTTAGCTAAACTAACTAAAAAGCAGAGAGAATCTATCCAAATCAACAAAATCAGAGATGAAAAGGGTGACATAACTACAGACACCGAGGAAATTCAAACAATCATTAGGTCATACTGCAAAAGCCTATATGCCACAAAATTTGAAAACCTAAATGAAATGGACAATTTTCTTGATAGATTCCATCTTCCAACATTAAGTCAAGATCAGGTAGAAAGAATGAATAGCCCTATATCCCCCAAGGAAATTGAAGCAGTCATTCACAGTCTCCCCTCCAAAAAAAGCCCTGGGACAGATGGTTTCAGCACGGAATTCTACCAGACCTTCAAAGAAGTGCTAACACCAATTCTCCTCAAACTATTCCACAAAATAGAAACAGAAGGTACATTACCAAACTCATTCTATGAAGCGACAGTCACCCTGATACCTAAACCACACAAAGACCAACATAAAAAGAGAACTTCAGACCTATCTCTCTAATGAACATTGATGCAAAAGTACTCAATAAAATACTTGCAAACCGAATCCAAGAACACATCAAAGATAACATCCATCACGACTAAATAGGCTTCATCCCAGGCATGCAAAGGTGGTTCAACATATGGAAATCCATCAATATAATCCACCACATAAACAAACTGAAGGAGAAAAACAACATGATCATCTCCTTAGATGCCGAAAAAGCATTTGACAAAGTCCAACACCCATTCATGTTTAAAGTCTTGGAGAGATCAGGGATACAAGGCACATACCTAAAGATAGTAAAGGCAATATACAGCAAGCCTATAACCAACATCAAACTCAATGGAGAGAAACTTAAATCAATCCCACTGAAATCAGGGACAAGACAAGGCTGCCCACTCTCTCCATACCTCTTCAACATAGTACTTGAAGTCCTAGCCAGAGCAATAAGACAAGTAAAGGAGATCAAGGGGATAAAAATCGGAAAGGAAGAGGTCAAAGTGTCACTATTCACAGATGATATGATAGTATATATGAGCGACCCCAAAAATTCAACCAGAGAACTCCTTCAGCTGATAAACACCTTCAGCAAAGTGGCAGGATACAAAATCAACTCAAAAAAATCAGACGCCCTCCTGTATACAAAAGACAAAAGGGCTGAGAAAGAAATGAGGGAAACAACACCCTTCACAATAGCCACAAATGACATAAGGTACCTCGGAGTAACCCTAACCAAGGAAGTCAAAGACTTGTATGAAAAAAATTTCAAATCTCTGAAGAAAGAATTAGAAGAAGATATGAGAAGATGGAAAGATCTCCCGTGCTCATGGATTGGTAGGATTAACATTGTGAAAATGGCCATCCTGCCAAAAGCAATCTACAGATTCAATGCAATTCCCATCAAAATACCAACACAGTTCTTTACAGACCTTGAAAAAAAGATTCTCAGCTTCATATGGAGAAACAAAAAACCCAGAATCTCCAAAACAATCCTGTACAACAAAAGATCCTCTGGAGGTATCTCCATCCCCAATCTCAAGTTGTACTACAGAGCAATAGTAATAAAAACTGCATGGTATTGGCATAAAAACAGAAAGGAGGATCAATGGAACCGCATAGAAGACCCAGAAATAAACCTACACACCTATGAATACTCGATTTTTGACAAAGAAGCCAAAACCATTCAATGGAATAAAGATAGCATCTTCAACAAATGGTGTTGGTCCAACTGGATGTCCACATGCAGAAAAATGAAAATAGATCTATATCTATCACCCTGCACAAAACTAAAGTCCAAGTGGATCAAAGATCTCAGCATAAAACCAGATACTCTAAATCTGTTAGAAGAAAAAGTGGGGAACAGCCTAGAACTCATTGGCACAGGAGACAACTTCCTGAACAGAACACCAACAGCACAGGCTCTAAGAGCAACAATCAATAAATGGGACCTCATGAAACTGAAAAGCTTCTGTCAAGCAAAGGACACCATCATCAAAACAAAACGACTGCCTACAGATTGGGAAAGAATCTTCACTAACCCTTTATCTGACAGAAGACTAATATCCAGTATATACAAAGAACTAAAGAAGCTGAAAAGCAGCAAACCAAGTAATCCAATTAAAAAATGGAGAACAGAGCTAAACAAAGAATTCTCGACAGATGAATATCGAATGGCAGAGAAATACTTAAAGAAATGTTCATCCTCATTAGCCATCAGGGAAATGCAAATCAAAACGACCCTGAGATTTCACCTTACACCCATCAGAATGGCCAAGATGAAAAACTCAAGTGACAACACATGCTGGAGAGGTTGTGGAGAAAGGGGAACCCTCCTCCACTGCTGGTGGGAATGTAAACTGGTACAACCACTCTGGAAAGCTATCTGGCGCTTTCTAAGACAATTAGGAATAGTGCTTCCTCAAGACCCAGCTATACCACTGCTAGGTATATACCCAAAGTTTGCTCAAGTACACAAAAGGGATACTTGCTCAACCATGTTTATAGCAGCTTTATTTGTAATAGCCAGAACCTGGAAACAACCCAGATGTCCATCAACGGAGGAATGGGTACAGAAATTGTGGTATTTTTACACAATGGAATACTACTCAGCAATCAAAAAGGAGGAAGTCATGAAATTTGCAGGCAAATGGTGGGATCTAGAAAAGATCATTCTGAGTGAAATATCCCAGAAGGAGAAAGACAAACATGGGATATACTCACTTATATAAACCTATAAGATATGATAAACATAATGAAATCTATACACCTAAAAACGATAATCAAGAGATCGGACACGGGGTAAGATGATCAATCCTCGTTTAGAAAGACAGATGGGATGTGCATTGAACGTATGACAGGAGTCTACTGAAAGACTCTAACTAGCAGTGTTTTCAAAGCAAAGACTCATGACCAAAGCTTTGGCAGAGTACAGGGAATCATAAGAAAGAAGGGGAGTTAGTCTGATGGGGAAAGGATAGGAGCTCCACAAGGACCAGATATATCTGGGCACAGGGTCTTTTCTGAGACTGACATTCAACCAAGGACCATGTATGGATATAACCTAGAACCTCTGCTCAGATGTAGCCTGTGGTAGCTCAGTAACTAATTGGTTTCCCAAAGTGAGGGGAACAAGGACTATTTCTAACAGGAACTCAATGACTGGCTCTTTGGTCTCCCCACCCCACAAGGGAGGAGCAGTCCTGTTAGGCCACAGAGGAGGACCTTGCAGCCAGTCCTGAAGATACCTGATAAAACAGGATCAGATGAATGGGGAGGAGGTCCCCCCCCATCAGTGGACTTGGAAAGGGGCACGGTGGAGATGAGGGAGGGAGGGACTGGGAGGGAATGAGGGATTGGGACACGGCTGGGATACAGAGTTAATAAAATGTAACTGATAAGAATGAAATAAAATTTAAAAAAAATCATGTGTTTGTGGTGATGAAAATGCTTACATGGCATAGATTTAAACACAGCATTCTACACAGTGTTGTTATTAGTGCAATGGCTGTAGTGAAAGCAGTGGACACTCTGCCAACGTGCCTGAAGTGCATACTTAAATAATTAATTTTATTGCAATTAAATTATGATTTCATACAAGTAAAAAGGAAGAGAAATAAATAGGAAGAGAAAATAATACGGAGAATGAAATGAGAAGCCATGTCAGACTTTTTTGTGTAAATAGTCTATGACAGTTGACCTGGTGGAAGTGCAATTGGATGCCTAAGGCTTCATGTGATGGGCAGGCTTGACTTTGTTTTGAGATATCTCCTGGCAGTCACTATTTTTACACAGCTGCTTGTCTCTCTGGGTGCCCATCAGAGTTGTCTCAGAGATGATCTTGAAACTCCCAGATCCTTGGCAACTCATGTTTGAGAGCCCTTGGGCCCTTTTAGAAATCAGGAATAAGCAGGAGTCAGGAAACTTCTAGCACTGAGTACTCACAGCAGTGAGTGCAGACAGCAGTGTCTCAGACCGGAAATGCCAGAGTTTTGCAGAACTTTAGTCCCTTAAAAGCTGTAAATTAATTCTCTCTGCAGGACTTTTGTCTGCCTCCCCCCTCCTGCACCCACTCTCCCCAGGTCTGATTTCCGCCCTCATTTCTCTCTGCTCCCTCTCCTACTACTTCTTTCTCTTCAACTATTTCTGCTGTCTATTCCATTTTCCCTTCTGAGTGAAATTTAAGCGTTCTCCCGTGGGTCCTGCTTGTTAATTATCTTTGGGTCTATGAATTGTATGTTTATCCTGTACTATATTGCTAAAATCTGCTTGTAAGTGAGTACATACTATGTGTGCCTTTCTGGGTCTGGGTTAGACCATGGGCAGGGGCATCTCTCTGATGAGCTGGAGACCTTTGACAGGGTAAGCTCCTGAGAGGTTATGGGGTGACTCTGGCTGAAACTCCTAGTGCAGGGGTCATGGAGAATGAAAAGGAAACCCTCTAACTTGACAGGGCATGTAGTGGAGGGAGTGGAACACCAACCTACCCACAAAAACTTTGACTCAAAATTTACCCTGCCTACACGATGTGCAGGAATAAAGATAGAGCAAATAGAACAAAGATACAGGGAATATCCAACCAATGCCTGGCCCAACCAATGACCTAACCTGTTAGAGAGAACCAGCCCCTGACAGTATGAATGATACTCTATTGAGCTTGCAGACAGGAGCCTAGAATAGCTGTTTTATGAGAGGCTCCTTTCAGCAATGGATCAAATCAGACGTTGAGACTCATAACTAAACATTTGGCAAAATGTAGGAAATCTTGTGGATAAGTGGGGGAAGGATAGAAGAACCTGGAAGGGAAAGGAACTCCACAAGAAGACCAACAGAGCCAACTAACCAAGGCCCAAAGTGGCTTGTATAGATTGAAGCACCAACCAAGGGCTATGTTGTGTAGCCAATAGGCAGTTTGGTCCTCAGGTTGGTCTCCTAGTAAGGGGAGCAGGTGCTCTCTCTGACATGGACTCTGTTGCCTGCATTTTGATCACTTTCCCTTGGTGGTGTTCCCTGACCAGTTCTCAGGGGAAGAGGATGTGCTCAGTTTTGATATGCTGGGTTGGGTTGGTAGAGGAGGGGCTCCCCTTTTTTGAGAAGAAAGGGAGGGGACATGTGAGAAGAGGGAGGGACGATGAGGTTGGAGGAGAGGAAGGAAAGGACTATGATCAGGATATAAAGTGAATAAATAAATAACTTTACAAGCTGATATGGATTCATATATATATGTATATATATATGAAAAAGCATAATTAAGTAACCTTAATACATGTTCAGAATAAATATTATTTTTTGATCTACAGTGCGACCTTGTGAAACTGAAAAGCTTCTGTAAAATAAAGGACACTGTCAACAGAACAAAATTACAGCCTACAGACTGGGAAAAGATCTTCACCAATCCTACAAACAATAGAGGGCTAATATCCAGAATATATAAAGAACTCAAATTAGACAGCAACAAACCAAATAATCCAATTAAAAAATGGGGTACAGAGCTAAGCAGAGAATTCTCAACAGCGGAATATTGAATTGCAGAGAAACACTTAAAGAAATGCTCATCATCATTAGTCATCAGGGAAATGCAAATCAAAACAACATTGAGAATCCATCTTACATCTATCAGAATGGCTAAGATAAAAACTCAAGTGACAACACATGCTGGAGAGGATGTGAAGAAAGGGAAACCCTCCTCCATTGCTGGTGGGTGTGTAAACTTGTACAACCACTTTGGAAATCAGTTTGGTTCTTTCTCAAAAAAATGGGAATAGTACTACCTCAAGATCCAGCTATACCACTTTTGGGCATATACCCAAAAGATGCTCCTTCATACAACAAGGACATTTGCTCAACTATGTTCATAGCAGCTTTATTTGTAATAGCCAGAATCTGGAAACAATCCCTCAATGGAGGAATGCATAAAGAAATTATTTTCTGGAAAATATAAAATATTGTAAGAAAAATCCATAGGTTAGAGGATTATTTCAAGAAGGGATCTAAAATTGCCTTTAAGAAGGTTCTCTTCTGGGAAACATGGGTTGTACCTCACACCCAGGGTCAGTCTCCACTCAAATGACTGAGTGTCTTAGCTACTTTTCTATTGTTGTGTTAAGACACCATGACCAAGGAAAATTATCAAATGAACATTTTAATTTGGAGTTGGAATTTCATGATGGGAAAGCAAAGGCATGATGGCCGGAACAGCTGAGAGCTCATGTCTTGATCCACAAGTAGGTGACAGAGAGGTGGAAGACTCAGAACAACATTCGATACCTCAAGATCCACCCCGAGTGGCACACTTCCCTCAACAAGGACATGGATCCTAATTCTTCCAAAACAGTTCCACCAACTGGGAACCGAGTATTCAAACATATGAATCTATCAGGACATTCTCACTCAAACCACACACTGAATGAGTCCCTTTCTGTCTGAGATAGTTCCTTACATTGTAAAATGGGAGAGTATCCTCTATTTCTCATAGTTATTATGAACATGAGCTGAATATACTGTATTATTTTCCTGTCACACTTGGAGCCAAAGAACAGAAAAACACTCTCTTAAATTTTGTTGCCCTGAAACCTTAAAAAAAAATGTTCATAGGATCCTGTTCCCATTTGAACTCCAGTCAAGAGTCACAGTGACTCAGGATCCCATGTTGAGGACTCTGGTCCACCTCCACAGGCCTCACTTGAGCCTTTGCTTTCTGCTGTTTCTCACATGAAGACACATACATTGCACGTCCCCACTCCCAATCTATACTGACCTTATATCAAGATCGCTAACTATATCTTCATCCTTTCCCCAATGCTTCATATTTATAGCTTCTGGGCAGGTGTGTGAGACCTCATCCAGCTTGCTGCTGGTCACTCTGAAGAGTGGCTGGTATCTGCTCCACATGCAGTAGCTACTATTCTAACATGATTTTATTTTATAATTATGTAGGTACTAAGAATTCCTTTATACTAAGAACTCCTTTGTTTGAATGTGTACATGAATTAAATTTCATGTAATTCTCCCACAGACACCACAATACAGTAATCTGAAACATTTTGAAGTTAATGACGATTCTGTTCTAGTTTCTCTTCCACGGTGACAATATTTCACTTTTTTTTTCTTATTTCAATCGTCTACGTAGCCTCACATGTGTCTAGGTGAAGTAAACACTAGAACATACAATTGTTACTTTTGTTTTTTTTCATACCAATTAGTTCTTGAGCTTTTATGAGTAACAGTAATTTGAAGATGACATAGAGCATAAAGTTTGATAATGTGGAAATTCATTCTGGAATGAAAAGGAGTTAATCTATTTAGGGTTGTTATGTATATGAGCGCATTTGCTCTTCCATTAAATGAGGAGGAGCCTGTGAGAATGACACAACTGTGAAGTCATTTCCTCAAGGTCACAGCAGTGTCATTGCCTTGGCTGACTTAGAGGACATCTGTACATATAGCTATTACTACAGTACACAGAATATATGAAACTCATTATCCCAGTCCTCCTTCTCTGCCAAAAATTTTAATTATGTGCCTTTAGCAAGTAATGGCTTTTGAAGTTATGATTAAATGAATCTGTACAGTGCTCGGCAGCAGGATTCTGTTGAAGGATCTTAAATAACCTCCAAACGCACTCGCCATCCCCCCTTCATAGGGGTAATACCTGTCTTTCCCTCTTGTTGCTTCTTTGTAGTGATATACAGGCGCCGTGTCTCCTACAGATAACACAACACAAGTTCAAATGTGCTGAAGAGAGATGAATGGCAGCTGAGGCTCATCTATCGTCTGCAGGAAGTGGGCTGGCAGCAGTCCCCTTGCTTTACTCCCAGCCTGGATGGGCAGCCTGCTTCCCGATGCTGAAGCTAACATGCCTCAAACACAGCTTGGGGTGATTAGATCTCAGTCTTCCTGTCAGAAAACTGCCTGTGATGTCTTTTCTCACAAGTACTTACGCCTTATTACAAGCCTCCTTTCTTCTCTGGATTAGACTACAGCACTGCAAAGAAAAAGTGCTTACTCTGCGCGCCTTGTTTTCAGATCCCTCACCTTCCTATTCCAGCTGACAAGATGGTTTATTTGCTCATTAACGGAGGAGCTGAAAACAGAAGAAAATATTTCTGAAATATTGAAGCTTGTACATGAATTTCTGGAAAACAGAAACGATTGTCCCCCTCCCCCGAATGGATTATAAACACAGTTGCACTGTTTCTACTATTTTATTTCTAAGCAAATGTTTTATTTCAGAAAGTATCTTGCTGCTTGTTGTGCAATGGATTTGTGACGTCTGTCTAAATATAGAAGATGGGAATTTGACAAAGTGACTTCAGTAAGTCCTCTAGCAAAAGCATAGATTTATTCATATACACAGGTAATAAGTATTGAGTTTGATGATCCAAGCAGGCTATGGGGTGGACATGATTTGTGAAAAAAGTCATGAAGATTATGAATAATATTGAGCTTGGGAGGAGCTATTCCTGGCTTGAAGAATGATCTATATGACTCAGGAATTCATATATTTATTTATAAAGGGGAAAAAAAAGAAAACCTGAAAACTCGGAAGCAGATGAAGCTGTCATCTACTCTATTTTATTCACCTCTCTCATATTTCCATTAGCAAATAACTGTTGTATTTTTGAGTCAGTTAAAATATAATAATATTAGACATCAAGGAACTCCAGGGAAAAGAAGCCAGTACAGGGCTTTCACTAATTTTCCTGGAAGCAGACCAGGGTTTGCACTGCATGTCTCATCAAGGGCATGCTGTCACTCAGAAAGAGTGTGTGCAGCAAGTTGGAGACACAGAGCTGAGACACAGAACAGTTTGTTTTTCTCAAAGCTGAGCCTTGGCCTCTGAACAGGAGAAGAATCAGGAGTGTGAACAATAACACACCGTCCACTTGATGGCCAACAATTCCCTTGTTCCTTCAGGTAAGAGGCTGACAAGTAGGTAATTCTTGGCTGTGTGTCTGTGTAGCTGGTCAGTGATGTGGGAACTATATCTTTTCCTTAGCCCCTTGAGATGAGGACAATTCGGTAGACGGATTGGGAATTATGGGCAATTAGAAGCAAGCATTTCAGTGGCTAGAGATTAGATGCTGATTCAGCAAAAGGCAGTTGATTAAGAACTTCTTTATCTTCCAAGATAACTTACTAGAATTTGTTGCCTTAAAACAAACTGTAGTTATGTAGGTATGTGTTTGTACCCACATGGTAATTTGTCCAGAAAGAATGCTTTATCTTCAAATATGTTGGCTAACTTGGAAATTTGGAATTTCATTCCATGCAAGTGAACTGTTTAAAATGTTGACAGTTACAGATTCATTCCAGAAAATATTTCATTGTACTTTTGTATTAATTAAGGAAATGGATTTGAAATCATGATGAAATATCAGTTGAACTAAAGATGTAACAACAACAACAACAAAAACAAAACAAAACAAAACAAAACAAAAAACCAGTAACGTAATAGCAAGTTTGGGGACTCAGACAGATAGAAACAAAACAAGGTAAATACAGATTTTAATTAACTTGGGTCAGGCTGTCTTGTGTATGGTTATTTGACCTACATAATATATATAGCTATGACAGCACCATAGATCAATTTGTAGTTTATTATATTTTATTCAGCACCAGGTACCCATACATACATGCAGGCAAAGCACAAATTTACATAAAAATACAGTAAAGTGAATAAAATGAATTATTTTGAAGCATTGGTGTTCTTCTATATAAGCTATAGCTACATGATCATGAACTTTAGCTTTTCTATTTCTTACAAACAATATTCCAAAGTTCTCAGATGCACACACATAATCTTCTCTATTACTTATAATAGGTCATCAAACAAAAGTGCCCCATAAGCACTTGATATATGTAATGTTTAAGGAATGAGAAGAAAAGAGTTGTTTAGGACAGACACAAGTGATAACATGTATTTAATAAAGGAAGCTTTCTTTACTTCTCATTGGTATTAAATGAAAGGAAATGTTTAACAAACATAGTATCTAAGAACCAGAGAGAGAGAGTAACAGAAACCGAAGAACAAAACACTGACCCAACAAAAACAAGACCAGACATCATCACCTAGAATTACAGTCATCCCAAACCCAGATGCCTAGACTCCAGTGTAAAAACACAATCAATAACAACCAGGACAATATGTCTCCACTAGTTCCCAGCAAACCTACCACAGTAGTCCCTGAAAAATGAACTACAGCTGAAGCACAAGACAAGGAACTCAAAATAGCCTTTATGAATAAATTAGAGGCCCTTAAAAAAGAAATGAACAAAGCCATTAAAGAAATCTATGAAAACACAAAGAAACAGTGAAATGAAATGAGGAAAGCAGTTCAAGACATGCTAGTAAAAATACAATCATTAAAGGAGACCCAAACTCAGGAAAAACTAGAAATTAAAAAAAAAAAAAATAGAAAGTTGAACAGGAACCTCAGGGGCAAGTGTCACTAATAGAATACAAGAGACAAAAGAAAAAAATCTCGGGCATTGAACAAGACAGAATAGGATACCACAGTAAAGGAAATGCTAAATCTAAACTAATCCAGGCACAAAACATCCACGAAAAAGTCCATATTTATAAATAATAGAAATAGAGGAAGGAAAAGAAACCCAAGTGAAAAGCACAAGAAATATTTTCAACAACATCGTAGAAGACAATTCCCCTAACCTAAAGAAGGACATGTCTATTAAGGTTCAAGAAGCATACAGAACAACAAGTAGATCGTAACAGAAAAGAAATTCTCTATGGCAAATATTAATTAAAGTACTAAATGTACAGAACAAAGAATATTAAAAGCTGCAATAGAAAACAACACAGTCTTTCTTTTTTAAAAAAATAATTATTTATTTGCTTTACATCCTGACAGTCTCTTTCCTCTTCTCCTCCAAGTCCCTCTCTCTCTTTTCCTCCCTGTTCCTCATTTCTCCTCAGAAAAGGGAGGACTCCAATAAGCATCAACTGACCTCAGCATATAAAGTTGCAGTCAGACTAGGTTCATTTTCTTCTCCCATACAAGGCAGCACAGTTAGGGGAAAAGGATCCAGAGTCAAGCAATGCAGTCAGATACAAGCCTTGCTCCTGCTTTAGGAGTCCCACGTGAAGACCGAGCTGCACAATTGTTACATATGTACAGAGGGCCTAGGTCCATCCTATGCAGGCTTTCTGGTTGGCAGTTCAGTTCTTGGTCCCAGTTAGTTGATTCTGTAGGTTTTCTTGTGGTGTCCTTGAAGCTTCTCTGATGACAGTTATGCTAGACGCTTGTGTGTAAGTATAGAAGAACATTATTAATGTCAGGGGATGGGCTTCCTCTCATATCATGGGTCACAAGCTAAGACAGTCATTGGTTGGTCAAATTCTGTTCCACTTTTTATCCCCTGAACACCTTGTAGGCAGGACAAAATTTGGGTCTAAGGTTTTGTGGCTAGGTTGATGTTCAGTTCTTCCATTGAAAGTCTTGCCTGGTTGCAGCAGATGGCTAGCTCAAGCTCTATACTCCCACTTATAGGGGTCTTTGCTAGACTTACCCTCATATATTCCTGGAAGTTTCCATTGTCCTAGGTTCCTATCTAGTCCCAGAGATGCCCTTCCCCAAAGAACTTCAACAGAAAACCAGATACACTTAATCTGATAGAAGAGAAAGTTGGTTAGCTTTGAGTGCATTGGCACAGGAGACAACTTGAACAGAATACCAACAGCTCAGGCACTAGGACCAATAAAGAAGAGGTGGAACCTCATGAAACTGTTAAAGCTTCTGTATGGCAAAGGACACTATCAAAAGGACAAAACATCAGTTCATAAAATGGTAAAAGGTTTTCATATACTCCACATCTGACAAAGGGCTAATATCTAAAATATATAAAGAACTCAAGAAACTAGATATCAAGAATCTAACTAACCTAATCTAAAAATTGGTTAGTACAGATATAAACAGAGAATTCTTTACAGAGGAATCTCTAATGAAGAGAAGCACTTAAGGAAATGTTCAACAACCCTAGTCATCTGGGAAATGCAAATCAAAACACTGAGACTTTATCTTATACTCGTCAGAATGGCTGATGAGGTTGTGGAGCAAGGGGAACACTCCTCCAATGGGAGGGCAAACTTGTACAACCACTTAGGGAATAATTTTTTTTTTTTTTTTAGAAATTTGGGAATAGATCTACTTCAAGACCCAGCTATACCACTCCTAGGCATACAACCAAAAGCTGCTCCACCATACCACGAACACACTTGCTCAACTATGTTCATAGCAGCTTTACTCATAATAGCCAGACACTGGAAACAAACCAGATTCCTCAACCAAAGAATGGACAAAGAAAGTGTTGTACATTTATACAATGGAGTTTTACTCAGCCATTAAAAACAAGAACATCATGATATTTGTAGGCAAATGAATGTATTAGAGAAGATTATTTTGAGTGAGATATCCTAGACCCAGAAAGACATGCATGGTATATACTCACTTATAAGTGGATATTAACCATAAAGTTAAGTATAACCATGCTACATTTCACAGACCCCAAAAATTTAAGTACCAAGGAAGGGTTGAAGGGAGGATGATTGAATCTCACTGAGAAGAAATAGATCAGACAACAGAGGTAGATAAGGAAGGGGACTAGGTGAAGGAGTGGGGATTGGAACAGGGGGGATGAGATGTGGGGAGGAATGAAGGAAAAAGTACTGGAAATGCCTCTTTTTTTTCCAATGGAGACTCTAAAAGAGAGAAGGTCTTAGACATATGTTCTACAAACTCTAAGAGACCACAGATGATAGCCCACACAACTATATCCAGGAAAACGTTCAATCATAATAAATGGAGAAAGACATTCTATGATTAGACCAAATTTAAGCACCATCTATCTACAAATCCAGTTCAAAGTCACTGGGACACATTTTGTTTTTGGAAGGGAGGTCTCAGGGGAAGGCAAAATATTAAAAACACAGAGTGTATAGTGGGACATATATGCTTGCCTTATGGTGGCTGGGAATCAAAAGAGCAAGAAAGAGAAGCTAAGGTTTTAAAAAGTCCTTCAACGTTGAGACCAACAATGACAAATATCTCCATCTTAGGATCCACCTCCTAAAGGTTTTGTCAGCTCCTAGTAGCACAGCACCTAGTTTGTCTCCTGGGGATGAACAGGGGACATTACACATGATCTAAAACCACAGTCCACATAGGAGAACGCCTTTTAGAATTAAAGAAAATCTGTTAAAGTTTGGGTCTTTTGCTAGATGTTTATGCAGATGTTAAGTTGAAGTTAACACTAATTTACCATTCAAAAAGTTCTTGGAACTTTTAGAATAATGGTCAAGCAAGGGACCATGCTGCTGATTAATCTACAAAATTTCTGATGTATTCAAATCCGTTGCTATCATTTCATGAAAAGTCATATAGAATCTTTATAAAGTTTGATTGCATTTCAAGAAACTACCACAAAATACTCACCCATCTATTGCTCTCTTGTAGTTCTCTATTTCTATCACATCTATGATCACTCTTTCTTGTGATGATCACTCTTTCTTGTGAAGACTTGAATTTCTCAAAGCCATAAACAAACAATCAGCTTCTTCCAAACTTCCTATGATTTTTTTTTTTTCTGAAGCAGGATCTTACTGTGAAGTCTTGGTTGGCCTCAGACTTGTTGTCTTCTAGCCTCTGTCCCCCAAGTGGTGGGATAATAGGTTTGTACTTCATCAGGGGGCTACATTCATACATTTAGTAGAACACACAACAAAGAATCCTTTCCAGAAGATTTCAATCCACTTTGAACTGAACAAAGGATACACTGCTGTTGGCAGCTATAGTTTTATGCGATGTAGTTTTCTTAATAATACAACAATCTAAGCTCAGTCCACTGTCTACAGAATTGACGTTATGTTGGCCAGCATATTGACAGCATTGTTCTCATTACACATCTCCCTCAGAGCTCTTGGGCACCCAGGTTTATTGATAATGGACATGATGGTTTTTAAAGAATCTTTTTTTTTTCATGAGCAGTAGATCTGAACAGTGTGCTCAGACTAGTCACTTAAACATGTATGAAGATGTAATATAATTCAGTTATTCCAGTGAGGTTTCTATTGGTGTAATAAACATGATGACCAAAACAACTTGGGGAGGAAAGTTTATTTGGCTTACAAGTTACTCCAAGGGAGAAACTTGGAGTCAGGAACTGAAGCAGAGACTATGGAGCGAGGCTGCTTACTGACTGGCTTTCTACGGCTTGCTTAGCATGCCGTCTTAAACAATAAAGGACCACCTGCTGAGGGTTGCACTACGCACTGCAGGCAAGACCCGCTTATGTCAATCATTAATAAAGAAAATGTCCTGCCTACGTGACCACACTCCAATCTCATGGAGGGAAATCACCAGTTGAGGTTCCTTCTTCCCAGGGGACTTCAGTGTGTGTCAAGTTGGCAAGACTAACCGGAGCACCAGGTTTTGTTTATCTATTTGCACAGCATGTACAGAGAACAATGAATATTAAGTAGCCTACGGTTTTTGGGGGGTGGTAAATGAGCATTGAGTGCAACTTAAGGTCACCATCCACATTAATCCTTCACACGAAGCTCACTATGTTCTTCGAAGCTTTGAATTGAGACAGTGGCCTCTCCTCTCTAGCTATGACAATCCTAGATACCAACTTCCAAGAGAAAGCTGTTTTAGCTCTATTAAAAACTGGGGACTGGAGAGATGACTCAGAAGTTAAGAGCCCTTGCTCCTCACCTAGAAGACCCAGGTTTAATTCCCAGTGCACATACAGTGGCTCACATCTATCTATGACACCAATTCCAGGGAATATGATGTCCTCTTCTGGCCTCCCTGGACCAGGCATGCAAGTGGTGCACATACATACTTCAGGCAAAGGACACGTAAAATAAAATAATCAGAAAATAACTTAAATAAAAACCTCTGGTGCTTATTAGTCACCTTCATCAATGCCATCGTCTGGGGAAATTCCTGAGGCTTCTATGTCAACTCTTCCTGCTTATTGTAATTGTGATGGTTTCTGTCGTAAGTGTCATGAGGCAATCTCTGCTAAACTTCAGCATCTTTCTTCTGCAGCTTGCTCCTATAAATTTAAAGGAGTTTACCTTTCTATGGATTAGATCCTGGATTAAGGAACTATTGTGATTGGATTGGTTGCCACAAACCATTAAAACTGTTTTTACCCAAGCAATGAGGTTGTTTTGCTTTTTTTTTTTTTTAAAAAATTATTCATGTATTCATTGAAATAGCACTTTTATTTTATTTTTTCAAGAATGTTTCCTTTGCATTCACAATGTGTCTAATTGGCTCAAGGTGCCAAGCTTTCAACATGGCTTACTCACTAAATGTAACCATTTCTGGCTGTTGATTTCAAGTGAGAGGTGTGTGGCTATTCTTCCTTCCACTTTCACACTTGAGGCCATTATAAAGAGATTAACTGGCATGATTCCAACCCTGTTCTGCTTAAGGAATGAGAGGCTGAAAGGGGATGTAGAAATATGTGCAACACACCAGGCAGTGGAGCAGCAAGAAAACGCACATCATTTACTAATTCAGTTTGACGTCTTCTCTATGTATGATCCATAGCATCCCCAGGGCAATGGTAACAGTAAGATTAAAGATGGCAGATCAGCTGTAATCACGGTGGGCGAGAGCTCTCAGACCTGATCCAGGAGGGACCAAATCTGATAAACCATGGGGTTAAAGAAGGAGCAGAGATATACAAGACTATATAGAAAAATAATCATGAACATTATAATAGAAATTTCCTCAAATCCAGGGAAAAATGAACATCCATAAATGTTCATTATAAATGACAAGAGTCATTTGTAATTCTAAGTAGATATGGCCAGAAGAGAAACTCATTATGACACATAGCCACAGAGCAAAGAGACAATGATAAACATTGCAAGAGAAAACAATGTTCACCAAGGCATATCTATGCAATTAATACCAGAACTCTCATCAAAACTCTAAAATCCAGGGAAACAGAGTAATATACTTTAAATCCTGAAAGGAAATAACCACCAACTAAGATAATTATACTCAACAAAGATATCTTTCTCAGATCCATGATAGAAAGAAAGACCTTCCAACATAAGTACAAACTAGCATCATTCTTGACCACTAAAACAGGTATCTAAAGTGATGGTCTACAGGTCTGTGAGATGGGTCAGAGGGAAAAGGTGATTGCTGACAAGCCTGATATATAAGCTGAGGTCAGTCCTCGGGACACACGTGGTGAAAGCAGAGAACTGACACCCCCACGTTGACTTCTGACCTTTACACACAAACAATAACAAATGCTGTTGGGGATGAATTGAAGAGAGAACCTTTATACACCGTGGATGGGAATAGAGATAAGTCCAGCCACTCTGGAAGTCAATATGGAGTGCCCTCCAAAAGGCTAAACAGGATTACCACACAAGTGATATTTATGCTGCAAATATACCCAGAGGATACTTGAAAACTCATGTTTAAATTGGCATTGTTCAACAAAGGCAGGCTATACATCAGCCTATGTGTCTGTGACCAGACAAACTGACAAACTAAATATGTATGTATATAACGGGGCCATGCTCCTTCATAAAAGTGAAATTGTGTCATTTGAAAGAAAGTCGATACACCTGGAGATCATTATATTGAGTGAAATAAGCCAGATTCAGACAAATATACCCATATTTTGACTCACGTATTTTAGGTTATATATACATATACATAGAAATATTTTAAAACACATATGTAGAAGTGAGGCTATCAGGAAAGACTAGTGAGCAGGGCAAAGGGACTGTTATATGGGTTGAGGGTTCAGAGTATCTCACAGAAAATAAATCTCTTTGTTAAATCCGTCATTATGCACAATGAATATCTGACAAGGTTGAAAAAGAATTGGGGAAGAGCAGTGAAAGCATCATAAAGTAAGAAGAAGGTGTGAAATACTTGGCCAAGGATTACGAAAGCGTTAGAGCTGCCGTGGATTGGACACATAATTCTGAGGACACATTCAGTGTCCACAAATTTAAACAGGTCGGTCTGTGAAGCTGGTTTTTCTTTTATATGCTCATTTGTACTGGTGAGCATATGAACAGCCAGCGGAGAAAGAACTGTTAAAGAGTTTTCAGAATAGGAGGTTTGCCAAGCAAGTGTGACACGGAGAAAGGTGGAAGACTATGTATTTTGATCACGCAGAGAAGTAGTGGCTTCTTGTCTGCACTTTTAATAAGTATTTTGCTTATTCTAGTGTATGTGTTTCTCCATTTCCAGTGAACAAGTACTCTCTTAGTGCTAATAATAGCAGCCAGGATTTCCTTGGCACCCAGCAGTGTTTCAGGGACTATTCTAACACGCGCCCCGGTAGTTTTACTCTTTTAATCTTTCTCCTGCCCTTCCAGAGCTAATGCTGTTATCAGTGTTTTCCAGATGAAGGCACTGATGCAGGGAGAAATTAAAGAGCGAAGCCCAAGATCATACAGTAAGTAGCTAAGCTGTAAATCCAGCATGGAATTTCAGATACAGCTTCGTCTTCCCAACATTACAACTGCCTGCAGATTAAATGACCTTCCAGGAGTTATGTAGATTATAAAACAAGCGAATCTTCATTAATGACTTAGTTAGGAAAACACACACCCATGAAACAAAGGCAGAAAAATGGATTAATATGATTAGATTAGTATTTAACATTTCCTGGCTGGAAAGTAGTATGTGGAATGAGGATTTGTCAAAATAATTTTTGTTGATATTGTTTATAATTGAGATTATAATTTAATTACAACAGTTCTCCCCTCTCCTCCTTCCAAACCTTCCAAATTCAGGGTCTCTTTTTTCACTGATTGTTATTGCACCCATGTAGGTATTTGTATCGACATATATTTCTAAATATAGTCTGTTAAGGCCATAAAATGTTACTTGTATATATGCTTTCAGGGCTAGGCTTTGACACTGGCCAACCAATTGATATGCTCCTCCCTGGGGTATGCTCCCCCTATTGCTCCCAGCTTTACTCCATTGCCTATAGTTCTTCATGTAGGGTTGAGACCTCATAGACATTTCCCATCCAGTTTGGCAAAGCTCACTGGTGTCATCCTTGTTCAGCTCATGTTTGGGTGGTCAAGTTGGTGAGATGTTGAAGGTGTAGCTTTTAAAGTTGCTAGGAGACACAATATCACAGCAAGCTTCCTGGTCCTCTGGCTCTTAAAAAGCTTTAGCTGCCTAAAAGAAGTTGCATCTAGATTTTAAACTTGACAGGAAAAAAAATCATTATTTATGACCACAAGTCCATTTCATGGCACCAGAAGAATAACAAACAGGCATGTGCTTTTTTTTTTCCTTTTTAATATTCCTGCTCCTAGGTGGCAAGCTTGAGAAACAGCTCAATAATAACAGCAGCTATCCCATGGAAGACCTCTGTCCTGCTGGAGAAGGCTGCTCAGCTGGAGACAAACGCAGTGTGTAATTATATGTTTACAACATCTTCATAATAATAACCAGGTAGTAAATACTAGGAAGTAAAATGAGATGGAAAACACCCAGTGGAAAAGTGAATGCAATGAGTTACCACAGGCACCTTTGTCTAACTCTGATGAGTGGAATTGCTTGGCTTCTCTTACTCCCAAATAGAATTAAGGTAATTCAGTGACTGGAGTGGTTTGTCCTATATCGACTTGGGTAATACCAAATCTATTTCCCCGGAATTCCCTTTAGGGTTCTGCATTAAAGAAATTTCTATGCAACTTGGAAAACCAGAAGTAAAGTGACAGCTGTAAATCGCTATAGCTGTTATATTTACAGCAATGATTGACAGAGGCAAAAGTAAAAAAAAAGCCCCATATTCTCAAGCCCCTTCCCCCTCTCCAGACTCCCTGTGCAGTCCATGACTCAACTGTTAGACTTACCTGCAGTGTCCCTAGGTCACCTCTGCTCTGTAGATATGGTTCCACAGAGGCAATACTGAAGCTATCTAGTCTCACTAATTGTTTTTTTTTTTATTAAGGCATTTATAACTCAAATGAACACATTTAAAAGTATGTAGTTTATTAGGTTTTGGCAAATGTTTACACGAATGCAAATGTATACACATTTTGCATACATCGTGTTCTAGGTGTTCCAGCTTGCTTTCTATTGCTGTGGTAAAACACTGACCAGAAGCAACTTAGTGGAAGAAAGGATTTAGTATGTCTTACAGGTTACAGTCCATCATCAAAGGAAGTCAAGCAGGAACCTGGAGGCAGGAACTGAAGCAAGGAACATGGAGGAGTGCTGATTATGGGCTTTTTCCAGCCCACCTTCAGATTCACCTTCAGAGAAGACAGGTGCCCTACTGTAGTGGGCTGAGCCCACCCACTTCAGTTAGCAGTTAAGAAATGCCCCTAGACATGGCCACAAGTCAGTCTGATGGAGGCAGTTCTTGAATAAGGGGTCTAGCTCCCCAGGTGCGTGAATTTGACAGTGAAGATTAACTTTCACATATATATTTTTACCCATTTGTTCTGCTAGTCTGATAAAGTTGATCCGTGTTTGCAAATGTTGAACAAACCTTGAATTCTTTAGATAAATGTCACGTAACCATAAAATACTAAAAATACTAAAATAATTTAATTTGGACTTAAATTGCTCATACATCATTTTATAACTGTGTTTGTGTTCAGAACAAATAGCTATTTGTATTTCATGAAATTAATTTCTACTTTTGACAGTTTTATATATACGTACAAACACACACACACACATACATAAGTACAGACATACATGTGTATATAGTATATTCTAGTCACAGTCATCCCTCAACCTCTCTTTCCTTCATCCTGCTCCCTAAATCTCCTATATCTGACCAAATCCACAAGTCATTGTCCCATTTTCATGTCTTTTGTTTTTGTTTTCGCTTTCTGAACCACTGAATTAAACAACAGATGCTAAAGAAATCCAAAGGAGCATGGGTCTTTATAAACCTGTATTTCGAGCCCAGGAAGGAAGAAAGCCTGAGATGAGATGAATCCTGCATGTATGCACACGGCCCTGTGACAACCACCAGTCTGGTGCCACGGGGCCCAAGTAGGGAGAAAGCTCGAGATGACTGCCAGTCGGGCCCCTTGGCAGACCACACCTGGGATCACTCCACCCAGAGACCCCAAGTGCCACTAAGCTGAGCAAGTAGGTGGTAGAGAAATAGAAGATAAAGAGAAGCAGAAGAATGTGTGCACAGAGCAGAGAAGCAGAAGTGGAGACTCAAGGGTAACGAGGAACAGCCCGATGTGAGTAGCCAGTGATGCTACCTCAGGCCACCCTGAGGTCCTGGCCTGTGCTGCCTCCAAAGGCCAGGTCTGTTTCCTTGGCCCTGCAGCAGAGTGGCCAGGCACTGGCTTTTTGTCTGGGTTGCCTCCCTGGTGCATGCTGATGTCTGAGGGCTGCGCAGAACTGGCCCTGCTCCTCACCTGGGCATTGTGGGAAAGTTAGCCCTGAAGGCTTGAAAGAATGAGAGCTGCTCCCTGCCCTTTTGCCAGGTGTGGTACTCAGGAGAGTGGGCTTGGCACATCACCAAGGAAGCACAGTAGTGGAGTTGGCCCTGTTTGCAAAAGTTACAGGTGAGCCGAGGCCTGAGGGTGTGAGCATGAAAGAGCTGGTCCTGTCACTCCTTTGCCATGAGGTGATGTGAGGGAGGGATGCCACACCAACCCCTGCGGCCTCAACCCTTGCCAGGTACAGCAGGAAGGAGAGCTGTCCCTGTCCCTCACCTGGTGCAGCACTCAGGTGAGCAGCTCAGACATTTTGCCTGGGTAGCACAGTAGAGTTGCTTTCAGGAGTTTCTGGTGAGCTGGCCCCTAAGGCATGAGTGTGGGAGACATGGCCCTGCTACTTGTGTGCAGTGCTGTGGCGTGGGTGAGGAAGAGGTGGCCTCTTCCCTCTCTCGGCTCTCTCTACCTATGGCAGGCAGGAGAGCTGGCCTAAGGGTCATGAGTGTGGGAGAGCTGGCCCAGCCCCTTTCCTGCTGAGTCACTCAGGAGAGTTGGTCCTGCACCTCATCTGGGCAGCACAGTAGAAGTGGACCTGATGGCACAGACACAGGAGGCGTGAGATAAGATATCAGAGAGTGGGCTATTATTGTGAAGAATCTGACTCTGTTATTGTATTTTTTAAAGAATGCAGGAGATTTTGGAACTTTGGACTAGAAAAGTAGTTGAATGTTGTAAGCAGAATTTAATAGGCTACCTGCATACGAGCCTGAAAGACAGATTTGAGGGCAAAGTTGACTGTGGAGACTTGGTTGACAAGGTTTCTGAAGAAAGCAATAATTGTAATAACCACCGAGATAGAAAGCCATTACTCTATTTTGGCCAAAGAATCTGGATATCTTTTGTCCTTATGCTAAGGACTTGGCAGAAGTCAAATTAAAAAATAATTTCTTTAGTTGAGCAAATTTCAATGTAGCAGAATCCTTAATCTATGGCATAATTATTATTAATGTTTGCTTTGCAGGTCTACAATAAAAAAGAGTAAGTGGGATGGAAAGAAATACAAATACACAATTTGAAGAAAAAAAATAGCACCACCAAACTCAATGTTGTCATCAAGGTCTTGGATAGATTTCTTTAGATCATGCATCTGATGTTTGAATCTTCCATATGACCAACAATGCTTCTATAAGGCACAGCTTAATTATTTCTCAGACATCTCAGCTATCTCTGTGGTTTCATACTTCAGGAGTTAGGAATGGAGACAGTGGGGTGGTAGGATGTTTGTGTTTTCCATGTTTCTTTGTTCTAGGTTTCTAGTGGAAAAGACTTATCTTTCAGTTTTAGCTTTTCTTTCTTCTAACTCTACTTGATGCTTTCCTTCCTGAGAGTCTTCCTGGAGGGCTGTCAGCATGAAGTTCAGTCGGGTTGGTGAGCCTTAACGTTGATTTCTGGCTGTTGCCACGGAGATGATCTAATCGTCTTGCAACGGCAGGATTTGGGCAGGACACATTGATCAACAAGGTGGCCTATAGGAAACCCTGGTTACACCCTGAACTCTGTGAACTGGTTAGATCTTCAGTCTCTCTGTGAAGTCTGGGTCCACTGGGGGTACATCGGTCCCATGGTAAAATCGGGCATGGTTGGAGTGTGACTCCTGGTCACAAGCACAACACTGTGACCTAGATGGAAGGAGAACTTTAGACCGCTGGTGAACTCAGGGGACCTCTGGTATATAAATCTCAGTCCTACCCTTCTCTATTTTTTACTCACCACTCAAAATGATCCTTGAAAGAAGTGAAACCACCCCTGGCTGCATATTAAGGCAAAAATGCAGGTGTTGTTCTTGCAAAAAGCTTCACAGTGTAGCCTCTTCCTGCCTTCAAGAGCTTGTGTCCCTCCCCGCTGACCTTGTGTGCACGCACTCTCAGCTCATCTACAGCCACCTCCTTTCTGCCCCTGAAACGCTTTACCTTAGAGCTCTGCATTGCTCTTTCCATGCCCAGAAAACCTCTTCCCTCTGTGCATGATTCTCACAAAGTCCAGCTTTCTTTTCCCAAACCTGCCTGTGATGGTTAATTTTATGTATCAACTTTGGCCAGACTGTAGCATTCAGTTGTTTGGTCTAACGCTAGTCTAAATGGTAATATGACTCACATTTAAGTTAGTGACTCCAAGTAAAGCAAATTACTTTCCGTAATACAGATAGAACTGTAACAATCAGGGGTCAGTGTTAAAAGAGGTCGAAGTCTGAGGAAGAAGGAATTCTGTCTTCAGACTTGCTTGCAACACAAAATAGCAATATCAACCATTAGCTCATTTGGCAGCCTGTCCTGAAAGTTTCGTATCTACCAGAACATACTCATTACATTAGCCAATTCCTTATTGTATCTCTTTCCCTTCATTCTTCCCTCCTTCCCTTTATGTTTCCTTTGAAAGAATCTAGCACCATTAAAGTCTTGACTGTGCTCAGTGTAGAAACCATTCTCATAGAATTTCCTGAAGCCACGTCTATTCTCTCTTTTATAATTTTTCAGTGTCCATATATAGTATGTTGTTATGGTTGTTTATACCATCTATTTTCTATGATTATGCTAAAAAATCTAAGTTTCATGGTGGCAAGGACCCATTTGGTCATCTGGTATATTGATGGTTCATAAAACCAAGTAGCCAATTCATTTAGGAGTCATTCACTCAACACACGTGCTCAATAAATAATCACTTACTAATTCATTCATTCATTCATTCATTCAACCAATATTCATTCAGTGACTCTTAAACGAACTGAGCATCTGGTTTAGTTAAAAAAAACCATAACATGTGAAATGACATGGAAAATGAGTTGACATTTAGTGAAAATAGTAAAAAAAAAAGAGGAAATTACAGCAGGGCTGACATAGAAAATAAAAACTGAAAAAGAAAAACAAAAGCAAATCAAAACCATAAGTAATTTTTTTTACTGAATGGTATAATATTTAAATTGTTAATGATATTTGCTGGCTTTCTTGCCTCTGTATTGTAAAGAAAAGAAATTATGTCCAAAGAAAAATTATCACAGAGGAAGAAAATGA